>NC_141697.1:491001423-492320397 GCF_964263255.1 Lissotriton vulgaris | reverse complement strand
TAATAAAAACAATCAATTAATACAATTAAAAATCCGTGTGTTGATGCGTTTCGGTGCTTCCTTTTTTTAGAACACCTTCCTCAGGACAGTTTTAAAAAACATCTTCTTTCTAAAAATAGATACATAACATTAGTCAACTTATAGTGAGTGGGGAGGTTAATGTTTTTACTCGTGAACTGTTGGAGAAAAAGGTCTTAAATATATCTTACATTTGTAACAATTTTACTTTGCGGTACCAGATTTATTCCGGGGGTTATAATGAGTGTAGAACCTCCGCTTCCACTCTGTTATATCATCAGAGGATCTGCATATAAAGTGACATAGTTTTAGAATTCAACAAACAGTTGTTGGATTAAATGTTTAGTGAACAGGGACATTTTACATTGTCGCTTACTTGTAGTTTGCGTAGGAACACTACGCTCCGTGGCTAGGGCTGTACTTTCACAGACTTTTAGATTTGTTGCTTCCGTTTGTAACTTGGCCAATCGGATTCCTTTATTCCTCATAGGTTCGCACAGTGATCCTGCCTCTTTATTATTTGAGGGGATCCGCAGCGTCTAGATAACCAATATGTAATGTCAGGAGAAATATTGTATGATTCTAAAATTGATACATACAGATTAGCCCCTGATCGCATTTGTGGATATGCTATATTTCGCAAATGTATGCGATCCACATAAAAAATGAGCGAGTAGATTCCCTGCTCTTTCCCAACCGGATTTGTAATATTAGGTAAAATCCATGGATGGGTAGACTCCCTACCAATTCCTGATTAAACTTATATATTGAGTAAAATCTGTGGCTGACATACACAGTTTTTTAATTACAGAGCCAACTAACTTCGTTTAAAGTAATTATTTTGAGCTCCCGCTTGTAGGGTGAGCTTCATGGATTATAAAAATGTTTAGGGGCGGTTAAAGAAAAGGAGCTTTAACAACAAGTTAACCCCCCTCCCAGTGTTTCGGCTCGAGTTAGTCTTACCTCTGATAGAGAACGAAGCGCTCCGCCTGCCCGGGCTCCCTGGTTGCCCTTGTCAGATGAAATGCTGCACTGAGCCCTCACTCTTTATACCCGGTCTGGTTGTGATTCGTGAACAATGGCAAACACCTGAGTTCCATCAAACAGTGTTAATTTGATTTGAGCGCCATAGTTGTAGTTTTTATATGTAGCTTATAGTCCACAATGGAAAAAGGAATTACGAAAACTGCCACCCATGAGCACGAGCTTACCGTATTTTAACTTTCTCCAAAAATCTAGCACGCTCTAACTCCTTCTGTATATATGTTTATGCGAGCAAATCGAGCAGGTTAAATTTAATTGAAGGACACTACCATTGTATTCGAAAGATAGCTTTCATTTGCCAATCATATCGCAACATAGTGTCCACCATTTTGGTAGTTTTTAGGTGTAGTTCCATCAAGCAATATTGATAGAATCTCGCCGCCATAGTTGTAGTTTTTATATATCGTTTAAAGTCCACAGTGAAACAAGCATTTGCAATGCAATAGGTCTCGCATCAAGAAAGTCTAAGCTATTGGTATTGTAAGTGACATTTTTTACTTATGTGTTGGTTTTGAACATAGCGAAATTAATAGCTTTGTCATTTACAATGCCAATAGTTTTAACTTTTGCAAATGTAACACCTATAGCATTTGTACTGCAATATGTGTTGTATTTACTTGACTTCGATGTATTGATATTACAAATAACAATGGCTTTTAATTTTTTTAATAATTAATACTTAAATAAAAGGTATTGTAATTTATAATGGCAATAGCTTAATAGCTTAAACTTTTGTAAATAACTTTTGTGAAGATTATGTTCAGTGTATTTTATTTTGACAAAATCCAAGAACAGAAGTGAAATAACATCTTTTTGTGACATTTGTAATAAAGCTTGAAACATTGAGAGAACATATTTGAATCAGTTGTTTTTGAATGGTTGCACAGATTGATAATGTGGTGGCTCTGAATGATATTGTGGTGGCGACGAGTGATGCTGTGGCGTTCAGTGATGCCGTGGTAGCGCATAGTGATGTTGTGGTACCCCTGAGTGATGCTGTGGTGGTGCTGAGTGATGCTGTGGTGATGCAATAGATAGTGAGGGCGATAGATAGATAGAGGGAGGGCGAAAGATAGATAGAGGGAGGGCGAAAAATAGAGGTAGGGCGAGACATAGATAGAGGGGGAGAGAGAGATAGAGGGAGGGCGAGGGATAGAGGGAGGGCGAGGGATAGCGGGAGGGCGAGGGATAGAGGGAGGGCGAGGGATAGAGGGAGGGCGAGGGATAGAGGGAGGGCGAGGGATAGAGGGAGCGTGAGGGATGGAGTGTGGGGCGGGGGAGGGATGGAGATTGGGGCGGGGGAGGGATGGAGATTGGGGCGGGGGAGGGATGGAGTGTGGGGCGGGGGAGGGATGGAGTGTGGGGCGGGGGAGGGATGGAGTGTGGGGCGGGGGAGGGATGGAGTGTGGGGCGTGGGAGGGATGGAGTGTGGGGCGGGGAGGGATGGAGTGTGGGGTGTGGGAGGGATGTAGTGTGGGAGGGATGTAGTGTGGGGCAGGGCGGGGGAGGGATGTAGTGTGGGGGGGGAGGGATGGAGTGTGGGGCGGGGGAGGGATGGAGTGTGGGGCGGAGGAAGGATGGAGTGTGGGGCAGGGGAGGGATGGAGTGTGGGGCGGGGGAGGGATGGATGGATGGAGTCAGGGGAATGGATGGATGGAGTGAGGGGGTGGATGGATGAGTGGGGGGATGGATGGATGGATTGAGTGGGGATGGATGGATGGATGAGTGGGGGAATGATGGATGGAGTGGGGGAATGATGGATGGAGTGGGGGATGGATGGAAGGAGTGGGGGATGGATGGATGGAAGGAGTGGGGGATGGATGGATGGAAGGAGTGGGGGATGGATGGATGGAGTGGGGGGCTGGATGGATGGAGTGGGGGGGATGGATGGATGGAGTGGTAGCTGGATGGAGTGGTAGCTGGATGGAGTGGGATGGATGGAGTGGGGGGCATAAATGGATGGATGGAGTGGGGGGGGTGGATGGAGTGGGGGGATGGAGTGTGGGAATGGAGTGGGGGGAATGGAGTGGGGGGAATGGATGGATGAGTGGGGGGATGGATGGATGGAGTGGGGGGGATGGAGTGGGGGGATGGATGGAGTGGGGGGTGGATGGATGGATGGAGTGGGGGGGTGGATGGATGGAGTGGGGGGATGGTTGGATGGAGTGGGGGGATGGTTGGATGGAGTAGGGGGAATGGATGGATGGATGGATGGATGGATGGATGGATGGAGTGGGATGGATGGAGTGGGGGGATGGATGGATGGATGGATGGATGGAGTGGGGGGGTGGAGTGGGGGGGATGGATGGCTGGATGGAGTGGATGTACTGCATGTACCCTTGAAGGCGTTTACTGTTCACAGATAGTGTTGGGTGCCGTGCAGTGTTGGGTGCCGTGCAGGGGTGTAACGCAAAACCCTGCAGCCCCTACGTCACAGGAGAGACCCCAAGCTTTCAGGGGGGCCCAACCGTCAGAGGGGCCCTATTCACCCCAAGGCCAATGAACATCTGCCTGTGAGATGCAGTAGACTAAGGGGTTTCTGCTCACCTTCTGCACGGGCTCACGCGTGCGTCACGCCGCTGCTTGGTGTTTGTATCTTAACTAGTGCTACTATATAGACCGTTTACAGGTGTGTAACCTAATATAAATATAATTGCATCCACTGAGATACCCCAAATATACCTGCGAATAGTATGTGGTGAGTACCTCTACATTGCACATAATAAGAGCTGCGTGGATCATTCTAGACAGAGTAGCGTGGCTGTTCCTAGTAAAGAGTGCTCGGTGCAAGATTTAATAGCGCCATTTTTATGGAGTGATATACCTGAAGTACCACGCACAGATCAGTGTAGAGGTTATTTAAACTGCAGAGATGGTGCCACGTGCAATTGTCTTCCGGGGCTACCACGTACCCTGAGCTAACGGAGCTGGCACATAAAGGATATACCCACGCCACGGGTGCAAGCGGTATCCAGCTGCATGGGTGCGCAGAGACAGAGTAGGCAAGGGCAGGCACTCTGCACAGCTGGCGTCTGCCTCCCCCTCCTTGCCCACCTCCAGAGATTGACAGCCAAGGAGCTGGCAGAGGACACACTCCCTGATTGACATCCCAGCGGGGACGCCAACGCCGACTGTGGTCGCCATGGCTTGGCAGTGAACTGTGAAAGTCTGCTCTTCCCGGTGCCCTGACGTCAATTGACGTCACCGAGGGGCGGTGCCGGGTGCAGGCCCCACTTCCCCCCCGGCCGAGGCTGAGCTCTGCCACCGGACCGGAGTCGGAGCTGCTCGCGCCGCTTCCCCGGGCACCCGCACGCCGGTGCCGCCTCCGCTGCTCCTCGGCCCCAGCATGGTCATGGCCGAGCCCCCGGGGCACACCCAGCACGGCCCGGTGCGGGTGGGCTTCTACGACATCGAGCGCACGCTGGGGGAAGGGCAACTTCGCCGTTGTGAAGCTAGCAAGGCACCGCATCACTAAGAGCGAGGTGAGTGCCTGTGAGGACCTAGAGAGGGATTCCTATAGATGATGCACATTCATCCGTAGACACAGATACATGCAAGCCTGGCCCCTGGATCACCGAGAGGGAGGTGAGTACACGTGGTGAGCGAAACAAACAAAAACAAGAATGGAGGTAGAGCAGAGAGAGGGAACAAAAGCGGAGACTTTGGTGGAAATTAAGAAACATGTGTGAAAGTTGCAGGAGGTGTGCGTGTGTGCGTGTGTGTGTGTGTGGGTGTGTGTGTGTGTGTGTGTATGTGTGTGTGTGTGTGTGTGTGTGTGTGTGCGTGCGCGTGCATGTGTGTGCGTGCGTGCGTGTCTGTGTGCATGCATGCGCGATAGGCTGACTTGCTGGGAATGTGGACAGGAGATGTGCACGGCGCCGGGCTGGACATGCGCGCCCACGAGGTGAAATCGCCGAGGGCTTGCGCATGCACATCCCCTGTACCACATTCCCGGCACGCCGACAACAATAGGTCTTTCGCTGGACAGCGAAACCTAAAAAGGAGGAATAGGTACAAGGAAGAAGAATGAATATGCTTTTTTTTTAAAACCACTGGGCTGTTCGTTGAGTTTTGATTGAAACATTTCACTTAAATACAGAGATATCACCCTACAGTTTCCACAGAACAAAGGAATGTGACTTATTGGTCTAATTCACCTTCGGTTTGCTCTTAGCAGATTATGCAGCCAAAAAAACCTTAATAATGAGCCACTTTCATGTTACGATATATGGGGACCTCAAGAAAAACGAGACATGCTTTTAAATATTACATACAACATTCAGTATGAAAGTTAAAAAGAATCAAGAATGTTAATCGGGAGATTAAACTGAAGAATTAATAAGACGACAGGAGATAAAGAAGTTATGAAACAAAAAAACAGGTGGTAAAGTAATTAATAAATAAACAGGTTACAAGCATAAAACAACCACGAAATTACCAAAGATAATCACGATCGTTGCTGGTACAGAATTAACTAATATTCTGTTTGTGGGTGGGGTGAGGAGGATGAGAGGGAAATACATAACCAACAGAACATTTCTGGTGTCCACACCGAGATAAGGCAGCCAAGGTGTAGATGGACAGGAATAACAGTATGGCACTAGGCATATCGTGTTTACTGCATTCAGTTAATGGAGAAAATTTAATAGCTGGAATTAAAATTAAGAAAGGGAAAAAGATAGAGAAAACAGTCTACTGTGTGCAAGATTTCAAAGAAAACGGCAGCACTACAATTGCTAACAAAATGGATTAAAGGAAACCGCACTACTATATACCTTGCTTTCTCTATAGCTTCTGTTCTGTGAACATTAGAAAGCTGTCCGAGACAAAATCGGTCACCACCTGAAGGATCGACATAGCCATCCACAGTCACAATGGGGCAGTTTGAAGGAACCTTAAATGTCTCCCCAACTTGCACGTCCATTTCGAAGTAAGCGATGGAGCACCAGTACTCGGGAGCTAGAGAAACAAGACGTCATTGTTTAGTTGCGTCGGCCGCGAAATGGATCCAAAAAAACCAAGCTGGAGGCAGCTCGGGCGCAGCACGTCTTCCGGAGACGTGCGCGTTCACAGAGCACAATCGGCTCGGGCACAGGCCAATAGCCGCTCGTGCACAGCTCTGTACTCCCTTGGCTGTGAGCACGGTGACTATAATACTCGCTGCGGCAGCGCTTCGCGCTGCTTACGGCAGCGAGCCCTAAAAAGGACTTCTAATTAATGGCACCCACGAATACAAGATTGCCGTGTTAAATTTTTTCTAGACATCTAGCGTGTCCTAACTTTTTGTGCATATATATTTATGCGAACAAATGAAACAAGTTAAATTTAATTAAAAAACGCTCTCATTACATTTGTTAGATCGGTTTCGGTTGCTGGTCATAAGGCAACATAGGGTCCACCATAATGGTAGTTTTTAGGTGTAGTTGTAGTTACAATATTTTCGGGCTAACAGAAGGTAAGCACCGAAAATGGACTACCACGTCCTTCTATCCCACTCATTATTTTAGATCTAATGCAATAATATTCGATTATCTCCAACTTGTGTCAAGTAATCATATCAAATTCGATTTCAGATATGTTACATCTAACCTATACATAAAGTGGTTAATTTTTTGGCTAAGATTGAGAAATATTGTCTGAACAGTAAAGCATCAACACATTCAAAAGTAAACATAGGATCATGAACCACATTTTCATTTTTCTCACATTTACATAATTAACATTCGATTTGTTACCGTTCAGTTTGCACAATACCTTTCATTTTGTTAGCAGAGTCATTTTACATCGATCTTCTTGTGGAGAGTTATTAACATCCTCAGTATCTCATATTATTTCAAACATGATTAATATACATAGTAATCATATTAAACGGAATACATTTGGTCTCTCGAAGGAATACATTAGGTCTCTCCAAAAAACACATGTATATCTATTAGACAAACCACTTGGTTGCACACATTTGTTTTTATGTGTACATTAACACTGTCAAATAATGTATTCAGTGCTGTGTTTACATATTCCCACATTTCACAATATTAATCAATACATAAGAAAGGAAACATCACTTAGTTCAATTTAATAATATTACAATTATACATAGAATCCCCAGGTTGAGTCATATCTATCTATTATGGTTTCCTAATTTTTTTACCTCCTCTGTTAATTAATAAGGTTCATCTAATGTATGTATTAGCAGCCAACTAGGTTTACCTAACCAGTCTTTCCCATTCTTCTCTACTGTTCAGGCCATGGGTATATGTTCTAAATTAAGACATAAAGAATTGTTCTCTCTGTTTACGTCTTTTTTCAGTATCTCCTCCTCTCATAGATGTCTTAATTTTTTCCACTATGAACCATTTAAGTTCATCTTCTTTGTGGTTTTTTGCCACCCAATGTTCAACTAATGGGGCATTTTTCTTTTGATTTTTGAGGGCTGATCTGTGTTCTGATAGACGTAATCGCACCTCTCGGCCAGTTTCTCCAATATAACCCTTTTGACAGGGGCATATTAGCAGGTATATAACATTGGATGTTCTGCAGTTTACATGTTCGTTCATCCAATGCAATATGCCGTTAAGTTCAATCTTGTCGGATTTGATAATGGATTTGCAATGAGAGCAAGTTCCACATGGTAAATTACCACAAATGGGTTTGCCCTGATCTATACTGAGTTGGCAACCTTTTTTAGGCTCTCTGTATGATTCAACCAAACCGTTACGGATAGTTCTATTCCTTCTGTATGAAAAAGTGGGTTTCGGTAAAGGTTTCTGTCCCTCTTCATTTAAGATTGACCAATTTTTGTTAATGAGGTTTTTGAGTTTAAAGCTCATGCCATTGTAATCCGACACCATTACAATATTGGTTTCTGGTTGTTGCATCCTATTTTTAGGTTCTAATAGTGTTTCTCTATTTTGATATTTGGCTCGTTTGTAGCTTTCTCTTATTAGTCTATTAGGGTAGCCCCTTTGGAGCAATTTAACTTCCAAATTCTCGGCATGTTTCTCAAAGGTGGTCTTATCTATTACCGTTTCGTCGGATTCTTATAAACTGACTATAGGGGATACCATCCTTTTGGCTTTTAGGGTGATAACTCGTATGGTGGAGTAGTGTGTTCCTGTCCGAAGGCTTTACGTACAGTCCCACACATAACTTGCCCTCATGTGCCATGATTTTAATGTCCAAGAAGTCAACTGCCACTTGACTCTTGTTGGCTGTAAATTTAAGGTTTAGATCTCCACAGTTGAGCCAGTCCAAGAAAACATTAAGGTCATTCTCACTTCCTTCCCAGATAAAAAACACATTGTCTATAAATCTAGACCAGTGTTTGATGTTTTCATAAAAAGGGCTGACCTCATTGTAAACATGTTGCTCCTCAAATTATCCAACATACAAGCAGGCTAGGCTCGGAGCACATGTTGCTCCCATGCTCGTGCCTTTTATCTGACAAAAAATCCTTATTGAATAAAAAAATATTGTTCATAAGAACAATCTCAATACAGTCAACAATGAAAGTATTCTGTGCCATGAGATCACCTTCATCACACAGAATATTTCTCATCATAGTTATTGTGTCTTGCTGAGGTATGTTAGTGTACAAGGACTCAATGTCCAAGCACACTAACCATTGAGTTTCATTGTCGAAATCAATACCTTCTACTTTTGAAATCATGTCCGTGGTATCCTTTATGTAGGAAGGTAATTTTTCGACTAGGGGGCGGATAAAGTGATCTACGTATTTACTAAGCGGCTCAGTAATCGAATCTATTCCGGATACTATTGGCTGCATTGACGGGTCCCTCATGTCTTTATGGACTTTCGGTAGCCCATAAATGGCTGGTATTTTTGGATGATTATTAACAAGAAATCTGAATTCTTCCTCACATATGATTGAATCTTCCTTTGCTAGGGTTACTACATCTCTTACTTTCTTTTTTAGATTATTTCACTCTCCTATATTAGATTTCCTATAATGAGATTTGTTGTTAAGGAGGGAATAAATCTTCAGATTATAATCTTTAGTATTAAGGATCACAACACTTCCACCTTTATCTCCAGGCTTTATTGTTATTTCTTCACAATCTGATAGGTTTTTAAGTGCTTCCCTCTCGCTTTTAGATAGATTATTGTCAGTCCAGATTTTTTCTGCTAATAACTTTTCTAGTCCTATGGATACCACTTTTTCAAATGTATCGACTTCCTGACTGACCATTGTAATGTCAGGAGTCCAAGTAGAGGGAGGTTTCAGACCTGATTTGTTCTCTTTTGGCCTGTTTTCCCTATTTTCAAAGAATTTCTTTATTCTAATTTTACGAAAAGGTCACGTACATCCTTTTCGATTGAGTACCTACAACCTACAGTACTAGGGGCAAAGCCTAACCCTCTTTCTAAAATGGCCACCTCTTCTTTGGTTAGTACCTTATCTGATAGGTTTATTATTGGTGCTTTTTGAATATTATTATTTATTCCCAGTCCTTTTGACTGCGAGTCCTCATGTAGGGTCTTCTCATTATTCCCTCCTTTTGGCGGAAGCCCTGACGGCCCCTCCCCCGCGTCCTAAAGCCACAGGTCTGTCCCTTTTGTTGTTGACCTAAAAAAAACTGGTAATCATGAAAATCTTTTGCACTTTCTTCTCTAGACTCATTGCATTTAGGGTTTTCTAGTACTCTTTCTGCTTCTGAGTCACTGTTATTATAAGAGGTGTCTGAGAAGGTCACATTTTTCTTAAAAAATGTATTTCTATTGTATTTGTAAGGACGATTAATTATTGTATTCACTAGGAGCAGGTTGGTCATAATAATCTTTTTGAAGAAATGGATATACCAATTCAAACTTGAAGTTGGCTAGATCTTTTCTCAGTTTGTTTGTTTTTTTGTTTATAATATATATATACTTGGTATCCAGTAATATCTTCTTTTATTTCCGCTAGTTTTTTATGGCATCATCCAGAGCTGTAGATTCATTAAGCTCGAGCTCGGCGGAGATGGGTAGGTCTTCCCACGCGGACACGGGCAGTTTGAGCTACATCTATTAGTCTCACCCCCGATGTTCTGACCCGCCGACCCCTCATGTGGCAAGTAGCCCCTGACCATTAGGCATAGGAGCATCCACAGAGGTAACTTACACCACACACATGACACAAGCATGTTGTTGTTCTTCTTATTTTCACTTTTATAAGGTCCTGATGAATCGCAGGTGATGTTACCCTGAGCGAGAAACATGTCGACCAGTCTCACTTCTAGCCTTCTCTAGGGTCACTCGACCTAACCTGTTGATACCTAGCGAGCTAGTCCCACGTTTTAATTGCAGCCAGGGGACCCCCAGAATAAAGTGAATTCCGGTACCCCTTGCTACATTTTAATAACCTCACCAAGCAGCACACCATCCTGCCCACACACCCCCACTTCACCATAAGGCTGTTGGATAAAAAGATCTCCGCCAAAGAGCCCCTCTTTGAGGTGAGCCCGTCGGGGGTTGCACCGCCTCCCCGACGAGGAGCAAACGCTTATGATGAAGCATGACACCCTTCTGGGTGTGTGAGGCAACTACATCCAACATAATGGATGCCCTAAGGTGTCATTTAAACACCTTTGGTCACGCCAGCTAAACCTCCCTTGTCTGTCTACAGGAACAGTTCAGCAACCCCCCTATTGCGTTTTGAAAAAAACGACATGATTTTGTTTTTGATAAATTGCTTATACTAAGTATATGAAAAACTTTTTTTAAACAATAAAAAAATTATTTAGGTACATATAATCTTATGTTTTGATTCAAAGACAATATATGGGGATCTGTGGATGAAATTTGTCTAAACAAATGTTGGTGTTTATGAGATACACTAGTACCTAAATTGAAACAAACAGAAAGGAATTATTTTTTGGTTGTTTGGTGGTGGAGCCTTATTCCCACTTGGAAGGGCAACCCGATGTACCAGATCCAACTGAATATCTTTGGTATGATCGCTGCCCAGGACGTTGTGGAAAAGAGCGAGGACATAGGCCCTGAGATCGTCTCCTTCGGCCTGCCAAGGCACGCCCCTAATACGTACATTATTTTTCCGGGAATGGTTCTCAAGGTCCTCAGCATGAGCCTGCAAGTCTATGTGCTGTTCATGTAGACGGATAAGCTCCTGTTGCATCACAGCAATCTCCTTGTCTCTGCTGGTGTCGTGCTCCTCTAAGGTCGCCACTCGCTGCCCTACCCCTTCTAGATCGCGCTTGATCGCCTTCAGATCGGTGGAGAGTTGGCCTTTAATTTCTTGGAGATCTTCCTTGACGGACGTAAACAGAGCTGTCATAAATGCTTTGGTTGCCGGGCCATCAGCACCTTCAGCCACATCTTGCAGGCCCTCATCACTGGGTGGCCCTCCCGCTGGGCAGCTCACCCCAGATTGCTTCTGCAACATATCCTTCTCTGATCAATCTTTCTTTGCACGCTCTGTGGCCATGGCAATGACTGGTACCTCATAGTACTCCTTCTTGTGGTTGAGCGCCTGTGGGGTCCCGCAAATGTTTGATCCTTTGCTAGGTCTTAATGCGCCTGTCACTCTCCTCAGTGCCCCCAGGCCCTTGAGGTGGTCCCTCAGTTCAGACCCCTGCGATCACCTGGGGCTGCATTGTGATAGGATGTTTCATCCAGGGTCGGTCACCTGTAGCGCTCTGCTCTTTCACTCTGCGGTCTTGACAAGGGATTGATTAGTGCATGTTTCCCATACCTAATAAGAAAGTGCCTTAGGTGTGTGCTCTCATGCCCCTTCCACCACCCTACTCCCAATGTCCGGATTCTCAGAACTCGCTTCTCCCTGCCACCAGCGCAGTATAAACTTCTTTGCAGACTTACTATGGAGGGGCGTAGGATTTCGTGGGGCCACAATTTTCTCCTGGGGAAGATCGCCTGTGACATTGGGGATCTATCTGGAGCTGTGCAAGTGCTTCTAGGCCGCAGGGAGGCTTATTCAAAATGGCGGTGTGTAAGTCACTTCGGCCCCTTTTGTGTTATGTGAGTCCTCGGTTCAGTATTCCCACCAGTCCAGGCTTACATCCACTGCACTCAAGTGTATTTGGACCATGTTTATTTAGATCAGTGGAACAACGCAACCCAACGAGGTTCGGAGCTCTCGGTGTAATCAAGGAGCTGAGAGCTCTGAAACGTATTGGGTAGCGTTGTTGCATTGATCTAAATAAAACACACTCAAAATAAATTTGAGATGCGTTGTGGTTTTATATATCTGGCCACAGATGTCTTTTACTGGCACAAGTTAACAACAACATCAATGACGCGTTTCGGGCTCGTGAACCCTTGATCACATGCCAATATATATGTATGTATATAGATGTTTCTATATATATATATATATAGGTGTGTGTGTGTATATGTATGTATATTCATATATGTATGTAATTTAATTGAGTGAAATAAATAACTGGCACTTTAGCCAAAGCATAAAAGAAAATAAGTACAAATTGTATCTCACCCGAACCCTTGTCTTCTTCCTCCCACGAAGCCCTAAGCGTCTATGGAAATGAGTGTGTGCCAGATTGATAGTTCTCTATATTTCATTCCTTTTTTAATAATTGAAAATGGAAAAGAAACTGCGCTGGGACAGAGTGTATGGGACTAGAGAAACTCTGAGAAGGAGTCACAATATGTTACGACGTTCCAAACATAAAACAAGAGGTATGAGCTAGACTCACAGCAAAACAGGGAGATAAGAGGACAGATCTGTGTTAATTTGAAGATACAGAACAAATACTTTGAACCACAAAGCCACACTCTGGGGCATTCGTGCCAGACAGCAATCGGAAAAGTCCCAAACACCGCAGTGTGAATGGGCTGGCACTGATGTAGTTGCAAGAGGAAAGAACTCTAAATGCAGAAACTGTTGCCAAAGTTGCCAATGTTTAAATGGAGGGTGCAGGACCGGAACCACCCCCTGTGAGAACATCACAAGGATAGCCTATGGCACTGCATATATGGATCTTTTTGGGGTTCTCGCTCCCTTGTAAAGGGACGTGCAGAGATGAGTCGTGATGAATGGAGCATATGGTTCGAAAGCCAGCACTAAGCCCAGCAGAGCTATGTATGCTAGCATACCACGCGAGCATAGCATCCCTCCGAGGCACATTCTATTTTTATGAGGCAGCATCCAAACAAGCTCTCGGACGATTATTATTAATACATTTTCTGAGCCAAAAGGACTTTTATGGCACAAATAAATGCAGCAGTAACACTCCTAACAGCCAAGCCCACGACACCGTGAATATACTAATATGCAAAGAACTTTGTTGGCCCAGCAACTGAGCTTGTTAATAAAAGCACCATCTTTGGATTGCTTAATATAAAAAAAGAGCACGGTAGAAATGATTAAGAACTGTATTCAGTAAAATTAAATGTGAAATATTTCTTATTCATTTGGTGCAAAACAGTCGTTTTTAAAATCTAGTGGCATTTTACGATAATTAATATAATAAACCTTAAATTCTCTAATTTGCATATTAAAGATGTTTTGAAAATTATTGTTAACTCATGCCCCTCCTTGTTTTTTTTATTCGATAAAGACAAAATAATGAAGTTCAACATGTCTACTTTGCAAAATGCACTTATATAGGACATCGGTGGCCATTTCGGCTTGGGTGAATAGCAAGCATTTTAAGTGATTTCGAAAGAGAGGTCTGTTTGTGAGGTTTCACTGGATTTATCCAATCATTTATATAACAAAAATAGCAAGTTTCAGGAACCGTTATGTCCATTTTCAAAAAAATGTCACAGGTTATTTATTTTTTAGGAAGTTTGGCATGTATTTTTTTTAAAGTAAACAACATGGCGGGCTGGTTTTGTAATCAAACACTATCCTTCTTTCTGCATGGCAAATGAAAGTCCGGTAGCAAAGAAAGTAGATTCTACGGGCACTCTCATTTATTCAGTGCTCTTTTTCAGCCACAGGGGAGGTGCTCTTACATGAACTAAAGAAAGTATCATCCAAGGATTGATTCCTTCAGATGCCGAGTAAGAGTAGTGAGGCAAATGCTGTGTGACAGTGAACTATTTCATTTAATTTTAGTAAAATCAAAAAGTTCTGGTTAACAGCAGACCTAAAAAGGTCATAGCTGGCAAGTCTACTCATTCCATGAAATACCTGTAGTCAGTCCTAGCTTTTTAGCAGACAGACCATTGTATTTCGAGACCTGCAGTTTTATTTTTAGGTCCTGCTTTGAGACAGCTTTAGCTGTTTTCCTGTCTCACACTGGGGCTTTTCGCCAGCCCTCTCCATTCATTGTCCTATTCAGCTGTCATTCACATAATGCTTCTTACCACCACTACATAGAGCAATGAGCAAAGTGGCAGCCCTTATACGTTTTTCTCTGTGACTGACAGTATTTTGCCTGATCACATGCACAGCTACCTCAAAGAGTGCCCATCTGTGCCAGTGGTACCTTGCATGGGCATCTGGGCCACTCCTTTATTTTTTGTTTTTATATTTTTTACTTTTTTTTTGCTCCTAACATATGACTACAAACAATAACAAAAAGACAGTGCAGGCCTGTCATGGCCAGGCATAATTCGATTTCCAATGCTCGTTTAGCATTGTAGGCATTTTAAGTATGCGCTCAAAAATTCCTGCCTGCTGAGTATCGTTGTTAAAAAGCAAGGATTGGCTGAAGGTGCCTCACATGACCTGGGATCCCATGACTGCTTCGAGAGGTGTCTGAGCCGCCTCCCATTGTAGTTTACAGTCACCTCTACAATAGCACGTATTAGGAATAATTGTGAAGGCCCCTTCAATGTTGTTCGTTTGTCAGAATGTATTACTGTTTTCTGTTTGAGCTTGCAAAGTATTACAGTGAGTATTTCTTACTTAGATTCTCCCAACAGGTTTGTCCTTTCAGAAGGATGCATCTGCTGTTGTTCCCTTCTATTGTAGACAAAGTTCAGAATTAACTATGAACATCAAAGTGATGTGTTGACAAGTTTAGGAAAAGTGATCAGCTGACAGTCTGTGCACAAAAGGCACAACGGCGTTGACTCATGCCGATGTGATCAGCTTGTAGGACAAAAGGGGAATGCGTAATACCACTACCTCTTTTAGATCTTTTTTTACTTCCTGTTTTTTTTCTTCTTTTCAGTATCCTACTGCTGCTTGTTGCCTGCCTAGCATCGTATTCCATATACCTCCTCCTTAGCATGTGCATTCAGACCGGTAAGTCAAGTGTTTGTTGTACCTCACTGAAACAGCTGTAACAGCGCCTGAGTTTCTTTACTGTAAAATCAAAGTTACTGTCTTTGTTCTAAAATAAACATATTTGACTTTTATTTTACTTAGTTTTTTTTGTTAAATTTAACCAAACTGAGATTTATTCACTTTGTAAATATATTTCTTTGCTGTAGACCTCCTCTTGGGCAGATTTTGATAGCAAGTTGGTCGGACTTTTAACAGGGGCACAGATGGTTACGTGGGTTATATCAAGAAACAAAATTGAGCCTGGGTATCCCCAATACTGCATGAAAGTAGTCCCTGCTGTCTAGTTTGTTCCCGGAGACCCCACTTTATTGCAGTTAAAAAGAAAGCGTTCATAGGGGCAGTTTTTCGCTTAAGAGGGCAATAGTTCTCCTTGTCTTGGTCTTATTTACGTATCTCTGTTTGAACCAGAAGGCCAACATATCCTCCCTTCATTGGTCTCTCCTTTAATTCACCACCCCAAAACCGTTAAAGAGCTTTCATCATTAGCGTAGGCACGACGATAACATGGGGCAGACACCCCCCGATTGAACAGCATGCAGTACCTCCATAGTGAATTAAGTTGTGAGGCAGGCCTCTATGCACAACTTAATTCACCTCCATGGTGAATTAAGTTGTGAGGCAGGCCTCTTGTTACTACCGCTCCATCCTCTTCCCCACACTATGTCAGTGCCCTCCCAACTGATGCAAGTCTGGTTACTTCACCTATGTTGAGTAAGATGCCCAAGTGACTCAATGTTCGCTGCTGACTTCTACTGTGAGTTGAATGTCAGGAGTTTTAGTTTAGTAAAACCAAGTCAAATTTCTATCCACTAAGGCCAGTAAATTGAGTACAATTACACTGAGTAATAGTGACATTGAAGCGCGTAGAATCACCAGAAGCGTGATATGCAGCTCTACATAGGAAGGAAATGTATATTAGCTATTCAGTGATTGATGCAGCTCAAACACGACTTCAGGAAATGCATTACTTCACATAAATCTAAGGCGGCAGAAAACTGTGCCTCCATTTCTTTTAAGTTAGTGTAATTTCCTGTGCTATGCTATGCCTAAGACATATCTCCATGTCATCACTGAAGAAAGCAAATCCTGTGGCTTCAGTGGCGACGAGGATGGGATGCAAACACAAGGGTGCACAGCATGATGGATTTAGGTTGTGCACATTGGTTCTTATTCCATCCTAGTAGCCAGTTGAAGTGATGGGGTAAAAGTTAGGTCTGAGCTTAAGAATGCATGTATGTTATGTATGTAACTTTACTTGAAGAGGAGCTGCAATTAACTACGTGTAACAGTTCCCACATGTATTCTGTCGTCTGAAGTAAGAGAGCTCAGTTGATTCTCAAAGTTTCACTTTTTCCTGTATTTTGGTTATTAGTGGTTGTGTCCCGCGTTTCTCTAATTGTTGGTCACCAAAACTGTCCCTGCACTCCCCCCCCCCCCTCCCCCTCCAACCCTCTGTAACAAAGATCAGGTTGAAGATTTACTTAGACTCAAAAATGAAAGCATTCAGCTCAGCATTCTCTCAGCCAGCCCCCGAGGATACATAACGCTGGTTCTTAACAATTCTGATTCAAAGAATACTACAGTGGATCTTTCAGGGCATTTTTGGTCCCTTCTGGTATTTTTTTGCTCTCAGACTACAATAGTTTTAGATATCTCAGTGTATAGTCATGCAGATTAAGGTTCACTGCTGAGGTGATATGTCTTGTTCCAAGGTCCTTCTGGTTAAAAAAGGTGTTAACATGTGGGGTTGTCGTCTCCTTTAAAAGTTCTCGAGTTCCACAGCTGTCATCGAGTGCTCTGAGTCTCATCCTCTCAATGTGAGGCATGGTGCTCAACCAGTCCGGGGGGCGTGGCTTGGGCGCCGATGGCGATGGTCGCCTGAGAGCTCGGCTCCGGGACTGAGCCCGGGATTATCCTGTTAATCGGAGGCCGCGGGGCACCCTAGCCCCCGCAAATCATAGCTCGGCCCAACTGGACCCCACTGAGCCGCCCGGCGCGGCCTGGACGAGGGGGGACCTGCCCGAAACACGAAGTTTGAGGTCCCGGGGAGAGCGACCCAATATGGCGTCCGGACCTCTTTGTCTCCTTGGACGGGGCCACTAGCCTGGATGAACGCCGCTGGTCATAACGTGCCCTCCGCTCTTGTGTTTTCCAGGAGAGTGAGAAGCTGGACTCTGCCCTGTTGAGACCCTGATATTGAGGAATGCGCCCGGGCGATCGGAAGCTCCTACCATAGTAAACCCCGGCACGCGGACGCCTGGAGGTCCCGACGGAGGTGGCGACCCCGGACACGGCGCTTGGCTGCATCCCCCGATTGTCCCGATCCCATGGGAAGCATAACCCCCTGGTGCCACAAAATCTCTGGAGGTGTGGGTGGCCCTCGTTCCGGATCCTCGTCAACCAGACGGACCTGCCCGGCCTGGCGCCGAGTGTCTCCACCTCCTCCTCAGCGCTCTCAGACGACACGGTGGTGGCGCGAGCCGAACCTGTGGAGATCCACCGGGCCCTGGAGAAGAGGATCACCGGCCTTTATCCCGAGGACCTTCATTCGGGAGAGTTCTAGTCGGCGCCCGCACTCGGTGGCACCTTTATCTGAGCCCACACTGTGCGCTTCCCGCGATATGGGGAAGCCGAGAGGGGCCAAGGGGCCCACTCCGGCCGTCTCTGACTCGGAGACCCCAGACAAGGAAGGCAGCGGCAACCCGGGGGACACTGGTGGCGCACCGCTGCAGCAACAGTTTGATCGCGTCCTGGAGGCGATTGCGACCACACGCTCGGCCCTTCAGCAGGACATTGCCCAGGTGGCGACGAGTCTGGGCCTCCTCAGGGCGGATCATGGCAAGCTATCGGACAGGGTCAAAGAAGTAGAAGGCTCGGTAAAAACCTTGGAGCCGGCGCAGCGGACCCTGGCCGCGGCAATGAAAGATGCTCTAACCCGGATTTCTGCCCTGGAACAGCGTGCGGAGGATGCGGAAGGCCGTAACAGGCGCAACAACATCCGAGTGGTAGGCCTTCCGGAGAAGATCGAGGATGGCGACATGGTGGCCTACTTGGAGGCCTGGCTCCGAGACACGGTAGCCCCGGAGGGCCTATCCTCTTTCTACACCCTTGAACGGGCTCATAGAGTCCCAGCACGGCCGCCGCAACTGGGCCGGGCGCCGCGCCCGGTGGTGGCGCGCCTCCTACATTTTCGCGACAGGGACCTCATCCTCAATGCCGCTAGACATAATGGCCCTTTCAAGGTGGAGAACAGCCAGGTGAACATCTTCCCGGACTACACCTATGAAACCCAACGTAGGCGGTATTCATTCTTGGCGATCAAGCGCGAGCTCCGGAGCGAGGGCATTCAATACTCGCTCCTATTTCCTGCAAGGCTCCGCGTCATTGTAGATGACAAGACTCAGTTTTTTGATACCCCGGAGGAAGCCTGTAACTGGCTTGAACTTTATAGAGCTGGGAAAGATGGCTTCGCCTCCACATCTCAGACAACTGCGGAGCCGGGACAGCGACGGCGGTCCACGAGGGTGCGGAGTCGCCGGGGCCGTTCAGGCGGCCCTACTACTGCAGAGACATCGACGGAGCGGAAAGGTGTATTGGAGGTGTTGTCCGCCCTGTCTGGGTCACGAGAGGATGCCATCGCAGAAGAAGAGAACCCTGGTGACGAGGGAGCATCGACGGACTCGGAGAACTCGGTGACGGATAGTACCGGCACACCGGTGATTACACCAAACTCGGTTGAGGACCTTCTTGATGGACAGGGTTGACGGGGTGAGCTGTATCCTGTTGGGTGGGGGCCCGTAGCGGGGGTGGAGGGAGCCGATGGTTCAACATGATCACAGGAGAAGCGGGAGGTGGGGTGCCCTGCCTTTGCCCCGAGGGTTTCCGTTACTGTTTAGGGCTTGCTTTAGTCCTGGCAGCAAGGGCATCGAGGGCCCACTGCCACCGCCCAGCCCGCACCTGGCCCTTAAGGCCTTCCTACGGTGGCGACTGTAGGATTAGTTTGAGACGAGGGGGTTTTTTGAGGGCATGGTTTGGATGGGAACTAGATGGAGTTATTTGGGTCCTGTTCTGGGGAGGGTGGGCAGGGGGTTGGGTAACGTAAGATTTGTTGAGTTTTGGTTGGGGGATATGGCCGCCATCAGTGTTGGGGGGATTGTTGCTTGCCTATTGTTGAGACCCAGATGGGGAGACTTTGCACGCACAGTATGGGACAATGGCTGACGTTGCTAATGTGAAGTGTATTACTTGGAACGTGCGGGGGCTTCATACCATGTCTAGGCGGCACAAAGTCCACGCTTATTTAGTGCGTAGGGGAATACAAATGGCGCTTCTGCAGGAAACCCATCTGAACAAGGCGGAAGGGGCGGCGCTACAGCGTAGATGGAGGGGACAGGTCTTCTACACGTCGTACTCAGCGTATGCCAGGGGGGCGCTAATCTGGATCCGGGCTGGGGTTCCCTTCCAGGTCACAAACTCAGTGGTAGATCCCGAGGGGCGTTACGTGGCCATCTCTGGTACTCTGGGGGGGAGGGACCTGAACGTTTGCTGTGTTTACGCACCTAACATGGACCAGATTGCCTTCCTTTCTAGGTTATCGGGCTCACTAGCCCATTTTTTCACGGGGCCCCTCCTGCTCGGTGGGGACTTCAATTCAGTGGTGGATGTGGAGACCGATCGCTCGCACCCGCCCCTCCCTGATTCTCCGGTCCGCCGCGTGGCCAAGGGCCGTAGAGACTGGCAGACACGGTGGGGTTTGACGGATATTTGGAGGGCGCAACACCCCGACACTAGAGATTACTCCTATTTTTCGGGCCTTCACGAGTTGCACGTTCGGCTGGACGGGTTTCTTGGCTCGACTGAACTGGTTTCAGCGGCCACCCGCTCCGAATACTTGACTAGGACCATCTCGGACCATAACCCCCTCCTGCTGGCCCTTCGCTGGTTTCCGGGGGCGCCGGCGGTGCCCACCTGGAAGTTACGCCCTGAGATACTCGAGGACATTGTCTTCAGAGCGGACTTAGGCGATAAGATCGAGGAGTATTTCGCGTCCAACGGGGGCTCTGCAAGCACGAGAGCGCTGGAATGGGACGCTTTTAAGGTGGTGGTGAGGGGTTATTGCATCACCAAGAAGGTAGGTATGAGGCGGGTTATCCTAGAGGACTTGGAGGTGGCCGATCGGAAGCTTCGGGAGTTGGAACTCCGCCGCCCCGGGCACCCTGAACTCCAGGGACGCACGGCGGAGGCGAAGGAGGCGGTGGCGGCTGAGGTCGAGCGGCTGCGCTGCTTTGACTACAAGGCCTATACGGTTCGGTCCCTTGCAGAAGGGGATAAATCGAGTGCGTTGCTGGCATGGCTGGCTAACCCTACGCGCCAGACCTCACTGACGACATCCATGCGTATGGCGAATGGGACCATGGTGCACACTCAACCGGAGATCCTAGGCTGCTACCGGCACTACTACGATCAGTTGTATCGCAGTCGTGCTGCCAAAGACCCCGACCTTCTTGAGGACTATTTAGGACCCCTGGAGCTCCCGGTGGTGGAGCCTGATGTGGCGAAAGCCCTAGGCTCCGATATCGAACTGGGGGAGATCCGCAGCGCCATCAAAAGAATGGCACGGAACAAGACCCCTGGACTGGACGGTCTTCCTGTGGAATTTTATGCGACCTATGCCGACCTCCTGGCTCCGAGACTGGTGATTGTTTATAGAGAGGCGAAGAGGCTTGGCCGACTGCCTGGCTCGATGCGTGAGGCCCTGGTGGTTCCCCTCCTCAAACCGGGGCGAGACTCAACCGACCCGGCATCCTACCGGCCCTTATCGATGCTGACGGTCGATTATAAGATTCTGAGCAGCATCCTGGCCTCGAGACTAGTTGGCCACATGGCCTCCCTGGTGCATGAGGACCAAGCCGGGTTCATCCCCAAGCGCAATACAACAATGAACATCCGTAGGTTGTTCCGCTTGCTGGGTGAGCCGCTCATGGATGCTCCGTGCCCAGTGGTCCTGTCGGTAGACTTAGAGAAGGCGTTTGATAGCCTGGAATGGGACTACCTACACGCAGTGTTGCGACGGTTTGGCCTCGGTGGGGGATTCATCAGATGGACCGCGGTCTTGTACGCCTCCGTGTCGGCCAGGGTTCGGGCGGGCCCATTAATTTCCTCACAGTACCCGGTAGAAAGGGGCACGAGACAGGGCTGTTCGTTATCCCCACTTCTCTTTGCGCTGGCGGTAGAGCCCCTTGCAGTGCTACTCCGGTCGGGGGCGCATTACAGTGGTTTCAGGACCCCTTCGGGCCCGCACCATGTTTCGTTATATGCCGACGACCTATTACTCTTCCTTGAGGACCCAGTCGAGGCCCTGCATGGAGCTCAGACGGCGCTCACGGCGTTCGGGGCGGTCTCAGGCCTACAGGTAAATTGGACCAAGACATGCCTCTTCCCGGTCCGTAGAGGCACCCCTAGTCCAGTCCTCAATGGGGGACTTAGATGGGAACCCGACTGTTTTAGATATCTGGGGGTGTACATTTATCATGATCCATCTGACCTCCTGGACGGAAACATCGCCAGATGCAGTCGAGCTCTACGGGGGAATATGGACTTCTGGGCTACACTGCCGCTTTCGTTGGCGGGGCGGGTCGCCCTCCTCAAAATGGTGGCTCTCCCCCGACTGCTATACTATTTCCGGGCGCTACCAGTTTGGATCCCGCCAGCCACGTTTAGGCTCCTACGGTCGACGATGACCGGATTCCTTTGGGGCTCGGGCCGCCGTAGAGTGGCCCTTAAGACCCTGATGAGGCCGAAAGCCGAAGGTGGACTTGCGGTGCCGGACTTTGAGAAATACTATCTGGCGGCGCAGCTCCAGACCTTCACCCAGGAGGTTGCCAGGGAATTCCGAGGCCCGGAGGACAGGAGAGGTACAGGGATGGCCAGGCATGTCCTATCTTTCATAGCCCTACGCCAACGTTTGTCCCTACAGGACCTGACGTTGGAGGAAAAGACCATTCGCCTGTGTTGGAACCGGGCTCACGCCAGGGGCCAACTCCGACTACCGTATGCGCCGGAAATACCATTGGGGATGCTGACGGCGTTGCCCCATGGCGGGGATTGGTCACGATTGGCGGACTGGGAGGACGCGGGGTTGCAGTTGGTGGGGGATCTTTATGAGGCCGGGGTACTCTTGCCTTTCCAGGAGCTCATTGACCGCTTCGAGATTCCCCCAGGGGACTTCCTGTTGCACTCGGCCCTGGTCCGGGCGATCCAGGCGCATTGGAAAGGCGGACAGGAGGAACCTCCTACGTCTCCGGTGTGCCAATACGTCATGATGTCTGCGGGCACGGTGAAGGCGGTCACCTGCCTCTACGGTAGATTGATCAATGAAGGGTTGACCCCCCTTACGACCCTCAAGGCCCGTTGGGAGGCGGACATAGGCAAGGAAATCCCGGAAGCGACTTGGTCTCAGCTCGTGCGGCGAGCTTGGAAGGGGACGCGTCACGCCCGTTTTCAGTTGGTCCACTATTATGTACTCCATCGGGCATACCTGACCCCGGCGAAAATCCAACAATATTTCGCTACGGGATCGGCAGCCTGCCCCAGATGCCCGGCGCCAGAGGCAGACCTCCTCCACATGTTGTGGGCCTGCCCGGGTCTATCCTCCTACTGGGTGGAGGTAGAGAAGACTCTGACGGAGGTGACGGGGAGACCCCTATCGGTTGATGCGGC
Source organism: Lissotriton vulgaris (assembly GCF_964263255.1). NCBI lineage: Eukaryota > Metazoa > Chordata > Amphibia > Caudata > Salamandridae > Lissotriton > Lissotriton vulgaris. The sequence goes on along the minus strand of NC_141697.1, from coordinate 492,297,380 downwards.
GGTGGGTCTGTTGCATTGGTTTCCACATACCCCCAAAAACAAAATTTCCAGTAAATTTATTGATTTAGGGCTTCTCTTGGCCAAACGGGAGGTGACCAGGAACTGGAAGGCACGAGCTGGTCCGACCGGGAGCAGATGGCATAGCGAACTATTGAAGTGGGCGGCGGGGGAAAGCACGCTGAGATACCAACTGGCTGGGAGACAACGTAACGAGCGAGCACAGGAGACAGCGCTGGAATGGGAGACACTAGTACAGGCCCTCAGAGACTATTGCGCCCCCAGCGACTCTGATAGTGAGATAGCAGCGCGCCCTGAGTCCCGATAGGCGATGGTGTTTTCTGTTACTGATACGCTCATCTTGGGTCCTCTCACGAATCCTATTGCGGTTGCTACCATACACTGATGGCGGGGTTGGGTGGGGGAGGGATTTCTTTGCAAGTTAGTGTTTTGTGGGTGGGTCTTTCTTTTGGGTTTGGGGGCTTGTTTAGAAAAGCAGATGACGGACAGTGGATTATCCGGACCAGCCATTCACTCCTGCTGAACCCCCACTGGATTTTATTGCCCGATTTTTTGAACTGTGGGCTGGATGATAATGTATAACAACGTGCTGGGGGGGATGGACGGGATGCAGTCGATTGATTTCAGTGTATTTTTGATGCTGGTCATATTTGTAACAGTTTCTTGATTCCTGCAATAAAAATATATTTAACAAAAAAAAAAATGGTGCTCAACCAGTCCGTCCTTCTAATATAAATTAAGAATGGATTCAATATTTGTAGTTCTTCATTCCGAAACTCAGGCTTTCTCGCACCACTAAACAGTCATTCGTGCATTACAATGCCCAAAATTTATAACGTCATTCATATGGGCATATTGCATTTGTCCTTGTGGAATTTTGTTTAATTTGGGGTGTTTCCCGACCTCCTTGTAGCTTTCTTGTAGCAAATACATTCATTCTGACGTGAGAAACTTTTAAATTGCTTCACTCTAATGACCTCTTTTATCTCCAGATCCCTTTTAAGCAGACTGAAGGTGGTTAATCCATTAAGCTCCCATCTGCATGTTGCAAGTGCTGACAAGTCTCCGTGTCCATCTCTTTAGCTATCGATTGCACTTTAGTCAAGGACGTTCAAGTGCCATCAAGTTGAAAATCCCTCCTCTTTCAACGCACCCCTGATATCGTTTCTTGTGACTTCAGTTGCACTTTTTCCTCTGATCTTTCTTCTGAAGTTGTTTCTCATTAAAAAAAATGCTGATGATACATTTCCAATTGGATGGCTTGAAGTCTCTACACGATTGGTAGTTTTGGGGTCGTTAGCACACTGTAAAGTTGTGCTTGTTCTTTGACGATGGCCCCATTGGTGGTCAGTTGAATGCACAGGATAGGCACATTAGCTTTAAACTCCCTTGTAATCTTTATTACTGTTTTTTCCATTTCTCGTTACAGTCCTTACTTTATATCAGACCACCACCTTGTTCTAAAATCCCAAACATTTTCCTAAAGAGAGAAAGTTGCACACAAAGCCAACCACTAGCTTGGGCGGAGCCTTAAAGTGACGTTGCACCCCAGTTTCTTCTGTGCAATTCCCCATGCATATCTAGGATCTTTTTCCCCTCCATAGAGGACATACCCACGCCACTGTCTGTGCGCTGGACTGTTAAGCAAAGCATTATCCATCAATGCACTAAGACTTGCCATAGTCTTGTAATGGAGAATTTAGTCTTGGGTGCGTATTAATATTATTCACTGCAATAGTGGAACCTTGGATATCGTAAAATGCTAGAAAGATCAATAAATACATTATTATTCAGCAAACTGAATAACCCTAATTTCCCATAAAATCGCTGAAATCAAGTGGATGGTTGCCTGCTGGGGTCAGCAGGCCACCGTCTGAGCTGAGATGAGTTTGAGCTATTGGCATTGTAAATGACAACATTTGTATTTATGTGTTGGTTTTGAAAATAGATAAATAAATGGCATTGTTATTTACATTGCCATTAGCTAAATCTCTCGCAAATGTGAGACTTATTGTACCCTACGGACGAGCTCAGCAGACAGCAATTACTGCCACACACACACACACAATGCGGCCACACATACACACACACACTCAGAGCCACACACACACACACCCAGAGCCAGCCACACACACAGAGCCAGCCACACACACACACACCCAGAGCCAGCCACACACATACACACACACACTAAGACATGTTAGACCTAAAAAAATAAACAAAAACAAATTAGATAAATGCCAAGAAACAAAAGGCTTACCTTAAACACTAAACATGCCGACGAAAGCATTCCATTGACGGAAAACAGAGACAACAGCAACAAGACACGGAAACACGTAAAACAAACATGGAGAGGACATGAGACGGGGGCAACAGAGACAACACCACGGAGACACGCAAAGACTTAGCACAGAGACAAAGTAAAACAAACATAGAGAGGACATAAGACTGGGGCAACAGAGACAACAGCACCGACACACGCAAAGACTTAAACGTAAACACATGCCGCCCGACAGCTCGCAGTGGCCCGTGGTCAGAGGGCAAATACAAGGGGCGTGTGAAGGCGTGAGGGCAAACTACGTTGAATGGACCGCGGGGGGGGGCAATAGACATCCCAAGACATAAATGCAAATTGCGGCACAAATTGTCAAGAACAAAGTACATGACACAAGGGTCCAGCAACAACAAAAAAAAAACATTGTGAATTGTGCTAATAAGGAACACCCGCTACCCAAAAGACGGACAAACGGAGTAGTCCAAGAAACGCGGGAGGTGGCGCGAGCATAAGGAAATCCTCCATACTGGAGAAAACATCCGAAAAGACTAGGCAATCCCCCGGACACCATCGGAAAATAAGGAACTTTGAAGCCAAAGGTATGCTCGGACCCTGTACCCCAGCGCTAAGGCCAAGAGCTATATACACCCTCTACATCCTCACAGGGGAGTCAAAATGGCCGGCAATGTCCCAGTGCCAGGGGACAGCTCGTGTCGCTAAGATGGCCGCTGCCTGCCGCCCTTGTCCCGTGAGCAGTGACCAAGCAGCCATGTTCGTTAAACTGGCCGCGGCATGGCGCCCATGTGTGCTTAGTCAGTGACCTAAGACTGAACGGACCTAAAATGGCCTCTACGTGGTCCCGATGACGGCGTGCTCCTGAACAGATGGCACCAAAAGACAATAGCAATGACCCAACTTCCAGGCCGCAATGGACACTGAGGCCGCTAAAGGGGACAGCACGATAACGCCCTAATGCCTTCAGGGAAAGAGAGGAGGGGGCCTCCGTTACCATCCCACGTGCATGTACTCTCCCCCAATGGCCACCTCCAGTCCCAAAGACTCCCCTCAAACCAACCTACCGCACGTTGGTGCTAGCACGGGGGGCGGCATAGCGCCCGAAGGTAAGGGCACAACAAAACCCCGTTAGCTAGGAGATGGGACGATAATGACACGGGCGACAAAATTCTGCACCACTAAATAAACGTCAACCTAAGATTGGAGCACAATGCGGTCCCGCCAGAAGCGCGGCCCGACTCCGGGCCAACCCTCCACCCCCGCAGCAGACACGGGCCATGGAAACATGGAAACAGGAACGGGGAGCAGCGGACCCGCACCAAAATAAATTAACTGACTAGGCCAGGGGTCTTCAATCTGTGGGGCGCGACCCCCAAGGGGGTCGTGGAGTCCTTGGAAGGGGGTCGCAGATTCTGCCAGAGCACGCAGTTAAGCGTGTTCATGGCGGAGGCCTAATTCACACCAAGGTGTGAAAAAGATCAAAGCCTCATTAACAAGTAAAAGGTCTTCTAAAGACCTGTCAAGTACTCGGGTGTGGCTGTGTGTGTGTGTCCCTGAAGCCGTTTCGAGCTGGGGGAGGAGGAGAAGTGGGGGGATGGGCGGAGGGGGGCTGGGGGAGCAGGCTGTAGTGTAGCCCTTTGAGGTCAATGGATATTGCGCGCCTGGAGCTGTGGGTCCCGTGAAATGTCCCCCGCCCCCAGCAGGGAGGTACAGAGATGCCCTCCCATGATCGGGAAAGAAGGAAGAAGAGCAGAGAGATACTGACACCCCCGCTCCCCCCCCATGAGAGAGGCAAAGAAAAGGTGGGTGGATGAATGATGGGTGGATGCATGGATGTAAGGATGAAGGATGGATCGATGTGTGAAAAGGTGGGTGGATGAATGATGAATGGTTGGATGAAAGGGTGGATGGATGGATGAAAGGATGGATGGATGAAAGGGTGGGTGGATGGATGGATGAAAGGGTGGATGGGTGAAGGATAGATGGATGAAGGATAGATGTAAGGATGAAAGGGTGGACGGATGAAGGATGAATGGATGGATGAAAGGGTGGATGGATGGATGAAAGGGTGGATGGATGGAAGGATGAAAGGGTGGACTGATGATGGATGGATGGATGGAAGGGTGGATGGATATATGGATGGATAAAAGGTTGCATGGACGAATGATGGATGTGTGAAAAGGTGGGGGGAGCAATGATGGGTGGATGGATGGATGCAAGGATGGACGGATAAAGGATGGATGGATGGAAGGATGAAAGGGTAGATGGATGGATGGATAAAAGGTTGCATGGATGAATGATGCATGGATGGATGTGTGAAAAGGTGGGGGGATGAATGATGGATGGATGGATGAAAGGGTGGATGGATGGATAAAAGGTTGCATGGATGAATGATGCATGGATGGATGGATGTGTGAAAAGGTGGGTGGATGAATGATGGGTGGATGGATGGAAGGGTGGATGGGTAAAGGATGGATGTATGGATGGAAGGATGAAGGGGTGGGTGGATGAAGGATGGATCTATGGATGTAAGGATGAAAGGGTGGATGGGTGAAGGGTGGGTGGGTGAAGGATAGATGGATGAAGGATAGATGTATGGATGTATGGATGAAAGGGTGGATGGATGGAAGGATGTAAGGGTGGACGGATAAAGGATGGATGGATGGATGGATAAAAGGTTGCATGGATGGATGAATGATGCATGGGTGGATGTGTGAAAAGGTGGGGGGATGAATGATGGGTGGATGGATGGATGAATGGGTGGGTGGATGGATGTATGGTTGAAAGGGTGGATGGATGAAGGATGGATGTATGGATGGGAGGATGGGAGGATGAAAGGGTGGATGGATAAAAGGTTGCATGGATGAATGCTGGATGGATAAAAGGTTGCATGGATGAATGATGGATGGATGTGTGAAAAGGTGGGTGGATGAATGAAGGGTGGATGGATGGAAGGGTGGAGGGGTTAAGGATGGATGTATGGATGGAAAGATGAAAGTGTGGATGGATGAAGGATGGATGGATGGATGGATGGAAGGATGAAAGGATGGATGGATGTGTGAAAGTGTGGGTGGATGAATGATGGATGGATGTGATGAGGTCTAACAGGCGCATTTATGGTTGTCAAAAGATGATGATGAGGAGTACCAGTTTCTAGAAACTTTTGTCGGAAGGGGGTCCTTACCCCTAAAAAGGTTTTACAAGGGGGTCTCGGCATCAAAAAGTTTGAAGACCTCTGGACTAGGCAGAGCATAAAATTAAATAATCGTGAAGGCACCGCCAACTACAACTCCCAGAATGCACTCATTTGTTAAATATAGCCCATGACCGAAAGCTTGGCGTTGCATCAGCATGCAGCTATGTAATCAGCCTACTATAAGCTAGAAACGTTGTTTCCTGTTGTAGAATACATCCCTGGGGTGTTTTCTGCGCCCTAATTAGGCGTGCATCACACAGCTACTCTGAGTGTTTCCGGGTACGAGTGCAGAGCTGTGCCCGAGCAGACACGCGAGTTTAGGGACACACTGTACCCCTCGATGACTGTTTAGGATTTATTTGTAAACGTATTAAATGCTAAATAAAATACTGCAGCTTCATAAAAATGCAATTAAGCGGTTTCCAGATTTTCTTCCATAGGGTGGTCACACTTTAGCTATAATGGAAAGTCTTGGTTTTTCCCCCCCAAGAATCCATAGCTTGCCAGGAGCAAGCAAAACTCTAGCTAGTTGCGAGCAGCAACAGAGACAGTGGATGTGTGAAAGTGAAGACGGGGGAACACGCATACAAACCCTGAGTGGAGATATCTGTGTAAAGCCTGCAGGGGAAGGACACACAAAACATACCCCCACACCTGTTGACTGGCAAGCCACAGCCACTTACTTTAAAATCACAGCAGCCCTCCAACGGCAGCCTTTCTGATGTACACAATGCAGAGGGGCACAAAAATACAGCCTGGGGTATTAGTGAAATAAAGAAACTGCACTGGTATTGTTGACAAACGCAGCTTCTTTTAGAAAAAGAGGACAAACAAGAACAACGGGAGGGGGGGTGCGGGAACGGGCAAACACGGACAGCGGGAGGGGGGGGCGGGAGGGCGGTCACACTTTAGCTATAATGGAAAGTCTTGGTTTTTCCCCCCAAGAATCCATAGCTTGCCAGGAGCAAGCAAAACTCTGGCTAGTTGCGAGCAGCAACAGAGACAGTGGACGTGTGAAAGTGAAGACAGGGGAACACGCATACAAACCCTGTGTGGAGACATCCGTGTAAAGCCTGCAGGGGGAGGACACACAAAACATACCTCCACACCTGTTGACCGGCAAGCCACAGCCACTAACTTTAAAATCACAGCAGCCCTCCAACGGCAGCCTTTCCGATGTACACAATGCAGAGGGGCACAAAAATACAGCCTGGGGTGTTAGTGAAATAAAGAAACTGCACTGGTATTGTTGACAAACGCAGCTTCTTTTAGAAAAAGAGGACAAACAAGAACTACATTAAAACAAAATACGTACACATTTGCAAAATAATTACTGTGTCGCCCACGCTACGTTCGGTTTAGTAGCGACGCGACAAAATTTCCTTTAACACGTCTCGGTGTGGCTTTCTCCTACTTCTAGTAAATAGACGTCCGTCCTCGCCTCAAACCAGGCATGCGCTGCTCGACCGCCGCACCCAGCATGACCGAGCGCAAAACAGAAGCAGGAAAATATAAAAAACAAGCAACGGGGAGTGAAAGGGGAGGGGGGGCGGGAACGGGCATATGGGGAGGGGGGCGGAACGGACACACGGACACACGGACAGCGGGAGGGGGGGGCGGGAAGGCAAGATTTAACAAAAAACACTCACCTGGACTTCTTCCGGCGGCCGTGGTCGGCATGGAATGACGAAAACAAACAAATAAAAAAAAACGAAACTTCGCCCACCGCCACGACGACGACATCGCAGAGGCGCAGAGGGAAAAAATCGCTGGAACGCCCACGAATCTGGTCCGGCCATGACGGACAGATCTCTGTTCCAATGGCTAGCCTCCATTTGTGGAGCTAGCCAATGGAACAGAGGGCGTAATCCCAAGCCCACTCTGTACTAACATAAGATTTCGCCTGGCGAAACCTAAAAAGGGATTGCTTTTAAAAAAGAAAAAGATAGTTTTCTTTTAGTTTCTTCAGAGCACTGTCTGCTCTGAAAAAAACGTTTTTGGTACCATTTGCAAAATGGAAGAAGTCCCCTAGGGACCTCTTCCCATTTCCAAATGGGTTACCACCTACTTGAAGTAGGTGGTAAAATGCAAATGTTTAGCGATTGCATTTCTGTTGCAAAACACTCTTGCATACTGCTGCGATTCTATATTAGGGAGGGATGCCCTAAATACACCCCTTCCTAATACCGAACAAGTATGTATTTGCAATTCCAAATTGTGATTCGGTAACATGTTACTGAATCGCAAATAAAATTCATACATACTAAAAGTGGTCGCAAACAGCCCAATTAGTTTGCGACCGGTAAAATGAATGATAAATACGGCCCGAAGCTCTAGACTTGGCGTTGACTAAACATCCTCTTATTGTAGGCACAACACTTAATCTCCCCTGCCTACAAAAAAATAAATGGTGTCCTTGTGTCATGTAAATGGTGCTCATATAAACCACTCCAACATCTTTGGGTAGAATTAGCGCTATATAACACTGCACAAAAAAGCATATTTTGCTACGCAGATTTGTAAGAAGCCAAAGAAATTAATTCTAAATGACTGTTTCTGGTTACTAAAACCGTGGACATCATTTCCATCTAGTAATGTGGTTGTAGCAGGTGCCAGCTATTTTGTTTTGGTGCCGGCTCGTAGTAAAGCTTGTGCATGCATTAAAATAATAATTCAAGGAAAAACAATTATTTTTACCTCTGACTAAAGTGGAAACTATTAACTTATTCAGTAACAACGATCATGGCTTTTGAGACCTGTTTTATTCATTCTGTCCGATTATTCATTTTTACCTTGCTCAGAATGATTTGCTCATCAGAAATGGCTGGAGGACAGTAATATTCGATTGAATTACCTTAACCGTTGATGGGTACAGTAAGAATTATTTGCTCATTTACCAAAGGGGGAGGGGGTGGTCACTCTTTAGACAGTGCTTTTCTTTAAACAAATTTCTTTAAGAAAATATACATTTGCTAGGATTTACTCTCATTCTCCACCTCCACCGTACACAGAGTATTGCAGATCAAGCAGGTGAACACAGGTAATAGTGTGCAAATATCCATCTTGCACACTTTCATGCTTCCACGCAGACAGTTTACACAAGCCATTAGCACAAAAAGGTTGCATAAGGCACTCAATTTCGTCCTGAAACAAAACCAATAGTCAAATCAAAGAGGACAATTTAGACACACGAATAGTCCTTTATTAGGTCGAGCTGGTGTAGCAATGCGAAGCATTGCGTCCAGTGAAGTATCTATAGTTGAATCTGAGACAGGGGATGTGCACAGGCAAGCCCTCGGTGATTTCACCTCGTGGGTGCGCACGCCCAGCCCGGCACCGTGCACATCTCCTATCCCACATTCTCAGTAAGTGACTAACACATTCACACACACACAGCCACACTCATGCATGCACACACACACACACCCCCCACTCCCCACCACTTACTGGGCTCTTTTGTCGCTGGCTCCATCACTCCGTCGCATCACCGGATTTCTCTCCTCCTGCTCACTCCCGGGAACGCCAGCACCCTCGGAATCCCTGCTTTCTTCTGGGCTCTCCACTACCCACACCCCTCTGCCGTCAAGGTGCCGCGCTCCGGACGAGCTACGTCACCGCGAGCCTGGCACAGAGGCGGGGCATCTCCCGGAACCTCGCAGGCTCCAAAGAACTTTCCTGCCTATCAAAGCAGAGCCCGCCTCTCTCGCCTGCGTTTCAGGCCTCGCTCGTAGCATACGCACGCCTTCCATCTTTTGGTAGTTCACACTCCACTCTGTGCCTTATTCATGTGAAAAACCTAACCATGTGAGTCACAAAGTAAGAGGATCCATTTGCTTTTCGGTAATTGACATCAGCTAGCACAATATGTTTGTAGCAGCCGTTGGCAGCGCTGAAGTGATCCGTTTGTTTTGATTGAGGACGTAGATATGACCCAGCACACTGGAATTGATAAGAGGATGGTTTCGGTTCCAGAAACGAGAACATCGAAACCTAGATAATCCTAGTCGAACGCTAACCAGATAATGTCCGTGCTCTGCTGCCTGCGTGTTTCGCCTTGCACAGTTTACTCACGGGAAATAGCAGCGTTTTGTCTCATGTGATAAAGCACATTAATGTCACCCTAGTTTCTTCTATCTCGGAATCCTGTAGTTTTCTGTGACAGGCTGCTTTATTCCGATCGCAAAATGAAATATGATGACCTGATTAAAAGCCTTACGCGGTTTTCTGGGTTTCTAACAGGCATTTTACTCTCGGCCTTTCTCGAAAGTGCTAGCTACCAGGGCCAATTAGGCAGACGCCTAGGGAATAATATACAGTGGGTGTTAGCTCTTCATTTGGAAAAATAAGGAATAACTCTGTAGCCTCTTAATACTGCACGTTTGTAAATTTTCAGTTACCAGCTGATGGTAACGAGACAGTTTTAATTGTTTTTTGTGATGTGATGCGCTAATATTTCATAATTGCCACACCCGATAAGCGATTGCGGTGCAAAAGTGAGCCGTCATTTGGTTACCCTGTGTTTTCACCCATTTTTCGGAAAAAGCTTTGTTCGGTGCATTTTTCTGCACCGCACCCTATTAATTTCCATCAATGTGCCCTAACGACACATTCTTCACACCTCTTTGAATACCACGCTTTTTTGAAAGGCCAATATTTTCTAGCCTGCTTGCCAAGATGTGAGATGTCTCATACATTCAACACAGAACCTCCCATGAGTTCTGACGGACGCTTTTTGCTCCTTGGTAGAAATATTTTCAAGCTGTCTCCAGAATACAAATGTTTGGTCACTAGTAATCACCACTTTAAGCAAATCATGTCATGTTATACCTATATTCTGGTTGTGCTGTTGCTGTTACCCATAGAAAGGTCACGGTCCATGAATTTGTTTAACATCAGTATCACTCACCACAACATCACTATGCGCTACCACAGCATCACTGAACGCCACAACACCACTCGTCGCAACCACAAAATTACTCAGCGCCACCACAGCATCAATCCGTGCAAGCAACAACAACTGGTTCAAATATGTTCTCTCAATGTTGCAAACTTTATTACAAATGTCACAAAAAGGTGTTAATATTTAACTTCTCTTCTTGGATTTTCGTCTCAATAAAATACACTGAACATAATCTTCACAAAGGTCATTCACAAAAGTTTAAGCTATTGCCATTATAAATTACAATTACTTTTATTTAAGTGTTAATTATTAAAAAATTAAAAGCCATTTTATTTGTAATATCAATACATCTAAGTCACGTAAATACAACACAGATTGCATTACAAATGCTATAGGTGTCACATTTACGAAAGTTACAACTATTGGCATTGTAAATGACAAAGCTATTTATTTCGCTATTTTCAAAACCAACTCATAAATAAAAAAAATTAATTTACAATACCAATAGGTTAAACTTTCCTAATACGAGACCTATTGCATTGCAAATGCTTGTGTCTAAAGCATTTATTGTGGGTGCTCACCAGCAGGTGACTATTAATAATTTTTTTAGATGTGTGTCTGGAACTTGAAAAACTATTTATGTACCATTGCATTAAGTAGTCATATGTTTTGCAATTCGTCAGCTTCATCCCAGTTGTATTCAATCCTTGATTCATAGCAGAAATTCTCAAATCCTAGTTGAATTATAGTTTCCATAAGGATTCAAGTGATAATAATTTTCCTCGCATTTTACTTCAGTGCAAATCTTGATATGTATTTTGCTTCATTTAGAGGTTATCGGCAGACATTGCATTACTGACTTGAAGGCAGTTCCATTTTCATCTGATGACACTTCAGAACCTGATTAAAACAGTATTTTCAGCAAGGAATATCTCCTTTGCTGCAGAACCACGAGCTTTTAGAAACTAGTTACCACTAGTTGAAGTAAAAAAAACATTCCCCCTCGTTCTAACTTGGGGTGTGGGCGGAGACTGTCTGGCGCCAAAAAAAGCACCTGGTAACCATATTGTTAACTCCCAGTGGCAAGTTTTGCATTTGATTCCAGGTTTAAAATTGGAAAATGGAGAATAACTTGAGGAATTGGTGTTAACAACACATATTACTGCGTGCTATTCCACTTTGTATGTCATTTTTGTCACACATTTTACTGCAGGTAATTACTGAACTAATTTGTGTGGGCTGAAATCATGGATGGAAGTGGAATTTGCTCACTGCTAAGAATTTGAAATTGGGCAGAAATTCTGTTTGATACCGATTTTAAGTTTACCATAGACTTCGGAATGATCTTGATAATGTTATTCCTTGATGTTACAGTGCGTTGGAGCATAGAGGGCTGGAGGGGCCCTAAATGATAACACTTGCTAAAGGAACATTCAGAAAATTGCTAAAGAACATTCAGAAAATTATTGGAAACACTTGAATGTACGGGTCACATATATAAAGCACCTTCTGGTAAAGATTCTCGAACAACATGTGACACTACAAAAATAAAACTATTAAGTCTGATTTGGGATTTCCCATTCAGGATTAAGCAATGTCTACTGGGCATACTCCCTGATAGCACAACAAATAAATTAAGCAGGCGCTTCATGGTACTGGGTCCTACAGTGGCAAAAAGACTCATTGCTATATGCTGGCTGAGTGCTAGACCTCCCCGGCTGCAAGACTGGAGGAAAGACCTGATAGATGGACGGGAGCGGAGGAAGCACGAATACGCAAGATGCACAGAGATAAGAAAGTGGCGGATGACCTTCTCTCCTGGGGAGTTATGATGCAGACCCTGACTGAGACTATGGAGGACGGTACTCCTGGGTGACCTCCATAGGCCTGGGGAGACGAAGACACACCAAACATGGGGCCGGTGGGATGAACCGCTGAAATTACGGTTACAACTGTCATGGTGACTGCCCCAAGTAGGGTTGACACTTTAGGGACTGACAAACACACCTGATATTTTTCCCTCTGAGGGCGACCCAGTGGGGGCGGAGGGCGGGCATAGGGAAAATTTAGATTTGAAGTTGTTTAATGCCTGTTGCTTTATTGGTATCTAATGGTTCTTATTCTCCTGCTACAACTGCTAGGTTGTGTCAGTGCAGCACCGGTATTATGTTAACCCTTTCGCTGCGGCGGCTATTCCGCCGCAGCGCTAAGTGGGCGGGGCGGGCGCTCGGCGGCCGAATGCTGGTGACAGAACCGCTCCGTCACCAGCCGCGGTTGAGCTGTGCTGGTGACGGAGCGGTTCCGTCATGACCCGCCCCGCTCATTAAAACTGCCACGCAGGCACGAAATCAGCGCCGGAACCGGAACCGGAACCGCTCCGTCATCAGCACAGCCCAACCGTAGCTGATGACGGAGCGGTTCCGTCATCAGCAGGGGAGGGGTTAAGATACTTTCTATGTATTGCTATCTATTGAAATGGAAATAAAAACTATAAAGTCTGATGCACACATCCCAGAATGGACAAAAATATTATTGTTGAGATGTACTCGGTTAGCTGCCATAATCGATGCTCACAACAACGACCACAAACAGATGCACGGAATAAGGGTTGCCACATGGCCATTGTTTACCGGATGGATAGTCATGCGAGTGCCATTAAAGACAGTGGTGTAAAAGTGGGATTTTTTTCCCTTTTGAAATACCCACTGAAAGTCTAAAATGCAAGAGTAAATCACATCAAAAGCAGTGTAGATCTGCCAAACCAATTGTATAAATGATAATCAAAAACATGGTGGGATTCAAATGTTCCCAAAGAACGCATGATTTTGTGCTGTATTACGCAAGAACTATCTGAAAGCATGAAAAAATAGCCTGTATTTTTTCTGAGAAATCTCTCTCTCCCTCCCTCTTCCCCGTTCGAGTTAGCTAGTCTGCACCCTAGTCCTAGAAAGATCAGACTACAGTACTGTCCTGTATGTCAGCATTCTGAAATAATCACTCATCCACCTCGAAATAGTAGAAAGTAGGGAAGACTAATACAGAGATTGTGCTAAAGCAGGCCCAGGTTGTTGCTGTAGCCTTCAGTTACATGACTGATCACATTGTAAGTGCTCTGTGTAACACAGTATGTTTTACAATAGGAGCCCTACTCCATCCATGAACTCATTTGACTCCATGTCAAGAAGAAAGGGATCGGATATCCATCCACTTTTGTAATGCTATTACCAGCATGAACAAACAAACCCCTAGCAATAGCAGACTTAAAGGTGCAGAAGGATGTTTGTGACAAACTTGTTAAATCAAAATGAAACAAGAATGGCTTAATTTCAGGAATCCGTGAATGACAAAGCAAACCACCTAATAGTAACTTGACATTCATCTTTGTACTTATCACATTTCACTACACCTATGTGGGCGCTATATTTGATAATACAATAAGATAGAAGTTAAAGGCCTCCACAGGATCTGGGACGGTGTTATCCCCAAGAACATATGAGGAAATTTGCCCCTTAATGGATTCAATTTGCCGGTAAATCAAATAAGAGATTCACTAAAATAAGCTATTTTGAGATGAGTATAAGTTAGAATCCATAAGGGTTTATTAAAGAAAGCAAAATATGATTAGTCTCAAAATCAGTCAGACTGCAATCTTGTATTGGGAATTAACATTAAGCTCAGTCAAATGCTGCGAGAAATCTGACATTTATTTATTTATTTTATTTTGAGAGTTTTATATAGCGTTGGTTAGACCCGGAGTTATCAAAGCACTTTACATAAGGTCCCACAGAAATTACATCAGTTACACGTTACATCAGTTACTAGAAAAACATTTCGAGAGAGTAGAAGATGAAATAAATGTAGCTAAGAAGGGTAAGGGGATGGGGTAAATGAGTAGGAGGTAGATAGGATGGAGATAAGAAGGAAAGTTTGCCCAAAGTCCGGCTGGGTAGTTGACGGCCGAGGGGGAAGTCCACAGCCCATCTTCTCTTTAGCTATCAGGTAGCTCCACCGGGCATCAGCCAAATAGCTAGGTCTCAACGGGAAAACAATCTATACTACTATTATAAAGAGAGAACTGTGTCCTTTGAGCCAGGTAAACTCGAAAAGTACACCACCAATCCAAACACCCAATACATCTTTGAAAACGTCAGGGCAAGCAGAAGGACATAGGCTATATAAAAACAAAATATATATGTTAGAAGGGAAAAGTAATTTTTAAGGGAAAGTAGTCCCTTAGAAGTAGCGCCAGCTAACGACGTGCGTGCTGATGCGTGCTAACATCACGGGGGAGCGCGGAAGCCGGAAGCAACACCCTGCGAGGAGCGGACAGGAGAAAGGAAGCGACACCCTCCAAGGTCCGGAGCACGTAGAGGAGCGTCGACATCCCCAGAGGAGCGCAGAGTAAGAGCGGACATGAGTCGGCAGAAGCGGCAAGGACGAAGAAAACGAGTGCGGAGAAACAGCCGAAGCGACACTCTCCAAGATACGGAGCGAGTAGAGGAGCGTCGACATACCCAGGGGAGCGCAGAGTAAGAGCGGACAGGAGAGTCGGTAGAAGCGGCCAGGATCAAGAAAACGAGCGCAGAGAACCAGCGGACAGGAGCGTGTGCAGAAGCGGCCAGGATCAACAAAACAGGAGCAATAAAACACTGTAAGTATGCTCTGCTGCTCCCGGCCGCTCTGCTGCGCCTCTCCTGCTGCGATGCTGCCCCCAGCCCCCTTCTGCCCCGGGCAACGCCGGGGCGGCCTGCTAGTTAAAGAGTAAAGAGGAGGCATAAATAGAGCGTAAAGGAGAAAGGGGATGGAGTAAAAGGGGTAGGAGAGAGAATACAACGGAGAGACAAAGTAAGTTCTGTCCAAAGATCGGCTGGGTAGGTGACAGCTGAAGGGGTAGTCCACAGCCCATCTCCTCTTAAGCTATCAAGTAGCTCCACCGGGCATCGGTCAAAAAGCTATGTCTCCACGGTCAGAGGCAGGTTCACAGATTCCGTATCCTGATGGGTAGGCCGGATGGGAGATGTGTTAATCAAACCTCAAAAGTATTAACTATTTTGACATTTTTTCTAAGCATGAATCAGACAGAGGTCTGCTCTAGTAGCTCTCACATTGCATGTCTAGTTCATCAAGACAAGCTCCCCAAGTCTGGCTCACCTCCAAAATGATCTACTTTTTGTAACAAAATACACAGTGGAAATCACAAATTCTTCTCAAAGCGATCAAACTGTTACATAAGTTGAACAAATCACAGCACATAATATAATGCAACATAATCTAGCACCATTCTTAACCTTTTGACTTCTGTGGGCCCCCATTTAATGATTACTAGAACTTGGGTACCCCCATTAAACCATTGTTGGAATCTAGGGAGCCCCCCCGCCTAAGTATTTTTAATGATTTGTACTGCAAAACAATACACAATAATATAGAAACAAGTATTCATCAAACAAATACACAAATGCTGAAATATTTTATTTAATCCACAAATTTCTTTTTGAAAAAAATAAATGTTAATGGAAAGGTTGGAGCTTTTTCAACTTTACCTGAAGCCACATATCGTCCATACTATATTCTGTTTCATGCACTTGCAGTGCTCCCACAAATCAATCTGAGGAAACAAACCTAATTTAAGCCGCCAATTTAAAATTACTTCACATTTTCCAAACATTAAAAAATTTCCTGTTTTACATTTTCTTCTTATTCATATACGGCTTCTTAATCTGTTGATATTATTGCATTTTTTAAGCAGTTGCGGACCTCCTGAGAAGGCTTTGCAGACCTGACCACAGGTTAAGAACTACTCCTAGTAGGACCTGGCCTGGCAGTTCAGGCTGGACTGTTCCCGATGGGCGCAGGGTAAAGACTGATTTGCATATAACTGGGTCCAAACTGGAATGGCATGGTGAACAAGGGAGGACCTGGCCTGGCAGTTCGGGCTGGACTGTTCCCATTGGGCGCAGGGTTAAGACAGATTTGCATATAACTGGGTCCAAACTGGAATGGCATTGTGAGCAAAAAAACGATGGATTTAGGCCCAGATCTCAGTACTGGGGTGAATGTGTGACATTGTTCTGCATTATGTCCATCAATTGTTCTTTTTGCATAAGAACTACTCCAATACATTGTCCCCTAATAATTAATCCCTTTTTGACCTAATTTCATTTGGTCTGGCATTACAAATCTAGTCACACTCAGACCAGTGACTGACTCCTGGAATGAATAGACGCACTGAGGGCAGGCAAGAAGGGCCTTGAACAGTTACATTTTGACGACAAGGCCTCCTCCAGGGGTCCCAAAGAACAACACACAAATATTTGTGTACATTTTGCTATCTGTGGAAATAGTGAGAAATGATAACATGGACCCATAGAAATGCACGGTGGATTTGGGCCAAGTTTACACCTTGTTTCACCAATGTTAAGAAAACGTAGCTATGTAAAGTGCATCGTTTTTGTTTTTAGTGCAAAATATTCATGTTACTAAGTAAACATTATTTATTAATCATCAATTATTCATTATTATCTTTTACACCTACAAGCACAGCACCCTGGAGAGGCCTTAGGACATCTGTGGCAACACATAAAGCAAATTATGCTTTTCAGAAAACTAAGTTATACCTGGATCCCTTTGGTCTCACTCTCCAAAATAAAATAAAATGCCCAGCCAAATACACTTTCGCCTTGCTTTAAAGCTTGACCATTGGGAAAACAATTTGATTTTTGAATGAAGTAGTAATGGTCAAGGAACTTAGTGTTTTCCTTAATGAACACATTTAGTTGGCATCGATATGCTGGATTTCCTTGTACCTTCTCATCTTCTAGGGACGTGAGAAAATTTCAATTTAAGGGAAATTAAATTGCACATAGGTAACATAGAAGTTTACAAATGAGTAGGTCAGGGCAAGGAAATAAACCTAAGATAGGGCAGAGGGAGCGAGAGGCTTCTTTTCTGATGTTGGCACTTGAAAACAAATGGGAAGCGGTTCTGTAAGTGTAATTTAAGAATTATTCTTTATGCACCTAATATCTGAAAGAGACACGTTAGTGATAGATTCCTTACCTTAGAATAACCCCAGGCGTCAGACTGGATCCGGAATGTTTTGCGTAGCAGTACCCTTGCACGTCGGTAGGCGTCGTCTGCGGCTCCGCGTCCGTCGTCGGCGTCGTGGGCACCGTGATGACGTCGTCGGAGTACTTAGACGCCGCCTCCGCGTGCTGACGTCAGTTCTTCTTTTTTCCGCGCCAGCCAGCGCAGATCTGGAAAGAGCAGTTTCCTAGTCACTTTTTGACTAAACTTTTGTGATCTTTTTTGATCCACTTCGAAGTCTTTACGACTCCGACAGTGCCGTTAGGGATGCCCGGATTCAAGCATTGCGACGAGTGCGACCGTACCATGTCGGTCACGGATCCCCACCGCCTGTGCCTGATGTGTTTGGGCGTCGACCATGACGACGAGGCCTGCTCCGACTGTCGGGCCCTTTCGAGGAAGGCCAGGCGGGAGCGGTCCCGCAGGCGACTCGAAATCCGCCAGTCGGCCCCGCGCCGTGTGAGGTCCCGGTCCCGGTCCCACGGGAGGTCGAGGGACAGGTCGCGGGGACGGAGCCGTCACAGCTCCGGGAGTCGGCGCCACTCCTCCGGGTCCAAGTCGTCCGGTAAGAAGCACAAGAAGTCGAAGAGACATCATCGCTCTTCCGACTCCCCCCGACGCTCGCGCGATGCGGCCGGGGGTTCGGGTGACACCGCCCACGCGGCTTCTCGGGAGTCGCGGGCGCCGCGTCTGGCCCCATACCCTCCGGTCCCTGGGCTGAACGCGACGCCGGAGGAGATCGAGCGTTTCCTCATGGCCATGTGGTCCCTTTCTCCTCCGATGGGTTCCGCGGCGCCTTCGGGCCCAGTGAACCCGTCTGGGGGCCCTAGTGGGTCGGGGGCTACGACCCCGACGCTGTCGGGTGCTTCGGCCTCGACGCCGCCGGCGCCTTCGGGCCCGGCGCCGCAGGGCCCCAAGATCCCGACACCGCCGGTGCCCTCGGGCCCGGCGCCGCAGGGTACAGCGGCCCCGGCATCGTCGGTGCCTTCGGGCCCGGCGCCGCGGGGTGCCGCTGGACCCTCCTCGGGCGATGGACTGTCCCCGGTGGACCTTACGACCCCCCCCCCCCCGGGGTCGGTCCATGTGGTGTCCCCTCCGGCGTCGTCCTCGGGCGGCGCCGGCCCAGATGCCTCCTCTCAAACGGTTCCGACGTCGGGACGACGCCGTTCGGAGATTTTCATTTCTATGAACCGTCCTCATTCACTTATGACCCTGAATCTCAGGAGATGGGGGAAGAGGATAATTGGGAGGGGTCTGAGGACCCTCTGACAAGGGAATGTCAGTCTAACATGGACTGGACAGGAGACCTTGGGGAGGCCTGTGGCCTGGACACCTCTCCAGACACTGGATTCGTCTCTCCTCCTACCGTGGCTTCGGAGGAGGGCGCTACATATAGTGTGGTGTTGATGAGGGCAGCTAAGGCCTTGGGCCTTGAGCTCCCCGTCGCGGCCGTGAGGACTAACCTCCTCACTGAGGTCCTTAAGCCGCAGTCATGCTCCATGGAGCCTCTGCTGCCGTTTAATGAGGCCTTGACGGAAGTTCTTTTGGGCACTTGGTCCAGGCCCGCTACAGGTTCGCCTGTAGATGGGAACGTGGCCAGACGCCACCGCCCGGCCCCGGGCGACCAATGTTTCCTGTCCACCCACCCCACCCCCGAGAGTCTGGTTATCCAGGCCTCTAATTCCCAGACCGCCTTCCCGACGGCTCCCCCCGATCGGGAATCCAAGAGGTACGAGGCCTATGGCAAAAAGGTGTTCTCGTCCCTTAGCTTGGGACTGCGGTCTTCCAACACCGCATGCCTCTTGGGCCGTTACACCCACTCTCTGTGGGAAACGGTGGCGGAAGTGCTGCCAGAGTGTCCGTTGGAGGTACGGGCCAAACTCGGCCAAGCCCTACTGGAGGGCCGGGACGCAGCGAAGTATAATATCAGGTGCGGACTGGATACTACTGACTCGCTGGGCAGAGCGATGGCTACGACTGTGGCGATACGACGCCACGCCTGGCTGAGATCCGCCAACTTCTCGGCAGACGTCCAAAATACACTCATGGACATGCCGTTCGATGGCCGTCGCCTCTTTGGCGACAAGGCAGACCACGCGCTTGAGCGCTTTAAGGACTCCAGGGCTACGGCCAAGTCCTTGGGCCTCTCGGCCCGCGCCAGCAAATGGGTGCCTTTCGCCCCTTTCGTGGCCAGGGAAGGGGCGCCCCCACACGTGCCGCCAGCCAATCACCGCAAACTGTCGTCCAGCGCGGCCGCGGCCGTGGAAACCGCCGTGGAGGTGGTCGGGGAAACAAGCGGAGCCAGTCCACACCTGCCCCCGCAGCATCCGCCTCTAAACCCTCCTAGTCCGTGCTTTTCGGCCCATGTGACGCCAGTGGGAGGCAGGGTTCGCCATCACCACTCTCACTGGCGCAGTGTCACTTCGGACAGGTGGGTGCTGCAGATAGTCCGAAGGGGCTACTCCCTCACCTTCGAGACGACCCCTCAAGCCATGCCACCGCAACACCACCGCGTATCGGGGGATCACTTGCGGCTCCTGCAGGAGGAAGTGTCGGCCCTCTTGGCCAAGGGGGCCATCGAGCGCGTTCCTGGGCCAGAAGTAGGACGTGGTTGCTACTCCCACTACTTCCTGGTACCCAAGAAGGGCAAAGGGGGCCTACGCCCTATCTTGGATCTGAGGAACGTCAACGGCTTCCTCCGGAAGGAGAAGTTCAAAATGCTGACATTAGCTCAGGTCTTGGCTGCCCTAGACCCAGGAGACTGGATGGTAGCGTTGGACTTGCAGGACGCATACTTCCACATCCCCGTCCTGCCGGCCCACCGGCGTTACCTGCGGTTCACGGTAGGCCTCGAGCACTTTCAGTTTACCGTGCTCCCCTTCGGCCTTACCAGCGCCCCACGGGTGTTCACGAAGGTGATGGCGGTGGTCGCAGCTCACCTGCGCAGGTTAGGGGTTTCAGTCTTCCCCTACCTAGACGACTGGTTGTTGAAGGCGGGCTCGCCCCAGGCAGTCGTCAACCACCTCCAGACTACGGCAGATCTCCTGGACCAGCTGGGATTTTCCATCAATGTGCCGAAGTCACACCTGTGCCCCTCTCAGAAGCTCCTTTTCATCGGAGCGGTTCTCGACTCGGCGCAGTTTCGGGTTTATCCGCCCGAACAGCGGGTTCGGGATATACAGGCCCTGATTCCGATCTTCGGGCCGTTATCCCGGGTTTCGGTCAGGTTGACGCTGCGGCTTCTGGGGCCGATGGCCTCCTGCATCCTTCTGGTGCATCACGCACGGTGGCAGATGTGGGCTCTGCAGTGGGACCTGAAGTTTCAGTGGGCCCAGCACAGGGGCAACCTGTCCGACTATGTCCTGATCTCGGAGGGCACTGCGAGACAGCTGCAGTGGTGGCTCACGGACCGCGATTGGGTCAACGGCAGATCCCTCTCCCTTCCCCAACCGGAGCACGTGGTTGTGACGGACGCGTCCCTCCAGGGCTGGGGAGGCCACTTGGGAGAGGCGGAGATCAGAGGCCTCTGGTCTCCGGCGGAGTCCCTGCTCCATATCAATCTGTTGGAGCTCCAGGCGATTCGTCTGGCACTGAAAGCATTCCTCCCGTCTGTCCGAGGGAGTGTAGTGCAGGTGTTCACGGACAACACCGCCGCCATGTGGTACTGCAACAAACAGGGCGGGGTGGGGTCGTGGACCCTATGCCAGGAGGCTCTGCGCCTCTGGCAATGGCTGGAACATCAGGGCGTGACTCTGGTGGTTCAACGCCTGGCAGGTTCTCTGAACGCCAGGGCGGACAAACTCAGCCGTCGGTGCTCGATGGATCACGAATGGCGTCTGAACTCGGACGTGGCGCAAGGCCTCTTTCTGCGATGGGGAGAGCCTTGGTTAGATCTATTCGCCACCGAAGAGAACGCGCAATGTCATCAGTTCTGCGCGTTGGAATTTCCAAGGCGGCACTCGCTCGGAGACGCTTTTCGTCGCGAGTGGAGCTGCGGTCTGTTGTACGCCTTTCCGCCTATACCTCTTCTGCCCAGAGTGCTGAAGAAGATCAAGCGCGACCGGGCACAAGTCATCCTTGTGGCTCCGGACTGGGCACGAAGGTACTGGTATCCCGAGCTACTCAGTATGTCAGTCGATCCCCCGGTTCGTCTGCCTTTTCAGGAGGACCTTCTGTCGCAGCAGCAGGGGACGGTCCTCCACCCGAACCTGTCCAGTCTCCACCTCCATGCATGGAGATTGAGCGGCGACAGTTGAGGCCATTTGACTTGCCTCCTGAAGTTTGCAACATCATTCTGGCAGCCAGGCGTCCCTCCACAAAGACGGTATACGCCTGCAGGTGGAACAGATTTGTGGCATGGTGCACAGCAAAGGCTGTGGATCCCCTCAATGCCCCTCTCTCTGAGGTTCTTCTCTTCCTTCTTTCTCTTGCCCAGCAGGGCTCTGCTCTGGGCACTATCAAGGGCTATCTTTCGGCTCTTTCAGCCTTTCTGAGGCTGCCTGACCAACCTTCTTTGTTCAAGTCCCCTATCGTAAATCTATTCCTGAAGGGCATCACTCATACTTTTCCTCCTGTTCCCTTCGTGATGCCTCAGTGGGACTTGAACCTGGTTCTCACATTTCTGATGTGCGCTCCCTTTGAGCCACTTCACAACTGTCCTCTTCGCCTTCTTTCTTTGAAGACTGCCTTCCTGGTAGCCATCACCTGTGCCAGGAGAGTGAGTGAGCTCCAGGCTCTTTCTTGTAAGCCTCCTTTCCTTTCGGTCCATCCGGACAAGGTTGTTTTGAGGACTAGGCCCTCCTTCTTGCCTAAGGTGGTCACGGCCTTCCACATTGGGCAGTCCATCACATTGCCCACCTTCTTTCCGCATCCGCACCCCTCGAGAGAGGAGGAGAGGCTCCACCGTCTGGACCCAAAACGTACGCTCTCGTTCTATCTGGATCGCACACGCCAGTTCCGGGTGGATGATCAACTCTTTGTTGGGTACGCGGGCGCTAAGAAAGGGAAAGCGGTGCACAAGAGGACCATTTCTCGATGGATCATCATGTGCATCCAGGCGTGTTACTCCTTGGCTAAGAAGGAACCCCCTGTTGGGCTGAGGGCTCATTCTACTCGAGCCACGGCCACTACAACTGCCTTGGGCCGCGGTGTGCCCTTGCAGGACATCTGCCAGGCAGCTACGTGGGCCTCGTTGCACACGTTTGCGAGGCACTACTGCCTGGACAGTCAAGTCCTGAGGGATGGCTACTTCGGCCGTTCCGTTCTCCAGGACTTTCTGGTGTGAATATTGGTTCGCAGACCCACCACCACGGGGTTGGTATTGCTGGGGTATCTATTCTAAGGTAAGGAATCTATCACTAACGTGTCTCTTTCAGATGCACAAGTTACTACTTGTGTAACGATATATCTGTAAGAGACATTAGTTAGTGATAGATTCCTTACCAACCCACCCATCCTCCCCGTTCTGCGAACCGATATCTAGGGTTAAGGTCATTCCCCTTCAGGGCCCTAGTTTCTTGGCACCAGTGTCGGTTTTTGTCATGGCTCTGCGCTTCTGGCGCGGAAAAGCTGTGGCTAAGAACTGACGTCAGCACGCGGAGGCGGCGTCTAAGTACTCCGACGACGTCATCACGGCGCCCACGACGCCGACGACGGACGCGGAGCCGCAGACGACGCCTACCGATGCGCAAGGGTACTGCTACGCAAAACTTTGCGGATCCAGTCTGACGCCTGGGGTTATTCTAAGGTAAGGAGTCTATCACTAACTAATGTCTCTTACAGATATATCGTTACACAAGTAGTAACTTGTGCTTTAATTCACACAGGGCCTGATTCCTACACATTTTCCGTAAGTAGATGTGACTTTTGTAATTTCAGAAGTAAGCCAAAGTAAGTTGCACTTTCTCAAAGCGATATCTCTGTGAATTGGGCCCACAGTGAGGTATTTTTACAAACAACATACAGTGGGCTTACTGATGGTCTATTGTTTACTATTCGTTTGCTTTCTTGTCCCCCATTTGCTTTCCTTACTCCTCTTGTGCTTCTTGTATTTGTCACTGCCCTGAAGCATAGCTTCGTTATGATCCTTTTAAATGGATGACTTATATCCTTCATGTTCGCGGTACTACTCATTTATTTTTCTGTCAGCACTTGGATGGTGCTTCATCACTAAAATCCTCCCCATGAACAATGTCTGTTTCTCTCGTCCCCTCAGATCATCTGTTGTTTCTTCCGCCACTCCCTGTTTTGTACTCCTGTGCTCTCTGAGTTGCTCCCCGTTCCTTGCCTACCCAGTTCGAGTTGTTTGCCTTAGTTTGTTTGATTTTGTTTACTTTGCTATTTTCTTTCACTTTTTATTTCAATGTCCTTCGTTGCTCCCCGCCCCCATTGCTTCCTCAGTTCATTCCACCAACACCTTGCACCTCCTGCTTTCCTGTCATGCTTTAAAAAATCTTTTTGGGACGGCCTGGCAGCTGCAATTTGCTTCTGAGCCGCACCATGTGGATCACAAGTTCTACATTTTTATTTATATTTCCAAAATGGGTGTCTGCCATGTCTGAAAAGTGAATGAAAACAGAAAACAAATTGTCTGGCCTGTCTTGATGCGCACTCTCCTGTGTGTGTTGAGACTATGGCCGCTAAGCATCATGATGTATTTGTGTGCATGCATGATAATGCTGTTCAATATCATCAATAACTATTTTTTTTTGGGAGATGCTGAATGGTATCCGCAAATTTTTTTTTATAGCAAATGCAATTTGTTCCCAATGGCAAGACCTGTTGGTTTTGCCAATGCTTTCTTCTTATTGCAATCAATCAATTAGGGTTTGTATAGCACAGCAACTCACCTGTGGGGGTCTGAAGGCGCTGGGGGTTGGGGGAGGCAGGGAAGGGCAGGGAAGGTGCTGATCCGTCTGGGTGTGAAGGTTCAGTCAAAGAGCCAGGTCTTGAGGTCCTTCCTGAATTGGGATAACTACGTTGATTGCCTGAGGTAGCGGGGCAAGTTCCAAGTTTTGGCAGTGATGTAGGAGAAGAATCTTCCTCCTGTTCTGGTCTTTTGGATTCCTGGGATGGAGACCAGGGCGAGTTGAGCGGTGTTGTCTGGCGGGTGTGTGGAAAGCGAGGCCGTGGTTCAGATATTCTGGTCCTGCATCATGGAGAGCCTTGTAGGCATGAATGAGGAGCTTGAAAGTGATTCTCTTGTTGATTGGGAGCCATTGTCTGAGGTATTCTCATGTGGATGCAGTGGAGGACCAGTCTGACTATGGAGTTTTGGATGTTCTGTAGTTTCCTGAGCTGTTTCTGGGTGACTACAGCGTCATACTTGCCGTAGTCCAGTCTGCTGGTGATGAGGGCGTGGATGACCGTCTTTCTGGATTCTGTAGGGATCCATCTGAATGTCTTTCGAAGCAGGTGGAGCACGTTGAAGCGGGATGAGGATACTGCATTGATTTTGCAGTCCAGTATGATGCTGAGGTTGTGTGCATGGTCCATAGGGGTGGCAGGGGTTCCAAGTGCGGGTGGCCACGAGGAGTCGCCTCAGGCTGATGGGGTGGACCCCAGGATGTTTACTTTGGTCTTGTCTGAGTTGAGCTTGAGACAGCTGTCTTTCATCCAGGTAGCAGAGGACTTCAATCTGTTGTGAAAGTTGATTCTGGCGGCTGTGGGTTCTTTGGTGAGGAAGATGATCAGCTGGGTGTCATCTACGTATGAGACGATGTTGAGTCTGTGGCTTCTGACGATGGCTGCGAGGGGGGCCATCTAGACTTTGAAGAGAGTTGGGCTCGGAGGCGCCCTGGGGCACTCCGCAGCTAATCTATGTAGTTTCTGAGAGGAACGGGGTGGTCTGACTCGCTGTGTTCATCCGGTCAGGAAGGAGTGGATCCAGTCCAGTTCCTTATCGCGGATGCCAACATTGTGGAGTCTCGTGATTAAGGTGCGGTGGGAGACGAGGTCGAAGGCAGCCGAGAGGTCCAGTAGGATGAGGGCCGTGTTTTCACCCCGGTCGAGGAGGGAGCGTATGTAGTGGGTGGTGGCAAGGAGTGCGGTATCTGTGCTGTGGTTGCTTCAGAAGCCGGATTGGGAGGTGCCCAGGATGTGGTTCTCTTCGATTAACTCGGAGAGTTGGGCGATGATGACTTTCTCGATAACCTTGCCTGGGAAGGGAAGGAAGGAGATAAGTCTGAAGTTCTTGATGTCTGTCGGCGAATGATTTTTTTATCAAGAGGTTAATCTCGTCGTCCGGGAAGGTGGCGGTTTCGATGGAGCAGTTGATGGTGCAGCAAAGCTGGGGGGCAATGGAGGCGGCATCTCTATAGAAGATGTGGTATGGTCAGGGATCCGATGGGCCTCCTAAGTGGATGCTTGTCATAGTCTACAGGGTGTCATCAGTGGTGAGTGGAGTCCAGTTGAGCACGATCTGTTGGGGTGCATTGTGGCTGCGAGCAGTGGTGGTGGGCATAGTGGCAGGGTCTTGGGTGTCAAAGCTGTTTTAGATCTGCCTGATCTTGTGGTGGAAGAAGGTGCTCAGTTTGATGCAGAGATCTTGGGAGGGTGGAACATTTGTGCTCTCATTGTTGGGCCTGGCAAACTTCTTGATGATGGTGAAAAGTTCTTTGCTGTTGTATACGTTGGCGTTGACTCTGTCTTGGAGGACCATTTTTGAGGTTTTGACAAGGTGGTGGTGTGTGTTGGTGGCGGATTTAAAGGTTGCGTGGGTTTCTGGGGGTTTGTTGCTCCTCTAGCTCTTCTTGAGTCATCTACAGGTGCCCCTGAATTCGTGGAGGATGGGAGTGAACCAGCACCCTTTCTTGGAGTGTTGCTTGCCAGGTGCCTTCTTGAGGGGTGCTAGAGTGTCAGTGCAGTTGGAGATCCATCAGTGAAGGTTGCGTGCTGCAGTGTTGGAGTCTGTTGGTGTTGGCAGAGTGGTCGTCCTGAGGAAATCGACTAGAAGTTGAGGTCTCCGAGTAGGATGTAATGAGTGGATGTGAGAGCCTGAGGTGCAATGAGGTCTACAATGGCGTCTGTGAAGGATGGGTGGGGGCCAGGGGGCCTGTAGACAATGGTGCCGTGGAGGGAGTTTTTGGGGGTCGTCTCGATCTGGAAGTGGAGGTGTTCCATGGTTGCTGTTTGTTCATTTGAGTGCGTGGCCAGGCGGAGGGTGTTCTTGTGGATGATGGGGATGCCCCCTCCTGGTTGGTCGGCGCAGACTTTATGGGTGATTTTGTGGACTTTGGGAATGCTAATAGTGATGTCCAGAGCAGGGGTTGGTCCAAGTTTCCCTGAGGAAGGCGATGTTGGGAGAGGCAGCGTCAAGGATGTCCCAGATTTCGGTAGCGTGTTTGTGAAGGGATCGCATGTTGAGGAGGATGCAGTTGAGCAGGTCCGGTGCACTTTTGATTGGCTGGATGGCGAGAGGAGCTGGTGTGTTGGCATGGGGGAAGGTGTGGCTGCAGTTCCAGCAGGCAAAGGATCCCTAGGTCTTCTTCGGTTACGCAGCGACGCTAGGT
The DNA here is from genome assembly GCF_964263255.1 of Lissotriton vulgaris. Classification (NCBI taxonomy): domain Eukaryota; kingdom Metazoa; phylum Chordata; class Amphibia; order Caudata; family Salamandridae; genus Lissotriton; species Lissotriton vulgaris. Next base: position 492,270,384 of record NC_141697.1, on the reverse strand, counting down.
GGCAGGCGGTGTGGGATCCTGAGTTGAGGGTGAGTGAAGGTTTAGAGCATGAAATGATAGATGTCAGAAAATGACTGAGCCACCAATCCCTTCCCCTGAATTACACCTTTAAGGTGAATACTTTAGCTAATGAAGGACTAAAATCAAGTCTATGGAAGTAGAAACAATATTTAATTGAAATCCGAGAACTGGCATTTTGTCATTTCTGGCAACTATATCAAACAAAAGAGAGGGACCCTTGGTGTTCAAAGGACTAGGGTTCGGACAAGAACTTTATGTAAAGTGTCCTCTGGGTTTAATTCAATTCTTCACCTCTCATTCACACAATTATGTTACACACTCTTTTATCTCCTCATCCCACAACTGTTGTACCTAAGAATTGGTACAAAATATCTAAAAGTTTATAAAAATCATTATGAAATTTATTATAACAAAAATTCATAAAAACATTCTATGATTTCCAAACATCATAGTCATTTTTTATCATAAAAACACATAAGAAATCACATATGGGTAAACAAAAAAATCACATTAAACATAAGCAAAATGTCCTACGAGAGCTCATATAGACAATACTCTTTGTCATTAGATGCCACAATTAGATGCTGTTAAACAATTTTATATCCTAAACACCTCACCAGTTACCACATTTTTGTGACCATCTAAGGTGATAGTACAGCAATTAAATTTGTGGCAAATATCGGTTGCGTCGTCGCGTTTCGAAAGTTTAATCTTATGACACCCTCTTTTTCAAGACTGTAACTTTTACTCCCGTCTTTGTATAATCTAGAAATACAAATGGATGCAATTATAACACAGTTCACATTTATTTCTCCTACATATAATTATGTCTTGTCCATATCCATAATATTACCCATAGTTATCTATGTTAAAAAACAATTATCAACATTTCTCATATAAATAAATATTTCTGAGTTTATAAAAAAACACACATTCTGTGCCAATACCCGCATTTCTTCTCCCCCACCTCACTCATACTATTCACTACTTCTACATTTTTTTCCTTCATTCTCCTTGTTTTGGTCATGAACCATCTTGGATTCAAATTCATTGATATAATACCAGTAGAGAAACAATCATCTAGATAAGTGAGCTAAATAAACCGAGTTTTCGGTAAGCTACCTCTAAGGCTTATATCTATTTAAAACAGATAGTGACGCGCCCCTGCTTGCTCCCGCAAGGTGGATGCCGCCACAAGCATTAGTATGTGCTTCAAAAAAAAGCAGGACGATGGCTAAAGGTTTCCTATTCAGCGCATGCCCACTGCGTAGGCGAGACCTAAAAAGGCATGTGTGCATTTGCATGCACAACGTGGCAGGCACCGCGCGGTGCCTGCCACGTAGTCCATGCAAATGCAGGGCCCATGGACCCCTCCAACATCCTGGGGACCCTTAATGGGCCCCCAACAGAGGAATCCGCATGCCTTTCAGTGGCGGCGAAAGGCTGCTCCTGCCTGCATTCTAATATGGATGGCGGTGTCTTGCAGACATAGCCACCATATCAGGCCCCTTTTCCGCCCGTCACCGATCTTTCCGTCCGTCGGGGTCTCCCCCCGCCATCCTAATATGGCGTGGGGAAAATGGGTGGCGAGCGGGGAATAATGTCGGGTGGATCGCCACCGCCATACGGGCGGTGGCGATCCGCCCGACATTTTGATAGACCCCTAAGCCGCTCTATTTCACCTAGTGTGAAAACCCTGAACCCACCCAAAAGATTATAATGGAGTTTTTGCTCCAAGTTGACACATGCACAATTCTCCTCTAACACAAAATCCATCTGCATACTTTCCAATATAAAGTTTTCTGCCACCCATGTAGCTAGGTCTGTGCTACAGATTCTGTTTAGAAAAATAAATAAGCTGAAGAGGGTTACCTAGAAACAAAGAACCACTTTTAGCATTGTTTCTAAAGGAGAATGGATAAAAGGAGAGATGTACAACTTTCTACTTAACATTAGTGATAGCTGAGTACAAGAGCCAGATGTGAGTAATTAAGGGTTCTGCTTCCAATGTTTCATTGTAATCAAGATGTTTGGAAAAAGATAGCCTTCTCGTTATAACGAGATAGAATGTAGTCCTAGTACGAGTCCTGGCACATCTTCAAAGAGTCCCCCTAAACAAGAGTCCAGCAAGCACAAAAGAATCTTGAAGGATGTTTAAGTCTATCATTTCTTACCTAGGACAATCTTTACACATCCTGTCTTCCTCCGGCCAGGGCCTACCTGTCAATTTTCCCTCATTGCCCCCCATTTCAGTTGTTAAAGACAAAGAGCGCTGACAAAGGGCACATGCCATTGAGACAGACCAGAAACCCCACGCCCATTCCACAGGCCATTAGCAAGCAAATTACATAAGTCAGTGTAATTTGACCACCTTCTCCTCCCAGTTCAGTTATTACTCCTCCCTGCCCCTCTGTCATGGGCAGGTGCCCTTCATGCACTGGTAGTGCAGTTGGATATGTAGGATGCCAGTACCACATGAAAACATATCAAATGCAATTAACAATGTTACAGATATCCTTATTGTAAATTGCAGGAAAGAGGAAATAATTCACTAAAAAGTGTAAAAGTACTGATAAAGTGCTATGACTGTTACTTTTTTTTTTACACATTGTACCTATTTATAACATAGGTGTGATAGTACACCTTGAACGTTGCGCCAGGTGCAGGTTTATAGGTCTACCGCTGTACCCGCCATGTGACTTTCTCAGAGCTACCCATTCTCTCTGTACAAAAGTGTATGCAGCGTACAATTCTGCAAATTGGCAAGGGCAGCCGGGTGTTCGAAAGCATCCCACCCTTGTTTTTAATCTACACCGGTGCAATTTTTTTTTCTGAACCTCTCTCCTCTCTAACCATTTGGGAGTATATTTATTTTTGGCTCATTTTCCATGCAATTTCTCAAAAAGAGATACTCATGTCACGCTGGCTGAGCAAGGTCTTTCAATTTCCTTCAATAGTCTTATTGTTTGTATTGACCTGGCTATGCAATCCCTAACTAATCTATTTGTCCTCTCGGCAAGACCATTTGCTTGCTTATAAATCTGTACTAAGTTAGCAAGTGGAAAAATCTTCAAGAAAAAAACAAGTTTCATGTGACAGAAATTGTACACCGTTTTCTGTAATTATACTGACCTGTACACCTTCATTAGGAGTATATGACTTTCTTCCACAAACTATTACACCGCATACCATACCTGATCCCTACAAATACCCCCTGCACCTCAAAACCTAAACTCACCCTGAACCCTAAAAATATCTCCCGCACCCCAAAACCAAAACCCACCCTAAAAATACCCCTGTAACCCAAAACACAAACCCACCCTAAACCATAAAAATACACCTGCACCCCAAAACCGAAACTCACCCTCAACCCGAAAATTATCTCCTGCACCCCAAAAGCAAAACCCACCCTAAACCCTAAAAATACCCCTATACCCCAAAAGCAAAACCCACCCTAAACCCTAAAAATACCCCTATACCCCAAAACCAAAACCCATCCTATACCCTAAAATTATCCTGTGCACCCCACTACCCAAACCCACCCTTAAAATACCCCTGAACCCCAAAATATATACCCCTACACCCCAAAACAATATACTTGCTTAAACTTAAATTAATAAAACATATGATTTTACCATTCATGCATTTCGATGTAAAAGCTTGTGTGGTAAAAGCATATAAAATGTAATGCCATGCATTATAATGGCATTGCGGAGTAATGGTACTCGCGTTATCTTTGTATGCGGAGTGATGGTATGCGGGGTAAAAGTTTTGTTGTAAAGGTGGATTACCCTTAATTAGCAAATATGTCCTTCAACAACTCCATCACGTTGGAAGTGGTGACAGAGCTCAGACACTACTCCAAACTTTTCGGACACTGGCAGTAAAACAATAGATCCTACTATTAATTTATTGAATATTTAAGCCCTTTAGTTGGTGTCGCCCAATGTCAAACACTGGAAAGGTAAATAAAGGCCCCTTTGGTGCTCTGTATTATTTAGTAAACTCTGGCTGCTCGGGAATAGCTTCCCGAGCACCCCGATTCCTTTCTGTTTTTTTGGGGGAGCAATGACAAATTGAAAGCAAAATGAGCTGATGAGTTTGTTTCACTTTCACTACATCAGTGCTCGGGAGGGGTAATAGCTCAGATGTAACATAAATAGGGGTTGCCCACTATGGGCATGGCCATGCCCCGCCCCCTTAAAACTCTGGTGACAGTCTTTCTGTCACCATCCACCTCGGCAGAAAGCCCACTAGACACTAGGAATATATATTTTTTAAATATAGGCGTGGTGTGCTGCTCACCATGGGCACGGAAATGCCCCCATCCGAACAAAAGGGATCGTTTTTTTACCCCCAATCTGCCCCACCATGGGTCTTTTTAAAATAAATGTGAAGGTGGGGGCTGTCCACTATGGGCATGATCATATCTCTTCACCCCCCTGAAAAAATATGGTGACAGTCTTTCTGCCCTGCACCGGAGGGCAGATGGAGATGATTATTACCAATAAACCCACTTATTTTTTAAAGAGTATATGGGTGGGGGCTTCCCACTGTGTATTCCCCCCTCCCCAACAAGAAGCCAGACGGTCTTTCTGCACCCCTCGAGTTGGATTCGGAAAATTACCCCAATTACCCTGCCCCTCCCAAGGCAGGGGGGGGGGGGGGGCAGAAAGCCCACTAGACACCAGGGACTACATTTATGTGGCATTTTTTTGAGAGGGAGAGCAGTCCCTCTGGGCATTGGTCCATGCTGTCTCGTCACATCGCGGCGCAGTAGAATTTCTCCCTCCCCTCCGGAGTTGGATAGGGTATTCACTCCTATTTTTCCCCAATAAACACCAGTCATTTCAAAAAGGGGACAAAACCTGCATAACGAGGGTGTGGCCTACCCTGGTATCGAGCCATATCCCCTCCTCAGTAGGGGTTAATAGTGTCTTACTGCCCGGCTGGTACGAGGTTTGTCCCAATTAGGGTAATTGCCCCAAATATGCCCACGGGGTGGGGCGGTAAAAGTTCACCTGACACCAGTGCCATTGTGGCTAAACAAAGTGGTGTGGGTGTTGCACTCTGGCATTGGCCACACTCCCATAAAAGGAACAAACCTGTCTTCTCCCCCTACGCAGAGAGAAGGTTTGCCCCAATTCGCCCCTGGTGGCCTGAAAGCCAAATGTATGGCAGGAATATATGTTTAAATAAAATAATGGGGTGGGCCTGGACCATCCTTGACCTCTGTTTGATTCGTTCCAGTTGCGGTAAAGTCAGACAAACATAAAGAAAATAACAAAGAAGCTAAAACGCAACCTTGCTTAAGGCCATTGTCAACTGTTTTTTTTATCTGGAAATTAATTTCCATAGCCCAGGGGGACTCTTGACCAAATTTGCAGAATGAATGGAGATCAGTGGAGACAATAATTCAGAAGGTATTCCCGATCTCACAAATTCATACCAAAGAATGGAACGATCAACCAAATTAAAGGCACTGCTGCAATCAACAAATGCCACATGAACCTTAATTTTATGCACCCTCACATACTTTTTGCTGAACAGCACGTTTTCCGATGAATAACCCAGCAGACTCCACCCATGAATTTAAATCATTTATCAAACATTTGGTGAAATCTTGCTGGTGCGAGGGATACCAAAGATCTTCTTCTACTGGGGTAGAAGTTTTGCAGCGTGAATCTTTCTGGATTCACTATGCTGTGCATTATTCCGCAGTCTAGTGGTTGGGTCCGGAATTATAGTCCCTTTTGTTTTTTTTTGTTGTTGTTTTTTTGTAGCCCAGGTGGGCGTCGACGTCCCATCTTTTGGTGTCCTTCCGTGACGTCGGCACGCTTCCTGTGGAAGCTCCCACCCTTCGGCGCCATCTTCAGATTCTTTTTTCCGCCGTTGGGTCTGGATCGTTCCAGAGTGGCTCCAGAGTTTTGGATGGGAAAAGACGCAAAAGAGTCGAATTTTGCAGGAGAAGACTGAGAAGACGACAGGGAAGAACATATAGAAGAAGGGACGACGAAAAAGGAGAACTTCGAGAACTTCGACGTCCAACGGAGAAAGCGCATACAGGGGGCCCCCTGAGCACGAGAAATGGACAACACCCCTTTCAAATTCTGCATTAACTGCCACCACAAATATGCGCAGAAGGACCAGCACCCGGTTTGCAACCTCTGCTTACCGGTCGACCACGAGAGCAAGGACTGCAACGCTTGCTCTGCCTTCACACCGAAGACTCTCCGCGTCAGAGAGCGACAGAGAAGGGCCAACTACACCATGCAGGGGAAGGGCCAACCACTGTCCCTTCAAGACCTGGGACTCTCGACCTACGAAGAAGACAACATCGCCGGAGAAGACGACGGCTACACGGTCGTAGAGACTGATAAGAAAAGTTCTAAAGAGGTAGGAGAGTCGTCGACCCCAAAAGCCCCGACAGACCAGCAAAGGTCTAAATCAGACTCTCGAAAAACTGAGTCGAAGTCCTCGAAGGGAGCACTGTCGCCGAAAACTTCGTCGGCCGCAGCTGCATCCAAAGACAGAGAGCCCAGCGGATCCTTCGAGAAGGACTCTCAGGCGGCGAAGACCGGCGAAAAGCCAAGGTCGTCGAAGCACATCCCTGAAAAGGAACGTTCGACTTCCAAAGAGAAGGCCCCAAAGGCTGCCTCGACGTCTACAAAGGAAACGAGGCCCGTTTCGACGTCGGTGCTGAAATACACGGCAAAGAGACCCGCAGAACAGTCCGACGCCGAACAGGCCGCCGAACTGGAAAGGAAGAAAAGATGACTCAAGGCCGAAATGGATTGCATCCTACATAGAAAGAAGGAGTTCGACGAACGACTCAAACAGTTCACGATTCCGTCGAAAGCACCAACGTTTATCGTCGAAGTAGAATAAAAGGAGGAGGATTTCGAGGCTGAAGTGCCGCAGAAAAGCCCCGAAACTCTAGAACATCAAGAGGATGAAGACTTCTACTATGATGAGGAGGGTGACGACGACCAGAGGACGATCCTCTGGTCGGCATCCTCGGGGACGCAGGACCTGGAATGGCAGGACCTCGACACCGAAAGTCCAGAAGAGGGCGTAGACACGTACCCTTCGAGGCCTTCGCCGCCAGACGACATTGGGGCGTACAATGTGGTGATCAAGAACGCGACAACGGCGTTTGGAATCAAACTTGACGAAGAGAAACAAAAGTCTGACTTCCTATTGGAGACCCTACTCCCCACGCAGACCAGAAGCCAGTATCTCCCAATGCTTGAAAGTGTCATGGCTCAGGGGAAGGAGGCGTTCAAGGAACCAGCGACATGCAGGTCCGTTACGCCGAGGACGGAGAAGAAATACAAACACTCCACGAAAGATCCCCGTACATCAGAGGGACAGTCCTGGCGGACTCCATTATCACGGCGACCGCAAGAAAGAGGGCAAATGTGCCGATGACATCATGGCCACCACCAGACAAGGAAAGCCGGAGGATGGACCTGACTGGGAGAAAGATAGAGAGGAATGCAGCAATGCATTGGCGTATGGCGAACTCCAACGCCCTACTGAATAGGCACCAGTACCAAATCCTGGACCAAATTGGGTAGCTGACGAAGCACATCCCACAAGAGTACTAACATAGAACCTCACACCTCGTGGAGGAGGGGAAGAATGTGGCGAACGCTTGCCTCAAAATAGTCTTGGATGGAGGAGACACATCCAGCAGGCTGATGATGTTGGGAATAATTGAAAGAAGGCAAGCGTGGCTCAGGATATCAGGTTTCAAACAAGAGGTTCAGCACAACATTTTTAGCACCCCATTCAATGGGGAGACATTGTTTGGAGCGCTGGTGGATGACAAACTCACCCAGCTCAAAAAGAAAAACGACACTGCAAGGTCCATGGGGGCCTTGCAATTCAGAGGAATGAAGAGGAGTACCCCTTCACGGAGACCGAACAGAAGGGGGGGAAACCAGTCCGGAACGTCGCACCAGACCTTCCAGCAGTCCAATCAGGGAGATAACCAGGCACAGTAGGGACACCAAAAACAAACCTGGCACAACCAACAAAGGGGCCACTCCTTTCGCGGGAGACGAAACGGACGTGGCCAGTACAAAGAGGAGGCCATCAAGCCACCTCTAAGTGACGCCGTCACACAGTATGTGCCCACCCGCACAATGCCTCCCAGGGTGGAGCACAAGAGGACCAACACAGGGTTACACGGACCAAATGCCATGAAACATGTAACACCAGTAGGGGGCAGGCTTAGTCACTTCTTCATAGAGTGGAAGAAGATAACATCAGACAAGTGGATACTGAACATCATACAGTTTGGATACTGAATAGAACTGGAAAGGACACCGCCAAACAAAAGACCAAAAAAGAGAGCGCAGTCAGGAAAAGAACTGGAACTGCTTCAAAGGGAGGCGGAGGAACTGCTCCAAAAGGAGGCCATTGAACCAGTGCCATACCAAGAAAGGAACTAGGGAGTGTACTCCAACTACTTCCTGGTACCAAATGTGGACGAAACACTAAGACCCATCCTGGACCTCAGGTTCCTGAACAAATACATAAAGTCACAAAAGTTCAAAATGACGTCTCTACAGGAGGTCATTCCCCAGATAGGGGACGGCGATTTCATGGCCACCATAGACCTCAAAGACTCTTACCTGCACATCCCGATAAACAGGCGGCACAAATATCTACTCGGATTTCCCATCAACAAACATCACTACCAGTTCACAGCCCTAGCGTTCGGACTAAAATCCACCCCAAGGGTCTTTACCAAGTACCTCGCAGCTGTGGCAGCGCACCTGAGAAGGCAAGGGATACATGTATACCCTTACCTGGGCGACTGGCTAATAAAGGCAAATTCACACAGGACATGCAAGGAACATGCCCAGCGGGTGACAAAGACTTTGATGGACCTGGGTTTCTCCATTCACTGGGGGAAATCCTCTATGGAATGAGAGCAAGTGAACGTGTTCCTAGGGGCTCAAATCAACACCATGTAGAGCAAGGTGTTCCCCAGCGACAAGAGGACACAGGCGCTACTGAAGGAGACGTGCCTCTACCAGAAGGGGCGAGCTCTGACAGTGAAGACAGCGAGCAAGGTCATGGGTATGATGGCCTCATGCATACATCTCGTACCAAATGTACGCCTCTACATGAGACCATTCCAAGAATGGCTGCAAGAACAATGGTCACAAGCCACAGGGAGTTGGGAAGATCTAGTGGTTGTAACGCACACAGTGCAGGAGGAGATGTCGTGGTGGAACATGGAGAACGTAACAAAGGGAAAGCCTCTAACACCACACCACAGACGCATCCCAGAAAGGATGGGGAGCGCACATGAGCAAGCTTAATGTGAGGGGTCTGTGGACTCCAGCGGATGCGGTCAAACACATCAACTACCTATAGCTGAAGACCGTATTCCTCGCCCTGAAAGCCTTCCAGACAAAATTGTACAGCAAGAGAGTGTTGATCCAGACGGACAACACGACAACGATGTTCTACTTCAACAAGCAGGTAGGAACGCAATCTCCACCGCTATCGAACCTAGAGCAGGAGATATGGAGATGGGCCATCCCTCTAAAGATAGACCTCCTAGCCATACACCTACCAGGGAAAGACAATGTGGAGGCAGACTGGCTCAGCAGACAGACATCGGTGTCCCACGAGTCAGAGCTCAATGCACTGGAAACGCTAAGGCTATTCAGAAGGTTGTGAACACCGACTGTAGACCTATTTGCAACACACCAGAATGCAAAATGCCAAAGCTTCGCCTCCAGACAACCAGGGGAAGGCTTCCTGGGGAAAGCCTTATGGATAAGCTGGTCGAGGACATTTGCTTACGCTTTTTCCCTGATACCCCTGATACACAGAGTACTCAACAAGTGCAGGACCAGCAACATGACTCTGATCCTGGTGGCACCACAATGGGCCAGGCAGACATGGTACTCACAGATAATGGAAATGGCACAAGGTGCACCCCACAAGTTACGGAGAAGAAAAGACCTACTGTGCATGCAAAACGGAGATGTACTACACCCAGAACCAGAGAGCCTCAGCCTAGCAGCATGGCTCCTGAAGACATAGAGTTTGTGCACCTGAGGTTACCAGGCAGAGAGCACCCTGCGGGTACTGCGAGAGGCAAGGAGGCCTAGCACACGAAGGTGCTATTTGGCGAAATGGGCAAGGTTCACACAATGGTGCAGCAAGAAGAAGCTACACAGAAAGATGACAAGGGAGTCAACAGTGCTAAGGTACCTCCTGCACCTGCTGAAGGCAAAGCTGATGCTCATCCACGCTGAGAGTACACCTGGCAGCAATTGTGGCCTACACAAGAGGAGAGACTTGCAAGAGTTTCTTTACGTCACAGATAGTAAAGAGATTCATGGAAGGGGCAAAAAGGATCGCGCCTCCTAAGAGGATGCCGCCACCAGCATGGAACCTTAATCTATCCTGACAGAGCCTTTTGACCCGATTCATAAGACTTCCCTGCAAATGCTTACAATGAAAACAGCCTTCTTGGTGGCTATCACCTCTCTGCGAAGGGTGAGCGAACTACAGGCGCTAACGCTACAAGAACCCTACATCCAAATTCACAATGATAGGGTGGTGATGAAAACGGACCCACACTTCATGCCAAAGGTGGTGTCGAGGTTTCACATCAACCAAACAGTTCAAATACCAAGTTTCTTTCAAAAACCAACTACAAGCGCAGAGAGGGCACTCCACACTCTGGACGCTAGAAGAGCAGTAATGCACTACATAGAAAGAACAAAGGAACATAGGAAGACAAAACAGTTCTTTTTGTCCTTCGCAAACAGTTTCCTGGGTAGACCAGTAATAAAGGGGACCATCGCACGATGGATTGCACAAACAATTCTGCCACAAACAAGCAGACCAAGAGCTTGCGGAGGGGGCGCATGCCCACTCAATTAGGAAAAAGGGAGCTACGATAGCCTTCCTGCATAACACACCCATTCAAGACATTTGCCTGGCGGCAACATGGGCTTCAGTGCACACATTCACTAAGCACTACTGTGTGGATATACAAATGAACAAGGAAGCACAAAAAGTGCTTCAACATATATTCAACAGCCATCTTCCACCCAGCCGCCACAAAAGTAACAAACCGCTACAAAGTCTATGCACAGCATAGTGAATCCAGAAAGATTCATGCTGCAAAACGAATAGTTTCCTACCTGTAGGTGTAGTTTTGCAACTTGAATATCTTTCTGGATTCACTAGCGAACCCACCCACCTCCGCCAGAAAGATATGGCTGGAGAATCAGGTGGTAAAAGACAAGGTCAATACTGAAACAGATACCTTAAACGACAAGACGGATTAAATAACTTACTTGAACATTGCCAAAGATTCACAAAAACACAAAACGAGGAAAAAAATAATTAGAAGATGGCGCCCTAGGGTGGGAGCTTCCGCAGGAAGCGTGCCGACGTCACGGAAGGACACCAAAAGGTGGGACGTCGACGCCCACCTGGGCTACAAAAAAAAAAAAAAGAAAAAAGAAAAGACTACGATTCCGGACCCAACCACTAGACCGCGGAATAATGCCCGGCATAGTGAATGCAGAAAGATCTTCAAGCTGCAAAACTACACCGACCCGTAAGAAACTATTCGTTATCGTGTGATCTCTACCCAAACCTCTGGGTAAGCCAGAATATGCATAATGCATATTGTGAAAAGAAACCGTAGATTGAAGTTCAAACTATAACTTTGCAACTTTGGTTGATCTATTAATTTTCTTTTTTACCAAAGCATTGAATAGCTCATGACCTCTGATGGATATCTAGAATCCATTAAACCCTAATAGGAGTTTTTACTTTTTTTGCAAAAGGTATCCCAAAGCAAGCACAGAAATGCCTCAAATTTGGAAACAACCAAAGGCAAAGGCAGCACTTTAAATAACTCGCTCAACCAAGGCAATAAAACATCATATGGCACATATTTCCAAAGATATACATTTTCAGCACAAGTTCTTATTCAAAACGAGGGACTTTTGCCTCCCACCTTACAACAGGGCAAAGATATAGTGTAACAATAAGCTGAGAATGATCACTGAAAGAGTTGGGCGAATTTCAAAATTAGTAACAACACAAAAAGTCCAGTATTGAACAAAAATATAAACAATAAGAGAGACCAAACCAACCATTGATTATGGCCATATTCATCTCCAGGGACCATGATAATAAAGTGGATGAATGAGCACAACACTTATTTGAAAAACAGGGAGACGAAAATCCCAAGTAAGCATCTAATTCTGGAAAACCTTTATTCCTACACTCCGAAGCAGATATTCTTGTACTAAGATAATCCAAAACCAATAAAGTAGGTTTTGGATACTTAACTAATGACTTAAAATGGTAATTTGAAGTGTAGCAATGGGCCCTAATAAATATTACAACCTAAAAATTCATGAATTACATCATCCGTTCCCATGTAAAAGAATAAACAACCGTAACGTAAGGGAGAGCAAGCAAGAGCTGAAAGATGATCGCAACCAAATAGCCAGTCCACCACTAGGTCGACCTCTAATTGAGGGGAGGGCAGAGAAACAATAAACAAAATACTCCTCTAAATCATAATGATTTATTATCCAATTTTCTTGCAACCAAATAATTAATGCATTAACAAAATTAGACCGGGATTAAGGAGCTTGAAACCTAGCCACATTCCAGAAACAAAGTCCTAATCGAGGATCCTACGATGTCTAATCCCAATTAGGACCATGGTTCATCCGGAACCACAACTGGTGACAATGGAACTTTTCTATTTACTTTAGTTTTGTTAGCTCCTGTACACTGTAGACAATTGCTAACTTTGTTTTCTACCATTTTATCCACCAGAGGCTACCAATATATTTCCCTAACTGTAGCTTTTATCAAATTCCTTCCCAGATGTTCTTTGTGGACCAAATCGACTTTCCTGTCACATATCTGACTAGGAGCATTCCGTCTCTCACTCCTGTTCAATTGAACTTGAACTATACATAACTCATCCTTAACATTACACAGCAAATTCTCTTCTTCTGTCACAATTTCCTCTAAGGCCACTCCAGCACCATTCTGCTTTTGATTCTTTCCAGAACTGTTTTTTTTTTAGTTTGACTGCTCTGCTTTACAAATCTCTTTATCTTTATCTCCCATTCTCAACACCTGACCTTCGCATTCTTAGTAGCAACATATGGCAATCTAGACAAACAATCAGCAGATTTGTTTTCATGTCCCGGAAAACACTCTACCACAAAATTGAATTTGCATACTCCTTCCATAGACCTTTTGTTTCTCTGAGATGCTTTTTCAGGCCCTGTACAAGTGGATAGATTCACCAAGGGTTTGTGATCCCTATGTACAGTTTAAAAACATAACCCATAAGAGAATCAGTTCCTCTCTCTGAAAGTTGTTTCATCCTTTCAATAAGTTTGCCGTATACCACCAACTTCCAGTCCCAGGCAATGTTCTTCCAGTAATGACCCTCCATGTTCCAAGTAGATCATTAACATTATTCTCTACACTAGAGCTACCACATTCCACTCTTAAAGAACAACCCATAACACCAACCAACTTCTTCACACTTGTAAATTTAGTCCATTGCTCATGGCCAAAGGGACCCTTTTGTGTTTTTAGGTTTCGCCTTGCAAACAGCTGCGCAGCAGCGTTTCGCGCAGGCGAAATCTTATGTTAACAGTATGTGTGTGTTGTCCCGCCGCTCTGTTCCATTGGCTAGCTCCATAAATGGAGGCTAGCCATTGGAACAGAGATGCGTCACTCATTCCCCGAGCAGATTCGTGGGCGTTCCAGCGATTTTTACTCATCCCACCCATTTTCGTGTGTTATGCGGCGGTGGGCGGTCGTTTTTTTTTTTTGTATCGGCATGTTGGTTTCATTTCCAACGTGTACCTTGCAGGGGTGGGTTGCGCGATTTCACTTTCCAAGAGTTGCTAGCAGGTAAGCAGCATATTTTACTCCCGTTCCCGCCCCCTCCCGCTGTCCGTAAGCCCGTTCCCGCACCCCCTCCCGCTGTCTGTGTGCCCATCCCCCCTCCCGCTGTCCGTGAGCCCGTCCCCCCTCCCGCTGTCCGTGAGCCCGTCTCCCCTCCCGCTGTCCGTGAGCCCGTCCCCCCTCCCGCTGTCCGTGTGCCCGTCCCCCCTCCCGCTGTTCGTGTGCCCTTCCCCCCCAACCCGCTGTCCGTGTGCCCGTCCCCCCTCCCGCTGTCCGTGAGCCCGTCTCCCCTCGTGCTGTCCGTGAGCCCGTCCCCCCTTCCAGTTTTGAAATATATATGTTTGTATCTATATCCTCAATGCAGACTTTTCCCGGGGAGGGCAGTAAATTAACACCATGCTGCCCGCAGACCGGCAGTCCTGCATCTCTCACTGTCTGACCCCCAGTTGGTGCGTCTGTTGTTGTTCGTCCCGTTTGGGGTCAGTTCTGGCCTTTCCCAGGACAGTCTGGCAATGGATGCTTGTGGCAGTCAGGAATCAGCTCGAACTGAGAGGTGGAGTCAGGAGATCGGTGGTACTAGCTAGCTCACTGTCACGTGTTTTATCATCAATGGAAGGATAAAATGCTGAGCCACCTTCCCTCAATGCAGACTTTTCCCATGCATGTTACAGAACGGTGCTACATTACGAGCAGTTAACACCCCCAGAACTCCCCCCTGTGAGCGAGCCAAAGCTCAAGTGAACCCTGTTGTAACTAGCCTCTGCCTAACAATTTCACTCTAATAGCATGGGGACACTCGGCAGGTGTGATATACTGCAAACATTTGTGCTGACGTGCACATTGGTAATATATTATGGATATGTTACGTGTAATTTGCCTGCCCCAACGAACCTCCCTGGGCAAGAGAGGCCGAAAGTGGGCAACCCAGAGGCAAGGGGTACACACGACAACATGTAGCGGGACGAGGCGCACTGCGCCACGTCGAGGCAGCTGTCCTGTTCTTGTAAACAGACCCCTGACGGCGACCATGGGCATGAGTCTTCCATACACGTCATACGAACGGACAGCAATTTAAAGGCCGGGATTTCTGAGTCCGTGCGCACGACGTGAAGTTACAACACCCCGGACGTGTAACTAGACTCTGGCTGCCTGGTGGTGCTGCAGCTGCGAGGGAGGGCCGGAGTGGACCTGGAAATGCCACTGTGAGTGACAAGTATACTTCTTGGGGGTGTCTCTCTGATTGACGTAAACTGTTTGTGCTTCACTTTTGTGGCCTTTGATGTCCCTCGGTCAGTGTCAGTGGGATAACAACCTCTTTGTTGGCTCTTGCCCATTCGTAATTCTATGTTTGCCGTTCAGTTACCCCTCCCCCATCCCCTAGCTCTTTTAGTTATCTCGAGCCATGCACCCCACCCCTTCCCCCACGCATGTCTGCCTTTTTCTCTGGCAGAATGTCTTTTCACAAGAACACAGAACGTCATCAGATGGCATCTCCCAGCACCGCAGCTCTGTCACCTTACGCCTTTTGGTAGCACAGGCCACGCGGCCAGATGCCGGATTTCAGGGCAGGGCTCGCGCCGCCTCTGAGTCGTCATCCCTATCTTCCCATCTCTCCCTCAGTCACAGCATGTAATTATTACCTTCGGCCTGACATCTATCTATTGGTAAACCTTAAGCTGTCAACTGCCCCGCTTGCTGCATGTTCTGATGTGGCAGATTCTGTATTGCTGAAAATAAGTTACCCTTTGAAGTAAGTGATTTTTGGCTCCGCGATTTCCTGCTTGCAGCATATAATGCATCAAGGGTAGTAGTAACTGAAGGTTAATTCCATTGTGACTACATCACCCCAAGTAAGGCACATCATTTATAATGTGGTGCAGGTATTTGCACATCCGGTCTTGAGGTCCATCAGTTTTGCCATCAAAAGTCCTGTTTCACTATTTTTTAAATAATTCTTGCTTAACTGCTCTGAAAATAGTTTTTTAAATATTTTTTAACGTTGCAGTCTCTTTTCTTATTTTTGGTGGAGCTTGATTTTCAGTAGGAATGCCAGCATGCGTCATTGTTGGCTTTGCAAGTGTTCACTTTGCAAGTGTCGCCTCCCTCATTGTCTGCTCTTAGATGCATTGTCATCCTGTAATAAGAAAACCTGTGAATCTGGTATGGTCGTTAGATAAAGGTGGAGGCGAAAGCTTAAGCAGGGCTCAGCTAGGGTAGGTGTAGAGTGGCGCGGTAGTGTTACATTACCTTCGCTGTGTACAGCGGTAGTGTTAGCTTGTTAATGTTGCCATGGTGCCCTCTCGAAGTCAGCCCTTATGCTCTGTTCTGCGCCTTGCAAAGCTGCCGAATGCTTGGTATGCGCAAGATTGCTTTGCACGTTCAAATGAACAGAAACATTATTTGTTTACTTACATTTCCTTGATGATAACAGTTTCTAATGCGTGCGTCTGTGTAGTGCTCCATCGGGTGTAACTTGGCAAGCTTTAAAAAAAATGTCCAACAATAGCAACTTTGCACCAGCTTGACAGGATTTTTGCCCCTTTTTTCATATTTACTTTTGCAAAAACGTGCTGATGGCTGGGGGGGTCACAATAGATTCATCACATTGCACCCAGTGAAGAGGTATGGAGAGGGTCCAGTGTGACCATCAAAAAGTTTGAATTCAAATATAATAGTAGGTCATGGGGAGGGCCACTGGAATTATTCAATCCTGTGTTTGCTGCTTCCGCTTTATTTTGCATAACTATCCCTCATCTGGCGCATAATCTGTAGATAAATTGTTTCTAACTCAAAGGGTTCAAAGCTTACTGAAAACTGTGGCTGTGTGCGGCTGTGTGTGTGGCTCTGTGTGTTTGGCTGTGTGTGTGTGTGGCTGGGTGTGTGTGGCTCTGTGTGTGTGTGTGTGTGTGGCTCTGTGTGTGTGTGTGTGGCTCTCTGTATGTGTGTGTGTGTGTCTGTGTGTGGCTGTGTGTGTGTGGCTCTCTGTATGTGTGGCTGTGTGTGTGTGTGTGGCTCTCTGTATGTGCGTGGCTGTGTGTGTGGCTCTCTGTATGTGTGTGTGTGTGGCTGTGTGTGTGTCGCTCTCTGCATGTGTGTGTGTGGGAGAGACAGCAGTGTGAGAGCGACAGCAGTGTGAGAGAGACAGCAGTGTGAGTCTTCTAGTGAGAGCATGGTGTGTGGGAGAGCATGGTGTGTGAGAGGCAGCAGTGTGTGAGAGACAGCAGTGTGAGAGACCTTTTATTTATGTTTTGGTTTTTGAAACGTAAATAAAACGCATTGTTATCTGCAATATCATTAGCTCAAACTTGCGTAAATAGGCGACCTATTGCATTGCAAATGCTATAGGTCTCGCATTTGCGAGAGATTAAGCTATTGGCATTGTAAATGACAATGCCATTTATTTATTTATTTTCAAAACCAACACATACATAAAAATTTTGTCATTTACAATGCCAATAGCTCAAACTTTTCGAAAGGCGAAACCATTGCATTGTAAATGCTTGTTATTTTTTAAATTAATGTTTCTCAACAATATCTTGATTGGATTTGCATGAATGACTGTAAACGTCTCATAGGTGCAAATGGAAGTCCCATGCCAATCGCCTTCAATGCACTTTTCTATTAGGGCTACCCTAGGCAGGGCCACTGGAATTATTCTATTCTGTGGTTGTGGCGTATTCCGCATAATTATAGTTTTGCCTCATAATAATTCATCTGCTGCATAATCGGAATATTTTAACAAATTGCTTCTAGCTCAAACAGATCAAAAGTTACTTTTACGCAGAGACACACGTTCATGAGCAGTAGAAGGCCCTTCACAAGGTTGACTGGTCATCTTTCAATTGCCTATTGTTGAATTGGGTGTTAAACTGCTACTAATAAGGTGAACTTTTTCCCCAGACCGTGTTACCATGTGAAGAAATAACAAAATAATGAAGTAATACTATCAGAAAATGTGCTTCATTATGCCGGATAATTAGCCTTTTATTGCCTTTTAATTTAGTCAGCCCTACTTCTTAAATTGGTCCTACCCTGCCGCATAATTATAGTGATCCATGCAATGCGCACTGGGAGCAGGTCAAGGCCTGCACATTGCAGCTTGCCCAGGAGGAAAACTGGGTTGTAAAACTGGTTGGAGTTTTGGACTGTAAGAATGCATTTGAACTATGTAACAGTGGGCTACTTGATTGACAAGGACTCGCCCTACTCAGTAGGGATCTCCTCCAGTCTCACCTTTGAAATTGCAGGGTTGCCTCTGTAAGGATCAGAGATCAAGTCTGACAACCTGCCTCAAAAGAAATAAAATTTGATTTTTTTTTCCCAGTGGTTATCTTGTTCCCTTGAGCAGCAATGTTCGAGCTACTGTACAGTGGACCCAGTTCTTTCTTTTTACAAGCCTTAATTTCTTTGTAACACCATTGATATCTGGCACTTTCAGATAATAATCTCTATCTGACAGTTCATCAAATGTCACCATTGGCTACTCATGGACCAGTAATGTGTATATAGTATTGTGTGGAAAGTGTGTCATAGAATGAGTCCTTGTAAACATGAAAGTAAATAATTGAATACCACAAAATTGTCTGTCCTAAATAATGCTTCTTCAGTCTTAAGACCTTCATTTCTTTAGAAACAATATTAAAGGTGTTTTTTCTTTGAACAGCTGTCACATCATATGAAGATATTGGTCTCTTTGCATTTGGATCTCCAGGAAAGGTACCCTTTTGTTTAATTTACATTTCCTGCTTTTATTGCCCATTAATCCTGTTTAAATAAATCTTACTGTTGTGGTCCCCTATGCTGATGGCCTCCAATACACATTTTGAATGACACATACTTGCTTATCTTATTTTATAAAGTATGTGCCACATTTTAAATGTAATGTGTCCTGTTTAATATAATTTGCTCTCAATCACCCCTAAGCATTACAATCTACTAGGATGCAAATTAATAGTCACCCTAAGGAAAAAAGTTACTTGAAGTCTTTTAAGTGAATACAGCTTGAAATATTCACAGACTGGTTTGCCAATGGAACACAGGTTGGTTGTCTTACCTCCACATCTCTTGGCAAGTACTCAAAATAACTAGGAAAATATAACAAATGTGGGAAATATATATTTAAGGTGTCTGTTTGTAGCTATGTTTTACACCACATTTGCCTTCTGTGAAGGAAACAGTGCAGTAAGGGACTGTCTTCAGCTTTATCATATGAATATTGTTGTGCAGTATTCAATTTTGTCTTTGGCTCTCCTTCAGGGTTCCAATGTTGAAGCTGAGTGGACAAGTGGTTTGCAGCAAGGTGTGACTCCATATCAGAACTCCAGTTATGGGGTTTAAGTACTAATATTTTACTCCCATCTTTTGGTGATTTGGTTTTAAAAAAGTACATGTTATTCCTTGCGGTAGTATTATTAAGCAGGTACAAATTAAACCTCTATTTTTAATTTTAGTCGTGAATATTCTACAGCCCATGCTTTATCTTTAGTTTGAAAGATCAGGCAACAAGAAAGTAGAGCACTTTTGTGTTCTATGTTGCAGTGGACATCAGTGGTTTTGGACGCATGTCAACAGCAGTGCAGATCTACTCTTGGTCAGCGTTCTGTGCATGGTTATTCCTTCTTTCTCTGTTGAAAGTATTTGTCCAATTATGTCTAAAACAGGCCAGTACTCGTTGATGTGGTGGGATTGGTACACTGTTCCAGGCTAGATAATCTGGGCGGGTTTGGGATGTGTCCAAGCAAAGACTACTGTTAAGGTCATCATACTCCTCCCGTACCTAAGCCAATTGGGCCTTCACCCTGACGTCATCCTCTCTCCAAAGTATGCCTTTTGGCGTATGATTCCAGCTCTCAGGTAGGTGGATTCTCGGTATTAATGAGGAGATTAGCTAGTGTGTTTTTAAAATATTCAAAACACCTAACATCCACCCCCCCTGAAAGAATTGAAAAGCGTCTCTATAAATTGGTGTTCTTGACTGCCCTAGTTTCAGAAAATAGTTCTTCTGCTGGATCTTTCAATTTATCTGAAAGCATGCAGGATCCCTGCTCTTGTTATCATTAGATGTAATTAGAAGGGGAAAGCGAATGTGCTTTTGGAATCTGTTTAACCTCTCATCAACCTACTGTCTCCCATTACATTATACTTCACATCCATACAGACATTGTGTGTTTTAAAGCTCCTTTACGTGAAAATTTAAATTTTTCTTTAGATTAACTGTAAGAGGCCACTGGGGATATCTGTTGGCACTTGTGCTTTTACAAAAACTGTTAGTAGCTATTCACTTTGTGCAAAACCTGGAGATGCTTTTTTGTAAACTTCAATTGAAATGCTTAGGGCCTTTCAGAGGAGTTTACAGTCTTTCGTCTGTGAAGTATATGCAGTGAATTGCTTGCCGTTTGAACTGTGGATTGAGGGAAATATATCTAAGAACACATACAGATGTCAAGTGTTAGCAAAAACTGTTCAATAACATTGTGTTCAGCAGTTCTTACCGTGAAATAATTTTTAATTGATGTGAGTCTTTAGAATACCATGGGGTGTCCTCAGTGAGACTGGACTTTTTTTCTGCATGTTGGAGGTACGCCTATTGGCATTAATATCTATTTCCATTTTTTTCTGATTAATCATTATTGGTTTATTGTCCCTTGTAAAGGTTGGTGACCACTTTTGTATGTTCTCTATCTTTGCAATATAAACATCTAAGCTGGATAGTAGATTCTCTAGCTTTGCAATATAAACATCTAAGCAGGATACTAGGTTCTCTAGCTTTGCAGTATAAACATCTAAGCAGCATAGTAGGTTCTCTGGCTTTGCAATCTAAACATCTAAGCAGGAATACATCCTCTATAGATGCTACTTTTCAAGAACAACCAGTGAGTAATGAACGTTGGTCTAGTAGTATTGGAACCCGTCGCTCTAAAATGGAGGGACCCTAGTTGGCAAGAATTGATTCTGCCTTCATTGTGTAGATTGGACTGCTGACTGCAGATACTTGTATTATGATGCCGGATGGGGCGCTTACCTCAAAACCCATTGATAGGTTTAAACTAGAACCTGGTCTGGCTTAGAGGAAAAAAACGTACATCCTTTAAAAAAAAAAAATCTAAACTTTCTTTATTGGTTTCTGCACATATCCGATAGCGAGAGTTTGTCCACATCAGATACAAATATGATACAATAGAATACTTAGTTTGGTTAACAGTTTCCATCATGTGAGGGTATCCCCAAATTAAACAATGCAGATTTTCCTTACGATAATGTCTATCAGATCTCGCAATAGAACAACCATTTTAGCCAGTAGCCTCCCCCATCCCCCACCCATTAATCCTTAAACTGAGGTCGATGAATGTGGCATGATCAGTTGTATATGAAATGGCATAAGGTGATGTAGACTTGAGAACGGCTTGGGTGTGGGTTACTGTAGTAATCCACGCAAATACTTTAAATATTTGAAGGAAAGTATCTTTACTTAAGTACAAGATATATGCAGCAACCATCCGCAAACCCACCAAGTACTGGTTTACATTAGAACATTCACTGCGATGCAATTCCACTGCATCATGACTGCATCATATAATTCTAAACATTACCACATATCTTCCCCCCCTATGGAATCTAAAAGAAAAAAATAAGAAAACATTATAGAATATACAATCTATATATATAAAAGAAAACATATTACAAGAAAACATTTTTTTTTTTACAAAAATGCTATGCATTCTAAACGTACATTTAGAGATGAGATACTTTACACAAACTACCAAAACTCCATTTCTTCCCATCATCTAGTTCAGCCACAGAACCCTTAACGGAAACTACCTCATGCGGCTGAGAATACTTACTTTCTCCCTTCCTTACAAAACCAAATTTTCTCACAACAACCCAATCACCTTCCTCAAAGACTAAATCCTTAGCACATCTCCTACTATCGAATTCCATCTTACCACGCCAATGACAATCAACAACTCCCGACCTCATCCTTTCTCTATCAACCCAAACCTGATTTTTTTTCCTTCAACCACATCGAAGACTCATTAGTACCCAGTTCTCTTCCTTTCAAAGCCACAAAAGGAGAAACTCCAGTTACCGAATGAGGCGTAATCCTGTGACCCCAAATCATTCTTCGCAATTCATCTTTCCATGATAAACCATTAGCCAAAGAAAGCTGAATAGAATACATTACCATCCTGTTTACCCTTTCTACAAGTCCATTGGCTTGCGGACGGAACAAGGCCACTCTCTCATGACTAATCCCCAGACTAAAAAGGAAACTAGTCATATCTGAAGAAACTAACTGAACACCATTATCAGTTACAAGAGTTTTCGGCACCCTTTCTTCCAAGAAAACTTCTTTTAAAAATGCTATCACATTTGCAGTCCAGACTTGCCCCACTGATTTGCAAGTAAACCATTTGCTATGGTAATCTACCAACACAAGTAAAAATCGATTATTGCTTCCCAACTTGTCAATCGGACCCAAAACATCCAAGCCTAATTACTCCCATGGTTTCATAGGTAGATCCACACATCTCAATGGAGGTTCTCTTGTAACCTTTACCTTATCACTATTGCTGCAAGCATGACAATCGCGCACAAGATCTTCCACATTCTTGCCCATCTCTGGCCACCAATAAGATTGTCTTAGCCTACGCTTTGTCAAACTCCTACCTAGGTACCCTTCGTGTACAATTCTCAACAACTTCGACCTCAGCAAAACCGGTGGAACTATCTTATTTCTTCTAAAAATTTTGTCCCCTTGCAAGCTAAGTTCCTCCTTAACTGACCTGTATTATTTATGTACTGTCCCTTCACTAGATCCATCCTAAGAATTCATAATTAATTCTTTCACCTTCTTGTATTTCTCATCCTTCTCCATAGCTTCTCTCCACTCTTCCTGATTAACAGCACATTCGCAGTCTACACTAACAACGAAATCTTTCAAAATTTCCATACAAGAATCCTCTTCCACTGGCATTCTAGAGAGGCAATCGGCAATAACATTTCTATTGCCTCGCACATACTCAACTACAAAATTGTAGTCCAAAACAGATCGCAACCACCTCGATATATTGGGAGTCACACTTCCATCTAAACCCGTCCTCCTTTAAAAACATGAACTAAGGGTTTATGATCCGTTTTCACAACAAAAGGCAACCCCCACAGATAGTATTTAAAATGCGTTATTCCCCAATAACGCGCCAGTGCTTCCTTTTCTATAGTAGAATATGATTTTTCTGCTCCCTGTAATCTGCGTGAAGCAAACCCAATGATAGTCTCATTACTATCTGACACTTGTATCAGCACTGCCCCTAGTCCAACATCACTCGCATCCGTGACCAAAATAGACTTTTTCTTAAAGTCAATATGTCCTAATGACGGGGCATTGGACAGACTATCTTTCACCTTAACAAACGCATCCTCACATTCAACATTCCATTAAAAAATCACTCCTTTTTTTAAAAGAAGCCTCATAGGTTCCACTAAATCAGCGAATTTAGCCACAAATTTAGAACAATATTCCGCAAGATCTAAAACGATTTTAATTGTTCCTTATTAATGGGAGATGGAGCATCCCTCACAGCTTTCACAATACTACTATTTGGTCTTATACCATCTGCTGATATCTGATGACCCAAATAGTTGACCTGACTCAATCTTATTTGACACTTCTCTTTTTTATTGTCAAACCATACTCTGAAATGCTACGCAACACTTCATCCATCAACTGATCATGTTCCTCAAATGAACTTCCCACAATCATAATGTCGTCTTGAAAACACAACACTCTGTCCATACCCTTAAAAATATTCTGCATAATACGTTGGAAAACAGCTGAGGCTGATGCCAACCCAAACGGCATCCTACAATACCGAAATGCACCCAGAGGTGTCACAAATGATGTTAATGGACGTGACTCGGGATGTAAGTTCACCTGATGGTAAGCTGAGGACATGTCAGGAACACTGAAAACACAACCCCCACCCATCCTACCTAGCATTTCTCCAATATTCGGTAAAGGATGTCGATCTACCCAGATGTTTCGATTTAAATCTCTTAAATCAATACATAAACACATTTTATTTCCTTCCTTCCGTGCGACGACAATCGGAGATAACTATTCCGATGATTCAATCGGTTCTATAACCTTAGCCTCCAACAATTTATCTAATCGCTTGATAAGTGGCTCTCTCATCACATGTGGTATTGTCCTAACCTTGTGTACAATTGGTTTAGCATTTTTTTCAATATAATACGATGTGAAAATCCTTTCAACATACCCAACTTATCTGAAAAAACATCGGAATGTTTTTCCATTAACACTTTCCCTCATTCATTGTTCATCTCCCCACCAGAAGATACATTTTTCACGTTTTGTTCAATAACCATTACAGGTTCCACAGCATTTGGATTGAGTATAATATTCAAATCTTTCTGATGACGCCATCCAAGTAAATTAGATCCTTCCTGAGTAATATATACTCTTCCATAGACCCTAATATTTTTTAAAACGATATTCATCCATTGCATTCAAAGAATATTAATTCTTGATCCACCATATCCTACAGCTCTCACATCTGCTGGCAATAGATCTTTCATCTCTCCATGTATTTTTTCTTGAAGAGTCTCTTTTGAAACTAAGGTAAAAAGGCTACCAGAATCAGCGAAAAGACTTACAGTTTCTTTTCCGAGACAGATTTCACAATGAGGGTTCTCCAACATTTCTGTACTTTCACTCTTTAGATTTGTGCACCCATTAGCAGAATCATACTGTTCCACCGAATCTACTATTTGCGAAGAATTTTCCACCGTTTCATTAGGTAGGAATAATTCTTCATTTTGATCTTCCACATTTTCTATTTCTTTAACACTAGCATTTCTATTGCCTCGCACATACTCAACTACAAAATTTTAGTCCAAAACAGATAGCAACCACCTCGTCGCCAAATTATGTAGTAATCCACGTAAATACTTTAAATATTTATAGGAAAGTATCTTTACTTAAGTACAAGATATATGCAGCAACCATCAGCAAACCCACCAAGTACTGGTTTACATTGGAACATTCACTGCGATTTAATTCCACTGCATCATGACTGCATCATGTAATGTAATGTCTGTGCTATTTTATATAGCGCAACTATCACTCCACGGAGCATCTTGGCGCTTTGAGAAGACCAGCAAGAAAGGGTTCAACTGCTAATAATGGGGGACTTACCACTTCAGATTAAACTTTTGCATAATGTGTCCGGAAGGCTAAAGACCCAGGTTTTCAGCGACTTCCTAAAGGCTGATTCAAGGGTGATTTGACGAAGAGGCAGGGGAAGTTTGTTTCAGGCCTTTGATTCCAAAACCGCCATTGCCTTTCCTCCCCTGGTTTTTAGCCTAAAGGTGGGGATGGTGAGCAGATTCGCATTTGAGGACCTCCGGGTACGTGAGGGTAAGTATCGTTTAAACATCCTCAGTAGGTAGCTGGGCCCTCGTGAATGATAAGCCCTAAACGTGATCAATAGGACTTTAAACAGCACCCTCTTATGGATCAGTAGCCAGTGAAGGGTATTCATTGCTGCTGTGGCCGATGTCCTCCTATGCCATCTCAGCAGCAATCTAGCTGCTGCATGGTGGACCATCTACAGCTAATGAACAACCGCCCTGTTTGTCCCTGCATATACGCTGTTGCAGTAGTCTAAGATGGATGTTATAAGTGCTACCGCCACCATTTTTCGGGCTGAGAGTGGTATTAGGTCGAAGAATTTCCGCAGACCTTTTATGATGCTAAAACAGGTTCCCGCCACTACCAGGGCCTGTTGTTTGAAAGACAGAATAGCATCAAACTTAATCCCCAGATTTCTAACTGAGTTAATGGTATTTGGGGGCGCGGTGGCATCTTCTGGCCACCATTGTGAGGGATTGAAATCATTATGTTGGCCAAAGGGCAGGATTTCAGTTTTCCCTGTGTTGCACCTCAGGTGGTTATTGCTCATCCATTCGAAGGTGGCTTTGAGACAATGTTTCAGGTTGTTTTCAGCCTCTGTGGTATCATCATCTAACACCAGGATGAGCTGAGTATCATCCTCGTACGAGATGGTGTTGATCTCGAAGGATGATATCAGTGCGATCAGAGGGGCCATATATACTTTAAAGAGCATGGGGCTCAAACAAGAGCCCTGCAGTACCCCTGAGGTCAGATGTTTCTCCTCTGATCTAAAATGGCCTAAAGTTACTACTTGCCGCCTGTCTACCAGGAAATTTTTAATCCAGCCTAATACATTCCCTTCAACACCTGCCGCGGCTTGACGGTCAACAAGGATGGTATGTGAGACCGTATCGAAAGCCGCGGACAGGTCCAACAGTACCAGGACGGCATTCTTTCCCTGGTCCATTGCGGCTCGCAATGTCTCCATAGTATAAAGGAGGGCAGACTCTGTTGAATGTTGGGCCCTAAAACCTGCCTGATTTGGATGCCAGGCATTATTTTCATCCAGGAAGGCGGTTAGCTGTTTATTTACAAACTTCTCTGTTAATTTACAGAGAACTGGAAGCAGCGAGATAGGTCGCAGGTTTGAGAGGGTTGCGGGGTCTGCTATCTGCTTTTTTTGTAGAGGGTTTACTGCTGCTAGCTTCCATTCTGCACGGATTAAGGTTTGGCCAAGGTAGGAATTTATTATGTTGTTTATGGTGGGATTGACAATGTCCACCATGGACTGTAGGACCAGAGGCGGACAAGGGTCAAAAGGGGAGCATGATTTCATGGCCAGTATGGCTGCCCTGGTATCCTCTAAATTAATCGGAGAGAACCTACTCATAGTGGCTACACCTGTCCCAGTCCTAATATCCCCATTTTCAGTCAGTGACATAGGGAGAGGTAAATCTTTGATAAGGGTATGAATTTTTTCCTCAAAGAAATATGCTATGGTATTGCAGAGTGTTTGGGATGGGGGGATTTATTTCTGCAAGGATTTGGGATTCATAAAAGTATTTACTATCTTAAAGATTTCTTTTTGTTTATTACTGTTATTGTTTATAGCTTCCGAGTAATAATTAGTTTTCGCCATTTTTATCAAGGCGTGATATTCTCTCTGTGCCGTTTTATGCATATTCAGGTCATTATTTCCATACTTTCGGCCCCATTTTCGCTCTAAAATCCTCACTTCCCTTTGTTTTTCTTTTAGGGTCAGTGAGAACCAGGGTGCGGATGTCTTCTTATTCCGTGCTTCCTTTCTCGGGACTATTCTAGGGCCAATAAGACGTCTCTATGCTAAGTTCCATTATCCATTCCCCAAATAGCTGGGCGTCTAATCAGATCTCCTGTCAGGGAGGGTCTCTTCTTAAGGGCTTTTTTCATAAAGTCAGGATGTCCTATGTTGGTCTTCCAGCAGGGTTTTCTCTGTGGTGGTGCTGTCGCTTTTACTGTACTCTTACTCTTACCCACTAGACGACCCTTAAGTGGGAGTTCATATAATTCTAAACATTACCACAGTTACCCCTGATACCTGAACCTTGCTGACAAGGAGGAAGGGCAGGTCGCCAACACTGATCTTAGCCACAACCAGAATCTGGGACTGCTGCGGAACGGAGGGTAGGTTGCCGAGACAAGAGCCCGAAGAGAGCGCTGTCTGCACAGTAACTGGGCCGTGACCAATCTGAGAGTCCTGAGGACATTGCAGAGTAGGGGCGCCCTGGGTGCAGGACCTGCGCACCTTCAGTGGAGAAATACGTGATCGGGACTGCAACTGAGATGGCGGCGGCTGGGGTGTTAATCCAATGGAGGTCAGGTGACGACGAATCAAGACCCAGGCCGATTGATCGGAGGAGGCCCGGAGCAGCGACCTGGGGTGACCGGCAGCCCAAACCCACTGGAAGCTGAGACACCGTGGCTAAGGGAGGGCCGGAACGCGAGGCGTTTGTCATCTATAAGCAGAGGCGGCAGTGTGTGCTGAGGCAGGCCTGAAGTATGGGCTTCGTGGCCGGCGGCGATTGGGGAGGCGATGACACAGCACTGAAGATCGAGGAGGTGCTGCGAGAGCCTGCGGACCGTGTGGATGTCTCGGGACTGAACAGCAGAGGTTGGCTGGGATAATTGAAAACCCCCCACCCTCATCCCCTCCCCTAAAAAGCAAGCACCGTACCTGCTGGGGGGAGATACGAGTTTGCAGCTCGTGTGTAATACGGCCAGGAGGTGTGCCAAAGTGGTGTTAGTTTTTGAGGATCAGGGTGGCGGCATGGGACTACTGCAGACTGCAGTTAAGATTACCGATCAGCTGCGGAGTGTGTAGCTGATCGCAGGGGGCCTGGCTTAGGTTAGCGCAGTCCTGTTTCCACGGGCTGGAAGTGACCTAGTCAAACCGTCAGAGATCCAAAAGTGACGGCACGACCAATGACCCCGCAATGGGAAACGAAGGAAAAGCTAGCAAATACACAGGATTGACTGGAGCCTGCTGTGGATGATTATAGGCCTGGCCAAACTGAATGGGCGAAGCCTAGAGCGGAGACCCGTAGTCTCCGCTGGCCTGCGCCAATTTGAGGCGAGGATACAGCATCAACAGGAACGAACTGCTGTGCTGCCTCTGCTCCTTGAGAGCACAGAGGATGACGAGCGCTGTGACAGGCCCTGAGGGATGTGATAAGTAAACAGCGGTGGTTGGGATGGCAGTGATGCAGTGCTAGAAGACTAGACACTGCTCCTGGAAGTGCAGAGAGGCCTGTACACTGGTGTAGACGCTCACGGAGAGCGCAGTGTACATTAGCCAAAACCAGTGCGAGCACCTACGCAGAGTGCCTTACCTGGAGATTGAGGACCCGCAACTGCGGCTTCTGCATGCTTGTGAACAGGCTGAGAGGTGGCGGAGTGACATCCATCTTGAGGGCAGGAACGGAGGACTGGGCGCAGGGTGCAAGGCCTTGTGAAACAGTAGCTTAGCACCGTGGCCGTCAGATTATCATTGGTATACACTAGCAGTGGGCAAACTCAATAGTGGGTGCCCTGATCCTGCTGCGGAAAGGAGTCTCCAAATGGATACTGGAGGGTGAAGAGGCTGTGGATTCCAGGAGCCCCAGCCGGACCAAATTGCAAGCACAATACACGTAGTAAAGGCCCTTTTAATATCAGAGAAGATGCCCAGGCGGGGGTCGAGCGACCTAAAGCGGCAGAAAACAAAGCAAGGGAATATTTTACCCAACACTCGGGAACCTTCCCCCTTGAACAGTATCAGGAGGTCGGGGAGACGGCGGATAAAGACCTTTCCCTGCATCTTCTCTTGAACAAGATACTAGAGGCGATCTCGGACACCAGGACGGCGCTGCAGCAGGATATAGGCGCAGTGTCCGTGGGACTGGTCCTCCAACAGACGGAACATCATAATTTGGCAGACAGGGTTGAGAAGACCGAGAACACACTAACGGAACTAGTGCCGGAACATAAACAGGACCTAACCACCAGAGTGACAGAACTAGAACGGAGGGCAGAAGATGCAGAAGGTAAAAACCTCTGCAATAATGTCAAGATTGTGGGGATTCCGGAATCAGCGGAAGGGGCAGACGTTCTGTCGTTCCTCGAGAAGTGGTTCAATGAAGTGATGCCAGCTGGTACACTAACTTCTTTGCTCTGGAGAGAGCTCATAGAGTGCTGGAAAGACAGCCAGCTCGGGGATGGCCCCCAAGGCCGTGGTTGCCAAACTGCTACATTATCAGGATAGGGACGCCATCTTGCAGCAATCCAGATCTCACGGCCCATACACCATGAACAATAGTAACATTTCCATGTACCCAGACTTTGCGACTAAAGTGCAGGCGCAGAGATCCTTCTTTATAGATGTTAAAAAAGTGCTACGGGAAACAGGACTGCAGTAGTCCTTAATGTTCCCTCAGAAGCTCTGAATTGTATTAGATGGTGCCACACATTTTTCCACAACCCAAGATGATGCATGGACCTGGCTGGAGGCATACAGGCAATGGGCCCCTTTGGCTAGCTCGAAACCGGGCTTTAAGGGAGAGAAACGTGAGGCTAGGACCAGGTTACGCCACCCCAAGAAACCGAAAGCAGTACAGAGGCCAACAGTTTCTCAAACGCAGCAGGAAAGAGAAGCCGTCTTGAAGGCGGTAGCATAGTTACTCTCACCCAGTGTCCAAGATCGGAGCGGAAACTCTTCTTCAGCCCCCGGAAATCACTTGTCTAACTCGGAAGACGACTCTGGAAATAATGCAGAATTGCCAAAACTAATTCCACGCACTGCTGATGATATTGCTTGATGGACAGGGCTGGTAGACACTAAAGACAAAGATACATAGGGACGTTTGGTTTGTAAGGAGAACAATGTTCACTATGAAGTAGATGGGGGGGAACCCTTACACCATCGATGGGACCGGACGGTCATCACTCCATCCTTGAGCATTTTTTGACTCTCCTTTCACCCCCCCCACCAAAGTGCGCAAGTTGGGCACACAGCGGCGTACTGATGGTAATGAAGTTTTCTTACAGGTTTGGGACGCCGACTGTTGTCAGTCCGCTCGTGGGCTTGGGAGTTTTACTGTTGGCTTTGTTGTCTCTACCCAGGGATCCACTGGGAGTCAGGAGGGGTTGGGCTCTGGGTGGGTGCTTGGGGGGTATTTGCACAGAGGTATGGCTAGTGATTATAGCTTTGCTGAGGAGTTTTAAATCCTAACTTGGAACATTCGGGGTATGGACTCTCCCTCCAAACGCTACAGTATCCTGAACTACATAAGACGTAGGGGAGCTCATATAGTGATGCTACAGGAGACCCACCTTACGGAGGCGGAAGTGGCTAGGCTCCAGCGTAGATGACGAGGGCAGTTATTCTCTACAACTTACTCGGCTTGTCCGAGTGGGGTGCTTGTGTGGGTCAGGCCTGGGGTCCCCTTTCGGGTCTCCTGGAAAATAATTAATACAGAAGGGAGATTTGTTGTGGTTAGGGCAAGTTAAAAGGCAAGGAAGTAATACTGGGGAATGTGTATGCACCTAATTGTGATCAACTCCCCTTCCTGGAGTGGCTTTTTGGAACATTGGCAGGGCTGGTGGCAGATGATTTGATTTTGGGGGGGATTTTAACTGTGTATGTGACTTAGGATGGGACAGATCTACTCCTTCATTGAGAGGAATGATATCAGCCACTATGGCCAAGGGACTACGGAGTTGGATTGCTGGTTGGGAACTAATCGATGTATGGAGATTGTAAAACACACAAAAGAGATAATATTCCTTCTACTCCTCCCTATACGACTGAAACACGAGACTGGATATTTTCCTCTGTTCCGATAGGCTGACTCCAATGTTGTCCAAGGCTGAATATCTAGGGAGATCTCTCCAATCACAGCCCCTTGCTAATGTGATTCACCCCTACTCCACGAGAGGAGCCCCCATCCCATTGTGGCGACTAGATCCCACCTTACCAGAGTATAAAAGCTTTAAACAACGTCTCTCTGAGGCTATGGCCACTTACTTTGTGGGAAACCAGGGGACCGGTAGCTCCCTCTTGGTTGAATGGGACACATTTATGGTGGTGATCAGGGGACAGTGTCTGAGACAGGTGCTGGGAGCCAGAAGGGAGATTGCCTGGGAACTTGAGGCCTTGGTGACCCGGATATCGGCACTGGATAGAGGGAGGGGCTGATGCGCAAAGTCGATTAGCAGACGTAAAGAGTCTTTATAATGCCACGTGGGACAGGCTGAGGACATTGGATTACCGAACATACCAAGAAATGCAGCATGTGGAAAGGAGCAGAGCAGGGAGGCTGTTGGCCTGGTTAATCAGACCTAAAAGCAGGGGAGCTCAAATTCCAAGAATTCGTGATATACGTGTTCTCCAAGGGACATCAACGATTCATTCCGGGACTACTATGAGAAACTATACGGGATACCTGGGGATATGCAGGGAGACAAGTTAAGGGAATACTTGGAAGGGCTGAGACTACAGGGACTAGACCAGGACTTCCGACAATCACTAGCACTGCCGGTAAAAGCAGGGGAAATTCGGGCAGCCATTAATGAACTGGCATGGGGAAAAACGCCTGGACCTGACGGCCTCCCGGACGAATTCTACTCCTCCTTTATAGACATACTGGCCAGAGGCTGAAGTGGGTATATGCGGCGGCACTGGGGGCGAAACGTCCACCACCATCGATCTAAGAGGCTAGTGATCCCTTTACCAAAAACGAAAAAAGAGGTAGCAAATGTAACGGAATTTAGGCCATTGTCAATGTTAAATCTCGATTTCAAAATTTTAAGCAAGGCCCTGGCGACCAGACTTTTGTCACAGATGCAGAGGTTGGCTCCATACTAACCAAGACGGATTTATCCCCTCATGCTACACATCCAATCATCTGAGGAGATTATATACTGTTATGTTCCACGGGGACTTGGGAGAGTACCCCGATGCCGTGGTAGTAGCTGTGGACTTGGAAAAGGCCTTTGATTCCCTGAGATGGAACTTTTTACCGGCAGTAATGGGTAAGATGAGGATGGGTGATGGTTGGTCAAAGTGGGTATGCCTCTTATAAGAAGGAGCTAGAGTGCGCACAGGTAGCATAGTATCTGCCCAATATTCTATAAATCGAGGAACCCGCCATGGATGTTCCCTATCGCCATTACTTTTTGCCCTAGCCATGGAGCCAATGGCGGAGCGACTTAGGCAGGAAGGTGAGAGCATTGGAGTGGCGTAATAGGGTATCCCTGCAGACATTGCGACTTCCACTTAGAGGGGGAGGACTGGGTGCTCCCGATTTTGAAGCCTATTACTTGACAGCACAGCTCCAGTGGATGGCCAGAGGGCTCGATGGAAGGGGGCTTGACAAGCTATCACTTCCGGTTAGCACAGCACAAGGGGTCCTGCTCCCAAGGATGCTCAACCCCTCGCCAGAAGATCAAAAGCATGAGGACATTACTTTCAGTGGCGGTAACATGTTGGGATAGATGTACAGCAAGGGCTAAATATATACTGCTTTATGCACGGAATATACTACTCACAAGTCTACCACAGGTAGGGATCGGTCCCCCTCTTACACAGCGGCAGTTGCAGGGCTGGGAGGACGCAGAAGTGTTGTCGGTTGGAGACTGCTATTGAGATGGTGAATTGCTTCCTTTATATGTGATTCTGGAGTACCACGACCTACCACCGGGACAGTTCTTGAATTATCATAAGATACGGGCGATGGCAGAGTTGTGGGGAGTGGAAACTGTTATACATGCCGCCATTCAGGCGAGGTGACTTTGGGCTTGGCTGGACACCTGATAAAATGGTTGTACCTGGCAATAATGGAGATGACCCATCTGCCTTTACCCTGAGTACAAGAGAGATGGGAGGGCACACTGAATAGGCAACTGACTGAGAGGGAGTGGAAGAAAGCCTTAGGAGGCCCCATAAAAGTGTCCTGGAATGTAACCTTTAAACTCATACAGTTTAACATACTCCATAGAACTTACCTCACCCCACACAGGTTGAATGTAGTGCATGGCATCGAAGATCAGACCTGTGCCAGATGCTCACAAATAGACGTCGACTTTGACCATATGGTATGGTCTTGTCCTGGGCTCAATGACTATTGGACTACAATTGTGGACACCGTGAATAGGGTCCTGGCTTGTAATATGACACTCACCCCAGAAGTGTGCCTTCTGGGCCTGTTCCCGAGGCCCAAATACAAAAGAATGGAACATAGGTTTGTAGACCTGCCTTTCCTCTTGGTCAAGAGGAGAATAGCTCTCAGGTGGAAGGCAAATATGTATTCTCTAGTAGTGGACTGAGAAAAGGATGTTTCCTGTGGGCTAGAGCAGTGGAGAAGGCCTTGATTAAGGAGGATAAGATCACGAAAAGGCGAAAACCCTTGGCGGAACCTTGGGCAGATATACCCAGATAAGCACAGCTGAATCTGAGGGAATGGGGGCGACACATACCCCCTAAATACAAGATGACCATTGCACCACTATATCACCACCCAGATGACCCCTAAGGTTCACCTATTACCGGTCCTTGCCCTCGTCTGTTTTGGCCCGTTCTTGCTTTTCCCTCTCCTTGTCCCCCCCCCTCCTCCCCTCCCACTCATCCCCCCCACTCCTTCCCAGCCCGATAGAAAACCTAGCCAAACTGTTTCTGACGTACCTATTGACTGAGGCCTGGTAGATTTATATGTTTTACTTGAGTATCTATTTTATGGATGAATTGAGTTTGTTTCTTTCTTTTTTCTTTCTCTTTGAGTTTCTGTATTGCAGACATACCAACATTTTCAATACATGTAGATATGAGACAGTTGTTACCGATGGCAGACCAAATCGCTACCTACAATTTACCCTGCCACAGCAGAGATGTCATGCTCCCTATTGTAAATCTAGGAGACGGCCGATACTCTAGGGAAGAACACTATAGGGAACAACAATGTGGGGAAACAGCTACTGATTCAGTTGC
The DNA here is from genome assembly GCF_964263255.1 of Lissotriton vulgaris. Lineage (NCBI taxonomy): Eukaryota > Metazoa > Chordata > Amphibia > Caudata > Salamandridae > Lissotriton > Lissotriton vulgaris. The sequence goes on along the minus strand of NC_141697.1, from coordinate 492,236,011 downwards.
TTACAAACAATGTACAGTTGAGAAAGTTGTTTGATGTTGTCCTAAAGATTGTATTTCTGCTGTGGATATGAAACTGTATTGATTGTAACTAAGGTAATTTTACAAATGCCATTAAAACAGATATTTAAAAAAAAGAAATCAATGTTCCCAGGAAGACAGGGGCACCACCAACTTGCATTTTTAAGTACTGTGGGGGGGGGAGCAGTAAGTGCTGCAGACTCCCCAGCAATGATTTTAAAAACTGACCCCAAGTTTCTGGGTTCATGAAATGCAAGCCCCCCCCCCCCCCCCCCCGCCCCCCCCGGCTTTTATACACCCTCACCTCTTTTGTTCTACAGCTTGGGAGTGCAGCAACCTCTAGAGGTTGGTTTACTGGGTGCATGTAATGTGTTCTAGGGTGGTATAAGAAAGATTCAGACACATGTAATGTTGGTTTTAAATTCTTATTTGACAGTATATTTGTGACATTAATTTGTGATCAACATTGCACTGTGTTATTGATAAAGAATTATTTCATTTGGACATAATTACTGATTTCAATAATATGCTAGTGTTTTTTAATATGCAGACTCTAATGTGGTGACCTTGTGTCAAAGTCAGTAAGCTTGCCTTATATTATTGTTGTGATGACCCCTTGACAAAGCCCATAGGTCTGCTATGAAAGAGATACCACTCATATCGCGGTGTGCTGTCTGATTTAAGTAGGGGGAATACTGTTATTGGGGGGGTGGGTGTGCGTGTGTGGGCATGTGTGATAAATGCACTTTTCCTTTTTCATCGAAAACACACTGACTGGACAATCATTGAGTGTTGTCATTGCATGGCAGGGAATTGCGATTAGTACCCCACACCACCTCCCCTTAGTAGGCTGTGGACTGTTCTGCCTCTCCACCCTGAGAGATTTAAGAGCCACAATGCGATCCTAGTGCAAAGAAATTGTGGACCTATTGCTTGTGCAGGCCTCGCATCCTCCCCAACTAATAACCCAATTTGTTACACCAGTCTTTAGACTAATATCAGGAAAAGATTTCACATCTTCTGTTTTTCTTTGAGGGTCTCGTAGTTCATTTCTGTCCAGATCTACCTGGTTCCATCCCTACGTCTGAAAGCAACAGAAGGCCCTCTCTTCAAGCAGCACCTTGCTGCATTGAAACCAACCAGTTACTGAACACCCACTGAAGAGAATCTCTCCTCTTCCAGTCAATGTTGTCTCAGACTGATAGGCCCTCCTTCATCCTGTTCAGCCAACATTTTCTGAAAGCCTTACTCCGATCCTAATTTGTACAGTGTCCTCCCTCCCCTGCCCTCTATTACCTTTCCATGTTGTTGCCGATCAGTATTGTAAACTCTGCACTGGGCTCCATTAATTTGGCTCTAGCTTCATGTGCTACAAGTCATGTACAACATACCCTTTAAACATCAAAATAATCTTTTCTTTTTTCAAAAGATTTCTAATATTTTGTGCCTTGCATTTTCTATTTCAAGCAAACGTCACGCGGAAGTACGCTAATTTTACTTGATCATTTGGCGCATTCGTAGCCTCTCTGTATCAGATACAGTTTACATTCCAATATAATAGATGCATAGCTTTTTATTAACTGAAAAGTGATCCTAACCTCCACCTAAATCGTGGTAAAAAAAATCCTTTCAAGTTGATGAAGCATTTGGTATTTACTATATGATCATCGTTGATTGCTAAATAAACTTTAATGAATGTTTGCTTGAAATCCAAAACATGCCAAAGGGCTGACTTGATAATCCTGTTTTTTTTTAAAGATGAATTTCAAACAGTATATATTTTTTTGTTTTTGGTACAGGTTCTTGTTGCAAGTGCAATCTTAATCCAGAACATTGGAGGTAAGAAACCTATTTGAAGCATGCATTTAAAATGGAACAGGTAATAATTGCTTCGTATGCATCATCTGAGCTTGTTTGTACGCACCTGACCTCAAACATATTTCTGTCTGAAGCGCATTTGAGCAGTGAGTAAGATGGTTGTTTCTTTCATAGACTGTGCATTGTGAATTCCTGTTAAAGCAGTTCAAGCTCTTTTTTTATCTGTGTGTTCGAAAGTGTCCGGAAATTGGTGAATTGGGTGCCTTTCTATATCGCCTTAGCGGAAACCGTGCATTCCCAAAAACATCTTCGTGCCTGCCCCATCACACAAGTGGGGAGTCCAGGCCAGAAACCAAACGAGGACCTCAAGCTTTCCAGCAGGGTATCAATATTTAGGTGTCGGAAAGTGTACTCATCGTTTGTGACCCTTATACCCAGATACTGGAACCCCTCAGTCTCCCGATGGAGCCCCAACTCTGGTAACCGATCCAGGGACACCCCGATCAAACTCCTCAGTGGAAATAGCAGTGACTTACGAACATTAATCTTAAACCCGACCCCTGCCCGTAGACGGTGATCAAGTCCATCATAATCGATAGAGAGTGACTCCGAGTATGAACGTAGACTAAGGGGTTGTCCACATATAATGAAACAACATGTAAGGAGGGCTCAGCTTGAATCCCTCAGGGCCCCAACCTGTGATGCAATAACAAGGCGAGTGGTTCTATAACAAGAGGAAAAAGGGGACCCTCTGCCTCGTTCCCCGCCCAACCACCCGCGGCTCGGATAGGTCATTGCCAACACGAACACGCACCATGCAACCAGTGTATAAAAGATGCACCCAGCCATGAAACATGGGCCCAAAGCCCATACCGTGCCAACACTGCCTGCAGGTATGCCCACTCAAGCTTTTCAAAAGCTTTTTATAAGTCTAGCAACTCTAGAGCCAACTGTCCGATCATGGAGCACATGAGGGAGCCTGCACAACTTGAAAGCAGTGCTACATGCTGACAAAAAGCCACACTGATCTTCGTGCACCAACCCCTGTATGATCCCTACCAGTGTGGTTGCAAGCAGTTTGCGTAAAATTTTGACATCAGATTTCATCATAATCAGAGGCCTATACTTCGAGAGTTCTGCGGCATCCCCACCTGGCATAGGCATAAGGCAAATGATCCCCTCCCATCCCCACCTGGCTTAGGCATAAGGCAAATGATCTCCTCCCTAATGGTGGCTGGAAGAACACGACCCTATGCTCCGCCTGAAACACCCCCAGGAGTTTATCCTTAACCGCTTAACCACAGCGGCAATTTCACCGCGGTGCAGTGGTTTTACTGAGTAGGCTGGGCCGTGTCGGCCAACGGACATGCACAACACTTCTGAGGTAGTGCTCGCGACGGCCGTTGGCGAGTGGGCGCATGGAAGGGGTTAAGTACTGTGGAATATGTTTGATAACATTCCATGCGGAATCCATCTTCACCAGGGTCCTTGGATCTGTTGAGGGCCTTAATGGCCTCACCAGCTCCTCTGTTGTGATCTTCCCCTCCAATTCCTGTGCCAAGTCCGGGGTGAAAGTGGAACCATATTTAAGAAATTGTCCAGTTGCCCCTCATGCCCCACCCCATCTGCCCGATACACCCGCCAGGAGGTGTCCAACAAATACATCCAAGATAGCCTGATGAGCAGTTACCAATTCCCCATCCACTAAGCAAATATGGAGAACAGTGAGGATCTTTTTTTCCCACCAAGAATCCATGCTAGCAACCTATCAGACTTGTCCCCCTCCTTGTGATGGCACTGGCGGTATGTGCATAATGTGCATCTATCTAGAGAGTCCTAAAGTCTCAACACCCCTCTACTTAGCCGAAGTTCCTCAGTCCGTTCCTCCGGCGAGGATTGGTCAGATCCCTGAAGCTCGTCAGGTGGTGCACTTGCCTTACCAGATCCGTCTCCAGCTGTCTCCAGACCCCACAGGTAGTACCTATGCCATCCCCCCTCTTAACCACTTTAAGGGCCTCTCAATCCAATGCTCTAGAAGTGTTCGACCCCTAATTGACTGTAACATAATCCATACGAGAGGTTGCCAGAACATCCTGGCACAAGTCCCCTGACATTTTTGGCTGTCCTATAGTTTTCCTTCAGTTTCAGGTTACAATCCGCTTGATTCAAGAATGTGATTGCTCCATCTCGCACTGTGATTAGGTCTGCCTGTATTTATTCTTTGTCGCCTGGTCTTTCCTACACTTAGGCTTCAGTCTGTTACTTTTTGTTTGAAAACTGTCACCATCTTTGGAGTTTATCAAATTTAGTGTTAAAAAATTAACATGTTCTTAAAAATCTTTTCCATACTTCCTTATCTACCAACAGTCCTTAGGAAGCGATAGGACCTAATATTCCCATGTACCACTTGTATAATGGCAGTAGGGCTCCTCATGGTAAGGAAATACAATCATTCTCTTTTAGGTTTTGTTTATTTTGCTTAGACCTATTGTAGACTGGTTACTAAACTCTAATGTTAGCTAGAAGAGGCTTTGAAGCACTTTACCAACACCCTTGCAAGATGGCCCCGGCTCTTACCATCTTAAGTTGAACAATATACACGTATTTCCTTTATTCACCAGGCTCCTTCAGAGCTCTAAAAGCTGATAACTGCAAGTTTCCCTTTGTAAGCTATCCTTTTCGTTGGGATTGCACGCCAACAGTTTTTCTCCCCTGGCCTCTCTCCAAGTTAAGGTGTTCCTTTGATCACACCCTCTTTCATAGTGGTGAGCAATAGCTGGACGCAACAGTTTCTCATTCTTCTTTTGTCAGAGCTGTCAGAAGCAAGGGAGATCCTGGTATGGAACTGAAGGAAACATCTTAGGGAGAGAAGTAGTATATCCAAAATCCATGTGTGCTGTTAGGAAACTGTGTGTCACAGAGACACACAGAAAATTCTTGTGAACAGTCTTTATCTCAAAGGCTTCTGGGTCTCAGTTAGCAAATATTTCCACTCCTGATAGGCATATTTTACAGCCAAGAATTCCCTCTCAAGAACAGAATCATTTCATTCACAGAGAGAAAAAATGTAGGAAAGCTAACATATTGAATGTTCTAAATTTTCATCCTCTTGTGTCTGCAGCACAATTGCTCCAGTGATCTATCAGAAGCATCAGTTTTAACAAATCACTTTGTTTGATCCAGATGCAGTAGAATCGGCACTTGAGGAAGTCACTTGTTAAATCTTGGCAAGCTTGCTCTGCTACCTCATGCCAAGAAACTGCATTCTTTAAGTTTTCTTTCTTGAGAGCTCTGAAGATGTTACTATGATCTCAAACAAACTCTTGACCATTGACCATAGAAATTAGAAAAACAAAAAAATGGATTTATTTGATTGTGGTTGGAGTTGGTTAGTCAATAATTGCAAAAATGTTTTGCATCCCTGGAAATTTCTTGTGTTAAAAGAAAACCCAGATGTTAGTTTATGTAAGCAGTTTTATATAGGTTAACTTGGCTGAAGGACATTTGAGTGCTTTACATAAACATCAGATTGCATTGCACAAGATGATATATTTGTAGTTTTTTTTTAGGTATAGGGAGATTAAATGAGTCTTAGAATCATAGGATGTTGAGTCTACGGTTGGACTCGAACCAGATAATCAGTTGTTCTGTTTCAACTTGCAATTCTCAGTTTTACAAAAGGGATGGTGCCATCTCAGCCTGGACAGAACTGAAGTGACATGAATGTTATGGTCAACAGGACTCTGACGAAAAATGTGTACATTGTTCAGGTGCATTACCAATTATGGATTAAAGATATCAGTAAATATGTGATCCTAGAATCTTTGATACATTGCTGTGACTTTCCACAACCACAAAAGCGCGACCTGATATTCAAAATACCAAAATGGAGTATGGAATACAGTCTTCTGTTCCTCTGTAGATCTTGTTCTAAGTAGATGATGAACTCCCTGTAGATCAAGCTTAGCGAACATGGTGGCACCTCAAACACTTTCCAGAATGTACCTAATTAAGGGCAAAGGATATCTAGCCTTGATTGTGACCTTTTTTAGCCCTCGATAATCAATAGGGAGTTATAATTTATTACATTTCTTTAATACAAAAAACAATGAAGACATTTCTGGGGGAGAAAATCAAACTATGAATTTATTCTATAAATGTTCCCAGACCTATTCTTTAAGTGTCTTTCTTTCTCGGACAAAGCCTGTAAGCCTCGGGTTTAATGGGAATGGTGCAATCAAATTCTGTATGTGATGTTAGCGAAAACTCAGCATAATTTTGATATTGTTGCTTGAATCAGTGCCTCAAAAGCGATAGTATCATTCTTCGACTCGCCTTGATTTTGTCAATAGGTGCCTAATAATCTCTAGAAGAAGGCATTATTCATGACACTATTGAGAAGACAAACAAGTTGTTCTGGTAGCTAAGTTAATATACCGATTGTGACTGAGTAGCCACATTACACCGAAATGTTACTGCATAATTAGGAGAAGAGTTACTACCCAAAGATAATGTTTCTTTATTATTTCCAAAAGAAACCATTAATGACATTGGTTTTTCCCCTTTACTTAACCAGGAGGCTGAATGTGTTCCATTAACAGGCTGTACATGCTCTGTCGTCTTCTTTGAAACTCGTAGCATTTAATTCTTCTGGCACATTTATCATGAACATACATTTCACAAACACCCCTATTAAGCAGTGATGGAACCTGAGACACAACAAAGAGAGACTGGCAGAAGGAATAATTGAGACTTGGATTCTCTGAGACGATCCAACAAAAGGGAGCCATTAACCACCCATCTTTTTCTCCCTTACAAATGTTCTAGCTTTTCCCTTATTACGGGTTAATAGGGTAAGCTGTGACAAAATGGGCATCTTGCCCACATTAAGGAGTAGGCCATCTCTTCTCCTTCATTCTCTTTGGGCTTCAGACAGTGGTCTCCTAGCAAATCTAATCTGTGTTGGTTTTTCAAATACTATATGATCTGCAGATCTGAACTTATTTGTCTGAGGGTAGAAGGCTTGATACACTTGGAGCGGCCCAGCCCTGAAATCTTCTGTGTCTCATTCTTGTGTTATAGCAGACCATGTTCTGTGAGCAGGGCCCTTTTGTACTAACTTCGACAAGGACCATGGTCCAGCTCCATGCACCAATTCACCTTTAATCTCTTCCTGGAGTCTCCGCCAAGTGTCAGCTGGGTTCTTTCCATCCAGGTGCTCTCAGTAGCAAACTGTTGAAAAAAAAATTGTATAAGAGAGCACATCAGTATCCGATTGATGGGTGTCGCACAGTGCCTCTTCAGCAGAGTATTCTTTAGCAGGCCTCTCAAAAACTTTAATGAACTTGGGAAGTTAGAATAATTATCCAGGCTAGCATTTGGCTCTGCAACTAATGGAGTGGCCCAAGGTAAGGCTGCCCCCAGAATGACTGACAATAAGGTATATAGTCTTGGAGGTATTCAAATTGAGCTGGACAAAGGAATATGTGGACCAGAAGAGAACCTAGAAATTTCTTAAGTATAGTTCGATCTCCCAAAAATTCAAGAGTACTTGAACTAACCACAGGAAGACTGTGAGCAGCCAGTGTCTACTGAGATTACGTTCTCGCTTCGTAGGCTGGTACAGACTTGAGCTTTTTGTTGTAAGGCTGCTTCAAGCTCCTGCGTAAAGATCCATATCAGTATCTGGGTCAAGGAGTCGTTTGTGTCGCAATGCATCAATAGCTGAAGCAACTGTTGCACCTTCTTCTCTAGTCAAAGCTGCCAGAAGGACTACTCCTTTCTGTAGCCATCCTGTTGCTTTAACACTTGGGAATATCATGTGGAAGCAACAGGTATCTCTTGAAGGCAGCACTGATTGGGGTGAGGTGTGCGGGGGAGTGGGAGTGGGAGTGGGAGGGGGAAGACATACGTAGTTAAAAAGGTCCAGACAGACTATCCAAAAGTAGAGAATTTTTCAGGTACCAAGCACTCCCAACATTTAGAGTAGATCGGACTGAATCCAACGGGAGTTGGATTCCAGGAGATGGGGTAGGTCTTCATGAACAGAAGCAGGATTATTGAAGCAGGTAACCAGGTGGTAAACCCACTACCACAGTTATTGGAGTGTTTCAGCCCATTTTACTGAGAGTTCAAGATCAAATTTATAGGATAAAACAGGAAGCAGGCAGTAGCTAAAGTGGGGAGATGGGTCAGATGAGGGAGGGAGGTTGGGAGGGCCTGCCGCATCGCGCTCCTTCTCCTCCTGGACACAGGCACCCCGACAGCAGTGTGGCCAATCCTGATGCTGCATGAAAGAAGTGTCGGGATTGGCCTGAGAGCTGGCAACTTGTGCTCCCAGGCAGACTGAGAGGCTGTGCCTGCTCTTTTCAGCCCCAGCAACAAAGCTGGGGCTGGAGAGAGCTTCACTGTGCATGAGGGTTATGTCTGGCCTAATACGGCTGGCCAAAACCTCATGCACAGTGAAGGGAGTGCACTACATCTCCCCCACCAGCAGTGTCATCCCGTGGATCCGCCCCCAAGGCTCATCAGAGTCCTGAGGGCAGGTCCAAGGAATAAAATAAAACAATAATAAAACTGGTTTAAAACCCATTTTATTATTGTTTTATTTGAGCGTGGTGGCAGGGGGACGGCGCTCCTCCGGCCTAATGGAGGGGCCTCTAATTGAAGTAAATAAAAAAAGGAAGCATTGCGGATTGGAAAGTGGCGACAGTACAGATTGCAGAAGTGATTGTTTGGGAAGAACCAGACGTATCACTTTCTGTTTCTTCAAGGAAAGTATGACCAGGAGCCTCCTTGTGAAAGTAGGATTTTTGTAGACATGGACTGAAAAGGAATTTAAGAAAAAGTGTTGGAAATAGGAATTCAAGTACCACAATAACTGAAGTGATCATGATGACCCTTGGAGATTGAAGAGTGTTCATAGAGAGTTAAAGTAGATTACAAGGGAAGGTGTTTTCTTGCTGGGACAATCATGGGAGTCTGCCTCCCGAACCATGTCAAGGACAGAGTGACTGCTGCAATCTGTGGACCATTGCCGGAGTTATATCTTATCGTCTGCTTGTGAGAACAGTGCTTCACACTGCTGTGCTGCATCTTCCCGCCAACCACTTAATGTTCCCTCCAACCACATCTGGTCTTCTTTCCATTGCACTCTAGAATGTTTGCTCTCCTCAGAGATCACTGAACCATTTCCTCATTGGCTGGCCCTTGATTATTCAGCGTCTGTTCTAAAGGACACATCCCGCCATAGGGCTTGTACAAATCTGCAATCAGATGTGAAGAGTTCAAATAACATTTAGGTCCGATTTCTGTGCTTAATGAGTTGATCGGCTTTTCTAAAAATCAAGTTTTTTCTAGAGACAGAAACTAAGCTATTGGTGCATTGTTTCTGAAATGGAGATATCAAATGATTAAACAATTTTTAATTTACATATTTAAAGTGCTGGCTGCAAAGTCATTGGATATCATATTGTTCACAATTTTAATTTAACAAGTGAGCAAGTGTTTCTGCAAGAAAAGCCTGCTGTTCAATTTAACAGCAACACATTTGCTCCTTTCCTTTGGTGGATTTTTATTAGTTCTATGAAGCAGCTGAATTCTTCACTGATTTAGACGCGGTTTTAGTTTTGCCCTTGTCGTTCAACAGTACTGTGCAGCAACGTAATAGGATAACGTCCTTGATTTCCTTCGAGAAGGGTTTGTATGAAGGTTCACCTCCCTGGTGGCATTTTGTTTTCCTGGAACCTTCAGAAATAACTCGAGGAGCACTGAAATAACCAGTGGCCCCTAATTATGTGTGACAAGCAGGACAAGAGGTTCTTTACAAGAATGGAATTTTTAGGTTTTTCTCTCTCTAGGAACATTTGATTTTCAGAGACCAGTCCAGTGAGAATATATATATCAATCAATTTATAAGCTTTATTCGACATTTCGTCATAAAAGCGTTCACCTAACCCTGTACAATAAATACTACTTATAAAAATACTTCTAAAAATACATATTAAACATTTGATGTCGAATAAGACATAATAAAAAGTCATAAAAATACAATCACATTATTACAATTTAAGAAACACATTTCATAGATTAAAAAACATACAGTTTGTCGCCTTAAAACCGCTTGGGGATATACATGATTCCATTATAATACAGTAGCCAATAATGAACGGGTACGAATTAGCCACGACCATGCAAGATACTTTGCTACTCCAACCACATGTAGTGTTGTACAATCTGATTCCAGTATCCTGAGGGCTTCAGCTTGGCTACGAGTTCCGAACTTTAGACATAGCGGTTTTAACCACTTGCGTCTAGGGGCCAAATACAGTGGACAACAAAACAGAAAATGGGAGATGTGTTCAATTTCCTCTTTACAATGGTGGCAGTGTTCATCCCATGTCTGGGACCAATGCTTCTTAAATGCATTTAAGGGTAGTGTGCCAATGCGAAATTGAAAATAGAGTTTCCTATCATACGGTTTTTCAATTAGGTCCCAAAAACCTTCGTATGATGGATACAGTTTTAAGTTTAAGAAGCGAGAAGTTATCTTTACATTTGTACTGTCACTAAACATTGCAAAGTATATCATCTCCCAGTAAAGATCTTTTAGGCTTTCCTTTGAGGGGAAACAAGATGGGTCTTTGTTATCCCATAGATCGTCCAGTTTCAATGCTATAAGTAGACCTCGCAACTCCCTTAGCCATGGGATAGTGTGGAAACGATCGAACTTGATAACATCCATCAATGCTGCTGCATAGTGGGCTAGCTCAGGGGTTACCATAATTCGCCTCCAATACAGGAGAGGACGAAGCCTTGCTATGTCCACGACTGATTTTCTGCCCAGGTCTAGTTTTAATGGAATTATCGGGGTACTTTGGGGGACCATTGTGACCCCTCTCAGGAACTTGTTTTCCGCTCGGCCCAAATTAGTCAAGTTTGAAAAACCCCATAATTCAGAGCCATATAGACAGGCCCCCAGGACCTTCATGGAGTAAATTTCCATGACACAATTCAGAGGTTTTGTCAAGGAGGTACGGTGTCTCAGCGAAATAGCACCTGACAACTGTCTAAATTTTAGAAGAGTTGTGGTTATATGGTGATTCCAGCTCATGTTTTCTTGCAGAGTGATGCCTAGGTATGAAAAAGAGTCCACTCTTTCCAGGGGTGTTCCTTTGTATTTTATTACACCCTTAAAGGAGGACTTTTGATTAAGGCACATGAATTTCGTTTTAGTGGTGTTTAATTCTAGGCCCTTTTCATCACAGTATACACCAAAGGCATCTACTACTTTTTGTAGCCCACTAGGGGTGCGGGAAAGTAGTAATGTGTCGTCCGCAAACATGAGAACTGGTACGCGGGAGCCGGCTATTACAGGGGCGTCACTAGCAATCTTCTCTAGATGTTTAACAATACCATTTATGTAAATGGAGAAGAGAGTTGGGGCTAGGACACACCCTTGTCGTACCCCACGTTCAACCGGAAAGGAGTCGGTTACCTCTCCTTGCTTGCCCCATCGTATCTTTGCAAAGTTGTTTTCATGTAGGCGAACAAGGAGTGTAAGCAACTCCTGCTTTATTCCTGCATCCGCCAAGGTCTGCCAAAGTTTTTCCCTGGGAACTAAATCAAAAGCAGCTTTCAGGTCTACAAAAACTGCATACAATGTCCCCTTCTTCAAGGTGACATTTCTCCAATAGACCGTTAAGAAATGGAGAACTTGGTCGATACTACTGGTTAAGGGCCTAAACCCAGCTTGATAGACTGACAATATGTTATTTGCATCGATCCATTGCTGCAGTTTGTTTTGGACTAGTCGGCCCATTAACTTCTGAGATGTATCAATTAGGCTAATGGGTCTATAGTTTTTAGCCAGGGAACGGTCACCTTTTTTGTATATGGGAATTATTTCAGCTCCCTTCCATGAGGCAGGGACTTCCCCTCCCATAGCCACTGCATTGGTCAACATTGTAAAATAGGTACACCAGGACTTCCGGTCAGACAAAAAAATGTCAGCCGGGATGCCATCCATACCTGGAGCTTTCCCCCCTGCTATGCAGTCTAGTACAACACTCACATCCCTCTCAGTAAATAGTGGTTCTTTGTAGTAGACTTGTGGAGGAGGGCTAACATTATTAAACATAAGATTACGGGCATACTGTGGTTGAAAGTATTCTACCCAACTGTTTTTTGCGACATTATTAACAGGCTGGGGTGCTATGCCACCCTTAGCCCATTTTACTGAAGCCCAGAAGCGCTTTGAATCCTTGGAGGCACAAATCTCCTTAAGTTCTTGCCAACAATCCTCGTCCCAGCGCTTTTTGGCCAACTTTTGTACCTGTCTGTACTGGTTTCTCGCCAGCCTTACAGCTTCAGGTCTTCCTATTCTTAGTTCCTTCCCAAGTTTGTCTCGGGCTGCCCTGCAATTCTTATCATACCACCCCCTTGTTTCTTGTGGTTTCTTCATTTTACCTGTAGAGATTTTTTTGCGAAGGAAGCTTTGAATTTTAGTAAAAAGTATCTCATGGGCGGCCATCATGTAGTCTATAAAATTAATCTGCCCAACATGTGACTTAATCTTAGCGACTTCACCCACTACTACTTCCTTCAGGGACTCTATTTTGTCGAGGTCTTCTAGGAGCATGTTCCACTTCAAGTAACGAAAGTTATTGGAACATACTAGGTCCTGTGTAACCATATAGTCCTCTCTGGGATGGTCATTTATATCATGGAAGGTATGTAGTGTCAAGCACAGCGGGTTATGGTCGCTTTCAATCTTGGCCTTCACTTCCATGTCTTCCAGTTTATCCCAGAGCCTTACATCTAGGAGTATATAGTCTATCCTGCTGGCAGATCTGCCATTATCAAAAGTATTTTCCCCCCATAAGATCTGACGCTGTCCGGCCATTCGCTGCTCTAAGTCCTCTTGAGAGACAAAAACTTTTCAGTTGGATTGCTACCGTGCTCCAAGTCTTGATTACGGGGATGTCCAGTTGAGGTATGCCCCACTTGGAATCCTCGTCTTCAGCCAGGACCTTATCCTCCTCGCCCAAGGGCTCGAAGGTAGTGTTAAAGTCCCCACCTATTATTACATGTGAGGGGTCTGGTAGCTGTTCAATATTCATCTCTAGGCACGATATGGTCTCTGATGATTTTCCCCTGGCTACTCCCCTTGCATACACATTAAAAAGGGCTAATTGGTAGCCATTTTGCCAGATAAAATCAAGTGCCAAAATATCGTTAGACGGTATAGGCCTTTTCTTTACCGAACAATTTAAGGTTTGGCGTACCCAAATTATCAGCCCCCCCGAGGGTCGTCCCACTCTATTGCTAATTGCCGGGACAAAGAAATTTAAGAACCCTTGTCTAAAAATTGGTATAGTCGACCAAGTTTCTTGGAACATGATGATATCGAACTGATTAATAAAATCAGCCCAATCAGGAATATTTAACTTATTAGCTACTCCAGCTATGTTCCATGAAATGATTGACAATTTTGATTTAGCCTGCTGGGAGTACGTCTGCACAATATAGGGGATGGTTGGTGATTCTGCAGGATCTGCTCCTAATATTACATTTTTATTCAATTCAGATAACAGCTCAACATTTTCCAGTGGTTTTTCCTGTTCCACATGGGCTCTACTTTGTTCTTCCGAGCCGGAACTACAAGGATCATCTGGGGCTGGTATATAATCATCTAACATCAGGGTCTTATCACGGCCTTGATCCGACCACATATTCAAGGTAGCAGGTGAAACAAATTCGAGTCAATCACACTCATTCAGATCCGTTAACACAGAATACTGATTATCCAAAGCTAACCCCCACTCACATGCTGGATTGGTTCTAGCCTTTCTATTTCCCACTACTGTCCATTTCGTTCTTAATATACTTGGTTTTGCTACTAGACCCCTTCTACTGTAGAAGAAGTCCAGCGTCAGTGGGACTATTTCAGCTGTCCTACGTTGTGGGGGAAGAATGTTCCGTAGGACATCAGGCAGAACATCGGGGCCCTTAAAATTCAAAACCACACAATCCCCTTGAAATTTCTTTGGCTTGGTACCTATCCACCTAACTCTCCTTGCTGTGAGCAGATCGTCTGATAATTTTTCCTTACCCCAGGGGGATATATGCATGTTACTGCTCAACCACTGGAGAGCCTTATTTCTAAGGGAATCAGGGGACTCGATCTGACCAGTTTTCAGCAAAGGAGTGTTAGCTAGTACTAAAATGAGGGGAGAGGCTTCGACGATCAATTCTACTGGGGCAGATTCTGTGTTTGGTGTCTCAATAATGCTATTGCCCATTAATTGGGGTGGCTCAGAGGGTAGATTCATGTCAAGAGCAATATCGTTCCTAAGAGTAGCATGTTGGACATGGTCTGAAGAGGCTTGTAAGCCAGCATTCGTGGTCACCCCTGGCAATAATTTCCCCACAGACTCCATTTGATCAATTTTTGAGGCAACTAGATTTGGTAATTCACCCACCCCCTCATTGGTTTTCCTTAGGAGCGACTCTAGCTTGTTGACCTTGGTAACTAATTGGTCAACCTTCGATATTAGGGGTTTCATTATACCTAATAATTTGGACTCTAATGTGCCCATAAGCTTAATTAACAGGGTGTCCTCCCCTTCTTCATTTTCATAGTCCTCCTCCCTTATCCCATCCTCTTTCTTTCTTTTTGCACGTCTGGGTGGGGTTGTAGGTTTATTTTTAGAGGAGCGTAAGCCTCCTCTTCTAGGAGGCGCCTTAGTAATCCCTTTTTTTGCTCTTGGAGCGGGGACAGGTGTTAGGGTGGTGTTAGATTCTATGGCTTCCTCCTCAATTGTCACTGATTTATCTTGATCTTCCAGATTAATCAGATCTGTGAAGGGATCGGATTGGTGATCCGTAGAAGTCATTGAACCATTAATTTCTAGGTGCTCAATCAAAACTTCACTTTGGTCGAAAACAATAGGATCATCAGTTGCAGGCTGGGACACCCCTGGTTGATTGATTTGGGCACATGGAGGTGAATCCCCCATCCCTAAGGAGGTCCTGCGGTTGTTATTAATTTTGGTCACTACCTGGACTAAATAGTTATGCATGGTATTTGCCGGGGTAACAGGCGTTTTTTGTTTGGACATGATAGACAAAACAACAATTGGTAGCAAGATCCTAGCACTGGTTAACTGACAATACACTAGCCACACAGTAGATGCACAATAGGTTTACCTTGCCACTAGACACTTTTAAAGGGGTGGAAGTTAGAGGGTGGGTCCAGTCCAGTCTCTCTCGGTCTCGAACGGGCTAAAACGGGCCCGCCCTTGGCCCGGGCTTCGCCCGGCGTCCCGCTCGCGTCCCGCGAGACGGGGGTGATGCGCTATTTGTGCGCCTCCTGGCGCGCTGGCGACGCTGATGACGCGGCGTGCGCCGCTAGGCCTCCTGGGAATTGGAGTTCCCTCGACCGCGCTCCTCTCGGTCACCTCGTTCTCCCAGGTGTTAGTGGAGACGGGCAGCGCGAGGCGGGAGGCGGGAGGGCAAAGCAGCAGACAGCAAAGACTTTCCTTTGTGGGTCCAAGGTGCGTGGAAGCAACAGCGTTTCTGGAAGTAGAGGTTCCCCCCCTCGACCGGGGTGATGCGCTATTTGTGCGCCTCCTGGCGCGCTGGCGACGCTGATGACGCGGCGTGCGCCGCTAGGCCTCCTGGGAATTGGAGTTCCCTCGACCGCGCTCCTCTCGGTCACCTCGTTCTCCCAGGTGTTAGTGGAGACGGGCAGCGCGAGGCGGGAGGCGGGAGGGCAAAGCAGCAGACAGCAAAGACTTTCCTTTGTGGGTCCAAGGTGCGTGGAAGCAACAGCGTTTCTGGAAGTAGAGGTTCCCCCCTATATATATATATACATACACATGCTAAAATGAGATCTAAATCTTACAGAAATGTTCATACGATAACAGTGTACAGTAAGCAAATGAAAAAGCAACCTACTGTTAGTATGGAATGTGGGACTTTTAAGGAATTTGCCGACGAGCTTCAATTTAAGCATTCTCTACGAAAAATCACAAGTTTTTAAATAAATAATCAAAATTAAAACATTGCTAGCATTGACGGTTTTGACATTTAAGTAAGTTGACAGTTCTGGTCAACAAGGCATAATTTCCCTTTTACTTATTCTATAAATTATGGTCGCTGAGAGGGTCATGACGGGCTTCACCTTCCACCCTCTCAGCCTTCATTGAGAGTGGGGGGAAGGATAGTTATCTCCTGCCTACAAGCCTAACCCCCTCTCCAGGTCCATGTATCTATTTTGGGGGCAATGTACACACCTAATGCTTCCAACCTTGCTTCAGGAGTGGTGCTAGCATGCACGTAATCCAATGTGAATTCAGGTACAGGCCATACCCTAGCAAAACCGCTTGCACCTATTTGTGGGTAGGCAGCCGATTAATCAGGACACCAATTCCATCTGGGACAGCTGTATCTCCGTTTTTCATTTGGTGGATATTGCAATTGGCTCTTGCACAATATATTTGTCCATCACACTGTTGTGACGTTCCACTGTGGCGCGGGGGTGCGACCACAGTCAAGTTACAACACACATCAGATTTGTTCCTTTGGCATGTGTCATCTCTTAACAAGTGACTGGTCCCTCTGATTTCTTTTTTGCTTCCTTATCCGAACAACCTTGTTTCCACTAGCTGTTTTGAAAAGATGGTCACTGGCTAAGTTGCCTATACCCTTTGTTGTATGTTTTTTGTTTGGTGGCAGATGCCCGGCCTCCCACGCTTCCTACCCCTCCATTTGTTGTTTGTGGGTAAGTAGCTCAATCCACCACCCCTGTATGTTTGTTATTTCAGGCACGTGGCTTCCATCCATTCTCCTCCATTTTATGTGTTGACCAGAGTCCACCTTGATTAATTATATGCCCAGCACCCGACTCCAGCCTCTTCGCATGTCTGAAATCGCCAACATTTTAAGATCACCTCTGAAAGTCTGATAGAGAAGGGTCATTCTGTCATATGCCAGCTTACCTCTGGAAAGTTGACAAGCTGGTGAAGCTGGACTGCCAGTCAATGATCTGCAAGCTGAGAACAGATACTTTCCGGGCCTCCTCCATACAGCCATTGGGCAGACTCAATCTTAGATTGAGCTTACTATTGGTAAACTGGTTGGGCTCAGTCTGGGGCATTCAAACTCCACACTTGTCAGTAAGAGTTTGCTGTGTTTCAAACGAATATCTTTTACTGTAGTGTATAGATAGGCAACCTCAACGCTCAGACAGACTTGGGTCATGATTGTGGGCCTCACATCCTGCCCCAGCTATGAACATGATCTCTAATCATTATTCATCCCGTTTTACATGCACTGCTGTCTAGCTGCCTAGCTATATGTGTGATATATACGTACCAATGCCCTTACCAAAAGCTCTTTATAGCTAGTAGAACATGTGTAAATGTAAATGTAAATGTAAATGTCAAGGTATTTGTAGAGCGCACTGTCACCAAGCGGTTTCCTGGCGCTATTACTCATACCGCTGTGGAACCCCTCCTGGCTTTCCCTGTGAAGTGTCCACTCCTGGGCACCCCCAGGGTGAAGCCAGGCATCCACAGCGCTGTTGGGGCCGGTGTGGAGGTTAAGCAAGCTATTGCCCAGAGTTGCAGCGTGGGACCCATGATTAGAATAGGCACCGAGGCGAGAAATCAGGTCCGAGGAATTATGAGCCCAAGACCCGCCGAGGCGGGAATTGAACCCTGGTCCCGGACCAGAACTCTGCATCAGGGTCTGCCGCTCTAACCATTGAGCCACACTCCTCCTCAATCCAATGTGTGCTGGAAATCTGCAGCCTTAGTGAAAGAAATAGAAGATAGGGTGCAATATCAGGAATGTACTGTCTTGCAAAGCTGTGCTGTCTGTGTAAGCCACTTTTCATTGTGTTAAAGAGCTTCTATGCACTTATTCTTGTGTGCTTCTAGTCCTTTCTCTCTTTAGTCTTGATATTGATTTTAAATTGTTGCTATTGACAAAATGCTTCTCCATTAGGCTGTCCTGTACACCTTTACTGAAGTTAGGCAAGTAGAAATTGACTTTGCCATTGATCTTGGCGAAGATGAGCCTGACTCATGGCAGTGCTCTCCTCCATTCTTTCAGAGGCGGTTGTCATTTAACCCTCGGGACTAATGCGTGGGCATTGGTCAGGAATCAACAGAAACTAATCAGTTGGCCTTTCTTGGCTGTGATAGGTGTGCCATCTAGGGCTCCGCCCTGTACGAACCTAGGTCTGAGGGTAGTAAGCTTTCCCCCCCACCCCTTATATGTGACCGTGGACTCGAAAGCTCCAGACTAGAAGAATTTGGAGCACAATGATATTGTAACTGTGTGGCCAGGGAAGAGTATTGTGTTCCTAGTCCATTATTTTGTTGAGTATGCACAACGCACATAGTGCTACTCTGTGATATGGACTATGTATCATCCCCTATTTGTATAGCACAAACCTATTTGAAAGGCAGCTGTCACTGTACAGAGCCAAGCACTCACGGTCCCATGCTACCACTCGAGTTTCTTGACTATCAGTAATACTGTTAAGTTGTGCACCATTACATTTGGGTCTTATTGACATTCGTCAAATGCTAAACCGTGACCAATAACAGCATTTCCTCTGTAATTTGTACTGGTTTGGGGTCCTCTTAAATAACCTTCAAAGAGGATGCTCAAGAGTGACTAGTAAACAGGCCACTCATCCATTAGCATGCATTTCACTAATTTTATGTACTCCTTGCATCCACTCATTTAAGTTTTCCATAACAATTTTATTTTTGCAGCAGATCAGTGTTCAGTGCATTTCCTGGTGTATAGAATCCATAAATTCATCCTACATTTATTACGATATATTTTATTTGGGAGGGTTACACCTGCATTAAAGTGACAGTAACGTGAGTAATAAAGCATAATTACAAAAACATTATTATGTATAGCACTAATAAAGGCAAACAAAATTCATTATAGAGCGAATTGGGAAGAAATTATAAGGATGCTATGCAAAAAAATCTAAGAAAATGAATAGGTGCAAAATATAGAATTGCCATCCCATACAGAAGAGTTTTGGTAAGGCTTCATGAAGACTAGTTAAGCTATCTGCAGGTAATTCCCCCGAAAGGGATAAGGCTAATATACTCCCTGACTTCGATAAGAGAGGCAGGTCTGGAAAGTTTACCAGCAATTAATATTAAAACAAATCCCGACTGGTGGACTTTTTGTTTTTCAATGGTGTTTATTTCAACAACTGAAACCCGAATTTTTCTGGAAAGTTGGAAAAGTGCAATGATAAAGCTTATTTATAAGAAAAATGATCAATTTTATCCGAAAAATTATCGACAAATCAATTTAATAGATGTAGGTGCTGTGTGTTTGTTTTAGTCAACCATAATACTGGCTGGGCGAAATTAAGGAATATGGATATCCCGTATTGACTTTTGGCTGTACTAAAAGAACTTCATCGGGAAAACTGGGCAGGGGTGGAATTTGCTATGAATGGCTTACAGTTTTGGAAGATCTCAATAGAAAATGATTTGAGGCAAGGGTGCGTTTCAGCGCTAACCTTATTTCCCATATATTTTGGCGATCTATCAACAGTCTTGCAGGAGGCCCAGGCCTTCTTCCCAAAATGGCGAACACATGTACCATGTCGCCTGTATGCAGTGATCTGGCGGTTTTTGACCGGACACAGATGGGGATACAAATGAAGCTCCAAACTTTTAATAATTACTTTGTAGCAGGTGCTTTAACTATTAATATGAAGAAAAAAAATTGTGGCATTCAGGAGGAAAGGCAAGTCTGCTATTTGGTAATTTGGGTATTTCGTATTTTGGAAGAGGTTACGTCGTATAAGTACTTTGACATAATATTTAATGAATTGAATTGCAAACAGTCCCTGGAAGCCTGAGAATGACAGGCTTTGATAACAGTAGGGGACCTAAAGTAGTTTAAAAGGGATTTTGGACGATCTTCTCTGGTGCCGTTCTGTACAGCTTACAGGGTGATTGTCCCTCCACAACGCTTATAATGGGCTGAATTTCTATGCTTCTGTACTAACCAAAGCTGGGACAAGAGCAAAGGAAAATGTCAAAAAAAAAGAAGAAAAATTGGGCTCCCTAAAGGTGTAATAGTACATGCGGTAAGAATTGAATCTAGCTTACACTCCTGAAATTACTTGGCAACGAAGCCAAGTTTGAGCTTCTGGTATAAACAACATTCGGCTCCAGGGTAAAAATAATTAAATTGTGGATTTTATAGTTGAGAATCCCATGTTCCTTTAGAAAAAAGAACTAAGTGAAATTTGTGTGAGGACTAAGAACTAAATGAAGCTTGTTTCCGGTCCAGGGAAGGCATGGCTTGGCAGTTCGGGCTGGACTGTTCCCATGAGGCACAGGGTCAGACTGATTTGCATATAGCCATGTCTGAACTGGGGTGGCAGAGTGGGCTAAAGAACGGTGATGGATTAAACCCAGATCTTTTGACTGGGTGTGAGTGTTTGATTGATTCAGATGCTCCGTCCATCACCACCCCCTTTTGTACCGCTTTTGGCCGCCATAAGTGTGGCAGGGTATGCTCAGACGTGAGTCCCTTGCTCACTTTGCCACTGGATTCAAGCAAGCCGGGCTGAAGACGGCTGGAGTACCAGAAACCGGTCCTCGGAACCTTGTTTCCGGTCCAGGGAAGGCATGGCTTGGCAGTTCGGGCTGGGCTGTTCCCATGAGGCGCAGGGTCAGACTGATTTGCATATGGCCATGTCTGAACTGGGCTGGTGTGTAGTGCAAAAAAACGATGGATTTAGGCCCAGATCTCTGTACTGGGGTGGATGTATGACATTGTTCTGCATTCTGTCCATCAACTGTGGTTTTTGCATTTGTCACCCCGAGTGGGATGGGCATGCTCAGACGTGAGTCCCATGCTCTCCAAACCACTGGATTCAAGCAAGCCAGGCTGAAGACGGCTGGAATGCCAGAAACCGGTCCTCGGAAGCTTGTTTCCGGTCCAGGGAAGGCATGGCTTGGCAGTTCGGGCTGGACTGTTCCCATGAGGCACATGGTCAGACTGATTTGCATATGGCCATGTCTGAACTGGGCTGGTGTGGAGTGCAAAAAAACGATGGATTTAGGCCCAGATCTCTGTACTGGGGTGAATGTATGACATTGTTCTGCATTCTGTCCATCAACTGTGGTTTTTGCAAGAGAGGAGTAGAGCATCAAACACACAAAAGTTCTCCTAAATATTCCACCTCCAAGAGAGCTACTGGCCTCAGAATAGTGAAGGGATTAATAATGGCTACTATACCTCCTGACTCCAAAGTGAATGTGGAACAGAATAGCCAAACAATAAACAAAAAAGCGGTGGATTGTCCGGCTCTGTAGACCAAGAAGAGCGGAACAAACCCATACTCGGGAGAAGGAGTGCCGTCCAGCTCCAGGGGGCTGCCAGAGCGGAACAGCCACACACTCAGGAGAGGGAATGAGGTGTGCCGTTCCGGCTCCAAAGGGCTACAGGAGCGGAACAGCCGCACACTGAGAAAACAGAGTGAGGTGTGCCGTCGGGCTCCGAGGGAGAAGCGGAACTGACACACACTCGGGTGGGTAGAAGTGAGAGGCGCTGTCCGGCTCCGAGGGGAGGCAGCGGGAGCAGAACGTGCGCCAACTTACCAGGGAGGAAAATCTTCAGTTACGGTCAAAATCCAAATAAACATTAAGGAAACTGCAGGGAAATCCAAACACGGGAACGCTGCAGGATTCATTGAGGGGCAACATAGGATTCAGAGAAGAAACCCAGAAGCAAGAAAAGGGGCCGTGGTCACGTCCTGAGATCAGTCAAGTCAAGCACCGGCTTACGCTGGAGACGGCCTTTTAGGTGATCTAGGGACCATCTCATAATTACCAAACATGAAGGGAAACACAGATATGAACACTCGCCAAGGCTTTGTTTTAAACACCCTGACCCCCAGCCTATCATCTATTCCTAACAGCATGCACATATTCATAGCACCCCTTTTGGTCTTAATCGAGGTGAGACTTTGACGCATTGTGAGCAGCAGGGAGCGCAAGTTTGTCAGGCTGCAACGCAGACTAGGAGCCTTCTGCCATGTTTGGGTCTATGTCGTCACCGGGGCCCCTTGAAGACTTCCGTGGCTCAAAGGGCAGCATCACCTGCTTGCCCTCCCTCCAGCCCATGGTCGTTCGTGCAGTGCGGTGGTGGGATAAGGTCGGAAGGTGGTCAGCACCCCAGGGTCTCGGCTGTACTGACCGCGCCGAAAGGGAGTACTGCCAGACCACACAGCACTGGCCACGTCTCAAGTAGCAGAGGTCTACAGGTTATGCTCCCTTCATAATAGTGTGTTCTGCTAGACTTCCCACCCCGCTGTACCCCGATATCTCAGGTCTGACAGGCAGTAGTTTGTAGGCTAAATCTGACGACCATACATAATTACATTCAACCAGGCAGTAAGCTCTAGCACCTGACCAGTCCCTGTGGCCCACAAGCACGCAAGGCAGTTCAGCTTTTCAGGCAGATTCCCTCAGGGCGGCCTTTCATACCCGTCTCCCACCGGTTCTCAGCAAAGCGTTTGGGTTAACCAGTCAAGCTAATGGCAAGTCGCTCAAGCAAATGGTTCCTGTCTCCTCCCGTATTGCAAACACAAGGAGATGATGGACACTCACCCCCAGTCACAGATCTGGGTTGAACCAATCATTGTTCTTTAGCTCACTTTGCCACCCCGGTTCAGGCACAGCTATATGCAAATCAGGGATCACTGACAGAACATTGACAGTCAAAATATCGAGAGGACAAAATATCGAGGTGAAAATATCGACTGCAAGAATATCGACTTCCTATCTTCAAACAGGTCAAAATGTCGAATTTTTTAAATGTCTTAAAAGTAAATTAAAAGTAATATAATAATAAATTAAGTTATTTTAAACATATTTAAAATACTTAAACGTAAAATTGAGAAATAATTAATGTAACAAAAAAAAACAACAAAAAAAAAATATATATATATTTATATATATGCATTCGCCTGTGATCTGTGGACAATAAATGCCTCCAACAATGTCCCCAGGTGTGGTCTTCGCTCTTTCTTCAGGAGGAGGTGGCCGTGATATATATACACAAGTAGCGGCGTTCCTCACGAGCACTCGGACAAGGATCACACAGCAAACCACCGGGTTACCAAGTTGAGAGATTTATTACTCCATAAATCTCGTCGTGACGCGTTTCGCACTCCAGAGAGTGCTTGATCACACAATTTGCACTGAGTTCAGTTACATTTTTTATGTTAGTTACACCATAAACAACAAAGAAGGACTATTGATATTAAACAGTCTAGTACATTTACACAGCTTTGGCGGCCATATTATGCTGGTGTGTATCATCTCAGTTATCCCATTGATCCACAAGTAGGAATGAGTTAATATCACTCCCCTACTCGAACATTGTGTGGAAATGTTTAAATTCATCGCACTGATTCTACATAACAAAATTAGTGTTAATAATAAAAACGCTGTAAATGCGAACACATAAAGTCAAAAGAATCAATAACAAGGTGCGTTAAGTCTACAGGTAATTTCTAATCCTTGAACCCATTGATTGTGGGATATGTGATGTGGATTACCTGATGGTTTTGGTTACGGGGCTCCTCCCTGTGTGCGTCATGCTAGACTGTAGTCATGGCAACGTGTGGTAAACAAACAACTGTTCGTGTCCCGTTTGTAGATTCCCGGGCACGTTAATAATCTCGATATAGTGAGCGCAGATGGAGGGCGAGGTGCGAATTTTGCCGCATGGTTAGATACAGAACTCATCCTCCTGAGTTTTTAGGCTCCGGCAGTAATCAAGACTGTCCGGGCTGTTCCACTGGCTGCACACAAGGTGCACTATGTGTCCCTCTGGTTAGTGAGGTTTTTGGGGGATAAGGTATACACTACCCTGGTTAGTGAGAAGGGGAGCCCCCCTAGAATCTGTATCTAACCATGCGGCAAAATTCGCACCTCGCCCTCCATCTGCGCTCACTATATCGTGGGTTCATAGGTACGCCACCACACCGAGATTATTAACGTGCCCGGGAATCTACAAACGGGACACGAACAGTTGTTTGTTTACCACACGTTGCCATGACTACAGTCTAGCATGACGCACACAGGGAGGAGCCCCGTAACCAAAACCATCAGGTAATCCACATCACATATCCCACAATCAATGGGTTCAAGGATTAGAAATTACCTGTAGACTTAACGCACCTTGTTATTGATTCTTTTGACTTTGTGTTCGCATTTACAGCGTTTTTATTATTAACACTAATTTTGTTATGTAGAATCAGTGCGATGAATTTAAACATTTCCACACAATGTTCGAGTAGGGGAGTGATATTAACTCATTCCTACTTGTGGATCAATGGGATAACTGAGATGATACACACCAGCATAATATGGCCGCCAAAGCTGTGTAAATGTACTAGACTGTTTAATATCAATAGTCCTTCTTTGTTGTTTATGGTGTAACTAACATAAAAAATGTAACTGAACTCAGTGCAAATTGTGTGATCAAGCACTCTCTGGAGTGCGAAACGCGTCACGACGAGATTTATGGAGTAATAAATCTCTCAACTTGGTAACCCGGTGGTTTGCTGTGTGATCCTTGTCCGAGTGCTCGTGAGGAACGCCGCTACTTGTGTATATTGATTCCGGCTGCTCCGCCGGCTCGAGCCACACCCACGAAGGCGAAGGGTTGCAGTAGGAGCGCTGTCTAAGTGAATATATATATATATATATATATATATATATATATAATATTATTTACAAAACATATACAATATTTTTACCTTAGGAACCCCTAGGATAGCGAAAGGGTTAAATTTACTTTAACGACTCCAGTGAGTGCAACAGTAGGGAAAGCGTTTGATATCGTAGGGGTAAAAATTACTATTCCCACTCCAGCGAGTGCAACAGTAGGGAAAGCGTTGGATAGCGTAGGGGTAAAAATGACTAATCCCACTCCAGGGAGTGCAACAGTAGGGAAAGCGTTGGATAGCGTAGGGGTAAAAATTATTATTCCCACTCCAGAGAGTGCAACAGTAGGTAAAGTGTTGGATAGCGTAGGTGTAAAAATTACTATTCCCACTCCAGCGAGTGCAACAGTAGGGAAAGCGTTGGATAGCGTAGGGGTAAAAATTACTATTCCCACTCCAGGGAGTGCAACAGTAGGGAAAACGTTGGATAGCGTAGGGGAAAAATTACTATTCTCACTTCAGAGAGTGCAAATGTAGGGAAAGCGTTGGATAGCGTAGGGGTAAAAATTACTATTCCCACTCCAGCAAGTGCAACAGTAGGGAAAACATTGGATAGCGTAGGGGTAAAAATTACTATTCTCACTCCAGAGAGTGCAACAGTCGGGAAAGCGTTGGATAGCGTAGAGGTAAAAATGACTATTCCCACTCCAGAGAGTGGAACAGTAGGGAAAGCATTGGATAGCGTAGGGGTAAATATTACTATTCCCACTCCAGTGAGTGCAACAGTAGGGAAAGCGTTGGATAGTGTAGGATTACAGATTACTATTCCAACTCCAGTGAGTGCAACAGTAGGGAAAGCGTTGGATAGCGTAGGGGTAAACATTACTATTCCCACTTCAGCGAGTGCAACAGTAGGGAAAACATTGGATAGCGTAGAAGTAAAAATTACTATTACCACTCCAGAGAGTGCAACAGTAGGGAAAGCGTTGGATAGCGTAGGGGTAAAAATTACTGTTCCCACTCTAGTGAGTGCAACAGTAGGGAAAGCGTTGGATAGCGTAGGGGTTTAAATTACTATTCCAACTCCAGTGAGTGTAACAGTAGGGTAAGCGTTGGATAGCGTAGGGGTAAAAATTACTGTTCCCACTCCAGAGAGTGGAACAGTAGGGAAAGCGTTGGATAGCGTAGGGGTAAAAATTACTATTCCCACTCCAGTGAGTGCAACAGTAGGGAAAGCGTTGGATAGTGTAGGGGTAAAAATTACTATTCCAACTCCAGTGAGTGCAACAGTAGGGAAAGCGTTCGATAGCGCAGGAGTAAAATTACTATTCCAACTACAGTGAGTGCAATAGTAGAGCAAGTAAATACTTCTTATTTAAATATAAATAATATAAATAGTAACACCAATTACAAATTAAATATTTTACAATTGTGTTAAATATAATAAATAATCAATGTAAAATACAAATAAAAATTATTTAATAATAAAATTACCTACTAATACTAATTATTTACCTATTAATAATAAAAATAATTAGCAATTTAAAAGTATTTTGAAAAATTAACTCAATACATTTTTAATTCAAAAATGTAATTACTTACAATTAAATTACTTCACAAGCTATTCCCCTAAAAACACACAACCCACTACATAAATTAATTTAATAAAAGTAACATAATTATCAATTAATCAATTACAATAAATTACAAAATATATTTTAATTAATTACAAATTAATAATTTACAATTAATTCTAAATAAATACCAATAATTAAAATATATTTAAATAATTATAACGAAATTACTTCCCACCCTATTCCCCTATAAACCCACAACCCGCTACAGAAAATAAATTACTAAAATTAATATATTTATCAATTAATCAATTACATTTAAATACATTTTAATTAATTGCCAATCAATAATTATCAATTAAGTCTAAATAAATACCCACAAATTAAATTATATATTTAATTAATTATAATACAATTACTTCCCACCTTATTCCCCTATAAACCCACAATCCGCTACAGAAATAAATTAATAACATTAACATATTTATCAATGAATCAATTAAAATTAATTACCAATTATATTTTAATTGCCAATTTTTAATCAACAAATAATTCTAAATAAATACCAACTAAAATAACATGTTCAATGTATTATAATTAAATTACTTCCCACCCTATTCCCCTATAAACCCACAACCCGCTACAAAAAATAAATTACTAAAAATAAAATATTTATCAATTAAAATAATTAGCAATTATATTTTAATTAATTACCAATTAACAATAATTTAACAATTAATTCTAAATAAATACCAATAAATAAAATAACATATTTAATTAATTATAATTAAATTACTTCCCACCCTATTCCCCTATAAACCCACAACCCGCTACAAAATTATATCACACAAAAATTAAATATTAATATTAACTTACCTTAAATTCGATATTTTTGTCTTGCTCAGTGTCTCAGAGGACCTTCGTACCATCCTAGACACCGGAGGCACGGCAGCACTGGTCCTGTTGGACCTCAGTGCTGCCTTTGACACGGTGTCACACGAGGTCCTCTTGTCGAGATTGGAGGAGATTGGGATCACAGGGCCAGCGCTGGAATGGTTTAGAGACTTCCTCTCCAACAGGTCTTTTAGAGTCTCTACCCCTCCTTACATCTCGGAGGAACATAACATTGGACAGGGAGTGCCGCAAGGCTCTTCTCTGAGCCCCACCCTGTTCAATGTATATGTCCGCCCCCTGGCAGAGGTAGCTAGAAGAAATGGACTTGCCCTGGTTTCCTACGCCGACGACACCCAGTTGGTGGTGTCACTTAATGACAACAGTGGTCTGGAGGCTCAACACTTCAAACAGACACTCACCGACATCACCAACTGGATGACGGCGAATTTTCTTCAACTAAACGCCGGGAAAACGGAGATTCTCCTCCTGGGCAAAAACACCTCGTCCTGGGGTGACAACTGGTGGCCGGATGTGCTAGGCCCTCCCCCTATGCCGAAGGAGTGTGTCAAAAACCTGGGAGTTTGGGTGGACTCTGCTTTAAAATTCACGCATCACACCAAAAAAGTTGCCGCCACATGCTTTGGCGTTTTGCGTAACATCAGGCCCATTCTGAAGTTCTTTGATTGCCGCACTCGTCAACTTATCATCCAGGCGACCATTCTCTCCAGACTGGACTATGCGAGTTCCCTTTTATTGGGAGCTAACCTAGCTGAAATCACTAGATTGCAAAGAGTTCAGAATGCGGCCGCCAGGGCTCTGGTTGGTCTCCCGCGCCATTCCTCTATATCGGGAACCTTGAAGAAACTGCATTGGCTCCCGGTGGGCAAAAGGGTCCAGTTCAAAGCATTGTGCTTCGCCTTCAAAATTCTTAAAACCTCCTCCCCCCCAATGCTTCGCCCACTTCTGTCAAAGTACATCCCTAGGAGATTACTCCGGTCAGAGGGGCAACATCTTGCGGTCGTCCCCCGCACCAGACTGGCTAGAGTGGGCGGCCGCTCTTTCAGTTTCCTAGCGGCCAAGCTATGGAACAGTCTCCCTGAAGCTATCCGCGGGATTCAGGATCTCCTAGTCTTCAGAAAGGCTATCAAAACACACCTTTTTCAACAATAGTTCCCTCCTTAGCGTCTCCACCTCACTGTACTCTGTCCTTCCGCAGCGCCGGGACGCCCCTTTGCTGAGGCAGCCGTGCGCTATATAAATCACTATAGCATAGCGTATAGCGTATATTCTGTCTAGTCGATATTCTGTCCATTCTATATTTTTGATTCAATATTATTGCTATTGTAGTCGATATAAATTTTTTCTAGTCGATATTTTTGTAGTCTATATTATGTCTATTCTATATTTTTAACTCAATATTATGTCTAGTCGAAATTAAAAACACGATATTTTGACTAGTTACCCAAATCAGTCTTGACCCTGTGCCTCATGGGAACAGTCCAGTCCGAACTGCCATGCCATGTCTTCCCTATACCAGAAACAAGCATCCTGGGACCGGTTTCGGGTAACAGCCCTCATTCAGGCTAGCTTGAATCCAGCTGATGAAGGATCTTACCCAGGGTGTTATTCTTCTGCATGTGCGAAAGCTGCACACTGCTCCTCTCGGGGATCTTGTGAGTGCAGAGTATGTGTAGCTTTTTTGTTAGTTCTCCTCCTGTCCAAGGACCACATGTTACCTTCAGATCAGCGTGGTATGATTGGGTTTAAGCTGATAATGGATCCCTATTCTCGGGTTTAGGTGTTCTCTTGGGTGGGTGAGGGTTTCAGGTCCATGACCATTTGGTGCTCTTCTCTTGACCCATAGACAAATCATTGCTGGGTAGAGACTGTTCCTTTGGCCTGCTTGGGAGAGGCAGGGTCTATGCAGTGTTGGAGATCATTGATGCTGCTTCAGTGAATGAGTGTCGAATAATGCTGGTGAATTTCCCCACAGATGCCATCTGAAATAAGCCACTGTAAGAGTTTAGTGCTGTCTACACAGCCCAGTAGTCTGTAATCGCCCTCCATACTGAGATGGAGGATTCGTAACACTTAGGGCATTGTGGCACTTGTAATAATGCAAATGGGAGATGCTTCACTCTGGTGACAGAGCAACTTGTTCGCCAAATCCTAAATCAGGCTCTTAATTTATGCATGCTTTTTGGGTGTTCCTTTAAAAAATCTCACTGGGAAACAATCGGCAATCTGAATAGTTTAGCCATGCCATTCTTGTCTTCAATTGAGATTCCTGGGAATGTCAGTAGAATGTGTCCTCTCCTGTAAAGACAAGGATAGCGGTTGGACACTTTGTTTCATAACATACAAATGAGTACATTTATGTTATGTTATGTTATGTTATAAACCGTTTTGTAGCGCGCTCTGTTACTGGTGAGTATCCTGGCGCGGGGAAAGGGTCAGAACGGCAGATAACAAGACAGCGAAGAATCCTCCTAGCCTGCACTCGTGAATAGGTGAGTTTTCAGGTGTTTTTTGAAAGCAGTCACTGTCGGCATGGAGCGTAGATGGAAAGGGAGGGCATTCCAGGCCCGAGCCACCACAACCGACAGTGACTGACCGCCCAGTCTGGCACGTTTAAAACGGGGAAGAGACAGTTTAAACAGAGAGGCAGATCTCAAGGTGCGTGCCGGAATGTACCTTGTGAATCTTCTTTTCAAGTACGAGGGGCCTTGGTCATGAATTGCACGAAACGCCAGCACCAAAGATTTAAACCGAATACGTTGCGCTACGGGAAGCCAGTGAAGCGAGCGCAACTCCGTGCGGACGCTCTTCCACCTGGGGATGTTAAATAATAGGCGTACAGCCGCATTCTGAATAATTTGGAGGCGTTTGACCAGGTATGCCGGAATGCCACTGAACAGTGCATTCGCGTAATCGAGGCGAGCCAGTATGAGCGCTCTGGCAACCGACTCTCTGGCCTCCCTGGGGAGCAGGGGGAAAAATTTACGGAGCATTTTCAGAGTAGCAAAGCAGGTGCCGGTGAGTTTTTTGATGTGGTGCTCAAATCTGAGATCCTCCGTAAACCAAATGCCCAGATTTTTTGCAGGTCTCCCCATCTCTGTTGGGCAAGGAATGTTGGAGGGCCAGAGTGTGCTCTTAAATGAGGGGGGGAAGGAGCCGTAAAAGAGCACCTCGGACTTGTCCTCATTGCACTTCAGCTGGGCCTGTGTTAACCAGCGAAATACTGAGGACAGACACAGGTGAACTGTAGATGTGTCCAGATTGTCGTCTGGCCAGGTAAACAACAATTGGGTGTCATCAGCATACCCTAAAATTTTAGCCCCGAACTGTTCAGCTAGGTATACCAAAGGTGTAATGTACACATTGAACAGTAAGGGGCTAAGTGTGGACCCCTGCGGGACCCCTGTAAGCAAAGGTCTTTGCTCCGAAGCATGCGGAGGCATCCAGACCTGCTGGGTCCTATCAGATAAAAAAGAAGACAGCCATTCCAGCACCACTCCCCCAATACCAATGTCAGACAGCCGACCGAGAAGGAGATCATAGGGGACAGTATTGAAAGCGGCAGAGAGGTCCAATAAAATTAGGACCGCTCTGCCACCTCCATCTAGACACTCCCGAATGGCCTCGGTCATCTCCACCAGGGCCGTCTCGGTGCTATAAGCAGCCCTGAAGCCCGATTGGGCCGGGTGGAGGGCATTAGATGTTTCGACAAAGCTCTCCACTTGTTGAAGAACTGCCTTCTCACAGATTTTCGTGAGAGCATTTAGCAGTAGTATGGCATCTAGATCTGTGTTCAAAGAGTTGAAATGTTGAGTGGTTCACAGCAAACAAAGGTGTGTACTGTTTTCTTTATAGTTGATAGCTTAGTAACTTTGTGTGAAATGTTTTGGAATTTTACTACACACACTAGACCCCCACCTTCTCCCTTCTTCTCACCAGCAGTGATGAACCTTGCTCAGGCTGAGTGCCGGGAGAGAACAAAGGGCTACAAGAACATCAAGGACCATCTTGAGTTCCAGACCAGTAAGGATGAGCATCTGTGTTGACCTGGTCCATTTTGACCATTCAAAAAGGGAAAGGGCTAAGGGGAGAAGACCACGCACCTCTTTACAGAATCAAGGACAGTGTTTGGTGCTACCGCGTGGCGGGCGGTAGTTAGTATTTGCATGTGGATGAACGCACAAGTCCCACAGAAAACTTTTTTTTAAAAAGAAAAGGGGGCATGGTAAGAATATCCTGACCCCCCAACTGTGGACCTGGGGTCCCCCTGTGACACAGACAGAGCCAAAAATCACCTTTAAAAAAAAAGTTCCTGGAGGAGGAGCTACGCTAGCAAGCAAGATGGCCGCATAAGCTCCCGGCTCCGTCGACCTCTGCCAGCAGCTCGTATATCCTGCAATTTATCCTGCTTTTCCACCGGACTCCTGTGTACACGAGGAGGGACTAACTCTGAAGGTGCAATCCCGAACCTTTTATCTCATCGGGTGACGAAGATACCCCGTCTTTCATTCTCGGCCTAACTCAGTGTGGAAGCCGGGGCCTCGATTTCCAACCCATCTGGGCTGGAGTTGAACAACATCGGCTGTTGACCTCGGGCTTCGTCCGGTCTCCCGAACGGAGACACACTCTACTTGTTCCCAACGACGATTTAGTCTCCTGCCCACACCGCAGATGCTGCAGTGTGACTCTTCGGTTGCTGCGGTCCTGTATTCGACTCCCGGAGACATCGTAAGCCTCCCGGGGGTGACGGACCGAAGCCATGACTAGCGGCGAAGGTGTAGACATCGAGAGGTGAGGGCGTCCATTGTTGTCTGCTTCGAGTGTGCCTGCTACCCTGGAGTAGTCGACCTCCGGGGTTCATATCCTGCACTGTCGCTTCGCGAGAGGAGATGGAGGGGACAGAGGGCACACCATCGCTGCATGCCGTAATGACGGCCATTGGAGCGCTCCACTCGCAGATCATCGTCGAATACCAGGCACTGTCTGCAACAGTGGACAATATTTGCCGGAGACCGGACGGCAACTTTCCGGCATCTTATCAGCCAGTTTTAGTTTTAATACCCATTGAACATTGTATGCTCAACTTTGAGGACCCTGTGCGGAAGCCGGATTCCGTGTTTGCTGCTGATCCCTACAGGATGGATCTCACGCCAGTTAACATTTTTAGCTTCCCCTGCTTGAGCCATATCCCGCTAACCATCAACATGGACAACCTTGAGTGCCTCAACGAGGTCATCAGTGGCTATCGGAGAGTTTCATTATCCTTCCATATCTCTCCTCACTTGCTCTGTGGATATCGTGAACATTTATCCTTTTCTCTATTCGCTCGTACTGACTTGAACTTTTACGAACGCTCTGCTTCTCTCACTGTTGTTGTGGTCTGGGCTATAAGCGCTCTAGTAAAGACTCGTACCGGCCAGGGTTAACTTGTGTTTTTTGGAGCTCGACATAATATTTGAATTTGCTGCTGGGATTGTGACCTGTAATGTACCTGAGTTGGGTGGTGTGTATCTTACTTCCCCGGATTGATTGTATATTTCGCTGCATTCTATTTTGACCGTGTTTCGGGGTGGTCGCATCTGGTGGGGGGTAAGGGAGTCCGGGAGCGTGTTTTTAACTCTCCTCCTCCGCTTCTTTTCTCTTTTAGGGATGTTTCTGGGCAACAGGCACGCTGCTAGTGGGTTAGGCCGTAGCCACTGCAGGGGTGCAGGGTGGGGGTGGGGGGTTGTTATTTTGTCTTTGTTTTGCTCTATGGCCCCTTTTTTCTTTCTTTCTCTCTCCTTTTAGGGTATTCCTCTGGGCGACCGGCACGCTGCTAGTGGGGTAGGCCATAGCCGTTGCAGGGGTGTGGGGGGGGGGGGGGGGGGGTGTTTATTATTTTGTCTTTGTTTTGTTCTATGGCCCCTTTTTTTCTTCTTGCAGTGTCCGGTAGCAGTACTTTCTGTTTCATCCTGAGGTATAAGAGCGGGAGGGGTCTGAGGGTGGACGGCTACGTGGGAGATCGGTGGCTTTGTTCTTTACCCTCATTGAGTTTGCTAGCGCTTGCGTCTTTACTGTTTCTTCTAAGTTGGTCCGTGACTACCTTCTTACACCTTCCCGCCTTTATTATACCTTCGATTGTGTGGCTCCGGATATTCTGTATTTTCTTCTTTCTCTTGTCTTGGGGGGGGGGGGTAAACGTAAAATGAAACCTTATGAACATCCTGCGAACTGTACTGTGTTCAATGCATCGTATATTCTCTACCGCTACCGGACCCCAGGGTTGCCGGCTGAAGAGCTGTGTTACTGGAACTTGTGATACGTATTGCCTAAATGCAGTGACCGGCCCCTGTGGTTGTAGGTCTACTGTTGTGATTTTTGCTCAACAAAATAATAAAAGCTTTCAAAAAAAAAAGAAATCCTGCGGAAACGCAATGCAGCCACGAATCTGCAGCAAAGAGAAGCCAAGCACAGGCTTTTGTGCTTGTTTTAATTAGAGCTCCCAGGGTGGGCCAGATCCCAGGGCCATTTTCTTTGTAAAGGAGGGGTGCGCAAGTGTTCCGCTCCTAGGGCTTATTGACCATGGACCACCACCACCACCACCTCCCAGGGGCTAAAATAACATTGATGGGGGGCTGTGCAGATCCCCTGAGCCCCAGGGTCCACCACCTCCCCAGGGGCTAAATTAAATCTGTAGCGGGGCTTGCACGGACGCCACGGGTGCCCTGGGGACAACCACCTCCCCAGGGCCTTCCTTTTATAAAAAATAAAAAAAAGAAGGGGGACATGGCCTCCAATCCCTAGCTGTTCTTTGTCCCAGGGAGTTGGTGGACCCCAGGGTGGCTCGTACAAACAGGAGGGGGGCAGCACGGACCCCCTCCTGGAGCCATACATGGCCCTGGGGACTGCCCATAGGTCCGGCTCCTGCTATGTCCTGGGATACCAACCTCTGGATATAGTTGTTTGCTTTTGCTTGGCAGGAGCTGTGACTGCTCCCACCAAGCTAAAGCAAACACTCTGGTACCAGTTGGCAGGAGCTGTCAAAGTGCTCATGCCCGCTGGAAGCAGAGTTTTCATCTCTTGCTCTGCCCGCAGACATGTGGGCAAAGAAAGAGACGAAACAATTGATTCTGTACAGAGGGAGCTACCTTTCCAGCAGCTCCCTCTGTGCAGCAGAAATAAAGGCTCCCGTAGGTGACATGAAGCCGAGTTGGACCACGGGGGCCTTGAAACTTCCCCAGTGTTACCGGGAAAAAGAGAAGGTAGAGTCAAAATAAAGGTCAGAAATGTGCAGAAAGAGGCAGAATAAAGCTCCGATACGAGCAGAAAGAAGCAGAATAAAGTTTAAAAATTTGCAGAAAGAGGCAGAATAAAGGTCAGCAAAGAGCAGGAAGAGGCAAAATAGAGATATGAAATGAGTAGAAAGGCAAAATAAAGGTGAGAAACAAGCAGAAAGGCAGAACAATAATTAAAAACTAGCAGAAAGAGGCAGAATAATGGTCAGAAACAAGCAGAAAGAGGCAGAATAAAGTTGAAACAGGAGCATATAGAGGCAGAATAAAGGTGAGAAAAGAGCAGAAAGAGGCAAAATAACGGTTGACCATGAGCAGAAAGAAGCAAAAGGTGAGAAGTGAGCAAAAGGAGGTAAAATAAAAGTCGGCAATGACCTGAAAAAGGCAAAATAAAGGTGAAAACGAGCAGAAAGAGGCAGAATAAAGGTCAGAAGGGAGCAGAAAGAGGCAGAATAAAGGTCAGAAACGAGCAGCAAGAGGCAGAATAAAGGTCAGAAATGAGCAGAAAGAGGCAAAATTAAGATCGAGTGAACAGAAAGATGCAAAATAACAGGCAGTATGAGGAGAAAGAGGCAACATAGAGGGCAGTGTGAAGCAGAGAAGAGGCACAAAAAGGAGAAGAAAACCAGCAGAGGAGGCACAAAACCGAAGGCAGCCAAGAGTAGCTGACTGCAGGCAAGCTGGTCTGGAGGACCATCACAGGAGGAGCTGGCACACGGACCTACTCCCCTACTTTTTTACTGTGCATCCAACAGACCCATTCATACACGCATGCACCCACTAACAAACTCACACACCCACTCACAGATCCACTCACACACCTACGCACAGTCCCACTCTGAGACTTGCACACTCAGTGACAGACCCACTCAGACACTCATGAGACCATGCACAGATTGATTTAAGCACTCATTCACCCACTCACAGACCCACACAGAAGCTCTTGCAGACCCACTCGGACACTCATCCACCCACTTACAGATCCACTCAGACACTCATGTTCCCATTCACAGACTCACTCAGACTCAGGCACCCACTCACGGATCCACTGAGAGACTCCTGCACTCACTCCCAGACCCACTCAGACACTTAATGTCCTACTCACAGACCCTCCCTAATACTCATGCACCCACCCACTCACCTACCAATGCAGCCACTCACCCACCCACTCTCAAAGGTTACAGTTAGGAATTAACATTTCAAAACCATCGAAATTCACTAAAAAAACAAAGGTTACAGGGACATTATAGTTAGTAAATAGAATTTTTTTTAAAATTGAAATGCACTGAAATAAACAAAGGTTACAGGGATGTTTTAGTTAGGCTCAGATTTTACTCATAGCAAACCATTGAAATTCAATACCAAACCATTGAAATTCAGCAGTTATGTTTACCTGAGCTAACTGTAACTTATGCCGCACATTGCACTGCTTATGGCCTCACATGTTACATCACTTATGACATGGTTGGTGACATCACTCATGACATCAAAGCCTGAGCATAAAGTTCCACTCCACTCATGGAGTTTGCAGAGTTTGCTCACTCCATGCTCTATGTAGAGCGCAGAGTTCTGAAAAACTCTGTGTTGCAGAATTTTTCCTCTTGCGCAGCTCGCCAACGTTAAGTGGCTGAGTTCGAGTGAGGAAAATCGTACGCTAGACAACCTCCTGGTGACATTTCTCAACATGGACAGTCACTGCAGATCGCTACTGCTTACGTTGAGAAACCTGCAGCTCGTTTTGAGGAAGCTGCCGCTCAAGTAGAACATCAACTCGCGGAGCAGAATGAAGCAGAGCCCTCTTCCACTGTAGGTGGTGCCTTTCATGCTGATTTTACAGTGTGGTACAAACACCTGCCACTAAAAATCAGCACCATCTTTACCTTACTCCACCGCTTGCAGAACTCCACATAGCGCTGAAGTTTTGTTAAGCACTTCGCTGAGTTCTGCATAGGAGAAAGCATGACTGATTACATCATCCACTGACCCACAAATACCCCTATGCAACCCCTCATACACCCACTCACATGCTCACCCATACAACCACGCACACAGCCATACAGCTAACAGAGCTACTCACTCACCCAAACAACCACTCACACATGTATTCACTCGTCCACATAACCACTTACATAACCATTCACACATTAATACAATCACTCGTGTGCCCACTCGCTCATCTATACAGCCACTCACACAAATACTGTGCAAAACACCCACTCACATACTAAATGCTGAATTTTAATGGTTTTGTGCAAATGAAATCTGAGCCTAACTATAAAGTCCCTGTAACTTTTTTTTTTCCAATGAATATATATGTATTTTTCGCCTCAAATTATTTTGTAAAACCTTACAATGCTGCTTTGCTGATCACCAAAGTGTAAGTAGCTTGACAAGAAACATGTGTCTGTTATTGATGTACAATCAGATATAGGTCTAGTAATCTGAGATTCTGCCTGGAGATGTTTTTGACAGCCCCACCTATGGTCTCTGTGCTTTATTAACATGATGCAGTGGTGAGAAGTGGAATGCTCTTACATCAGTGCTCTCACATCCCTCTCACGACAAATAAATCTAGAGGGACTGTTGAGATGTGTGAATACTAAAAATATCAACTGGAAAGTCAGGAAGGACAACACTGGCTTTGGTTGGGGATTTTTTTGAGACGCATGAACAGTTACGTCATTGGTAATACCCTAGAGTGAGTCCAATTTTAGAAAAAGACGCATTTTTGCGCAAAACTATGGACAAGAACCTTAGTGTTAAAATTAAAAGTGTTTACGATATGTGCATTGATAGCCCCAAAAAGCTATAATGTGTATCAAATCATATTTCTATTAACATGGCTGGTGGTATCTTGACTAATCAATGAGACGTCAATAAGGTGCTGTCAATCTTGATTCATGTGTTTTTTCGGAAAGTTAAAAAAAATATATCTCGTCAACATTGACCTCTGAGATTTACTTCAAATCGGTTTGTTGGAAGATCATTGTGTTTGAATATCAGCCATCTGAAATTCAGTTGAGTTGTTGCTTGACTTTGTTGGAACAATGTATGTCAAAACTGCGAATGAAGAAATGTGTGCGCCTCTTCGACACTCCCCTCACACCACTTCATTCCCAAGACTCAACGCCTTACGTCGCTGCACCCTCTGTTCTTTGAAGCAGTTCATTTGTTTCTCGGAGTAATGGAGGCATTGGTAATTTCGGGAAATGGAACTACCTGAGAATTCAGACTTTTCCAGTAGGGAAATAGGGAATTACCTGGGCAATCAGAATTGCCACACCGATTTAAACTGGTAAGTCCCCATTACAGTGCTAATCTGCAATACTAAATCAATCAGAATTTCCCGATTTGGCCAGTAACTTCTGTGTCTGACTGAATCATGAAAAATTCCTTTCAACTTGGAAAGTGGGCGTAAATTATTCACTTTAACTTTAAAAAAAAGTCAGAACTAGGTCTTATAGATGAAATCTAGCATAATTTTGCTTTTTAATTCGGAAAGGCACGCCTTAAGCGAAATTATCCATTAATGTGTTCCCATTTCTATACATCAGGACAGTATAAGCTTTACTTTGAACAAAGTTTTTAACTAGGATGGGACCATGTCTTCTCGCTATCTGAAGACATAGGGCATCATTAGTATGGCGGGCGGACTTTGTCCGCCAGCCATACCTGTGGGAAATGGGACCGCCCGCTAAGGGTGAGGAGGTCCTGTACATTCCATTAGGATGCGCCCGCCAAAGTGGCGGGCGCATCCTGCATTCCCAACATTGTGGCGGGCGGTGCACTCAGCACCGCCCGCCACAATACCGGAAGCGGTACAAAAGCGGGTGGTGATGGACGGAGCATCTGAACCAATCAAACACTCAAACCCAGTCAACAGATCTGGGTTTAATCCATCACCGTTCTTCAGCCCGCTCTGCCACCCCAGTTCAGACTTGGCCATATGCAAATCAGTCTGACCCTGTGCCTCATGGGAACAGTCCAGCCCGAACTGCCAAGCCATGCCTTCCCTGGACTGGATTCAAGCTCTACCCTTTGGAATAATGTTCAGTATCTTAGTAACCTCAATTCTATCAAAACATAGTGGGATAATATCCCCATTAAAAACGATAGGATCCTCACTCATGTCACCAGCCAATTATGTTGATGCAAACTGGGACGCATAATGAGAAACCCAGAGGTTTGGCGAAACGTAATTTATCGGTTCGCCCCTAATAATTCTGGAATTTCACGTTTCATACTTTTATTACCTAGGATTATTCAAATGTCTCCATATCCTTTTCTTAGGTCGAGCATTCAAGACTTCTTGTATATACTTTAGTATATACTTATATGTGTATGTATTTTGTGGGCTCTGGAGATCAGCCCTAGGACTTGTCTGCCTCTGCATAGGGACTTTTTTCTGTTCAATTGCCTCTATTTAACTGGTTTGATAGAAAACTACCAGTAGAGGTCAGTAAAATACCGGAATTGCTCTCTGCTGAGGGACTTTCTTTTTTAAAATTTTCTGGCACCTGCCTGTATTTAACTTTATTGATAAAAAACGACCAACAGAGGTAAGTAAAATACCAGAATCACTTTAGCATTCTCTTGATTCCAGTCTATAGAAACAGTCTTCTACGAGCACCTGTAGACAAAAATATTTTTTTCAAATCTTGTATTTTCAGTGATATGACCACTGAAGGCCCTGATTTTATATTAAAAACAGAGCTTTGGACTATACCATTTCCTGCTGAAAGGCAATATTTCTCTCCATGTGTTCCCATACCTGGTGTGTCATGCAGTTTGGTGCTTATTTTCCCTCCATGTTAAAGAACAGTAGATGTTTCAGCACCCGGACTAATGTGCTGCATAGCTAAATACAGATAAGGTACCAAAGGCGCGACCGATTGCATTGCAAATGCTTGTTTATACTGATGAGACCCTTGTATCCTGAAATGGGTCAAAACACCGATGACGACAAAGATTGGCAAAACAAACAAATCAATGTCATCATTACCTACTAAAATGTTTTAAAACACGTCATGTGTCACTTATTAGTCAGCCCTGCTGAAGTTGTACCTTGGTGTATATTGTCTACTATGTATTGGGTGCCACACTAGGGTCCACATTGCACTGATTTCACGTATTCAGTATTTTGTTATGTATATGTTTTCTTGATGGACTGATAATTGATGAGGTGAAATAAAACATGCCCTTTGACTTAAGGTGGTCTTTTTTTGTAATATTGTTTTTTGCATACTTTTTGTTATTTAAGAATTAACTGCATGAGATTATTCAACCCCCAAACAAATATGCTTTCATCAGAAGGGCACCTGTGAGAACCGTTGTTGCATAATAAGTAGACACAGGGCAGGAACATTAGTCCACTTCCCACAATGGGAGCACGCTTGATGCTTCTCTACAGGTCACAGAACTGGTCCCGGACTTCACACAGCCATGGACAGGCTAAGGGCTAGATGTATCAAAGGTTTTTGCCCATTCTGTGTCTATGGGGAAATGTGTTGATACATATGGCCCTTAGTCTCTCCGCTCGCGCTTAGAATAGTGTTACACTAGAGCCAAAATAAAAGTCAGGATAACCAATATACATGCAGTTGGGCACTCGGTAGAAAGGAGAATACCTCAATACCTATCCTTGTATCTAAATATTTTTTTTCAGGTTACAGTAATTCAAACAATGTATAGAGTGTCTTTGCGCCAATAAGAATAATTTTGTTTTGAAGTTATTTATAAGTGAGAAGGATTCATTACAGTTTTTTACTACACCTACCTGCAAGGAGGCGCACCCTGCGTTTATAATTAAAATTACATGCAATGTATTTTTTTGTTATTGCAATTGCATGGCCATCACACTTGGGCATCGACATTTTTTTATTTTTATGGAATATACTTGTGGTAACATTTAGTAACTAGCTTAAACATCGCACCGGTTTGCTAAGGCCAGAACTGTTGGCTCTGCTCTGCTTGTTTAGGAAATGTTGCCCGTTTCCTGTGTTCAGAGATCAATAAATAGACTAAACATAACTGTTTTGTGTTTCTTTGGATTTGTTACTTTTTTTTTAGATGCAAGTTATCAGGGTGCTTCATTTTTCCCTAAAAATGTAGATTTTTATTTAGAATGTTTTGTGTTTTGATTACATTTAGACCTTTGACTTGCCTCTTCTTCAAACATTTGCATTTTCCTTCCTTCTGTTTTTAAGCTATTTAATTCTCTCTTCTTGTCTTAGTTTTTCTAACCTGCAAGCAGTGTTGCTGAAGTCAGAATGCCAATTGTGTACGTGTCCTTGTAAAAAAAAAATGTTTAATTTTTTCTGGTTCTACCTCATTGAAACGTTGTTTTGTATTATAATTACTATTACCCGTTTACGATTTTCTTCCTTTTCACACTTTGTTGTGCCGTACGAAAAAGACAGGCCTGTAGGAGCTTTATTCTCTCACATGTAGTAAGAAAACCTGTCCGCTCTCTCAGCAGCTTGTGTGCTATGCAAATATGTTTTAAATAAATGAAGGCTAGCGCTGGGTCTGAAAGACAAACAGGCCACTTCCTCCCAGAGACCATCTGTTTGTTTTAGAATGTCTAATTAATCCTTAAAGAATCTGCATTACTTCCCCAAGTGCTGAAAGCCTGATTGTCTCCCTAAAATAATGTAAATACACATGTCTGCAGTCACTTGTTTTGAAGTGTGTATAAGATGTTCTTGCTTTTCTTGCTCTACTAAAACTAGATTTGTAAAACATACTCCTAGTGGTACTTGTATTGGATTACTCTTTCTAAAAGAACTTAAAAATAAATCAAATGCATCTTGGTTATGCATACATTTGACTGTTAAGCACGCCTTGATACCAATATGTTTAGGTTACCAAACAAACGAGCAGTGTAATAGACCAGTGGTGTCCAATTTCGGACCAGATGGGGCAAATCTATGCCAGATTTTTAGGATCTCCACATAATTCAAATGTATATGGATTAGAGCTCATTAAGAGGTTAACCGGAAAATCTGTCATGGATTGCCCCTCCAGAGAGTTCTGTAGTGCATTCCGTGAATAAACCTAATTTGTTAATTTAAAGGCCGATTCATTTTTGTAACATTTTTTTATTTAGTCACATTCAATATTTCATATCGAATTGGAACCTTGATATGTGGATTTGTTAGGTGGGAAAAATGTCTGAATAACTCTGAACCCCTGCTCATCCATCTCTTATCTATTCAAAGTGTTATCACTGGTATTTTATTAAATGCAGAGTTTTATTCAGGGCATGGTAATATAATGTAAAAAGCTTAAAACTTCTTTCCGATGAGTCTCTCTTCCTGCCACTAGTAAAGAATGTTCTGCTACTCTGTACATCAGGACATGACAACATGATACTCCTTCCACCTCCCATTCCAACCCACCAAATTCCACTACCCCTTGCCCAGGGTCATACTGGGAACCCAAAGCACCCCTCGCAATTTTCTCGGACCAGCCTCTGGAGAAGCACTGCCTGGCCAAGGGAGGCCGGAAACGCTGGCTTGCTGCTTTTGTTACTGGGGTCCGATAACGCATCACCATTGCAAAACCGGCTCTCACTAACAAAACAGGCCCCCACTGCAGCAAAACCGTCCCCCACCCTTCCAGCCTACCGGGGAAAGTCCAGATGCCCAGTACAACCAGTCCGGCCCTGCCCTTGCCAGTAACTCTGTCTACCCCTCTCCAATGTTATGTACAGTGATCAAGAGGACCAGTGGTACATCAAAATCAATACTAACTTTTAGATTAAAATAAGTAGCAGCGAGGACAGAGCTTGTCCTGCAGCAGGATGGCTGCTTCTCTGTGAAACTCTGACATCCACCACACCGGACCACTCCTCTCCGAGTGAATTCACAACTTGGTTCCCAGATTAGGTGCATCAAGAGAGAACAATGGCAGGGCACCACCTTACATTATAATAAACATATAACGGGGTAAAATAAATTTCCCCCATTTCCGAAACCTGCAGCCTCCCACCCATGGCTGGCAAAGGTTCCTAAGCCACTCATGAAAATAAATGGCAATCAACTCGCCAATGGAAGCTGTAACCTCAGCCCAGTAAAAGCAGTTGTTGAGTCAGAATTCAACTCCTGAACACACACCTACAAGTGCTGGGAATTATGCAGGCTTACTGGTAAAGTCTTGAAACTTCCTGGAGCGACACAAGAATCCCCTAGGTACCAGAGAGAGACATTCACAGCTCACCAGACCCACCATCTATGCTGTGCAGATAATGGACCCACTCTGAGTAGGAGGCACAAACCAGTGCCCTCCTGGAAGAAACATTAGGAACAAGAAAGCTGTTATGGAATATGCAACAGATATGACTTGCATATCTCTTTTCTAGCTGCATGTGTTCTTCTTGAACCCCCTCCCCACCCACCCAAGCCCCCTATGGGGTGGGGAATTTAGCATCTCAACCATAATTAGTGGACATTTGTATCATGAATGGGGAATCAACATTTACACCTTTGCCACATACCTGAGGTACATGAACCCAGGATTGCTTGTCAAGACAGGAACCAAATTCTAATGACAGTCTGTAGCATCATATAACATATTAGTTTGCCTCCAGATTATACAACCTCATCTGACTGTATTAACCTCTGTAGTGGACCCACTAATTAAATCCAGAGTTGCGCTACATCCAGCCTGGATTCTCCTTTAATTGGAACAATAACAGTCATGTCAAGAAAGAGGATATACTTGCCCTGAGGCAACAGGTTAAAGATATGTCTTGTAACCTATCTTCCAGGAAGCTCCTGTTCATGGAATCTGTGTTGGATAAACCAATCGATGGAAGTCCAAACAGGGAAACGTACTAAAATCAAGCTGGAAACGATCATGAGTTAGATCATATCAGTAAAGTTGTTGATGTGAGTGATGGAATGCATATTATACAAAATGACCTATGAGATTAGATCTTCCAGATCATATATTGCTTTTTGTACTTTGACTTAACATCTCAGAGAATTATATTCCTGAGCTTGTTTGAATACACCACTAGACTAGAGCCAAGAGCTTAGGCATGGCCTTACGAAAACTAGACGT
Source organism: Lissotriton vulgaris (assembly GCF_964263255.1). NCBI lineage: Eukaryota > Metazoa > Chordata > Amphibia > Caudata > Salamandridae > Lissotriton > Lissotriton vulgaris. Next base: position 492,192,611 of record NC_141697.1, on the reverse strand, counting down.
GGGGACAGATCAAAAGAGAACTTCATCCATTTATTTGATGTCCATGAAATTCAAAGGACACTCAACATGGAAATGTTCCTAATGACCGTCCTACCTCGGCTACTGGAAGTTGTTTTAACCAGGCCTTTAGTTTCAGAGGGCTCACAATATTAGATCACAATATACCAGCAAAACAAACCACACATAACTAATCACTGTATGTTGTTTCTGTTATGCTTGTCATCCCAGACACTTTTCTGCCAACCTAACCTTAATGTATAAGCTTCTAATACTACTCCCTTGGCCTAAAAGATGAGGCATAAATGTGGCCTTCCGGAACCTGCAGTGATTCTCATTAGCTTAGATGCAGATCCACACATTACATCGAACCAAATAACTTGCAATGCTTTGGAGAGAAAGTGGAATCTAATGACATAAAAATTCAGGATTGGGGACATAGAGGAGGTCCCATAATCTCTGCATTTGACAACCCAAAACCCCCATCAGGAAACCTAATCTCAGCGTCAATGATGTGACAAAGAGTGCTTGATTCAAATTGTCGAGGCTTTTGTAAGAGGGGGAGACAACTGGAGTGTGAGGGGTGCGGCAGTGTGAGGGGTGCGGCAGTGTGAGGGGTGCGGCAGTGTGAGGGGTGCGGCAGTGTGAGGGGTGCGGCAGTGTGAGGGGTGCGGCAGTGTGAGGGGTGCGGCAGTGTGAGGCGTGCAGCAGTGTGAGGCGTGCAGCAGTGTGAGGCGTGCAGCAGTGTGAGGCGTGCAGCAGTGTGAGGCGTGCAGCAGTGTGAGGCGCGCAGCAATGTGGCGCGCAGCAGTGTGAATCGTGTGGCAGTGTGAATCGTGCAGCGGTGTGTGGCGTGCAGCAGTGTGTGGCGTGCAGCAGTGTGTGGCGAGCAGCAGTGTGTGGCGTACAGCAGTGTGTGGCGTACAGCAGTGTGAGGCGTGCAGCAGTATGAGGCGTGCAGCAGTGTGTGGGAAGCAGCAGTGTGAGGCGTGCAGCAGTGTGAGGCGTGCAGCAGTGTAAGGCGTGCAGCAGTGTGAGGCATGCAGCAGTGTGAGGCGTGCAGCAGTGTGAGGCGTGCAGAAGTGTGAGGCGTGCAGCAGTGTGAGGCGTGCAGCAGTGTGAGGCGTGCAGCAGTGTGAGGCGTGCAGCAGTGTGAGGCGTGCAGCAGTGTGAGGCGTGCAGCAGTGTGAGGCGTGCAGCAGTGTGAGGTGTGCTGCAGTGTGAGGTGCGCAGCAATGTGGCGCGCAGCAGTGTGTGGCGCGCAGCAGTGTGAATCGTGTGGCAGTGTGAATCGTGCAGCGGTGTGTGGCGTGCAGCAGTGTGTGGCGTACAGCAGTGTGTGGCGTGCAGCAGTGTGTGGCGTGCAGCAGTGTGTGGCGTGCAGCAGTGTGTGGCGTGCAGCAGTGTGTGGGAAGCGGCAGTGTGTGGCGTGCGGCAGTGTGTGGCGTGCAGCAGTGTGTGGCGTGCAGCAGTGTGTGGCGTGCAGCAGTGTGTGGCGTGCAGCAGTGTGTGGTGTACAGCAGTGTGTGGCGTGCAGCAGTATGTGGCGTGCAGTAGTGTGAATCGTGCAGCGGTGTGAGGCGTGCAGCAGTGTGGCGTGCAGCAGTGTGTGGCGTGCAGCAGTGTGTGGCGTGCAGCAGTGTGTGGCGTGCAGCAGTGTGAAGCGTGCAGCAGTGTGAGGCGTGCAGCAGTGTGAGGCGTGCAGCAGTGTGAGGCGTGCAGCAGTGTGAGGCGTGCAGCAGTGTGAGGCGTGCAGCAGTGTGAGGCGTGCAGCAGTGTGAGGCGTGCAGCAATGTGTGGTGTGCAGCAGTGTGAGTCGTGCAGCAGTGTGAGGCGTGCAGCAGTGTGTGGCGTGCAGCCGTGTGAGGCGTGCAGCAGTGTGTGGCGTGCAGCAGTGTGAGGCGTGCAGCAGTGTGTGGCGTGCAGCAGTGTGAGGCGTGCAGCAGTGTGAGGCGTGCAGCAGTGTGAGGCGTGCAGCAGTGTGTGGCATGCAGCAGTGTGTGGCGTGCAGCAGTGTGAGGCGTGAAGAATAATGCGGGCTAACAAATGCGGGGAAGCTAGACTAAAACAACACCCAAAACATTGCCTCACGCCGAAAACAAATCTGTTACTGGGGGGGGGGGTGGAGGAGAGGGGGCTGTAGCTGAAACTAGTAAAGGTGACTTCGTACATTATGGGAATGCTTGCATGTTGATTAAAGCCCAGGCCATGGTTGAAGAAGCAGCACAGACGTGCTACGTTTATAGGAGGAGTGGTTCTGCCTTTTGTTGCCGACACAGTGCAGTGGCCACAGTTAATGTGTGGTGCAGAGTGGCAGCACGTTGTGGAGCATCAGAGCAGAGTTGGCTCTCGCAAATAGAAATTCCTCTGTTGTCTCTGTGTTTATTTCGGTTGTAATGCAAGAAAAACCAAGTTTAAGATGAAAGGACTAGCGCATTGTCGCATGTACCTATGTGGGCACTAATCAGGAAATACGATAAAAAATGTAAGTGGTTTGGTGTGAAAGATGAAGCGTGCGGCCGTGAAGAGGCGCTGTGCTGATTAAGGGAAAGGAAACACGAACACTTGCATGCAGAGCTTATAATGGGAGAAGTTTATATGCCACAAGTAATCACGGTGATCCATGGGGGTGAACAAATACCAACAAGCTCTTGGCATTGCTGTGGCGGGGAGCGGAGTGGAGCGCGAGCGCTTTCCTTTGAAGTCTGATGCGGGGGCAGGGGAGCGGATCCTTTGAAGTCTGATGGAGGCACAGACAAATGGTGGTGTGACGTGGTGGTGTGACGTGGCTGGTTTGTGCACGTGCATAGCTCACATGAACTGTGCGTGATCCGCAAGTTTGGTAGAGTTTTTGAAGCGCTTACTATAATTCTCGCCTATCTATCCCTGCGGGATAGAATAGTCGAGACCTTAAAATGACGTTATCGTTATGTCTTGTAATAATATAACAAAATTTAACTGAAAGTCACCTGTTACAGTTTACTGAGCCAACTGTAACTTTTGCACCTACCTTGCACTACTTTTTTTTTTTAAATATGTTTTATTGAAACACTTGACATACAGTTACATTTCTGTGAGCATAATTTGAGAGGGAAACAGAGAATTAGTCAACACGTACAATGTCCGTGAGAATGCTGATGACAGCCGAAGACCCAATAAGTACAATCATGAGCGAATAACGCAATCAGCTGCAATGGGAACAGTCTCGGCGTCTACCGTAAATGACACTCTTACACTACACAACAACGTAGTTTGCGTTATCCATCCCACCAGAGTATCTGGCCCATCCTACCAAGTCAGGTGCGCCTCTGGTCGACTCTCCCCGTGCTGCCCACAACCCTCCGCCCGGTGATGCAATGTGTTGTTTCCCAAGGGTGGGTGTTACCGACCGGGTCTATCACTGGGCGGTGCGTGTGAGTGCCGTGGATGTTAGGTACACTCTGATTGTTGTCGTGGTGTGGTAGAGGGTTGCGGCAGGGGTCGTTGTGTGGTTTATGATCATGTGCTTGCTTGTCAGGTGTAAAAATGCAGCGTAGTCAACTGGGGGGCGACAGCCTGCTGAAACAACCTCCGAACCAAGGGAGGGAATAGAAAGGAAATTGGGGATGTTAGGAACCTTAACTTGAGGGAGGGAAAGGGGTGCTGCAATGTGGTGTGGTTCTTGCTGTCCAGGCGCCGCGACCAGGTAATCTGTCAATACAGGGTGGAGGTGTCCGGTATATGCGGAACAACGGTTTCGGGCGGTGTGCAGAGGCTTCGAGCCCTGGGGTGGAGTTGCTCCGTATGGGTCGGTCGTGTGGTCGGTCCCTCCCAATAGGGGGGGGGGAAGAGGAGTGTGGGGGGGGCGGGGGGGAGGAGAGGGGGGTAGGGGGGGGTCCGACGAACAGGGGGGGGGAGGAGAGTCTGCATGAGCGGTTGCTCATGTCTATATGTGTGTGGCTCTGGCTTCACGGTGTTGCTGTGCATTACTCTTCCCAGACGTGTCTCTTCACCCTACAGGGGGGGGGGACGGGGAGGGTTTACGCCCAGCCTACGTTATCCCTTGGTCTTGGCAGGCCCTGGTAAATGCTTGTAGGATGCCCTCCCAGATCTGGGCTATCGGGATGGCTCTCCGTCCCGCAGTCTCCTCCCTGTGTAACACTGTGCCCTCTGCTGTCGCCCAGTAGGTGAGGGAGGCACACCAGTGCTTCGTCAGTGGTGGGTTCGTGTCTTTCCAGTGTCGTGTTATGAGTCATTTGGCGGTTATCAATCCCAGATCCCAGAACCTGGAGTGCGCCTTGTTGTGTTTTGTTCTTTTTTTTATACAGGCCCAGCACACAGGCATCCCAGTCGTGACGTAGTTCTAAGTCCGTCCCTTTTGTCAACAATGTAGTGACATCTTGCCAGTACGTCTGCAGTCCGGGACACGCCCACAGCATATGTAGGAGGTCTGCATTCAGCAGCGCGCATCGTGGGCAGCTGGAAGTGTCCAGCGCGAAATAACGATTGATCTTGTCCGGGGATAGATACGCCCTGTGTATGATGTAAAATTGTATTATTTTGAATCTCGAGTTGCGGGGTATGTGTCGTGGGCCTTCCAGGATTCTCTCCCATTCCTTATCCGACCAGTCCCTCCCCCTGTCAGTCGTCCACCTGTCTCTCAATGACTGTAGTGAGCATGTAGTATGGGACTCTAGCGAGCATGTAGTATGGGACTGTAGCGCCTGTGTCAGCCAGTGTATTACGTGCGACCCAGCCCCCATGATGTGTAGGTATTGTATCAATAGGTGCGTCTGAGGTTCCTCTGATATATCGCCCCAGTGTTTCGTGAGTACCCGGACCATAGAGGCATGGAGCAAGAACTGCCCTGCTGGCAGACCGGGGTCCTCCACTAGTCTCTCGAACTGGACTAGGGCGCCGTCGTTATACAGGTCCGCCATTGATTCAATCCCCACTTGCACTCAGCTGTCTAATTGCACTGCAGTTACTACTCCCCCAGGCCTGGGCATGCCTTCCAGCGGGAGTGCTGGGGCGTAGGGTGTAATCCCCTTAGTTAGTTTTATTGCTCGTTTGTAGCATCTAAGTGCCACCGCAAGGTGCAGTTGCACCTTGCAGGCTGCGCCGTTGAGGGGGTGGAACATTGCGAGAGCCCCCGCATGGGTCAGGGCCGGGGTCATTGAGGCTGTGTCGTTCAGGTTTCTTCCTGCAAGCCAGACCACCACCCATTGAAGTTGCGCCGCAAGGTTATAAAGTTCTTGGTTGGGGACTGCAAGTCCCCCCGAGGACGTCGGGGCATACAGTTTCTTTAGAGCTACCCTGGGTCTCCCTGTGTTCCATATGAGTGTTCGTACTAGGGTCTCCAGGTCTTTAAATATCCGGGCAGGGACGTACACCGGTATGTTCGAGTAGTAATAAAGGAGTCGGGGTAAAACTATCATTTTCGTCAGGGTGATTCTGGCCGGGACATTAAGCGGGAGCGTGTTCCAGAAATGTATCTGGGCTCGCAGGGAGGATATAGCCCTGACTAGGTTGCTGTCCAGTATATCCGTCGGAGACCTGTATATGTGGAGGCCGAGGTATTTAAAGGTGCCCGCATACCAGGCCAGCGTCGTGCCCCCTAACTGCACTGCGCACTCCTGCATGTCAGGGTGAAAGGGGTAGACCCCAGATTTCCCCCAATTGACTCTCAGTCCCGAGTGGGTTGTAAATTCTCGTAGGGCGTCCGTGAGCCTTGGCGGTATCTGCGTGAGGTCCCTAATGTAGAGGAGCAGGTCATCAGCATACAGCGAGACCGCGTGTGTGCCGTCTACCAGCGGAATGCCCCATTCTGCACCCTGACCCCTCAGCAACTCCGCCAGTGGTTCCATTGCTAATGAGAAGAGCAGAGGCGACAACGGGCAGCCCTGACGTGTGCCCCGCCTTACCCTTATAGTGTCCGATAGGAGGCTCCCGGTCCGGACACGGACGCTAGGTGTTTGGTATAGGAGGCCGACCATGTCCAAATAAGCATCTCCCAGGTCGAACTTCTGCATTACCGCTCTGAGATACGGCCACTCTACTGAATCGAATGCCTTTTCCAGATCTAATACTAGACAACTCGATTGTGGCCAAGGTTCCCTCGCGTATTCCTGAACCCTAAACAACCGACGGATGTTGAGCGATGTGCTGCGCGTAGGCACAAAGCCGTTCTGGTCAGTGTGGACCAGGGTGGGTGTGTACTGAGCTAGCCTCCGCGCTAGTGTGGATGCTAATATTTTATAGTCGGTGTTTAGGAGGGCGAGTGGTCTATACGAACCTAGTAGCGTCCCGTCCTTTCCCGGTTTTAAGAGGGAGACCAGGGTGGCTTCATTTAGAGAAGGAGGTAGGGAGGAGTCGTCGATCGCCGCCTCATACATTTTAATGAGTTCGGGGACCAGGAGGTCCGGATACGCCTTATAGAACTCCGCTGGGAGTCCGTCTGGGCCAGGGGACTTACCATTACATAGCGCCACTATGACCTCTCGGAGTTCATCAGAGGTAATGGGTGCTGCTAGGTCGGTGCGTTGGGCGTCGCGGAGTGACGGTAGCGGTATCTGGCTGAGATAGCCCTCTGTGTCCGGGGCGGGGGTGGGCAGGTAGGAGCGATACAGTGTGTTATAATGGGCAGTAAATGCGCCGTGGATCTCCAATTGGGTGTGTAAGGGCGTCCCATCGGCACCCAGTACTTTCGTGACTGGTTTTGTCTTTTCCTTTCTGGTGATGAGCCACGATAACAATTTTCCAGGTTTGTCCCCCCTATCGTGAGTGCGTGCCGCATGGGCCGCGTAATTCAAACATCTGAGCCTCTCCAGTAATCTTTCGTGGCTCGCCTGCGCAGATTGTAACCCAGTGACATCCCCCCTAACCGAATCCTGCTCATGTCGGCTCAACTCAGCTTCTACCCTCTGAAGATCTCTCTCAACCTGCCGTTTGAGATTGCCCTGCGTGCCCAGGCACTGACCCCTTATGACCACTTTGAATGCATCCCATTCTATTTGTGGGGAGGTGGCAGAGCCCGCATTCTCCTCGAAGTAATGCACTATATGGGTAAATAGTGAGTCCCGGAAGGGTGCGTCCAGCAGGAGATCTGGCTGTAGTCTCCAATTGGGGACAGGGGGACGAGCGCTTGCCCATGAGACTGTCAGCATGTTAGGATTGTGGTCGGAGTGTGTCCTTCCCATGTAGTGTGCCTCCGTAACTAACGGGAGTAAGTCGTCAGTGAGCATGTGTCTGTCTAATCGGGTGTGTAGGGTGTGGGCCCCTGAATAGTATGAGTACATCTTGGTGGTCGGGTTTCGGTGTCGCCACACGTCGTGTAAGTTCCAGTGGGAGGCCCAGGCTACAAGGGCTTTCATGGCGCCCACTACTGGCACATTGGGCAGTGGTGGGAAGGAGCGGTCTAGTGTGGTGTCCAACACGCAGTTGTAATCCCCTCCCAGTATCCAGGGAATTCCGTGCCAGTTTGATAGGGCCGCGGACACTGTCGCGAGAAAACCCTGCTGATCCGTGTTGGGGGCGTAAAGCGACGCCAGTACTAGCAGGTGCCCATCCAGGCGTCCCCTCACTGCCACCAGTCTCCCCTCCCCGTCTATGTGTGAGTCGTCAATGTCAAACGGAATCCCCGGTCTCACCCATATTAACACCCCCCTTGCGTATGAGGAGAACCCAGTCGCGTAAAGCTGGCCACGCCACCGCCTGCGTAGTGTGTGCACTTCAGGGGCTGTCAGGTGTGTCTCCTGCAGGAGTGCTATTTGCACCTTGTGTCTCTTCAAGTATGAGTATATCATGTACCTGCGCGAAGGTGTGTGTATACCGCGTACATTCCAAGTACATATTTTAACCTCAGCCATCAGTATACATCAGGTTAGTTCCATCCGTCCTCCCCCCCGCCCCACACACACCCCCATGGAGCTCTCCACCACCCGATTCCAAGACATCCCCACTCCCATCCGTGGGACACCAAAGTGAGTTCAGTAAGTTTGCCACCAGACCGTGTATGCAGCACATCACAAAAGGGAGGAAGAGGGTAAACATGAACTGGGGGAAATACCATAGGGTCGGCTGCCAAACGTGCAGCCGTCCAAACACTCTACTGAGATTTCTAATGGTCCATTCTGGGGGGTTGCTGCCCATCACGCAGGCAAGGTGGGTAATGATTACCAGCAGAGCGTGAATGTGTGAGTAACCTCCCAGGGGGGGAAGATATATAGTTTCGGGCGGCCACCAGACGGGCCTTACCATCAGCAATGCAGTGCGACCATAAAGTCATGTGGCACCATTGCTGTTAGGTCTCAGCGAGCTTTGGAGGCCTTCGCCCATTCGGAGAGACCCCTGCCGCAGTATGACCCATGGAGTGTAGGTTCCCCAGGCCGTCTGTTCGGCGGCAGGCGACATTAAGTGTATCTCAGTATCAACTTACTGCGTCTCAGGTGTGCGCCTTCGTAGGGAGGAGCTGGCTCACCGCTTTCACCTCGTGTGGTCAGTCGATACCCTCCGGCCGTCTCCCTCCGGTGTTTCGTTTCCGACGATCTGCAGGCGTGAAGGCAGAGAATGGGAGGGAGAGCGGAGCAAGGCGCAAAGAGTGCCAGGGTGCGACACTTCATCAGCCAAACCGATCCGATGTTTGTGGGGTGATGACTGGTAGATCACCTGAGACGTGTGAGTCCGGTAGTCCGTAGATCGCCTCGTCGTCGCTCGGTGATATCCTGGGGCTGGTGGCAGGCGGGGAGCGCTGGGACGGGGAGCCGCTGACCTCCGAGACCATCCGCAGGGCCTCCTGTTGCTCTCGGCACATTTCCTCCTCAGGTGGACTAGCGCTGTGTTGTGTGCTACTTGCCGAGGTGAGGACGATCTGGCTCAGCGTCTCCTTTTGGATCTCCTGCGCCTCCTCAACCTGGTCGGGGCCCCTTGCTTTCTTGCGTTTTTGTCCGTCCCGTTGTCCAGCCAGGCTTCCACATCCTCCGAGGAGTCGAAGAAGTGTGTCTTTTCATTGGCTATTACTCTCAGCCTTGCTGGGAAGAGGAGGGAATACGTGAGTCCTAGCTGGCGTAGCCGCCGTTTCACTATCAGGAAGGAGTGTCTCTGGCGTTGCACCTGAATTGTATAGTCCGGGAAAAACATTATATTCGCATTTTCCACTTGTATGGTGCCGAGTTTGCGGGTTTCTCTCAGGACAGCGTCCCGGTCTCTATAGTTCAGGATACGAATGAGAAAAGGGCGCGGGTTAGAGCCGGTTTGGAGCGGTCTGGTCAGGACTCTGTGCGCCCGCTCCACCACAAAGTGAGGCGAGAGGGTGCCCTCTGGCAACAGGGTGCGAAGCCAGTCCTCCACGTGTGTTGCCGGATCTCTTCCTTCCCATTTTTCGGGTAAACCCACTATTCGGACGTTGTTGCGTCTCGCCCGCCCTTCTGCATCTTCCGCCCTGTCTTCCAAGAACTCCACTCTGTTGAGGAGGTCTTTTATCTGTTTGTCTGACTGGGTGACTTGCGATCCCAAGTCGGACACGGAGGCCTCCAGGGTCGTGGTGCGTTCGCCAGTTTTTTGTGGTCCGCTTTCAGGTGCGTTAGGTCAATGGCGACTCCATCTATCTTCGCCTCCAAGGACGTCCGAGTGGACTGGATGGAATTCTCCAGTCGTTCCATGGCCGCCAGTACCGAGTCCAGCCTGGCCGTCACCGGGTCTGCGTCCGCCGGTTTCTGTGACTTGTCCATTTTGCCCTTTTGGGACGTGCTCCCGACTCCCGTGCGCTTCCCCGCGCCCCCAGACATGGGCAGGGTCCTGCGCGTGGATGACCTGGACGGTGCAATAGTTAGTGGTGTTGCGGGCCGTCTGTACCACAAGCAGGGACGGCGCCTGTACACCCGTAGTGAGGGGCGTTGGGAGTGTTCTCTGTGAGTTGTCGAGCGCGGCCAACTAGTATGCGGTCCAGAGTGACCCGGTGGCGGGTGCGTCACTTCCCGGTCTTTGGCTGGGGTTAATGTACTGCGGAGCTTGGCCTCCGAGGTCTTATGTCACTGGGTTTGCGCCGTCCCGTCGCTGCGTCATTCAATTGGTGGTACTGTGATCCAGAGGGGGTCGGTACCTGCAGGTGTCCATCCGCGCGTTTCAGAAATCCCAGCGGTTTAGTGGTGTGTGCGGCATTTGGGTGGCAGTATCTCCTGTAGGCGCCCCCCTTTCTGGTCAGTCAGTATGTCGTGGTGGGCGCAGTCTGCAGTATGAACCCCTCCTGATGAGCCGCCGCAGTAGTGGTTGGTGTGGCCAGACGGTGCTCTGTACGGCCAGGCGGCTGATGACGGCGGCGTATGCGCGCTCCGGCGTTGGGTGGCCTCGAGCCCGGGCCGATCCTGGTGCCCTCCGACGGTTACTACCGCTGCCTGGTGGTGCGGATCATGACGGCGGTCTCCGGGGCACTCAGCAACTGGGTCGGATGTCGAGGTCCGTGATTACCGGGGTCTGCCAGTGCCGCTGTGCAGGGAAGGGGGCCCCCGCTCGGAGCTGACGGGGGGGAGGGTCCTTCGGCGGTGGCCCACGCTTCTTCGCGCACCTCTCAGGCCCAGTGCAGGTGGCGCTGGGGGTCCTATTCCCGACTCGGGAGTTCACGGGTTTTCTGGGGGCCCCGCCAGGGTCGGCTCTGTTGATTTCGGGCAGGTGTTTGGTTTGCCAGGCGGCCAGACCCCTCCTGCCGACGCCGGGGCCCACTCACCCTTATTCCGGTTGGTGTCGCAGCTACAGGCCGAGGGGGGGATGGGCTCCTCTTCGCATCCGACGCTCCCACGGCAGCACGGATGTCGGCCCTAGTCTTCTGCTGCAGTTCTGCACACTCGTCGCCGGGGTGGTCCCGGTCGGTCCGTCGCCACCTCCAAGCCTCTGTGGAGGATCGGTCACGGTCAGCGCGCCCCAGCGCCGTCGCCTCTGCTCAGCCACCTAGGATGTCCTGCTAGCACGGCCTACACTTCCGGCCTCGACCTCGGACTTGCCTGGCGGGCCCCGCCGACTCCGCGGCCCGTCTGGTGGCCGCCTTATAATAACATGCCCCAAGTTGTGGCCGGCCAGTCGGAGATTTAGTCGGATAATTTACCCCCAGAGTGGAGGATCACGCTGGAGCTCCGCTAAAGCACAGCCAGTCTCGCTGCGCGCGTAGCCACGCCCCCCCCCCACCTTGCACTACTTATGACCTTGCATATTACATCACTCATGACCTGCTCATTTACATAACTGATGACATCACTGATGATGACATCTAACCTACTGCTGATCACATTACACTGTTACAGTTATGACCTGCTCATTTACATAACTGATGACATCACTGATGATGACATCAACCTACTGCTGATCACATTACACTGTTAGTTTTTCAGTTAATAAAGTAAAAACTATCTTGTGCAGAATATTTTAAAGCATAAATTACCCTTCAGACAGACAATCCACCTGAGATTATCCAAGTTACTGTTATACACTGTCTTCGCCCTTTACCGAAAACTTAGTGGATAGCCGACCTCATGTGGGCAATCGATCAGACAGGGGTGCAAGCCCCTGCTGCACACAGTCAACAAACTACACATTGGTAGGAAATTACGTACTACAAACAGTCTTCCCCCGGTGCAGAATCCATCCATTTAAAGCCCAATCCCTTTATGAACCCAAGGCACCTTAGGTGGTGTAGTCAGTACTACGCACAGCCTTCACCCTATAACGAACACTTTGCAGATAGCCACCATCTTGTGGGCAAACAAGCATGGGTGGGCAAATACCTGATGCATGCAGTCTTCATGCCTCTGCACAACTCCTAATGAAGAGCCCACTCTTTCCAGACATTCAAGACCCCTTAATTGAATAGACACCTACTAGGTACAACTTTGCCCCTTTAGCAACCCTTTTACAAATAGCCATCCTCTTGAGGGCAATCAGCGAGACACGATTTCATAGGTTTCTGCTGTGCACAGTGTTTACCCTGTGCACAATCATTCATGGAGGGCTCACTCTCTTCACACACCCAATCCCCATTATGAAGAGAAGCATGTTGCCAAAACTAACACCCAATAGCAGTAAAGGGGCTATAGAAAATAATCTAGATGTACCGAACTGAAATCCTTCCAGTATGATTACCAATCTATCACATTCATTGGATTATGTTATACATTATGTCATGAGTGATGTATTATGTGAGGTGATAAGCAGTTAGCTCAGTAAATAAAAAATGGTGCAATTCATTTTTTTTTAAAACAATAATTTTGATATTATGACAAGGCCTAACTATATGTCACCTTAACCTTTGCTTATTTTAGTGAATATACACATCTGTCTGTCTATCTGTCTTTCTGTCTATCTGAATATCTAATTCTAAACAGATATATAGATATAAATTATATATAGAGATAAATGGGGTTGGCAGGGGTAACGCCACATTAAAAACTATATATGCACACATTGCAAAAAAGGGTAGGAGGAAGTAAAGATATATATATATATATCTCAAGATCCTGGTACCACAATCCTTTAGGAAAAACCAGAGTCGAAGCCCAAGTCAATTTCAAAAGTGCTTAAAGATTTATTTTGGGTTGTTTTTCTGCCAAAATAAATCTTTAAGCACTTTTGAAATTGACTTGGGCTTCGACTCTGGTTTTTCCTAAAGGATTGTGGTACCAGGATCTTGATACATTAAGGGTTCGGCGACCCTGTCGAATGCCCGCTGTACAAGCGGCGGAAGCACGCCATCCTTGCATTTTATATATATATATATATATATATATATATATATATATATATATATATATATATATATATATATATATATATATACACATAGAAATTATAAAAACGTAAGTAAGTTGCGATGTAATACGCACCATGCACCTTTGACACCTCATGCACTCTTGGTATTTCTTGACTTATGATTAATTACATCGAGCTTCCTATAGTAAACCAGTAGGGAGGCGTCGTTTTCTCAAGAGTCTTTTGACACTCTGCACCTTAATTTGCTAGGCAAATAATAGATCGACTTCTACGTGCATTGCCAGTAGCCGGGGTCTTCTAAAATACTGCATGCTATAGTCACACGTTAATATTTATTAGTTTATCTTTTTTCGAAGTCTGATTTTTGCCAACTGTCTTTGGGCAATTAAGGTAGTTCGATTTTAAGATCTTTCTTTGTACAGTGTGGTGTCCTTATGAAAGCAAGGAAGGTCTGCGTGCCCTATTTCAGCTCCTGCCAAGCCCTTGGGCAACAGCTGTGCTTATGCAGTGTGAAATACAGCTGTGGGATTAGTTTCTCCTTCTGAGAAGGGGAGGCCGGTTTTCAATAGAAAGAAGTGATTTTTTCCTTATTTAGTTACTGGGCAACTGTTTTAAATTGACCTTGCTGTAGGTACATGTCACTTTGCATTAATCCAATTCGTCTTCACTGATGAACCACAGTTCTTCTGACTTGAATATTAACCCGCACAGGATTACTCTGGCACTAACATTGAAACTGTCGTAGTTCATCGAATATAGTACCTTTTCTGAACTACAATGCAAATTCTTCTGCAGTTGAATTGCGAAAGTAAAAAAGTATTACTAAAAAGGATAGAAATTGAATGTTCAAACGCTTTTTCGACATTGACAAAAAAATTGTGAACTAGGGGTGAGGCAATATTCATAAGATTAACTGAATCTTCCTTGTCTAACGTATTATTTTAAATACTATTTGTATATATAAAAACTCACTGTGCAGGTCACTGCAGGTCTGCACGCAGACAGGTACTCTTTAACCCCTTCGCTACTGATGACGAGCTCAGCTCGTCATCAGCCATGGGTGGCGTGTGCTGATGACGAGCTGAGCACGTCGTGTAACGCGGTAAAATGAAAAAGCCGAACAGCGCAAAAATCGCTGCAGCAGCGATGCGGTTAACAATAAGACGTCATGTTTTTTTCTGCAGGTGTTTGTATACACTCTCACTCCACTAACACCTAGCTCATCCCATCTCCAACTGAGCTCTCCAATTTACGGTTGGCATAACCTTCACTCATTTTCGATACAGCTACATCACACATTCCGTCGCTCAGCCAGGAAAATCATGCATGCATATCACAGTCCTTCTGACTGGCCCAAATGCCACACCTATTTCCCAGGTAGTCTGTTTATCAATTTCAGTTTATCAATTTAATATATGAATTGCATACCCAATCCTGATATTGCCATTGTTGTCAAAGGTAATCTATAGTAAGACCGCAAAATGGTGGCACATGACATCCTTTTAGGGAAAGCTATATTAAACAGCTAGTAAACGGCAGAAAGTTCATGGCCATATTGGGTGAGGTGGGTGGTCGAGAGCTCTCTCCTAGTATAGGAGGGAAGATGAGTGGGATTGTGGGGTTTAATAATGCACAGTTTTCTATCTGTCCCTCATTTCTGATATGGTTAGTAGGTGATCTCTGTTAATTATGTTTCTCCAAATCAGGACTGTTATACTCAGATGTGGCTAATAATGAGGTCTGTCCAGAAATGAAGGAGGCCCGCATTCTCCAACCACTTACAGGCTATACATGCAGATATATGGGAACAAAGTTTTACTGCTTCCTTCATTAAATTACCATGTGAAAAGACTATACTACTTTTTTCAATTCAAGACTCTTAATTGAATTTTGTACGTCATGTAACACTTTATAGACCTAGTTATTTTACCAGGCTGAGTATGCCAATGGTGGGACCGGGGGTAACGTAGGATCCTAGCTTTTACATTTCAAGTCTTTTTAGTCTGTTGCAACTATTACTCCCTGTCAAACTTATCTTCCCATTAATTTTAGTTTTTTAAAGAAATATCACTGGTTTGTGTAGAATGGTGTCAGAACCCCTTTCAGACGAAGCTACTGGTCCCACCCATTGTAATTAAAGTCTTTTACACCTGATGTCCCGGTATCCAACCTATTATGGAGCCTGTTCAAGTGGGCTAAGTACCCCTTCTGCACTTGATTCTCAGTGGTAGCTGTGAACAAGCAGTCAAAGGCTCCTAGTAGTGGGAGGTGTAGAAACAGGTTAGTGAACACGACTCAAGTGCATCCAGCAATGTCAATAAATCAATGTCTAGTCAAAATACTTACTTTTAAGTATCTTATCTCTACTTATTCAAAAAATAATAACATTTATAAGCAACAACACAGTCCCCTTGATGTCAGGGCTCTAGTGTTTATCTGGCAGATTGCTGTCCCACCCTCATCCTTGCAATGTGATCGGGGTTATTTCCCATTCACTGATGGCCACATCCAGGGAATGCTCACTAGCAGGCCTTATGTAGGAGTACCCTTTGACTCTTTAGGAAATAGTCATAATTGTCTATGGTGCCGCAGCACCTTCAGCATCAGGTTTTCTGGGACCCGACAGGCCCGTTTCAAGTATATACCACTGCAACAGCACAGAAGCATTCAGCGGGTGCCCCAACCATGAGCGCTCACATCTCTGGTCCTGTTCTGACGAGTTGGGCTTCTCGCTGTGCACTCTGGATCACCCAGGCGGTGCAGGTGGTCTCTCCAAAGTGACGCTGACTGCCTCAGCAGTGATCGAAGGTGCTCCCAGCTTCTGTTGACACAGTAAGTTCAATTTCCCTGCATGGGAGGAGGTGGGTCAATCGCTTTGCTCCCGACTGGAGCCCATTGACTCAGTGAAGTCCCCATGGGCGTCCTCTGGTTTACTCTGACTTCCTCTGAGTTGATCAGGGGGCAGGTCTCGTTGGCAGGTCGCAGCTTCAATTTTCCCAGGCAATGGCCAGATCTTTGGTAAAACTCAGTACCGAAAGTACCCTGGCTTATGGGGTTGCTGCTGTACTTCTTGGCAAGGCGTAGACTTTTCTGATGTGATGGCTGATACCACGGCGGCCGCTCCTGGCATACAGGGTCAGCATCCAGGTTCGCACAAGTCTTGGCACTTTGTTGCACGGTCACTTCAATTGTGGCCCCCTGTGGCAGAGAGAAGGTACAGGCTTAGAGGTCCCCACACGGCACTCAATGCACAGAGCAGCCCACATTATCCCTCTCCTGGCATATGTGGGTTGCTGAAACACTCCTGCACAGGGGCAACTGCCAATCGATGCACAGCTGTCTCCTCACACTGGGATCCTTGATAGGGCTCCCTACTGGACCTCGCTCGTTTCACCACTCTCCTCTTCTTCACAGGATATACTGGTCTTGACAAGTAGGTGGGCATTGGTGGTCCAAGCTATGGAGTAGGTGGTTCTGGTTTCCCTTTGTGATGTCCTCTCACCCACCACAGTGACTAGCAGGGCTTGGCCCCCAGTCCTGGCCACAGGCAGAAGTTTTGTAGTTCTTCCCCTTCTCACACAGCCCGACTGGTTGCTTGGGCAGAGATGAATTTTGTGGTCTCAACCTCAC
The DNA here is from genome assembly GCF_964263255.1 of Lissotriton vulgaris. Classification (NCBI taxonomy): domain Eukaryota; kingdom Metazoa; phylum Chordata; class Amphibia; order Caudata; family Salamandridae; genus Lissotriton; species Lissotriton vulgaris. Next base: position 492,176,252 of record NC_141697.1, on the reverse strand, counting down.
CCTCTTATAAACCATTTCCATACACCAAATTGTATTTAGGGTATGGGTCTTTGAATTTTTGTGTTGGGGATTTGCTTCTTTTGAAGTGTACACTCTTCTTTCCTGTCAAAGCAGGAGAGACACCGAAGCTGGTAGTTCCACAACACAGTTGATGGGAGTGACTAGAGTTCACACTTGGACACCAGCCACATTGATATGGGCATCAAAATGTTAATCCCAGGCTCACAGCCCTGCTCTTTATGATTCTGTTATCAGCCCCATCTTCTTCCTGTGGTGTGTCCAGGCCCTTCCTTGTGATCTATCACTGAATCACGGAGCACCTTTTTGGAAGTGTGTAGGCAAAATCTCTCTCCTTCTCTCCCTTCCCCCAGTGTGTCTCACACAGTTTACAGAACTGCTGCAACAAACAAATCTGTCTTGGATTACTCTACTCTTCATGTCTTCAACAGGTAAGCCTAGGCATCCCAAAATGTAGCCCCGGGTACACCATGTAAAGTACCATTGCAGGCACACTTTGTACTCAGTGTACATACATAGCACACATACTGTCCAGTACTGTCCGCTCCATGTATTGTGCCACCCCAGGCACACATACATCCAGCACACAATCCCTCTGGACGCACTGCTCAGCACTGTACCCTGTCTGTATTGTGCCATGATGCTATTTACAAGCACACACTGTCAGCACACACATTTACTATGCTGCACAACACTTCAACCTTCATGTATTGTTTTTCTCACAAGCACACACACTTTCAATGCGCACGCAGTGCACAGCATTACATCTCTCAGGTGATGTATTCCTCACAGGCACATATTAACTCAGTACAGGCTCTAATCATGCTTGTACTTCGCAGCACTGTTCTATCCCTGTACATCCAGCACACAGTCTGAAGTGATTGTCTTGGCTCAGTGAGTGTGAGGAGGAGGTCGACTGCAAAAGCAGACATCTTGACGGTGTCACAGCAGAATGAGATACCTTGTATTTGCAGGTTGTCTCTAATTTCTGTAGCAGGGGTTGTAGGAAAAGATCTATGAATAAATATGGAAACCGAAGCATGGCCATTAACTCAGATCCTAGCTGTCGGGATGTTACAAGGAGTGGAGATTCAGCCAAGTAATCGGGCACCCAGGCCAATCTTCTGCAATACGTCAAAGACCATACCCCAATCCACCTTGTTAAATGATTTTTCTGCTTCAAGGGTCAGGAAGACTGCTGATCTACTCTTTTTCCTGGCTATGTCAATCAAACACAGGACATGTTTTGTGTTGTCATCTGGTAGTTTAGCTGGGAACAAAGCCACCCTGATCAGAGTTGATCAAATCAGGAAACAGCCTGTCCAACGTATTGGCCAGTACCTTAGCAAGGTGCTTGAGCTCCAAATTAAGCGAATAAATTGGCTTATCGGAAGGACAAAGCATTGGATCCTTTCCAGGTTTAGGGATCAGTGCAATAGAAGCCTTGGTCATGCTATTGGTAGCACTCCTATTGGTAGGTAAGTCATTAAAAAGGGCAGTGAGGATGGGGAGAAAATCTCTTGTAGAATAGTGTGGTAAACCCTTTCTTACTTGTGGATTTAGAGGGCTTACGTTGTTTAATGGCCCCCAGTATCTCAGACATTGTAATCGGTTCATCCAGTACTGCAGACATGGCAGAAAGGCGAGGGAGAGTGTGATGTGCCCTGTACAATGAGTGGTACATGGAATGGTAAGGTATTAAGTTTACCTTCAGTGGTGTTGTGTGTGGTGCCATTGCTATCTCTAATCTCACAGATAAATTATTGAGTCTGGTATACTTGCGGTTCATGGGCCAACACACTACCTTCAAGTTTTATATAGAACAGAAACTTTAATGTTAGAACCTAACATCAAATGTGACCAAACTGGGAGCTGTGATGTTAAGAGCCTACTGTCCCTCCCAGTTACAACAATGGTGCAAGTGGGCATATGCTTTGTCAGATTAATTTATGTTTTCATGTGGCCAATTCTGTGTACACTCATTTTCAACCTAATTCGTTCTGGGAACTGCACCACATAATACTTTGTTGCTTGTTTATATTTTTTGTTTTGATATAGGATTCCGGCCCGGTTAGCCCCTGACTGCGTCCCAAACAGTGGCTTGCAGGTCTGCTTACCACTTGTTTCCACAGGGGTGGTGAGTGATGCATTAAAGTATATATACGTCACCTAGGTTTGTACATCAGTCCTTTGTTCTTTCTTTCAGACCTTGACAGTGGCTGGGCATATATACGTGATAAGTCCCTTTGGGATTGACACATTAGGTTAATTACCAATTCGTATTGTTAATTTTGGCACTTTTTGTATCACTAATATGTTAATTCTGGCCGTATAGTAGTGAGAACGGACAACTTTATTGGTCTTACTTCGTTCTGGTTTGGGTATATCAGATGTGCCTTTTATATGTCTCTTCCTATCAGATTACCCTGAGACGTATTTTATTTCGCTGTGGAGATCCTCTTCCCAGTGGGCTTCAACAGTTTTTTTTTACTCTTGATTTGATTCTGAAACCACCTAAGTATCGATTATTAGGTGAGTGTGTCTACTAATATAGATCTTCCATGTGGTTTTGGCAGAGTCTTTATTCTACACATACACAATCTTTTTGTGAGAGTATGTGGTTCTAGGGTGTTGACACGTGTGTTTCTGGTTCTCTTATATTTTGGCTTGGTTTTAAGTGGTCGCTCATCTTCATCTTTATTCTATTTGGTACACTCTATATTACTTGTTCTTTTGCAATTGTCGGGATCTATTGTATGGGAGTCTATACTGATCCCTGGGCTTGCTTCTTTGTTTTGTGCTAAGTATATAGCTCTCTTTTAGTCTATAACTATTGGGATAATTCTCTTCTACAACAAATATCTGCTTTTGAGCACTTTTTTGGGTGATTTTCATTAGTTGTGAGATCTCGGCGTAATATATATTACATATGTCTTATCAATATAAGAATTGGTTATTTTGGATGGAATATATTGACTGTGTATATATTTTGTGTTTACAGCCTTGAGAAAGTCTGAGTACTAACTGTACAGACGAAACACGTGTTGGCTGCTTTTCACATTTGGATATGAGCTTGCAAAATAACAAACAATAAAGAATACTGTATACTCAAGCATCACAGCCTGTTCATCTTGTCCTGTGAAACTTTGGATCACTTCATGTCATCATGAATCGTTTGTGACTGTTTATTTAACTTGGAATAATATTGGTCCATACTTTTTGTCACCTTTAGGACCTATTATACATGTATCATGGGTGTGCTGTACTGCTTTTTCTTTGAAAATTAGAAATGCACCTAACATTATGGAGTGCCCAAGTAGCATACCAAACTTTGAGATTATTATGTAAACTTTCCACTTTTTGATCAGCATAAATTATTAATAAGTTGCTAGAAAGAAGTTATTAATAGTGATCGTCGGTGAGCCCAATTTGCAGGTAATTAAGTGGGCTTTTTAAGTTAATAATATGCAAGATCTCGAAAATGTCTTGGTCTGACTAAGTTATTTAAACACTGAGTTGAAATCTTTGGCAATGCCACTATCTAAGAATACAAATGTTAAATATCTGGAAAATTAGTTCTTGTTCCTTGAATTAAGCCTGACTGGGACATCCCTGAGAAGTTTTCTTAAATAACCTCTCTATCCAATGTTGAATAAAGACAAGAGATTTTGAAATTTAGGATAGGATTAAATCCTTTGTATGCTATACTATCTGTGACTTTTTTGGTAGAACAAAATAGTGTGTACTGTTGGTATGCCTAAAATCAGAATTGCACTACAGAGCATCTATAAAAATATTGTACATTATTAGTAAAACTAAAATGCAGCCTGCTAAAATCATTGTTCTTCAACTATGGCTTGTTGAAGCCTGCAAAGTTTCGTATGATAAATGTTATTTTTTAGCCGAACCATTGCTTTGTACTGTGATAAAAAGCTGTAAAGAACATCTTCTATTCATGTATCATGGCCTTTAGTCATATGCACTGAATCAATCACCTGTACGGTAAAGTTTTATTGTTCTAAATCTTACTTTATTGCCAGTTGTAAATAAATATGTATTTTATATATGATTAATAGACTATGTCTTACTAAACCTATTTATCAATGAGTTTATTGGGAGACTCGAGCCGATTCCGATGTAGTTCGGAAAACATTCCTACCAAATCGGTCCCGGAATGCTTTCTGGACGACTTGGATCGGGTGAGTCCGACCAAGTGATTTGGATATATCTGGATGCTTCCGGATACGATTCGGTAGGACTCTCATTGATATCAATGGGAGCTTGTGTTCGGAACGATAATACAGGCTCCCGTTGAAGAAAGGGGTGGCTGGGGAAAACCTTGCACCCCGTGGTGTATGCCACACTGCACGGTTGGAAAGTAGGGTCCCTTGGGTACCCCCACAGACCTGATTTTGAGGGCCCCTGGGTGAAGGGGGCCTGCTACGGGTCCCCAAAGACAGATTCCGGCAGCCGATTCATTCCAGAGAAACCGAATCGGAACGGCTGTCCGAATCAATCATCGTAATCGCTCGCTCGGAAACTGAGTCCATGGAGCTGTATGATTCGGCTCTGAAAGACTCGGGCTGTCCAGATGCCTTTCGGAACCAATTCGGTCTGCTAAAGTTTTCAAGCATTGTAATCGGTCATTGGGAAAACTGTACAATTCCGTAGGAAACAAGGGTTCCAAATCGGATTCGACAATACTGCATCCCATCCGGAGCCTTTCCGTATGACATCTGAATTGGCCCCTTAGTATATGATTCTCCCTTTACTGTACTACTTTTTAATTTTTGTGTGTGTCTTCAAACATCCCTTGTCACTTTAGTAACGCAGGTCTCACTTGGATTTCTGTGTTGGAGAAAAGAATTTGATCTGAAAGTGTCTTTGTGGAGAGTGGATCTTTCTTTACAATATGTTTCAAGATTATAGAATGCTTGAGAGCCATTTACCCTCAACAGAAAATGAGCTGCAGATATGGCATGAGTCCTAGCCTCCTTATTGTTTTCCTTTCCTCCAAACCTCAGCCTCTACTGATTTCTTGGCCACTTGAAGCAGCAGAATGTGGCCAAATCTTTTCAGCAACCTCCTTGTTCTGTATGTCACCATCCATTGGCATAACTGAATGGGTGAACTCTAAGGCTTCAATGATCCACCTAGTTAACTTTGTTGTTATAGAGAGTGTCTATTTATGGCCATGACCATTTGGGTCTCATCCACTACAGTCCTCATCCCCTATTGCCTTTACACTTAAATGGTCTACTCTAATTAAATGTAAGCGTCTATGAATGATCAAGTGCAGGAGAAAAAGTTATTTACCTGTAACTAGAGTTCCCCATCATTGGTATCTGTCAAGATTTATGACGTGTTAGAACTCGAAAGGATACAGCAGACAGTCCCAATTCTTCACCTATTCCAATCGAGGTTCTCAACAGTAGTACCTCCTCTAGGAACCAAGGAAACGGGGAAAACACAGAAGAGACTGTCTGTCTGTCTCCAACGGCAGCCTCAGATTATCACAAGCCCACTGTTCAGTAATCTTGACAAAACACAATATAGTACAAAGGATTTGGAATATATTTGGCTAAAACATGTAGCTAAATGAACTACCAATGAGTCAATAGCCTTCACACCGTACCCCTCAGTTTGCTCTGGGATATTGTAACTAGCCTCAGTCGTAATAGGACACATGCCCCGAACTGAAAGGCGCAGGGGAAGAGAAGCTGCACTGTGGAGATGTGAAGTCTGGATGCCATATGAGGAACATCAGCAGGATCCAAAATGCTCAGATTAGTAATTGCAAAAAACACAGTTGATGGACAGAATGCAGAACAGTGTCTTACATTCACCCCAGTACAAAGATCCCGGCCTAAATCCATCGTTTTTTTGCACTCCACACCACCCTAGGTCAGACAATGGCTATATTCAAATCAGCCTACACCCTGTGCCTCATGGGAACAGTCCAGCCCGAACTACCAAGCCATGTCTTTCATAGACCAGAATCAAGCATCCAAGGACCGGTTTCTGGCTATCAGCCTTCTTCAGCCTGGATAGCTTGACTCCAGTGATGTGGAGAGCCTGGGACTCACGTCTGAGCATACCCAGCCCACTCGGGGTGAAAATTGCAAAAAACACAGTTGATGGACAGAATGCAGAACAATGTCTTACATTCACCCCAGTACAAAGATTTGGGCCTAAATCCATCATTTTTTTTGCACTCCACACCACCACCCTAGGTCAGACAATGGCTATATGCAAATCAGCCTAGACCCTGTGCCTCATGGGAACAGTCCAGCCCGAACTACCAAGCCATGTCTTTCCTAGACCGGAATCAAGCATCCAAGGACCGGTTTCTGGCTATCAGCCTTCTTCAGCCTGGATAGCTTGACTCCAGTGATGTGGAGAGCCTGGGACTCACGTCTGAGCATACCCAGCCCACTCGGGGTGAAAATTGCAAAAAACACAGTTGATGGACAGAATGCAGAACAATGTCTTACATTCACCCCAGTACAAAGATATGGGCCTAAATCCATCATTTTTTTTGCACTCCACACCACCACCCTAGGTCAGACAATGGCTATATGCAAATCAGCCTAGACCCTGTGCCTCATGGGAACAGTCCAGCCCGAACTACCAAGCCATGTCTTTCCTAGACCGGAATCAAGCATCCAAGGACCGGTTTCTGGCTATCAGCCTTCTTCAGCCTGGATAGCTTGACTCCAGTGATGTGGAGAGCCTGGGACTCACGTCTGAGCATACCCAGCCCACTCGGGTTGAAAATTGCAAAAAACACAGTTGATGGACAGAATGCAGAACAATGTCTTACATTCACCCCAGTACAAAGATATGGGCCTAAATCCATCATTTTTTTTGCACTCCACACCACCACCCTAGGTCAGACAATGGCTATATGCAAATCAGCCTAGACCCTGTGCCTCATGGGAACAGTCCAGCCCGAACTACCAAGCCATGTCTTTCCTAGACCGGAATCAAGCATCCAAGGACCGGTTTCTGGCTATCAGCCTTCTTCTGCCTGGATAGCTTGACTCGAGTGATGTGGAGAGCCTGAGACTCACGACTGAGCATACCCAGCCCACTCGGGGTGAAAATTGCAAAAAACACAGTTGATGGACAGAATGCAGAACAATGTCTTACATTCACCCCAGTACAAAGATCTGGGCCTAAATCCATTGTTTCTTTGCACTCCATACCACCCTAGGTCAGACAATGGCTACATGCAAATCATCCTAGACCCTGTGCCTCATGGGAACAGTCCAGCCCGAACTACCAAGCCTTGTCTTTCCTAGACCGGAATCAAGCATCCAAGGACCGGTTTCTGGCTATCAGCCTTCTTCAGCCTGGATAGCTTGACTCCAGTGATGTGGAGAGCCTGGGACTCACGTCTGAGCATACCCAGCCCACTTGGGGTGAAAATTGCAAAAAACACAGTTGATGGACAGAATGCAGAGCAATGTCTTACATTCACCCCAGTACAAAGATCTGGGCCTAAATCCATTGTTTTTTTACACTCCACACCACCCTAGGTCAGACAATGGCTATATGCAAATCAACCTAGACCCTGTGCCTCATGGGAACAGTCCAGCCCGAACTACCAAGCCATGTCTTTCCTAGACCGGAATCAAGCATCCAAGGACCGGTTTCTGGCTATCCGCCTTCTTCAGCCTGGATAGCTTGACTCCAGTGATGTGGAGAGCCTGGGACTCACGTCTGAGCATACCCAGCCCACTCGGGGTGAAAATTGCAAAAAACACTGGGTGTGAGTGTTTGATTGGTTCAGATGCTCCGTCCATCACCACCCCCTTTTGTACCGCTTTTGTCCGCTATTAGTGTGGCAGGGTATGCTCAGACGTGAGTCCCTTGCTCACTTTGCCACTGGATCCCAGCAAGCCGGGCTGAAGACGGCTGGAATGCCAGAAACCGGTCCTCGGAAGCTTGTTTCCGGTCCAGGGAAGACATGGCTTGGCAGTTCCGGCTGGACTGTTCCCATGAGGCACAGGGTCAGACTGATGAGCATATAGCATATAGCCATGTCTGAACTGGGGTGCCAGAGTGGGCTAAAGAACGGTGATGGATTAAACCCAGATCTTTTGACTGGGTGTGAGTGTTTGATTGATTCAGATGCTCCGTCCATCACCACCCCCTTTTGTACCGCTTTTGGCTGCCATAAGTGTGGCAGGGTAAGCTCAGACGTGAGTCCCTTGCTCACTTTGCCACTGGATTCAAGCAAGCCGGGCTGAAGACGGCTGGAATGGCAGAAACCGGTCCTCGGAAGCTTGTTTCCGGTCCAGGGAAGACTTGGCTTGGCAGTTCGGGGTGGACTGTTCCCATGAGGCACAGGGTCAGGCTGATTTGCATATAGCCATGTCTGAACTGGGGTGGCAGAGTGGGCTAAAGAACGGTGATGGAATAAACCCAGATCTTTTGACTGGGTGTGAGTGTTTGATTGATTCAGATGCTCCGTCCATCACCATCCCCTTTTTTAGTAATTGGGCATCTGAGGAGGTCGAAAGAGTTCTGTATGGAATGAAGAAATTGGGAACTGCAACCAGGATGGAGAAAAACATAGTTTAGGCACAATTAGTTTGGGTGTTGAACTGGTACTGAAGCCAAAACAAAAATGCACATTAAGAGGTATCTACCTAAAACCTGTGAGAGATCTATATACTAGCACTGTCCTATCTTCAATTGCTGCTAACCCAGAAGTGTAACCAAGCCATATCTTATATTAATTTCCATGCCGCTGTCTTCCACAGTCTTTATGTCTAAACACTTCTGAATGTATACAATGCTCTAAATACTGGATGCGGGTCAGTTTGCACCATAACCTGTGCTTCTGCTTTTTGTTGCTCCCTAATATTCCTGACATTACTTTTCACAGACATGAATACAATCTGCTCTCTTCCCTGATGAGATATGGTATCAGATGATAGACTGTCTGTGCTCCGACAACTGAAGATGGTTACAAAGTAATATGTTTTTTAAGGTTGTTTAACAGAGACAAATGGGTGTTAGTTAGCTGTTAGTTTGCAAAAGGAGAGGAGGAGGTTGAGAGAAGAAGTGTCACAGGTGTAGGTGCAGTGGATAACCAATCTCATGTCAGTGTTTTCGAAGGAAATGCAAAAGGGAGCACATTGTTTATATGTACAGTCAATCAATCAGTCAAAGAGGACTTATAATGCTCTGCTAATCACCAGTGAGGGTATCTACGTGCTTCTTAAAGAGGGTTCAGTTGAACAACCTGGTCTTGAGTCCCTTCCTCAATTCCAACAGAACGGATGAGGTCTGGAGGGGAAAGGGGAGGTAAGTCCATGACTTCGCGGTGAGGTAGGAGAAGGAGCGTCCTCCACTGTTGCTTCGGCGGATGTGGGCAGTGTGAGCAAGGCAGAGCGAGGTGAAGCGCATGTTTCTGGAGAGTTGGTAGAAGTTCAGGTGGGAGTTAATGTATGCTGGTCCTTGGTTGTGTAGGGCTTTGTAGGCGTGGATCAGCATCTTGAATTGACATCTGTCTTGAATGGGTTGCTAGTGGAGCTTTTGAGGTGGTGGGGAAGTGCGAGTTCACTTTGGGAGGTCGAGGATACATCTGGCCACTGAATTCTGCCTGATTTGCAGTCTCTTCAGGAGGTGCAAGGTGATACGTACGTAAAGTGCATTGTCATAGTCCAGCTGGTGACTAGGACTTGAGTGACGGTTCGTCTGCTGTTGATGGGGAGCCATTTGAAGATCTTACGAAGCATGCGAACAGTGAGGAAGCAGGCGGAGGAGACTGCATTGATCTGGTTTTTCATGGTGAGCTTGCTGTCCTGGATGATGCCATTGTTGTGGGCATGGTCTGTCGGAGTAGGTAAGGGTCCTAGTTAGTAGCGGCTCACATGGATCAAGGTTTTGGGGGGGGCAGGCGGTAGTAAAAAAAGTACCTTATGGCCGCGTCTCTCGTCATTCCTCCCTCCGTCAGGAAGCACTCAGGCTCCCCTTAGCCAATCACAACTCTGAAATGCAGCATTGTGATTAGTCTGAACGCCGTGGCTCGGCGCTTAGCCAGGGACCGAGTGCCAGGCTTTAATGTAGCCAGGCTTTATTGCAGCCTGGTTGGAGAACATGCAAAGTGCGCATGACTGTTTGGCCAGCCTGAGAAGGCCGTCCAAACAGTCAAGCACACTGATAACAGTGTATACCACTCGTCGTGGGTGCCTGTTATTCCCCCTAGCTAAGCTTCAAGGACACAAAATAAAACGATAATAAACCATGGTGTAATATTGTTTTAGTTTATTTTTTGCTGCTGGAAGGGAGGGGTTGGGCAACGCTCCGGAGGAACTGTCGCTGGTCCTAGTTCAGAAGGCGCCCAGTTGTCGCTCCATGGGGAGGTGTTGTTCCCGAAGATGCACACATCTGTTTTGTCTGTGTTGAGCTTTATGCAGTTATCTTTCATCCGGTCGGCGAAGCTCGTCATGCACCTGCGGAAGGTCCATTTTGGTGGAGGGGTCTTCTGATAGTGAGAGGGTGAGCTGGATGTCTATGGTGTAGGATATGATGTGTAGTCCATGGGTTCTGACGATGTTGGCAAACGGGGTCAGGTATGTGTTAAACAGTGTAGGGCTGAGGGATGAGCTTTGAGGGACTCAACATATGATGGTCTTAGGTTCTGAGGTAAAAGGTGGTAGACAGATTATCTGGGTGCTTCCTGTGAGGAAGTTGGCAATCCATTTGAGGGCATCTCCTTGGATTCCAATGTGGTGAAGCCTCTTAAATGTTAAGTGTGTGGTGGGATACGGTGTTCAACGTTGCTGAGACGACAAGGAAGATCAGGGCCGCCGATTCTTTTGATCAAGGAGGGTTCTAATGTCATTGTTTATGCCACAGATACTCTCCTAGTCACATCTCTCAATTAGAGTAAACATGTATGGGCCCAATATTGCTCTGAGCATTTTTGAAAGTTTTATTGTTCTGGGGACATGCAAAGCTTTGGATATGGCAATTGATACATTATAGTTCCCAAGGAGGCTTGCTTATTTTAGTTCCAGTTTCGTTGAAAACACCAAGAACCATCAATATGAGGCACACTCTTGAAAGTTAACAGGTTGGCAGATTGGCACAAAGTGTGCATTCAATTATGACATTATGTTACAAATAGCACCAGTTGGTTAACGCCTTCTACTGTTGTAAAGCAGTAAACCCTTCTTAACCCCTTCCCTGTGGGGGTAATTCCCCCACGGTGCGGGAGTGAGCAAGGTGCCACGGGGCTCGTGATGATGCCAGCTCGTCATGGGTCACAGTGGAGCTGTGCTCATGACGAGCTGGTCTCGTCACGACCCCCCCCACTGATTAATTTGCCTGCACAGGCAGGGAATCAATCGCTCGTGGGCGGCGCGAGCCTTTATGACGAGCCCAGCTCGTCATGAGCACAGCTCCATTGTGACTCATGACGAGCTGGGCTCGTCATGATCACCGAAGAGGTTAAATGGAGAAGCTTTCAGAAATCTGTTTCTAAAATGCATAATTCTAGCAACGTTGATTGGCCATTCGATTTTTTTCTCTAAATCTCATTTACCTTGTAGAGTGCTAGAAAGACAATAATAGATTTTTGAGCACCATGAAGCAAAATTCAAAGTCCCTTCTCGGTCTCCTCAAGAGAAAGCTGTTGGTTTAGGCCTACAATGCGGAATGTAGCGTGCATGTACTAGCACACTGTGATGTAATCAGCTATTGAATCAATTATCGTTAATCTCCCTTGTTTGTTTTCCTTATCCATTTTTAGCTGTTCATACATAAAGACAGGATTGTGCATGTTATTCAACTTAAGTTTTGTATATGTTTTCAATGGCCAAACGTTTTTTTTCATTTTGCGAGTAAAGCTAAATGAAATTAATTTTGAAAGTAGACGTTCCTTTTCAACCTACCAAGCCTGTCATCTATTGACTAAAAAGGTCTCATTCAATAAGGGTGCAAAATAAATATTAGCATTATATAAATGCACTCCTAAACGAACAGCTTAAGAATTCAAACTAAATAGACAGGAAGTCGTCTATTTTAATTCTTTTTTATGGTATTTTGCAGAGTTTTGATTATTTTTTTGTGCTGGGGAGACATTAATAAGAGTAAACCAAGACAACTATAAACGTTGGTGTTGCAGTTGGTTTGGATATTAACTCTGTATAGTTTGCGTCGGTGTTGCTTTCTTTTGTTTGGTAATCTAATTTTGTGAAGCAGTTTTTGTATCTACAAGTAATCAACTTTCTTTCTGAAAATGTGCTTTTATCAAACTAAAATAACTTTCATCCTTCTTTCCTTTCCCTTTTTGTGTTTATTATGCTCTTTAGGTAAAAGCAACATGTTTTTTCTAATTCCCAGTGTTATTTATTTCTTTACAGCAATGTCCTCTTATCTTTTCATCATTAAAACCGAGTTGCCTGCTGCAATTGCGGGGTTTTTAAGAGGTGACCACACCGGGTAAGCATAATACTTTAAAATAAAGCAGTGAAACTCTGTAGATAGTGAAGTGGTTAATGCGGAAAACATGTCACCTCTAATTTGTTGTAGGTATTTGTAACTTTTTTTCTTTTTTTTTTTTTAGAGCAGTTCGAACCGTTTGTCTCCGAGTTTAATTTGCTAATATTCCCATGGGAAATCGTACAATATTTGTTGTGGATCAAAAGTACCAAATGCCATAGTGTAGCAGGAGACATGATTTAAAATTTGCTGTTTTAAATTGAATATTGCTGTTCGAGTAAGTGTGCCCTGTTACAGAACATAACTGAAATACTTTGGAAAAAAGCTCTACTTTTCCCCCAAAAATGTAAAGATACACCGTTTTATGGACTTAGAGTTTGAATCAATATAATGAACCAACATTTTTCTGTCAGATGGCAGTTGCTATTAGTACAACCCTTAACTTTGCACATATTTAATTTTTTTTTTTTTACTTGTTTGTGCACAACAACATTGATGGCTCATGTCCCAATACCAATAATGTCATAAGATATGTACATCATGGGGCTTATTTAGAGTTTGGTGTACTATGGGTAACTCCACCCCGTCACAAAATGTCTTCCACTCAAGTTAATTTCATATTTCACTATACTAATTCAGCATAAATCCTTTAAGGGTCTGGAGTAGCGTGCTACTCGCCGAAAAAGCGCTTTATCAGGGGTAGTAAACTCTACTTAAATGCAAACCTTTTTAGGTCGAGCCTAGCTCAGCGCGCATGCGCTGCTCTAGGAGAGGGCCTCTTGGAATCACTCCAGACTTCCCAGAGACTTCCCTGTGTTGGTCAGACTCCTCCCACACATTCCATTGGCCTTGGCTTGTGGTTTTCAATAATGAAAGCACGCAAATGGCCAAAGACGGGTGCATGTCCCACCTTTCCTCCATACGTTCACTCCCATGGCCTTTGTGTATTGTCCTGGATCAGGTTACTAATTAAACACACCACTTTCGCGGCTGCGCTTTTCTTTGTTACGTGCTTGTGTTTGACATTTTCTGTTTTTATTCTGTGTTCCTTGTATTTTACATTGGAAAGTAAGCTTGTGTGTGATTCATTTTTGTAAATTAATTGTATCTTATTAACAAAGTTGCGTGTGTCTGCATTTAGGTTCTAGTTTATTTTTTCATTGAAATCCGTAGAGCAAGTGACTGCGTGTGTATCGCCTTTTAAACGCCAATTCCCGCCTCGCCACATGCCAGTCCTTGCCCCCAGCCAACTCCTGTCATTCGTAAGTTGCTTATTCTCCTAATTGCTTGTTTTATTTAGGTTCAGGCATTTGAACACAGGAGTGGCCGGGATGTGCTGCCAAAGCTGTGTTACCTGCTCATGTTTGTCTGGGTCTGCACCCCTCCCTGCCTTGCCACACTTCTGTTCTTGTTATATTTATGCTTCTCTTTACAAAGTTACAAGATATGTATCTATGCACCTGTTTATGAGAGAGTATGGTAGTTAGTACAGTCCTTTTTTTCTTCTGCATGTCTACTAAAGACAGTATCAGAGCTGCTGTAGGGACACATTTGTGGTGTGCATGTATTAGGTGCTTTACAGGTGCCCCCTGCTCAGCAGTTTCCTGCCCCTCTCCGGGGACTCGCTTCATACTATACAATCCTTTCAGTGGACTCGCCGCAGTAGCCGTTAGAGAGCATGCTGGCTCAGGGTTTGCTGCTCCGGCAATGGCTTCCCGCTGCTTCCCAGGTCTCTCTGAGATGTGTGCCGAAAGCTGCATGCTCCTCTCTAGGCTCCACTCTGCAGGGCCACCTGTGTAAATGTGGGGAAGTCTCGATATCTCTGGTCACCTTGAGCACCATCTGGATCCGGCGTCCTTCCAGCGCCACATACAGGGCAAGTGTGATCTGCGACTGCACACAGATAGCCCTGGCTTCTTGCAGGGCATGCAACCTAATATTACGTAACATCTCGTTGCTGCGATATTACAGACCTACGAAGCCCCCTTATTTTTCAAGTTTATAAATATTGAATTTGCTGTACAATTTTGAGCTACCTTAATAGCTTACATAAGCTATGTGTTTGCTTTTACTCCAGTGTTTTGAAATGTTTTCTCTTTTACTTTATGAACAAGCACTAGCAAAGCCAATGTATTAGCACTCACATTATGCAGGTGAGGCCTGTTGGAGGTATTGGAGCTTTTTACATGAGCACCAGTTATATTACACAAGTTCACACCAATAGACAGAAGGAAAAATCCTTCATATACCACCAATGGGCTGTACATCTCAGGTGGCACTTTTGCATCCCCTGCTCTCCCTTTGCCCCATATGTTCCCTCTTTCTTATGCGCTACCTTTGTGCAGCCTGCTCCCTCTTTTCACTGCTGCCTTCTCTGTCTGACTCCATACTTATTTTAAATCACCTCAACATGTAAATATGTTTAGATACACCATTTATATATTTTTTTAGCACTTCCTTTAGTTGAAGTGGTGGCTGAGTATGTGAGTTAATGACTTTAATGCCCCTAATGGTCTCCACCTTCTATTTCGCTTAAGCTCACCACTGCCTCGCAGTTTATGACTTGTTTGGTAACAGCTGTCAGATGGCGCATGCTATGTTTTTTCTGTTTTCTTTTTCGCTGCGTTTCCAAAAGCATGCTATTCAGTGGGGCCCAAAGCGAGACCTATTGGCTTTGCCAATGCTTGTTTTCTATTTCTATCTCTCCCCTATCCTTCTCAATCCAAATAACGGATTAACGTATCCACCACTCAAATTACTTTCATATTTCCTTATACTAATTCCCCACTATTCCTTTATGGGTTCCGGAGTAGCATGCTTGTTGGCAAAAGAGAGCTTAACACCCCATCAGAAGTAGCAAGCGCTATATAAATGCAAACCTTTTTCCATCTTGTATCTCTCCACTATCCTTCTCAATCGAAATAACTGACTAACAAGTCCACCACTCAAATTACTTTCGTTTTTTACTATACTAATTCACACTAATCCTTTATGGGTTCCAGAGTAGCGTGCTACTCGCCAAAAAAGTGCTTCTATGCCTCGTCAGGGGTAGTAAGGGTTATATAAATGCAATTAAAATACAATACAATATTACAAGTGCCATAGGATAGCCCCCTATTGCAAATGCCATAATATATAATGCACTCATAATAAGGCAGCCTGGACAATCACCACGTTTGTTACAGAGTAACCCATCCACCAAATTCTAAATCCAGCTCTAAGTTTGTTCCAGATGTGGTGTGACATCTGATGTTTTCAGTGTTAGACTGGGCGACCATCTTTAATGGCTGTTGTACATTAGAGACGTATTGTGTCAATTTCCCACCTTCTCACAGAAATGAATTCAGAATTTACAAAAAATGCTTCTTGCACTAAGCAGATCTTTTTCTGATAATTGCTTCTGTTGTCCAAAAGCGTAGGCAAAGGAAAAAAAGATTTGTTATCACTTTGTAAACGTTCCCACTAATATAAAAAATGTACAACAAGTCTGACTTTTGTGGCGACAGGCCCTATCGTTTTAGCATTTCGTGGACTTGCGTGAAATATAAGGCTTGGGTTGGTAGGGCGTGGGGCTGATGTAATTAAGTTGTCTATGCCTACGGGTTACATAATTGATATAGGCTGTGAGCAAGATCGTAATTGAGAACACATGATCAGTAAGTCCCATTCCACGTGGAAATCAAATTAAGGCAATATGTAAATATGTATGTTTTCAGTTACCTTGCCTGGAAAATGCATCATATGTCAAAATATTTTCCTTCAGCCTCACTCTGTCTCCACTTTGTTTTTATTTTTGAACCATGTTTAGCATCGGGATTAAAAATAAATGTTTCGTTTTGATTTCGCAAATCTTTTTAGGTAAAGTGTTTTGAGAAGCAGATGCGAGCGTCCTTTATTTAATTTTCACCAGAGACTAAGAGCCTTGATCATTGGATTTGTAATCAAAGGTCGTTCTGATTATAGCGGATTGAGTTGAATTCCTTAGTTAATGTTTGTGTTGTATTCATTTGACTTCAGAGCATGTAAATTACTTTTTATTCCCAGTGTGCTGTCCACATATTTTGCGTTGTTAAATTGTTAGCGTAATAAATTGAGTTTCATGGAAGTAAAATGGCGCGGGAGGCGCCTACCGAAGCGGAGCACGTCAGGGTGCCTTGGCTGGCTGTCTGTTTATGTAGTCGAAATCTGAAAGCGAAGGGTCCGCCTCGAGGCGCCCATCCAAGTATTTCGCCACTGAGCTAAATTAGTAGCCCCCCCCGAGCTGTGTTAGGCATTCTTCCAGACTTGCTGTCATGCGCTCACCTTGTCACAACACGTAACTTTAGACTCCTCTCTGGTGGAGGTCAATGACGAACATGTGCCGAGGGTACCCGAGTGCATGCACTTAAGCATTCTCTACCTACAGCAAGGGCGAGGGAGTCATCCTGAGTGACAGTCAATTGGCAGGAAATAGGACTATGTGCTCGAAAGCATAATACATGAGCTCGATTTGCCTTGTTAACATTTTTTAATTCATATTTTTCCCCGCGTGGTTCTTTTCTTTAAGAATATAGACCCGCCATTCTCAAAGATCATACATTTACACACACTAGTCTTTGACCTCGGATTTGTGCAAATTTACCAGTTTCTAGAATTTGCAAGCATTTTTCAAGCTACACCAAGATAGAGAAGCTAGTCGCAGCTTTTCAGGTGTACATCAGGAAAACATTTGTTACTTGCTTGCTACCACTGCTCAGTAACATTTCTGTTGGCATAATTATCGAGTGTGTGAAAAGACTGGAAAGCATTATGAGTATGGCCAGGGACTGCCAGAGGACCCCCACCCTTCCGTTAACCAAGGCATAGGACGTGCGAGGGCTTTCTTTGGAAGGTGGGGGATCTGTCAACCCCCCCCCCAGCCGTATTTATTAAAACGTACAAAATCAAAAATTGAAATAAACAATAGTTACACAATTAAGCAGAAAATGTTACAATTGATATATACAGGTATTCAGATGGCTAACCTTAACATATTTCTAGTACAAGGTATTTCCTATCCAAAATCTAACATATCAATCACATTATACCATCCCTATTTTCTGCGTACCTATTTGGGCCTACGGCAAGGACAATAACTGGTGTCAGATCCTTATCACTAAGCCACACGCTCCTGATAGGAGTGCGCATGCGCAGGGGGGCCCGTTTACCGTGGGGTTACACGCCCTCCCTGGTTACCCCCGAACGCCTTATTAACCACGCCCTCCTGTCAGAGTGCGCACGCGCAGAGGGCCCGTTTACCGTGGGGGCACACCCCCTCCCCGGTTACCCCCGTACGCCCTATTAACCACGCCCTTCTGTCGAAGTGTGCATGCGCAGAGGGCCTGCTTACCGTGAGGGTACTTTGGCCCCCCGGTTACCCCCGTTCGCTCCATTAACTCCATTAAAGGGGGCCCTTGCATTTCTGCGCCATTTACTGGCGTCATTGTGCACGTGCGGGGTGGCCAACCAGCCTAGAGAAAGTGTGACTCTCTCCCCCGCACCCATGTAGCCAACCAATTGTAACTGCCCCTGGAGTTCTATTGGAGACCACTTGTCCCTCCCTTTGGGCGACCCCATTCGAGAATGGCGCCGCCCCCTAAGGACCTTAAATTAACTGCTCACCAATCATGACCTTACCGCCACAGGCCAGCGTAGTTGACCGACTATCTGTCCCCCCCTACCCTCCTATACTGAAAGGTCATGCCCTAACCTTAAATTCACAAACCTAGCTGTTATATTCTGTAATTCGACTATCAGGCCCTACAAACTAACTGCCAGGTCATGCCTTGTTCCAATACGCCCCTAACCAGGCAAGAAGATTCTCTGCGATGGTTTCATCCCCAACTGTGGACAAATTAATGCAGTCTCTTAAGAAACACGACTCCCCCCAGATGCACCCCTGGGCTATGGTCAGTAAATAGCAAGCCCTGGCAAGCCTCGCTATTTTTTGTCCCTAGGAATTTGCTTACAGTGGCACAACAACCTCACAGACTCTCTTCCCCTATCGGGAGATCTCGAATGTCTGCGCCAGGGTGTACCCCGGGTACGGACATGTCGACCCCCACTTCTACCCCAAGCGTCCCGGTATACCTGTTCCATTCTCGCCCCCTCCCCAAGTGTGTACTAAATGTATTAGGGCTGTCTGATCCAGGAAAATTAGACCTGGCGCCATAGGGCAACCAGATGGGCCCAATTGATGGCCTTACGCTGTGTCCGATAAGACACTGCACTCCTGACGGTGACACCCACTGTTGGTGCAAATGAAAAGGCTACCGGGGGAACCACGGTCCCCACCAAAATGTCCCACTGGCATCTCGTGAAGTCCATGAATCACCCCTCCTGACCACTACGCTCTGGGAAATGTTCTGTGTATGCCTACCTCCTTACTATGGAATATCCCCACTGCGTTGTGTAAGCTACGATGGCAACTGGGATCCCAGGTGTCGTAAAGGCAGAGTTCTGCTTCCTGACAAGGGGTGCTGAGGTGTTGCATACGCCTATTACTCCTGGGTTTGGCCAAGCTAGCAAGGCACATCCTTGAGTACTGCCACATTACTGCGATTGGCACGACAAATTGGTAACCTACCAATATATACTACCATGACCACGGTGGCACCTGTGAGCACAGGCGCCGTAAAGGTAGAAATACTGCTTCCAGATAAGAAACATACTGCCATGTTATGTGAAGCAACATCCTGCTACATTGCAGCGGCCAGCACAACTTATTGTTAACACACCAATAAACAATCAACCCAGTGTTTGCACCTCTTGAACCCTTGATCGATCGTCCATCACACTTGATGCCGTTGCTTGCCACTCCCGTTCCTGATGTACGGGTCGTCGCCTTGGCTGTCCACCTCTTGCAGTTATTGCAGTGTGGAGCACTTCCGCCTTGGATCCGGTCAAACCTTGTATTACCTTCCAGTCCCATTGCCTGTCCCCTTCTTGTGACCATTGTGTCATCTAACGCCTCCGACGCATCAAATTTTGCAAGTTCCAAAATGAAGTCTGTAGGTACTCTCATCGGTTGGTCTCTAGTGTCTAGGAAAAAGGACAATGTTTCTAACGCCTGGTCTTGGGGGATCTGGGTATATAAAGACACAACGTCTAATGTCACGAGCAGTTGTTTGGTTTCATCAAATTGCACTGAGGCAATTCTATTAAGGAATGCCATGGTGTCTTTCAAATGGGCACTTCAAAATTTGCATTACTAAAAAACTATTTCTCATTTGACTCAGAATTCTTCTACCAAATAAGAGGAGTAGCCATGGGATGCCCCTTTGCGCCAGAACTGGCAGTCCTTTTCATGGGATTATATGAAAACAAGTTCATATACAACAATAATCCTTATATTGAACATATTTCCAATTACACGCGATACATCGACGATGTATTCTTAATTTGGACAGGAACTCATGAACTACTCAATGAATTTGTGGAGTGGTTAAACCTAAGGACTAATGATATCAAATTCAGCTGCTCCGCATGCAATGCAACTATCAATTTTTTGGACGTCAAAGTGGTGTCATCAGATGGACAATTGGCTACAACTTTGTTCCGAAAGGAGACTGATAGAAACAAAGCCCTTCATTATAGTAGCAATCACCCGCAGCCTCAAACAGAATTTACCGTATGGACAGTTTCTACGGATTCGTAGAAACTGTTCAAACAAGGAGAACTACTTCAGCCATGCTAATCAACTAAAAGATCGTCTATTACAAAGAGGATATCCCAAAAAACTACTCAAGCATTCAATCAAGAGAGCATGGTGGACCCCTCGAGAAACTCTATTGGTGAAGAAAAACAAACCGGTCCTCAAAAGAGCTGTTTACGTCACTACGTTTCGCCCAAATGCCCACCAACTTAAGAAACTAATTATAACAAACTGGCACTTGATCAAAAATTTACATGAAGAGTTTGAAGCACCACCACTATTTGCATTTCGGAAAGAAAAAAGCGTTGCCAATCACAATGTTCGCGCATCACTACCGATGACACAAGCACCAACCTTAAGGAGTATGTCGGGCCTAACACCTATAATTAGACACCACAAATGTGGTACATGCACTTGTTGCGACCAAACCATAGAAAGTTCAATTTTCGCATTCCAAGATATTTATTGGAAACATGAGGTGTTTACCAACTGTAAAACCAGAAACTTGGTTTATGGAGTCATGTGTCCTTGCCCAAGTCTATATATTGGCAAAACGACCCAGGAAATTAGACAACACATCACACAGCACAAATCTCGTATACGGAGACGAGTCGAGAATGCGCCACTTGTCAATCATTGGATTACTAAAGATCATAAAGAAAATAAACTTCAATGGACTGTTCTTTCCAAAATTGAAAAAGATCCTCGTGGGGGGGGGACCTTGAGGCACGGCTAAGTCAAAGAGAAGCCCTTCTCATCATGAAGTTTAATACTGCCACTAACGGTCTCAACGAGATTTCCGAAATATTTAAATCCTTGTGAATATTGATGCATTACGTGCCCGAATTCTGCGAGCCTTCGGCTGATGCTTTGCAAGGGTGTCCTTCTGTGGTTGCGTGGTAGGCATACCACAGTTCCACTTCACCAGCACATCACCGTTCCCCAACCGTAGAGAAAAAAACCACAAAGTCCAGACTCCTTTGCGGCAGTCACGTGAGGAGACAGGAAGTAAATGCCCCTCCATGAGCAACGCTGACGCTTGCCAGACAGGGATAGAATTGCTTGTCAAACGGAATCTACAACCGCCCGGTAAGACCACAGTCTGACTACGCTACCTGAACCGCGACATTAGAAGGGCTTCCTTTGACAAATGTCCCGCATGCTTTACGCTTCCAGTAGGTTATATGAAGACCCGCAATTGAAGCAGCGGACGCTGGCCACAAACCGAGACCATCGAACCCATTAACCCGGGGTAAGCGACTAACGGTGTTAGTTTAGTATAGAAGCCGATCCAATGTCTATAAGCCGACATTAAATGGGGCATCGATCTTATTCCATCATAGGGACTGAGGACACGAGTGCTTCTCACGGTGGAACAAATTGAAGGGCAACTATCTATATACCTCTAAGGATTTATTTTACACGAACAACCGTGCATTTCACGGTAAGCCACTTTAATGGAGCGATAAGTTTAATGCAGCTATTTATCACTCTATACATGTTGTTACCTGAGTACTTTCCATTATCCTTTTTCAGTGTTGTCTATGTGTGAAACATGGATTTTGACATACATGGACTGTACTCATGAGCTGGAGAACTGAAGGTAGGGAAGCAACTAGGGGGTCGTACATTAGACCTAAGGCCATAGGTCATGTTGAAGTTTAGTTAGCCTAAAACATGTTGTTTTTTTGTTGTTTTTTGTGGATAGTTATTGGTCCTGAGGAGAACCCACAAAACAGTCGGGGTTCGAAACGTGTCGACCGACCTGGTCCCTGATCACATAGAAGTTACCTGTGTATATAGGAAAATATTTCCCTTGTAAAAGATTGGATTAATTTAAATCTGTGATACATGATACATTGGGTGTTTAATCATACATGTGGATGTGACAAAGGGACTTTTTCGTTTTTTGTTTCTAGGATGGATGTTTGTATAACTGTGATATGAATGTGGAATTGGCCAAGTGTATGGTGATGAAACTGTTTTAGCGTGCCCTTATCATTTTGTTCACAAATGTGTTCATGTCTTTTATGTATTGAAATGCACAACTAAATATGTTGTCCTCTGATAAAATAACTGAAAAATTAAATGAAGATTGAATAATGTGCGTTGGACTAAGTTGCAATCTTTAAAGCAGAATTTCATGTTTTCTCTCTTGAAATGACCTCAACTAGTTGAATAGCCAGTCTCAGCATTGGCAATTGTTTTGTTCTATTTCTATCTGCATTATTGGCAGTATCTAGATGCCAGTCTGCAGCTTCGAGCCTGAACCCACTGTAGGCCTGTTGACTCCAATGCAGTGTCAGACTGGGGGCAACAAATAGACCCAGTCACCACAAGGAAAGGGGCTCCCACTAGCGAGTCAAACAGCTAAAAAAGTGGTCCATGTTTGCAATTTGAGGCAGTTTTGAACTTGTAAAGACACACTGTATAGGTGTGTTTTTTTTCAAGGTATGGGAGACTGTGCATTTGTGCTTGCCGCAGGCAATCAAGCAATGTCTGTGGCAATATTGGGGAAATCAACAGCAAAAGCTGGCCTAGAAGACCACAAAATAATAATGATACCATCACTTATAAAGCCCAAACAGCTACCCCAAACAGAGGTGTCCCAGCTCTATAGCAGTTGGCGGCAGGCCGACAGAAGGTCTCAACGAAGAAACGCCCTGGTCATACTAGCCACATCTGAAGAACAATGTTTTCACAGATTTCCTGAATAATGGCTCTGAAACAATATGCTGAATATTATTAGGCAAGGACTTCCAGAGTTTAGAAGCCTTAACCTTGAAAGATCTGCCACCCATCCAAGCTCTTCTAAATCGAGGAGTGCATAGGAGATTTTATGCATTAGATCTCAGCATTCGGGTCTGCTTAAAGCTACACAAGCGTTGTTTTAAAATGCTAGGGCAGTTACTGTGGATTGACCGGAATGCTAATGTCAAGGCCCTAAACTCAATCCTTCGAGCCACTGGAAGCCAGTGGAGCTCCTTAATGTGCCGAGAGATATGATTACGGAATGGTACCTGTCTAATCAATCTCGCAACCACATTCTGAACCATCTGCAATCTTATGACCAAATATGCTGGCAGTCCCACATAGAGGCCGTTCACATAGTCCATTCTAGCTGTCACAGTGGCATGGACTATTACTCGGTGACATTGCTCTGGTAGCAGATGAAGGAACTTTCGCAGGCTTCTCAGTTTGCTAAAGCAGGACGACAATACCTGCCCGATTTGAACCGAGAAACAGAGGTCAGTTTCCCACTTAACTCCCAGGTTTTGGACCGTGATTTTGGGATTGGGAGGGGGACCCATTTCCAGCGGCCACCACAAATTCGATGCTGGCTGCAAGTTTTTTCCAAAGAACAACACTCCAGTTTTCTCTGCATTGAGTTTAAGCTTATTATTGTTCACCCATAGTGAGATGTCTTTCAAACAACCTTTAAAAAGCTTAAAGGTGTCTCCCGACTGCTCGTTAAAAGAGAACACCAACTGGGTATCATCTGCGCATGATATCGCCTTGACACCCCGATTGCCAATGAGTGAGAACAATGGGGCAAGATAAATATTGAAGAGAAAGGGGATTAGTGTTGATCCCTGAGGAACACTGCACCATAAAGTTTTGGGTTTCGACCTATGAGGTTGCAGAGCAACCTGCTGAGTACAGTTAGTAAGAAATTATTTTAGCCAGGTTAGTGCCACTCCCCCAATGCCGATATCCTGGATTCTCTGTGCCAATCTTCTGTGGTCTACTGTTTCAAATGCTGCTGATAGATCCAGGAGCACCAGCATCGCTGATGCCCCAGAATCTACCGACATTCTCACTGATTCTGCCACCTCTAAAAGAGCCGTCTCTGTACTGAAACTGGGTCTGAAACCCGATTGAGTGTTGTGCAAAATTCTGTGTTTCGCAATGAAATTGGCCAGCTGTTTTTGCACCATTTTTTCCAGCGTTTTTGCTGGTGCTGGTAGCAGTGAGATTGGACGGTAGTTACTCAAATCGCCTGGCTCTCCATTGGGTTTTTTCCTAAGGTGGACAATTGCATGTTTCCACACATCAGGAAAGATACCAGACTTAAGAGATGCATTCCAAATGTGGGTCAACACCTTAGTAAGCGAGTGACCCATCTCTTTCCGCAGTTTACGGGGGCAGGGGTCTTCCAGTGAGCCTGACTTGCAGCTCAGGATTTGTGCCCATGCATCCTTCTGGGTGATCGAGATGTATTCCGTACAGGAATAATCTGGTTTGCTACCCTCCTTGGCCTCAGTTTTATCAGTCTCAGATATTGCTGTAATCAAATCATGAATTCCTTGAATTTTGTTATCGAAAAAATCAGCAATACTTTCACACAGCGACAGGGAAGATTTCACTTCAATCTCTAATTCTTTCGGCCTAAGAAAGGAGTCCAGGACCTTAAATATTTCTTTACTTGAGTTATCTGCCTCCTGAATGCTTCTCGCCACATAGTCTCTCCTGGCCTCACTCATTAATTTATGAAGCTCTTTCAGCGCTTCCTTATATATCACTTTAGCTGTATCGCAGTAATCCACCCGCAACAGCCGTTCCAGGTGTTTGCACCTACTTTTGTATGTTCTCAGGATCTCTGAAAAACAGGGGGCCGAGGGAGATTGCCTCTGTGTCTTGAAAATTCTGGCAGGGGCAGTAGCTTCCACAGCGACGGAAATCCATTTATGTAAGGCACATGAGTCGGCATTGGGGTCAATCGATAGTGAAGGTACACTACCCTATAGGACTTACCCTAAGGACCTCGCGGGCAGCTTTTTGCAATTTCTTTTTAAGAGATTACGAGTGCCCCCTTCTGTCTGGACATTTCAAAATTAGATGAAAAAGGGATCAATAAATGATCCGTCCACACCAATTGCCTAGGGAACTCAGTTTTCATGGATTGAATGTTAGAAAGCATCAGGTCAAGGGTGTGCCCTGCCCTATGGGTGGGGAGATGCACATGCTGAACCAGGTAAGCCCCCAAGAGAGCCTCAATAAACTGCTCTGCCTGACCGCAGTTAGGATTGTTCATGTGTAAGTTAAAATCTCCTAGTGCCATGAAATTCGAGTGTAGAAGAGATTTCTGGGCAATGTAGTTACAAACTGTCTCAATAACACATGGTGCACATTCCGGGGGTCTATAGATCAGGAGTCCTGAAAAAGAAGTGGAGGGGCCTACTTTGACCAGGAGTCTCTTAAAATGTTGGCTACCCCCTCCTCTTTCCCCCTCTCTGTTTGTGCAGCAGATTTTAAAGCCAGGCGGAACAGCAAAGGAAACTGCTGAAATGGCGTCATCTTTAAGCCATGTTTCTGTCAGAAACCTGATATCCCATATGTTCTCCGTCAATAAGATCCATATGTCCTCTGCATGCTTAGCTAGGGATCTACAATTAATAAGGCGTGCCTTAAACTTACAAATGTTCTTACTCAATTCCCTCTTATATCCCCCCTTGCCACTACTGCCTACAACCTCTGTGTTGTTTCCTACGACCCAGTGACATCCTGCACAGTTATTGGGGAGTGAATTGTATGCTGGATTTATAGCGTGTTTCCTCGGGCAAGGGTTACCTCTAAGCAACAATTCCTCGCCCAACAGATAACTTTGTTGCAGGGAAAATGGGCAGCACACTTGGCGGCTGTCCGGACGTGGACGGGCCCAGACGGGCTTGCCTATGGCGAGCCGGCAGCGCGCCCGCTGCGCGGCCGGGCACCCATGTATTCTATATAGAGCGTCCTTCCCAGAAGTAGGAGGATAGGGGGCGGAGCTACGCTCCTCCACACAATCGGCACGCAAAGCCAGGGTGGACCGGGAACCAGCTTTGGATATCAACTGCTATAAAGTGCTACGTGCCTGAGGTAAAAAAAACTCCATACATGACAATTCAACAGAAAATGAAAGTCAAAAGCATTTTAAAAACAGTGCAATCGTATTTTTAAAAAGACAGGTCTCCTTTCTCAAATAACAGATAGCCTCCTGGCGGGCTGTTACCTATTAGTGCAAAATAGGCACACAAACAGCCAAATCAAGTATTTGTAATGCAATAGGTCTCGCACTTAGAGTTTGAGCTATTGGCATTGTAAATGACGATGCCTTTTATTTTTGTGTTGTTCTTAAAACGGATTTAAAAAAAGGCAATGTCATTTACAATGCCAATAGCTTAAACTCTCGCGAATGCAAGACCTATTAGATTGCAAATGCGTTCGGCCCCCGTGATGTAGAGATTAAATAAAAAAGCGTGCCTAGCTATGTGAGAAACTAGTGCTGGGACACTAATTAAAGCCTACCAAGTAACAACAGACGTAACAGGGGGTGTCCTCATGGGAGGTTACCAAAAAATACAAGGAGTGGGCGGAGCTTCAAGTCCATACCTGAATACAGCATGCCTCGCAGAGCAGCACATGCACTGCCCAGGCTCGACCGAAAAACGGTCCACAGACTGAACTGTCAAACCAGATGACCGCGTGCTGCTGTCTCATTGCGCTACAGGCCAGTCCGACCCTGTTCCAGTGTCAGCATTCAGTGTTTTTATGCACATTTTGGTAGCGTTGTAAGCACATATGTATTTTGTAAATATATATCGTTAAATGTATTTTTAAAATAAAGTAATTTTTTAATTCGTAAAGGACTGATTTTTAATGTGACGTGATTCAAATTGTTAAGCACTGCTGATTGGGCTAATAACAAAAGTGTTAATAAATGTAAACTTGGTAGTGTTCTGCAATCGACCCCTAATGTCGACTTATTTTTCCCATAGATCGTGGTACCTGGATGGGGAAATCCTGCTGGTGCTCACCGCGGTGTGCATTGTGTTTCCTCTCGCTCTCCTCCCCAAGATAGGTAAGAAGCGGGATAACGCCTCTCCCTTCCACACCTCCTGCCTGCCCAGCACCCACAAGTTATTAAAATAGACCACTTTTAAGCACACGCTTTACTGTGGGCGGTTGATGGAGAATGAGCAGTTTAACTTTAGATTTATTGGGCCTCATTCTGCCTGCAGCTCTCAGTAGTTAACCTATCACTCGCACTGCAGTAGTATGCCGCTCGCCCGTCTAAAATAAAATCTTTACAGCAGAACATTAAAGGGCAGCCTTTACTTACAGCATGCCATTAGTGGTAAGCCAGTTCTAATTCTGCGCGCCAAAACGGCATAAATGATCTGTGACAGGCAGCTGGAATGCTGTTATTCCGAGCTCTAAGCCCCAGATACCAGGCATTCTAATGCAAAACATGCCCGACATGCAAGGCTCTGACTGCGCTGTATATTAGGATCAGTTTCCATATAACTTACTCTTTATTTTATCGTTATTTTACAGGCTTTCTCGGCTACACAAGTAGTTTAGCGTTTTTCTTTATGGTGTTCTTTGCTCTTGTGGTAAGTTGAAATCCTGTGGTGCACAATTTCTGAGTTTAAAGTTAACATCAATATGTTGTTTGTTATTTAGATTTTTTTGTTAGGACTATATATATTTTTTTGCTGTGGACTCGTTGTTTTCTGTGTCAAGTTGCATTTGTGTCCTACAAAAAAACTTGCTTCATTTGGATTCCTTTATTATTTTTATGGAACTCCGACATTTTCACTGCACGCCATCCCATGTCTGCTCAGTTAAAATTTCTCTGAAAACGTTGAAATCAAAGTATAGAATTATATATAGTATAAAGTACCCCCTGCTGTACATTATGATGATACTGTAGGTCTCCTCGGAGTTCCATGATCATGTCGTAGAACACTGCTGAAGGCCGAGTTCCTTTATAAGGTTATTAAACTCCGAGGTGACTGGCAATATCCTTATCATGTATGGCATAGTGTACTTTATTCCTTATAATACATGGTTGCACCGTCACCTTCCCTACAAACCGCTTAAATTCTTGGTGCACAGCACTTACATATGGAAGAGAGAGTACGTCTGCAAACATGAATAATAAAAATAGAATCTCAAGTACAAAATTAAACACAACAAAAATAGTTAAAATATTTATTGCAAAGGATATTGCTATCCATTTAACAAGTCATTTTTTTTAAAGGTGCAGTAGCTTAGAATGTGTAGAAACATTCCAACTTTTCTCTAATTACCCAAGGAGTGCACACAAATAAACATGTTGGCATAAACATCTCCTTCCTGCTTGTCACTGAACAGCTAGAAAAATAGAGCAGAAGAAAAGCTGTAATTTGTTTTTGTTTGTTAGCTGGATTAATTATGCTCCTTGCCCTGAACTGCCTTTCCCCTCGGCTGCTGGCAGCTGGCATTGTGACATAAGAACTTAACTGATATTACAGTTGAGGGGCTTCATCATTTCTTTATAAAAGCCGACTGGGTGCGTCCCCAGATGCCAGTTATAAAGATATTAGAGACTGCTTGTATGTAGGGATTTCAGAATCCTGTGTATTACAGATGGGAAACTGTGAATGAGGGGGATCTATTTCACCAATGATTCTGAATGACCTCTAATAATTGAGAACAAAGCTTGAGTAGTATATGATGTCACTCCGAATTGTGGAGTGAAAAACATCCCAGTTGTTCACAGTTTACCCATCTATCATTTAATGTTGTATACGCCGCTCTTCAAATCATGAGCCCCTTCTTTCAACATGTAAGCAGGGAGGGGGAGTAAGTTTTATGGAACATATTAAAGAAAAAAAACTAAAACAAACAGGCCTCCTGCCACTTATCCCACCACCCTCTATATGTACCTTTTCCCTCCATCAATATTTAAAAAAACATACCTGACCTTCTGCTACTCAACCCCCACCACTCACTCGGAAACCTTTCCCCTGCCCAACATCAAATATTACAACAACAAAAAAATACCCAACCTTCTGCCTCCTTATACCATATCCATGATATACCCCTCCAGTCCCCAAACAGGAAAAAAGATTTCTGGCCTCCTGCCACCCTCTCCCACCACCCACTGCAAATTCTGCTGCTCTCAAACAGAAAAATAAATACCCGGCCAGCTGTGCTGTCGCAGCCCCTCCCAGGCCAAAGCCACGCTCTCTACTCTGACATTGACGAGCACAGCAGCTTTTGAGAGCCGTTTGTCAGCACAGGTTGATTTCTCCTGTCCGTGTTGCGCTAACAGGGAAGTAGGCGGTTGGCCCAGGCGCAGTGCTGCCCATGTTCTCGCATCTATCTTGGGTCTGTGGAGACCCAGGAGAGGCAGAGGAATTCGGGTAAGACTGACAATTACCATTCCACTGCCACACTCTGGTCTCCAGACACCCAGGTCAGGTGGCAGAACAAAAGAGATGCACGAACTTCCCTAAGTGACGTCACAACACTGGTTAACCACTTTGGCTACCGATTGTAGTGAAGTCACCGCAGTGAAAAAATGGATTTCAATTCATAATAAAAGGCCTCCTATGGAAGCCATATATAATAATAATATTGTATATGTACCTGTTGGGACCGAAAAGGCCCCTGCTTGGTAAAGTACATGCATCCCTGCCCTGAGTGCCCAATCTGCAGCAATATCAGGATCCTTGGTACTGGTTTGTCATCATGGGCAAACACGGATCATGTGTGAGCGCCATGACTTGGTCCTCTCTCACAGATTGTGATCTTGTTAGACCGGAGGGACACACAAAGTGCTACCTTCCTAATGGCGAAGAGCTACTGCTGTTACCCATAGTTCAGTAGCAAGAGCCCGATGGTGGCAGCATA
Organism: Lissotriton vulgaris; assembly: GCF_964263255.1. Classification (NCBI taxonomy): domain Eukaryota; kingdom Metazoa; phylum Chordata; class Amphibia; order Caudata; family Salamandridae; genus Lissotriton; species Lissotriton vulgaris. Next base: position 492,146,437 of record NC_141697.1, on the reverse strand, counting down.
CAGTTTTTGTACCAGTTATCAGTAAATTAAATAGGCTTTTTTACTTGTGTCACTGGAGTGAGGCCTACCGGCCCACTCATGTAAAGTTCTGTTGCTGCGTACCTAACTCGTCCATGGCCTACATCTTGTTAATATGTAGTGCTGTGCAGTGCACATATGATAGGCGTTTGTGTGCTGTAATATATATATGCCTGTGTATGGCTCAGTATACTGACTACTGTGGGTTTCATATTGAAAGCACAGGGCCTTTTAGAAACATGTGGAGAAGACATCTCAGATATACTTGTGGATTGCCTGCACTTCTGAGAGCTGGGTGGAACACACACAATGGAGGAAGGGAGAGCAAGGCACTCTTGTACACTTCAAAAGGGTTCCTTGATACTAAAAAGGTTACTGGTCAGTGGAGTCTGAACGCATCTCAAGAAGGAGATGGGGCTGATAAGGGAATCAGAAAGAATGGGGGGTGGGGGACTTGGCAACTTTTTGATAGAAATATATCAGTGAGGCTGACATCCAGTTTTGATCCTCTTGTCACTTACTTTGCCTCTGTGTACGGCTAACAAGATTTGAGTCACTCCTGCTGTGAACAACTGCTTCCTGGACAAAGGATAGGACAGGGGAAGGGGCACCTCCATGGGAGCAACTCCCACATCACAAACTTCAAAGACTCCAACACTAAATCACATCTGTGTCTGGAAATGATTTCAAATAAGGGGAGCTTGAGCCTCCCAAAATTGTCATACTAGAGCTGTACATCAGCATGGAGAAGCTCAGCCCAAACTCTCTATGTTGTGACCAGGACTGGGTACTGAGGTCTGCTAGTCTTAGTACTGGGTATGTGGGCATCACCTAGGAGAATCAAGACCACTCACCCTGGAGCATGAAGCACCAGCATCTGCCTGCCTGCCAAGACCAGATGACCCTGTGAGGGGGAGAAGAGCTCATTGAGAGAGCGAGGTCCAGTGGGGGATCCTATTGAGTGAATCCCTGAAGTAGAGTGTGAGATTCTGGTTCCGTATTGAGGATCATTGCAATAATGAGGTCATCTGCCTGTGTGCTTCTGTTTGTGATCTTTATATGCCAGGTGGGTGCTGTGGTGAAGTTTGAGGACTGTAGCACCAATCGGATTATCTATGCGAGTGCTGCTTTTGCGGCCCCCTGTATGCCAGGCCACAGTGATGGTATGTCTATAGCCCTGGCACAGAGCTGTGACAAAGAAGCGGACTGTGTCCGTGCAGTGTTAGGACCTAAAATGGCACCACCCTATGTTTGCTGTTCGCGACCTCTATATTCCAGGGTAGGGCACTTTGACAAGAATGATATCTCCACTCCCGTGCAGTGTTGTGACCCGAAGGGGCCATCACCCAGAGTGCTCTGTTTGCGATACTCCTAATCCAGGAGGGGGCTGTTTTGCCAATAAGGGTTGTCACCCTGGAGCAGCGTAGCGGGCTGTGACTGGCGGAAAAAGAGCATCGATTCAATCACCCAAATCAAGGAGCAGCCTAGACAGGCTCCGGTGTCAGGAAGACTAACTACACAATCGGCGAAGCATCGTGAACGCCTGCCGAACCGCAGCTCCAGTGAGAGTGGGTAGCACGGATTGCCAGGCCACTAAGCCTCTGGGGGCAGAATGCTTTGACTGAAAGCAATACTGAGCTGGGACACTTTGACTTTTAAGAGGCCATTGTGGATCATCTAAGACTTGGACTTTCTACCGGGCCTAACCTGGCTGATCTCCTCACGTGAATTGTGAGTAACCACTATCCTTAGACCGGGAAATAGGACTTGGGTATTTGCCCAGACAAAACACGTGTGCGCTGCACTTAAGAAAATTGAGCATATTATTTGATGTGTACCTTATTTCACTTTGTGTGCTTGTTTAAATACTACCTTTTCCATAAAAGCAAGTATCTTGCTGGATATTCATTTATTGGTGGTTTCTGGGTGTGTTTTGAGTTATGAAGCTGTATACACCTTGCATCTCCCTCCCCCTCCCCGAGGAGGCTTGGCCTGTTCGACCTGTGTTACAACTGAAAATCAAATTCTAAAAGTGTAGTGCCTGGCCCAGTTACTCAGGATACATAGTAAGTCGGGCCGCAGGACATCAGGGGTAAAAGGCCTCAACTACCAAAGTTGTGCCCAGAAATTCTGCTGGCCCCATGGTATTCTGAAAAGCGTTTGACAGTAACTATTACTTTCTGGTTACACACAGATTTCAGCATCAAGCATTTAGCTCACTGAGCTACCTTATCACACCTCTAATTACATTTCCATATTTTATTTCCTTATTTATGTATAGGCAAAAACACCTCACCCAATTATTAGTTACATAACATGCCAACACATATTGAATAATAAAAAAGCCTTGCAAATGTCCCAAAAAATATTTTTGCTGCTACTAGGATATAGTTTATTATGATACATGAATCCTTAAATTTTGGGGGTGCCCTTGTTTTACAAGCACTCCTCACATTTATTGTTCTGTCATCAACAAGTTTAGGAGGACGCAGAGGGGGCTGTTGTTAGCCGCAGGAAGGCTACAGACCCTACCAGCAGTGTTGTCAGTTGCCAGCATCCTGACTCTCTCCCCAACCATTAGTTTGTAGCCTAGTGCAATCTGCACCGCCCAATAGCCCTATGTTAATGCCTCACTGTACTGATGATCTGCCAGATACTAGTTTTGCTGAACGTAAATTTCTTCCTCAGAGTCACAGTGACTAGCCCGCATCTTGAATAAGGGGCCATCTCCTCATTTTAGAGAGGTAGCTCAGATGTGTGGGTGAATTGTCCTTGTGGAAGCAGGCCTTTGTTCATGGCCTCAAAATAGGGCCCTGGGCTTGGGGGTTTCCTCCTTTATGTAACCTTACCTAATTTATGTAACCATTTATTCTGATGACCTTTAACGTGCACAGAGTAATTCACCCTTTAGCATGCAGCACAAGTGCCACTTTACCATTTACTGTTAAGCGTTTGTCAGTCTTTATTTTTTTTATACGTCTCTGTTTTAGAACAGACCATAGCATGGTTACCTCCTCCTCCTTACCAAATTCTTCTACTTGTATTGGAAACAAAGTTGCCTTTTGTTCTGGGGACTGAGTAATCACTTTTCTGATTTTGCCTGCCAAAGCCCTTGCCAGTGCCAACCTGTTCCATTAATCTTTCTCTTAGAATTACTTTTGCTTGTTTTTCAGGGCAACAGGTTCCTTGGTGGGTTTTCTCGCGATTGAGGGGCACGTTTGAGGTGGGTTAAACTGAAAGGTTCCCCCTCATTTTTTCTACCATGACCCAATTTGCCTAATCAGTGGTTTAAGGGTCATGTAATTCTGCCAGTACATCCTTCCCTATTAAGATGGCAAACCGAGAGAAGGCTAACATTTTATCTCCTTAATTTCCATGCTGCAGAGCAGGTGCCCATGTAGTGGTGTTTGCCATGCCAGAAATATTTGTCCATGAGGAAGTGAGCCATTCCGGTTGACCACAAGTGTTCAGTTGCTGAGTAGCTGCATCTTTTGTTTGGAACTACCTGATGGCTCCATCAAACTCAAAACAAGACAGGTCCTGAAAGCCTCACACAAGATAGTTAATGGCAAAGGCGTCTTCAGCTTTCAAAATCCATCAGAGTGAAAGTTCTGCAAAGTAAAACACATTGTCAGAACCCTTTTTCCGGGCACCCAGGGGATACTAGGCCCAACCGTGGTGGTTGAGGCCTTTTATTTCTGATGTCCCGTGGCCTGACCTATTATGGATCCCAAGCAACTAGGCCAAGTAGTCCTTCTGCACTTGACTCTCAGTGGTAGCTGTGGTCGAGCAGTCAAGGCTTCCTTCGGGGGAGTGTAGATGTCAGTGAGTGAGCACGACTCATAACTCAAACGGCACACAGTGCAAACAATAAATCTAGGTCCAGTCAAATACTTGCTTCTATATAAACAAAATAAGTATTGTATTTCTACCTCTACACATGCAAAGGTATATGACATTCAGAAGCTATAACAGAATTGTCCCTTGAGGTTCAGGCTTTAGTAGCTGTCAGGCCAATACCTGTCCCACCCTCCTTTGTGTAATGTGTTCGGGGTTATTCCCCAAGCATTGGTGGCCCCATCCAGGAAATGTGAACTATTAGGCCCTACTCATGAAATCCCCCCTTGAGTCTTCTGGATTTTAGTCAAAAGTGTCTATGATGCTGCAGCACTCTTAGCAGCAAGTTCCCTTGGACCAAACTAGCTCAGTTCTGGTCTTAACAGCTCTCGCAGCACTAAAGAGTTCTGTGGTGCACTGGGTGCCCTCGGAGCGAGCACCTGGCAGTCCTGCACAGTTTGAAGAAATCAGGCTACTCGCAGCCCTCATGGCAGCGCCCACACTGCAGTACCCAGTGGCTCCCAGGCTCTCTCCCTTGAGCAGTGCTGCCAAGGTCCTTCTCTGTTGTCAGAGCAGCTCCCAGCTCTTGAAGATACAGTAAGTTGTCTTTATCGAGTGGGGGGAGGGGGAGAATCCTTTATTTGCACCAGACTGAAGAGCCCAGTGATGGTTTGACATCATTCACAGCATCTTTGGCAGCCCACTGGTGCAGTTCCCTCGCAGTGTGGGTTCAATTCTAAGAACGTAGCCTCAGACTCACATTTGGGTAATGACCTGAATCTATTGGCACGTTGGTACTGGCAGCACCTCCTGGCACTTGGGGATGCTGCGCTACTTAGAAACACATGGGTGCCAACTTTCTTGGTGCAAACGTTCACCCTGCGACGGTCACAGGTCCCATTGATTCAGCCGAGATAACTTTACTGTTAGTCCCTTCTGGCATACGGGGTCACTGTAGCTCGGTGGTACAGGTTTGCTCAGGCCTGCACAGTGCTTCACTCTCGCCTTAGTTTTCAGGGGCCCTCTCTTGGCATATATAGCGGTCGTAAAGCTGACAAGGCACATAGACAACAACCAGATCAGTGCACAGCCTCACACTTCGCTCAGGGAATCCTCTTGCATGGTTCCCAACTGGACCTCGCTACCTCCAATGCTCTTCTCTTCCTCACAGGGCACACTGGTCTTGGCAAGCAGTCAGGCACTGGGGCTTCAGGCTCTAGGGCAGCTGATCTTGGTCCCCTGGGTGCTGTCCCTTCACTCAGCAGAGAGACTAGCAGGCCTCTGCCCCCAGTCCTGGTCGCTGGCAAAAGTCACAGATAGGCGCACCCACAATGTAAAAACTACATATCATATGTAATATATTCCTCACAGAGCCTCCCCTTCTCAAACAGCCAATCTCACTGCTTTGCAGATTACAAAGTTTGGGGTCTCAACCTCCCCTACTTATAGTCCATTTCCAGACACATAAAATGAGTCTTTAAAATGTTATGGTGGGGTTCTGCTTCTTTTTAAGTGAACACTTCTCCCTTTCTTCTATCCTCATGAAAAACTGTATGTCAGTTCAAGCAAGACTCCGAAGCTGATTGTCCCACAACACAATTCATTGGAGTGACCAGAGTTAACACCTGGAAGTCAGCCCCAGTAATATGTACATCATAAGGTTAATTTCAGACCCCCAACCCCACTCATTATGATCTCCTTATCGCCTCATATCCCTTGCTGAGAAGTGTCCAGGCACTTTCCTTCATCCCAAATAGTTTAAAGGGTAAAAAACAAAAAAAGAGTACAGCCAGTATTTCAAATACCTCCACACTATTTCCTAATGCAAGTTCAGAGTTAAAAGCACAGCAGGGATTGTAAGCAGGTGAGCAGCTAGCCGGTGAAGAGAATGACACTTGCAATAAATACCAGACTCAATCAGTTGAAACCACATTGGACACATCCAGTAAAAACTACTGCCTCGGATTAAACCTCCTCATACCACACGGAAATACAAAGGTCAGCTTTCTAACGTGAACTAGGCATAGAGGTGCAGAAAGAAGACTTCTTCTTTGCAGCTTTATTTTGACTGAAAAAACTATACTCCATTGTTGAAGTCTGTTCCTCAAGAAAGCAATGAGAACAACAAAGACCCTGTAAAATTGGATTAATAACTCCTAAAGTAGATAGGACATTTAAAGCTGCCCCTCAGGATGTTATTTGTATTAGGGGTCATTTGCATCCTGATTCGATGGTAATGCATACAGAAAACACCATTATCTCAGTGGTTCCTAAGCCTGGCAGGGAATGCAAGTATCAGGGTGAAGTTGATAAAGAGAATGCTTGCAGGCCATGCATGAATTGGTGTTTTGCAAATTCCCAGGCTCTTCTGAGTCGCTATGATTGATCTCGAGTTGAGGGGCTGAAAAAAATACCTATTCCAAAACCACATAGGAATGATGAAGTAATAGAAGTGGGGAAGACCGTCTCAAAGACCGGGATTACGTGAGCTCTGTATGGTGCCAGTACATGATGTAGACAAACAATGCTTTACTAGTAAGACATCACACTTAGCTGTGTATTCCTTCTTTTAGGACTGATGTCCAAAATGACCCCTAGATCTGTCATTTGATGGGTAGCATCTTTTGGGACTAAAAGTAGACAAATGGTAAATAGGAGTCAAGAGTATTTTAATGCTGAATTCAATGGGGGCTTTCCAGCAACAACACCCATATTTAAAAAAAAACAAACGCATAAACAAAGAATGTTTTAACTCAAAACTATCAACAACAGGAGCAGATGTATCCGTTTAATCAAACTCAGCTGTACGCAAGACCCATTTTGATGGAAACACAAGGTCCAGAGCTCTATGTCATCAGGAAGAGATGTCTTGCTATTAAAACAGCTATTCCATTTACATTCCTACTGATCTCATGACTGGGGATCTCACAATGCTGTAAGACTAAGATTTTTCCAGAAAACTGCAGAAACTATCCGATATTCTAAAATATAGTCTTTAAAGTTCAACAGGTTGCCCCAGAACCACCCACCGAAAAGAAATGAATGAACAAGGATCATTTACTACTTCTACTGAAGGGCGTGGCGTCATCGTTATTCAAAGAAGTAATGAGAAGCTGCTACTATTATACCTCCCGAATTCCAAAGAAGGATGGTACACTCCGACTGCTCCTAGACTTAAGACATTTGTAACACCTGTGCATTACATTTCAAAATGGCAATGCTACAGGAGGTCAAGCTGCTGCTGCAGGAGCGGGACTTAATGACTACTTTGGATTTGAAAGTTACCTACTTTCATATAATAATACATATAGTTCATCCACAACACCAGAGGTTTTTAGTAAGTGACAAACAGTACAGATTCAAATAAAGGCCATTTGCGAGTCCGCTAGAAAAGTTTTTACAAAATGTCTGGCGGTTGTGGCAGCATATCTGAGGCCTATTCATGTCTACCTTTACCTGGACAACTAGCTGATCAAGTGGATGGCAATTCAGGAATGCCAAACGCATACACAAGAGAGTATCTCCTTACTATGCAAACTTGGGTTTACAATCAGTGAGAAAAAAAGACATTTCCGCTCACTCCAAATTCAGAATTTTTGGTATCTGTTCTACATTCAGTGGTGTCAATAGCATACTTAACAAAAGAGATTTGTGGAGGTTCATAAGTTTATTACTCTTTACCAGATGGTAGAACTGCTGACAGTGAGAGTTAATGAAACTGTTAGGAATGATGGTGCGGTGCATTTATGTGGCTCCAAATGGAAGTTTACAGATGCATGTACTTCAAGAATGTTTAAGGTAACAATCGCAAATGACTTGGTTATGGAATGTTCTAGTGTTGTAGCCACGGGAAATAACGCAACCTATTACTGAGCAGATCTTTAGCAGATTCTCAGCTGCAGGTGTGGATCCCTTAAGGTGTTGGGAGCACACATGCCTATTCCTTTAAAAAAAGTTAGCAAGCACAGGCATGGTCGTACCCAGCTAGTATAATTTGATCACTTCAATTAATCCTTTGTATGACTTGATCACCTTGCATTTAAAATAATATTTATCTCCTAATTCCCAAGTAGTTAATCACCATTTAATAGATGTATACCTACAGAAATTGTTTTATTAAAGTTTCATTACAAAACGTGTTTCATTTTAAATTCACTGTCAATGATTTACAACAACACTGGTACCCATATTACACACACTCCTGTTTTCTCTTTTTTTTTAGGGTTTGTAAGAAATAAAACTTGATTTTCTTTAAATTAGTGTTTTCAGTTTGAAAGCAAATTGGGATACCTTTCCCGCCCTCCCTTCAAAATCCACAGTGCCCCAGATTGTTAGTTCCACCATTGGGTTCACACTTGTTTTTGCTCAATAAGCAACTGTGCAACTAAGGATTTTGTCACACTGGTTCACTAGGTCCACAGAGGACTAGCCCTGTGGCATCAAACATACCATCGAGCACATTCCCGAAACAGATAAAGCTTAAGAACCAGGCGCCATTTCGTATGAGGATGACTCATCTGGGAGCGAAGTGGGTAGGTCTTGATGGGGAAACACTCTTTTTATTTTCCCCCAGTTACAACAGCAAATTTCCATGAGCAGACTACCACCGGGCCTATAACTTTAACTTTGTCTTACAAGGGACCATAACGATATTGCCTGTTCAGTAAGCCTGCTCCTCGTGACCCAAGATATGAGATACATCAATGGAACTCATAGAATAGTTATTTCAGTATCTGCTGGATGTCCACTGCAAATGGGCTCACAGTATCCAGGACAGCAAAGTTATCTCCAACGCTTGCATTTGATATATTCTGGATGCCCCGATACACATTCTAGATAAGCAAAAAGGAGTGTCCTCATTCGGCACCACGTTGATGTATATTTCAGTGTTTTGACCAGAAGTCCAGCAGCATCTCCCAGCAGTGCTCCTTCGGTTGTGAGCATCTATATTGGCTGCATGCTGGCGAAATGCTAGAAAAAATAAAAATCCGACACTAAACTGTGAAGGCTGTGAGCATTGTGAGATACTAGCAGAACACTCCTTGGTGCTTTGGTCTTGCAAGCCTTCATTGAGGTTTGGAACAACCAGCCGGTGCCAGGCTTACAGTTTGCAATAGACCTTGTCTGCTGAAGTCTAGTGGTATTATAAACAGGGCCTCTTTCCTTGTGGACCAGTTCACAGTAATGGCTCCTCCATGCCTATGCAACAAAGCAGGACTTTTTACTCGTCTCAAGACCACAGAGCACTAGGTGGGGAAGGCTGAGGCTTCACCTTTCTCAATGAGAGTCCATAATTTCAGACAAACGGGTGCTTTAACACTATATACCCTAGATACTGCCTTGAATTCCATACCATTCCTCCCAGTCACCCACTAAGACATTTCTAGAGCAACCAACTTTATTTTCTGCTGTTGTTGGAACAAGCGACCTCCTTACTTGCTAGAGGAGTCATAGAAACTGTAGCTGTACAGCAACTAGTGCAAGAGGTGCACTCGTATGTCCTCATCCCCAAGAAAGAAGAGACTATCTGCCCCATCCTCATTCTGCTGCTACTAAACTGCTACATTACTGCAGTCCACTTTATGATGACCGGAATTCACAACATCAATTATCTTCTCCAGCAGCAGAATCACATGGTGACACTCTGCCTTAAGGATGCCTACCTACACACCCGCATACTTCCGGCGCTTTGCCAATACCCACATTTTGTAGTAAGTGGAACACATTCCCAGAACAATGTTCTACCTATTGTCACCTCAGCCCCACTTTGTTCATCAGATGTCTGGCTGCTGCATCAGTAAGTATCCTTCACAGAGGCCTACGTTTGCATGCTTATATTGACGATTGGCTAGTAAAGGGGGTGAGTTATGGTGGTTCATCAGCACAGAAGAAACAGTTTACCTTTTCTACAAATTATGCTTCACAATCAAAGTTAAAAAAACAACATTAATTCTCAACAGAGTAAAACATTTATTGGTGCCATATTCAATTCAGTGATGGACAAAGATTTTCCCATGCCAAAGAAAATCATGTTCTTTTTAAACATCACTACGGCTTTACAAGACATTGCATACTATGACTGTGAGACTGATAAAGAAACTGAAAATGATGGTGCCATGCAATGCATTGGCCCTTATGGGAATTGTTTCTTTCTGCACGGTCATCTCTAATCGTTGTGCCTTCTCCCTCCTATTTATAAAAGTTTTTTTTTTACCTGTAGGACTCTGCACACTTTACCGCCTCTAACCAATGCGAAAGTGCATCTGCTCACTCCCATAAACATGGTAAAATCGGCTTGCACCTAATTGGCACATTTAATGTTCGAGGCATGTGGGCTGCTGAATTCATATCTGTGCATAGATCGCCGCCTAGTGTTGGGTCCAGATGATTGCACATTGTTGTCCTGGAAGAGTCTTCGAAGTATCACGAGATAGGTGGCTCCTCCCCTGGACTACAGTGCGCATGGGCATCGCCTCCATCCCCAGATTGTTTTTTTCCGCCATTGGGTTCGGATGTGTTTCGGTTCCCTCTGTCGGAACCGATAGTTGTTCGACTTTCTACTTGAGACCAAAAGGTCTTTAGGCTGAGCGTCGGTATAGTTGCGTTCGGGTTTCTTATCTGACTCTCAGCTCTGAACTCTTGCTACCCTTCCGCGTGCTCTCGGCGCGGACAGGCCTACACTACACTTCTGCTATGGAGCGGACACCGTTTAAGAAATGCCCGGTGTGTAACTCCAAATTTTCACACCTCGACGTGCACCCCGTGTGCAATACATGCTTGTCACCGGACCATGACGAAGACAGCTGCATGGCGTGTTCGAAATTCCGGTGCAAGAAGACTCTGAAGATTCGTCGGGCCAATAGGCTCCAGGCTAAGTTCTCGGCTACCGCGGCGCCCCCGCCAGACGACATATTCCAAGAATCTGTTGAAGGCGAAGACGACGTACAAGGTTCGGAGTCTAGTCCCGCGTCCGAAGGGGAGACCTACGACGCGGGTGATGAGGACTTTGACGAAGTCGCCGACGAGGTAGGGGACGACGATCGGGCTTTTGCCACTGTCGGGGATAGCTCGGAGGAGGAGCATCCCCAACCAGACTCAGGGGTCAATCCCCTTCATACGGCCCAGGTCGAGGGATCGCCTTCGGGCCTTACCCAAGATCTACTTATAAGTCCTACGTCCCCGCCTCCGGGCCCGGTCACGGACATTTATGAGACGCCACTCCCGTTGAAGAAAACGAAAGTGAAGCCGTCTGGTCACGCACCCTCGGATGCGAAACCGAAAGTGAAAGTGGCGCTGGGGCAGAAGGTTCTGGAGGCGTCAACTTCCAAAAAATTCAAGATGGCCGATTTGAAGAGCCACGCCAAGGTGGCCGATCCAAGGCCCTCGGGGTCGGCGCCGAAGGCGAAGTCGACCGACGCGGCTGCGTCGGCGCGGAAAGGGGTCGTGGACCCGAAGATGGCTCCGAAGAAGCGTCAGGGCGACGACGCGCACAAGGCCATTGGGGACAAGGCGCGTGGGGCGTCGGCCCCGAAGAAGGTGCCTGCCGTCGATCCGACTCTCGACGCGGGAAGATCGCTCGAGCCGGTCAAGCCCTCTCCGGCCTTGAAGAAGAAGGTGGCGGAATGCCTGCAGCGGATACGGAAGGACAGTATGGTTCCCGATCAGGACGCTGTGGCGCCTAAGCTCGCGCCGAAGCCTGCGAAGGCGCAGACGCCTATCCGTTTTACCCTGCCACCCAAGTCGGCGCCGAAGGCCTTCGCGCCGAAACAGGGCGGTCCCTCGAAGGAGGTGTTGACGCCAAAAGCTGCCTTGGTGGTGTCGAAGCTTCGGCTCCAGCCGCTTGCTGAAGAGGAACGTCGTGAGGTAATCATCGACGCCAACACCGGGAAACTGTCTCTCCTCAAGAGGAAAATCACCACGGAGCCGGTGTTGGAACATTTTCGGATCCCTCTCAAAAATAAGAGGGACTCTGCGGAATCTCCGGCTCTGGTTGAACCTGTGTCTCCACAAGCCCTGGGACACTCGCCAACGCATTCTGCCGCAGGCGATGCGGACGAGGAAGACGCCGAGTACAACTATCCGGCGTACTCGGATCCGGAGGAGGAGCACGAACCTTGGTCGGCCGGAGGCGACCCAGAGGACCCGCAGTCGGGCCAGGACGCGCAACTTTTTGCGGCCAAAACGTCACCGACGGAGGACTCGGCGGCCTTCAACGCTCTGATCGAAAGAGCTGCGGCTAACCACGACGTCGAGCTACACTCGGACCCCGTGGATGTGGACTTCTTATTTGACACTTTCTCAGTGGCTGAGAAGTCGGTGAAAATGCTGCCAATGCTTAAAGGTGTGCTTAAACACGCAACGGAGGTCTTCAAGGAGCCCACCCGGGCGCGTGTCGTCAACCCTCGCATTGACAGGAAATATAAGGCAGCGCCCTCGGATCCAACATACATCAAGGGACACTTGCCATTGGACTCGTTGGTTGTTTCCAACGCTCGGAAGAGGGCGAACTCGCAGACCACTGGTGACGCTCCTCCCCCAGACAAAGAGTCCAAGATCTTTGAGGCCTCAGGCAAAAGAATTGCTGCACAGGCAGCTAACATTTGGAGAATATCTAACACACAGGCCCTACTTGCACGCTATGATAGGGCTCATTATGACACCTTAGAATCGCTACTGCAACACTTGCCTGACCAGTACAAGGAGGCAGGAGAAATGCTGATTCAGGAAGGAAAGCTCATTACAAATCCATCCATAAAATGTGCACTGGATGTGGCAGATACAGCCTCCAGGGCGATCAATACCAGTGTGTTGCTTAGACGGCACGCCTGGCTTAGAATTTCAGGGTTCAAACCCGACATTCAAACTACAATACTGAATCAAACAGTTAATCCTGACCACCTGTTTGGCCCTGAGGTGGATGCGACACTGGAAAAGATGAAAAAAGACACGGAAACTGCCAAGTCTATGGGGGCCCTCCAAAGTCAGCAGTTTCGGGGTGGTTCCTTTCGCCGCTCCAATTCCAGAGGCACCTCAAGGGGTCAGGCATCGCAGTCCATACAAAACTAACACCCAAACCTCGTACAACAACAAGGGTAGAGGTGGCTATAGAGGCAATAACGTCACGGACAGGGGACGTGGAAATAACAGCTCCAGGTCCACCACCGCCAACAAGCAGTGACGTCTTGTCACTGCCCCCCGACCATACAACACCGGTCGGGGGGAGACTCCAGCAGTTCCTGCCAGCGTGGAAATCCATCACCACGGACAGGTGGGTCAAGTCTCTTATCCAGTACGGTTACTGTCTGGAACTTACATCCATTCCACCAAACATACCCCCAAGGAGCCGTCCTATGTCCGGCGAGCACTTGACCTTGTTGCAGCAAGAAGTTCTAGTCATGCTGCAAAAAGGGGCGATAGAGCTCGTTCCATTGCAAGAGCGGGGAACAGGGGTTTACTCCCTGTATTTTCTGATCCCCAAAAAGGACGGATCCCTCAGGCCCATCCTGGACCTCAGGCCCCTAAACTGGTACATTCTCTCGGAGCACTTCCATATGCTCACGTTACAACAAGTGCTCCCCCTACTTCAGCAGGGGGACTTCCTGGCTACGCTGGATCTGAAAGATGCATATTTTCATATCCCCCTGCATCCTTCCCACAGGAAGTATCTCAGATTCACAATTCAGGACCAGCATTACCAGTTCAGGGTTCTGCCGTTCGGGGTCACCACAGCGCCAAGGGTATTTACAAAGTGCCTAGCGACTGTGGCGGCGCATCTCCGTCGCCAGAACGTCCACGTCTACCCCTACCTGGACGACTGGCTCATTCAAGCAAAAACGGAACGACAGTGCGTCGACCATGTGTCACGCACCATTCATCTCCTGCACGATCTGGGATTCTCTCTGAACTACCCAAAGTCCCATCTCCAGCCCGCCCACGTGCGACAGTATCTGGGCACGACAATCAACACTCTGGCAGCCACTGCGCAGCCAAATTCAGTGAGAATCGCCAGTATCCAGGCGCTGATCCAGCGGTTCAGACCTCAGCACTCGCTTCCAGCGAAGGTGTTCATGCAGTTGATGGGCATGATGGCCTCCTGCATCTCCATTGTCCCGCACGCGAGACTACATATGCGTCCGCTTCAGGAGTGCCTTGCACGTCAGTGGACTCAGGCTCATGGGCGACTGACAGACCTAGTGTTGGTGAGCGGTCGGGCATACAACTCTCTGCATTGGTGGAATCCACAAAACCTTTGCAAGGGCCGACCATTCCAAGAGCCTGTGCCACAGATTATCCTGACAACGGACGCCTCTCTCCAGGGATGGGGAGCGCATGTACTCCAGTACACAGTGCAGGGACTCTGGACACTACAGCAAAGGAAGATGCACATCAACGTGTTGGAACTGATGGCAATCTTCATGGCCTTAAAGGCGTTCAAAGTACATCTGTGCAACAAAGTCGTGTTGATCCGGACGGACAACATGACGGCCATGTACTACATTCAGAAGCAGGGAGGCACACACTCTCCGCAGCTGTCTCATCTGGCTCAGAGCATGTGGAAGTGGGCCATTCAGAGGAACATCTTCCTCATGGCAGAGCATCTCCCGGGCAAGGACAATCAGATGGCGGATCTGCTCAGCAGGCACAGCCATCAAATGCACGAGTGGAAGATCCATCCATCGGTACTCCAACCGTACTTCCAAAAGTGGGGTCATCCAGAGATAGACCTGTTCGCCACAAAGGAGAACGCAAAATGCCAAAGCTTCGCCGCCAGGTTCCCAACACCCGCAATCACAGGGCAATGCGATGTGGCACTGGTCAGGCAGATTTGCGTACGCTTTTCCCCCAGCACCTCTGATACCGCTGGTGGCACGCAAGCTCAGGCAGCACTCGATGACGCTCATCCTGGTTGCTCCAACGTGGGCTCGCCAACCATGGTACACCACGTTTCTGGAACTCTCCGTGGTACCGCATCAAAGGCTTCATCTCACTCCCAGCCTTCTGACGCAGAGCCATGGCGACATTCAGCACCCAGATCCACAACAGCTCAACATAGCGATCTGGCTCCTGAAGTCCTAGAGTTTGGCTACCTCAATCTTCCCCCCGATTGCATGGACATCATTCGGGAGGCAAGGAAGCCCACTACTAGAGCTTGTTATGCGGCTAAATGGAAGAGGTTTGTCATCTACTGTGTTAACCACGATATTGACCAGCTAGATGCTTCCATTCAAAACATCATTTGTTACCTGTTCCACCTGTATCAATGCAATCTGGGGTACTCTTCCATCCGCATTCACCTGTCTGCTATGGCAGCATACCTCCAGAATAGGCAACACCTGTCACTCTTCAAGGTCCCTGCTATCAAGGCCTTTCTGGAAGGACTCAAAAGAGTCATTCCACCGAAGACCCCACCAGCTCCAGAATGGAACCTCAATGTGGTTCTTACAAGGCTGATGGGTCCTCCCTTCGAGCCACTGCACTCTTGTGAGCTTCAGTTTCTGACTTGGAAGGTTGCGTTCTTAGTAGCAATTACATCGCTACGGAGGGTTAGCGAGCTGCAGGCGCTCACCATCCAAGAACCTTTCTTCCAGGTACATGCTAACAGGGTTGTGCTCCGTACGAACCCTAAGTTCTTACCCAAGGTTGTATCTCAATTCCATATAAACCAGACAATTGAGTTGCCGGTGTTTTTCCAAAACCCAGAGACGCTGGCGGAGCGGATGCTCCACACCCTTGATGTTAAGAGAGCCTTGATGTACTATGTAGACAGGACGAAAGATTTTCGCAAAACCAAGCAGCTTTTTGTTGCTTTTGCCACACACCACAAGGGAAACGCTATCTCCAAAGCTGGGATCGCTAGGTGGATAGTGAAATGCATTCAGATCTGTTACGCTAAAGCTAAGCGCACTCTCACTATCCCACCAAGGGCCCACTCCACCAGGAAGTTGGGGGCCTCTATGGCTTTCCTAGGTAATATTCCCTTAGAAGATATCTGTAGAGCAGCCACATGGTCTACCACACATACTTTCACTAAACACTACTGTGTAGACGTGCATTCCAAACAGCAGGCAGCTGTTGGTCAGGCTGTTCTCAAAACACTTTTTCAGACTGCTGCAGCTGGCACGGGCGGCCGCCGCTAATGGAGGGACTGCTATGTATTCTATGCACAGATATGAATTCAGCAGCCCACATGCCTCGAACTGCAAATGCTACTTACAAGTATGCATCTGTTCTTGGCATGTAGGGCTGCTGCGTTCATATCGCCCACCCACCTCCCCGGCGCCTGTAGCAGCTGCCGTATTCATATATTTATATGCTCATAGCATGGTCATCACTCACATACTTCACTCCATCTCTGCCAATGGCTAAAAACAATCTGGGGATGGAGGCGATGCCCATGCGCACTGTAGTCCAGGGGAGGAGCCACCTATCTCGTGATACTTCGAAGACTCTTCCAGGACAACAATGTGCAATCATCCGGACCCAACACTAGGCGGCGATCTATGCACAGATATGAATGTCAGCAGCCCTACATGCCAAGAACAGATGCATACTTGTAAGTAGCATTTGCATTACTTGTAAGTCGTCCCTAGTAAGGTGGTACTACATTTACCCAGGGCCTGTAAATGAAATGCTACTAGTGGACCTTCAGCACTTACTGTGTGTAACCTTAAGGGTTCACAAGGAGGGAAGGAGCCAACACTGAAGTGCGGTATTACAGTTTTATTTGGTGGTTCTACAAAATCAATGAACGTCCTAATTTTAACTTGTGTCCGTAAGGCAAAAGGTTCTTGCAGGGAAGGGGAGTGACTTGCGGTTCTCGGGCTGGTGTTGTCCTCCTCTTCGGCCAGTCTCTCTCGAACCAAAAATAAATGAAAAGAAACGTGGCCGTTTGATCACAGCACGTTAACTCTCAAGACTTCGGGAAAGGGAGTGAGGGTAACATACGGGAGGAAGGCAAAGATACCGTCACCAAATAACCAAGAGCGAGTATACCCGGAATGTGTAGGGTGCTGTGCTCAAAGTCCTCAGTGCCCGGCCGAGTCCCTCCCTCCTCCCTCGGTTACCCGGTCCCTGCTCATTTAAAGGTTAGCAAGGCACGCAAGCGTTCCTGTACCTGGTATAGCCACGCGTCTTCCTGCGCCGGGCTGGGCGATTCATGGGGACGTTGGCCTCCGGGCTTCTCCTGTGATGCCGCTTCCGGTTCGTTCTTTCGGTCCAGCTGGCGGATACCGGTTTCCCCGTCTGCAGCTTGGGCCGTCGCTCCAGGGGCGAGTCTCACTCCTCCGGCGTCCTCCTCGTCCAGTCCTCCAAGGTGGGTGGTTTCTCTTCGGCTTCCCAGCTCCGACTCACGCCGCACCATCCACAAATTCGCATCTTCCGGGTCAGCCTTTGTCCTTCCTGTGCCCGACTCTGATTGGCGTGCGGACTCCTCCGTCAAAGGGGCGGAGTTCCAGTCCGGTAAATCCAAGCCATCCTTAAAGGGCCTGGACCAGTCCTGAAAGCGAGATCGAGAGTCCGTTACGGGCATGTCTTGACCCCGTGACACATCCTCCCCCCCTGGCTTTTCCCGTTCGGGGGAAAGAGGATAACGGGACAGAAAGTCAGCATTCGTTTGGTTGGAACCCTTTCTATGACGGACTTCGAAGTCGTACGGCTGGAAAGAAAGGAACCAGCGCAGAATGCGATCGTTCCGACCTTTGTTCTGTTGTAGCCAGGTCAAGGGGGCATGGTCAGTAAACAGCGTGAAATGGCGGCCATCTAGGTAATACCGGAGTTTCTCAATACTCCATTTCACCACAAGGCATTCTTTTTCTATCGCTGGATAGGCCGCCTCTCTAGGGAACAGTTTCCTACTTGGGTATAGGATGGGTTTTTCCCTGCCTTCTTTGTCTAGTTGTGACAATACAGCCCCTAGTCCAACACCTGATGCATCGGTTTGTAAATAGAAAGGTTTGTCACATTTAGGGGTCACCAAGACAGGGGCTGAGACAGGGCATCTTTGAGGGTCTGGAAGGCTGTACAGGCCTGAGGAGAAGGCTGTCTAAAGTGTGAGGAACTAGCTGTTTCCTTTAGTAGGTCAGTTAATGGGGCAGATACTGATGCAAAGTGGGGTATAAAACGGCGGTAGTAACCGACAAGGCCGAGAAAAGCTCGGAGATACCTTTTAGTGGCAGGAAAGGATTGTGACTGAATGGCTTTCACCTTCTCTTGTTGGGGATATAGCTGACCATTACCCAGAACGTACCCTAGATATTTAACCCGTGAAAAGGCTATTCGGGATTTCTTGGAGTTAATGTGTAATCCCGAGTTTTCCAGAGCAGTCCTCAGTGCCCGGCCGAGTACCTCCCTCCTCCCTCGGTTACCCGGTCCCTGCTCATTTAAAGGTTAGCAAGGTACGCAAGCGTTCCCGTACCTGGTATAGCCACACGTCTTCCTGCGCGTGGCTGGGCGATTCATGGGGACGTTGGCCTCCTGGCTTCTCCTGTGATGCCGCCTCCGGTTTATGCTCTCGGTCCAGCTGGCGGCTCCCGTCTGCAGCTTGGGCCGTTGCTCCAGGGGCGAGTCTCACTCCTCCGGCGTCCTCTTCGTCCAGTCCTTCAAGGTGGGTGGTTTCTCTTTGGCTTCCCGGCTCCACGTTGCACCATCCACAACTTCGCGTCTTCCGGGTCCCCCTTTGTCCTTCCTGTGCCCGGCTCTTATTGGCTTGCGGACTCCTCCGTCATAGGGTCGGAGTTCCAGTCCGGGAAATCCAAGCCATCCTTAAAGGGCCCGGACTAGTCCTGAAAGCGAGATCGAGAGTCCGTTACGGGGCATGTCTTGACCCCGTGACACTGTGCTACCCACTTAAGTAACCTTTGTACATGTCGCAGGACTGCCATTTCAGCCTTTGTGTGTAGTTTAAACTGCCATTTCGATCTGGCAAAATAAACCTTTTACAAGGCATAAACCTCCCTTTTTAATACATATAAGACACCCCTAGGGTAGGCCCTTAACAGCTTATACAATAGGGTGCAGTTATATACAAAGTTGGACATGTACTGTTAAGGTATACATGTCCTGGTAGTGAGAAACTCTTAAATTCGTTTTTCATTACTGTAAGATCTACCTCTCCCATAGAATAACATTGGGTTAGCTTATTACATTTAATAAGGGCTAACTTTCAATTGGGAGCAAGTATGAATGTTGAGTTTGTGTCTGAAGAATTGTCATTTAAAACCCTCTTTCTTTGTAAAGTTGGATTTTAGGTGACTGTTCTGGAAACACTTTTAGAAAGTTGCCATTTTCTTCTAATGATTCGGTGCCTTCAGCCTGGGTCACATGACTATGTGTAATTGGCAGTAGGTCTTTGTGTATTGCTCCCAGACAGTGAGACAAAGGAGGAATAGGTGTTGGCAGGATGTGCCATCTCTGACATGATAGGGGGAGGAGCTGTCACCAATCGCACTTGCACAACACATAGCCTCTGCCTGAGCACACTCGAAAGGTTTGACACTAGTATTTTGTACCCCAGACAAGCAGAGGCCAGGGCAAGAATGCAGGAAATTCTAAGTAACACTTGGGGTGGAAATCTCCAGAACCTTCTCCTACTTCATAGCTGGGCACAGGTATGAATATTGGACCCTCAGACCCAATTCTTCAGTGCACCTGTGGAAGAAAATTACTGCTGTGCTGCTCTCCTGCAAGAACTTTGCTACCTGCTACTCTTCTGCCTTGCTGCCTGACTGAGAACTACTGGATCTGCAACTTGAAGCAAGGACCACCAGAGACATTCCAAGGGCTAGTTGGGTGGTTTCCTAATCAGAGCCTCAGGGTCAGAAAAGACTCTAACTTTATTTATTTATTTATTTATTCGCTTGTAGAGCGCCTGAGTCAATTCCCGAAGGGATATCTCTGCGCTGTTGCTTGTACTGGACAGTTTTACTATGCAAATGGAGCTGTGCAGGAGGAATGCCTAGGATTATGGCAGGGTGAAGAGGTGGGTTTTAAGTTTTTTTCTGAAATGTTCAAGATTGCTGATCTGTTTGAGTTCAGTGGGTAGGGAGTTCCAGAGGATAGGTCCTTTATAAGACAAGGCACGCCCGCCTTGTCTAGCTCTTTTTATTTTTGGGACCTGTAACAGTTGAAGATTACTTGAACGAAGTGAGCGTCCAGGGATGTATGGGACGAATATTTCTTTTAAGTATTTTGGACTAGATCCAGACAGGCATCTATGAATCATGTTGCAGATTTTGAACTTGATACGCTGTTTTACTGGCAGCCAATGAAGTTGGCGAAGAAGAGGACGAGAGGGTGTTCTTGGAGGAGCGTTGAGAGCCAGTCTAGCTGCCGTATTTTGGACAACCTGAAGTTTGTCCAATTGTTCCTCATTTGCTGATAGATATAATCCGTTGCAGTAATCTATTCGGTTTATTATGAGGGTTTGTATGAGCGTTTTCCTGTGACTGTCTGGGAGAAATGGGAAAACACGTCGCAGTAGCCCCACCGTGTGGAGGCAGGCACCTGCCACCTGATTGGTGTGCTCCTTAAACAGGAGCGCCTGGTCAAGTTTGACACCCAGACTACCTTGAACCCTGCACCTGGACTCTGTTTGCTGTGAACACTACCTCCCTGCCCCCAAGTGGTGCCACCCCAGTTCTGGACCCTTGGAAGTGGACCTGATGGTGCCCTGCCAGCCCAACTGTGGTCCCCATAAGAAGCGACTTGAAGCGATGCAAAGCCATGTTGCACAGCTCCCTGCTCCATCAGAACTGCCTCAAAGTGACACAAGATCCTGCCAGGGTTTGCCCCACAGTTCTCTGGAACCAATGAAAAGCCCCGCCTCACAGCTTGATCGAAACCAACGCCAGATGACACAAAGTCTTTGCAAAGCAACGCCGCGCAGACCGCACACCAGGATTCAAGGTACTTTGTTCAGTGGGCCAAACTGATTCCCTGTATCTGGTACGCGCTCTATCGCGGTCAGCCTGAACTTGTGACTTTTTCCCTGTCTGGTGCGACCAGATAACTACACCTGGCGCGTTATGATTTTATGCACTATTTTCACTTAAATTTTTGAAATTGCATATCTCTGGTTTTACTAATTGGATTTTTGTTTTTTTTATCTCAAATAATTTATTAAAGTATACTCTAATTTTCTAAATTGGTGTGGGATTTTTCTTGAACTGTGTTTTCACTTGATTACTGTTTGAAGTGCTGCATAAATACTTTACACATTGCCTCTAAGTTAAGCCTCACTGCTAGCACTAAGTTATCAGAGGGTTAAGCAAAGGTTAACTTGGGGTTTGCTTGTGACTTCACTCTGATAGGAATTGTGGTTTCTACTTGAATAGGGATTCAACCCCCCTCAGCCAGTAACTCAAATTCCTGCAGCACTCAATGGCTGACTACACATGCACCGATTATAGGAATGTTTAGCCAGACAATGGTAGCAAGCAACTGGGACAAATTGCAGAGGTGGAACATAGCAAACTTTTTACTGGCCATAATGTTTGTAGGGCCACAGCCACAGGTGATCATTGTGAGAAGGTGGCCTGATATGCAGTGCTCACTATTCTAGTGAACACTATGTATCAGTCCAGCAACCCTTATTGATGATTGGTTGTAAGTCAACCTTGTAAACCAGCTATCCTAGTAGCGTGGATACGAGCAGTCTAAGGCTAAAGACTCGAGAGGGCGTGTTAAGCCAGCTGTTATACCACATATACCCCTTGAACACCAAGTGAAAGGACACCACACAAGTGTTATGAAAATAAACAGTTATTTATTAAGAATCACAACAGCCCTGTGCTCTTTATGAGGACAGGGTACTAAGCACAAACCAAAACTCTTACAAAAATACTTAAGTTAGCACAGTATATACAAATGCCCGAGGGGCACGGAAAACCATATACTTGAAAAGTGGAATGCGAAATTACTAGCAGGTAAGTACAGTACTAATAGGCTTTGGAATCGCTAGGACTTGACTATAGAATCATTAGATTACTTCTAGGAGACCCAGGGGACTCGGGTGCAGTGTGTGCACTCTCACGCGAGATGCGGGACAGTCTATGGTAGCTAGAATTTGCAAAGTTAGTGTTCTCGGGCGTACCCGACCTGGTAGGAAGAAAACGAAAGTAGATTCTGACCCTTGGATAGTGAGGCTATGCTGGGGCACCGAAATGCCGAAGTTACCTAGCCCAGGGGCTGCAGCTGCATAGGACTCAAAGGACGTCGGGAATCCTCGTTGACGGACCAGGAGCCTGGAAGAAAGAAGTTGCTGGCAGGCGAGCAGTGAAGAAAGTTCGGTGGATCCAAGCCTGGATCGATGGAAGATGACACCTGAAAGCAGAGGGGACCAAGTTCGAGACTACTAGCCAGTAGTCAGTGGGCACCAGGAGGGCACCGGATGGTAGCCACCTCGACTAGGTGAGTGGGTGACGCTGTGCTCGGAGATCTCACGGACCAGGAGGCGTTGTCGGCGACCAGGATGGAGGAGCGAGCTGTCCCACGAAGATAGAAGCTGTCGGCGTCGCTGGACCCAGGATTGGGCAACAAAGCCTTGGCAAATTCAAGCCCACGCGGTGGACCCAAAATGGCGTCTGGAGTGGACCAGGAGGGTCCGGGGTGCCTCTCTTGAAGAAGGAAGCAAGGGCCAGTCTGGAGCAACCAGACCAGCAGCAGTGATGTCGTCGGGCAGAAGGCCACAAGCCAGCCGGCTAGTAGCCACACAGCGCGGTGAGCACGCAAAAGCAGAAGGGCCCCACGCAGATCGTGGAGATGCTGGAGGGCTGATCTTCGGTGCTGGAGCTGCTCAGGGTTGGGGCTTCTCGGACCCCAAAGCACTCACCAGTGGAAGACTCGGTGGGCTTGTTACAAAGAAGTCGTGCAGTCTTGGCGATCGTCGGTCCCTCGAGGTCTCGTCGCACTCACAGTTCTCAGCTTTGCTGTAGAGGTGAGTAGAGGTCAGAGGTGCCAGGGAAGCCGGGTCTCGTCGAGCTGGGTCGTCGAATTCGTGAAGAAGGACTTGCAGCAGACCGCAGTGTTCTTAGGATGGTGCCCGCTTGATGCAGGGTGACTACTCCTTAGCCACAAGGGAGAATCTTGAAGAAGGAAATCTTGAAGTCCTTTCGAAGAAAGTCGTGTCTTGATTCCAAAGATGATCTAATTTGAACAGGGGGCCCGCTCCCATCTTTATACTAAAAAAGGGGGCTGACCCGGTGACTAGGCCCTGCCTATGGGTGGGACTAGGAGGGGGGTGGTTACACCCCTCTGCCATGCCGGACTTTCCCCAGGCCAGGGGCTGGTGTGCCCCTGGAACTGGTTCTGACCGGCCTATGCGTAGTGAGCACCGGGGTGCCACTCAGCAGTCACCTTCCTGAAAAGCCCTGCCTACCCAGGATACACAAAACCATGTCTGGGACGGTGCTAGCACCGCCCCGGACAGGAAACCCTTTGTCCAGGCCTCCCTCGCTGGAAGGACTCCCAGCAGCAGGAGGTCAGACTCGTGTCTGTGGTGGCAGCATCCATTTTGTGGAGCTGAGGCTTCAGTTAACTTTAACCGGGGTTCACAGTTACATACATGTCGTGTCCCTCTAGAAGGGTGGAATGCTAACCCCGTCGCCAGAATTGGCGAGGGGTTAGTATTCCAATTCGTATGACACCTTACCCGACATGTTTTGATAAAGCAATACCAAAGTTAGCATTTAACCGCGAGGATTATAATGCACTTAAGAGTATATGGTATGCGATATCATGGAACAGCTATTAGGACTTGGTTCCGCAAGCTGCAGACAGGCTCAGCTCATGCCAGAGCACCATCTCACACGATTCCAAGCACTCTGCCTTCAGGATTGTCAAGGCCTGCCATAGGAGTGACTGATAGGAATCTGTGTGTCCATTTTAGGGTTAGGTATAGGTATACTACACCTACAGCAAAGGGTGATTACACGACTTTGCCCCAGCAGTCATGCAGCCAGTTGTGTCAAATTTAGGAGGCCAGCCAGGGGTGGCATAATACATGCTGCAGCCCCTGGCAGCCCTGGGTACACCCATGCCCTGAGTTACAGGGTCTGATAGGGTGGCCCAGTACCAATTGGAAATGCACCTAGGGTACATGGAATCCATTTTAAAGAGAGAGCAGTAGGCCTGGGGTCCTGATTGGCAGGGTCCCAGGTCGACTATGTCAAAAACCAGCTAAAACACAGGGCAAAAAGTTGGGGGCAACCATAGTCAGGAGGTACCTTCCTACGATCATAACTTTAGATGCTTCGCTCACGAGGTGGGTAGCAAGCATTCTGGGTTACTCAATCCAGGGCCAATGTGCCCCTCAGGAAAGTTTCCGCCACACCAGAATTTTGGATTGGCAGTACAGATAACCCGCCAAAGCTTTTCAGACCAAACTACACAATCAGGAAGTCCTAGTTCGAACATAAAACATGACCACTATGTATTACATTCAGAAACAGAGAAGGGGCGAGGCAACATGGTGCTAAGATAGCCGTGAGGTCTTGGAGGTCCTGATCAGTTCCCTGTTGCTCAGCTGGTGCATGACTGGGAATGCGGCAGAGTCTTAATAATTGTTGCAGGGGTGTGCAAGTGCTGGTTGCTTATTGAGCGGTGTGAGTGGAGACATGATGGTGCTGATGCCTGGCAGAGGCAACTACCTGCTTTCTCTGGCCTAGCTATACAGCAGAGATTTTAAAGACTCTGAGAAGCTGGTCATGATCCTTCTCTATTGAGTGAGCCACTAATACCTGACTGAAGAGGCACTGGCATGGGAGTGGCCAGAGAGCCCCGGTATCAAAACTCGTGCCTTGTTGCTAACTGGCTGTATGTTTAAGACGGTTGACTTTCAGTGATAGTCTTAACCAACGCCAGAAATAGGATGGCCTCGAAAGAGAAACATTTTAAAACCTCTTTATTTATTGAAGGCCTGCACAGTACATTGGGTACCTCAATTCCTGATTGTGGGTATCATTGATAGATCTCCCTGTGCTTTCTAGGGAGGCCCTAGGAAGTCAGAGTGGAGTGGTGGACAGTGCCCCAGAAGGAATTTAAGTTATGCGAGAATACCTTGAGAAACGTGATCTCGTGTGATTAGAGGTACAGCAGCCATCTTGGGTGTTTAAGCCATGCCCAATTGCTCATTCTACATCCCGCTTCCAGGTAGAATAATTCTTTCCTGGTTTGATTTCATGACTCGTATGGAGGAATCGTAGCCCTTCAGAATCCGATTTCCTGTAGATTCCATGCAGTTTGTCCACAACGTGAGTGCAGAAAGCCTGAAAGAACAAAAGATACGAAAATATAAGGGTAGTCCATTAAAAGAAAGACCCTCGCAAGAGATCAAGACAGTCCTGCATCTTTTTGACAAGAGACCAAGTAATTCGAATATTGTTATTTTTAAAAGCATTTCACAAAAAGGCCTTGAAAGACAAGGAAATCTCGAGACACTTGTTAAACAGCGTGCGACAAAAAAAGATTAAACTCTGAAAGAAGAATGATGCACGGTAGAGTTTCATCGATCTAGGGAGCAGCAAAGAGCAAGCATGTGGTTTGCTCGTTGAACAGCTGTAAAAGTCATTTTTGGAAATGAGAATCACGATTTTCAAGGATATGAGCAAAATGAAAGAGATAGTGAGAATCACTCCATAAAGCAAGCTATTGAAAAATTAAAATAAAGTAGTTAGGAGGGCCACAAGTGTTCACAAGTGAACAGAAAAAAAACGGTGAAGCTCAATATAAAGTAAATAAGAGACAGTATCTCAGAAAAGCATTGCCACCAAATTACCTTAGGTTTCCTTCATGTTTACCCCCGTTCTGCCGTCCTCCGTGAGGTCATAGTCTTTGAACACCTTCTGAGTTTTGGTGTTCTAGATTGTGGCGCCCTGGGGTGGGATGGACAGCGCGTCACGCCCACTGCCAGCCAGAACACTACAGGTCAGTGACTTCTGGATCGAACCTTTGACACCCAGGAGACATGCACAAATGGAGGGCCGCATTGTAACCAGAACCAGGGCTCTTTGCTGGTAGCACTCCGGGCAAGCCGGTGGTGCTTGCTCTATCCCCATTGTTTGGGGTTGATGGCGTAAGATGGGATGCAGAGATCCCACCATTACATAACACAAGGGGTCCTACCATATGAGCCTGTTTTGTGTCCTGGGGATACTATACCTGACTCTTGTGGATTTTGATAGGTTTAGGATAGAAGCAGAGATGCTGTTTCACTCTTTAAGCCCTGGCATTGCGAGTAAGAAGAGAGGAAAATACAGCTTTTTTGCATCTAGGAAACTTACAGCAAGAGGCTGCTATGGGAATCCTTGGAAGATTTTCAAATGCCTGAATGTGAGCCGGCCCTTCTACAATTTATTAATGCTTTGCATACAGCCCTGGCTAATAAGATTGCGCTGGTGACTTCAGATGAGCAGAATGTAGACTGGAATAGAAAGTGAAGGCTAATGAAAGCAGGGTGCAGATGCTGGAGGGATATCAGTGCAAATTTCCTCCACATTGAAAGAGGTGCAGTCTATCTGGGCAAAGACCATGAGGCCATGGCGAAAAAGGAGACACGCTTTGAACAGTTTGACAACCTATGAACGCTGAGAAACAGGCAAAGAGTGGACCTACTGGGGGCACATTGATGGTGGTAGTGGCCATGATGGAATGGAAAGAGCAGATTCTCCTAGTGGCCATCTGTAAAAAGGCTATGATGCTGGGGGACAAATGGTATTGGTGTTTCTAGTTCTGAATCCTACAACAGTGTCAAGGAAGTCGGCCTTGCTGTAGGTATAGCATGGCATGGTGGCAGTAGGTCTTACAGCCTCTGTGGTATGTCCTGTGAAGCTGTAATTTCATCATGACGAGAAGAGGTTTGCATTTCACAGGTCAAAAATTACAAGGGTCTTTCTGAACAAGATGAGTCCTTATCACTTCTGATTTTGTTGAGGTAGTCTCTGAGCAACGATTAAGGTTTTGGATTCAGAGGTGGGTTTTGATATCTGAGGAAGTGCGAGCCTGAGGGGTTACCCCTCCAGAGAGGAAGTGTGAGCCGAGTTTGTTGTTTATTTCACCTTGTTCCTTTATCTCTATGCTATCCCCCTTCCCTTCTAGGTTCTTGTGAGTCTATTTGAAACTGGAAACTATACTGCTCTGATGCTTGTCTGTACACTGGTCCGGGTGGGTTGTAGGCGGACCTTGCATGCGGATAAACCCTGTTAAACCTGAAACAGGGGGACACGCACTTGCCACAGTTGACCTACAGACCCAAACAATTTGGCATTTGTCAATGCATCATCATGTACACTTGTGGGTGCAGCATCTGCCAGGAGTAGATCACAATTTTACTGATCTTCGGAACAGATCCCATCAGGAGGCTCCTAAATGGGAGATCGACTCCCATATTCTACGTCAATATTTTTATCATTGGGGACCACAACAATACACTTGCATTCACCCCTTCTCTGAAGAATGGTCGCTGCATAGACTGGTAAAGTTTATCTACGTATGCTTTTTCCCTGTTTCTAGGGATCCCTTGTGGGATGTGAACAATGAGGATAACACCAGTGTTAATTACTTTCGTTAAGCCAAAGTCAGGCTGTAAACCGTGGTTCTCCCTTCTCTTTGAGATGTCTATACAGCCACATCAAAGACTTGCCTTGCATTCAGATTTGCTAGGACAGCATGACGAGCTACTGTTCCATCCCTGCACTTAGGCCTTTCAGTGTAGTAATTTGGCACCTCAGGTCTAGCAACTTTGTTATTTTCAATATCTGTAGAAATGTATGCAAATGTTAAAGGAAGCTGAAAAAGTTACCACTGGAGCAAATGATATGGCTAAATTGACACGTTTTTTTCATCTTTTGCACTACTCTAAATATCTACCTCCTGAAAGTCACAGGTCACCATTTAATCTGCCACCTTGTGCAATTGCAAAAGGCTGGATTGGCAAATGTGTGTTGTGTTCACCTAAATGCAATGGCAACATATCTTCAAAATGGAGAAAACCAACCTGACTTTCATATTCCAGCCATAAATGCATTTTTGGACGGGTTAAAAAGAGTAATTGCTCCCAGGTTAGCTCCAGTCCTAGCACGAAATCTCAGAGTAGTTCTTACAAAGACCAATGTTTTCCAAACTGTGCGTGGCGACGCTATGGTGTGTCCAAGCTGATTTTTGGTGGGTCACAAAAGCCCTAGCAATAAATAATGATGACTTTAAATTCTGTATTTATCGTGGCACATTTGCTGCGCCTCAAAAACATCGGAATCCAAGGAAAAGCACTGGAATGGATCACCTCGTTCCTCTCCGGAAGAACCCAGAGAGTCCGCCTTCCACAATTCAAGTCAGAGGCTACTGAAGTCATCTGCGGCGTACCTCAAGGGTCCTCACTCAGTCCCACCCTCTTCAACGTTTACATGAGCTCCCTCGCGGCCATCGCACGCCAACATAACCTCAACATCATCTCCTACGCCGACGACACTCAATTGATCCTATCACTCACCAGAGACCCTAACACGGCCAAAACCAACCTACACGAAGGAATGAAAGAAGTAGCCGAATGGATGAAGCACAGCTGTCTGAAACTGAACTCAGACAAAACAGAAGTCCTCATCTTAGGTACCTCCCCCTCCGCCTGGGACGACTCTTGGTGGCCAGAGGCCCTTGGAAAAGCACCCATCCCGACGGACCACGCACGGAACCTGGGCGTCATCCTGGATTCCTCACTCTCGATGAACAGACAAGTCAACGCCGTTTCTTCATCTTGCTTCAACATTCTTCGCATGCTCAAAAAAACATTTAGCTGGATCCCTACCGAAACTAGAAAAACAGTCACACACGCTCTGGTCACGAGCCGACTGGACTACGGAAACACCCTCTACGCCGGCATCATAGCAAAACTCCAGAAAAAACTACAACGCATCCAGAACGCCTCAGCCAGGCTCATATTAGACATTCCACGCAAAGAACACATCTCTGATCACCTGAAAAACCTACACTGGCTCCCCGTCAATAAGAGGATCACTTTCCGGCTCCTAACCCACGCACACAAAGCACTCTACGAAATCGGACCCGAATGCCTCAACACACGACTATCCTTCTACACCCCCTCCCGCCAGCTACGATCCTCCAACCAAGCCCTTGCCACTGTACCTCACATCAACAAAACCACCATGGGAGGTAGATCCTTCTCCTACCTAGCAGCTAAAACTTGGAACTCACTTCCCACTCACCTTCGCCTTACTCAGAACCACCTAGCATTCAGAAAGCAACTCAAAACGTGGATATTCGACAAGTAACTCCCCACCCTTCTTCAAGCGCCTTGAGACCCTCTGGGTATGTAGCGCGCTATACAAATCTTTTGACTTGACTTGACTTGACAGCCAGAGGTCAGTCAAATATCAGGTTATATCTTCTGACAAATTTCTGCTATGGTGTTTTGAATATACTCTCACTTTGCAGTGGGAGAAAGAAAAGTAAAGTGAACAACGTGATAATCTGGCTGGAGTAAAGATAAAGAGAAAGAAAAGGCTTTAGGATGTCAATTTTTGTAACATAATAAAATGTAAATACTTGCAAATTGATTGCACGCATTCAGCACTAAGGAAAGCACAAATGTAATCACTTTTTTTGTAATTTTGAAATGTAGATGGAAACAAAAGATTTTAACAGGATCAAAATAAATCAAGGCATCTCACTTGGTGATGCACAGATGTTAAATAATCATCGAAACCCAATTTCCACACATTATGATCTGAATGCAATCATTTTCATCAGTACAACTGCATGTCTATGCAAATGTGCTGGCCATTTCAATGAAATTGTGGTACCTGTAAATGACAGTGCGCTACCACACGATGCTCTACTTACGTTTAAAATTGCCCGCCTCGTGTCCACTAAAGCTACGCGAGTTGCGAAAGTTTGCCATTCTATAAATTGGCCGGTAGTTCTAAAAATTTTGGGAAGCTCTGTACTAGAGCACCACTGAAGCCAATCCATTTTTGCCCTTTTCAGTTGCTCTCTTGGAACATGGTGTTGTTGGGCGCCATCACTTGTCTGTGTAGACTGGAGAGCTTCAGGCTTGGTCACTCGAAGAGCCATCCATTCACATTCATCACAACAGAGTAATGTTCCATACACATCCTCTTTTTCTACCCATGTCAATCTGCCTACTGACGTGTTATCATTTTTTCCTCAGACCCAGTCCATCGCTTAGAACTCTATTCACTATTTTGATGTTAGATTTGTCAAGTTTTGTGTGTAGTCAGGAAACTAAACAACTCCTAGATTCCTTTTAACCACCATATCTTGGCAACCCAGTCTCTGAAGGGGGTACTGCAAGATAGAATGTCGGGTGCATTGACATTTGTTATGCTAAAGCTAAACGCACACTGTATGATACCCCTAATGCACATTCTACTTGCAAAAAGAGAGCCACCATGGTGCATCTAGGCAACATACTATTAGACATATGTAATGCTGCTACTTTGTCCTTGTTCCATGCCCTTAGTATACGTTACTGTGGAGATAGGCCTGACTGAAAGCACAGGTCAGTCAAACATTGATCCAGGCTTCTCCCTGCTGTTCTTGCAGGCCACCACTTTAAAGGTTGAGGTATTGCATTCCATCATAGGATCTACAGCAGCATGGGCTGCAAATGGGAAAAAAAGTTACTTAAGTGTAACAATCGCTTAACTGTCTTCTGTTGATTCAGTTGCTTTCTCCCACCTTCTGGATGCAACACTGGGGCTGATTGCCTACTGGTCCCTACCAGCGTTTGGATCTGTAATGTTATGATGAAAGTTCGCATCTGCTTCGCTTCTACAGTTACTAACACACCACACATCTGAGGGAAAAGGCTGGTGCTTTGATGGTTCTGAGGGAGTTAACACAAGTCAATTTAGAGGGAAAACAAGTTGTATTATTCTAACTCCTTCATTACACTGCAGGTTTGAATCCACATCACGACAAGCCGCGATCCAAATGTTACGGGTAAGTAACCCTTTACTTTCTCCACAGAAAGGCGCTAAAAGGCACAAATATCCAAGCTGTTCCCATGAGACGGAAAAATGATAAAGCTGTCTGCGAAGTTACATACATCAACGTCTTTTTCCACATATGTGCTGGGCTGCTTATTCTTTGGATCCTTGATTGTAAAAAAAATGCCACACCCTTCTGCCAAAAGTATCAGCTGTTTGCATCTCCTCCAGCCACTCTTGCATACTCCCTTCTTTGCCCCTTTCCCCAGGGGCATCGGGTTGCCAGCCCACGGCTCCCATATTGGGGCTTTACTTTAGGTGGGCTGGAGTGGCAGTGGGATGGGTGCACCACAGTTGTCTTCACTTGCACCTCCCGCCTCATGCTAGTCCTTATTTTTTAGCCACAATAATGTACATTTCCCGTCACGTGCCTGCACACGCGATACCAGAAGGCATTGCTCTCTTTAGCGTAGAACGCAGCGTCTCCATTAAAATCAGATCGGGGTGTTCATGTTTTTTGTATGAATACACGGAACTGATTTAGCTGCAGTGAAAACCGGTTGACCATGTTGACACTAAATAACTTCGGTTCTGAGGTAAGGACAAGCTCTCGGTCTTGCACATTATACAACATTTTATATTTGCCGCAAAGGGTGCACGCTCCCCTTCCAACACTCACACACTTCATCAGTACGTGAAGAGGGGTTTTGGAATAGACGTCATCAGATATGGGCTGGAAATATGCTTCTTTCCTTTGCCGTGACGCAGGTCTGCACACGGGAGTCGCGAGGGACACATAGGGGGCCTGTTTTGAACAAGGAAACGTTGAGTGAAAGGAAGAAGGAGCCCATGAGAGTAGGGGATGTGGTCTCCTCGGCAGTCCATTAGTAGCTGAACCATGTGATCTAACCACTTCCAGACTTCAGAGCTGTCAAAACAGCTACCCAGGGAGTCTGTAAGGATTCAGACGCACAAAACTGACAGTTTCCTGTCTAAGATGCTGGAATGAAGGTGGCTAAGCACTGTTTTTAAACTGCAACGTGCACGTTTTTGTACACGACATTATTTTTCTAAGCAAATGCATTTTCAGAAAGGCATTGCAAATACTGTTCAGTTAGTGTGAATTCTCAAATTTGGGAAGAGCACTTCTGACGTGAGTACTTGAACCCCTTGATAATTTCGAAGGTACAAATTAATGCACATTGAAGTTTAGGTGATAGTAATACTTTAGCTGGAGTGATATATTTTAACATTGTTCATTCACCTTTTTTTAGATAAACCAAGTTTTATTGTTTTCTTTCTAATACTCAGTACGTTTCTTTTATTTGTTTTCCTTTTAAAAGCTAAAATGTTAGTTTTATTAGACGTTTCTATTTCTTATATACCCCTTAAACAATGTAAAGTTGCCAAGTCGAGCAAGTGTGTATGTTATGGTCTAATTGCTTTGATATCATCACATCTGTTAAACTTGGCATCCTTGGCGCGGTTTCTCCAGTCTTTATGCCTCAACGTTTTGTATTTTTTGACTGCTGTATTTTGGTTTTGCTGGTTTAGGTACTACGGGCACTTTGCCACTGCTGATCAGTGCCAAAGTGCAAGTACTCCTGTGTAAATTGTAATTCTGATTTGCTGGTAAGTCCCTAGTAAAGTACACTGCGTGTGCCCTGGACTTGTACATCAAATGCTACTAGTGGGCCTGCAGCACCGATAATGCCACCCACAAAAGTAGCCTTTCAAATGTGTCTCAAACCTGCCACTGCAGTGTCTGCGTGCACAGTTTTTAACTGCCCTGTCGACCTGGCAACCCTAACCTCCTTCCCTTTTCTTACATGTAAGTCATCCCTAAGATAGATCCAAGGTACCACCTTGGAGAGGGTGCAGTATATGTGAAAGGAAGGACATATACTGGTGTGTTTTATATTTCCTTATAGTGAAATACTGCCAATATAGTGTTTCACTATTACAAGGATTAGCTCACCCATAGGCTATCTTTGAAGCTGCCTTGTAACATTTTTACAAGTTAAACTTTCAATTGGGAACAGCTAGAGATTTGGAGTTTGGGCTCCCTGAACTCAGAATTTAATAACACTTCTTTTAGTAAAGGTGCTTTTTAAATTGTGTGTTAGAAAATGCCACTTTTAGAAAGTGGGAATTTTCTTTTTAACCATCATGTGCCTTTGCCTGCCTGCCTGTGGAATAAACGTCTGGTTTACACTGACAGCGGCGTGTTTGTGTATTCATCACTCCAGACACTCGCATAAAGGGAGTCGAGGTGCCCTGCATATGCTGATTGGTCTTCCTGAGCTAGAGTGGCTTCCTTGCACAATGCTGTCTCAACCCCCTGTAGCGCGGCTGGACCAGGGAGGACAGAACTGGTTTTACTGAGCAAGAGAAACATTTCTTACAAAGACCTCAAAGGGAATAAGTGGTATAAGTATTAGACCTAAAACTCCAGACTTTTAGAACACTTCTGGATCAAGAGGAACCTCTGCCAAGAGGTGAAGAGCTGTGAGGAGGAGTACTACCCCCTTGCTGTGTGTTGCTATGCTGGGTGGACTGCAGTTGCTGCTTCTGCTGGAGAGGACAAACACCAGACTTTGCTGTGTATCCTGCTTGAGAAGATTCTCCAAGGGCTTGATGTAGAGCTTGCATCCAGTTAAGAGGTCTCAGGGACACAGAGACTTAACCTATAACATACTTGAACTCCACTGCTGGGAGTTCTGACCTGCCTTGTGGTGCCAAATCCAGTTCTGGGCCCTTATAGGTTGTTTTGCTGTTTCTCCTGGTGGAAATCCACGCATCGACCTTCCAGCGCTGTTTTTTCCACTGCAAAGTGCCGCACAGCAAAAAAAAACACGCATCGCTGAGGTGCACCTAGAAAGATTGATACCGCAGCCCGGGCACCGAGTGTCCAAAGTCCAAAACTTCCTCTCTGACTCCAACGCAAGCCCTGCTGTGCGCCCGAAAGAATCAATGCATCACCTGTCTGCAGCTGCAGAAATTGTCGCAGCACCTATATTGCTGCCGCCTCCTTGACCCGCAGCACCTGGATTTTCCCACACATCACACCTGTGCGCCAGGTTCGACACTCGCAGACCTGAGCCATCCAGAAATCAGTGCATCCCTGTGTTTTTCAGCACCTCACTCATCTGCGGCTGTTTTCGTTGGTGAAGTTTGACGCATCCTAAGGTACTCCGTGACCCGCATCCATCGTTTTCTATGGACAGAATTGCTTAAACCTTTAAAAAGTCATATTTTGAGTTGTGTATGTTGGGTATTTGTCAGTCAGTCAGTCAGTAAATTTATCTTTATTCGATTATTAAAAATCATAAAAGAAACGAGCATAAATACACAGCAATTCATCAGAGCACAAATTCATACATAAGTTTACATAATCAACATCTTTAAAAAACATCTTTAAAAAACTTTTTAAAGTCACAATAAATAAACGAAATACATTAAAAATGTTACAAAGTATTAAAAAGGAACCCTCCGGAAGACAAGGAATTAGAATTTAAAATGGGAGACATTATTCAATGGTCAGTAAGGTGCCTAACTCTAGTGCGGTTTTTATTTATCCGTGCTCCAGCTACTAAGAAGCTAGCTACATGAAAGGCAACTTTTGCATTAGGAAGGAGTTGCAAAAACATCATGGCTGGTTTAACCTGAGTAAAACCTTGGTTACGCAGGATTGGAAACAGATATTTTTTTCTAATATCAATATAATGTTCACAAAACATAATGAGGTGTGTCGTGTCCTGAATAGAAAAGTGGTCACAGTCACATGGTTCAGCATCAACAGGTCTACTCCAGGTTTTATAATTGCCTAAGATAAGATGGATCAAATCAAAACGAAATCTCGTTAAAAGGAAACGATGGAATGGTTTAGTTACCAGGAGGAGGTATGGTTCCATTCCTGGACCAGATTTCAACATACAATGTTTCCTTACCGTGGGTTTACTTAACTCTAGGGCTTCCCTCTCCAGAACATACAACTCAGTCAGAGTATTTTTTACTGTTTTAAGATCATCTTGAGTTATTAAGTCTGGAGAGGAAAAAAGCTCCGGGCGGCCAGCAAGAGTCAACTGTGTTTGTACGAATTTTATCCACGGGATATACAGGGCTCTGTCCAGGGCTAAACAATCTTTTAAGATAATATGATTTAATGTAAGCTCCTGGTTGAGCCAAGTTTTCATCCATCCTATAACAGGGGCTAATTTTAAAGAGCCCGTTATATAGCCCAAACCTAACTCTGCATGTAGTACATAAGTGGGAGTCGATTGGGGGACTAAAAGCAGAGATCTCAAAAAATTATTTTCTACTTTCTGGATTTTATCATGACTAGTATACCCCCAAATAGCAGAGCCAAACTGGGCGATGGACACACATTTTGCGTTGGGTATTTGTCGTTTTGGTCTTGTTTGGTTTAGATGAAGATTCTTTTTTATCTAAACTGGTGTGGTGTCCATTTGTAGTGTTTTCACTGTTGTTGCTGTATGTGTTTTGTACAAACACTTTTCACATTGCCTCTCAGATAAGCTGTCTGCTCGTGCTAAGCTACCAAAGGGGTGAGCAGGATTTATCTAGGTGTGTAATTGCCTTGGCTTATCCTGACTAGAAAAAAGGGTTCCTATTTGGACAGGGTGCATATCATTTCCCACTAGAGACCCTCATTTCTAGCAACATCCTAGATCACATCACGAATGACCATGTGTAAACTATCCCTCAAAGTTTGCAGATTGTTTATTTTTCAAATGTAAGTTTTATTGGTATTCTATACCTCATATACAGAAGGCATTATGGCATCCAGCAGCAATAACACCGCAAGGAGAGCTGAATATCTCTAATGACCTACACCTCCCACTCTTTTGGGGACACATTTTGCTTTCATCCTGAAAATATAATACTATTATCGCAAGCTCACCCTCTCTGTGGTGCAGTGCGGTGGGGCTGGCAGACTGATTGTTCCTGCTCAATACAGTCTGCGTCCCCAGTGATTAACCGTAGTGGTGAGCTGTGGCTGGTCTTTGGTGGAGGGCTGACAGGCACGCTGAGGCCAACTGGAAGCATGCTAGGGAGAGGAGAGGAGAGACACAGAGGCTGCCTGCTTGGTTGTGGCTGGGTTCTACCTCAGAGCAACGGCCAACAGTGACCTCGTTGTCCCAGCGCATGCCTGTGGGGCTGCTTTGAGGCTCAGTGCCGGCCAGCTCTGGAGCTGAGCCTCATCAGGATTATACTGTGACTGCCCTTCACGCCTATCAGAGAGGGACGGAAGGTGCCCTCTGAGAACTTGCTTGCCTATTGACTTACGAGAATCAGAGGCCAGATGGCTCAAAGACTGTGGGGCTGCTTTGGGGCTGAGTGACAGCCAGCTCTGGAGCTGAGCATCATCAGGAGTATACTGTGACTGCTTTTCATACCTACCAGAGAGAGATCGAAGGGACCCGCTGAAAACTTGCTTATCTGTTGGCTTACGAGGATTGGAGGCCAGGCGGCTCAACAACTTTACACTACTTAACTACGATTACATCATCCAATAACAGCACTCAAAAGGCACTTGGTGAGAATATATTATACTTTTCAGCCTTGCATTGCCTTGCACTGCTAATTATTTTTGATCTCTCCTACCTGTCACTTGAAAAAAGTAGAAAAAATTAAAAATAACTTACTGCCACGAGCGAATCACTGGTAAATCAACTTATTTATGGGATAATGGCTGCCATTAAATCTAAGGCTAATGGCCCAAGAAATCCTGGGATGTTAAAAAGAGAGGCATGAAAACTTTGTTAAATTGAGTAATGGCAGTGGCAGGGGGCAGCCTGAAAAATATGTCAATCCAGGAGGGCTAGCAGCAGCATCATTGACTGTGCTTGGGCTGTCTACTGCTGGCCCGTTGGCCCTGGTATGTCTGCTGAGGGTTGTCACAGTAATGCTGAGAATGGCCACAAGACACATGGAGGGAGACTCATTCAGACAACGCACGTTTAAGAGTAAGTGTGCTGGGAAAAGCTGATGTGAACACCCAATGTCTGGCTAACTCCCCTGATGCTGCTCTAGTACTGCTGCTATAATGAACAAATATGTCCGGAGCATGCGTATCAACACTCTAGCCTCAACTACTCCTTCAACCAAGGATTCAAACCCCCGCATGATATTATCTCCATCTTCTAGCCAAAAGAACAGTCTCACTGGGGTTCTGGAGCTCAGGTACACTATTTAACAGGGCAGCAGCTGCCTCAACTCTCTCTGCTGCTCCAAATAATTGGACTCCTATGGTAGAAGCAGTGGAAATCTCAGTGAAATATCCTGAATTAGAAGCTTCGCTTATTAGCAAACCTTCATCCAAATCAGATGGTGGTGTATCAGCTTCACAGAACAAACCTTTGCTCTAGCTCCTGCCTTACAATATTTTGATGCTGGGGACTCACACTTGCCTAGATTTAACGGTAGTGCTCAGCCCTAATTGACAAGGCACAGCTTACCTAATATTATGAGCCACGTTCTTGAGGAGACAGGGTAGCGATCAAAGCCACGAAATAACGCTATGCATCATGGCTGAGGCTAGAGCCCATGAAGCTAATGTTCTACGACACCATCAAAAGGGTGGACACCTGAACTCAAATCTTTCAGTAAGCTATATATCTTATGCAGTAAACTACGCATTTCCCATAAAGGTCAGCCATATTTCCACTCAATTTTTTACTCTTCTAAAATGGCTCCTAAAGAGAGAAGAAGAGCAGCTGTGGATTTGAGATTTGGGGGCACAATGTGCTATACCTCTTGACACTGTGCAGTCCATATACATCCAAAGCAGAGGAATCGGATCAGAACTATACCCACTCCTCGACATCAACATCTACTAAGTCCATGCTCAAGACTATACTAAAAGATGCTTTTTTTGGTTAAAAGTAATTAATCTGCACAGGTCGCTAAATTTGAGAATTTAACACTAAAAGTGCTGTCTACCGAGCAACAAGTTTGTGAATATCAATAAAACAACTGAAACTAAGGGGCTCATTATGATGGCGGGGGGATTGTCACCAAATTAGGATTTCTTTTTACAAATGTTGAGGTTTGCGAGGGTTTGCGAGGGATTCTTGGTTACAGAACCTGGTGAGAGCCAGACAAGTCACCCCATCCTGGATTCCCCTGGGTGTCTAGTTTTCAAGAATATACAGGTTTGCTAGGTTTCCCTATGTGCCAGCTGCACTAGGGCCCAAAATCCACAGATTGGCACATTGCTAAAAACAAGTCTGTCCCTAGTGGGCTTTCTGCCGCCCTCGGGGGGTACAGAGGGGGCGGGGTTGCACACTGATCTTCATTGCACAGAAACAACGGAGACAGCCTTGGGAGCTGGGGAAGCCCTTCCCCAGCTCTCAAGGCTTTCAGGGGGAAAAGGAAAGTCCCCCTTGGTGCCCGCACCAGAGGGATTTCCTCTGCCATGTGCGAGGACGTCCGGGAGCAGTCCTGTGCACACGAGCACCGTGGCGCAGGATGGCTCCCAGCCTTCCTGCGCATGCAGGGGGTTAATGTGATCAAATCAGTACACTAGGTGATGCCATTTCCATATATTATAGTTTGTGCAATGTACAGTTTTATCTGTAAACTGTTTGTGCAGATGTCATTGTCATTTTAATTGAAAATGTGTTGACTGTAACAGCAGTGCGCTCCACCCCATGCATACTCCACTCTATGCCACTCCACGCCACAACACTCTACGACACTCCACTCTATAATAATAATAATAAAGCTTTCATAGCTACTTCAACCAAATTGTCTCACGCTGATAAGGACAGCTCCCGAGGAGGAGTCACCGAAAGCCTAGAGGGAAGAGAAGACAACATGTCTAAATAGCCAGGTTATAACATTTTTGCTGGACAGTAGTTCGATCATTGACTGCCTCAGATGAAGCCGAAGAGAGATTGGGTGCTAAAAAGCTAAAGGAACTGCTCCCAATGCAAGCTTTCTATGCTGTGGGGACTTGGGCTAACAAGTCCTATGTCATAACACTCCACTCCACTCTGCCCCACTCCACTCTGTGACACTGTATGACACTCCACTCTATGATACTTTACTCCAGTCCACTCTACGCTACTCCTTTCTATGCCAATCCACTCTATGCCTACGCCACTCAAATCTGCACCACTCCACTCCATTCTGACATTCTACCATACTGCATAGTACTCTGTCAATTCACTCTATGCCGCCTCACTCTACACTGCTCTATTCCATGCCACTCCACTACGCTTTACTCCACTCTATGCCTTTCCTCTCTATGCCATGCCACTCTATGCCATTCCACTCTATGCCATCCACTCTATGCCATCCACTCTATGCCATCCACTCTATGCCATCCACTCTATGCCATCCACTCTATGCCATCCACTCTATGCCATTCCACTCTATGCCATTCCACTCTATGCCATTCCACTCCACGCCATTCCACTCCATGCCATTCCACTCCATGCCATTCCACTCCATGCCATTCCACTCCATGCCATTCCACTCCATGCCATTCCACTCCATGCCATTCCACTCCATGACCCTCCACTCTACGACACTCCACTCTATGATGCGCTGCGACCCTCCAGTCTGCGACACTCTCCACCCTATGCAATTCCCTCTATGCCACTACACGCTTCGTTGTCCCACTCTTCGTCCCTATACTCCAGTTTACACAACTCCACTGGACATCACTCTCTGCCACTCAATTCTAGTCCACTCTGCGCCCCTCCATTACACTTTTCAAGTCTACATCCATCCATGCCACTGCACTTTAAGCCACTCCACAACACTATACTCCACTCTATGCCACTCTACTCTGCACATTCTACTCCACTCTATACCAATCTACAACACTCTGCACCACTCCACTCTAGACACCCCCTCTATGCCACTGTACGCCACTGTCGCTGGATGATGGATTGGACACGACTACCATATCTTTGAGGTTAGACTTCTTTTTATTTTTATATAACTGTATCCCATTCCAGTATGTCCGTATGATGTTAGATTTCCTCCTTGGTTTCTTCTTTGGATGGGTAAGTGGCGGATACCCTCAAAGATAAAATTACATAGGCTGTTACCTATTTGGCTCTATGGTCTTCGTAATCGTGTCTTGAGAGAACACCCCTTCATTATCAGGTGCTCAGTGACAGAATAGAAATCACTTGCACAGGCCACAGCTCTTCCCTCGAGCCGTGGCAGCCTCGTCCAATACAACGCCTCTCTCCTAGGGGGTCGGCCGCCACGCTCCTGCTGCCTTCCCCTGATCCCAGTCTGCTATCTCTGCAGTCCTATGCGCCTTGATGCCCATGGGCTAAGTTGCACTATATAAATCGTCTCTCACTCAGTCTGTCCCTCTCGCACTTTGCTAGGAGACACCAACGGCCACCCTTCCTCTGCAGGCTGATGGACTCCTGCCAATACCTTTATTTTCCTCTGGTCCTCTGCGTATAATTCCCAGCTTCCACAGAAATCATCCAGGGCCGCCTGCCCTCTTTGCTCCCGCTTTAATCTCGCTGCCTCATCCTTACTCGTTCTGTGACTCTGCTCCTCCTCCTTCACTTCCAGGTCACACACACTCTCATCATTCCAGCTGGGGCTTAAGAGCCATGAGGTCGGGATGACGTTGGCTACTAGAACGCTGACTGCTTGCTTCTCAGTACCTCCGGGGTCCTAATCAGGGTACGCCTGGTGAGATACTGCAGATTTGCTACAGTAATTCTATGCCATGTCACGCCTCTCCACTCTCAGACCCTCCACTCTCCGCCACTCCCCTCTCCGCCACTCCCCTCTCCACCCCCTCCACTCTGCTTCTGCACTCTACACCCCTCCAATCTATGTCTCTCCACTCTATGCCCTTCACTCTTTGCCTCTCCACACCACTCCACCCCACTCCACAAACTGCACTCCACGAAACTCCACCCACTGTGCTACACTGTACTCCGCTCTTTGCCATGCCGCTCCCTGCCATGCCACTCTTTGCCATGCTGTTTTTTGCCACGGCGCTCTTTGCCACTCCACTTCACTCTACTCTATTCCATTGGACTCTTCCCCTTTCTAGGCAGTTCCCTCTGAGCCACTCCACTACTCCACTCTCATCACTCCATGCCACTCTACCCCCCTCCACTCTACTATGTGCCATTCAAACACAATTCACTACATTCTACGACACTTCAATCTGTGCCACTCCACTTAACACCACTCCACT
The DNA here is from genome assembly GCF_964263255.1 of Lissotriton vulgaris. NCBI lineage: Eukaryota > Metazoa > Chordata > Amphibia > Caudata > Salamandridae > Lissotriton > Lissotriton vulgaris. The sequence continues at coordinate 492,105,415 of NC_141697.1, read as the reverse complement.
CTACACTGTGCCACTCCACACCATGCCACTCCACTCAAAGGCACTTTACTCCACTGTTCACACCTCCACTCTATGACCCTCCGTTCTAAAACACTGCACTCTGACACACCACTCTACGACATTGTGTGACCCTCCACTCTGACACTCTGTGCCACTCTAAGACCCTCTACTCCATGCCCCTCCACTCTCCTCCACTCTATGCTCACCACTCCACACTCCACTGCACGCCCCTCCACTCTGCGCCTCTACTCTACCCTTCTACTTTACATCCCACCACTCTTAATTCCACAACACTCCACTGTTTGCCACTCCACTCTACTGCATTGGACTCTTCCCCTTTCTATGTTCTATGTGTGATTATTTGTAGAGCACACTGTTACTCAACAGAGTGTCTTGGCTTAGGGGCAGGAACACATCCATGTTTTTAGTTTTTTCTTTAAACAAGGGTGTAGATTTAATGCTTCTCAACTGAAGAGGCATTTTGTTCCAGTGAAAGGGCCCCAAGAAGGAGAGAGACTTCCTTTCTAACCTGGACCTTTTAAAACGGGGAGCATTGGCCAGCAACAAATCAGCAGATTGATTTCTATGAGGAAAATAGAAGGAAATCCTACATTTGAGGTAGCTAGGTCCTTGCCCGTTAAGTGCTTTCTGTGTGACAAGCAGAGTTTTAAAAATTATTATTTTCCTTACAGGGAGCCAGTGCAGGTTCCTCAGAGGTGTGACACATGTGAGTTTAGAAGGAGACCAAAAATGGTACGGGCAGCAGCATTCTGAACCAGTTGGAGCCTGTCCAGCAGAAAAACAGGCATGCCAAGGTAGAGTCTGTTCCCATAATCCAGCCTTGATATAATCAGTGCATGGATCACCTGTTGTCTGGCAGCTTTGGACAAATGGAACAGAAATTTTCGTAGAAGGCGCAGCAAAGCAAAACAGGCGCTAACTACTGCATTGACCTGAGCGCGAAAATCCGCTTTTTGTCCAATTTAAACCCCTGGTTTTTCACCACCAGCCTATTCCCTGAGGGGGCATGAGCGTCCACTGGCCAAAAAACGTGTAAGGGGATCTCTGCCGCTCTACCAAAGAAGAGCAATTCTGTCTTACTAGTATTAAATTTTAGCTGGTTAGCGGCCAGCCAGCCAAACACAGCTGCAAGGCAGGAACTGATCAATGTCCCCGGGCAATGCTTGTTAGCCTACCATGTAAACAACAACTGAGTGTCGTCAGCATAGGACACAATTTTACCCCCATATGCTTCGGCCACCTCGGCTAACGGCGCAAGATAGATATTGAACAGGGTCGGGCTCGAGGCCGAACCCTGTGGAACCCCCACCTTCAGCTGAGAAAAGGTTGCACCAGACCTCCTGCCCCCTCCCCTCTAGAAAAGATACCAGCCATTTCCAGGCTAAAACCCTGATGCCAATCGTGTGAAGCCGGATCAGGAGCATCTGATGTGACACAGTATCGAAGACAGGCGACAGATCTAACAGAATCAGCAACGCCTTCTCCCCCTGCCTCCTGACTCAGCCGAAGAGAATCCCCCAATTCTAACAGAGCTATTTCCTTGCTGTGATTGGGGCGAACGCCTGACTGGCTGGGGTGGAGTGGGGCATTCTTTTGCAGAAAGGACGATATCTGCTGGTTCACATGTTTTTCCAGCAGTTCGAAAAAGCTAGAAGTAGGGAGATTGGCCTGTAGTTGGCTGGATATTAGCCTGGGCCTTTTTAAGCAATGGAATAACTTTAGCCAGTTTCCATTTAGTTGAGACCGTCGCATCTAGGAGGGAGGAGGTTAAAAACTGATTCATATAAGAGTTAATTGCCTGTGCTCCCAATGCCAGAATGGAGGCTGGGGCCGGATTCCGTGCAGAGCCAGACTTAAGGCCTTTTAATGCCCTTCAGAGAGATTGGGTCTAAAGTGTTCAGAAACTTCCCTAGCAGTGGGTCCAACGACTTTAGTTATTTGTTGGCTAATGGCCCCTTGTAAGCCCCTTCTAAGCAATTACCTCTACACCACTCCACTCTACGTCACTCTGTGCCACTCCAATCTACAACACTTCACTCTATGCCACTCCTCTCCCTACCACACCCCTCCACTCTATGCCCCGCTACACCCCTCCACTCTACGTCCCTCCACTTTACGATGAGCCACTTTACTACACTCTACGACACTTCATTCTGTGCCATTCCCCTCAATGCCACTGCACTCTAAGCCATGCTACTCCAATCTACGCCATGCCATACCACTCTTCGCAAGGCCATTCTACGCCATGCCACTCTTGCCACTCCACAACATTTTACTCAACAGCACTTTACTCCACTCTACACCCCTCCACTCTATTACCCTCTATTCTAAAACACTCCACTCTACTGGACTCTTCCCCTTTCTACGCAGTTCCCTCTGCGCCACTACTCCACTCTACATCATTCCATGCCACTCTACTTAACGCCCCTCCACTCTACGATGTGCCATTCCACTACACTACATTCTACGACACTTCAATCTCTGCCATTTCACTTACTGCCATGCCACTCCACTCAAATGAACTTTACTCCACTGTGCACCCCTCCACTATGAGACCCTCTATTCTAAAACACTGCACTCTGACACACCACTCTACGACATTGTGTGATCATCCACTCTGACACTCTATGCCACTCTAAGATGCTCTACTCCATGCCCCTCCACGCTGCTCCACTCTATGCCCGCCACTCCACACTCCACTTCACTCCCCTCCACTCTGCGCCTCCACTCTACCCTTCTACTTTACACCCCGCCAACCCACATTCTTCAACACTCCACTGTTCGCCACTCTACTTCATTGGATTCTTCCCCTTTCTACGCAATTCCCGCTACACCACTCTACGTCACTCCATGCCACTCCAATCTACGACACTTCACTCTATGCCACTCCTCTCCATACCACACCCCTCCACTCTATGCCACTCTAGACGCCTCCACTCTACGATGCACCACTTCACTACACTTTACGACACTTCATTCTGGGCCACTCCACTCTATGCCATGCCACTCCACGCCATGCCACTCCACGCCATGCCACTCCACTCTACGCCATGCCACTCCACTCTACGCCATGCCACTCCACTCTACGCCATGCCACTCCACGCCATGCCACTCCACTCCACTCTACGCCATGTCACTCCACTCTACACCATATCACACCACTCTACGCAATGCCACTCCACTCTTCGCAAGGCCACTCTATGCCATGCCACTCTGGCCACTCCACTCTATGGCACTTTACTCCACAGCACTTTACTCCACTGTACACCCTCCACTCTATGACCCTCTATTCTAAAACACTTCACTCTACTACATTGTACTACCCTCCAATCTGACATGCTATGTCCGCCACCCTACACTCCACAACGCTCTACTCTTCGCCACTCCAGTCCACTTCATACCACTGCCACTAACCTTTTGCCATGCTGAACACCAACCAGACTTGTGTACATCATGGTTAAAACACATAAGCGAGACCTTTTGACTTTGCCAATGCTTGTCAATTTTGTTGCTGTTTTTTCATCTTTCTCTTCCTCCTCCTTTCCACCTTTTGTGTTTTCCTCTTTCATACATGCAACAGCGCGCACAAACTAAGCACTTGACGTCAGCCCTGATCCATCACTCCATCCAGACTACCATGGGTAGATACCTTGCACAAAAAGAGAAAAATGTCAATTAATTTTCTTTGGGAACTTAATTTAGCTTTCAAATTATCACCAAATCATGCCGAATGTTTTATAAGTATCTCAAAATTATCACTCTATTTGTTGATGTGTAAAAGTGTTTTAAAACGTTTTATTTTGAGTGTTCTTGGTGTCCAAATACATTATGCCTAATTGTGTAATATGCTGTTTTGGCGCAGTATTTATTTCTGGCGTGCCTAAAACCTGTGCCAGATATGTGCTTGAAAAGGCATATGGAACCAATACATTCATAATACTTACACAGTTCGTTCTTGGTCAGCTTGTTTCAACAGGCATCTGTTCAGGTTTTTCCATGTGAACATTACTTTCATTTTATCTGCAGAAAATAGGAACCATACGTTTTTATTAAAACTACATTACACATGTTGGGCTGGAATTGTCACCGTTTTTATTCCTAATTTGTAGTCATGGCAAACTGTTTTCAGTGTGTACCACGTAGTCTGTTTAACAGTCTAATTCATAGCAGGTTTCTGTGGATCATAAGTTCTGATAGAGCGATTATTAACAGTTCCATACCACTGATCTTCATTCAACCACAAAATCCTGAGATTAGGTCAGGGGTCTGACCCCTGAGCACAGTAATTACTACACCTTTCAGTATTATAGTTGTGACCACTTAGATGTCACAATAACGAGTGGCAAACTATCAACAATATACTGGTAGCAAACATTTTGTATCCAGAATACTAACTATATAACATCATGAAAGTACTTATATGTCGGTAAGTATAGATATCTTAGCTCTAATTCTTTCTACCTTGAACAATGAGTGTGCGTATATCTATATCTCTCTTTTTATATATATGTATTGTGCCGGCAATGGAGACACCTCAGTCTCCACGGTGGTTACACCCCTCAGGAGGAGAAAGGACCATTGGAGGTTGACCTGTATGTCAGCCCACCTAATTTAGATGGGTGGATAGAGAGGCCAGTTTTCACTGCCCGTCACATCTGGAAAACTCTGGCAGTAAGGGGCAGTGAAAACTGTAAAATACCCTCCTCCCCATGGGAAATGAGAAGTTTTGTTTTTGAAAATAACATTTTGAAAATAATGTTTTTCTAAACTTGTAAGTTTGATGTACAGCTTTTACATAAGGCCTTTACATGAGTCTGTAATCTGTAGCGAAATATCAATGTAACCAATGTTTGCATGATTTTCCAACTCTTACTGTATTAACAAAGGTTCAGTCATTAATGAAACCATAACAAGGCAATGGTTCTTGTTTCTCATTGTGCCTTGATGTTTTCATTTTATGTTAAAGATGTAATGGAAACATTTTTTGATACATTTGATTATTCATAAGTTACTTTTGGAAATGGTTGTTACTTGTGACCTCAGATGAGTGAGCTATAAAAGCTTCAAAACCCTTGATCTAACTTTGACTCACAATGTACATATCCAGATCTGATTTTAAAATGCTAAAGAAATTGTGTCAACTGTTATAGGTCGAATGTCTGGGGGTACCTTTGTTCCAGCATGATTGCTGTTAGAATAAATAGGTAGAGTTCTCTAACTCTTACCTTTGGCACACATGTAGGTGTGTCAAAGCTTGCATAGGGTATTACTAGTATGAAGTATACTACAGTTTTAATTTGTATTGTGCTAGGAACTTCTAATAGGTGAATAACTTGGACCAATATCATGCTGACTTATTATTTAAAATCATAGATAGCACTTGATTTTCTAAGAATCCTACAGTTTGTGCAGGATGATAGATAGTCTTAGAGACTAGCGATCATTGTTCCAAATGAGGTGCCTCGTTCTTGGCAGGAGTTGTATTTGGAGTGTATGAGCTTCATAAAGGTGAATTATATCTTTTGGTGGATCACTTGCAGAATTTGGGGATTTATTTATGTGCAATTTACGTTAGGCATACTGCCAATTTATAAATACGCAAACTCCTAGTCCAGAAATGTGCATGATATCTTCCATTGGGATAAGTCCACCAAAGAAACTTGCTCTTTCTATCACTCTGCTAGATATATAAAATGCAGCGAGAAAAATGTGTAAGTTGTCTTTTCCGAACATTCAATCTACAGACCTGTAAATATACCATGCGTTTTGTTTACTAGCTTCTGTAGTAGGGGATCTCTGTGTATAGTCATAATCTTGTGAATAGTCCCGCCCATGTGCGGGGACCCCGGAGCAATCAAAATAGTCTCTTAAGCTGTCTTCCTCTGCAGTCCTGCATAGACACTTAAGAGAAAATCAAAGACAAATAATGCAGCCTAAAACTACAAGGCTACATTGGCCAGCACTTTGTCTGGAAGTGAAAAAGGATAGCCAAAAAATGTCAAAATGTACACATTTTGTTAAGTTTCACACTTAGAGAAACTCCCCTTCACAAAAATCCTTTGAAATGATAGAGAGGAAGGGTTGGAAAGACAAGCCCCCATAGGCTGCCATTATGTGTCTGGAAAAGGGATACCGTGCCTTTAAGGAACTCTCCAGAGACCCTCGGTATCCCAGGATGCACAGCCAAAGGCCTTTTACTTTCAGTTCTTTTTTCCGGCTTCTGCTAGCAGGACCCTGGAGCATTGAGCTCTACCTTTTTGGGTATTACTTCAATTTTTGGCACTTTTCCAGTGTTTTGAGTGTTTCACTCGACGTCTGGGGTCTTCCTCTTCGAGTTGCTGTGCTTTTTAGCCAATTTTGCCACCTCTTTTTGTCGAAAATGCCAGCGTTGTTCGACAAGTGCCCTGAGTGTGGTAGGAAGAAGGCTAAATATGACCCCCACAGAGTATGTATACTCTGCCTCCCCTCCACCTATGTCCCTGACTTCTATGAAATCTGTTACTCTTTCTCCAGGAGGACCCAGCGTGACAGGGAGAAGATTCGTCTCCAAGGCCTGGAGCAGAGGAGACACCAAGAACCAAGTGGGACTTCTGTTCATGGAGGGACTCTCTCATCGTCCTCTGCCCGTGCATCGGCCTCTGGGGGGCTCCCCAGTCAAGAAAAGGCCCAGAAAAGGCACCGGTCCTGGCCGACGTCAATGGCTTCGACGTCGGCGTCGATAGGTATGACCACCATATGCTCCCCGTCGACCCAGGGCTCTGGGTCGAAGCGGCGTCGCCATTCGACGTCAAGGGGTAGGACGTCGAGACCTCAGACGAGGTCTACGTCGAGGACTTCACCGGCGTCGACACACCATCGATGTTGTGATGTGTCCTGAAGGCGAGGGCGCTCGCCGTCGAGGCTACACCGCCATTCGCCATCAGCGTGGACGCGAAGGTCGACGCCAAGGAGAGACAAGTTGACGTCGAGGAGTTCATCGACGTCTGGAAGATCGACGTCGAGAACAGGGAAGTCGAAGAGGTCGCCGTCAAGGAGAGAAAAATCGACGTCGAGGAGACAGTCAAGGCCCAGGACGGTGTCCAGTGCCTCGGTGGTTAGTCTATCATCTTCATCGGAGAGTTCCTGGTCGCGGCGGTGCCGGCGCTCGTCTGCACAGAGGTCTGCCTCCAGAGCATCCTCCTCGAGGCCTGCTCGTAAGAAGAGGAGAGTGCTTAGGACACCGGATTCTGATTATTCACCGACCTATTCGCCCTCTAGGCCCAGGACTCCTCTGCCTCCTACTCTTCCGCCACTGCCTCCTAGGAGGCCTCCTCCTCCTCCTCCGGCCTCCACAACCACAGCCTGGGGTTCCGGCTCTGACTCCTCCGCTTCCGCCTCCTCCAAGGCCTGCGGGTCCTGCGAGACCCAGGAGGTCTAGGTCAAGGTCCAGAGGGAGGTATCACTCTCGCAGTGAGCGTTGCTCCTGGACAAGGTCATGTCATCGCCATTGGAGGGAAAGGTTTCGGTCCTGTCACACGGACTCTTCCAGTGACCAGAGGTATTCTCCCATGTTATCCGACTCTCCTCCTACGAGAGTGTCGCCTGTGGATGACATTGTGACATTCCAGGAGGTGCTGCTGAGGTGGGCAGCGACGTTAGGGACCACATTGACGGTACCCACTCCTTCTACCTCTGTGATCTTTGAGACTTTGCACAAAAGACATCTCTCTCGCCCTTTGTTGCCAGGACTGGAGGAACTGGCCATGGACCTGTTTCTGACGCCGGCCTCGGTGAAGTCGGCGCCATCTCGACTTCAAAAGAAGTACAGTCCCCCGAATTCTAAACCGGCGTTCTTGAGGTCAGATCCTGTCCAGGATTCTGTAATCGTGACAGCGGCCAAGAAGCAGCATTCGACTGCCCCTTCGTATATGGTAACTCCGGACAAGGAGAGCCGTCAGATGGACTCAGCTGGACGGAAAGTCTACAGTACGGCTGCCACCTCGATGAAAGCGGCGAGTGCCTCGGCGCTCTTGGGCCGCTATGACCGCTCCTTGTGGGAGTCCCTGCAACAGTTTATTGAGCTCCTCCTGAGGGATAGGATAGAAGACTTCCAGGAGATATTGAACGAGGGCATAATGGTCTCAAATCAAGTCATCAGCTCGGCGGCAGACGCCGCTCTCCTGGCTGCTCATGGGTACTGCCATGGCATCAACTTGAGACGTCATTCCTGGTTGCGCCTTACCTCTCTTAAGCCAGATGCGCAAAAGAGGGTCGCAAATTTGCCATTCTTGGGATCGACCCTCTTTGGGACGCATGCAGATGAGGAAATGGCCCGCATGAATGCGGAAGTAGAGACGCTGAAGGCTGTTGGTTTGGAGAAACCAAAGGAACAACAGAAGTCCTTCCGTCCTTTCCAGAGGTCATCAAGCTGGCCAGCAGCAACAACAGCAGCAGCAATACCAGCGGCAGCCCTTCCAGAAGGGTCGGAGGGGCAGAGGTAGCCAGCAGTCCTCCTCGGCGAACAAGGGCCCGGCCGGGTCTAAGACCTGAGGAGTTACTTCCCCCTCGTCCGTTACCCGCTCCAGTGGGGGGAAGCATACAAAATTACTTGGCAGAGTGGAGAAAAATTACTCAGGACAAGTGGGTGCTGAATATTCTTTGCAATGGATACAGTCTTCGTTTTGTCAGCCCCCCTCCAGCAATTCCACGGTTCGCTCGTAGTACCAGCTGCGTGAGCTTCAAGCGGAGGCCGATACCTTGTTAAGAAAAAGGGCGATAGAAGACGTCCCTCTGTCTCAAAGGGGAAAGGGTCTATACTGAAGGTTCTTTCTGGTACGCAAGAAGGACAAAAATGATTTCAGGCCCATTCTCCAAGCAAACAAATGGATTCGCAGAGAGAAGTTTTGCAAGCTGTCTTTGCACCAGATTTATCCCCGGCTGCAAACAGGAGACTGGCTTTGCGCAATAGATCTGCAGGATGCGTACTTTCATGTGCCCATTGCACGGAAACACCGGAAGTTCCTGCGCTTTCTAGTCGGCACCAATCAGTATCAGTACACCGTACTACCGTTTGGACTGAAGTCAGCACCCAGGACTTTTTCAAAATGCATGACAGTGGTGGCAGCACACCTGAGAAAGAACAAGGTGTTTGTCTACCCGTACCTGGACGACTGGTTGATCAAAGCCTCCACCTTCCAGGAAGCGCAATTGCACTTCAACAGGACGGCCGTTCTGTTAAACCAGCTGGGGTTGGACATAAACATGTCCAAGTCTGTTCCGACTCCTGTTCAGTGCCTACAGTACTTGGGAGCCTCCATCGATACTCTCTCATCGATCCTTCGGAAGGCTCAGGCTCTCATGTCCGTTCCATCTACGACAGTGAGGACGGTGTCTTCTCATGGTGTTGATGGCCTCTTGCATCTTCCTCACGATGCATTCACGCCTCCACATAAGGCCGCTGAAGGAATGTCTGGAGGATCAGTGGGACCAGAAACGAGGGAGCTGGGACGACAGGATCCACCGGTCTCTACACGCTCAACAGTCCCTGAGATGGTGGTGCTCAGCAGAGAATCTCCTAAAGGGGGTTCCATTCCACAAGGACATTCCCATTCGTGACGGATGCTTCTCTCCACGGCTGGGGAGCGCATTCGGACCATTTACAGATCCAAGGAATGTGGTCCCCGGCGGAATCCACTTATCACATCAATTTTCTGGAACTCAGAGCTGTTCACTGAAGGCCTTTCATCCATCCTTCCAGGCCAACTCATTGTTTTTACAGACGGATAATACGACCACAATGTATTACCTCAACAAGCAGGGTGGCTCGAGATCGCGCACACTGTCACAAGAAGCACAGGCGATCTGGCACTGGCTGCTAGCCAGAGGACTGACGATAACGGCTACCCATCTGCCAGGTGTGCAGAATGCTCAGGCGGACGCACTCCGCATGCTGGTCTAAGAAAATCACGAGTGGATTCTAAATGACGAGGTGCTGGGAAACATCTTTGACAGATGGGGCACTCAAGAAATAGATCTGTTCGCCACTGCCGAAAACAGAAAATGCTGAGACTTCGCCTCCAGGTTCTACCAACCGGGGACTCTTGGAAATGCGCTATGGATTAGCTGGTCAAACAGCTGTACACTTTTCCACCCATTCCCCTGATTCCAGCAGTACTCATCAAGCTGTCTCAATCCAGAGCACGTATGATCCTCATTGCTCCGGAGTGACCTCGACAGTGGTGGTTCACAGACCTGCTCCACCGGTCTCTTCAACCCCACTTGCGCCTGCCGTGTCAGCCGTACCTTCTCATGAAGTTCGGGGGGGGGCAGATGGTGCACCCCAACCTCTCATCGTTGAGTTTGACGGCATGGCTCCTGGGATAATGCAATATGGACACCTGAATTTACCTGATAATTGCATGGAGATACTCATGGAGGCAAAGCAACCTTCCACAAGGACTTCCTAAGCCTATAAATGGAAAAGGTTCTGCATCTGGTGCAAGTCCAAGAACTATGATCCTACCACCTGCAAGGAAGATGTCATCCTTCCATACCTCTTGCATTTGGCTCAATCTGGCCTTAATTTTCATTCTATTAAGGTTCACCTCGCAACATTTACTGCGTATAGGAAATTCCCTTCACAAACACCCTTCTTCCAGATTCCCAGAGTCCTGTAATTAAAGGTTTTTTGGAGGGATTGAAGGAAGTGTTTCCCCCTGTTCGGCGTCCTTCGCCTTCATGGGAGCCGAATGTGGTGCTGTCTCGCTTGAAGAAGGAACCTTTTGAACCTATTCATGAGGCTTATCTACAGCATCTGTCCTGGAAGGCGGCCTTCCTGGTGGCTATTACATCGGCCCGCAAGGTGAGTGATATCCAGGCCTTGTGTTGCCAAGAACCTTGCACTGTATTTCATGCTTCTAAGGTAGTGATGCGAACTCACCCGAAGTGATTTCTGAATTCCATGTCAATCAGACATCCTTCCACTCCAGCGGAGAGGTCTCTTCATTCCCTGGATGTCAGAAGAGTGTTAAATTTCTATTTGGATAAGACCAAAGACATTCGTAGGTCAGACCAATTGTTTGTCAATTACGGATCGGTCAGGACTGGTCTTGCCACTTCCAAACAGTCCATCTCTAGGTGGATTGTGTCCTGTATCCAGTTATGTTACCAAAAGGTTAACAAAACCTTAGGGGGTAGGCCTAAGGCTCATTCCACCAGGGGCAAAGCGGCTACAACGGGTTTGCTACGTAATATTCCCATTGCAGATATCTGTAGGGCTGCCACTTGGAAGTCGGTACATACCTTTGCTAAACACTACTGTCTGGACTCTGATGCCAGGGCAGATGCTCAGGTTGGGCAGGCTTCGTTGAGAAATCTGTTTACACAGTAGGGGTGTTGTCTGTTTCCTCCACCACTGGTTTGGTTGTTGGGATGGGCTTGCCATTCTATTCACAAGATTATAACTATACACAGGGATCCCCTACTACAGACGGAGTAGTTTCTTACCTGTAACTCCAGTTCTGTAGTAGGGGTATCTCTGTTATAGTCATAAACGCCCGCCCTCCTCCCCTGTGGAGAAAATGATAATTGTACTGTATGCTACAGGCCTGGCTTTATACACCTTCAAAAAGAATTGAAAGTAAAAGGCCTTTGGCTGTGCATCCTGGGATACCGAGGGTCTCTGGAGAGTTCCTTAAAGGCACAGTATCCCATTTCCAGACACATAATGGCAACCTATTGGGGCTTGTCTGTCCAACCCTTCCTCTCTATCATTTCAAAGGATTTTTGTGAAGGGGAGTTTCTCTGTGTGAAACTTAACAAAATGTCTACATTTTGACATTATTTGGCTATCCTTTTTCGCTTCCAGACAAAGTGCTGGCCAATGTTGCCTTGTAGTTTTAGGCTGCATTATTTGTTTTGATTTTCTCTTAAGTGCCTATGCAGGACTGCAGAGGAAGACAATTTAAGAGACTATTTTGATTGCTCCGGGCTCCCTGCACATGGGCGGGACTATTCACAAGATTATGACTATAACAGAGTTACCCCTACTACAGAACTGGAGTTGCAGTTAAGAAACTACTCCTCCTCCATTATATTTACCTGTGCACCAGCCGCGGTCAATAGTGGGTGTACCTGCAGAGCGGTGACGTGGGGAGGGGAAGGGGCAGGGTGGGGGCTAGTAATATATGGATTACGGAGCTTTACAGGTAAGTAAACATATAAATAAATAAAACAAATGTCGTTGTGTGCACTGCATCCCCAAATGGGATGCAGTGCGCGCAACAATTTATTTATATGTTTACTTACCTGTAGAGCTCCGTAATCCATAGATTACTACCCCCCACCCTGCCCCTCCCCCTCCCCCTCCCCACGTCACCGCCCTGCAGGTACACCCACTACTGACCGCGGCTGCTGTGCACTTCATCATTATTGCTTAACGCAAGAGGAATATTTTATTGGCCTTAACAGTAAAGCTTTTCAATGTGATTTTTTGTTTATGTTTCCCAAAGTATGTTAATGAATTGCCTTAATTATGCCTTATTTACATATAGTAATTTTATATTGTTAACACGATTTTTGTGATGTACTGTAACCAGGGGTGTGGAATTTAATAAATATCTACTTGTCCATGGGGCAGGTTGCTTCATAAATCTACTAGTCCTGTAACAAAATCCACTTGCCCCTTTGGTGCCATGTCACATTATGGCAGCAGTCTCATTATATAAGAGCTATGATATAGCCTCCCTGATTATGCCAGGGCTCATACCATAGTAGTATTTGAATACTTGCAATCCCCTTATGTTGCCACATTTCCACAGATCTACATACTGGGGCTAAAGGTAGCAGTAAGCAATAGTTCCAGGGTTAGACTGCCCTGATGAGTCAGTGCAAACCTACTAACTTGCTTTTTTCAGGGTTTTCAACAACTCTTCTCTAATTTTTTCCCATACTGAGAAATGTTGGAAATGTACTCCTGACAATGGCAGACGTCCACCTTCTTCCAGAGTTGGGTAAAAAGTGGTTGGAGGTAGAGTGAACTTGCAAACACTCAGATTTTCGCATGAGCAAATCTACACATGCATATTTTCCCATGCTAGAATGCAGTTCACAAATATTTTCTAGAGTACTGTTTCTTCTCCTACTTCTGTAAATTCTTGGAAATCCACGAAAGCCCTATAGCTGCACTTAATGCAAGGACATATACATTGGGTGCACTTTTGAGACTTTCTTTAATAATTGGGCCCCTAATTGTGTCTGGCATTGACCGTGACCTTCTGTGATTATTCAAATTCGGTCTCTCTCTCTCTCTCTGTATCGGCTGGCGTCACTGTGAGTGACAGCATTCTGCATCGGCACACAAAGTAGTTTGTTCCATGCCAGTAACTACTGTGGCAGTGTGTGCTTTTTGTGACCAAAAAACAATTTTTGCTTTTTGCCAATGTTTGACAAATGGTGAGGGCCCGGCAGCTCCCACGCTAATAAGGTTTTACAAAACCCATGCCAAAACAAGTCACACATTGACAAAAATAAGAAACTGAGCACCAATTTCAGACCTACTGGCTTTGCTAATGCTTGTTTATTTTTGTTTCCCATAATCTTATTGAAACTGGTTACACTAATTTTCCATTATGAATATTTTTGGGAAATACTAGCATGCATTAACACGTGTTACTAAATTATGCTGCAAAGAAACGGTACCTTAAATTTTACAGTAGTTTAGCAAAATGTTTATTTTTCTGCTTTCATTTTTTTATGAACATTTTATTTTGAAAGCAAAGAATCGTCACTCTTGCTTTCAAGCTTCTGCAAATATTTGCATCAAATCAGAGAGCATTCTGGGAGCATTATACATAGCCTCATATTGCTAAACTTTGAAAATATGTATACACATTTTTATACTAGAACCACTGTCAGTAGTGCAGTCCCAGCTTACAACATTTACTTAGAGCACTCACCCTAATAATAAAGGCTTTCAATTAATGAACCATCAATACAAGTTTAAACAGCATTAACATATGGGCAACATTTTTACAGTAACTGCAGACAGTGCCTTCCCTGATCCATAATGTGGTACTGCAAAGTGGCAGTCACAGGATTTGTGCTGCAGGGGGTTGGGCCAACTTGTCCCAAGGACAAAATACACATGAAAACTTGTTGCCCTTGACCCCAAACAATATGTCCTGGGCGTCAGGCTACAGGAATTCCACATCCCTGACTGCATTTTATTATGAGTGATGACAATACTGCAAAAAGAAACAGTAAAACTGTGATAAAAGATAGTGACTTTATCTATATGTATTAAAGATCATGTAATATCTCTTTGAAAACATTAGGCATCGTATGAGATGAAGAATCACTTCAAATATAGTATGTGGTGTATAGATCTCTGAATAAAATTATGTTAAGATGCCCCTTTAGTTTTATTCTAAAGATTAACATAACAACAACAATCAACTGGTTAAACTGTCCAAGGAAGATCGCCCTTGTCTCAAAGAGTTTTACTTTGGGGAATAAATATACGAATGAGAAAAGTAGACGCAGAGACAACCTCTGCTATGAGCAGCACCATGGCACTGGATAATTATATTAACATAGACAAAAAGAACAGGAGTCCTTAAACTCCTTATTCAGATAGCAAACACATTAGAAACTCTTTATGTAATCAGGTTTGAAATCAGAATGATATCTATGTACCTAATTTATTATTATTATTATTATTATTATTATTATTATTATTATTGTTATTATGCAATTTGTAATGCACACAGCTACCCCAAAGGGTTTCCCTGTGCAGAATAGCGTACAGGTCCGATGCGATAAGCTAAAATTACAAGGGTATCAGTCTCTCGTGAAAGTTCAGGAGTGAACTGCAATTCCTTAAAGCGGAGGGAAGAGAGTTCCACAATTAGAGCCAAGATATGCAAAAGAACGGCCTTTCATGCGGATTAAATGAAACCTTAGTACAGAGAACAGTGTTTGATTTGAAGATCTGAGGGTGCGAGTTGGCTTGGTAGGGAACTACCAGTTCCTGAATGTAACGGGGGCCGAAGCCCTGTTTGTGCTTTAAACATAAGGCACAGTGCTTTAAACTCAATGTGCTTGATGATCCTCACCCAGTGCAATTCCCAAACCACATAGGAAACTGAGGCAGATTTTGGTATACGAGAAAACAGCCTGCCTAGCAACCGCATTTTGCACAATCCGAAGGCGCTGAATCAGGGTCTTGTCAGCGCCTGGGTACAGTATGTTACCATATTCTAGTCTGGATATGATTACTGCCTGAATGACCGTTCTTTGCGCTGCTAAAGGGATTAGCTAAAGAAGCTTTTTAATCCGTCTGAGAACTGTAAAGCAAGTAGCAGTGCCTCTAGCCACTTGTGGTTTTATGGTAGTTTATTATCTATGAAGCACCCAGGTTTTTCACTAGAGGAGGCTGGGTGAGAAGGGTCCCATGGGTCTCCAGCCAGTGTCTAGAACCCCACAGAGAGGCGTTCTTACCCACAATCATGACCTTTGTCTTGTTCCCATTAAGCTTGAGGGAGTTCTTGTTCATCCATGTCGAAATTTTGCTCAAGCCCAGGTTCTGAATCAAAGAGTGATTATTCTGTGCCATCAATAAAGAGAAAATAATCTAAATATTGTCGCATATGAAAAAAAGGTATGTCCGCAACTCTCAACTAGGTCTGCCAATGAGCGGATATAGATGTTAAAAGAAGTTCAGTGACGCCTAAGAGGGCCGACTCCGTACTATGTTTAGCCCTGAAGCAGGATTGCGAGGAATGAAAAAATGTTCTGCTTCAACAAATGCGGTGAGTTGGGCATTCGTATGTTACTCTAAAATTTTTCAAAAGTCTAGTAGCAGAGAGATGGGACAAAAATTGGAAAAATTGGAGGAGTCCAAGTGAGCTTTTTATCAAGAGCAGGACCATATTGTTCTTCCATCCCTGAGGCATATGCCCTTCTCTCATTGAAAAGTGAGTTGCTCCATTATCGTAGTTAGGAGGGTCTTGTCCAGTGATTTTAGTTGGTCAAGAGGGGAGCCTGATTTAGTAAATTGCAAGGTGTCAACCAGAGATGTCAAATAAAGGGGAGACCATTGCCTTAATTTAGCACCCCTCACTGCCTTGGGTACCTTGTGATTAGCTTCTGCTATCATTCGGTTTAAAGTATTCTTGTTGGAGTCATGAACTGCCTTTGCCGAATCTTTAGCCAACTGCAAGTGTATGTTATCAACGTTTTCAGTAAAGAAGGTAGCTAACTCATCACATTGGCGCAGTGAAAGAAGGGGAGTGAGGGAAATTGAACTAGCGTCTGATAGTTTTTTCACCACCTTGAAGAGTGTCTTATAGCAAATCTGCGTGTTTGTGATTTTTTCAGTGTAATAAGTAGCCTTAGCAAACTTACAACAAGCATGACAGCCTTTCACTGACTCCTTATACATAATCTTGGCTTGGATCTCCAACCGACCCCTGCCCTCACCACGTCTTCAACAAGGCCGACGCTGTCATCGCACCCCACCTGCGGGACATCATCAACGCCTCCTTCGACACCGCTACCTTCCCGGAGAGCTGGAAGCACGCCGAACTCAGCGACCTACTCAAGAAGCCATCGGCCGACCCCACCGACCTCAAGAACTACCGCCCCATCTCACTGCTCCCGTTTCCTGCAAAAGTCATAGAGAAGACCGTCAACAAGCAGCTGGCCGCCTTCCTCGAGACGAACGGATCCCTCGACCCCTCGCAGTCTGGCTTCCGGGCCAACCACAGCACCGAGACCGCCCTGATTGCAGCCACCGATGACATCCGAGCGCTGCTCGACAACGGAGAAACAGCGGCCCTCATCCTCCTCGACCTCTCCGCGGCCTTCGACACTGTCTGCCACCGTACCCTAGTACAACACCTCAGCAACGTCGGAGTCCAGGAGAAGGCACTGGAGTGGATCATCTCCTTCCTCGCCGGAAGGACACAGAGAGTCCGTCTCCCTCCGTTCAGATCTGAAGCCACCGAAGTCATCTGCGGCGTCCCTCAAGGCTCCTCGCTCAGTCCAACCCTCTTCAACGTCTACATGAGCCCCCTCGCAGACATCGCACGCCAGCACAACCTCAACATCATCTCCTACGCCGACGACACCCAGCTGATCCTTTCCCTTACCAACGACCCCGCCACCGCCAGAGCCAACCTTCACGAAGGGATGAAAGAGGTAGCCGAATGGATGAAGAACAGCCGCCTGAAACTGAACTCGGACAAGACGAAAGTCCTCATCCTGAGATCCTCAACCGCCGCTTGGGACGACTCCTGGTGGCCCCCCTCCCTAGGCAGCGCACCCAAACCAACAAACCACGCACGCAACCTGGGCTTCATCCTGGACTCCTCCCTCTACATGACCAGACAAGTCAACGCCGTCTCCTCGTCGTGCTTCAACATCCTGCGCATGCTACGTAAGA
The DNA here is from genome assembly GCF_964263255.1 of Lissotriton vulgaris. Lineage (NCBI taxonomy): Eukaryota > Metazoa > Chordata > Amphibia > Caudata > Salamandridae > Lissotriton > Lissotriton vulgaris. Next base: position 492,087,972 of record NC_141697.1, on the reverse strand, counting down.
TCTTCCGGTGGATCCCCACCGAGACCAGGAAGACGGTCACCCAGGCCCTCGTCACCAGCCGGCTGGAGTACGGCAACTCCCTCTACGCCGGAACCACCGCCAAACTCCAGAAGAGACTCCAGCGGATCCAGAACGCCTCAGCACGACTCATCCTGGACATCCCCCGTCACAGCCACATCTCCGGACACCTGAGAGACCTGCACTGGCTCCTGGTCAACAAGAGAATCACCTTCCGTCTCCTCACCCACGCACACAAAGCCCTACACAACCAAGTCCCAGGATACCTCAACAGCTGCCTCAACTTCTACGCTCCCAAACCCCAGCTTCGATCGACCAGCCACACCCTAGCCGCCGTCCCCCGCATCCGAAGACCCACCACAGGGGGACGGTCCTTCTCCTACCTCGCCGCCAAGACATGGAACTCCCTCCCCACCCACCTCCGCCTGACCCAGAACCACCTCGCCTTCAGGAAGCAACTCAAGACCTGGCTGTTCGAGCAGTAGCGGACCCCCCTCCCCCAGCGCCTTGAGACCCTCCGGTTGAGTAGCGTGCTATATAAATGCTATGTTTGATTCTGCAAACGACTTCCTCCATTGTCTTTCTAACGCTTTACAGTGTTTCCTTTCTGCCTTAAGTGCATCATTAAACCAAGGGGCTGGTGGATGAATGCTGGCTGCGCGTTTGAGTCTAGTGGGCAAAATAGAATCAATAGCCTCAGTGAACCAGTGATAAATTGCATCTTGGTCTAAATCAATCTCTTGTTGTAGAATAGGTTTAGTACAGAGCAGCTGCTCATTCAGTGCTGCAATTGAATTTAGACCAATTCCTGGATCCTGATTGCAATTTTAACTGCGCTATGGGAAGGAGAGAAGGGGCCTTGACCATAAAAGGCAAGGCGAAGTAGTCAGATTCGCAGAGTAGAAGGGGAGGCTCGGTCATCAGGTCCTTTATATTTGGAAAAGAAATGGGTCTAAAAGATGCCCAGCCACATGAGTGAGCAGCGAGTTAGTAAGGACCAAATTAAGTACATTTAGATCTTCTATCAAGGAAGCACTTTGAGTGCTCTTTGAGTCATCTAAATAAGGATTTAGGTCCCCAAGTAGATTAAATTTGCAGTTTGCAATGGTTATTGTTTGGAATCCTGCCTAAAGAGATAGGAATCCAGTAATAAGTAATTGAGATCTGCAGAGAAAGGGTTAGTCCTACTTCAAGGGTTTTTCGAAAGGTGTGGTATCACTGAATTAATGCCAAACTCAACCAAAGGAAAGTCATAGTGAATCACATTGGATGTTGTTTAAATCAGTGTTGGTGACAACAGACCCAGAGCAAGCATTGGTAAAGCCAATATGTCACAACTTTTTGGTCTACTGGCTTTGCCAATTGTGTTTAACCATGCTTCATAGCAGTCGGGATGATGTGCAATGTGGCTGAAATAAAAAAAAAAAAAAAAATCTTTGACATGGCCGCCCAAGCCATTTTGTAGGCATGCACTACGTATTTGCATGGATGCAAAATTACCTGGGTGGTTTTTGTTTTTTGGTTACTGAGCCGAGCTGGATTGCTAACTAAAAACAAAATAAACCATGCAAAATATTTTTTTCTAAAAGCGAGCTGATGTGGGGGAGCAGAAAAAACGGAGGAAGGTGGGAGAAAAGCAAAACCACATGGGAGGATGGGGAAATGGAGAAGCAAAAAAGGGGAAGGAGGATGCTGATAGAGCGCGCAGGTCGCCCGACCCTTAGGTTTACCAGATTTCACGCACTTGGGCCCCTGACGTGATTATGACAATATTTTTGTGAATCGGGCGAGTTTACACACCACCATCAGTAATTTGTATGTGTTTTCTCCAACACTGTTACTATGGTACCTGACTTACCCCAGGCACCCACTTTCCTGATGAATCAGGAGCTAGCAGTGGACATGAGATAAGATAATCCTAAATACTTTAGTCATTCAAAAATACTTTTATACCATATTATATTGACCACAGACACCTGGAGGGTTTTAAAAGTTTTAAATAGCAATTAATATTCAGAGTGACAAGAGTATAAGACTTATACAGATCAAAATATCAATAACCAGGATTACAACTATAATATAGCTATGGATGAGGGCAAGCACCATTGAGTGCGAGTGGAAAACTACGGGACAAGGGTAACAAGGAACATGCTATTCAGATTCAGGCTTATGCTAGGGTAGGTGAGTTAAAAACACATTAGTCAATGGAGTGCTAAGGTCCTACAAGTGATTCAAACCCTGATCTTAGTCTATCTGTTAACCTAAACTTAAATCCTAGACATCAATAAAGTTAAATCACACTATTTAAGTAATACAGTTTCAATATGACCTACAGGAAGGGAAAAATGGAACACAACTAATAAACAGTTTGCATATACGGCATTTGAGATGACAGAGAGAGTATCATGGGCATAGAGGCTTTATTTAAAAGAGTAGGAAGAAGGAGGATAGAAAGACGGACACCCACAGATTATATTTACCTAGGACAGGAATGAGGACTAACCCTGGCCACGGGTCAGCTCGGGAAAAGGCGAGGACAAGGACCCTCAAGGACTTAGGATGCCAGTAGGTGAGCAGGTACAGCTCACGGACAATCAGGACAGGATACCCCTCAGGATTTGGGTCAGGACTGGGCTCACCAAAGGGCACGACCAACACCTGCAGCTTCGGATGCAACGCCTGCGCTACTCCCTCTCTGCACGGAATCCGCCAGTAACCCCGATTGGGTTCTCGAATCTCCCAGCAAAGTGCTTCGCCAGCACTTAAGACTATTTCCACCCCTTGGAGTTTGTGGAAATTTCGGACAGAGTGCTCCGCAGCTCTCTGTATCAATTACCTATAGAGTTCGTAGGGTAGGTGACAGGTCAGCTACTCGGGCAAGTCGGACAAACTTTCTAGCTAAAACTAGACTAGTTATACCCTTTGCGGGTCCCTAGACCATCCACAAATGTTGCAAGTGACAGGGTCCCCAACTTATGATTGGTCAGGAGAGGTGGTTAGGTCATTGTCACCACCTAAAATTCTGGGTTCCCATATTTAATATTCATATCTCGTACCCACCCCTTACATTCCAGTTCCCAGGGCATAGACAGCAAGGAATACAATGGAATTCACAGTAAAGTAACAATTTTGTTTCAAGTTCAGGTGCAGCTCGGCTCCTCTTGCTGGGTCACAGTTCAGGTTCTCATGGGTATCCCAGCTTCGGCAGCCAGCTGGCGGGGCTTTGCTTCTGCGCGGTTTGAATTGTCCCTCATCACATGACAGGGGTGCAAGAGGTTTCAAAGATGGAGCCGCTCCCCACTCCCAGGCCCACAGATACGCGGTACATGAAAAGTAAGCGAAAACAAATTAGAAACACAGAAAAAATGAATGCACTGTACACCATGATAAGCTACACTTCACCCCTTACTTTATAATAACTATAGCGGTTAGAAGTTATGCAGAAATAGACAGCTGTGCAAAGCAGCAAGGGCAAGCAGAGAGCGTGTTTAGAGACAAGCGGCCATTTTAGCAATAATGCGCATGAGCGAAAATATCCCTCCAAAACTGCGAGTGCGTCACATCACATGGGTATGACCGACGCATGCGCAAACTGGATTTCTGCGGAGCAGCGATTCTGTGGTATGCAAGCTTTATTATGATTAATAGACACATAGGCAAGCATCTCTAGGACACCCGCGTGTACTGAAAAAGTGCTATATAAATGACAAACGGGATTGGTTAATACTATTACAAGTTAACGAGGTTCATGAATGTGAGCAAGTCGCTTTACGTGCGAATCCTTGCTCCATCAATGCTAACTGTAAAGCAACACAGGGGAGAACGTAACACCAAAGCAACACAGGAGGAGATGCTAAAGCAACAGGATTAGGACTGGAGGGGACGTGAAAGCAGAGGCGAGTGCAGGGTGCGATCAAAAGTAAGACGGGCTTGGGGAAAGCAATACGGAGCAGCTGGTTGGAAGGAAGCAATGGGGAGAAGCTCACAGGCAAGTGCAAGAGGGAGCAGTCAGGCAAATGAGTGCAACAGAAGAGACTTGCATGAGGGACACAGCTTCAAAACACACACACTTTAATGGAGAACTTCACACAAAAAACTGCTTGAAAAGCAAAAAATGGTAACAAGGATGCACGCCACTCAGGAAGATTGTAAAGAGGCAGTGCTCCGTGAAAGTGACAAACGCAAGACTGACTTGCTGGGACACGAATAAGAAGCAGGCAAATGAGTGACAGGGGAGGCCAAACAATGGTAAGTGTTCTCCAAGCCCCTCTATTTTTGATACGCCACATAATGCCTCACAACAGACAACGCATGCGCTGTTTAGTAGGCTCAAATAAAAAAGTGGAGTATTCTTTATAGTTCTTTATAAAAAGCAAGGCAAAAACTAGATGGCTGGAATGCTTGCAAAATAACCCGAAGCATTCACGAGAATCTTCAAGCTGGGATGGAATCTGCAGAAAAGGTGGGTGATTCAATGACACTGTCGATATTGCCCAAACAACTTACATTGAGGGCTGGACGACATTGAAAAACTGTGTCCTTTATAGAATTACTAGGATTGAAATGAATACCAATTATAGATGAAAATCGTAACTTTCTTTTAGTTAGAAATAATTGCAGCACCGTGTAATATGTGAAAATATGAAGGGCCTAGGCTTTTTTTGGTGAGGGACATAAGAATGTGGCTTATAAATTACTATTTGGACAATTAATACTAAATGGCTTCTTTTGCTTTCAGCAAAAAAAGACACACAGAGCCTCATTACGATGCCAGCGGTCACACTGCCGACAGCTCGTCGGTGGCAATCCGACAACCCTTTGGTCTGACTGTTGTATCACAATACTGGCAGTTGAACCCACAGCAGTCAGACGCAACACCGCTGCCTTCGCTAGGATCATAGATCCTGACGGTGCAGCGGTCGGAGGAGCGTCCCAGAATGTCAGCAGTGCTGAGGCAGTCACCACCATCAGTATTAAGATACTGATGTTGCTGACAGCCTTTTTAAAAGGTTGTCAAAGAGGGATCAGGGAAGGCCCAAACAGGCCCCCCAGCCGTCATAGGTCAATGTAAAGTCTCCCTGGGGGCACATTTAGTGCTCCCACTTACCCCTGTGCACCGTGTGCCATGCATGACATGGTGCATGGCACACAATGTACGGATGTGCAGGAGGCGCTGCACGGCGGTGGCATGTGCTGCAGCCCTTTTCCAGGGGCCCAGCATGACCATGCCATGGTATTGATGACTTTACTTTACTGGCGGTCAAATCCAAATTCGGCAGTCACACCTGACCGCCACAATTGCGTCCGTCTGTCCGACCGACCGCCATCATGATGACGACCTAAATTCCATAATGGCACCTAAAACATGCTCAAACATTAAAAATGCTTGGTTTAGAAACTTCAGTTATTGCACACACAAATGCTCAGTTGCACTGATTAAGTAAAATGTATACCATGCACAAAAGCAGATCCTACCTTTTTATAATAAGAGCTACAAAATATTTATCTCTGACTGAGAATGCAGATTTCTTCTGAAGCAGACCTGTAAACAAAATCCTTGTTTCTTTACATTATCAAGGTATGTATAAACTTGAAGTTGAAAATGTTTTTTCAAGAATATTTCAATGTAACTGGTTTTGACATCGATAATTTAAGATTTGATTATTTTTCATTTCTCTGAATAACACGTTTTAAATGTAAACACAAAGGGGCCTATTACAATGTCGGACAGACTTGTGTCCGCCCGACACTGTCACGGGTGGAGAAACTACTGACCATAGGTCGGCGGTTCCGCAACCCCTATTACGATGGGACTGCACATGGTGCAGTCGCAAACTCCCATGTCCCATTGGGTATGGGAGCTTGTGAGACTGTCGGAAACAGGCCGAAGCACAAGCTCCCATAGAGAAATGGGAGTTTGTGTAAATCGCTGCACCCATGATGCCTGCCACACAGTGCAGGGATTTACAGGGGCACCATAGGTGCCCACTCGGCCCCCAACCGGAGGCCGCAGGGAGAATATGGCAGTCGGAAGTCAAACTAAGGATGTTGTTGGGAAAGACTCTGGCATGCAGTCGGAGGCTTTTCCAACCGACATCCTAATGAGGACTAAAGTCTTTGTTTATGTATGCATTGCTTATAATTAATGTTCATCTGCTTTCTGAGGTCATCGAAAGACATGACATAGACCCCTTTTTTAAAATATAAAATTAATTGCAACTTAAAGAAAAATAAAAGTAACTAATCTAATAATTTATGTTTGGGGCCAATACCTGCTTTGGTAAGGTCTCATCCACTCCCAAAAAAAACTCTTTGGATGTTGTTTTGAGGAGTAGAAAACAGGCGTATAGATATGTTATATGTGAATGGTAGCTAAGGTGTGTTTTGGAACAGAGAATTCTCCATTCAAGACCCCCCACGTTTTTTGAGGATCTATAACGTTCAACCTATACGTGTGCTCTGTGCTGTTCCTCCTAAGTAACATCTTTGCTCAAAAGTGGCAGTTCTTTATTGGTGCCTAGGTTTGTATTGTGGTTCCTGCAGCAATAAAAAGAGGCCAATGGGCTGCCAGTTTATGAGCATGATGCTATTTCAAGGGAAAGGTTGGCCTTTTTTACAGTAGGATCCTGAAAAGGCAACTAACATAGGAACTGACGGAGCCAAAATAATATGACAGTGGAGACCCGGCACTGGGCACAGACTACTCACACAGTAACAGCAATCATGAATAGTAGGAGCATGGACAGCAGAAGCTGGGGAAGCAAGCCTAACAGCAAAGATACCAAGAGCTGTATGAGTATTGGCAGCCCGGGTAGTGTGGGCTCTTGTTGGAAATGTCTGTGCAGGTAGACTGTATTGCACTATCCATTGGATCCAAGGTAGAACATGGTATCAAATCAATCTGGGCATTAAAGGCAGAGGTGTGGGGCTAGTTAGATCTTGAGGAATAGTTTTTTAGAGCAGAGAACGTGCTTTGATATATATGTCTTAATGGTAATAAAAAGTCACAGAAATGTATTTCTCCCAAAATTGCCTCTTAAAATCCAGTTTATGAAGTTGGCCATCAAATACAGTGGGAACGGCTGAGATGCATTACCATTAGCAGCCCCACTTTAGCATGTGTTGGCATTTTGAGCCGGTAATTTGCAGGATAAAAGTCAGCAAACACTGTTTCCTCTTATAATTTCGACAGCTTTCTCAAGCAGTAAACATCAGACCGACTTATCTGTAGGAATTGTGCGTAAAGGGGTGGCTTCCAGCATTACAACTGCGTCTTCTAGCACGACAGATGACGTGTTCGTTATGATGTGAAGCAGAAAAAATATCTATTAACTCGATAACCACACGTTATTTTCTCTCACCACCATTAACGCCACGAATCTATTACCGACATAAGTTGCTTTGTATCATGAAGCATCGAAATTATTAACTGTATGTATATATGTTTCTGTTTTAGGTTGTCATAAAAAAATGGTATATTCCTTGTCCACTTACGCTGAACCAGAACATCGAACTTATACAGGTAAGAAGCACATTACCAGCCAGACTTTATGGTGTTGACATGATTAAAAGTAACTGGAATAAATACATGCCCAAAAACCTAATGAAATGAATTATCTATATTAGAAATGCCATTTTAACATATTGAACTTGAAAAGTATGTTCAGTTATTTGCACTCATCCCTATTACAGGTTGCAAATTCCAGTGATGAATGCAAACCGAAGCTATTTAATTTCTCCAAAGAGGTATGTTTTTAACTATAAATTATCGAGTCTGCAGTCAAAAAATGATTGTTTGCCCTATGTACTCGTTACCCAGAAAAGTTTGGCTTTTACCAGTTTGCCGCTTATTAGGTACTAGATCTGCTGTTGCAGCGACTAGGATTCTAAAAACTGATACTTCTGCCCCTATCGCCATTGGAGTAGCAAAATGTGTGAGTTGGGCTTGGTCAATCCGCATTCGCAACCTTGGTAAATGAAGTTCCCATTGTATATGTTTTTATGAGTTTCTAGTTGTAACTTTGTATTGCTCTTATGTAGTCAGGGGCCTTTTGCACATCACTGTCTAAATTTAATACTTTTTTAACATGGTTTTAAAATGTAACGTATTTATTATCTTATATGTAAAATCGTATGAACTGTTTTTTTAATGTATTTTGTCTTTTATGATGCAAATCGAATAAAGACCTCTTGACTGACTGATTGTTTGATATTTTAAATGACCTTTGTAAGTTCTGTCAAAACTTTTAATAATTTGAGATGTGTCTACATGTGAGTTTTGAGGGAATTTGGTCACATTTTTCCAGAATCTGTGTCTTTTATTTTAACAAACATGCATCTGGGACTATCGTGAATAAACATGTCAAGAATCCTGTGTGTAACCTAGAGTCCATTTATAATAAAGAGCACATTTTTAGGTCGAGCCTGTGCAGCACATGCGCTGCTTTGCGAGGCATGTTGTATTAGAGTATAGACTTGAAGCCCTTCCCACTCTCTGCCCATATTTTACATTGGCTTTTGTCATTGTGCTTTGTAAATGCTGGCTTCTGATTCATTAATAGACTTTTTGAGCCCTCCTTAGTATTGCCTTGTCTTCAAATGTGTAACCTCCCATGAGGACTGACCCTTTTACTTCTGTTGTTACATGGTATGTCTTATTCAAATCAAATCAAAATAAGTTTTATTCGATTTAGGATATAGATCACAAAAGCACAATTTTATCAAATATGTTTATAGAAATCCAATCACATTGATATAACATGCTTAAAAAGAATATAAAATCATTGATTAAATACCAGGTTCAAATCCCACATTATTTTTCTAGAATTGTTACACATTACAGATATGTTACTAAAGAGCTGGTAAACATATCATAGTATGGTATGTCTTATTTAGTTTGTCAGCACTGTTTTCTTCAATACGTTTTTCCTACTGCAGGCATGACATGGTTTTTCTGCAACAGTCAGCACGCCAATGGCGCTTTGACTTCCTAAGCCGCCAGGGACAGTGGCGGCCGAGGTCTCGCATTTACTAGAGTTTGAACTATTGACATTGTAAATGACAATGCCTTTTAATTATGTGTTAATCATCAAAACATATAAATAAAAGGCATTATCATTTACAATGCCAATAGCTTAAACTCTCTCAAATGCGAGACCTATTGGATTGCAAATGCCTGTTCAGTTTAGGAGTGGTATAGGCAGAAATTGACTGATGTAAAATGTCATTATCATTTTCATATATGATTCTGTTAGCCATTCAAAAGTTGCAAATACTTGTGAACGATACTGTATTAGTACAAGTAAACCTTCACCTGGCCAGATTTGTTTGAATCTTTTTGTTCATCCATTGGATCTTTTTTCCCCTCTCGACTTTTTAACCAAGTATCTCCTTTCAGAAACTAAACATGCTCACTTTTTTTGTAGAAACAGTTAGTTATAGTAAAACTAAACTTTTCAACCTTCTGTTTTTAATACATAGTAACGTATTTGCTGCCTTTAAGCTCCATTACTAATCTTGAGATGAACCCTAACTTGTCACCACTGAATTCTCAATATTACTTTAAAAATGTACAGAACTTCTAAAGTTTGGTGGGCGAATCAAAGAGCTTGGATGTGGTTTCCAAGTAAATGTATTGTTATTGTCATTATATTTATAGAGTGCTTTATACCCACAAAGACACGCCAAAGTGAATTCCCTGAAGGCTGGCACTCCTCATTCTGGAGGAGTGCTTAACTGAAAGAGTATTGTACTGCAGTTTGGCCTGCGTGGAAAGCGATTAGGTGGTTGCCTGGGTGACAAGAAGAGTAGTGCTTTTTATCTTAGTCTTAATGAAGAATCCAAAAAACACAAAAAGTGATGGATGGAATGCTTGAATTAATGTCACCCACTGATTAATACTCTGGTCTACACCCTACCATGCCATCTCAGATTAGACACTGCTATATGCAAATCAGCCTTGGTCGTGTCACAGTGGGAACAGTCCAGCCTGAACTTCCAAGGCATGGTTTCTTTTCAAACTGGAACAGAGGCAACCCAGGACCAGTTATTGGCTACTGGGCCTCTTCAGTCGGGTGTAGCTTGGTTTCATTGGGACAGTGAGCACAGGATCCAAGGCTCATGCTGCTGCCTTAAGGAAGATGGGGATGCCCAGATGTGGATTCAGTGCTCACTATGCCACAGGACTCAAGCTATACCCTAAAAATGAGCCCCAAATGGGGCCAAACCAGTCTGGGGTTGCTTGTGGGACCTTCTGAAAGGGAGCTCACCTTGCAGTTTGGAACAGAATGTTCCTATGAGCAGGGTGCTCATCTGCGTAAGACTGGCTTTGGTCTAGAATTTCAAGATAGATGGAGAACTCTGCCCGAGCAATCACCAGTGGCTTTTGGTGTTACAATTTTTTTTTATTGATATTTTGAGAATTTCATCATAAGTAAAATAAAGTTAGTAATAACTTACAATTTGAAAGATATGAATGAATATACAAAATATATGGAAAAGAAAAAGAGAAAACGCATATATGATAAATATTATGCACCAATAAATAACACAACTATAAAGATAAATAGTAAGGTATACAGTTGAATAAATATGGCGTGAGAAACGTTAAATATTTAAATAATGCATGTAACATATATAAGAAATATAAAAGTCTTAAAGAATCAATTATAGGTTTTCTCAATAGATATATAAATTGAGTATAAAGATTAAACATTATATATAGCTACAAATATATAGAAAATAGTAACATGACAAATCTCCTTAGCCCTCGAGGAGTACTTCTTTTGTAAAATTGAAAATTGTAAAATATATCGAGAAAGGAATATTGAATAGAATATAGAAAAATAGTTGCAATAAGAACTAACAGAGAATTTCAATAGAAGTTATAGGAAGAGAAATGAGAAATAAGATGTCAATAAGAAATAGTAAGAAGAAAAGAATAGAAGAAAATTAGAAATGAGAGAATAATAAGATAATAGAATAATAAAATAATATTACAACAAAACTATAAGTTAGTGTAATAATAGGAAAGCATGAGAACCAAGGGGGGAGGAGGGAGGAAGAAAGTATGTATATTGTCAAATGTCAGATCAATGGCTATTTGTATCCACTCCTGGAGTGTTGTCATCAATATCCATGCCACTATGCAGATTTAGGAAAGGTGACCAAACACAAAGAATTGTGCCAGTTTGATTTTGAAGATTATAAATTATTCTCTCATGTGATGCTGTTTGGAACATAGTTGTCAACCATGCTTCTTGCGAAGGAGGATATGGAGATTTCCAATGGCGTAGAATACATATTTTTGCTGTGGCCATTGCTGTGTGAAAAAGACGACATTGGGGTTTGGTGAGTTTTGGAGATAACTGAAGGTCAAGAAGGAGGATAATAGCAGAAGTGAACGGAAGATGTAAAGGTATAGTAGAAGATATGATTTTCCCGCATATGCCCAGAAAGATTGAATCATTGGACAGTCGCATATAATGTGTGCTGAGTCACAGTTGGTGTTATCACATCTCCAACAATTGGCATGGGAAATTAAACCAGCTTTCTTTAATCTTGCAGGAGACCAATGCCAATCATGAATAATCTTAAATAGACAAAATTTAAGTCGAGCTTCACGAGTTCCTTTAAATAGATTCTCTATTATTGTCTCCCATGCATCAGTAGTGTAAGAAATTGAAAGTCGTGACTGCCATTTAAATGGTAGTGTCTGTGTTCGAGGTTGAGAAAAAAGATGTTGTAAAAACTCTGTATAAACCAGATATCCCTCCTTTAGGTTTTCCCCCGGTATTTAGGTATGATATTATCTGTGAATTTGACAGCAACAGAGAATGTGTACCTAATTGTTGTTCCAAACATTGCTTGAGCTGGTTATATTTTAGGGATTGATGCCATGGAAGACCAAATTCCTCTTGTATTTGTGTGAATGATTTAAAGTCACCATTATAAACATTTTATCGAATGTTTGAATACCAGCTGCTTCCCATTATGGCCATGATAATACCTTCTTATTAATACGAACACCGGAATTATTCCATATGGGTGCCTTTTCATGTATATGGGAGTTTAAAGCTAATAAACGGTGTGCTCTTTGCCACGATTTGGACATGGCTGATAGGATTGGGTTTGTGGGTTTTTGACATGCAATTTTAGTGCCATAAAGTGCAGAAATATCAGAGCCTGAAGATAAAAGATGGCGTTCTAAATGGATCATTGCGGAACATCAGAGACTCCTGGTAACATATATGATAATTAGGAAATCTGCAATGCTAAGTTATAATGTTCAATGGATGGCAGGCTCATACCTCCAGAAGAATGGTGATCCTTTAATTTAGTCACGGCCAAACGAGGTTTCATTGAGCCCCATATAAAAGTTTTTATTTTGGAATCTATGAGTCTCAAAGTAGACAAGGGAATATGGAGAGGGAGCATACCTAAGGTATATAGAAAATAAGGAAGTGTAACCATTTTAACAGTTTGAACTCTACCCCCCATGGAAAGATTCAACATTTTCCACTTATCAAAGTCACGTTGCATTTGAACAATCAGTGGGTTCAGGTTATCTGTAATCATACCTTCCATACCCTTATTCACTAAGATACCCAAATATTTAAGGCGTGAGGGTTGCCAATGAAAGGGGAAGTCGTGTATAGCCGCTTTAATGGTTCCATCAGAAATAGGTGAGTCATCACTCTTGTCCCAATTTATTTTATAACCTGAGAATGAAGAAAAGGTGTCTATACTTTGAAGCAAAGATGACAATGAATTAGGTAGGTCTGTTAAGGTGAGTAATATGTCATCTGCACATAGATAAAGTTTTTATTCACTTATAGGGAGGGGTATGCCTGTAGCTGCTTTTATTTTACGAATCGTGGCTGCTAAAGGCTCCATTTCTAAAAGAAAAAGAACTGGGGATAGGGGACATCCCTGACGTGTTCCTCTTTGGATCGGAAATGATTCTGATATGAAGCCTTCACAATTAACTTGTGCAGAAGGATTATTATATAGTAGTCGTACTTTCTGAATTAACTGGTTTCCAAGGCCAAAACGTTTGAGCACTTTAAAAACATAGTCCCATTCTATGCGGTCAAAGGCCTTTTCAGCATCTAGTGATAAAGCTAATGCGTCTTGTCGGAGGTTTTTAGCTTAACATAGGGTATGCGCCAGTGTACGTAAGTGGTTCCTAGAGCAATGTCCTGGAACGAGTCCTACTTGAGTTTAGTGAATTAAGGAAGGTAATACATTTTTAAGATGAGAAGCCAAAATGCTAGCAAATATTTTGATATCGCAATTCAGGAGTGAAATGGGACTGTTACTGGTGCAAAGGAAAGGGTCCTTTCCAGGTTTAGGGAGTACTGCGATTATGTGACGGAACCGTTCCATCATGAGCACAGCTCACCTGCGAGCCGTGACAGAACGGTTATGTCAGCCGCCCAGCTCACCCGCGCGCCACCCGCGACCGTTAGCGCTGCGGCAGGAATAGCCGCCGCAGCGAAAGGGTTAAGGAGTTATCTCGATCTGCTTCTTGAAAAGCAAAATATAGGGAATCAATTATATTATGTCCAGCCCAACGATAGAATTCAGCTGGAAAACCATCTTCCCCAGGGGCTTTATGGTATGGCAATTTAGATATTGCTTGCGCAATTTCATCCCTGCTAATTTCTCCCTCAAGAAAAGCCCTTCCATCATCGGAAAGGTATGGAAGATCTACTTTTGAAAGAAAGTCGTTTAGTCTATCTTTGTTTACTTGTGTGTCTGGTATGTTCAGGGCCGTATAAAAGGAAGCAAATACATTCACTATGTCCTGTGGTCTAGTAAGAATTGGCCACCAGTGGCTTTAGAGTAATTTAAGCATTCCATCCATCACCTTGGTTGTTTGATGCAGGTTATATTGCCTCAGTGCCTATGTTTAGTGGTGGGAAAATTACTGAGAGATAGAAAGCAGGCATCTTAGCTAATTTGTTTGTTATAAATAATTGTGCAGATATCCAGAGTTCTCCCCTGATTTACAGGGGAGCAGCACATTGCATTCACTGGTTGCAGTCAGCCATGGCTACCTCTAAATAATTAACAGGGCCGCAGGAGGGTGACATTGGACATATACATTACCATGCTATCATATATGAATGCGAAAGTCCTTCCTGGAGTGTTCAGGAGCATTCCACAGGCATATGCCCGCAAACTCACCAATGTCAAATATGATTTGAGGGCAAAAGCACAACTCAGGCATGCACTGGTTAAAGGAAATCAGACAAAAGCCCACCAGTGCCAACCCTAAAGCAAGAGGGCAGTGGTCATGCGTGCTCTGTTTTCAGAGTCCTAGAAGTGCTCTATGGAGTTCATCTATGAGCTAACAAAAGAGTAAGCACACTGCTTCTACTGGCTACAGGCAGCCAGCCTAACACCCTCTATAGAGAGTTAACCTAGGAGTGACAGAGGGTCAGTGTAGAACTTGTACTGGACACAAGCAGCTATTACCTATTATGCAATGAGTCCATTCATCTATGCCCAATAGGTTCTACAGCGTAGCAAGAGAGGAGAAGCTGAGGACAGCTCACCATCACAAATGATATGAAGAGTTCCTTCACAAGCTATAAAGAGGATCCTGCAGGTTTTCACAAAAGGAATGCAGCCATTGTAAAATCCACTGTAGTGGACAGAAGGACAATCCACAGGTACCCATGACCACATGCCATGATAGGTCTTGTAGACCCACAAGTAGAGAGGCCAGACAAGGTAGGGCAATTTTGCTGAGGCTACTAATGTATTAGAATGTTTGGACTCTGCATCCATTTAGATCTAGCCAATCCAAGTTTGTTGGAACATAATGCGTGCCAGTGAGTTGGCATCCTTCTACACTGAAGGGAAATGTGACCGGTTCTCATTGAAAAACCCATAAAAGACCTAGCATATCTACAAGGCTATCCTTCATGAGCAATCCCTTAATTATGAAACAAAAACATTTGAAAGTAAGATTCTTTCTAACTTTAATTTGGAGATCAAGTAGAGAATTAGAGTCAATAGCACCAAATAGTTGACAGTCGCAAGCTTTTGAGAAAGTGAATTAGTCTGAGTGAAGGGAGTTCTTCAAGGACATTGTAATGCTATATCAGAACCACTGCATTGTTGAAATGCATTAGTTGGAGATGGATCCCAATATAGTGTCTGAATGTTTGTCATGCATATTATAGAGTTTGTCAAGAGATTCTTGCCCTCTCAGTAAAGGAGAGATTCCTACAAAATTATTTTTCTTAGCTTCGTAAAAAGAGCCATTGTTCTGCTGATATTTCACACTTTATTGCACCTGAAACTTCTTCAAAAAATGTTAACTAAAGTGCTCTACTTCAAGCTGCAAGACCTTGTCTGAAGAAGTATTAATCCATTACTCAAAAAATCACTTCTCAGTTCTAACATGGGACCTGGGGCAACTGAATTTGTGCTCCAATCCTCTGTCAGATCTGATGAAGCATGCAAATGTGATGCTGGCATGAAAGACTCTGTCCTCTCTCCTGATGCTGGGTATAGATTAGCCAGCGCTATAAATCCCACTAATGGTATGAACTATTTTCATTCTGAGTAGATGTCAAAGTCCGAAGATGGGAATTCCCTTTTTAGGTCGAGGACCGTAGGCTGCACTTGCGCAGTTCGGTCCGAAGATTTTATGTCTTCTAGTTAGGGGGCTTGAACCCGCCCCTCTTCTCCATTGGCTGGCTTCCTAAACGGAGGCCAGCCATTGGAGGAGAGGGGCGTTACTCGGTTCAAGCCCCGTCTTTTTCGGATTCGGGGGCGTTTTTTGCGTTCTTTCTATCTGTGACGTCATCCGTCACTCCGCAAAAAACACGTCCCGAATCCGAGCTTAATCTGAGTCTGTTTGGTACAACCCTGTGGCCTGACGGTCCTTTCACAGCACGAGAAGCAGGTTCCTAAGTTCCTGGACCCTGGCCATGTTTGAGGACACATTCCGTCGGGTTCATATCTTTCACTAAGGCAACACATATTCCTGCCCGAAACGTGTGCGGGATCTTAAACTGGCTTCTGAGAGAGCCAGAAAGGGGGAAGGAGAGGCTCGGCCAGCCTGCACGCAAAATAAGATGTGCGGTTCTTGCTCCAGCTGCACTACGGTGGACCGGGTTTTTAAATGGGCAGTTTTTTTCAGAAAGGGGGAAGGAGAGGCTCGGCCAGCCTGCACGCAAAATAAGATGTGCGGTTCTTGCTCCATCTGCGCTGCGGAGGACCGGGCTTTTAAATGGGCAGTTTTTTTTACATTTCAGGTTGACTTCCGAAGATGAATGTGGGGCTGGGAGTACAGCCTTCTGAGTAATCACTTATCAACAATTTATAATTTCCCTCTTGCCAAAAAAGAAAGAGCTACTTGCTTATTAACACTTCAGTGGCGGTTAATAGACGCCACGGGTTGCCTGGGGGGCTGTGGGAAGTGTGGTCTCGATTACAGAGGCGCCGCGTCCCCTCAGAGCACAGGTTGCTTAGCAACAACTGTTCTGCTGTGCTATGGTGGAGAATGCTGGACTATTTTATGCAAACTGTGTTGTGCTGTGGCATGGCATGTTATCTATTACTTCTCTGTGTTATGTATTGGCATGTTATGCTATACTAGATTGCTACGTGGCGTTATGTTATGCGGCATTCCTGAAGACCTGACTTCTTGGCGCTGTTCGGTATTTAAATGGAGCTAAAAAACCTCACTGGGTGACGCGCGTTCGTGATTAGGTGTTTTCACCTACCAGGGGGGGGGGCGGGGGTCGGGAGGGGGAGATTCAGAGTGCAGAGTGCAGATTGTGAGTGCAAAGTGCAGATTGTGAGTGCAGAGTGCAGATTCAGAGTTCAGAGTGCAGATTCAGAGTGCAGATTCAGAGTGCAGATTCAGAGTGCAGATTGTGAGTGCAGATTGTGAGTGCAGATTGTGAGTGCAGATTGTGAGTGCAGATTGTGAGTGCAGAGTGCAGATTCAGAGTGCAGATTCAAAGTGCAGAGTGCAGATTCAGAGTGCAGAGTGCAGATTCAGAGTGCGGATTCAGAGTGCGGATTCAGAGTGCGGATTCAGAGTGCGGATTCAGAGTGCGGATTCAGAGTGCGGATTCAGAGTGCGGATTCAGAGTGCGGATTCAGAGTGCAGACTCCGAGTGCAGATTCAGAGTGCAGACTCCGAGTGCAGACTCCGAGTGCAGATTCAGAGTGCAGACTCCGAGTGCAGACTCCGAGTGCAGACTCCGAGTGCAGACTCCGAGTGCAGACTCCGAGTGCAGACTCCGAGTGCAGACTCCGAGTGCAGACTCCGAGTGGGCCTGGCTCCTGAGGCTTGAGCAGGCAAAGCCAGGCTATCTTCATTTCTGAGCACAGGTCATGAGGGGAAATGTGCGCTTCCGCCCGTTTAATTCAATTGATCTGGGAGCCGCGCAGAGAATAGCGATCAAAAATAAACTTCTTATGTGAAAGGGAAAGAGGGGGGAAGAACGTGTGTATATATACGGAGGCCGGCAGTGTGCGGGCTGGGACCCTGCGGGAACCGGGCACAGGCGTGGGGCAGGATTGGGAGGCAGGCAGGGCACTCACAACAACGGGCTCACTCAGTTTTTTAATATAATTTATTAACGGGGTGTTTACGCTTCTTTTTCCTGATCCTGTTTTGACTTGAATTTGGAAAACGCACAGCTTCTGGAGCCAACAACGTACTTTTTAAGAGGCAAAGGAGCGCCCGTTTGTGTCCCACTTTTAAAATATAAATGTTTTTATTGAGAAAAGGGTCGGGTTTAGCGTACGATGTTTGTCGTTGAGCAAACTCTCTATTTATTTAGGGCTGCAATAAATCAGCCGGCACCGTAGTTTTCTGTTTGTCGTGTTGCTTTTGGCGTCTAGTTCAAGGGTAGCTAAATATATTTATTAGTGTTTTTTTTAGTTGGCACGCTCACACTTTCTGCACTTTCCCCTTGACTTTCAAGAGTATGGGGAGGTTAGCCAGGCTATTGTGCCTGCTGCGAAGCACAGGTTGTAGCAGGCGCTACACAGATGAACATTTTATTCAGGTAGCTCAGAGCAGCTAAGCATAAGTTCAGAGCCTGCTGTTTTATTCTCAACTAGCAGCCCGCCCCAGCGTTGCCTGGGGCAGAAAGGGGGGCTGGGGGCAGTACACCCGCTCCTGCCCCGACCCCCTCCCGCACCGACTCCCTCCCGCCCCAACTCACTCAAGCCCCCCTCCCGCCCTGACTCACTCGCGCCCCCCTCCCGCCCGACTCACTCCCGCCCCCCTCCCGCCCGACTCACTTGCGCCCGCCCCGACTCACTCGCGCCCCCCTCCCGCCCAACTTACTCGCGCTCCGTAATTTTCATTTACTGCTGCCTCCTTCTTGCCTCCCCCTGCATCACACAGTCTCACTTTCCCTTTCCTTACCTGTGCCACCGCTCCTCACTGCACAGCCGCTCGTCACTGCACCGCCCTCCTCCTTCGTCATCACGCATGTCGCGTAGCGGCCAGCGCTAGGTCCCGGCCGGCGCTACTTTCAGGGGACTCCTTTGTTTACAAACATAATTTTTTTATTTACTTTTTTTAAAAAAATTATATAGCCTATGTCCTTCTACACACCCTGACATTTTCATAGATGTATCGGGTGTGTAGATTGGCGCTGTGGTTCCCGAGTTTACCTGGCCAAAAGGTGCAAGTTCTCTCTTTATAATAGTAGTATAGATGTCAAATTACGCACTCACCCTCTAGTCACTCAGGCGCACTTCTTTCCACTCCCACATATAGTGGCTCACACACTCCATCCAACTTAATTTTTAAGGAAGCACATTCGGGAGTCAGTGAAAAGAAGCTGTGGAAGATGAGATATGCATGTGGATGAGATATGAGTGCACATGCCTAACGTGGAATGAGTTGAACAGGCATGACTGAGACACTTTGAAGACCACTACCCCTTCCATGGCCCCCGTCATGTTTAATTTGCAGACTCACAATTTCAGAACTGAAACATATTTTCGATATTATTTATAACAAAATCATGGTTACTCTCCATTGACAAAGCCAAAAGTCCTGTCTGGTTTAAAATGTATGGCAGTTGCTGGGTTATATATCTGGATGCAGACACTTTAACAACTGCTTCTTGCTTTCTCAAATATGCTTGAAAATGCACCATTTGCCCGCTATGTTTTCAAACTTTTCTCAGGGGAAGAACCCACCCCCAAAATCCCTTTATGATGGTGTGCTCACAATGCTCGCTTGCCACCAGGCGCTCACTCAATCTTTTACGCCCACCACTTTCAAATGTTACCAGCCACCACTGTGTAGCTGTGTGTGTGTGGATAGCTTTTTTTGTAGGTGGCTCTATGTGTGGGTGGGTCTGTCTTTGTGAGGGTGGCTCTGTGTGTGTGGGTGGCTCTATGTGAATGACTCTGTGTGGGTGGCTCTGTGTGGGTGTAAATGCAATAGGTCATGCATTTGCGAGCGATTAAGCTATTGGCATTGTAAATGACAATGCCATTTATTTAACGATTACGCTATTGGCAATGCAAATGGCAATGCCATTTATTTATGATTTTTTTTTAAAAACACCCCAAAAAAATTCATGAGCAATGCCAATAGCTCTACCTTTAATAATGCCGAGACCATTGCATTGTAAATGCTTGTTTCCATTCCCCATAAGGAGGAATCTGTCTTTCTTGGACATTTACAGCTGACAACTCGTTTCAAATTTAAGGATGTATTTGGAGCCACTGGCCACTCAGTGGACTATTTGTTTCTTTTCCATTGACTCCAGGGAATTTTATTTGATTAGCATATTAACACCACATAGATTAATGGCTTCTTACACTCTCACTGCATTCCCTTATAAGGATAAAGCAGCTACTCCTAGCAGTACCTGTTTCTTGGAGAAATGAACACCAATAAAGAAGAGTCTTGTCTTGAAAACCCTGTAGATACAGAGTATTCATTTTTGGCAAGATCATGAACGGAATGAATGTGTGCTAGATGGCTAGCCAGGAAAACATGCACAGGTTAGACACTATTGCAACCCTTTCCCCCAATCTTAGTAGTTTACAGAAATTGTCCTATCCTAAACTTGGATTCTGCCTCAGTCTTCACTCGCGCTGTGTTTCTTAGCGCAGGGGCGCTTTGTTGATCTACATATTTACGGTTGGCCCGAACCATTGAAGGAGCTCTGCTTCACATGCGCTAAGAAAGACAGCGCAAGGGAAGACTGAGGCAGAATCCAAGTTTTCTGCCATTCAGCACGTCATTCCATTTAATGTTGCAACTTCGATGTCTGCTCCCCTACCTACTAAAGGAATGAATTAAAAGACAATAGTGAACCTGGGCATAGCACCTACTTAAGGAAAATATTACTACTCACCTGTGGGACTACAGTTACCAGGAATCCTGGAGACATCACCCCAAGAGCCACACCCACTCAGGGCGGACCTATTCAAATAAAAATGTGTTTGAATGATAAAAGGTGAGAGCGCAATGCCTTGTGAATATGTCCATGAAGAAGGGGCATTTGTGGCCCCGAAACGCGTCAGACTCATTTAATGTTATGGGGCAAAGCTTTGAAGTTGCCGGGAGCCGTAATAGAGCCGGATGGCCTGCGGATGCTGTGGTGAGCCCTTCAGTTAGCGCAGAGGGGCGCTGTTGATCATATAAATATATATATATACATACATACATATATATATATATAAATAGATATATATATAGATATATATAATATTCACTGGAAAAAAAACATAGGTTTCAGGGGCGTTCTAGTTAGTAAGCGCCAGAGAGCTGCGTGGTGTAAAAAGGGGCATGGCCTGGGCCACCTCTCTGCAACGCAGCGCAGTGGCGCTTACTGGAGGTAAGTGGGGGGCTAGTTGGCCCCCAGGGACCCTCAGGATTGAAGAGGAATTAATTCCCCAACTTAAAACGCACCACAGGGTGTGTTTGCACACATGTCACCTCAGGCTCCGCCCCCTCCCTTCACCACTGTGAAAACCCACCCCATGTCGCGTTTTGAGCGCCCAGGGCCGGCCTTTGCCTGTTTTTTTTCTTTTTAAAAAAAAATTATTATTGGGGAGAGGGGCCATGTGGCCCCCATCCCGGCCACTTCTGGCCCCGGGGACCCCATCCCTTGGGGCCTGGCCACCTAGTTGGGGACCGTGGGGGGAGCCCCAATGCCCCCACGGTCCCTGTCGGCTTTCCCCGTCCTGCAGGAGCCGGCATTGCTTTTCCACATGGGGAGCTGCTGACATGCAACTTCCTTTGTGGAAAAGCAATATGGATTGGAATTTGGAAGAGAGAGCAGAGTTCCTGCTCTCTCTTCCACAACCCAAACCCCAGTTTGCTAAGACAGGGCGGGAGCGTGATGCTCCCGCCCTTTCATAGCAAACAGCAGTGTCCCGGGGTGAGCACCCCAGGACACTGCAGGAGCCGGCCTTGGGGGGTGGCGGTCCCCAGGGCCATCACAGGCTCCAGGAGGGGGCCACGCGGCCCCCCTCCCAGGATCTCAACAGCCCTGGGAGGTGGTGGTGGTCCCGGGGCTAGGGGGTCCTTTACGGACCTGCACATTTTTTAATATTAGTGCCCTGGGGAGGTGGTGGTCCCTGGGGTATGTGGGGGTCTCGAGCCTCCACACACAGGTATATTTTTTTTTAAAAAGAGGCCCCGGGGTGGCGGTCCCCGGGGCTGCGGGTTTGCTTGTGCCCCCACAAATGTTGTTGCAAAGCCCTGGGGGTGGCGGTCCCCGGGGCAGTGTGGGGGGGACCTGGCCCACCCGGGGACTTCAATTAAACAAAGCCAGAGCTTCGTTTTTTTTATTTTCGCGGCCGGATCCTCCACGCAGCACGCGATTTTTAAAAACAAATAATGCTTTATTTGGCACTCGGGGTCCTTGTGGAACCCCTGAGCAGGCCTAGGGGGTCAGGGTGTTTCTACCCTGCCCCCTTTTCTTGTTTTGCGCCTTAGTTTTTTCTCTTTTCTTGTGCCTCGGTTCAACCTAGGCACAAGAATGCTGTCAACATATCCTGGTTTGAAGTATTGACAGCCAATTGGAGTAAAGCTTGTGTTCGGCAGGGTGCGCAGATCCACCGTGCCTCCATATATCGATAGTGTTTTTATTTTGATTTTCTCAGCAACTACTGAATGGATTTACACCATTTAACAAAAAGAGTTCTTTCTGAACCAAGGGCGACCTTTTTGCCAAATTTGGTTTAATCCCGTTCAGCAGTTCGGGCTGTAGCCGTGTCTAAAGTTTCCTATGGGAATTAACATTGAGAAAACATGTTTTGGGACCCCCCTTTTTTCTCTGTCCCTGCTTGGCGATTCACCCCGAAACTTTCAAGATAGGAGCGGAATGGAGCGGGCCATAGGTTGCGATGATTCGTCAACCGGCGCCAAAGTATTGGGAAAACAAAAAATGAGTTTCCTATGGAAACTAGATCCTAACTATAACTACCTACTGGCAACCGCCAGTAAAATAAATAAATATATACATATATATATATACATATATATGAGTTCCACACCTCCTCCGAGGTTGCCGGGACTCCAGGACAGCGGTGCACCCTAGGGTCGGAGGTTGCCCTGTCTCGTAAACACAGATTCCCAAAGCACAAAATGCTGGTGCACTCCACTCCAAAGAACGTATTACCACTCCATGGTTAAGTTTGCAGAAAAATCGGGTTTATTTATTCATGATGTTCAGCATGGTGTATCGAGATAGATGGAAAAAACATCTATCTCGATACACCATGCTGAACATCATGAATTAAATAAACCCAATTTTTCTGCAAACTTAACCATGGAGTGGTAATACGTTCTTTGGAGTGGAGTGCACCAGCATTTTGTGCTTTGGATATATATATATATATATATATATATATATATATATATATATATATATATATATATATATATATATATATATATATATTCCAAACTTGCCTTGGAAGTGCCTAATAGCACCGACAGGTACGCAAACTGCAAGAAATGTAGCCGAAGTCAGTCTTTCAAATTTCCAAAATGTTGTTTATTTCATTCGTGGTACAAGCCCTCAGACGCGTTTTGGACATGAAGTCCTTGCTCACTGATAGAGAGTGGAAGGGCTACCACTGTGATATAGGGCAACTCCCCGCACAGGCGCGCCAATTCCTGGTCATTGACATCGACACAGGACTGTATTTAAACAAGGATTCATGATGGGAATACAAATACGGGCGTCATTTTGAAACATGCAAATCTCATATAAAGACCAATATTATTTAAATTTTTTCGCTTCAAGCTCATAATCACATCCGTTATTAAATACTTATGGGGTTGCTCACATTTTATGGAAAGCAAAATACATTAAAGCATAATGGGAAGCTAATTACTTATACTTCACATATACATCACAGTGAGATTTTAATATTGCATTAATCTGGTATCGAGTTCATATTCTATTGAATCTAGGCATTTTCTTATTCTCATAATGCATGAATTATTAGCGTACAAATACCACATCCACATGTGTGCTGTTGCTTTGTCAAACCAGTCACAATGCAATTGCCTAATATATAACAATCCCAATCCAAATCCATTGCCCCTGAGATATCAACGTCTACTCTGTTCATTGCATTGCCGATAGTTGATGTTTGGTAACCTATGCTCCTCTTCAATTCATATCGATGTGTTCATGCCCATGCATACCATCATATAAAAATGATCTGTTTGCGCTTGGACATCTGCCTGAAAAAAGAAAGTGCAATCATATATTCAACCATATACAAAAATATGACGATTATGTTAAAGCCCGTTTCCCAGATGACCTAGCTTTATAGCCAAAGCGGGGTGTTTGTATCTATAGTGCTCCTAATGTGGTACTCTAAAGTGACTAGTGTGTAGGCAGGATGAACTAAGATTTATGTAGATCCTGAGAATGTGTAAGTGTATGTGATCTACTAAAGTGATAAAGAAAAAAATAATTTTTTATTGTTATAAAGTAAATTCTCAAAGGATTCTCTTCATCACCTGCCGAAAGTAAAATACAGGTGCATAAATGCATATTAGAGTTCTACTCTTGACTCTTAGCTACGGAAGTGCTAACCTGACAAGGGACCCTCCAGTGTTTCAGGATTACCTAAGATTACAGGAAGTTGTGAAGGTCCTCTACCATATTTAACCCCCCCGGGGTCTTGCTATTGAGAAGAACAATATACCTTGATTCGAGTTGTCTGAGTCGTTTTTCATTGTCTCCCCCTTTCTTACTGGGCATGATAGCATCAATTACAAAATACTTAAGATGGTTTAGGTTCTTCTCATGGTTGTTTTGGAAATGCCGCGCTACGGGGTAGCTTTGATCGGCATTTACTATTGCCCTCAGATGTTGAAATATGCGCTGGTGTACTGGTAACTTGGTGCTGCCCACATAAACAAGACTGCAGCTACATTTCAATACGTAAACCGCTAGTTCAGTGCAGCACGTATAATGAGCTCTTAAATTGATGGGCATTGTATCAAATGGGGTTACATATGTCGTCGTATTTTCCCCAAATTTACATGCCCTACATGAGCTGCAGCGAAAAAACCCTTTACGGGGGGACAACCAATTGTCTTCTTTTGGTGTTTCAGGGCTGCTGGAAACCAAATCATTGCGCATTGCATAGGCGCGTCTACATGTGACGGTGGGGGCTTCGGGCATTATCTCTTTCAACACATGGTCAGTAAGGATAATGGGCCACTGCTGCTTAACTATCTTGGTAATTTGGCGAGCTTGGCGACTATATCCAGTAATGAGGCGAATAGTTTTTTCACCCTCTTGTTCTTTAACAGTTGCTTTGTTTGTTATACTAGGGTCTAACAGGTCTGCACGCTTTAGGCGGTTTGCTTTTGCCATACTAACATCTAACTTGTTAGAATCGTAACCCCTGGCAAAGAGTCTCATTTTGGATTCTTGTTGGTGTTTGTCTCTGAGTTCTGGGGTACTGCATGACCTGTGGATCCTAAGAAATTCCCCATAGGAGATGGCAGCAATAGTATGTCGCGGGTGGAAACTTTTGGCGTGCAGAATGGTGTTGCCTGCTGTGTTTTTTCTAAACAGGCTGGTGGTTATTCTGTTCTCTACTATATTAATCTGCACATCTAGAAAACTCGCTTCCTGGGAACTGATGCTGGCTGTGAATTTTAAGTTAAGTACACTGTTGTTGATGTTATTGACAAAGTCTTTTGCCTGTTGTATAGTGCCTCGCCAGATGATAAATACATCATCGATGTATCACCAATATCTCATGATATTGTTATCCCAGCTGAACCAAGGGCTACCTTTTTGCCAAATTTGGTTTAATCCCGTTCAGCAGTTCGGGCTGTAGCCGTTTCTAAAGTTTCCTATGGGAATTAACATGGAGAAAACATGTTTTGGGACCCCCTTTTTTAGGTCTCGCCTGTCGATGCGCATGCGCATCGAGCAAGGCGAGAGTATTGGGACTTATCTACTCTTTATCTACACTGCAAGGAATCGTGGCGATTCCTTGCAGTGCCCGTGACTTTTAAGCTCAATGCGCATGCGCATTGAGCTTAAAAGCGCGTGCACGTCCGTCTTTGTTTACCCGCTCCGCCCCCTCCCCTTCCCGCCGTGTCGCATTTCTCCTCCCCCTCCCCTCTCTTCCCTCCGTCTTGTATGCCACTCACAACGCTCCCTGTTCTTGCCCTTACTCGCTTTTCTTGTTTATTTTTAGGCCTGTTAGTTGAGCTTTTAAAGTACTAACTTACCGACTCCTGACAACTCTTGTAATTAACTGTCTTAATATGGCTATAAACACTACGGAACCAGCCATTGTAACTATATACAAATGACATACCTTATGGATACTGTCTCAATATTATTACTGTTTAATTTCAATTGTTGATATAGCATATCACACATATATTTTGTACATTTCGTCAGGTTCTGCCTTTTCCCTACTTTTGTCTCTCTCCCTACTAATGATATTTCTACCCTTTTCATCATGGATAAATCCTTTTCCCTCCTCAAGATGTCCCCCAATCTTTCCAATCTGGGAAACGAGCTGTTTCCCCTAATTACATAAGCATGGCCACGCCCGCTTCCGGGCTTTTACTAGCGCTCTCACACGCACACTGGTCGGAAGTACTGCAGTTTCAGCCGAGAGCCGCACACCGCTTCAGCTTTCGACCCACGTTTCTGTTCCTGCGATTCTGCCACCTTTTGGTTGCTTTATGACCTGTGTTGCAGGATGGAGCCACTCACAGCAGTTGTTGCCTCCCCTTGGCTCTGAAAACCATTTGGCTACTGCACTTCGCCGCCACAGAATTAAGCTCGATTAGGTAAAACTAATTGCAGTATGCGGCTACCTTAGCCTAACAACCCCACTTTTTCTTCACCTTCATAAATTAATTCATGACCCGCTCTATCCCACCAGCCGCATATGAACCGACCGTTTTCCCGGACCCCATCCTGCTCATGTCATGATTTCACATCACTGTGCTGGTAAGGACAATCTTTTACGCCCCATCCTAGTGCCAACAGAGCTCACGTGCATTATATGTGTGCTCAATACTTTCCATTCGTTCCTCCCCAGCTCATTTGACCGGTTCCTCTGGATGCCAGAACCGACGCGCCCGTGGTAGCACCTATCGTGGGCATTGCAATTTTGCTTGTTTTGTTTATTTTACCCGCCGTGTCGCCGTGTCTCCGATCCTTTCGCTTGTTTTTTTTAGATTGTGTTGTCAGTGTTGGAAAAAAGAGGCACATTTGGGTTGCCTGGCTAGTTTTTGACTTGCGGTAGTTCTTCAGGAGATTCTTTCAGTGCTGTCATTCTTGATTTACTTGCTTAAGCTTTCTGCCACTGTAGTAAGCTGGAATTGGTGCCGGAGTAGCTGTGAAAGACCTAAACCTTCTGTAACCCACTTTTCCTACATCAACCTCTGGTGTAAAGTCGGGAGGAGGCGTCGGCGACTGTTCTTCCTGCGGCTGCAGGCAGCCAACCTCCACTGTGCATATTGCAGCTCTCCCCTCCCCCTCATAGTAGACACAAATGCCACTCCTAGAAACTCTCGGGCAAGCATCACACCGCGGCACTCTTCCTGTAATGCCATAGTGAGGGTTTCTGTTCGGCTCCCTCAGCAAACAGCAGGGGCTCACAGGCAGCAGGTCAGTGTACCATCAAAGCTGCACATATACGGTGTGTACAATACATGGTTAAAGAGCCAAGTTTTCAAACCTGGTGAACAGGGTACTTTACAGCACTCTCACTATTGAGCCTGAGGCAGGAAGACAGCACCCCCCACGTTGACAGTCAACTTTGATGAGTCTCAACAGGCGGCGTAATCTGACGGCAAACTTTTCCTACTACATCGAATTTGATGTGTTGGACCGCACTTGCATAGGAACAGCGGTCAACCCCTCCCCCCGACCCCTCCCCCTCAACCCCTCACCCTCACTCACCCTCAACCCCTCACTCACCCTCAACCCCTCACCCTCAACCCCTCACCCTCACTCACTCACCCTCAACCCACTCACCCTCAACCCCTACCCCTCACCCTCAACCCCTCACCCTCAACCCCTCACCCTCAACCCCTCACCCTCAACCCCTCACCCTCAACCCCTCACCCTCAACCCCTCACCCTCACTCACCCACAACCCCTCACCCTCACTCACTCACCCTCAACCCCTCACTCTCACTCACTCACCCTCAACCCCTCACTCACCCTCAACCCCTCACTCTCACTCACTCACCCTCAACCCCTCACTCACCCTCAACCCCTCCCCCTCGACCCCTCCCCCTCAACCCCTCACTCACCCTCAACCCCTCACTCACCCTCAACCCCTCACCCTCACTCACTCTCACTCATCCTCACTCAACCACCCTCACCCTCACCCACCCTCAACCACCCTCACCCTCAACCCCTCACCCTCACTCACCCACCCTCAACCCCTCACCCTCAACCCCTCACCCTCACTCACCCTCAACCCCTCACCCTCACTCACCCTCAACCCCTCACCCTCACTCACTCTCACTCATCCTCACTCAACCACCCTCACCCTCACCCTCACTCACCCACCCTCAACCCCTCACCCTCAACCCCTCACCCTCAACCCCTCACCCTCAACCCCTCACCCTCAACCCCTCACCCTCACTCACCCACAACCCCTCACCCTCACTCACTCACCCTCAACCCCTCACTCTCACTCACTCACCCTCAACCCCTCACTCACCCTCAACCCCTCACTCTCACTCACTCACCCTCAACCCCTCACTCACCCTCAACCCCTCCCCCTCAACCCCTCACTCACCCTCAACCCCTCACCCTCAACCCCTCACCCTCACTCACTCTCACTCATCCTCACTCAACCACCCTCAACCACCCTCACCCTCACTCAACCACCCTCACCCTCACTCACCCACCCTCAACCCCTCACCCTCACTCACCCACCCACCCTCAACCCCTCACCCTCAACCCCTCACCCTCACTCACCCACCCTCAACCCCTCACCCTCAACCCCTCACCCTCAACCCCTCACCCTCAACCCCTCACCCCCAACCCCTCACCCTCAACCCCCCCTCACTCACCCTCAACCCCTCCCCCTCGACCCCTCCCCCTCAACCCCTCACTCACCCTCAACCCCTCACTCACCCTCAACCCCTCACTCACCCTCAACCCCTCACTCAACCTCACTCACCCTCAACCCCTCACCCACCCTCAACCTCACCCTCACCCTCACTCACCCTCACTCACCCTCACCCTCACTCACCCTCAACCCCTCACTCACTCACCCTCACTCACCCTCACCCACACTCACCCTCACCCACCCTAACCCTCACCCACCCTAACCCTCACTCACCCTCAACCCCTCACCCTCACACAGTGCAATAGGTCTCGGAGCATTTGAGTTAGAGCTTTTAGAATTGTTTATGGCTTTTTTTATTTGTAATTCTTTAGCATTGGCTACAGGAAACAAAAATGCTAAAGATTTACAAAAAAAACCCATAAACAATTCTAAAAGCACTAACTCTAATGCTGCGAGACCTATTGCATTTCCAATGCTTGTTCTCTGTCCCCGCTTGGCGAATCACCCCGAAACTTTCAAGATAGGAGCGGAATGGAGCGGGCCATAGGTTTTGGAAATGTCGCGAAGATTCGTCAACCGGCGCCAAAGTTATTGGGAAAACAAAAAATGAGTTTCCTAGGGAAACTAGATCCTAACTATAACTACCTACTGGCGACCGCCAGTAGAATATATATATATATATATATATATATATATATATATATATATATATATATATATATATATATATATATTACCTACTGGCGGTCGCCAGTAGGTATATATAGTTAGGATTTTTTCCCTATGGGATTTCTGAAAATTCTATGTCTAATAACTTTGGCGTTTGTGGACGGAATTGGCTGAAATTTTCAGGAAAATGGCACATTTTGTTTCTGAGCAGCCCTTGAAAATTTGGGGGGGTTTCATCAAGGGGGGGCCGAGAAAAAAGGGGGGTCCCAAAACGCGTTTTTCCCATGTTAATTTCCATAGGGCGGTTGGACTCACTTTTAGCCCGAACGGCTGAATGGATTTGCACGAAACTTGGCAAAATTGTAGGGACTGTTAGCCCGATGTGCCTTTGCTAGGTCTCAATATATGTGCTTCAGTGGATTTTGAGAAATTAACGTTTAAATCAAGATATATATCTGTAACAGCGCTCCGGGCAGCGATCCGGTTCGCGTACTTT
The DNA here is from genome assembly GCF_964263255.1 of Lissotriton vulgaris. NCBI lineage: Eukaryota > Metazoa > Chordata > Amphibia > Caudata > Salamandridae > Lissotriton > Lissotriton vulgaris. Next base: position 492,058,236 of record NC_141697.1, on the reverse strand, counting down.
TCGCTTATCGGAACTTTGCGCACGGAAAGCTGATTGGCTCTTCGGTGTCTGTCAACATTCTAAACAGTCCGGTGCAGCCGCCATCTTCACTCTCGGTAGGATCGAGAGACAAGAGGAGGCCAAAACAAAGAGGGAAATTTCCATAAGGGGGCATAGTAGATCCTCCCTGACCCCCTAGGTTTTATGTGGTGTTTTTAAAAGGGCCCAGCAGGGTCCAAAAAAATATATATATATTTTTTTCGCGATGAGCGTCTAGTACGCGAACCGGAAAGCGTTCTGGGCAGCGTACTATAAGGATAATAGAATGATACACTTTTCAAAGACTGTATGTTAATTGTTTGTTTTTTTTTCTTTTTTTTTTGTTGTCTTTATTTTTAAAGTTATTTTTGTTATTTTCATTGTTTTTCATACTTTATTAAATTTTCTAACATTTCATTGTCAGAAATGTCATAATTTATTATAGGGTGTAATTGTTTTTCATTTTCAAGCAAGTTGTCTACTGCTTCAACACATTGTAGAAGTTCGTGGTCTCTACTGTCATCCATAAAGTCATCAAGTTTGTCTTGGCTGCTCTCCTTCAGTTGAATCGAAAATGAAATTTGTTGTTCGCCTTCCATTTTGCCTGAAATTTTGAATAAGAAAATATATATTAGTAGAGATAGGGCACTGTTGGGATTAATTTTAGATAGTCATTTTTTATCAGTGAATTTATCTTTTGGCAGTGTATAGTATCAGAGTGGAAATAGGACTATAAAAAAGTGTATGTGATTTAACCAAGACAAGCCTAACTCCATTCATAACTATAACAGAGAAGTCTATCTAAATACATTAGTACTACAGAGGGATAGTGTATATGTAGCAGAAAAATTCTATTATATTAAGTTATAGTGCACAATATATTTCGTTTTTAAAAATTATATCTTACCTTCACAAAGAAGTTGAAGTTTTTGGAAGCTATTAAAAGGTGTTGTACAACAAGAAGTAGTAGTCAAAATGGCTGTGTTTTCTTCTCTTCCTTTATATATATTCAAGTATATAACCAATCAAATGTCAGGTAATAAAAGTAGAAAATGAAAGTAACATTTTCATTGGTTGTCAATTCGAACAGTTCAGATGTGTTTTGTGAAGTAATTTACCTCACGGTATTTGGAGAGGTCTAAAGGCTAAATGGCTAAATGAAATTTCAATCAAATTTGTGAGAATGAAAGGGATTGTTATGTAGTATGAGGTAATTTATATTTGGTGAGAGTGTCTCTAGTCGTTTTTCTGTAAATTACTTTCCCGCCTTTTTTTGGACCGCTTTCCGGATAGCGGTCCGGTCCGCGTACTTGGAGCGTAACGGGAGTCCACCATTTTGTGTTTCGGTCGAATCAAGGTATAAAATGGAGGGTAAATAATGTTCTGAATGGGTAGAAGGGGGCATCGTACAAGTATTTTGCCCCCCTACGTTTTCTGAGGGTGGCTGAGGAGGACTATATTTGCGAAGAAAAAACTTTTTTTTGAAATTTTGCGCGGTTAGCTTCCAGTTCGCGTACCGGATAGCGCTCTTTAAGCGTAGTTTGTTGAAAATTACAGAAAAAAAGTTAGAAAAAAAATAATAAAAGTGTGTGATCAGATGAAGGGTAGCTCTGAGAAGAGCTTTTGGGTTTATGGTACATTTAGGTACTTATAAGTAGGTACCAATGCACAGTCTTAAATTCAGAATGAAAATTCTGTTGCCCTCATCTGAGAAGTGAACTCCATCTCCTCTGTAGATATCTTGCATGTAGTAACGCAAGTTATTGTTGTACAGAGAGCCCATTCCATGGTCTCTCATGAAAGCTGACACAGATTTGTTTACATGCTTCCTCGCTTTCTCAATTTGTGGACAAAATTGGTTGGACCACCTCCATTTCTGTCTTTGGCATATATTGGAATATACCAAGGCAGTTTGAGGAAAAAGTGCCATTAATTGCTCAAAGGTGTCCTTTAAAAGCATTTCCAGACCTACCCCTGTCAAAGTGCCCAAATCATTACCTCCACAGTGCACTATTAACAGGTCAGGTTTTGGCAAATGCATAAAGGTTTTCACCAATGGTATCAATTGGTGACATTTTAATCCTCTTTGGCCCAACCACTTAATTTCCACATCTTGTAAATTGAGGTTAGGTAAATTTCTGTTGTCTGCATACCTTTGAGCCCAGTGGATGTAACTATGTCCAACAATCCAGACGTTAAACATGGTGGCTGAAGGTTGTTCTGTAGTCAGATGAAGTGTGGTAATGAAAGGGCAGTTGAAACAGTAGGAGTTTCTAAAGAAAAAAAACTGTGGATTTACAATGCTAATGATTCATTAGCAGTGATTGGTGCATTTCCATTTCTGAAAACAGAAAGTTAGGGTGCATGGATGTGTTCTTTGAAAGATGTAATTTGAATGGTCAAGGAAGAAACATTTAATGAAAGATTGCACTGGATACGCAGGTGCACTGAGAGTTCAGAGTTCAATTGAAACATTGTTGTGTGAATTTGCAAACATGAGAGGTCTTCCAGGAGGTGGTTGCTATGGATACAAGGCAGACAGGGCAGAGGGGGGAAGGGTTTTGATTTGAAAAAAGTGAGGGAAGAGGTATGATTGGCTGATATGAGAGATATGTGAAAAGAATATCTGTATTTCTGTGCTTTCAATAGCTGCAGCCTTTGGAGTGCATCCTTTTTCTTCTGCTGAAGACAATTTGGTGTATTTCTCAGACTGTTTTCAAAACTCAAAAAATATTTGCTAAGGTGAGAAAACATTTATTTAATTTAGATAGAGAATAGTATGATTTAAGGAGAAAATGATGAAGAAAGCTGTGTTTATAAAATGTGGTTTTGTCTCTAGTGATATACTAATAGAATTAGTTTCATAGAGAAATTGTAATTGCATATTTGGTGTAACATTCTGGCATGCAGTAACACAAGTTATTGTGGTACATGGAGCCCATTTTATGGTCTGTTATGTAAGCTGAAACAGAGATGTTGCTTTTAAAATCGATTTAAGAAATCAATTTCATTTCTGGATATGTACTGCTAGAGCTTCATAGGTTGTTTTGAGCCATATTTATAACGTATTTGAGTGTCTAAGATGTTATGTTTTCCTTTTAAAATGTAAAGTGTTCCTCATGGGGCAAGTGTCTTGTAAATACGCTCCCACTTGTGCTTGGCAAATTTGGATTTTGATTATGGGAGTTACCTAGCCATGTTAATAGTGTCCCAAAAATGGTGCTAGTGAATTGCAGGAAACACTTTCATGTGTCTCAAGAACATTTTTAGTCATTTCTCCATGAATGCAGGTATACAATTGATTTATTTGCTGTGTTTAAAAACGAATTTTGAAATCAATTACATTTCAGGATATGTACTGTTAGAGCTTCATAGGTTGTTTGGGGTCATATTTAGAAGGCATTTTAGTGTCTTTGATGTTATTTTTCCCTTTTTAAATGGAAAGCGTTCCTCATGGGGCCCTGAGCAGTTCTTAGCCATGTTATTTAATAGGAAGTGGATAACATGGCTAAGAGCATTTGCTGGAAAGTGCATGAATATTGCTGACTTTTCTGCGATGTTATTTTTCCCTTTTTAAATGGAAAGTATTCCTCTTGGGGCAAGTGTCTTGTAAATACGCTCCTACTTGCGCTTGGCAAATTTAGATTTTGATTATGGGAGTTACGTAGCCATGTTAATAGTGTCCCAAAAATGGTGCTAGGGCATTCCAGAAAACACTTTCATGTGTCTCAAGGACATTTTTAGTCATTTCTCCATGAATGCAGGTATACAATTGATTTATTTGCTGTGTTTAAAAACGAATTTTGAAATCAATTACATTTCAGGATATGTACTGTTAGAGCTTCATAGGTTGTTTGGGGTCATATTTAGAAGGCATTTTAGTGTCTTTGATGTTATTTTTCCCTTTTAAAATGGAAAGCGTTCCTCATGGGGCCCTGAGCAGTTCTTAGCCATGTTATTTAATAGGAAGTGGATAACATGGCTAAGAGCATTTGCTGGAAAGTGCATGAATATTGCTGACTTTTCTGCGATGTTATTTTTCCCTTTTTAAATGGAAAGTGTTCCTCTTGGGGCAAGTGTCTTGTAAATACGCTCCCACTTGCGCTTGGCAAATTTAGATTTTGATTATGGGAGTTACGTAGCCATGTTAATAGTGTCCCAAAAATGGTGCTAGGGCATTCCAGAAAACACTTTCATGTGTCTCAAGGACATTTTTAGTCATTTCTCCATGAATGCAGGTATACAATTGATTTATATGCTGTGTTTAAAAACGAATTTTGAAATCAATTACATTTCAGGATATGTTCTGTTAGAGCTTCATAGGTTGTTTGGGGTCATATTTAGAAGGCATTTTAGTGTCTTTGATGTTATTTTTCCGTTTTTAAATGGAAAGCGTTCCTCATGGGGCCCTGAGCACTTCTTAGCCATGTTATCCAATGGGAGGTGGATAACATGGCTAAGAGCATTTGCTTCAAAGGTTGTTTGGGGTTATACACCATTTTTGGGAAATTATTAACATGCCTATCTAACTCCCATAATCAAAATCTAAATTTGCCAACCGCAGGTGGGAGCATATTTACAATAAATTTGCACCAGGAAGAACGAAAAATAGCATACTAGATACTCAAATGCCTTATAAATATGACCCAAAACATCTTATGAAGCACTAGTAGTGCATATTTCCAGAAATGTATTGGTTTTCATTTAATGATTTACTTCATTGGTAGGCCTTCACATGTTTTTTTATTTTGATATTTTTCAGTGAAAATCTTATCTGCAACCATGTGTTGGCCTCACCTCAAATAAACAAAACAGGTGATGGACTGAATGTGGATCAATGACACACATTTACCCCAGTCTAAAGATCAGGGCCTAAACAAATCTTTAGATAGGCTACATCTTATCGTCATCCTGAATTAATGATTTAAAATATTAGGGAGTGATTTATGAGTGTTGTATGCCTTTTTTGCACCATTGAGTGTCATTTTTGTGATGCAGTGCTGGTGGGAAACATTTGCTATGTTAAATAATTAGTAGGGCATTAAGTTTTAGATGACTGTTATTTATTTACTGTTTGGTAATAGTGGTTAATAACATTTTATATTATATTTTTCCACAGATTCAACTGCAGATTCTTTCATAGTTTGGAAAATGCCTTCCAAAAGTCGAATACGAAAGGCTAGAAAACGTCAAAGACAGCAGGATGATGTTTTATTGCAGCAGTCCTCTTCCCCAAATACTTGTCAAAACACCAAGAAAGGTCCGGGTAAGAGCACGAAATCATTCTTAAGAAATATTTGTCATAAAAAAAGTATTTCTCCAAAAAATGTTTCAGTCCTCAAAAAGAAAAGCAATTTAAATGGAAAGGAGAGACCCATCAAAAATGTTACTGGTAGAGGAAGAGATAACTCTGTGCATGATAGTAGAAGGAAACAACAGTTTAGGGACATTCGACATCGAATGTTCCGTAATAGGATAATAGTTAATTTATTAAAAAATATTAAAAAAAAAGGCCAACAGAAAGCGGCATTTTATAAGAAGAAGAAAAATGTAGAGAAAATTATTGATCATGCTTTTGAAATTAAGCGAAAGTTGTTTATTTTGGTAATCAATAGAATTAGGAAACTAAGCAAGGTAATTTCTGATTTCAAAACTAAAAGTAGATGGAAGAGAGTAGTAAATCGTACTAACTTTTGTGAAGTTTTTTCCGGAGAATGGATGCATAGTTCTAGTTGTGAGGCATTTTTTAATGAGGAGAGTTATTTTCAGGATAATGATTTGGTGTTTGCAGTTGACACCAGTGGTCGAGCTTATGAAGTGAAGGATGGTTGTCCAGTTGAAAAAGAACAACTTGTGACAACAGAGACAGAAGAGGCGCTAAGTGGTGAGGTTTTAGGAAGACGTCCTAAGGGTCCTGTGTACATTTGGAAGTGTAGTTCTATTTGCAGTGTGCGACAGGTTTCCATCAATTTGCTTTGTGATTTTATACGGACATTTAATAAGAAAAGTTTGAAGCAGAAAATGAAGTTGTTGCAAGATTTAGATCCTTGCAGAGTGAGACAAATAACAGGTTTGCGTGGTCATTCACTGGCTTGTCTTTCCAGGAGAGTATGCCAGAGTGTTTTTCATCATTTCAGGATGCTAGCAGTGCATCATAATAAAGTGAGAAAATTAGTGAGAATGTTGTATTATGCTAAGAGTCCAGCAATTATGCTTAAACAATTATGTGCTGCTCTTTTGCATGGTTCTGAAATAGATGTGAAGAATATTTGTGAAGAAATTGAGTTTTGTTACTTTGGTAGTAAAGATGAGAATGTTCAAATTGACCCTGAAGTAGAGGGTAATGTGGAAGATAATGTACAGGTTTCCAGTACAGATAATTTTCAGAAGGAAATTGCCACGTTTCAGATGAAATCAAGTGAGAGGCCTAATTTCACTTGTGTATGTTGTCGACGCACTTATTATAAGAATCAGACTAAGGTAGTGGATTTATATGCAAAAAGTGAAAGGGTAAATAATAGTGAATGGAAGGATTTTGCCACATACTTGATGGTAGAAAATTATTTTGATTTGGGATCGGATCAACGTGTGTGTACTTATTGTTGTAATAAATTAAACCAAAACCAGATGCCTGCTAGGGCAGTTCATAATAATCTGGAATTGGTTGAGATTCCTTCTGAATTGAAGGATTTAAATACTTATGAATCTATTTTGATTCAAAGTATCCATCCCTTTCAGGCTATTGTAAGAATGGAGCCAAAGACAGGGAAGTTGCCTCCAGCAGATTTACAGAGAGGATTAAAGGGAAGAGTTGTTTATTTGCCTCTAGATTTGAAGAAAAACATTAACACAATTGGAATAGAAAAAGTGGAAGAGGAACCTCTGGTTATCTTGGTTAATGGGGTTCCGACAAAGAATAAGAAAATATGTCAAGATTTAGTGGATGTTAGGAAAGTCAAAAAGGCAACAGTGTATTTGAAGAAAAATAATAAGTACTATAAGAATGTATATGTTGCAGAAGAGGAAGTAAGTGATGAAGAGGATAGCGATTTGTGTGCTGGCCAAATTGAGAAAGTAGAGGCCTCTAAAAGTGAAGAAATATATGAACATTATAGTGTTCATCCTTTGCATTCCAAGGAAGTCATGGGGAATGCTATTGAGTTGTTTCAAATGAAACAAGCCAAAGGGAGTCCCATTAGTGTTTGGGAGGAAAGTTTGGAAGCTCGGTGTTTCCCACAGCTATTTCCCACAGGTCAAGGAGGAAGATATGATGAGCGACCTCATCAAATTCCTGCGTCTGAATACCGGACTTTACGATTGTATGCAGCAGATCCTAGGTTTCGGCAATGCATTCCCTATTTGTTTCATCTCCTGTTTGAAAGCGATCTGTCTGGACTGTCATATGCAGTGAACCACATCTTAAAAAGTGGTATACAGATGCGAAACATCTCGGCAAGTGACTTTATGCATAAAGTCAATGTCCAAGACAGTATTTTGGATTCTCACTTAATTAATCTCATGGCGTGTCAGCGTGGTACTAATGAGTACTGGTACCGTCGTCATGGTGATTTAAAATGTATGCTGAGGAACTTAGGAACTCCAACATGGTTCCTCACTCTGAGCTGTGCCGAGTATGGCTGGGAAGACTTACTTGAATTTTTACGAGAGGCAAATGGTAACATTGAAAACATCGAATTCAAGACACCCGGAGAACTGTGCTCTTTGGATCCAGTCAATGTATGCAGGTACTTCAATCATAGATTTGAAGCTATGATGTCTTTCATCACAAATAAAAAGAATCCACCTCTTGGACAGGTGTTGGATTTCTTTTGGAGAAAGGAGTACCAAGCAAGAGGTGCCCCTCATATACATATGTTGTTGTGGATCAAGGATGCACCTAAATTTGGAACAGATCCGGATGACTTAGTGATGAATTTCATCGAACAGTATTCTACGTGTGCTGTTCCAAACGCAACGGAGAAGAAAAGTCTAAGAGAACAAGTTCTACGTTTCCAAAGCCATCGTTGTGGAAAGTACTGTCGTAGTAAATTCAGAAACAAGGACAAGTTCTACACCAAATGTCGTTTCAACTTTCCACGACCGGTGATTTCTAAAGGAAGAGTGAACAGTTTGATGTCTTCGCTGCGACATAATGTGACGAGGAAATCACCCAAGAATACATACAATTTGAAAAGGAACGAAGAGTCCAAGTACATCAATGACTACAACCCAGTGATTTTGTCCATGTGGAATGCTAACATGGATATACAGTTTGTGGCTGACAACTGTATGGCTGTGGCTCGGTATGTGACATCTTACATCACCAAAAAAGAAAAGACCGAACTGAAGGATATGTGGGAGGACATTTCTCATGAAAAGAGCCTCAGCAAGAAGTTGTACAGTTTCAGTCTGAAGATGTTGTCGCATCGAGAAATCGGAGCTTACGAATGTTCTGACCGGTTGTCTTCAGCAAGTCTCTATGCCAAATCCAGGAGTCTCGTTTGGGCGAGTCTTGGTCTTGCTGCAACGCGAAATCGAGTTCTAAAACCTGTCCGGGAAATTGAGTATTTGGCAGAAAAGGAACCAAACAGTACCGACATTTTGAAGACCAACATGTTGGATACATATTATCCAAATCGAAGCAGTCACCTTGAGAATGTTTGTCTATATGAGGTTCTCCAAAATTATATATTCAAGAGGAACATCAAAGAAGATATTGAGAAAGGAGTGTATGCTGTAATTGGAAGTGAGGGATGCCTGGTCAAGCAAAGAAAATGCCAATTAGTAAACCATCGAAAATTGAGTGGTGAATCTCCAGAAAAAAAGGAGTTTTTTTATTTAGCACTTTTGCAACTTTTCAAGCCTTGGCGTGCAGAAGAGGAACTGCTTGGAGATTTCCTCTGTTACGAAGACTCTTTCAATGCAGCCAAGGAGTCCATAGAATGTCCTGCTTTTTCTAAATATCAAGAAATGCTAACTTTGGAAATTGAGCAGGAAGCAACGATTGCAGCCGAGATTGCCAGAGACAGTTCTCAGGACAGTCAGAGTTCTGTTTCATTGAGTCAAGATCCACTTGGAGGACCTATTATCGAAAATGAAGCTGCCACTGCTATGAATGAAGTGGAAAGAGCCATGGCACATGCTCAGGAGGATTCAGTTAACTTAGAAGACTTGGAAAAACAACTCAACGTTGAGCAGAGGAAAATATATGATGAAGTTACCACGGAAATTGAGCACGGATTAAGTCATGAGAAGAACAAGTGCTCATGTACATCGTTGAAGCCTGTCCGACTGTACGTGAGTGGAGAAGCGGGAACTGGAAAAAGTTTCCTCATTAAAGCAATCTCTTGTTATTTGCAGGAAAGGACTGAGTCATCGCTGTCTTGTGTTGTCACCGCTCCTACTGGACTGGCAGCACATAACATTAAAGGTATTACTTTGCATCGTCTACTGATGCTGCCGGTGGAGCATGACAACAAATTACAATACAACAAGTTATCTGGAGATGCTTGCTGTGAAGTTTCAAGAGTCTTGAGGAAAATGAAACTACTTATCATTGACGAAGTAAGCATGGTTTCCAATGTCATGCTTGCCTTTGTGCATTTGAGAATGCAAGAAGTACTTAAAACTGAATATGATGTGTTATTTGGTGGGAAACACATCATTGTTTTCGGAGATCTTCTGCAGCTGACACCAGTAAAAGGTCAACCTGTGTTCAAAATACTCACGCATGAAGATACCAGGAAGTGCCTAGGGAGCATTGGCAACGTCAATATATGGTTAAACTTCAATTATGCAGAACTGCATCAAAATATGCGTCAGGCAAAGGATGAAGATTACAAGAATATTCTACAAGATATTAGAATTGGAAAAGTGACCGAGCATGGGAAAGAAGCTTTAAATGCACGATTACTGTCAAATTTATATCCCAAACAAGAGATTGTGCCTGAGAATATTTTTCAGAAAATTACTGAGAAGAAATCCGGGATATGTCTCATGCCAACTCTTGCAGAATGTGCCATCTTCAACAACAAAATGTTGAATTTAGAAAAGCAAGAGATTGTGAAACTTGAAGCTATCGACAAATTAGAGCATATGGGATCAACAATTATTTTGTCAGACAATTTGAAATCAAAATTGGATTCATTAGAGAAGACTATATCTAAAACAGCGGGTTTTGAAAAGACTTTGAATGTGTGTTTAAATTGCCGAATCATTTTGAGAAGGAATTTACATGTAGAAAGAGGTCTGGTAAATGGATCAATGGGTAATGTTGTTGATTTTGAGAAATACAGAAATAGAGATGGAATAGAATTTTTAAAAATTAAATTTGATGGCATTGAGGAAGTACAGCAAATTGGTCGTTGTTCTGCTAGGTTTTTGCTTGTTAAAGATTTATATGTTCGCCGTAAACAGTTTCCTGTTTGCTTGGCATATGCGGTGACAATCCATAAATCGCAAGGTTTAAGTGTAGACTGTGCATTGGTGAATATTGGCAGTTCTGTGTTCAAGGAGGGTATGGCATATGTGGCATTGTCACGAGTTAGAACTTTATCGGGATTGTACTTGATTGACTGTGATGTCACAAACATTTGTGCAGATCTAGATTGTGTTAAGGAATACAATAGGTTAAGAAGAGAGTATGCGCCACATTTGCCTCAATATCCTTTGTTTGAGAAACGTGTGGTAGGCCGCAAACGTAGAAATAGCAGTAATAGTAGGGAGGTTGTTGCAAAAAGACTAAAAGTCAATGAACCGAAAATTGTTAGCAGAAAGAAAGTGGATTCTGTTGTAGATGTTGTCGGTTTTCAATTTGAAAACAGTTCTGGTGTCAACTGCTATGCAAATGTAGTGGTTAATGTTCTCTTTTCACTAGAGAGTTTAAAAGAACAGATTCTGTTGAATTCTGAACAAATTTTATGCTGTTTGTTGAATTCTGTTTTCGAGAAATGTAGCACTGATCGAACAAAAGTAGAAAGTGTGTCTGAACTTCGTTATCTGTTAGATGAATGTTCAGGTCAAACAGACTTCTCTGAAAATAATCAGCAAGATTGTCAGGAGTTTTTAATGTATATGCTTGATATATTGCAAGTTGAGGGTGTAGATGTAGATCACCTGTTTGGGCTTTCTTATCAATGGCAGCATGACTGCGAGAACTGTATGGTATCAAGTACTACTAGTGTAGACTCAGAAAGATTTATATATTTAACTTTGCCAGACAGTAAATCAGTCTCCTTTAATAAGCTAGTAAATGCAGCGGATCACAACATGGAGTGTAGCCAATGTAAATGTGATATGATGTCAACATTATTTATACGTAGATATGGCCAGTATGTCATTTTAATGATCCAACGTTGTAGGCCTGATGGATCAAAATTGTCAACTTTAATAAAAAATTTTGTGGCTTCTCAGCTGTCAATATCAGGGAGGACTTTTGTTACTGTAGCAATTATCTATCACGATGGTCCATCAACAACATCAGGACATTATACAGCTTACTTAAAGTCTGGAAACGGCTGGTCATTCTGTAATGATTCCGTTGTAACGTTCAAAAAAAAATTGCCGTTTGACCTTAAAAATTCTTACCTGGTGTTTTTAAAACCAAAATTTTAAGTAGAGGGAATGTAAGTCTGCAATGCTGTCTAGATTAAAAATCCAACTATATAAACCTAATGCAAGTAAGTCTGCTTCATAGTAAGCAGTATCAGTGTCATAGGAAAAGGAGAACATGAGTGACAAAGAAGAGTAAGTTATTAGTAGTCCAGGATTGTGAAAATAATCTCAAATATTTTATTTTTGAAAGTTGCGAAAATAGAAAATGTCGGGATTTGATTGGAAGAATAACAAGACTTGCGAATCGCGGCAACATGATTTGGCCTAGTGGAAACATGTGATATAATGAGAGAAGTCTTTTTTTCTATGTAACATATTTTACGTATCGATGGAGGTTTTCTTTCAGAAAGTGGCGGGCTGAAAATATTTGTAGCACAACAGAGTGGATGCTGTTCATAGGAGATCGTTCGACGTCATTGAAAGTAAGTTAATTTTAAGGAGTTTTGAAATCAGATTTCGAAGGTTGTATGGGTTTTTTAAACACAGTCATTTTGATTGTGTTTTTTTTTTCCCGCTGTTACATGATGAATACCTTCAAGTCACTGATTTAAGTGAAATTTGATACATTCTGAGAACAGCAAAAATAAACCATTTAACATGTATAATTAATGTTATGCTTTTTGAAATTATGATATATATTTAGAAATGTGAGGTAGATATGGAGAAGCAGAGTCTTCTGTAAGTGTCAATTTTAATGCTTACAGTGCTGTACTTCTAGGTATTGTTTTTTTTAAAAAAAAAGAAATAGGCCTCACCTCAAAGAAAGCTCTTGAAAGCACACATCTTATTTGCATCCTAAAACAATCATTTAAAATGTTTGACACAATTTTATGATGGCTTTACATCTTTTTGGCGCTGTTATTGCATCACTATTGTGAGACATAAGCAATGCAAAAGAAGCATCATGTTTCAAAATAGGCCTCATTTCATCAGCATGAAGATACTGTTAGTTTAAAATAAATATCTTTAGGATTGTGTAGGGGTCGTAGGGAAGTAGAGGTTTCTGTAAATGTCAAAGTTGTTTAAAAACTGTTTCTTCTTGAACCTTTTCCCTTCTTTTTTCTAATTTTTAAATACATGTTTTAATATTTTTGGAAATGTTTGTTCTCTCTTTTACAGATTGAATGTATGAAAAATTTGCTTGAAAAGTTAACATGAATTATAAGGTAAATGTTTTCTACTTTTTTAACCTACATTCCACTGCTGATGATGTCACTGACTATGTTATGATTGATGTAATAAATGGGCATGTTTTACTGCAATGGTAGGTCTTCACATCTATTATCTCGTCTGTATTCTTCAACAAGCATAAATTTGATATGCAACCCAGAGTACGGTTCACCTTAAACAAACTTTTAGAGAGGACACACCTTATCGTCACCCTCACTCAATCATTTAATCTATCACATTTAACATCTATTAGTTCTACTGCTTCATTTCTTTAATCTTTACTTTCCTGTGTTTGCTACTTCTCTCCTTCCTTTCTCTATTACTTAATTTTTCTATTCCTTCCAGTATTTTTCTCAGTCCCTCTCTTCTCATACTTCTTCATTATTATTCACTAATTCTGTCTCTATTAATGTTACTGTTTATGAATGATCTCCAAAAATTTTAAAAACAAGAACAGTAAGTATAAGGATAGGAAAAGACATTTATGTTACAAGAAAGACAACTATAGGAAGTAAACAGAAAAAACTGTTACTCGCAATCCACTGCTGATGATCTCACTGACCATGTAAAAAATTATGTAATATATGACATGATCAGAAGTGAATTGCGGGTAACAGTATCTTTTCTTTACTCCCTATATCTGTCTTTTTTTGTAACATAACTGTCTGTTTCCTTTCCTTATACTTACTGTTCCTTTTTTAAAAAAAAAATTTTTGGTACGCTCAAAGTACGCGTACCGGAGTGCGAACTGGTAGCGAACTAATAGAAATAGAGCTTGGCAGAGTTCAAAGAATTCTACCAATTTTTTTAATAATGGGGAGGTAGTTCTGAAAAGAACTGTTTTTTTTTGTTTTTGTTGTTTTAAATTTTTTTTATTAGTTTTCTGAACATTTTGTATTTTTTTTTATTTTTGGGGGGGAGGGGGGAAACAAAAATGATTCATCGAAGACGGCTCAACAGGAGCAACAAAAAAAAAAAAGAATTTACTTTTTGGGGCGTTTTGGGCACACATGATTGGTGATGGCTCTCATTATCAGGGTAATGCTACTTTCGCGGTAGCAAAGTGTCTGGTTGCACCGCACACAGACTTGCTTCACTTCTCCCATGTTGATTTGGATGTTCGGGATCAGCTCCCTCGCCTCCGGTCCCGATACCTCCTGAACAACAGATCTTCTTGCCATTTCTGGCGGATTTTGTTGTTGGTCGCGAAGTTGTGCATTGCTGTAATTGTTAGGGTGCCATCGACTCATGTGCCTGTGCATTGTATGATTGCCAAAACTGTACTTTTTGTCTGTGCCCCTTGAAAGTCGTTCGTCGCAAATGCGACAAAAGACGTATCTGGCATTTACTTTCTTTTGGTCAGCAGGAAATTTAAAAAATTGCCAGATATAATTTTCTTTCCTATTATATCTTCTGGGCTCCTCTGGCAAAAACTCGTCATTTTCTTGCTGTTCTTCCTCTTCTTGATTTTCCTCCTCTTCTATAATTAGTGAAGCAGGTAGTCTTTTCTTCCCATGAGGAGGTGGAGGAGGTGGTGGGGGCACACTGGCAGAAGCAACCATTGAAGCCATTGCTGATGAATCAAAAAAGTTCTTTCTCTCACCAAGATGAAAGTCAGAGTGAGGAAAGAAGGAGGGGTTTTCATCATTTGGGAGAAGGAAAAATTCTAAACCAATGAAAAGTGTTAATTTTATATGACATGACCAAGTATTACATCATTAGGAAACCAAAAGTGAAATGAACCAATGAAAAGTGTTATTTTCGAGTCACATGACCTGCTGTGTTTACGTTTCGCGCTTTGCTCCGCTTTCCGGTCCACTTCCGGGTCCGCTAATTTGGCGCGTCCAACGACGTATTACGCGATAACGCAAAACGTCATGCAAACGTAACAGTTACGCTAAAGGAACGTAGACCGGTTCGCGTACTAAGCCGCGGCTTTAAATTGAGCTAACGGGAAGCAGACCGGTTCGCGGACTGGGAGCGGAACAAAAAAAAATGTTTTAAAAAAATTGTCTAAAGAACATGAAAAATATATTTCAAAATTTAAAGAACAATACATTGTACAGCTACAGATATTAGCTTTTAAAAAACCATTGAAATTCAATGAAAAAACCATAGGTTATAGACTATATATAGTTAGGGATTAGCATTTAAAAAACCTTATTTTATTTGCACAAAACCATTGAAATTCCATATATAGTTAGTTGCACTAACTATATATCGCGCACCCGCAATCCACTGCTGATGATGTCACATATTACATCATTCATGACATGGTCAGTGACATCACTGATGACATCACTGATGACATCACTGATGACAACATCCAGTGACTGTATGTTTCTGTATAGTTAAAATATGTCTTACATATTGAAGAATGAGTGGATGTATAAGTGTCTGGATGAAGGATTTAGTAGGTGCATGACTGACTGTATGAGTGAGTGATTAAATGTGTCTCACTGAGTGCATGGGTTAGTGACTAAACTGTCTTAATTTGTGCATCATTATGTCTGTTGTTCTGTAAACTGTTGCATGTGTTGATCAGTAGCTATATGAGTAACTATATGGGTTATTGATTGGTTGCCCAAGTATTTGTATGGGAGACTGAGTGTGTGTGTGGGTGGCTGGGAGGTGTATGACTCTGTGCATTGATGTGTGAGCAGTTGATTCACTAGATGTATGGGTTCAAAAGTGCATGTGGAAACAGCTGTATGAGCGGTTGACTGTGTGCATGAGTGTATTGGTGAGTGAATAGATATCTCAGTGCTACATGTTAAAGTAAGTACATATGTAAAACACTTTACATGTAAGAGTTGACATATATAAATAACTGTGCATAAGAGCCAGTGAATGTGTAAGTGGCTGTATGGATCATTGTGAACTTGTATCAGGGATTGTATAAGAGAGTAAATATGTGTTAGTATATGTTTGAATAAGTAAGGTGTGTATAACTGTATAGTTGAGGAAATGGAGGTGTGATTGATTCTTTGCATGACTGACTAGGTGTGTGAGTAACTCCATGGATGAGTGACAGTCTGTGAGTGTCTGTTTACACTGATTGTATCTAAGGTTATATTAGAGTCTGAAGAGGTTCATCGTATTATCACATGAATGATATCATCAGTGATGTGATCAGTAATGTCAAATGAGATGTCATCAGTGATGTCATCAGTGATGTCATTTGAGATGTCATCAGTGATGTCATCAGTGATGTCATTTGAGATGCCATCAGTGATGTCATCAGTGATGTCACTGACCATGTCATGAATGATGTAATATGTGACATCATCAGCAGTGGATTGCGGGTGCGCGATATATAGTTAGTGCAACTAACTATATATGGAATTTCAATGGTTTTGTGCAAATAAAATAAGGTTTTTTAAATGCTAATCCCTAACTATATATAGTCTATAACCTATGGTTTTTTCATTGAATATATATATATATATATATATATATATATATATATATATATTCTCCTCGGTTTGTTTCCTTGACATTCCACCGCTGCCGCCAACGTGAGCGGTGTCGTTTGCTCGGACTCTCAGGGAGTAGGTCCGTAATATTCAATACTTCGCTTCCCAGCAGGAAAGGACGACACCATGTGGGATGTATTCAAAATTCTTTATTGGCTTCCGTCAAACGCATTTCGGAGCTCCTTGCTCACCAACACTTGAGCATCGCCGAAAACGCCATTTAAAGTTTATTTCAGTTCTGTGTCACATGACTACCAAAAGGTATGAATAGTGAGAAAAGACTACTAAGCGCATTGTTCACTCTTTCGCAATATATGATTTTCAATACATTTCATCATTTTCATCATATTATACAGTTGTCCCTTTATGCAAATCAAAATTGATAGACATTGCTGATGCATTTACCTACAATATTTACACAATTTACATTGAAACTCCCAATAGCATCAATTTTCACTCCTGTCATTGCCATATTAGAGTATTCAAAAGCGCATATCTTTACACTGATCGTGTTTGATAAAACAGCGCTATTCACATGATTCATCTTATGCCCGACTTCTTATCAGTAATGCCATGAATAATATTGGAATGTATAACTATATACATCTTATACAAGATATATACAATATACACAAAATATATCAAATATATACAAATATATACAAAACGTGATTAATACCCTAGGTACACAGGGCCTATAATTGAACAATGAGGCCCCGGCCGCTGTTTTATTTTTTTATTGGAGAGGGTTCTCTGTGCCCCCCCCCCCTCCCCCCTCCCACCCCCATGGGGCCTAGGATGTAATCCCTACCTGCCTCCTTTAATCATTTTGCTTTTTTACATGTTCAGGACAGGGATTAAGTCCCTGAGTCCTGTAATTGCTGCCAGCAACATTTTTCTGGTGCTGCTGGATGCTCCATTTTTGAATTGTTACTCTCTCAGGCCTCTTGCGGACCTAACCGCCCAGATATACAAATATTTTTTACCTTTAATTTCTCAAAAACTACCAAATGGATTTACACCAAAAGCACAATCTGAATACCAAGATCTAGCTTCCTGCCAAATTAGGTGCCATTCCATTCAGCAGTTTTTGTTGTAGCCCTGCCTAAAGAATTCTATGGAGAATGCATGGGGATTTTGCATTTTGGCACTAACCCCCCATCACTTGACGGCTCACCCTGAAACTTTCCATGCACAAACTAGTCTAAAAAAGAACACTTTTTTGGGAAAGTTTCATCGAGATTCGTTAAACGGTACCAAAGTTAATAGTAACACAAAAAAAGAATTTCCTATGGAAACACTGACCTAACTAGAACTACCCAGTAGAAACTCATAGTTAGGACCTAGTTTATGGTAATCAAAAACTGCACTGGCTTCCAGTTAGGAGTCGGGTCCGCTTTAAGGCTCTGTGTATGGTCTTTAAAGCACTTCAAGGTACAGGACCAGACTACTTAAAACAGCATTTCCAGTGGTAAAGCCCGGAAAGAATATTGAGGTCAACTGGTGCGAGTGCCTCGCACACAAAAAGCTCGGTGGGGTGGCAGGACCTTTGTTCAACTGGGCAGCAAAAGCTTGGAACGAGCTGCCGTTCCATCTAAGAAATGCCACAGAACTTTTGGCCTTTAGGAAGGGTTTAAAAACTTGGCTGTTCTCCCAATAAATGTATTCCCACAATTCCGCTCTCTCAACTTTAGGCTAGAAGGAGACCTAGATAGCGCCAGGACACCTCCAGGTAATCAATGCACTTTAAAAATGTCATTAACATAACGTAACATAGATGGAGCGTTTTTTGTTTTGCCAATAAATTTGACGCCGTTTGACGAATCCTCTGGAATTTTTCAAAACTAGTTTTCTACTCCCTTCAGCTGCTGTCTTGACAGTTTTGGGGTGATCCATCAAAGAGGGGGTCCCAAAGCGCTTTTTACCCATTCAATTTCCCATAGGGATTTTAGACACAGCTACAGCCCGAACCGCTTAACTGAATTACACCAAATTTGGCAGAAAGGTAGCTGTTAGTTCAGAAAGCGACCTTTTTGAAAATTGGTGTAAATTTGTACTGTAGTTTTTGAGGTATTAAGGAAAAATCTAATTTGCATATCTAGGGACCCGAAGTCTCTGTGAACACTCCTGATCTCATGCTAATATCTGATTGGCTACCAACACTTTAACAGCCAGCCATCTTGGGACTCTGCTTCAGCCCAGTCCCACAAAAAACGTTTTAAAAAAGAAAAAGGGTCAGGGTAGAAATACCCGACCCCTTTGCTCTAGTCATGGGGTCCCAGAGGGATCCCGACAGGGACAAAAAGCACATTTTTATTTATTTTTATTTCTAAGGGTTTTTATTCTATTTTCTGACTATAGTGTCCCTGTAACCTTTGTTTTTTTCTTTTAGGTAAATTTGTAAGGTTTAAAAAAAAAAAAGAAATTCCTAACTGTGTCCTTGACACTAAGAACCCGATTATGATGGCGGTCCTGTCGGTGGCTGTCCGACCGCAGACAGCCCTTCGGTCTGACCGCCAGATTACAATTCCGGCGGGCGAACCAACAGTGGTCAGAGGGAAGATTGCCACCTCCGCAATGGATTAGAGTTCCTGACAGGGTGGTGGTTGGAGTCGTAACCTTGAATGGCAGCAGTGCCAAGGCAGGCACCGGTGTCTGGATTACGGTATCCCTTTCCGACAGCCTTTTTATGGTGGGAAGACAGCCATGAAACTGATTTCTGAAAGGGATATGGGGACCCACAAACAGGGCCCCTGTCTATCATTTGGCCACTGTACAATGGCCCTGGGGGCACATGTAGTGCCCCCACTCACTGCCATGCACGACATGGTGCATAGCACACGGTCCATGGACGTGCAGGAGGTGTTCGTACCACGGCGGCTTGTCCTGAGGCCCTTTTACTTGGTCGCAACACAAGCTACCATGATATAGAGCACTTTCCGACCGCCACCACTGCGGTCTCACCGAATGCGGCATTCAGACAACCGCCTGCTTATCGGGCGGTCTCCTGCCCCCTGGAATAGCGGGTAGCGGTGCGACCAAATGCTATAATAATAAGTCCCTAAGTTTGTGAGTGAGTGCATGAGTGTCTGTGTAGGTTTGTATGTGGGTGTGAGAGAGTATGAGTGGGGCGAAGTGTGTGAGAGAGTCTCTGATAGGGGTGGGCGGTAAACTCTGATCCGCTGGTGAAATTTTACCACTGTGTTTGGAACGCAGAGTTTGGTAAAAACTCCACCAACCGTCAGAGGAGCGGAGTTTACAGGCGCGCTCACCCCTAGACTTAATTCCTCAGCCAGTAGTGCTCCAGGATGCCCCTTTGCAGAGTGTTTGAAAGAAGGTGCGGGACCTCTGTCGAGGTTTGAGCAATGCTGCTGTGGGGGACTTACTTGTGGCAATAACATAGGTTCTTGTCGCACAACAACCCTCAGCAGCTAAAGGTACTTCATCTCCCAACCAGTAGTGCGTTAGGACGCCCCTTTGCAGAGTGGTTGAGAAAGGGGGCAGGCCTCCGATGTCCCAGCAATCCCGCTGTGGGGGATTAACTTGCAGGTGTTATTTAGCCCCGTGAAGTGGTGGTCCCTAGGTCTGTGGGGGGGCAGGGTCCAGACGATCCCCCATTAATCTCTCTTTAGCCCAGGGAGGTGGTTGTCCTTGAGGTTCAATGAGACTTTAGAGGGGGTGCCCCCTCCTTTTTTAAACCTATTGTCCCCTGGACCTGGCCCAGCTGGGGGTTGTATTTAAAACAAGCGCAACACCCCGCACTTGTTTTTAAAAAAAAAATTGCTGCAGAGGTGATGTCATTTGGGGTGTCTTCATTGATGTCATCAGTGATATCACTTCGTATGTCATGAGTGATGAAATATGCGAGGTCATAAGCATTGCATTGCGGGCATAAGTTATTAGTTCAGGTAACTATAACTGCTGAGTTTCACTGGTTTTGGAAGAGAGAAATCTGAGCCTAACTATAATGTCCCTATAACCTTTAGTTTTTTCAGTGAACATATATATGCACTTTCAGGTAATAAACTGAATATGACTTAGTTCTCGAGAAACAATGGCATTGCTTGCCTATAAAGTAGGTAGAAAAAGGGAAAAACAAATGCCTCATGCGGATGAGACATGTAATTGAAAGAGTAAATAGAACCAGAAGGAAATTAAATGGGTGAGAGGGAGACAAGAAATTGACCCAAGTGCTCAAAATTAATGCTTTTAGATTTTTATAGAACTGAAGGAAGCATTTTTGCTGCTGTAGTTTGAGTAGTATAGAGTGCCATGATGGGCAGCAGCTACAGATGAACATTTTAAACCAATGGTTTTGAACGTTATGAATTGCAGACAAAGAGCGGTCTTCCTCCTTAAAAACATTTGCACAAATGGATAACTTTATAGTATCTGAAAGGGAGATGGTCTTGGTATATAACTGGCAACCCTTCACCCCTTTTGCTGGGTCTAAAGAGGCAATAGATTGCATAGCCATCGGGACCGCTGCCATAAGTTCTGGTTAGGGAAGAGAAAAAGTAAGAATAGCAGAGGGAGAAAGACTAGATTGTCAAACAACTACAGAAGTGAGTCGTCTGCCAGGGTCCTGGGAAATGGTAAAGACCCGAGATTAACCTGCACCTTTGGGAGCTGAATTGTGGGGATTTAAGTCATGCATCCTAGCAGACAGGCTTGATGCTGAGGAATGGAACCCAGCTTGTTAGATGCATATGTAAGTTGGCGAGGTAGGGCAGCACCTTCTAAAGGTGATGAAGAGTCCAGTGTTAGGGAGTGGTATAAAGTGATCTGCCAGATTACCTTTCATCCAAGGGATGCCTGGTGATCTGCCAGATTACGGTTTACCTGAAAACAACCAGTGAGGAAGAGGCAAAAATTCATGTACAACTGACTGAATCTGTGTGGGGGGTCAGACTTTCTTTTATGGAATCAGGAGTAAAAGAGCCATTGATAATGCTACATGTCTGCCAAACGTGTAATATGCCAAATGAAAACCTGCACTCCTTGGAGTAGTCTCATGTGACACTAGACAGGGAATGCATTGAGTAAAGCAGGGTTGGAGAGGAGAAATAATACCTGGCAGGAGCAGCTTTGAAGTGGTAGGTTGCATGGTGTTGGATGTTCAGAAGCGATTTTACATGGAACTGCCAGTATTAGATGAGGAATGGCTGAAGATGGAAGAGCTACGCTGAGAGGAACAGGAAAAAACAATGACAAACGAGAGAGAGATTTTCTAACTTCTGGATATGTGAGGTATGCCTGTAATCTAAGAAGTTGATGAAATAGAGTGCTGAATCTGAGATAGCGAGCCCCCATCCCCTTCACCATAGACAGAAACGGTTTATCACTGACTGGCAACAATGGAAAAACTAGAAGCAAGCTCATGGATGGACTGAAGGTGAGGTCAATCACTCGAGTCAAAAAAATAAAAATAAACAATAACTTAGACCATTTCATTTGCAAGTGGGGCCCAGGTCTCATACAAAAAGGGAGTGTCTTTCCCACTTGCTGTAAGGCCGCTTCAGTTCTACCTTCATTAAAAAAAAACGAATCTAAATAATAATAATTATCATGCAATCTCTCCACTTCCTTGTCCAGCCAACCTGGTGGAGAAATTGATACACGAGCAACTTGCCTCTTTCATAGATAAAAATCATCTCCTCAACGACACTCAAGTTTGGCTTTAGACAAGGCAGTAGCACAGAACTGCGCTAATAGTGGCCCCTGAGGAAATCAGAGTGGCATTGGATTGGGGCAGATATGCCACCCTCATTCTGTTAGATCCCTCAGCAGCTTTAGATACGGAAAACCATAATCTTTTGGTTGACCGTATTCAGTGCCTCTGGATAGATGGGCAGGCGCTGGCCCTACTGTAGTCTTTCCCCTGAGGACAATGACAGTCAGTGTCCCTAGGAGGCTTTACTTCAGAACCTTTTTTTTTACCTGGTGGAGTTCCGCAGGGATGTGTTGAGCCCAACGTTGTTCAATCTGTATGTAGCACCTTTGGCTGTGCTCACAAATTCATCTGGTTTATCATTAGCATGGTATGCTGATGATACGCAGATAGTAGTCTCACTCTCAAAAAATTATGTCCAATTTAGGAACTGCATGAGTGCTGTAAGTACATGGATGGACTGCAATTGTCTGAAACTAAACTCCTCAAAGACAGAGGTTATTCTTTTTGGAAATAACACGTTTTTCACTTCCCCAGTGTGGTGGCCTTTGTATCTGGGAACATTTCAGTACCTGCCTTGATGGTTAAAAATCTTAGGGTTCAATGGGATAATGAACTGAAATACAAAATCCAAGTGAATAGGGTCACCTCGTCCTCCTTTCATGCTCTTAGAGTGATGAAAAAAATCTAAAAATTCATACCCTTCGATCTCTTAAAAACTATGGTCATCTCACTTGTTTTTCCAAGACTGGACCATTACAACAGTTATTTATTAGATCTACCGAAAGGCTTCTTAAAGAAATTACAAACGCTTCAAAATGCTGCAGCCTTTTCCTCCTGAAAATCTCTAAATTTCATTCACCAAAAGAGTCCATCAGTAAATTGCACTGGCTACTTGTTAAACAATGTGTCATCTTCAAGGCTTTGTGCGCAGCCTATAAGACTCTTTATAGGCAGGGCCCTACATACTTCAAGAAGAATCTGAGGTGGGTCATACCTGGCAGGACTCAGCGCTCCAGTTCCGCCATGCATTTGGTGGTGCCATCTTTCAAATGTTCATCCGTCGGGTGGCAGAAGTTTATTTAGGTCCACAGCATTACATTGGAACCATCTCCCTTATAATCTAAAAACAGCGGCATCTCTCGTCATATTTAGGAAATCTTTGAAGACCTGCATCTTTGTCCAGCAATAGGCCTACTGACTTCCACTCTATCTCGCACTGCGCAAGGACATCTCCAGGCGTTCGTTGTGCTTAATAAAACCCATCTTTACATCATTTTTGTGCTGTGTGTCCCTAGACCTCGATTTTTTCATTAATCTAGCAGGAAAGTCTTTCTGGAAAAATGCATTCTAGGGCTCCACACCATTCTTTTTTCAGTATTTAATATGCTACAACACCATTTTAAATGAAACAATAGATTATTGAGCACGGTAAAAACCCTTTAACATCCAAGTGAATATAAGGCTAATCCGAAAAATGAGTTACTAAATGAAGAGACATTGATTGGTTCTGTTCAACCTGGAGATTATGTCGGATATAAAGTAATGCGTTGTGAATTTGTAACTAGCGTTATGCTGCAATTTATATCTTTCAACAACGTATTATAATAGCTAGATATATCTGACTCGCCAACATGTTGTCTTCTGTATCCTTTTCTTTCATAGCATCCTGTAGCTTAAGCAAAGTGTGAATTGAAACCCCACTGTCGTGAATATATGGCTAAAGATACCCCTAACATTAGAGTTGTTGTGTGATGTTAGCTACTTTAATGATAAGCAGTATTTCAAAGTGCCAGGTATTATTGCTTCTTGCACATGACTCACGACATGATATATTGGTGGTAGCAGCAGGCATATCCTTGTTTTATGTCATCTGTGATTGGAGCAAAGCTATTAGCACAGGTTTAGTGTTACTAAAGCAGCAAGTGCATGCCTCAGTGATTTCTCTGCCTCAAGAGCTGACCAGGGTGTATCAAATTGCAAGAAAGAAAAACACTTGGATCTATTACTTTTTTTTGTCTTCCTTATATTTCACTTTATCTCCGGAGATTAAGTAATTAACTCGCCGATTATTAATTTTAAAAAACACTGAGTAATTGGTTTTCCACCTTACACACTCTGCACCATGCTTTTTGTACTTTGTAGCAGGTTACCCACAATTATCCGTAGGAGGCTATGGTAGAACATATAGCTTACGGTATTGGGGAAGCCTCTTGGAGGTATTATGTTATATTAAACTGTACCACTCAGTAATATCTATCGGGCACGATCACTCACGCGATTTAGAAGTAGTGGGGGAATACTAGACCTTGATTATGTTACTTTATATAAGCAGGTTTTGCACGTAATGACATGGTTGATCCAAATCTTAATCGATAACCATTTGTATTTTCTGCTACATTTCATTAAAGAAATGCTGGTTTATAAAAACACCCACCACTGGGTAGTGAAGAAGCAGTTGAGCTGCAGTGGAATTTATGAACAATCTAATTAAACCTATCACTTCCTGTGTTTCTCTGCCCAGTGTGTTGCCTAAAACCCTGCATTTCTTTCCATGACGAGTTTGTACTTAAAGGGATAGTTTGTCACTAATGC
This sequence comes from Lissotriton vulgaris, assembly GCF_964263255.1. Lineage (NCBI taxonomy): Eukaryota > Metazoa > Chordata > Amphibia > Caudata > Salamandridae > Lissotriton > Lissotriton vulgaris. The sequence continues at coordinate 492,033,693 of NC_141697.1, read as the reverse complement.
ACATCTGACATCAAGCACACACCTTTAGACGGCCTTTGCTTTTAAATAAACATTGGTTTAAATTCCAGGACTGTAGTTTCACTTTTCTCATTCTAAACAAGACTTAACTGCCCCAGCATGTAAACTGCTGTTGGCTGAAAACCAGGTCTGGCTAAACGTGGCACATAAGACTATCGGCCGCTTTGCAGCTAACCACATTAGATGTCTTGGAATGTTATCAACCCTAAACAAGTTTTGTTTTTTAAAAAGAAGAAACTGTTGGTTGAAAATAGTGTGACCTCCTCTGACTGGCAACTTCTACCCGCCCCCTTTTGGATGCCATTGGTGAAGGTGTGCCTGAGGGATTTTCTTTACTCTGAATGTAAGTGTTGAATGGTGCCATAGGAGCAGGTGTTCGCTATACAGTTTTAAAAGGATACACTTGGAATTCCGTTTAGACTTTCTCAAATGTATTCTTTTAAAAAATGCTCCGAGAAATCCAAATACTGCAGCAGCATCTTCTAATTTCGATGGATAGAAAAGATAGGAGGAGATGTGTTTGAAAATAACGACAGCAGACACGTGTATAGCCGCAGACTGTGGGGTGAATTTGTGGATGAAAATGAGCACGAAAGAAGAGGCGCTCGAATTTGTATACGATGCAGACTAGGTTAAACTTCAAGTTAAGAAAGTGGTACTATTAGAACAAAAGTTAAAAAATACGAATAAATAAATATGCAAGCCTGTATTTGTAATCTGCTCTCAAGGGTCACAATCCATACAAACTGGAACTGGGAGAGGAACCACGCTGCTCGAAAATTGTTATTTTGCACTGAAATGAAGTTTTAAAAATTGTTTTAAAATACCTGTAACTTCCTGATTCCCCAGAGCGGAGCCAGCGCTCAGAGGGAGTGCCCTCCTCGGCCGCCATCGGCCACGAGGAAGCGAGGGACACGCCCCCTACACCCTCCCAACAAATATGTGCATGCACAGGAAGCGCAGCGGACGAGTGCAGCGGGCGCGACGAATGCGCGCCGAAGGCGCGCATAAGGCAAGCTCGTCTGCGCTCGTCCGCGCCGAGTCCGGGCCAGGGGCCAGTTCCCCTGCCCCCCCAATAACCCATCACATCTCCTATAGTGCTGACTTCCTCCATAGTCTGAGGGCCCCCATGGACAACCACTGTTGCCCCAGATTCTTCGCCGACAACTTACCGCAACTATGTCCAGAGTGCCGCAAACCCCTCAAACCCACTATAACCGTCAAACCACTCGACAATTTTCGGATGTTTTTGCTGAACTGCCGCTCCCTTCCCAAACATTCAGCCGAAATAATGTTGTTAATAGATGAACACTCACCCGATATTCTGTTCCTTACAGAAACCTGGCTTTCCCTGGAAGCCGACCCAGCCGTAATAGCCGTGCTTCCTGCAGGGTTTCAAATCCTGTGCCAGGACCGGCCAAAAGGGAGGGGAGGCGGCCTAGCTATAATACACAAAGAACAGTTCAACTGCAGAGTGGCTGCTGAAACCATTCTAGACTGTGAAAGTCTTACCTTTCATATAGAACTGTCCCCCAACAAGTGCCTTTCAGGCACCCTGATTTACCGACCTCCAGCCCCCCCAGACAGTTCCACGTCAGCTTACCCACTAATGTATCCGAACGTATCATTTCTTCACCCAACTTTATCCTGTTGGGTGATTTCAACTTTCATTTTGATTCTCCCTCCGACCTCACTGCTTCGACTCTAACAAGCGACCTAGCAGCTCTGTCACTCTCACAACGGGTTACCCTGCCCACACACGTAAAAGGCCATTTGCTCGATCCAGTCTTCACCAACTGCATCGATCTCCTTACCAGCCGCCCCATACCCCTTCCATGGACGGATCATTTCCTGATCCCCATCAATTGGACTATACCTAAGCCCCCTGAACACATCCCCATTACTAGATTCAGGAGAACTTGGTCCCATCTAACGATTGACAGTTGGACCAACGCACTCACAGAGACCCGTCCCATGATCACGGAGAACCCCGATTCAGCCAATCTGGCCTACGTTAACTGGATTTCCCAATCCCTTGAAATCGCTCTCCCGAAAAAGGAAATCACGCTTAAACGCCCCCGCAAAACTGCCCCGTGGTACACGGAGAATCTGAGAGAGAAAAAACGGTGCTGTAGGCAACTCGAAAGACGCTGGCGAATTGACTACTCAGTGGCAGATAAAACCCGCTACCGAGAAGCTATTAGTAACTACAAAAACCTGATAAAGGAAGCCCAGGCCGCCTACTTCTCTGAGAAAATTGTCCTTGCCAAATCAAAGCCGAAGGAAATTTTCAAAATCATAAATATACTCACTAAACTCCCCCCCAGTCCATCAGTGGACAAGCCCGTTTCCCACTGCAACAAAGTCACAGAATTTTTCCATCAGAAAATTAGTTCCATCTACTCGGCCTTCCCCCGGACCAACTCCCCTCCGACAATTACGCCTCCACATCCTGTTGAGCCAGCGTGTAATTTTCAATCACCCACGCTGTGTCACTTCCCTCCACTGGAACTTGCCCTTCTGGAGTCCTTGGCACGCAAGGTCAAATCCGGTTCCCCCAACGATCCTGCCCCCCCCAGAGATAATAATGACAGCCGCCCAAACCACCCTACCCATACTAAGGGAAGTGCTAAATACTTCCATCTCTAAGGGCATAGTTCCCACAGTCTGGAAGCAGGCCATGGTGAAGGCCCTGCTGAAAAAGCCCAGCCTGGACCCTACGGATATGAGCAATTACCGCCCAATATCCCTGCTCCCCTGGGCGAGCAAGGTCCTGGAGAAATACATAAATCTCCAACTCACCAATTTTCTAGAATCACACCTTCTTCTGGACCCCACCCAAACCGGCTTTAGACCCAAACATGGGACCGAGACCGCCCTCCTCATGGTCACCGAGGAGGCAAGGAAAATCCTAGATCAGGGAGGATCAGTGGCAGTGATCCTCCTTGATCTCAGCGCGGCCTTCGATACGGTCAGCCATGTCACCTTGCTGGACCGTATGGCCCAGGTTGGGATCAGGGGCAGAGCTTGGTCTTGGTTCCGGTCTTTCCTGGAGGATAGATCTTTCCAGGTGTTTGAGGGTGATTCAGTTTCCACCAGCATTCCCCTGAATTGTGGCGTCCCCCAGGGATCCTCTCTGAGCCCGGCTCTTTTCAATCTGTACATGAGGCCACTGGCTGATGTCGTCCGTCCGTTCGGGATTAAGATCATTTCCTACGCGGACGACACGCAGCTAGTGGTCTCCCTTACACAGGAGACCAAGCTACCTGCACAGAGCGGACTCAGAGAGTGTCTAGAAGAGGTAAAATCCTGGATGTCCTTATCATCCTTGAAACTAAACGGAGACAAGACCGAGCTTATGGTCCTCGGCAACTCGATCTCCAGCCTACCGACCACCCTTTGGCCACCCTGTATGGGCCCTCCACCTACCCCCAAAAACAGTATTAAAAGTTTGGGAATATGGATGGATAGATCACTCTCTTTCGATGTACAATCCACCAAACTCTCGGCCACCTGCTTTGGCATCATGAAGATGCTTAAGAAAATTTTCCCCCTTCTTCCTATGGAAGCCAAGCAAGCAGCGATACAAGGCCTGATTCAATCTCGCCTTGATTTTAATAACGTCCTCTATCTCGGAGCCCCAGAATCCACTCTGAGGAGGCTGCAGATAGCGCAAAATCGTGCTGCACGTCTGCTACTTGACATCCCTGGCAGACAGTCAGTCAGATCCGGGTTGGTCTCTCTCCACTGGCTACCTGTGCGCCAAAGGGTGCTGTTCAAGGCCTTATGCATAGCCCACCAGTCTTTTTGGAACTCTGGCCCAAGATCACACAGGACCTAATCCATCACTACAGGCCCAACAGGAACCTAAGTAGAAGAGGAGAGTACCCTGCCTCAAGATATATAGGCCCTAACTAGGGGGTCCTAACTGATCTGTTTGGAGGGGTGATTAACCTAGGGGTTGACAATACATGAAACAATCACATGGTCAAATCAAAAAGACTGAACAGTTCAGGTTTAGAAAATATATTTTTTTTATTTTTATTTTTTGATAACAGAGATTAAAAATGATTTTTTTGGAAAAATATATATATTTTTTGATATGTCGTAGGTACATATAAGTCATAAATAAGACAAACCGATATGGGAACAACAATGTCACAACAATTCGTCCTACCCAGTAGCAGCCTATATTTACACACACATTATCATTCACTTCAATCCCTACTCACACTTTCTCTCCTAATTTCATACACCATTCACTCTATCATTCATTCTACTATTCCTTGCGAATATAGCACATAGATGGTCAAATCGGGATGTTCATCCGGATAGATGGTTTTGGCTACGAGTCCCGATGTAATGAGGACAATAACCGTATTCCAGGAGACATACGCCGACGCGCGTTTCGGTGACCGGCCGATAAGGCCGCACCTTCGTCAGGGCAAGGGGCAGTATACTGGGGCGGGCACAAAGATAAAAACTCTGATTTTTTATTTGGTTCTGCTTGTTCCAGTGTAGCAGGCTTTAGATGGCGTCATAGGGGTGCAAGAGCGCCAACACTGTGATTGTTTCACGGGACAGGCTACATACAATTCGAATCCAGAATTGTTTGGCTTCTCAGCGTTATGCTTTATAGCACCTTTGGGTTTTAGCGGTCATCAAGGTTCTAGACAGTAGTTGGCACACACAGAGCCAGGGTTACAAACTTTTAGTGGTAATCTGTTTCTTTTCAATGTTCATGGGGCGCAGGGGTGCACACTTCTATCGAGCATCTACAAGCCTTTCAGGCTTCAAAAGCGGTGTTAATAGTCAGGACTTCCCCTCGTATTCAGGTCTGTCCCTGAGTGTATTCCGGGGGCACAGAGATGCAAGATTCTGATGGGTACCTACAAGCCTTTTTACAGGCAGAGTGGCCGTTCCTAGTCTGTTTCCCTGATAGTCGATAAAAGCGATCACGTCTTGGTATCCCGGGCCACTTCCGTGGAGGACTGGCTGCTACATCGCCTTAATCCCGGACGCCGATATCTTCAAGCTGGGGTTCCGCCGACTCAGTCTGTCGGCCAGTTGACGGATGTCGGCATCATGAAGATGCTTAAGAAAATGTTCCCCCTTCTTCCTATGGAAGCCAAGCAAGCAGCGATACAAGGCCTGATTCAATCTCGCCTTGATTTTAATAACGTCCTCTATCTCGGAGCCCCAGAATCCACTCTGAGGAGGCTGCAGATAGCGCAAAATTGTGCTGCACGTCTGCTACTTGACATCCCTCGCAGACAGTCAGTCAGATCCGGGTTGGTCTCTCTCCACTGGCTACCTGTGCGCCAAAGGGTGCTGTTCAAGGCCTTATGCATAGCCCACCAGTCTTTTTGGAATTCTGGCCCCAAGATCACACAGGACCTAATCCATCACTACAGGCCCAACAGGAACCTAAGATCAGATCAGTCTTTCCTAGCAGTCACCCCGAGAGTAAGGAGATCCAGAGCTGGAGGTAGGTCATTTTCCTACAATGCGGCGAGGGCCTGGAACACCCTTCCACCGCATTTAAGATCCAACTCTAACCTTACGACGTTCCGCAAACAACTGAAAACCTTCCTGTTCCATTCAGTCTAACCTCACCCTTCTCCCGTGCCTTCCCCCTCTGTCGGATCTGGTATTCTCAGCGCTTGGACGCCTCCGGGCAGCAATTTCGCGCTATATAAATCCACATCAAATCAAATCAAATCAAATCAAAGAAATACAATTAGTTTGCAGCGATCAGCACTAAAGAAAGAACTGTTCATCAACCGATAAGGTACAGATTTAGCAATAAACAAGCTGAAAAATTGTCTTTGTCAATTTCGCATGTTTCTATCCTTGAGATGTGCTCGAATTCCATCTTCAGAACAGTGGCGGCTCCTCCACTAAGGAGGAGGAGCTCCACCCCACTGCTTTGCAGCAGTGAAATAAAGGAAAAATAAAATGATAATAACTTAAGGTTATTATAATTGTATTTGTTCCTGCTGTGGCAGCTTGGCTGGGCGGGCCTGGGCTGCTCTGCTCTCAGAGCAGGGGGAGGAGTGGTGGGCACTCTGTAAAGTGTGCATGAATGTTTGCCCGGCCGTCTCAGGAAATGGTTAGATTGAGGGGCACTATCAGTATAGCGCCTTCTCCCCCACCCGACCCCCAGCGACGAGATGTAAGCATTTTTGGAAGCCCTGGAACGATTTTGTGTACAGCAGGTTTCACTAAACCCCCTAGACAACCTTGTGGTTTTTGTTTTGTTGCTACATTTCTTTTCTTACAATACCAGGACAAGTGTTTCAGGCATTTACGTACTACTTCTACGACTCAAAATTGTTAATATTTGAATAGAGCGCCAAGGAGCTATAATTTATAGAATTGGCATACCACTAACGATCTTTGACTGCCTGGAAGCCATTGTATGTAACTATTTGTTCAGAGCCGGGAGTGAATTTGATAGTGGGTTGTGGCTGTACTTGAATATGAACTATTATTTATTGACTGTACTTGAATATCAACTATTATTTATATCGTGTTGGCTCTTGCTCTTTTATACCTTTTGCACCACTCTATACAAATGCTAATAAAAATATGTAAAAAAAAATCATGTGGCCTTGAAGGCTTGTAATATTTAGTCTGCCCTCTGATCAAATCCCCAACGCTAAAATATTGTTAAATGAATCATGGTGGAATTTGCGAAGCGTTGAGGCTAGATAACGACCTTTCTTATCATTTGTTTCTAAACAATTTGTAAATTTAGAGTTTAATCGTTTTTGCACTGAGCCAGAAAACGTGGAAAATCGTCCTGTAAAGACATTTATACAGGTTTTTTGTTCAGTGTAAATTAGATGAGTATAACACAATACTTGGTTCAGATTTAGGTGACATTTTAAAATACACCTGCTAGAGTGGAGTTTATTGATTTTGCATCTTTTCTTATTCTAGGCGCCTCCATTTAACATCCCATTTTGGAATCTGACCCTTGAATACATTTTCCTCTAAATCGTCTATAGAACTTGAGCAGACATGCCTATGTGGTATTCAGTGGAGCATTTTCTGTTTATATACCCAAGATTTAAAAGTTTGAGGGAAAAAGGTGCATGCCAATCCAAACGAATTTTGGTGTTGCAACTTATAAATCTGAATTTGCACTTTGCAAGGATGCTTGTAAAGTTGAGAATAGAGAAGTTGTTTGTAGATAGTCTGCTAACGCCATGGTTACCCGGACTAATTTAGAACATGCAGCTGTTCAGTGCCTTTAAACAACTGTTTTATTATGTATGTTGTGTGGATTTTGTGTTATAGCTTAATTTCCAAATCAAAACAGTGACAATGACACCGATGGCTAAATTGGACAAATATTTGAGTTTTTCTAGGTTAAGATTAGAGTTTCAAAGTACCCACGCATTAATAAGAAAATATTTACATACTTGTATCCTGAAATGTACCTTCCCACAGGCACATTTTCTACATAATATAAAGTACTTTATACTGCTGTAAAAACAGAGATTGAAGAAGTTGATTACTTGACGTTTTGCTGCCAGAAAAAGGGTGCATTCATTCAAGTATGTTTATTTTTGGATGAATTAATTAGCTACGTTTCTAAAAAATATATTTTTAGAGAAATGGGTCAAACATAAGAAGAAAGTACATGCAAGTTCAAAGCTGAATGTCATCTAAGTCAACTCCACACAACCTCAAATAATCCCTAAGAAATGTCAATGTCAATTCTGGATAGAACATTAGAAGATGATTATAAACTGGAGAAATTTTAAAGGACTGGGTTTCAAAATGATTGCAAGCACGGGTTCCATTGAAACTTTCAACACGGTGTTGATAAGGTGTAATTATATGTAATGATACAATCACTTTTGTCCCCCACAATTCTGCTCCCTGCATCTTTAGATACTGTTGCGTAAATGCATTTTAGAACTATAAATCAGTATGAATTTGCTTTTTATAATCGTACATACTATTGCTTTATAAATAAAGGGGGTATTCATTCATTTCCTGCATAGAAAAACAAGTACATGCAAGTTTGACTAGGTTGTGTTGTGTTTGCTTTCTGTGGAGATTGTTTTGAGTGTGGTAAGTCTTAGTGGCTACGTGTTTTTCCAGCTTGCTCTTTAGCTCCTATGAGAACCAAAGTGCAGACAGATTGGGTTTGATGGCTTTGCTACGGGGAATGGTGTGAATAGTTTAATAGGGAGCAGCGTGGTGATCTGGTTAAGAAAGGAGGTGCAATTTGCTGAAGCAATTGATAGTGCAGTGAAATCTGTTGAACATCGTAGATTGGTATTATTTAAGTTCTTTTTTTCATTGCCATTTTAGTGTAACTAAATAAACTCATAATACAGATTAAACCTAAGAATGGGTTGTTTATAAATTGATTGTATGATAATTTCTGTTGAGTTAGGTAGGCTTTTGTTTAGATGCTTCTGTTATTAAGCTGAAAGGGATTTGATAGAAGCCAAGTTATTCTAGAGAAGATGTTCCAGGCATCTTCTTTGCATTGATTTTCATATAAAATAATATTTTCACTTTGAAGAATGCTTTCATGACTTTGGTAAACCTGAATGGAGTTCAGTGTTACGAGTGTTAAGTTGTTATGCTAGCAGAATGTAAGATTTCATAGTTTACTTCTGAAATCACGTTTTTAAATATGTGCCCAAAGGTTATAAGGGGAGAAGGAGGAAGATAGCTGTATAAAAGTAATGGTCAACCAAAGCTAACTTTAATTTTCTGTGTTTTTTTCTTTTTATGCTTTTGCCAAATGTTAGTTCTCTATATCAGGACTTCTTTTAAAGGCATCTATCAGTTCCAATCCTTGCCTATTTCAGCACAACGTCTCCTCTTGGATCACCTTCCTTCTTATCCATGGAGCCCTGTCTCCTCTTCCATCCGTCATTATTCACTTGAAGATTGCTGTGTGTCTTCAGTTCCCCTCCTACCCCCACCCAAACCACAGTTGAGAAGCATGCAGTGGTGTAGCTAAACAGTTTGCCACCTGTGGCGGACCCTTGGGCAGCAGCCTTGCGGAAGTCATATGTAAGAGCCAGGGAGGGAAATGGGCTGCCGATTTCCTGATGTGGCCTGCATGATGACAGCAGCAGGTAAGAGCGGGGGGGGGGAGGCCACCGACACCCCCCCACTGCAACGCCACTGGAAGCATGTTCTTTAACCTTCCTGTGCACACCTTTCCTTTTTCATAACCCTCGGTCCCTCTTATACCCTGTCTTAATCTACAGTATCACTCCCTCTAAAGATACAGTCGAGCCTTGTGGTGGCAAAATGAGTTTCTACCGGAAGTTCTAGGACCACCAGGGCAGTCCATTATAATTTTCTTTGACACCAGTGCAAGACCTTCCGATTGTCTAGCATAACACTACCATACCAAGCTGAGGAAAGAATTTGAAAAAAGTTATTGTCACAGTTCGTGCTTTCTTATGTTTGGGACAATCCAGGGCAATATTTCAGATATTGCTACAGCCTCCCATGAATTGATGGTTAGCTTACGAGGACAGATATAACATTGTCGTTATCTGGTATGTGTTACCTTTAGGGCATACTTCAGTTTGCTTTCTAGACCAGGAACTTCAGTTTTTTACTTTTTCTTTCATCGTTTTGCTGAAAACACCATTCATCTTCCTGTGAAACCCTTCAGTTACATGCATTGAAGGTCTCATTTTGTTTTCCATTGAATGGTAACTTCTTTTTAAATCTCAACTTTTGCAGAACATAGCTTCACTTTGGCCTCATTATAGCGCCCCTCTGCTGTCGTATATTGTTTTTTATTGCAGATTTAATGTATTTATCTTGTGCTCATAATTTGTGTATTGTTATTACCAGCCAAAGTTTAGTATGTATAACGTTAACAGTATGGCTGAGATACCCGCCACCCCCTCTCAACACAATCCCCCAAAAGGAAGGGAAACCGGAAACAGTTCTTAAAGTTTTTGGATGTGGGATGGAGTGACCATCCCGGCCGTATTTATTAAAACAAAAAATTAAAACATTAAACGTTTTCATGTTATGTACAATTTCATTATCACATTACGATGTTTGGCTAACCTTAACATAATCTCTAATACAGAGGTTCTCCTAGCCGAACTAGCATCCTACAAAAAACAATCTCTAAGAACACTGAAATTGTACATCCTAACGTTTAAGGGCCAACGGCAAGGTCATAACCGGTGTCAAGATCCCTAACCAGACTTACCCCTCCCACTTAGGAGGGGCGATGGCACAGGGGCTTACCTCAAGTGCAACTACTAACAATTTCCCTTGACTTGACGGGGGCACTTAAGACTCGACGCCATTTAAAGGTCGTTCGAACACTTGTGTGTGGTATCTAGAAGGTATCGTTGACCTCTCCCCACCCCACACAACTTACCGCATCTGCCGTCGCAGATGACACTGGCCCCGGGAAATTCCCCAGGAGGGGGCTGTAACCCCTCCTACAAAGGAAGGGGCCTTGACCGCCTTTCCTTTACTTCCGGCGACCCGCCCTTAGACGGGACCGCCTCCCCACTGAGGGGCCAATGGCCACCTCTCCCGAGCGCTCCCATCCGTGTTGGGTGACGCCCACTCATAGGGATCTACCAATTAGTGCTCACCGATCATGACCTTACCGCCTACCAAAAATAAATACGACAATTCTTAAACCTATGAAAACATTGGTCGCTACGACCGAAAGAACATGCTAGAAGTGTAACACTACGTCAAATCATTTTAATCGTAACAACCTAAACGATATTCACCATCCTTTATTATGATTAACCACAAACTGATACTATTATAGCCTGTAAACGAAACGGAAAAAACAAACTTATCAATTCACTTTATTGCACAACAACTTTGCTGTCCTCAGGGGCTGGTGGGTGGGTCAAAATTGGCTCTTCGTTCCGTCCCGAGCTCACGTGTAGCGAGGAGGTGCAGCTTCGGAGCACAAGAACAAGAGGACGTCTTCTGGTCTTGCGCCTTCTTTTATCCGTCTTCAGGGCGGGCGAAAACCCGCCCCTGCCCGCCCCGAGGGCGTGGCTGGCTGCGTCGGTGTCTAGGCCAGCCCACTCTAGGGCGGGAAAAAGCGCGCCCCGGCTACGCCGCTTCGGGCATACCAGCCGAGACGCGCCTCCCGCCCAAAAATGGCTTCCCGGGGGGATCGAGGCACTCATCCATACGTTCGGGGGGACCGAGTGGTCGCCCCTTTCCATATGGCTGAGATACCCGCCACCCCCTCTCAACACAATCCCCCAAAAGGAAGGGAAACCGGAAACAGTTCTTAAAGTTTTTGGATGTGGGATGGAGTGACCATCCCGGCCGTATTTATTAAAACAAAAAATTAAAACATTAAACGTTTTCATGTTATGTACAATTTCATTATCACATTACGATGTTTGGCTAACCTTAACATAATCTCTAATACAGAGGTTCTCCTAGCCGAACTAGCATCCTACAAAAAACAATCTCTAAGAACACTGAAATTGTACATCCTAACGTTTAAGGGCCAACGGCAAGGTCATAACCGGTGTCAAGATCCCTAACCAGACTTACCCCTCCCACTTAGGAGGGGCGATGGCACAGGGGCTTACCTCAAGTGCAACTACTAACAATTTCCCTTGACTTGACGGGGGCACTTAAGACTCGACGCCATTTAAAGGTCGTTCGAACACTTGTGTGTGGTATCTAGAAGGTATCGTTGACCTCTCCCCACCCCACACAACTTACCGCATCTGCCGTCGCAGATGACACTGGCCCCGGGAAATTCCCCAGGAGGGGGCTGTAACCCCTCCTACAAAGGAAGGGGCCTTGACCGCCTTTCCTTTACTTCCGGCGACCCGCCCTTAGACGGGACCGCCTCCCCACTGAGGGGCCAATGGCCACCTCTCCCGAGCGCTCCCATCCGTGTTGGGTGACGCCCACTCATAGGGATCTACCAATTAGTGCTCACCGATCATGACCTTACCGCCACAGGTCCGGATAGTTGACCGGCTATCCGGACCCCCCACAAAACTCCTACCTAAAGGTCATGATTTAAAGATTTTAACCAGGCTAGGAAGTCTCCTATGAGTAACTCATTCCCCGCCCTCGACAAATGCACACCATCCCCCAGATACATACTGTCATCATTAATACAATTATGCGAGATCGAATGCAATGTCTTGGAACGGAACAACCTACTCACTTTGTTATTCAATTTTTTAACAGAATGATTCAAAGCAGGGATCGAGATAGCCCCCCGCCACACTTTTCGTGGGATCATATGAGACCATGCAATTAGGCACCCCGGAACTCTCCTCGCTAACCAACTTACCGTGGAAAGCATAGCCTCCAGGAGAAGTCGTCTACCGGTGGTGACCAAATCATTGCCCCCCAAATGCACTATGACTATGGACGGCGGTGACCTCATCCGCTCTAACAAGCCCTCAAAAAATTCCTGAAACTGGTCAATACAGAGACCACCCCTTCCGTAGAAGGACACTCTGTACCCGTATTCCTCAGGTACGTGAACCATGTCACCTGCTTTGAATACGTCTGCAGCCCGTCTCACGTATGAGTGGCCCACGACCCAAACCTCCTTCCTCACAGCCGGTGACGTGCGACCGCTGACCTGGTGTTGGGTCGACTGCTCAGTCTGCCCTGCCGCGTAGGCTTGCGCAACTGAAAACAAACAAAAGACAAGAGGCGTGAGTACATGATTACAGCTTCACAACATGTGCAATCGCACGTACCTCTTATAACAATTGGAGGACCAACGCCCCACACGTTTCACTTGTTCTATATTAAGACCTCTGGCTGTAGCTTCAGTGGCAGCCCCTATACGAAAAGAGTGGGTCCCAAATTCGCCCGGGTCCAAGCCCGCTGCGGCAATGGCCATTGCAAGCACCCGTTGAAACTGAAACCTCGTCAGCGGGGTGGCGTCTGCATGCCTCAACAATGTCCCCCCCCATGATGCCACCCTTCGTGCTAGGTAATCTTCTAAGCACTGTACCGGACACATGGATGAGTCGGGGTTCCTGCGGATGATCGTGCAGTCCCCTCTCCCATCTTGGTCAGTCTTGGACCTGAGAAAGGAGACAATCATCGCATCACCCCTGATCTGGACATGCTCCCTGCACAAGCCCCCCGTCACGTCCCGTTTGCTCCTTGCAACCAGCTCACTAACTCTCATAGCCCCGTGAAATGCCAGCGTAAATGCAGTCCGGAACAAACAGGTCTCGAACGGGGACGAGCATGTGTTCGGGAGTGTGACCAGTAACTGGGACAACCTGTCTAGACCTATCGGTCGTCGTACGTCTACTCTGCGACCCTCTAGACGTTGCCACCCACGTAGCGCTTTCTGGACCGTGAAAGACGCTGTTGGGTCCAGGATGCCATGGGCCCTGGCAACAAAGGAAATGGCGGCGCGATGCCTTTGGGCCGTAGCCACCGATTTCCCAGCCCTACGTAAGGACATCAGAAAAAGTACTACCAACTCTTCCTGACCCCAAAGTCCCCCTCTCTCTGCCCCCAAAAAGGCTAAATAGGCCTGGAACGCCCCTTCATATGCCTTCCTTGTCCTGGGTGCTAGACTCTCTCCCACGAGGTGACGAAGTTCGGGGCACCGAGAGACCAGAGAGCTTCGGGGAAGGGTGCCGGCTCCGGGTCCGCTGAAGGAAGGAAACCCGAGAAAGCCTGCATGTGAAAACGAGACAGTGCATCAGCAGCCTGATTCATCACCCCTGGGACATGTTTTGCTCTGAATACCACGTTCAGTTGCATACACAGTAAGACAATTTCTTTGAGGAGCCTCAAAATCAATTTACAACGGGCTGCCTGACTATTGATGCATTCTACCACGGTCATATTGTCGGACCAGAACACAACAGAATGATCTCTGAACCCTTCTGGCCAGGTTCTCAGGGCCACCAGAATGGGAAATAGTTCAAGGAAAGCGATGTTACTTGTCAGCCCCTTCTCGTGCCACCATAGGGGCCACTTTTGTGCCGACCATTTTGTGCCGAAGATGGCGCCAAAACCTACGCTTCCTGCTGAATCTGTCCATAGCCCAAGCTCTTCAGAGGAGACGGCTGGCTTGTTCCAGACGACCCGGCCATTGAAGTCCGCCAAGAATGCTAACCAAATCCGCATGTCCTGGCGGACCTCGGCCGATAACCTTGTGCGATGATGACCCTCCTTTAAGCCAACCATCGCTTGGGCAATTGAGCGGGAAAAGGGGCGAGCCATTGGTATCACCCTCAAGGCAAAGTTCAACTTTCCCACTAACTGTTGCAACTGATGCAGTGTAACTTTGGATGCCTTTAAACATACTTGGAGGGCTGCCCTGAATTTCGACACTTTGCTAGCTGGTAAACGGAAGCACCCCTCCCTTGAGTCCAACTCGATCCCCAAAAACTCGAGGCAAGTCGTGGGACCCATAGTTTTACCTGGTGCCAATGGCACGCCAAGATGATCCATTAACACACAGAATTCAGCTAAGGCCCGGGCACATTCGGGATTACCGGCGGGGCCAAGGAACAGAAAATCGTCAAGGTAGTGCATTACATTTCGGAAACCCGTTTTCTTAGTGAACACCCATTGCAGGAAAGTACTGAATTGCTCAAAGTAAGCACATGATATAGAGCATCCCATTGGCATACACTTATCCATGTAAAATGACCCCTGGAACCCGAATCCCAGAAGACGCTGATCGTCTGGGTGTACCGGAAGCAACCGGAACGCTGACTCGATATCAGATTTCGCCATCAACGTCCCGTGCCCCAGGCGATTCAAGATGGCTACCGCCTCATCAAAAGATGCGTATCGCACCGAACAAACTTCTGGCTCAATTGCGTCGTTCACCGAAAGGCCATATGGAGCAGATAGATTATGGATCAAACGAAACTCACCCGGGTCCTTCTTGGGGACCACCCCTAATGGAGAACAAACGAAATCCGGTACCGGGGGCTCACTAAACGGGCCGGCGACCCGTCCCCGGCTAACCTCTTTCTGAATTTTTTCTTGCACTACAGATGCATGTTGTAAAACGGAAAGTTGATTTTTGCACATCCCTACACCCTGAAAGTCCCCTACCGGGATGCGGAAACCATGTGTAAAACCGTTCCGCAGCACCCCGGCAGAAGTACGATCCGGGTATTCGCTGAGCCAGGGAATCATTGCCAAGGTATCAATCGGGGTTGGTAAAGGCGCCCCTCGGCCTAGCTTAGACCTGTTTGGCGCCTCCCTTACCCCCATTCTCACTCGTTCTGGCTCTGCACGATGACTCAGGATGGGACGACCCACACGTACTACACTCATGTTTGAATTTACACGATCCCGGAGGCCTGGTACATTTCCCCTTGTTGAAATTAAAACAGAAACCCTTTCTCCCTGTATTGCCTGCGGGCCTCGACTGGTCGTCGGTGCTCGTACTTGGTCGAAAGGGCGTCCCCACATTTTGGCGGGAGTGATCAACAACAGTGCTCCCGACCAATGGCATTCTTAACATTCCCGATTCTTTCATTTTATCCCATGTTAAAGAATCGTAACAATCCCAAGTCAAACTCTTGTTATGTTCCTTTTCTTTCCTGAACAAATTGTCATAACAAAACCAATGGTTACCTTGATACGCTGTCGAATAACCCATAATTCGTGATTGATAAACGGGAAACTCAGGAAGCAACTCGGGCCTACGTTCCCCCAAAATTGATGTGAAAATACCCCATGCATTGCCCCAGTTGCCAATGTTCTCATTTACCTTAAAGGCGGCCATCTTTGCGCGCCAAACACTCGGATGCATTAAGTCCTTCTGACTTTTTACATGCTCCACATCATAATGATCAACAAGCAAGGAAAAAATATTCACGTACTCCCCCGCCCAGATCTTTTCCTTTATAGCTAAAGGCACATGTTGTCCTAATCTCTCTCTACGAGAGGGTGCTGACTCGTCCCTTGCAATCGGCAATGGCCGCTTACCTGCACCGGACGCAGCTTCTGCCGCTTGCGGCTTGTCTATCCCCGCCAACGGCGTAGCCACTCTAGCTGCCTCTTTCTTCTCACGAAGCCCTTTTATCAGCGCCTGTGCCTCGGCAGCCGTGGCGCCATCACTACTATCCCCCAACCATGCTGCTAGCTGTGCTGCCAGCTCGGGGGGCATGTCTTCCTTGGATGTCGGGGTGACGACAACGGGGATTGGATTCCCCTCCATCGGTACTGGGGTCGGCGCCTCGAGCGGGGCAGAGGGAACCGGGACGGCCCCACCGGCTGGAACCTTTCTCGGCCTCTTAGGTCTCCCTCCAGCCGGCGGAGTGCCCGAACCCTCCTCCCCATCTCGCTCCGCCAACCGTTTCTTTATGTCGGACACTTCTTTGCAAAGGGCCCGCACCATCTGGTCGGTCGTCATTCTCTTTGCGCCTTTCTTGGGCATCTCTCCGAGGAAGTATCTAGAAGACAAAGAAAAAGATCAAAACGCTCAAAATTGGCTCTTCGTTCCGTCCCGAGCTCACGTGTAGCGAGGAGGTGCAGCTTCGGAGCACAAGAACAAGAGGACGTCTTCTGGTCTTGCGCCTTCTTTTATCCGTCTTCAGGGCGGGCGAAAACCCGCCCCTGCCCGCCCCGAGGGCGTGGCTGGCTGCGTCGGTGTCTAGGCCAGCCCACTCTAGGGCGGGAAAAAGCGCGCCCCGGCTACGCCGCTTCGGGCATACCAGCCGAGACGCGCCTCCCGCCCAAAAATGGCTTCCCGGGGGGATCGAGGCACTCATCCATACGTTCGGGGGGACCGAGTGGTCGCCCCTTTCCATTCTCCTGGCAAACTTGGTGCCCGTAGTCATTTATAAAGAAAAGACATCACCTATTTTATTTAACTTTGCTAAAAGTCCTATTTTTTGGTCTTTGCTACTTACGTTAATGTTTATCCATTTGCTTCCTTGCAGCTGCTCTAAAGGTCTTTTTCTTTTTCACCTTTGATGCTCTATATCCCTCTTTCTCTACTGGCCGCCGCTTCATTGGTTATCTATTTGCTGCCATGGTGTTTCTTCACCTGGTTTAAAGCAATAGATTTGATCTGTCCTGTTCTGTAAGTTAACTATCTATTTATCCCCATCATGTGTGTAGTTTGTCATGCTGTCCCCTTCATATTAGTGTTTTCTATGTGTTTCGTGTCTATACAGATCTTTCTGTTTGAATTTCACACGCTGTCAACCCTATTTTAAGTAGACAATGAACATTTCTTCTAATGCCCCTATATGTTTTACAGTTTCATTGAATAATGTGAATTATTATTTTTGTGTTCGAATGTAAGTCACATTGACTTTAAGAGACATGCGAAGTTAGTTGTCTTGTATTATATTAACCCTCGAAATATTGTCACTTTTTAAAAGACAATTACTAAAATGATATTTAAATTGCTACGGATAAATACATTACTGGAAACATAGCTCAATATTTACATTAACAGTTCTTTCTTCCTGTTAGTACATACCAATGCTTGTTCTCGGCAAAATAAACTTTGTTTCAGAGAACTGTGGCTAGGAATGTCTTGAACGCTGGAAAATTGTACGACAGAAGAACAGACATTTGCACCATCCCTTGCAGAGACGGCTTTATGCACGTTAAGCATGGAGCACTCGCAAGGGATAATGACCAAATGAAATCCATTTATGAAGCACACTAGCTGAGGTATCCTGGCGCTCATCAGATTGTTGAAGCAGGGAAGAGAATTAATTCTTATCTTCCAAGATGAAAAAACAGGTTTAAGAACCTTTATGAACATAATGTGCGTTGGATGCCTCAACGAGGGAGGGAAGAGATTCCAGAATGAGATATAAAATGATCCATGCTCCTGATCTTGCTTGGCAGTAAGTGCAAGTTACAGAAGTTTGCAAGAACTTCATCTGAGAGGTACAGATTGTTCAAAGAAGGGCCACTGGAATGCGGCTCCAGAGTTAGCGCGAACTTTGTGGTTTATACAGAGGGCTATAAACAGAATCACTTTAAGAATAGGTAGGCAGTGAATTTAGGTAAAGTGTCCAGACATGTGCCCCTCCTATTGGTGTCCGCCAGAATTCTCGATAACTTGATGTACATGGATATGAGTTTTTGGAAGACCTAGATTGAATGAATTTCTATAGTTCAGACTCGAAGACATTAGAGCATTAGTGAGGTTGTTCTTACAGGAGTAAGTAAGTAGGGACCATATTTTCCCTAGATTTCTAGACAGATAATAAATAGCATGAGTGCACTGAGGTTTGAAAGTTAACATCTGTGAAAAAATGATGCTTATATTTCAAGCTTGGTTGACTGTCTCTTCCTCAGAGACAAGAAAAGAAAACTGCCAAACACGTGACCGCAGATAATTGACAGAGCTAAAAATAGGAATTCCTGTCTTGTCTGTATTTAATTTAAGATTGTTAGCTTACAATCTGCACATCAAAAAAGGTCAGTACAGGCCTAGATGCACTTAAGTAGAGATTCCAACTTGTGAACATCAGAAATATTGCTTACGCTTCTCCTACTAGGTTAGCTGGCAATCAGCAATACATGCAGCACTTTGTTAATTGCTAATAGTTGTTGTTGCTAATTTGCAATTCTGTGGTGCACAATCGTAGTATAACTTGCCAAATGTTTTCTCCGCAACCAGAATACAATTCTTTCTCATCTTTAAGGCATTTAATGGCACTGTTGGAAGGCGGTGACCCCAGGGGTCAAGATGACTCTCCTAACCACCCGGGACCTCCTCTCCCACAAATACTGCTGAGTCTTATCGAGGGGGAGTCCCCGCCGGGGAGGACTGATCGTACACACTGTCGACACACCACACTTACGAACGGACACCACACCGTGAATCTTTGTCAAGTATGAACTTTATCAAGATAAAAATGAGGATCAATACAGGGTGATCGAGGGATCGTCAAAGTCTCGTAGCAAGGGAACGGGGAAGCGGGACAGTCTTAGAGGGCCAGCTGGCACGCCACGCAACCTGCGCACAGTTCTCAATCCTCGAACTGGGGGTTTATGGGGGCTGGCGATGGGACTTGCTGTCCTACTCACTTCGGTTTCAGATGGTCGTGAGGGTAGCGTCGATGGTCCAGCCGGACCGGAGAGTTCTCCAAGCCGCGACGAGGTCAGCAGGGCTTGGTCAGGAGTACTTTGTCGTACTCGTAGGCAGGAGGAGCCGCTACAGCGTCCGCAGGGCTCTGGATGTAGCAAGGGTCTCTCGTTTTAAAGAGTGGGCCGCGACAAGGTCAGCAGGGCTCCGATGGTTCAGGTCTTGCTCTTCGAGAGTGAGCCGCGACAGCGTCAGCAGGGCTCCGATGGTTCCGTTCCGTAGATTCGAGGATGAGCCGCGACGACGTCAGCAGGGATCGGTGGGTTTAAGTCTGTTCTCCGCAAGGTCAGCCGCGATCAGATCAGCAGGGCTTTCTTGTCCAAGATACAACTGCCGACTAGAGGGAAGGCCGGCTGACTTATACTCCAGGAGCTCTTTGATGTCCGGACCCTCAGAGGCAGGAGGCCGGAGGTCCGAGGGCCAGGCGCCTGATTGTCTGGCGGCTGTGTCTTTGATGCTTTTGGGACCATGCGTCCAGGGAATCCCAGACGCTCATCAAGGCCTTGAGCCAGCTCACTAGGAAGCCAAAAGGTGCGATCGAAACCAGCCCCCAGGGATGGTTCAGAGGTGTGAGGACATCCAGTTCTTCTGGAGGGGGCCGGAGGTGTGATGGAAGCCTTGGTTTCGGGTACTTGGTGAGCCGTTCACCCCCTGGGCGGGTCGGCGCGCGCCGGACGCGCACGCCCAGCTGCAGCCGGGAGCGGCCAGAGGCTGCCGAAAGGGAAGAAGGCGGCCGGCTGGCCGGGGTGGCCAAACATGGATTCCGAGGGTCACGTGCATGGGTGCAGGCACTCGGTCTGGAGGTCGTTTCAGGTCCGATGTAGGAGTCTTGTGTATCGTCCTGGGTGGACGGAAATCAGTTCTGTCCGTCGTTCTGGGTTTATGGGGGTCAGCGAGGGCCACGCCACGAGGCCGGGACCAACAGGCACCTCATCTCCCTAACCTTCTTACACTGTCTCCCGCTATATCCCACTTTTCCTGACCTTCTGCAACTCTGTACCACATATAAGTTGAGGTTTTTTGAACAGTTATGATTTCTTTACTGGAAACAGTCTCCCTGACAAACTTACGGCTGAATTGTCACTCCACACATTCAGGCCAACCCTCATGCTCAATCTCTCCAGCCTGAGAAACTGTTCGGCTGACCCACCCCTGTAACTACCTTCTCCACTACACCCTTCCACCTTCATGCATGTGAACCTAGGACTGGGTAAAGGCATGAGCTGTGGCCTCCGGCTTAAAGTGGTCAATGCAAGCAGTGATTTGCGTAAGCACCTCATGTTATTTAATGTTACAAATTTAAAGGTGCCCTTACACTGACTTCCATCCATTCAAAACTCTAGGATACTTTTTTGAGAGAGTCTAGATGTCAGCACGTGGATCTCTAATTAAGAAGCTGGAGATGGATACCAGTGTTTACTGTTATGATTGTTGCATCGAACTCCATTCAAGATCATTTACCAGCTGAATTTCTTTTTGAAAAATGTTTTGAAAAATCTGGATCCCTCTTGTTTAAGCAGCTCACCTTTTATTTTTAATACTACAGTTTATTCAACTTCCTGAAATTTACCTTACCCAGACAACTCTCATGCATGTGTACAGATCCTCATTGCAGTCCTTTATAACCACCTCTCGTCCAGGTTTATACTCATTAACCACGAAGCTCAATTCAACACCCTTCGCTTTTTACTATACTACTTACTTGTGCCATGCTGGGCATCACGGTTACCGTGATTGACTATAACTCCTATATTGCTAACTCTCCTTTATGGTCTCCTGTTATTCCATACCCTCCCTGTCCATGCCGTGGCCTAAGGGGGTGACCTGAGGACTCAGTACTCTGCCATCTCTCTTTATCTCTCTATACTATCTCCCTTTGTGACATCGTTTCGTTTTTCAGTTTCTCCTACCACCCACCCATTTAACATATTGAATTAGAGATGAGTACCAGTGAATTATAGGAATGTTTTTCACAGAGGGATTCTGAATGACATCAATTAGAAGCTCGAGTTGTCTGCGGTGTCCATCAGAACCTTAATTCAGTTTCTACCCATAAATAATTTTCTGTTATGTATTGCCCCAAAATCCTCTGAACCTGCTTTCGCCTGCAATGAAGGGGCAGAGAAGTAGTAATGGCGGATCCATACATACCGTGGCCTCTCCCGCAGACCCAAATGTAAAATGAATACCTTACCTGTCTTCCCTAACCAACCCCACCTTCTTCCTTGTCTTCCTGCCTCACCTCCAGAAGCTGTGATTTCTGCTTTCAGTAAAAGCAGGCAAATAGTGTTGTGCTGACAGGATTTCAGAGAGCCCTGTCAACCGGGCCTGGTAGGTCTTTATGACGTAGCAACAGTAGGTAACCAGTTTTGTTATCAACGTTTAGCAGTGAGTTACCAGATTTAGAATCTGGTGTAAATGTTAGAGACTTCCTATGAGCGTCATGCATAACAAACAAATCCTTTTCTCATTGCCATCTCTCACCTCCACTTTAAATCTAGAATTATTGTCTGCCTACCTTTCACCAAAGACTGGAATTACTTCTCCATGGTTCGACAATTGTTCAAAACTAAAATTATATATTTGCCATCAAATTCAGCCCCCTCTTCTCTGACTGCTACAGTTCCTGCCTAACACACACTTTTGCCACGAATACTGTACAGTGACTCAAACTCATTATGAGGATGAAGTGTCATGCTACCACAGCCGGATTCCAACTACTGACTGTCCTAAACATTTCCCAACACTTTGCCTTCCGCACTGTAAAATCTGTGATCAAAATTGATGTTAGGCTTATGCTAGACTGTTTTAATAGCCAACAGAGATATATGTGTATATATATATATATATATATATATATATATATATATATATATATATATATATATATATATATATATATATGTATATATATATATATATATATATATGTGTGTGTGTGTGTGTATATATATATATAAGAGAGAGATTGATCCAATGGAACTGTGATTTCAAGGCACCTTCCTTCGATGTGGCAGAAACTAGACCGAAGAGATGAATGTGGTTAGCAGAGTGCAACACATGTTTTGAGAATCAGAGGGGATTCTGGGAGATGAGGTGTCATGGAATGCCCTAATGGTAAGGATGATCTATTTAAAGAGTACCAAGGGTTTAACTGAGAGGAAAACGTGTATCTGGAAATATGCACTGGCAGATGGCAAAGGTGATCTCTCTCCCTCTCTCTCTCTCTCCCCCCCCCCCTCTCTCGCCCGAAAGCGAGCACTATCACCTTTGCCACCTGCCAGTGCATATTTCCAGATACACGTTTGCCTCTCCTAAACGCTGTGTTCAATTTTCAGTATTCTGGGAGATGAGGTGTCATGGAATGGCCTAATAGTAAGGATGAACTATTTAAAGAGTACCAAGGGTTTAACTGATAGTCGAACGCGGGGCAGTTAAGAGAGGCAAACAAACCCTTGGTACTCTTTCAGTATTAAATAGTTCATCCTTACCATTAAGGCATTCCATGCCACCTCATATCCCGGAACCCCCTCTGTTTCTCAAAGCAATACTGTTGCACTCTGCTAACCACTATCACCTCTTCAAGCCTCAGTCCAGTTTGCGCCTCATCGAAGTTAGCTGCCTTGAAATCACTGTTCCATTGGAACACTGTTGCCAACTGCCTTCCACCCTCGACTATGGGTTTCAGAACCAAACCAACTATATTATTTTATATATCAAATGTATGTAATCTTCCATTCAGGAAAAGAGGGTTGTGTGTTCTTGTTTATCACCAATCATCTCTACTGCCTATCTCTGTTAACTATTCTGCTGCCTAGTAGCTAATGGAACCACCCAATAATATGTATAGTTTCTGAAAGACATGCACCTTTGACAAATACTTGATTGCTAGTCACTCAGTAAATATTACTCTCAACACACCGTTAAACAGGTCTCCTTTATGAAAGGTCAAGATTATTAATATTGATGTGTACTTTCATTTTAGGGTGCATTTGCTATACCGACAATGGCCTTCTCGTTCCTCTGCCACACATCAGTGTTACCCATCTACTGTGAACTTAAAAGGTAAAGTGTAAACCAGAGAATTAAGTTAAGAAAGCAAACAAAATGCCATCAACTTGTTTGCCACAGAACCTCAGGGCTAGCCACATTGCTGTAAAATGTAGGATCTTTCAACTTAAGTTAGTGTGTCTCGATTTTGGGTTTGCTAAAAACCTCTTCTCCAGGCTCTGAAACAAACGACCACTATTCCCCTTGAATCAGTTTGGGACAATGCCCGTTCATTATAAGTGCGTCTAACACGAGAAATCCTAAACAGTGATCAATTGTGCCTTTGTAGAGACTTGAAAACATTATTCATACTGTATTAAGTTCTGTATTAATCTAAGATTCGCTTGCGACCACATTCAGGTTTATCCATACATAAACCTTAGGACAGGTTCTTAAAACTCGTATGTATCCTCTTTTTATTATGTCTGTAGACCTGGCTGTCTAGTAATTACTTTGAATTAACAATGGCTTTAGACGTTTTCAAATTGGTGTGTGTTCGAGAAAACAAGCCACTCTGACGTGGTTAGTGTGTGAAAAGATGAAGCAACTCTGCCAAATCCTATTTACTTTCTTGCGAAAATGCCTAGGAAAACTGAGAAGACTACACACTTGAGTCTGATATTCAGAGACTGCTATGCTTTGGAGACCTTTACAGCTTAATTAAAAAAGATTGTGTAACACTGTTATTTTGTATCACAGCCCATCCAAGAGAAGGATGCAGAACGTGGCCAACCTGAGCATCGGGCTGAGTTTTCTGATCTATTTTATCTCTTCATTGTTTGGATACCTCACTTTTTATGGTTCGTATTTTACTATTTTGTGTTATATAACGGTATGCAAATAACGTTCCATATCTTGTGGCAAGTTCTTCAAAGCATCTTTTAAATTCGTTATTCTCTGTTGAAAATGTGGAATCTGTTTCAATATCGTTTCTTGTACAGTAAAGAGGAAAAACCCTTATTTCTAGTGATGATTTAGAGGTTTTTATTTTTTAAGTAATTGAGATTTTTTTCTCACACAATTAATTGCCATGGAAATTGTTTCGTTTGTATTGCATTCATTTTGTTTCTTTGCTACGGTTGAGAAGAAAAGGTGTCCCGATGTATTTCTAAAAGGCAATAACAAAAGTTTTGCGTTCATGACAAAAAATTCAGATCAAGCCGAAATGAATAAAACCTTTTCAAGTGTATAGAACTTCCAATAAAGTGGTTAATTTCTAACAGCTTTTGCATTGTTGGAGTTATTTAGAGTAACAAATGTTGAGTTGAGGACCAAATATGGAAAAGTAGAAAACCACAGATTTGTAAAATTATACACAGAAGTGATTCATAAAGTGATAACGCATTTAAGCCCCTTCTGGTCCTTTGTCGGACAATAATGGCTTAATATTGAAATTCGACCTTGATTGTCAGAGGAGCTTGCACAGTTAATAGCCCTGGGAAAAGGCGAGTGAATAAGTGTGGTACAGTAACACTGTATACAGTTTCCTTTCTTATGATGATTCATTTGGGTAATGAATGTTGTGAGGTC
This sequence comes from Lissotriton vulgaris, assembly GCF_964263255.1. Classification (NCBI taxonomy): domain Eukaryota; kingdom Metazoa; phylum Chordata; class Amphibia; order Caudata; family Salamandridae; genus Lissotriton; species Lissotriton vulgaris. The sequence goes on along the minus strand of NC_141697.1, from coordinate 492,009,011 downwards.
AACCTCTGGTCACTAAGTATATGCATCGACTACCTAAAAGTTACCAGATGATGAAGGTATTTTAATCACTTTCAAGCTGGCCTGGATTAAATTTATTGGTGAAGTAATAATTTTAGGTCAATATATTGAGTCATTTGTTCATCTTTTGAATAATGAGAAAGAAAGGGTAGTCCCAGTATTGAAGACAGGTTTATCCAAGGCAATTAAGTGTCAATATTGGCAATATTTAATGGCCGCGGAGTAAGAGCTTCCAGAAGGAGCTCCCGGTTTTGGGATACTAATTTCGTCTACATCCCTGTTTTAACCCCACTCCCTGGCCTCCCCCCACCAGCTCCCCGGGAACTTAAAACCCTGGCTTCTGCTACAAAGCGGGAAAGCAGGATTCCTCTTACCTACCGAACGGCCAATGTGGGCGTCCTGAGTCCAGTCCCGACACAGATCGAACCCCATCGCTGCTCATCTCTTCTGTGGTCCTCGGAGCAGTCTACTGGTCGGAGCTTGGCCTTCCCGGAACGAGCCCCCAGCGTAACGTCAGGAGTGAGCACCCGGCGTATGTGGCAGTGGTTTTCTCGCATTTTTGGCGAGCCGAGCAACGTTTACCGCCTGACTCTAAAATGGCAGCTGGCCGCGGAAGCTCGGGCCGTGAATCTCACCCTAACATCGGATACCCCAACCCTTACGGTGCAGATCGGCATGGAGAAGTGAGCTAAAGGGAGGCTATGCCCGGGCGATCCGCAATCTGCGCCTGAGGGTATTGCCGAATTCTTGTAATCCTTTGAACCCGACTGGCCAGGCACAAAATGGCGGCCACACCGGACAGGCAGACCAATCGATGCTGAGGCGGACGAGCTAGAAGTCGATCACCTTGGGAGCACTAGACAGCCAGCTCTGTCCACTCTGCTGCCATCGTTGAACACGGTGCCTTTCTGTTTTTTGTTTTCACCACCCCCCACTCATTAGCCACCACTTAGCCCCACTACTGCTGAACTTATGAAGACGCCCCCAGCCCCTTGAATCTACTCTCTGCTGGGCAGTTAAGGGGACATTCTACATCCTACTCCTATATCGGCCATCTTGGAGTTGCTGCTACTTGGACCTGAACACCTACCCGCAGCTGATGGCATTTAACACCACCTCCTGACTCGAGCTCCCCTGTGCCTGCCCTTGCACCGGAGGTGAGCCTGCCACCAGCGCAAATAGCAACGGGTGCTCTCGGCTTTTCCACGCGCCAATGCACCCGACGGCGGTGCCTCACAGCCGCAGTGCCTGACCTCAAGATGGCGGTGGACCCCGAACTTAGGCGCAATTTAACTCCCGCTGGCTGCCCGGCGACCTAGAGCGGCATCACATTCACCCACTTGGGGGTTGCTTGTGCCCGAGTCCTGCCTGAGCCCTGCCGTTGCACTGTCCACCCCCGCCCGGCTTCCTCTCACCGGTCAAGATGTGGAGGACCTCCTGCGATGGACAGACCACACTTGCATGAGGAGCGCTGCAGCGCGACACCGGGAATTCGAGACGGACCCCTCCCACTCAGCCCCGGATCGCCGGATGTGACACCCCAGAGGAGGCTGAGCAGGGGACATGGCGGTCTCCAGAGTCCACTGAGGATCGGGGAACGAGCTCAGGAGCTTCTTTCTGTTGTAGCCTGACCCTAAGATGGCGGCCATAATAAACACACTCATTATAGAGACATTTGCGCATATTCACCCAGCGTTTTAACTATCTGCAGAGAGTCCTTGGGCAAATCCTCCAAATCCTCCTGCGTCTTTCCTGACTTTTTTTCCCTCCCCTCCCCTTCACCTTACCCCCTACCGCTCTACTCTTCTCTTCCTTCCAGCTAATGGCCCCTGTCCTCTCCTGTCCCTGCTTAAAGTTACCACCATAAGTATCCACTGAGACCTAGCTATTTTGACTGATGACCGCTGGAGCTACTTTGTTTAGCTATAGGGGTGACAGGCTGGGGACTCCCTTCCTCGGACGTCACATACCCAGTCGGTCTTTGGGCAGACTTCCCTTTGTCTCTTCCGCCTTCCTTTCCGTCCCTCCCCCTGTCACACTCCTAATTCCTATATTTATTTTGCTCTTGAAACAAACGTAACTTATAACCTGTAACTCTGATCCCCATGTAAATACTGCTGATACCTGCCTAAAATGACGGCCGCAACAAACCCTCCTGCGTCTCTTCTGGCCTTATCTTCCTCTACCCCCTACCCCTCCCCGTTCTACTCTTCTCCACTTTGCTGCTTCTGACCTTTGCCCTCACCTGTCCTGGCCCTTTAGTCCCCCCGGTTCTATCTTTGAATTTTTCCCTCGTCATTTGAGATCTAGCTATTTTGTCCGACGCCCGATAGAGCTACCTGGTTTAGCTATTGGGGAGACAGGCCAGGGATTCACTCCCTGGACGTCACCTACCCAGTCGGTCTTTTGACAGACTTCCTTTCATCTCTCTTGTTGTCTCCTCTCGCTTCCTCCCTCTTTTTATTTCTCTCCTCTCTCAATGTTTTGAGACTGACCTATTCTGTCTGATGCCCAATTGAGCTACCTGGTTTAGCTGTAGGGGAGATGGACCGTGGATTACCTCGTTTGGTCGTCACCTACCCAGTTGGTCTTTAGACAGACTTCCTTTTGTCTCTACTGTTGTCTCTTCCCTTATCCTCACTTTCTCACCTCCCCTACCCCCCACTACTTCTCTCTCTTCTTTCTCTCCTCTCCTCTTGTTTTGCTGATTGTTTGATATAATGTGTAATTGTTGATCTTTTTCTGTTATATTGTTAAACCTCATTGTTGCACTTCCTTTCGTCTCTCCTGTCTTTTCCACCCGCATCCTCCCTCTATTTATGTCTCTCCTTCTCTTTTCTCTCAATGTATCGAGACAGAACTATTCTGTCTGATGCCCGATGGAGCTACCTGGTTTAGCTATAGGGGAGATGGACCGCGGATTCCCTCCTTTGGTCGTCACCTACCCAGTCGGGCTTTAGACAGACTTCCTTTCGTCTCTCCTTGTTGTCTCTTCCCTTATCCTCCCTCTCTCACCTCCCTCTATTTATGTCTCTCCTTCTCTTTTCTCTCAATGTATCGAGACTGAACTATTCTGTCTGATGCCCGATGGAGCTACCTGGTTTAGCTATTGGGGAGATGGGCTGTGGATTCTCTCCTTGGCCGTCACCTACCCAGTCGGGCTTTAGACAGACTTCCTTTCGTCTCTCCGTGTTGTCTCTTTCCTTATCCTCCCTCTCTCACCTCCCCTGCCCCCTCCACCACTTTTGTATCCCCTTTCCCACCTCTCCTAATTGTATTGCCTATTTTTTGATGTACTGTGTAATTGCTGATGTTTTTCTGTTACATTGGTTTTTTTTTTTTGTTTGTTTTTAAAACCTTTATTGAAAAAGACATGAAAATACAGTAGCAATCATACAGCCGCACCGGATCGGCTGGCAACAATTCCAAATCAAAGTAGGATGAAAAAATACACAGCTCTTCAGCCGACAACCCTAGGGCCCGACGGCGATTAACAAATCATGCCAAGCCATACGTACGTGTACAAGAGAACTGAGGTATTGATTTTATCTTTTTTAAAAACAACCCCCAACCAACAAACATAAAACAACTACTGCAAGGGCTAAACAAAAAGGGAACGACCTTGATGAATCCTTCTGTAGAGGGGTACCATATCTGCAACTATACATAAGCAACAAAAAGAATGTCCGGGAGGGGAAGAGAGAGGGAACAGTACATCAACAAAATCTGGACAAGAGGAAACGTCATGCTAAGGGGACTGTAAATGCTCCAGTTGAGGCTCAAAAGGAGGGGTACAAATCTCACCACGGTATTGATTCCACTGACTCCATATCTTCCCCCACTTCTTGGGTCTGCCCCTGGCAATGTATACTGTTTTTTCATGGAACATGCACCAGTCCATGTTTCTAGACCAGGCCGACAGACTCGGTGGCTTCGCCGACCCCCACAATTGCGCAAAGTCACGTTTAGCAATCATGTTACCCAAGGTGGCCCACTGCGTTTGGGCCACATTATAGTCGTTGGGCTCCCATACATTTAACAGACATCTCCGGGCCTCAGGCAGAAGCGAGACACTCGTTAGCTCAGACATGACACCATGCACACGAGTCCAGAAGGATGCTACCGCAGGACATTCCCACATAATATGAAGGAATGTACCCACCATACCACAGCCACGTTTACTCAAAGCATCCGAAACAAAACCCATCCGCAGCAATCGAGGACCCGTCATGTATACTCGGTATAAGATTTTTAGTTGCACCAATCTCAGACGAGCCGAGATCGCCACCTCCTTTGGAGAGGATATCGCCGCCTGCCAGTCCTCATCGTCAAGCTCCAGTCCATCGCCGGTCCAAGACATGCGAAGCTGTAAAAGAAGGTCCGCTCGGTGGTTTATCAGTTTTTTATATATGAGTGAAATCGTACTGTCCGGGACGTGCCCATCAAGTACTCTGTCCTCCAGGGGCGAGGAGTCTGGAACGGGCGTCCCAGGCACCATAACAGAGGAAAGGGCGTGTCGAACTTGCAGGTATCGAAAGTATTCGCGAGGGCCGAGCTTAAATTCTAGTTGTAACTCCTCAAAGGATTTAATCTTGTCCTTCCGCAAAAGATCACCCACCGCACTTTTTCCGATAAGGTCCCATTTGTCGAACCCCTTAGTCGTCCACAGATTACCCAACTTCTCAGAAGCATAGTGGAGTTGCCCGAGTAAGGGTATCCGACCAACCCGTGGCAGCGGTAGCATTGTGCCAGACCCGAACCGCGACCTTGGTAGGCCCGGTTAATTCCACGTCAGACCGTTTCGAATAAAGTGCCCTATTATAATCTCCGCCCCGAAGCAGCCATTTATCCATCGCAAAGGCCGGGTTAGCAGCCGGACCGTACATCGCATGGTTAACTGGGCTCAGTTGGGAAGCCCAGTAATACCGTCGGATATCCGGTAGCGCAATTCCGCCATCGTACCATGGCAGCGTAAGCTTGGCCAAGGCAATCCGGGGACGACCGGCCCACACCAGTTTCCTTTGCAGGCATTCAATCTCATGAAAATAGCTGGAGGGCACTAGATCTAAAGTATTCTGGAGAGCATACAAGAATCTGGGAAGGGACATCATTTTGAATAAGGCTGCCCTACCCACCAGGGACAGAGGCAGCCTGCTCCACGCTTCACGTCCGCTCTTAACCGGGCGAGCGGGGGGAGTAAATTGAGTCGGTATCTAGCAGTCGAGTCACGTGAAATATGAATGCCTAAATACTTAAATCCGGTGGACGAGATTTGTATAGGACAGCTGCGTGGTACAAGTGGGACATCATCCGTGAGCGAGTACACACAGGACTTGGCCCAATTAATGACCAGTCCAGAGTTCCTGCCAAAGGAGCTAAGGACATCAAATAGTACTCCCAAGGATTTCCGGGGGGAGGTAAGGTAAAGAAGAATGTCATCCGCATAGAGCGAGATGCGATCTTCAAAACCGGGGGTCCACCTAATGCCCTTAAGGGATGGCTCCCATCGCAACCAGGCCGCCAAGGGCTCGAGAGCCAGAGCAAAGAGCAGCGGAGAAAGGGGACATCCCTGCCGCGTACCCCGACCAAGAGCAAAGGGAGCCGACACTCTACCGTTTACGACCACCTGGGCCAAGGGCTCCTCATACAACAGACGGACCCAGCCTATGAACACCGGCCCAAAGCCAAACTTAGCCAGAGCCGCCCATAAGTATGGCCATTCCACAGTGTTAAATGCCATGGTGGCATCTAACGAAACCAAAATGGCCGGTTCACGCAACGTATCCGCCGTCGCCAGCACGCCGCGAAGGCGACGCAAATTCAGCGCAGTGTTACGGGCAGGAATAAAGCCAGATTGATCCGGGTGCACCAGATCACCTATCACTGTTATCAGTCGGTTGGCCAATACTCTTGCCAAAACCTTAGGTTCAACATTTAGGAGCGAAATAGGTCTATACGAAGCACAGAATTCACGAGGTTTACCCTCTTTAGGTATCACCACAATAGACGCAAGTCGTTGATCACGAGGAAGCTGACCTCTCTCTCTAGATTCCAGAAACATCGAGCGAAGATACAACGCCATTTTGTCCGAACACAACTTGTACAGCTCGATGGGCAGACCGTTTGGACCCGTAGCCTTACCCGAGCGAATGGAGCGAATAGCGAGCGCTACTTCATCAGTGGAAAAATCCACCTCTATTAGCTCTCTATCCGAGTCAGACAGACAAGGCAAGGCGATATCCCGAAGCAAAAGACGGGAGTCCTCCTCCGGCCGGTCCGAGACCGGCGCATACACCGTTCGAAAGTGAGAAGCAAACTCCTCCACTATCTCCAGTAGATCCGTCACACGTACCCCATCCACTCGCTCGATCACAGGCACCACACAATTTAATCTCTCCCGTTTGTCCAACCACGCTATCAACTTCCTGGCTTTATCACCCACATCATACAGACGGCCCATTTGCTCCCGACTCATAGCTTTCGCTGCATTCGTGACCAAAGCCTTATAATCAGACTTTTTTAACTGCAGAACATGCAATTTCTCCCGCGTGCCTCCATTTTCAAGATCTCTCTCTAGAGTTACCACCTCGGCCTCCAACCGCTCAACCGCCTCATTGTGTCGCTTCTTGGAGATATCGATAAGCGATAGCGCCTGGCCCAGTATCACAGACTTGAAAGCTTCCCAGAGGGACACAGAGGACGACACAGATCCCACATTTTCAGCAAAGTAATGGTCTACAGCTTTAATCATCCCGCTCTAGTCTCCGGAACCCGGAGATGCCAGGGATTGACTGGGGCGACCCGGCCCCCGGCATTCAAATGGTGATCAATATGGACCCACAGCGGGGAGTGGTCCGAAATGCCTCTAGGCAAATGTCGGGCCTCTCGCACCGTCGTGGCCTGGGCAGCGGGCACAAGAAGATAGTCAAGCCTAGCCAAGCTCCTGTGTGCCCCGGAGTGAAAGGTATATTGGGCCTGTCCAGGGTGAAGCATCCGCCAGCAATCTATCATACCAAACGTATCCAGGAACCCACCAAGACAGGACTGTGATTGTGTGAAAACCCTGGGAGGATGTCGATCCAGCGAGCCATCAATCACTGAGTTAAAGTCTCCTCCCATCACTAGAAACCCCTCGGGAAGCCCCAGCAACAATTTACCCAAGTCGACAAATGTGGTGGCCTGCAAACCGGGGGGGACATATACCGAAAGGACGACTACGGTTCTTCCCTCCCACCTCCCAACAATTGCTGCATATCTACCCCTGTCATCTAAGATCGAGTCGTCAACCTCCAAGGGAAGAGAACTACGGAGCATAATGCCAGCTCCTCTGGAGCCCGAAGTAAACCCTGAATGGGCCACCAACCTGTAACCCCTCCGATTCATAGCATGGAACGTATTCCCCACCAGGTGTGTTTCCTGCCGGAGTACAATGTCAGGAGAATGACGTTTCACATATTGGAGTACAATCCCTCGCTTTATTTTGTGCCCCAAGCGATTGGCATTCCAACTCAAGACCCGTAACCCCCTACCCCCCATCCCGGAAGTGAGTAGTCCGGTCCACCAAACAGGGCCGGCTCTAGGCATGTGCAAGCTGTGCACCTGCACAGGGCCACCAAACCCCAGGGGCCACCACGCCAATATATATCCTTAATATATTAATCCTCTGAGGATGGATACATATTTGCGTGGTGGCCCCTGGCAGGGATTTGGCGGCCTCTGGCTCTGTTCCACTACTAAACACCCTGACCCCCTCCCCTCTTTACTGGACTGTGCGCTCCGCCCCGCCCGGACTACGTCTTCCGGGCCCCCTACCTATGCTCCTTGCCCAGGGCCACCATGAGCCTAGAGCCGGCCCTGCACCAAACTCCACGAAGGAAACACAGAACACGCAGCAATACGTAGCCCCAAATGCAGTATGAACAAAGAAAGGAAAACCCAACCCCCCTCCCCCAAAGCCCCAGAACAACAACCCCCCACCCTGCACCCCTGCAATGAACGAAGAAACCACCCCATTCAGCAGTGTGCCTGTCGTCCTACCCCAAAAACTAAACTACAGATAGAAAGGAAAACACCCCCGGAGGAGGAAAAGTCCCGAACACCCCGTCGCCCCAGGGCCCATTTTGGGATAAAAGTCATCGACCCAAACAAGGAGAACAACCCATCGTAACACAGTACAATGGAAGCATACACCGGTGCCTCTACTCCTCCTGGTCCCGACGGCCACCTTCAGCACTACTAGTTTGATCCGCATTGTCTCGTGGCATGGATAGTGTGTCTAACCAGTCACTGACCACCTCAGGCATATCGAAGAAGAGCACCCGCTCATTGTGTTCAATGCGCAATCGGGCGGAGAAAAGCATGGCATATTTCATGCCCAGATCTCGTAATCTTCGTTTCACCCCGGAGAACGCCAGTCTCTGTTTTTGCACCAAGGGGGTAAAATCAGGGTTAAAGTTGATGGAGGCATTCTCAAACCTTGTGGGACCGCTGGTCCTCGAAGCCTGCAAAATGGCGTCTCTGTCTCTGTAATTGAAGGTCCGCGCAATAATGGGCCGTGGGGCCGTCCCCTGCTTGTGTCTGCCACCCGGAATCCTATGGGCGCGTTCCACAGCAAATAACTTGCTCAAGCCTTTAGGGGCAAGATGGTTAATGATCAGGTCTTCAACCAGAAGGTCTGTCGATTGATCTGCTGATGTCTCCGGAACTCCGACTATGCGTATGTTGCGCCTAGCACGACTTTCAAAATCCTCAAGCCGGCGGGCAAACTGATCGCTAGAGGATCGAAGGGTACGAACCTCAGTCTGGAGCTCGGAGACGTCCGTTGTGAGACTGGCCGTCTTGATATCCAACGACTTCACCATCTCGTTGGTTTTAGCCAGATCTGCCCTGATCAGGCCCACATCCACCGCCACTGTGTCGATCTTGGCTGCCAAGGTTTCATATTGTTGGCCCATCGACGATTGAGAATCAACATCCAATGGCCTTGTTGAACAGCAACACTGGTTACTCCCTGAGCTCCACACCAATAACAAACAATGCAATCTATGCAATCATGTATTTAGAACATTTTCAAGCAAGTGCAGAAGTAATGTCTTGTAGAGTAAAGTGATCCACAAATCCAACTCGTTATGATTGTCCAACGTAATTTAATGGTCGTTTTCCAAAAATACGTTCTTTCGTAGTCACTTTCTTTAAATATTCATTCTTCAAAATAAATCCTTTCACAGCCTCTGCACTTGCTTGAAAATGTTCTAAATACATGATTGCATAGATTGCATAGATTGTATTGTTTGTTATTGGTGTGGAGCTCAGGGAGTAACCTGTGTTGCTGTTTGACAAACTCTGAATTGACATTTAGGGCTTTCTGGGGATAGTGTGGTAACCTGTCCCTTTCTCTCTTGAAGTTCACGACTATTACAGTTCATCTTATACTGTCTTACCTCCAGCTGTGCGCCTGACTTATGACCTGGTTGCCATTTTTGTAACTCAACGGCCTTGTTGACTTGTGTTTCCAAAGTCAGCTTCTCATTAAAGCAGATTCTTAAATTACCAACAGTCTTGAATGGTGTAGTGTTACATACTTAGGCTTCTTTGTGTCACTGTAGAGTATTTCAGGGATTTTATACCTTAACACATAGCTCTCTAAAAAAAACCTTCAGTACTCAAAATAAAAAGTACTAAATGTAGGAGGGACAAGGAGAATGGCTGGAAAATGCTAAATAGTACTAATGGGTGGATGGATTACATGTGAAGGATGGCTAGGGTGGAGTTTTGGGGGTTACTTGTACCCACCCACAAAAGAAAAAGCTCATTCCTCCTCACAAATGGTACTTCAAAAGTTACTAAAGCCCAAAAGGGACCCAAAACAGCAGTTAATTAGTGCAGCTCAGAGCAGTAGTAAGTCCAGCACCACACATGGCCAGTTGCAGGTACTGCGACACATTCCTATAGAAAAATAAGGATGGTAGAGACCTAAAATAAAACTGCATAGGTATCAATCCCCTTAGGAAATAGTTTAAATTAAATGATTATGTTAAAAATATCATTTATTGTTAAATAACTAAAAACAAAAGACATTTAATTTAAAAATATTTTAGCTACCTTTTTGCCTTTCAATGTTAATTTGTTACAATTTAATAAAATATATGTAAATTACTTTTACTCAATTCTATACATCAGTTGTATTAATTAGTACTGCTTAATGAAATAACACATTTTTACAGTTGGTGGAATTTATTTTTTATTTTAAACTTCAGCAATATAATTTTTTATTTAATTTACTCTGTCACTTTGCTACGTATAGGGGTGTTCCTCAAGCAAGTGATTTTCCTCTCCATGCAGAGTATTCCCTTCTGCCTGCGTAGTCTCTTCTCTGAGTGCGGATGGTGGCCTCCCACATGTGGAGCTCTATGCCCCGCACTTGGAGTACAGACTCTGCACTCTGCCTACCACAACAACCAGGAAATGGCATACTGGAAGAGGAAGTCGGCCATTTTGAAATCATCCTGCGCCATCCTTTCTTTGCCACAGCTGCATCCTACTCTCTCCTGTTGCTCCCTGCCTTATTCTCTCACCCAACATGGGTGAGGGATCTCATTTGAACCCCACACCCCCTTCAATGACACTGAATTGGAGATCATCAGTCAGGGGGTGGTTGACAAGTACCCTCAGGAGAGCCAGCTGAGCAATGAAGCGCCGGCCAAATCTGGAAGGACTTTGCCACACACTGCAGTACAGTGTTTGTCTGCACTTGATGGGCAAGTTCTGGCATAAGCACTGGGAGAAACTTTATTGCTGAGCCAGAATTAAGGCCCAGGACATTAAAGACTCGTCTTTCTAGCTACATTCACAGTACCCCATATTACACCAATATACCGAAGGGTCCAGAGAGTTGCCTGGCCGATATTCCACCCTCAGCTGAAAGAATTTGAGCAAAAGGAACACATGATGGACAGAATGCTGAACAATGCAAACATTCACCATCAGTCACAAAGATCTGGGTTTAATCCATTGGTCTTTTGCTCACCAAGCCACCCCAGTTTGAGCAGCAAAGAGATGGTATATATACATATATATATATATATATATATATATCTATATATATATATATATATATATATATATATATATATATATATATATTAATCACTGAAGTGCACATGTTTATTTTGAGTGGTGGCCTTTTGTGTTCACTGTGAGCTTTGGCATAACCTGCCGTGTTATACTTAACAAGCTGTATTTTTGTGGTATGAAAGGTTTGAAAGTTAAACTTTAACAAAATGCATGCCTATTTTTGGTTAAGTCTAGTTTGAAAGAACAAGTGAGGGTACGCAGTTCCCCAGAGGTGGGGGGGGGGGTTGGGTTGGGTGGATGAACCAACGTGAGTGGAGGCACAAAGGAAGGCAATGAATACTCCTTGTCGGAACTAGAGTCCTCACACACCCAGCAAGCTAGGTGTCATGCTTCATCATATGAACTCGCTCCTCGTCTGGTCGGTGGTGCAATACCCGACGGGCACCCATAGCGGAGATGTTCTGTTCCTGCCGTATGGTGCTGTGGGTGTGAGGGCCCTAGGTGTGAATCTAGTCTGACTAATATGTTTCAGTTTCTTGAAATGATAGAAATGCATTTTACAAACAGATTTGCAATTCAGTATCATTTCCATTTTATCACATTTTATTTGTTTGATGCTAACACTGTTTTTCTTTACCTCACTTCCTAACCAACTTGCAATTGTAACTTTTGACATTACAATTTCACACAATTATTCATGCGTGAGAATGTGTTTAAAAACATGTAGACCATTTCAGTTTCCTTTGTAATGCTTTGTTGGCACGTTTTAAAACTCTCACCTCTCAGATTAACAATGTGTGGAACATGTTGAAAAGCAACATCTTCAACATTTTAAAGTGGATTATTCACAGCAATCAGCTCTTAATACATTCCTTTCTTCTCCTTTCAATGGTTGATTTCACAGTTTTTCTTATTTAACAATTTGTAAGTCCCAAAATGTGAAAATGAAAGCAGATGATCCTGAGACATTTGGCAAAGGCTCTACATTGTCAGCTCTTGTATTACAGGAAGCAAAATCCCTTTTATCAAAGGATATCTAGATATGAATTATTGAACCCGGGAATTTGAAATGGTATCTGTGTTTTTTTTACATTGCATTTCAGTAGACTGGGATGTCAAAGAATATCTTGGCAGGAAAAACAAATATCTACTGGGAGGTGGGCACTAAGAGTTTCTAATTTCAGTGAAGAGGAGGAAACCATAACTAGCAGGTGTAGTTTACCCGCATGGAGAGTCACAAGATTGCTTGCCAGCATACTCCAGCCAGAGGCTGAAGAGCCAACTGGTGGAGCAAAGTATGTGAACAACTGTAGCAGGGTTTCCGTTCTCCCACAGAACTGTGCATAGAGATCTAGAACCTCAGTGAGTTAGGATGATCCAAAAACTCATCTCAGTGTCAGAAATCTCCTTACCTAGCTAGCTACAGTGTCTCAGGGATCATTATGGAATGATCCATGTCTTAGACAAACCAGAACATGATCTTTAGAATACCTCAGGAGTCGTGGAACACATGAACACTCTTTCGTTATATAATCATTTCAAACCAAAACTGGGAGTCAAAGAACACAAGTGCAAGTTTGAAATATTTATTATTCAATGCAAAGTTCTCAAACGCAGTATCTTGTATAATACCAAAATGCAGATTATAAAAATCAGAGTCAGCAGCATAGTCACTAATCCATAGTAAGCAAAAGGTGCTAGCATGTTATAATGCAAATCTATAGAAATCTATATCACCTATATTTCGCGCACCCTATCTAGCATATTATTTTATATCTAAGAAGGTCTCATTCGGGCTTTAGCATGGCGGCCCCATACCTCTCAATATCAGTAGGAGCAGATCACATCAACAGCTACCAGCTCTCTTCATGCGCAGCACCAAGTGTCTACGTTCATTCCGTGTAACTCTATCTTAAACCCGCGTAGAGCCCAAAATGTTGGCATCAACATTATTTGTGTTATGTCTAATGTGGTGCGAGGATCAAGCCTCCCAGCAACATTGTGTTAGGTTAATTTTAGAGTGTGCAGCTCTCAGTGTGCAGACAGTTGTACCAAGTGTACCAGGCAAAGCTGATAGCATAGAAATAACATATTATTCTCAAATAAACCACCTCACCGCTTCTAGGGTGAAGGCGACAACAACAAGTATGTGTCGTGTGCAAAACTGAAGCCGAAGGAAAAAAGGCTGTTCAAACATGTGATGCACTCATGCTAACTTAACGCAATATATGTAACGAAGTATTCATATGACACCCCCCCATTGGTCCGAGCACCGTCAAACATAAGGGAAAAGGCAATACTAAATCAGATACAAAAATTGAAAGCAAAGTTCAATAATCTTGAGCTAAAATAAGCTAAAAATATGTATGAATGAATATGTATGAATGCCTACAGTGGCCTCAAGTCTAAAAATAAAAACAAAACTTTCGAACCAAAAGTTATTCGCCAGGTCTCAAAAATATGAAAGTAGGACCAGGCTGCATCAATCCAAATGTCTGTAAGAGAAAAAACAAGGCACTTATCCGATATCCAAAGTCATGTGCCACAGTGACGTTATCCTCAGCGACATCACGTGATTGAATTCTCCATCAGCTGAACACACTCCATCTCTCCAAGTCAGCGAGGGGAAAGTCATATTTCACAACAAAGCACTCCTCCCAGGCATGTCATGAATGGAAAGTATATGCAAAGAAAGTTGCAACACCCTCCAGTATGAAATCACTGCCATCATCCGAAAATAGTTCAGCAATCCAATTCAGCAATGGGAAAGAACATACGTGCTCCTCCAGCATCGGATCCTCCTGTAACGCCAGAGGACAACTCGGTGGGTTCACCAGATCGCTGTGTGTCAGAAAGGCATCCGCCGCTGCAGAGATCTCCCATTGGCCCAAAACTCCATTTATCGCTGCCAAGGCCATAACTCTTTCGCCAGAACAGATCAGCTCATGAGCCACCACGGGACGCATTAGTTGATCAAAATCGACGTCAGGAGCAGTCCTCAAGCATAGGCACAAATCAATGGCCCAATCGAACTCGCAGCTCAGGCAGTGAAACACAGGTTGGACACACGTGAAGTCGGTGAACCGAAATGACAATCTATAGGCCGTGCTTAATGCTGCAAGCGGCAATGTTCCATAGTAATTGAGCATCCGATTACGGCACAGTGTCAGGAGGCGTTGAACGGCGTCTTGCGCAGGATGGGCATCCATGTTTTATGAAGAAAAACACCAACAGAATGCCTGCGGCTACAGCCAGCAACACAGGTAGTCCACCAAACAAACTCGAAAAAATAGTGTGGAAAAACGTGGGAATGATACCAAAAACTTTTTCAAACGTAGTCACGAGGCCACTGCCTACTAATTTAAAAAAATGTGCAAGGCCAGTCGTGGAAGAAGCATTAAAAATCTGGTGCACCAGCTCACAGAAATGAAACGGCAAATCAGTATTTAAAAGCGCCTGCACCTCTCTGCGGGTGTTAGCTATGTGAAGGACATAAGTCTCCCGGGCCGAACTCAGGGTCACTTGTTTTTGAGACAAAAGGGCCCTTATTCTGCTTAAACCATTGAATTTTGCTTCCAAGGTTGGAATCCGTGGCCAGATGGAGACATCTGAAGACCCATGCGTGGGTGGGTATAGAACATTCTTGCAGCACACCACACGCTCTGATACAGTTACCACATAAGCCACACCAATTAATAAACCACAACATAATTTGTTGTTTAAAAGCAAATAACTACCATTAGCTAATAATGTGAATGTGGGAACCACTGCTGGAACTGGCGTGCCTTTTAAAACACATGCTAAATTTGGGCGGTCCTGATTACAAGAACCGTGTAACTGAATGTGTCTGCATATTAACGAATGGTCAGGTGACTGTGTGCATTCCTCACCATTAAGATTCACTTCTTTCCCATCCTTCAGACATCTGTATGTGTATGGTAATGACCATGCCTCATGTAGGAATGCATTGCCCAGTGGTTCATATCGTCCTATAGCAATATACCGCATACAGTTAGTAAATTTATATAAAGGAAATGGTAATGTAATTAAACCATGAATAAGCCACGTGGCAGTAGTGGTTTCAGCAACAGAAAAAGGCAAGGATTCTAGCTTCTCAATATGTAACATAGAAAATGAAGCATCACGCATTGAAAGCATGCGCTGTTTTTCAGTAAGATTAAAAGGGGCGAAAAGGGATGAAACGTTCAATGAGGTCCAGGGAACTCGACCAGCCTTAATTGTCTGGAGAGTCCAGGCAAACTGCATTACAGAACGCAATTGATTTTGACCATGGTATAACGTGGACACTTCATCATGTACAATATCAACAACAGAAGAAACAATATTATCCAATGTGTAAATTCTGGAAGAAAGCATGTTAATACTGTTATCGACCACTGCAAGCACTTTTTCCAAATTTGCTTGATCAATAGCCCTCAGGCGTTTAGCTGCTTCAACCTGTGAAAATTTCCAAATTTCATTGTAAACAGCATAAATAAAGCGTTTAGACCTACCCCTAGTCGGGCCTTTTATAAAATCATTTAGCTCTATATTCTCATTCAACTGGGACAGATGCAGTTTAACTGCGGCTAAAGTGGAATGTTGTAACCAGTTCTGACACAATTTTCCTACTGAATATGTTGTAACAGTGTGATCTGTTTCAAACCTGGGATCTGGCCTGATGTGTGTAAAACCTTCAGACAAACCCAAAAAACGACGTTGGCAAGAATCAGAGCTTCTTTGCCACAAAAGCCACCCATCTGGATCAAAACTGGAAATATTAAAGGAGGAATTCTGCAAAAGTGCTTGTATCCCACTGATGGAAAATGTAGTGAAATTACTCCAACCTGAATATTCTTCCAAATCAGGGATAGTAGGGGTATTTAATTTTTTAGATGTAGCCAATCCAAAACATGTTGTTTGGGAAATAGTAGAATTTAAAAACAACATGTGATTCGGGATGAGACATGCACGATGCAAAGCCTCAGTGCCTTGTACCTGCCAATCTTTGGTACCCCAAACCGATTTAAGGTCAATAGCATCCTTCCATAACTCATAGCCATCCACAGATAGCCTTTCTAGAAAGGACTTTGAATACAGCAATTTTGTATCAGTAAGTCTAACTTTGGGCATGAATTTCTGGTTCACTTTAAAATAAAACGACTCAGGATTTGATTGATTAAAATCTGTAAAGTAAGAGTATTTTCCCAGAAATGTACTTGAGCTCCCCTGTAAAGGAGTAGGGCAATGTTCCCACTGAGTGTAATTCACAGGAACCCTCCTGGAACTTGTCTTGTGTAAGAAATGATTTCCATAATGTTGATAACAAAACAAATCACCATAATTGACAGAATCTAAGTACAAATCCTCATCATCAAAGGCCGCATAATATTTCAAATCAGAGAACAATGCTTCTACGGCCTGAAGATCCCAATCATCAGAACGAATATTTTGCTTAATCACATCTCCCATGTTTACTCTAAGCACATTAGGAACATTAATAACTTCTGTGGGGCCATGTATCTGAAACCTAACCGCATCCCACACAATCCCATCAAGGACAGGCCAAGCAGTAATCTCTACTGAATGTAAGTCTCTCTTTAGTCTGTGTGCTGAATGTGAGGAGGAAAGAGGGGCCAATGTTCCATTAAGGTACCGAATTCCTGTTCTTTCTTTCACATAATGGCCATCGATCAGGCGGAAAAAATAAAACACAAAACCAATTGACATAAAAAGATAAAATGAAAATAGTATCAGCCAAATGTATGTCCAAGGTGGAATTAGAAAATGTTTTTTAAACAGCGTGGCATATTTTGCAATAGTCGATGGTTTCTTTGAAAGTTCCGAATCAGAGTCAAAAGAGAATCTGGACTGGTTAGCCAAACGAGCTTGTAAATCGGACATAGATAAATCTGCAGGATCTGCATAGGTCACCTCATCAATGTTAGTAACAGGAATAGTATTTAATAAAGGACTGGACATAGCAGGCATCTCGAGGGACACCTCCTGATCTGCACCAGATGTAATAGCCAGCACAGAGTGCCTCACCATGGAAGGACAGGATACAGCCGGTGTCATGCTATGAAGAATCGGCCACCCTGTGTGTCTTGACATTGTCAATAGAAATAAATCTGTTTTCTTTACGACCTGGAAGTGGTGGTAAAATGGCTGTTCTTGTGCCCTTCACTCCAAGGACTCGAACTGGTGCACGATACGAGGGACCAAACTCTTTCTTGTTATCGATCTTCTCTCGAACCAGTTCTCCAACCTGGGGTAGCCAGCCAACTACCGGGATCTGCAACGCATCATCCGACGTGGAGGGCAAGTGTTCCTTTGCAAGACTGTCTCTGGTCTTTTGTAGATCCTGTAAAACATTGCAATGTTCATCTACGTCAAAGGCCGCGGCCTGGGCCTGGCAGTCTGCACCATCAAGGTCAGGGACGTACATCTTGATACCAAAGAGCATTTCGTATGGGGTCCGCCCACCCAGAGACCTTCTAGGGAGATTATTAAGCGCACGCTGCACGCCATAGAGGTGGGTCAGCCAGTTTCTACCAGTGCCTATAACACGGGCTGTCAAAGATTGCTTTAAGTCGCGGTTCATTCTTTCTACCACAGAATTGCCCTCAGGCCTGTAGGGACTTGAAAACTTCACCTGTACTCCCAACGAAACCATAGCATCCTTATACGCCTTAGAGGCGAAAGCCGGACCCTGGTCCGAATGGAAAGCACCACAAGCAAAGATTCCCACAAAGACACGCAAATCCTTAATGACAGTTCGCGAATCAGCGCTTCGATGCGGCCATACCCATACAAAGCGTGTGCATGAGTCAACTGCTACTAAGATGTATTTATACCCAGTATCAGAAGAAAAAGGACCGCAGTGATCCAAATAAACACAACCAAGTGGTTTATTAGAGATGTACAACTGTGTCTGAGGCGGACGCGCAGCAGTAGAAGGCTTAATCTGCTGACAAATGTCACACATAAGGACATAATCGCGCGTCTGTTTGTACAGTCCCCGCCACCAGAACCTCTGTTGTAGCTGAGATACAGTGGCTGAGACGCCCGCATGCGCAGACGCCACACCTTCATGAGCCGCTGTAATCAGAGACGCTCTGCGATCCGAGTTGGGAACTAAACGCTCTCCAACTTAAGGAATTTTCACATAAGGAACCTTATCGGGACTTAAGTGGTATGTGTACTTCGAAGGGAACCCCGCAGGATATTTACCTCCCTTCTCCGTGGCAGCCACAGCTGCCAAGATGTCATCATCTATTTTGCTTTTGGACCTCGTGACTGCTGCAACTAAGTATTTTGATACCGCTGACTTCGCTGCTTCATCAGCAAGCGAGTTGCCAACAGCGTGGACCCCCACGCGCTGGTGGCCGAGAGTATGAATCACAAACACGAGCGGCAGTTTCTCTTTAAGTTCTGCCACTCGGACCCAGATCATTTTATGTTTTATTGTGCTACCCTTGGAATCATGAAAATCATTCTGAATCCAAAAGAACAAGTTCTCATTGTAAGACTGGACACAGTAGTAAGAATCACTCACGATTAAAGTCGTCACACAAGGATCAGCGTACTCCAATGCAAGCATCAGAGCACGCAGCTCAGCTAATTGTGCGGTGCAGTCCCCAAGCGTCTGCGTGTGCACGACACTGGACTTGAACTCATCGTTCACCATGGCACCGACCACAATGGCGCAAGCGGAAACGTAGGCATGTTTAGAGCCATGCGCAACCTGCGCCGAACCATCCGTGTAAATGATACAATGGAAATCCTCCAACGGCCGCATTGCTAAAGGAGCAGGATGAACAAATTCATACTGTAAATACTCCTGCGACCGTACAGCGGCGTCAAAAATAAACGTGACATTCTGAGATGTCAAGGATGTAGCCCACTGAATCCACCGAGGGTGCAAAGCTTTAGAATTCGGTACACTGGCTTTCGTGACCGCCTCCAAGGCAGGACACGGGGTAACAACCAACATGCGCTTTCCCTGCGACAGGGCACGTTCCTTAAGAATTGCCATCTGCACTGCCGTTAACACTTTCTCCACAGTGGAAAAACGCAGTTCAGCCGAAGTGTACAAGTGTGACTTGTAAGCAATAGGTACAGTATCCCCCTCATTAAAAGTAAGGTACGTGAAACCCACCGTCCCAGGGATAATTCTTATCACCAGGTTGGTCTGGTTATCACGAGTCTGTAAGTAGTCAGAAGTGAGCAAATCAGCCTGCAAAGACTGCAGAATGGCTGAATGCTCAGGCAGCCAGCATGATTTGGAAAAAGATGGTTGTACCAAGGCATATAAAGGCTTGATACGCTGGGCATATTCCGGAATGTATGTCCTCCCGAAATTTAAAAAACCCAGTAAAGACTGTAATTTTTTCAGCGTTGTCGGAGAGCGCAACTGCGCGCACTTCTCCAGGAAGTGAGGAGCCAATCCCTTTCCTTCATGGTTAAGTTCATAACCTAGAAACAACACTGTGTATTCTGCAATGTGTGATTTTGCAAAGTTAAACTTGTAACCCATGTCTGCAAAGTTACAAATTATGCTGTTTACTCGACACAGATGCACCCAAAGCTCGTCGTCTGTGAGATAAATGTCATCCACATACGAACATGCAACTGGATCGAAACTCTCCAAAAGAGAGACTATGCGGGCGGAAAACACTCCAGGACTATTTTTATATCCCATTGGGAGTCGTTTAAACATTTTTTGTACGCCGCCGCACGTAAAACTGGTCCATTGGGAACTTAGACCATCTAATCTATGTGCATAAAAACCATTGGAAATGTCAAGCGTGGTTTTGAACCGTTTACGCTCAAGACTATTTTCTAGAGCAGAGCCGTGAGTATTCTGTACTGCACAGTTACGGCAATGCGAGTTCAAATGCCGGTAATCCAAAACTAGACGATACGAGCCGTCCGGCTTGTTAACAGTAAAAAGGGGATTATTCATTGGTGACACACACGTTTCAATTACACCTTGATATTCCAATTGTTCAAGGATAGCCGCGACTGAAGCTTTAGCTTCACGCCGTATGGGATACTGGGGTTGTGGCTGCGGCTGTGACCGTAAAGGAATCTCATGGCTAGGGGACAATTTATCCCAGCCACACTGATTTCGGTACACAGCCGGCGCAAGCGCCAGAGCCCACTCTTCTGCAAAATGCAGCGCTTCCACTCTCGGTACAGTGTGCGCGAAACTGGGGAGGATTACCTCCTCCCCTCGCGGAGCTGCGAGAACAAAAGGTGGGGGCCAGTCAGCCTCCGAAAGCAAAATGTCATACGTATCCGAAAGATTTTCCCAAAATACCCCTTTTACAGTTCGCTGCATGTCACCTTCAATTAACAGGACAATTTCAAAAAGTCTTTCAGGGGGAGCAACATGCGTATCTGCTGTTTCAATCACAATAAAAGTCTCAGTCGCTGTCACCTTCAACAGTGGACGGAGGGCCTCTCTCACTATGGTAATCTCCGCCGCGCTGTCCAGCAAGGTCAGAGCCCACGTCAGATTCCGAAGCCGCGTTCTCACTATCTGGGGCATATCGATGCGCCGTTAAGGCTGCGACTTTCTTCTTGGCAAACTGCGGTCTCTTTGGCGTAGAGTCGTCCCGCTGATCCCCTTCACTTCGCGTGCGGGGCTGGCCACGTCCTTGCTGGCCACCCCTGCCCCTGCCGCCCCCTCCACCACCGGTTGACGGAGCCGATGAGTCCTGAAAGGAACGAGGAGAGCGTTGGTCAGAAGCCTGATATCTCTCTGGCGTTTTAATCATCGCGCGATCGCGCAAATCATAAACTCGATCTGACTGCGCAGGCTGCGAAGGTGCAGGACCAGAAACCTGTGTCTGCTGTTGTTGTTGCTTACCCTGCTTCTGCTTTTTAGGCCAATTTTGTTTTTTGGACTTGGGTTGTCCACCCGTTTCCGAAGACTGTCCCTGGGGTTGCTTCCTCTCTTTTTCAGAAAAAGCCTTTAAACCCTTAGAAGTGCGGCCAACCATTTTATAAGCCGCCACAATAATTCTTGCCAGCTGACGGGGTTTCTCGGCCTCGGGAATTAACGCCAGAGCATTGGCCACCTGAAAGTTCACTGCATCCCCCTTGACATTTGCAAGGATAAGACCGCAAACCGTTTCAAACGAGCCGCTCAGTCGCATACCCAATTCAACCGCCGACTCCGGTCCGTGATCATCCTGAACACGTTTAAGGACCTCAGAAAGGTTTGACACAGACGGGGTGCCATAGCACCTCGAGTAAACCGCTGCAAAAGTCTTACCCCATGTTTCACAGTCAGCAAGTTCAGGGGCTAAATCTTTCGGTAAACTAAGCGTAAGAATCCGGTGTTTTTCACCCGGAGTCGTATTAGGAAACACAGCCTCCAGCTGGTCGAATTTCTCGGCAAGCCAGTAAGGAAAATCATCCTTATTCTCTGGCTTTCTGCCCATAACGGAATTCACCAAGACAGGACTGATTTTCAAACCAGCCTGTTCTGCCCGAAGCTGCGCACCTGCGGGGGCTGCGCCATGAATATTACGACCAATGTAATGAACAAGCGCTCTAATCACTCCAACCGCGACCTCATGAAGACGCCGCAGGTCACCCACGTTACAAGTGGCGCGATTAGGATGAGGAGTAAATCCACCCAAAGCGGGCCAATTTGTGCCCGGAATGGACAAAGGACCTAACCTCGGAGCCGTTAAAGAATGGGGTAGGGCGCCACCAAACCAAACTCCGTGCTGCCAAGCGTCGATAGGTACTTCCAGTGCCCTGTACGGAGCATAAGCCGCCGGTACATCCGTGGCAGTGTATGAATGGAAGACACCCGAATTAGCGTCCACACCCGGAAATGTTACCCAGGAATAAAACAATTCGTACGGGTACGCATGTTCCGCACTCACCACTAGAACCACAGCCAAGCCTTCCGCAGGTACATTATAACCCCGCAAGTGGTCGCGAACCGCGACGCGGCTATGCTGCGCTATGTCCACGGCCATGTTAGCACAGGAAGTGAAAAGAGACAAAGAACAGTTTATAGCACAACTGGGTAGTAATTCAAAGAAACCGTTTTCAGAAGAATTCAAGCTTGAAAAAACCTATTTCAAAAATAGGTAGGTTTTTCCGACACCACCGTTTACCGGAAACGGGAATGAAGGTGTTAAGGTTTGAATGATATACTACTCGAGTGTCATGAAATACGTCCAACCAATCCGTTGGGCGCCATGTAGCAGGGTTTCCGTTCTCCCACAGAACTGTGCATAGAGATCTAGAACCTCAGTGAGTTAGGATGATCCAAAAACTCATCTCAGTGTCAGAAATCTCCTTACCTAGCTAGCTACAGTGTCTCAGGGATCATTATGGAATGATCCATGTCTTAGACAAACCAGAACATGATCTTTAGAATACCTCAGGAGTCGTGGAACACATGAACACTCTTTCGTTATATAATCATTTCAAACCAAAACTGGGAGTCAAAGAACACAAGTGCAAGTTTGAAATATTTATTATTCAATGCAAAGTTCTCAAACGCAGTATCTTGTATAATACCAAAATGCAGATTATAAAAATCAGAGTCAGCAGCATAGTCACTAATCCATAGTAAGCAAAAGGTGCTAGCATGTTATAATGCAAATCTATAGAAATCTATATCACCTATATTTCGCGCACCCTATCTAGCATATTATTTTATATCTAAGAAGGTCTCATTCGGGCTTTAGCATGGCGGCCCCATACCTCTCAATGTCAGTAGGAGCAGATCACATCAACAGCTACCAGCTCTCTTCATGCGCAGCACCAAGTGTCTACGTTCATTCCGTGTAACTCTATCTTAAACCCGCGTAGAGCCCAAAATGTTGGCATCAACATTATTTGTGTTATGTCTAATGTGGTGCGAGGATCAAGCCTCCCAGCAACCTTGTGTTAGGTTAATTTTAGAGTGTGCAGCTCTCAGTGTGCAGACAGTTGTACCAAGTGTACCAGGCAAAGCTGATAGCATAGAAATAACATATTATTCTCAAATAAACCACCTCACCGCTTCTAGGGTGAAGGCGACAACAACAAGTATGTGTCGTGTGCAAAACTGAAGCCGAAGGAAAAAAGGTTGTTTAAACATGTAATGCACTCATGCTAACTTAACGCAATATATGTAACGAAGTATCCATATGACACAACACAAGCCAAGAAAAGAAAGATATTGGGTCTCCTCCTGGCCTTGAGCAAGACCAACCTGTGGTGTCCCAAGAGCAGGCTCCCAGACCATCTGGTCCTGCACCCATCCCCTATGTAACTCCAGAGACCCTCATTCCATCAGGAGCCTCAAGCTACACCCCCTGTCCAGGCATCATCTCCTCTTCCTAGTGCCCTCGATGAACATCTGAGTCAAGGGACACTTCTACTCGCCAGCACCCCTTTTGTACGTCCTACTTCCTTCACCTGATTGTGTCCTTGACAGCTCTCAGAGAGGCCCTGAGCCAAATCTGGGAGCTTCAGGGAGCGCAATCTCAGGATATGCGGGACTTAGTTGCAGATTTCCAGATACACTGAGAGACAGTCACTCAGCAGCTCTGACCAGGTTGTCGCCTCAAGACCTCCTTGGTAGCAAGTCTAATGTCACTGGTGCCTCACCACCGCACCACACCTCCTGTTGTCTTGTCTCCAAGTTAATCTATGATCCCTGTTCAATTGCTACCCATGTGTGTCCTACTTCCCGTGGGTTGTCTGGTCCTGCCACAGCAATCCATTTGGCGTCTGCATTAAAGGAGGTCTTCAATGTGGTTGTGGTAAAAGAAGAAAGCAATGATGAGCAGAAACTTTCCACCCCAAGCCAGAAACAGGAAACATCAAACACCTCTGGCTTGGGTGACTTACTTTATTTGAATTTGGGACAGTTGGCATTTGATTTAACAGTTTTTTGATAGTATGGACTTTTTACCCCCTTTTTAGGTCTCGCCTGTCGATGCGCATGCGCATCGAGCTTGCGAGACTATGGGGGCTTATCCACTCTTTATCCAACTTGCAAGGAATCGTGGCGATTCCTTGCAGTGCACGAGACATTTAAGCTCAATGCGCATGCGCAAACAGCTTCAAAGCGCGTGCACAAGCCCCCATCCGCCTGCATTGCCTTCTCTCTCTCTGACAGCCTCCCCCAGCTCCGCCTCCTCACTTTTTGATTGCACGGCTGTTAGGCCGTGCCTCCCCTACTCTACTCCCCCTTCCTTCTCCACTCCCCCTCACGACGCACCTCCGGATCCGCCCCCTCCCCATTTTGTCTACCACCGTGAAACTGTTTGGCACACGAAAGTCTTACCATTACCACAACCTATTTCCTTTCAGAAAAGATTTTCCTCTTCAACTCTAACTTCGCCAAATCTATTTTACGGGACAATGAAACATACTTATTTGTTACCAAACATTTGTACAGCCTTCCACATCTCTTCCACAACCCACTAACGCCCGAA
The DNA here is from genome assembly GCF_964263255.1 of Lissotriton vulgaris. Classification (NCBI taxonomy): domain Eukaryota; kingdom Metazoa; phylum Chordata; class Amphibia; order Caudata; family Salamandridae; genus Lissotriton; species Lissotriton vulgaris. The sequence continues at coordinate 491,984,457 of NC_141697.1, read as the reverse complement.
CCTCCCCCCTCTGTTCCCGTACACAGCCATGCTCGCATTTCAACTCCCCCTCTCCAGACGCCAGGACCTCCCCTCTGTGTTCCTGCACCCATCCAGGCTCTCCGAACACAAAAAAAGACTTTAAACTGAAATGGTCGACAAAAAGAAATCATGACAGACGCATTACAAGCTACATCGTAGCATTGCACCTAAAAAAGTTAAGCTTACAACCCACAAACGCCCGAACCTCCCCCCTCTGTTCCCGTACACAGCCAGGCTCGCAAATCAACTCCCCCTCTCCAGACGCCAGGACCTCCCCTCTCTGTCCCTGCACCCATCCATGCTCTCCGAATACAAAAAGACTTTAAACTGAAATCGTCTACACCACGAAATAATGACATACGCATTAAAAGTTACATCGGCTTGTACATTCCCTAATCTGCAGGCCTACAACTGAAATCGTCTACACCACGAAATAATGACATACGCATTAAAAGTTACATCGGCTTGTACATTCCCTAATCTGCAGGCCTACTATTCCCATTCCTTCCCTCTAGAGCGTGCTACGGCAAAAATACCGCTTGTATCTCTAGCATTGCACCTAAAAAAAAAAAGAGATATTTAGACATGTTTATAAACGAAATGAAACACACAGAGTCGGTTCAATTCAACGGGCCTACTATTTCCGTCCTCCGACACAGCGTGACATCACAGAGCCTCTAGCTCATCCACGTGACTAAACAGTCCTTGCAACCCGCCATAACCCCCAACAATACGCCGGACCTGCTGGGACCATTCTTTAGTCCCATTTACATGAACACAAAGTCAGGCCACAGACTCCAAGGCTTTCGTCACGAAAACTACAGGATGCTAGACTACTTTAAGCGCCGTCGCCAAGATTGTAATCACTTGTGAAGTTCCTTTGGGGATGTGCTAATTTAGAACAGCAGGATGCGAGCCGGGTGTTAGCTCGATAACAACAACAAACGCCCCCCCCCCCCCCAAAAAAACCGACTGAAAGGAAATACTTACACTAGAAACGTGATACTTTTTCGCAAAACTTAAACAATGTCACTGTACGCAAATATTAACACTAGAAACGTGTAGTTATTTTAACAATACTTATTTACTTTACATAACCATGATTATTATTTTACAACTTTCCTCTACAGCGTGGTATGTAAAATCGTCTTATTCTACGTGTACGCTTTTACAGACTAAAGATTTTCTATGTTGCCTCAGTGAAACATTTCCGATTTTGCCTTCTTTTGGATAATCACCATATTTCTTATACACACACATTAAGGGAGCCATCCGCAGCAGCCTCACTCTCACTCACCCTCAACCTCTTTTTTTCTATTTAGTTAAGGGTAACTTGCAGCCAACCTCTCTTGCTATTTTGTTAAGGGTAACTTGCAGCACACATTTCAAGACGAATTACAGTAAGGCAGAAAATGGCGTCTGGAAACGTTATGTTTTTTTACATCAAAACTCCTATACTTTACATACCATCTACCACTGTATTTTAACATTTCGCCACACCTACTCACCCTCAACCTCTCTTTCTATTTTCTTAAGGGTAACTTGCAGCCAACCTCTATTCCTATTTTGTTAAGGGTAACTTGCAGCACACATTTCAAGACGAATTACAGTAAGGAAGAAAATGGCGTCTGGAAACGTTATGTTTTTTTTACATCCAAACTAGGAAATACTTACACTAGAAACGTGATACTTTTTCGCAAAACTTAAACAATGTCACTGTACGCAAATATTAACACTAGAAACGTGTAGTTATTTTAACAATACTTATTTACTTTACATAACCATGATTATTATTTTACAACTTTCCTCTACAGCGTGGTATGTAAAATCGTCTTATTCTACGTGTACGCTTTTACAGACTAAAGATTTTCTATGTTGCCTCAGTGAAACATTTCCGATTTTGCCTTCTTTTGGATAATCACCATATTTCTTATACACACACATTAAGGGAGCCATCCGCAGCAGCCTCACTCTCACTCACCCTCAACCTCTTTTTTTCTATTTAGTTAAGGGTAACTTGCAGCCAACCTCTCTTGCTATTTTGTTAAGGGTAACTTGCAGCACACATTTCAAGACGAATTACAGTAAGGCAGAAAATGGCGTCTGGAAACGTTATGTTTTTTTACATCAAAACTCCTATACTTTACATACCATCTACCACTGTATTTTAACATTTCGCCACACCTACTCACCCTCAACCTCTCTTTCTATTTTCTTAAGGGTAACTTGCAGCCAACCTCTATTGCTATTTTGTTAAGGGTAACTTGCAGCACACATTTCAAGACGAATTACAGTAAGGAAGAAAATGGCGTCTGGAAACGTTATGTTTTTTTTACATCCAAACTCCTATACTATACATACCATCTACCACTGTATTTTAACGTTCCCACACACACATTAATGTAGGCATGCTATAAAAAAAACAACACAACTTTGATGGCAAATACATCAGCTCAAAACATTTCGCCACACCTGTCTCTAGATTTATTTATTGCCAAAAAAAATTATGTACCATCTTCTAAATCCCCCACTCTATTTTAACGTTCCCACACACACATTAATGGAGGCATGCTCACACTCAATGACCCTCACCCTCAACACCTCACCTACTCTCACCTTCACTCACCCTCAACCACTCACCCAACACATCACTCTCACTCACTATCAACATCTCACTCTCAACACCTCACCCTCAACACCTCACCCTCAACACCTCACCCTCAACCACTCACCCTCAACCACTCACCCTCAACCACTCACCCTCAACCACTCACCCTCAACCACTCACCCTCAACCACTCACCCTCAACCACTCACCCTCAACCACTCACCCAACACATCACTCTCACTCACCATCAACATCTCACTCTCAACATCTCACCCTCAACACCTCACTCTCAACACCTCACCCTCAACACCTCACCCTCAACAACTCACCCTCAACCACTCACCCTCAACCACTCACCCTTAACCACTCACCCTCAACCACTCACCCTCAACCACTCACCCTCAACAACTCACCCTCAACCACTCACCCTCAACAACTCACCCTCAACCACTCACCCTCAACCACTCACCCTCAACCACTCACCCTCAACCACTCACCCTCAACCACTCACCCTCAACCACTCACCCTCACCCACTCACCCTCACCCACTCACCCTCACCCACTCACCCTCAGCCACTCACCCTCAACCACTCACCCTCAACCACTCACCCTCAACCACTCACCCTCAACCACTCACCCTCAACCACTCACCCTCAACCACTCACCCTCAAACACTCACCCTCAACCACTCACCCTCAACCACTCACCCTCAACCCCTCCCCCTCACCCTCACTCATCCTTACCCTCACTCATCTTCAATACCTCACCATCACCATCACTAACCCTCAACCCCTCACCCTCAGTAACTCTCAACACCTCTATCACCCTTACCCTCACTCACCCTCAATACCTCACCCTCACTAACACTCAACCCCTCACTCTCACCCTCACTCACACTCAACACCTCAGCCTCACCCTCACCCTCCTACAGACACATTCAAGGCCCTCATCTTGAGCAATGATCACGATTTTTATTGTACAACTACAATAAAAAAAAAGGTGGCAAATACATCAGTTCATAACATTTCTCCACACCTGTCTCAACATTTATGTATTGCCAAACAAAATTATCTCACATCTTTCTAAATCGCCCACTGTATTTTAACGTTGCCACACACACATTAATGGAGTCATGCTCACCCTCAATCACCCTCACCCTCAACCCTCACCTACCCTCACCCTCACCCTCAACCCTCACCTACCCTCACCCACCCTCAACCCCTCACCCTCACTCAACACCTCAGCCTCGCCCTCACTCGCCCTCACCCTCAACCCCTCATGCTATTTTTAAGGGTAACTTGGCGCTGACAGTTCAAGTCGAATGACAGTAAGGTAGAAAATGGCATCTGTAAACGTGATGTTTTTTTAACAAAAATCCTATAGTCACTCACCCTCAACGCCTCACCCAACATCTCACCTTCACTCACCATCAACATCTCACCCTCACTCACCCTCAAAACATCAGCCTCAATTCCTCACCCTCAACCCCTCACCCTCAACCATTCACCCTCACTCACCCTCCCTCACCCTCAACCCCTCACCCACACCCTCAACACTTCACCCTACACACCTCACGTATTCTCAACCCCTCCCCCTCCCCCTCACCCTCACTCACCCTCAACACCTCACCATCACTAACCCTCAACCCCTCACCCTCACTAACTCTCAATCCCTCAATCACCCTTCCCCTCACTCACCCTCAATACCTCACCCTCACTAACACTCAACCCCTCACTCACTCTCACTCTTACTTTCACTCACACTCAAGACCTCAGCCTCACCCTCACTCATCCTCACCCTCAACCCCTCATGCCATTTTTAAGGGTAACTTTGAGTAGACAGTTCAAGTCGATTTACATTAAAGGAGAAAATGGTGTCTGGAAACGTTATATTTTCTTAACAAAACTCCTATAGTTTACATACCATGCCGTACACACACACCAACATCATTCCTAGCATTTAAAATTACCCACAGACACATTCAAGGGCCGCATCCTCAGCAATGCTCACGAATTTCATATTAAAATTAACAACACAACTTTGATGGCAAATATTGTATCCAGCCTCTGACCCATTCAGCATCATACATCAGCTCATAACATTTTGCCACACCTGTCTCTACATTTATGTATTGCCAAACAAAATCATCGACCATCTTTCTCAGTCTCCCACTGTATTTCTATGGTGACACTCACACATTAATGGAGGCATCTGCAGCAATGTTCTGTCTTTTCATACTAAACATAAACGCCACAACTTTGAGCCTGTATATTACAAGACTTACATTAAGGGACGCACCCGCAGCGAAATTCTGTATTTACAACACGTACACACACAGCCAAAATTATCCTAGCATTTAAAAATACCCACAGACACATTTAAGGGCCACTTACGCAGCAATGTTCACGATTTTCATACTAAAACGAAGAACACAACTTTTATGGCAAATATTGCATCCGCCCTCTGACCCGTTCAACACCACACCTGTCTTTACATTTCTTTTTCGCCAAACAAAATCATCGACCATCTTTCTCATTCGCCCACTGGATTTTAACGTTGCCACACACCCATTCATGGACGGCTCCACAGCAATGTTCAGTATTTGCATACTAAACATAAACGCCACAACTTCGCCACATCTTTCAGCCTGTATATTACAAGAGTTCTATGTTTAAAAGTGAAACTTTGTATACTTTACAAGCTTTAGATATTCCATTTTTAAGGGTAACTTCGAGCAAACAGTTGAACTTCAATGACACTAACGTTAAATAAAACAAACCAAAAATAAAAAAAGTTTACTTTGTCAGTTCCGAGCTAACTCTTATGTGCGCTTAAGCGAGTTGGCCAGGGAAGTCTACTGGCGCGCCAATGTCGAAACTCCATTTGCATACACATTCAAACATTCACACTTCCAATTCGCGCACATCAGCTAGTGTGACTTTTCCTTGGGGCAAGGGAAGGACTGCGAGCCGGGTGTTAGCTCGAGAACAACAACAAAACCCCCCACCCCAAAAAAAAATAAAAAATAACAGTAGAAACGTGAAGTTTTTTCGCTAAACTTAAACAATCCCACTGAACGTAAATACGAACATTAGAAACGTTATTTGTTTTAACAAAACTTATTTAGTTTACATAACCAGGCCTAGTATTTCACAATTTTGCGGTACAACGTAGTATGTAACATCGGCCTATTCTACTTCGACGCTTGTACAGACTACAGATTTTCGATGTTGCCTTCAGTGAAAAATTTCCGATGTTGCCTTCTTTTGGATAACCACCATATTTCTTATACACACACATTACGGGACGCATTCGCAGCAGCCTCAACCTCACTCACCCTCACCCTCACTCACCCTCAACCCCTCATGCTATATTTAAGGGTAATTTGGTGCAGACAGTTCAAGACGAATTACAGTAAGGGAGAAAATGTCGTCTGGAAACGTTATGTTTTTAGAAGAAAACTCCTATACTTTACATACCATGCCGTACACACAACGACAACAATCCCAGCATTTAAAATTACCCACAGACACATTCAAGGTCCGCATCCTCAGCAATGCTCACGATTTTTATACTAAAAATAACAACACAACTTTGATGGCAAATAAATCAGCTCAGAACATTTCGCCACACCTATCGCTACATTTATCTATTGGCAAACAAAATTATCTACCATCTTTCTAATTCGCCCAATGTATTTTAACGTTGCCACACACACATTAATGGAGGCATGCTCACCCTCAATCACCCTCACCTTCAACCTCTCACCTACCCTCACCCTCAATCACCCTCAACCCCTCACCCTCACTAACTCTCAAACCCTCAATCACCCTTACCCTCACTCACCCTCAATACTTCACCTTCACTAACACTCAACCCCTCACTCACCCTCACTCTCACCCTCACTCACACTCAACACATCAGCCTCACCCTCACCCTCACTCACCTTCAATCCCTCATGCCATTTTTAAGGGTAACTTGGAGCTGACAGTTCAAGTCCAATTACAGTAATGGAGAAAATGGCGTCTGGAAACGTGATCGTTTTTTAACAAAAGTCCTATAGTCACTCACCCTCAACGCCTCACCAAACACCTCACCTTCACTCAACATCACGTCTCACCATCCCTCACCCTCAACACCTCACCCTCAACCCCTCACCCTCAACCACTCACCCTCAACCATTCACCCTCAACTACTCATCCTCACTCACCCTCCCTCACCCTCAACCCCTCACCCACACCCTCAACACTTCACCCTAAACATCTCACTCACCCTCAACCCCTCCCCCTCCCTCCCCGTCACCCTTACTCACCCTCAACACCTACCTCACTCACCCTCAACCCCTCACCCTCACTAACTCTCAAACCCTCAATCACCCTTACCCTCACTCACCCTCAATACTTCACCTTCACTAACACTCAACCCCTCACTCACCCTCACTCTCACTCTCACTCACACTCAACACATCAGCCTCACCCTCACCCTCACTCACCTTCAATCCCTCATGCCATTTTTAAGGGTAACTTGGAGCTGACAGTTCAAGTCCAATTACAGTAATGGAGAAAATGGCGTCTGGAAACGTGATGGATTTTTAACAAAAGTCCTATAGTCACTCACCCTCAACGCCTCACCCAACACCTCACCTTCACTCAACATCTACATCTCACCATCCCTCACCCTCAACACCTCACCCTCAACCCCTCACCCTCAACCACTCACCCTCAACCATTCACCCTCAACTACTCATCCTCACTCACCCTCCCTCACCCTCAACCCCTCACCCACACCCTCAACACTTCACCCTAAACACCTCACTCACCCTCAACCCCTCCTTCTCCCCCTCACTCCCCCTCACCCTTACTCACCCTCAACACCCCACCATCACTAACCCTCAACCCCTCACCCTCACTAACTCTTAATCCCTCAATCACCCTTACCCTCACTCACCCTCAATATCTCACCCTCACTAACAATGAACACCTCACTCACCCTCACTCTTACTCATCCTCAATACTCTCAACACCTCACCCTCAATACCTCACTCACCCTCAGTCCCTCACCCTCACTCACCCTCAACTCCTCACCCTCAACACCTCACCCACACTCATCCTCACTCACCCTCAACAACTCACCATCAACACCTCACCCTCATACTCACTCACCCTCATTCACCCTCACTCACCGTCAACACACTATCACACTACAACAACAAACAAATACTTACCACCACAGCAACACTTCACTCACCCTCAACACCTCACCCTTAACTCCTCACTCACCCTCAATCTCAATCATCATCAATCACCCTCTACACCTCACACTCAACACCTCACTCTCATACTCACTCACCCTCACTCACCCTCACTCACCCTCAAAACATCACCCTCATTCACCCTCACTCACCGTCAACACACTATCACACTACAACTACAAACAAACACTTACCACCACAGCAACACTTCACTCACCCTAAACACCTCACCCTTAACTCCTCACTCACACTCACTCTCACTCATCCTCAATCACCCTCAACACCTCACCCTCACTCACCCTCAACGCCTCACCCACACTCACCCTCACACCCTCACCACCTCACTCTCTCTCACCCTCAATGCCTCACCCTCAACGCCTCACCCACACTCACCCTCAGCTCCTCACCCTCAGCCTCAACACCTCACCCTCACTCACCCTCAATGCCTCACCCTCAGTCAACCTCAACACATCACTCACCCTCACTATCACTCATCCTCAATCACACTCAACACCTCACCCTCAACACCTCACTCACCCTCAGCCTCTCACCCTCACTCACCCTCAACTCCTCACCCTCACTCATCCTCACTCACCATCAACACCTCCCCCTCATTCTCACTCACTCTCACCCTCACTCACCCTCATACTCACTCACCCTCAACACACTATCACACTACAACCACACACAAACACTTACCACCACAACACCACTTCAATCACGCTCAACACCTCCCCATCAACCCCTTACTTGCCCTCACTCTCACTCATCCTCAATCACCCTCAACACCTCACCCTCACTCACCCTCAACGCCTCACTCACCCTCATAGCCTCACCCACCCTCAACACCTCACACTGACTCACCCTCAATCTCACTCACCCTCAACGCCTCACCCTCACTCACCCTCAACACCTTACCCTCACTCACCCTCAACACACTATCACACTACAACCACACAAAAAAACAATTACCACCACAACACCACTCATCACCACTGCAGCAAACAAAGGTCATACAATAAAAACATGTACCCTTTTAACAGTCACACACACAACAACAGCTATCAATGGCCACTTTCACCAGGCATACACACACAACAGTCATCAGTACTGCAGTACTATGTCTAAATGAGACTGTTGGTGTGCAAAATACGGATGTGGAAGTGCAGAGTGATGCAGTGTTGTTGCTCAATGGTACTGTGGGGCTGCAGAAAGATAAAGTGGTATTGCTACATGTTGCATTCGTGGACATCAGTGATGCCATTGTTGGGAGAAGTGCAACTGTTGTGGTGCTGAGTTATGCTGTGGTGGTAATTATTAAACAGCAACACAGCACCACTCATCACTAGCACAGAACAACACATCACAACTACAGCATTACTAAGCACCACACACTCACATGCCCACACGCTCACACACCCCCACCCTCACACACATCCACACTCACACACTCTCACACATCCTCGCACACCCACTCACATTCTCAATAAGCCTCATAGCCTCACGCTCGCCAACAATCACTCACCCTCACCCTCACACCGTCACCCTCACACCATCATCCTCTCACCCTCAACACCTCACCCTCACTCACCATCAACACACTATCACACTACAACTACACACAAACACTTACAACCACAGCACCACTCATTACCACTACAGCATTACTCAGCAGACAAACTACATACAATCCAAACATGTGCGCTTTTAACAGGCACACACACTAATAGCTAGCAATGGACACTTTCACAAGCCGTACACACACAACAGTCATCAGTGCATCCTTTCACCATGCATACACCCACACAAACAGCCATCAATCCACGCTTTCAACAGTCACACACACCAACAGCCCGAAGTGCACGCTTTAGAACAACTTTTTGTACGTTGCACACACAATCACAGCTATACAAGCATGCTTTGGTGCTGTACAGTACTGCAGTTCTATGTCTAAATGAGACTGGGGGAGTTCTAAATACAGCTCTACTGGCAAAGAGTGATGATCTCATGTTGCTCAATTGTAGTGTGGGGGTGCCGAATGTTAATAATGTGCTATTGCTGGCGAAATGGACATAAGGGAGGCCGTGCAAGAGGAAATTACTACACACAAGGCAAGTGCGACCGAAAAACACGTACGGCAAAACGAAACTCAATCCATGTCAAAGAATAAAACTAAATAGCAGCCATTGATAAAATACTAAACACACTCTAATGAGAGGAGCCAGACAGGAAATACGTGCTAGCAAAGCAAGACCGAAAACAATAATTACAGTAACATCAAGAAAAGGAAATGCATAAACAAATGTATAAGAACTCACAAAGGCACTCTTTCATAATAAGGAAATAAAATTGTCATTACCTGTCGATCGTAGCAGCTCATTCCCTGAAATGTAGAAATTATAAAAGAAACACACAAAAAAGAAAACATACACAGTGCATACATAATACTTTTAACTACAACAAGCAACAAACAAAATAAATGAATAGCGGCGAAACAAGTCACATACGGGTACAAATGACACAAGAAAAAGGTAAGTCAGAGGAAAAATAAACATCACAGTGCCACCTCAGGCGAAACGAAACTCCGGAAACTACATTCCAGGAAGACACTAGCAAAGATTACTCAATGCATCCCGAACAATCAACTTAAACACGAGCCAACATTCGCATAAAGATCAAGAAAAATTCAAAACACAAGGAAAGTGAGCGCGAAATAACAACGGACGCAATGTCAAAGACATAACACATACAAAAATAAACATTGCTTTATGTAACATTTCGAAAAAAAAACATTTATCAAACATATATCTTTTAGAACAGTACTAAAGAATATTGTAACTCGAAAATCGATAATACACAAGGCGCAATACAAATAAAACACTCATACATCCTAATAAAACATTATGAATAATACGTATATACACACAAGTATTAATACATTCAAATTCATGTACTCAATGTTAATAAATGTACATCTTACCAGTCAGACGACGCAGCAACAACCACGGAGGAATAACACACCTTTACCGCACGAACATTCACACCAATGTAGAAAACGCCCCGTTAACGCACGTCAAATGCAACGCTACGTCACACAACGTAGAGCTGCGATTGGCTAAAAATTACGTAGCGCTCAACATTACATCACCATCAACTAAAAAATAGAACGCTAACATCCCTTACGTAACAAACGTAAAGGGAATACATTGCGTAATACCCTTTACTACAACAGAAATAAAACACATTTTAAGTACATACACTAAATACTTTTACAAACGTATACACATACGAAAAAAAATTTTTTAACATTATAATCAACATTAACACATGGTCGAGACTCACATATGCCAATCACACCCTCAGTCACCCTCACTCCCATTCACTCAAGCTCACTCACCCTCAGCACCTCACCCTCACTCACCCTTAACGACTCACCCTCACTCACCCTCAAAAAACACCCTCACTCACCCTCAATACCTCACCCTCACTCACCCGCAATACCTCACCCTCACTCACCCTCACCAACTCACTCGCCCTCAGCCCCTCTTCCTCAACACCTCATGCTCACTCACCCTCACCCTCACTCACCCTCAACAAACTCTCACTCACCTGCACTCACACTCACACTCAACACCTCACCCTCACCTTCACTCACCTTCACCCTCATTCACCCTCAACACCTCACCCTCAACACCGCAATCACTCACTCTCACTCATCCTCACTCACCCTCAAGACCTCACACTCACTGACCCTCAACACCTCACCCTCATTCACCCTCAGCCCCTCACCCTCAACACCTCACCCTTACTCACCCTCACCCTCAACACCTCAAAACAATCACTATCCCTCACTCACACTCAGCCCCTCACCCTCAACAACTCAACCTCACTCACCCTCACCCTCAAAACCTCAACACAATAACTATCCCTCACTCACACTCAGCCCCTCACCCTCAACAACTCACCCTCACTGACACAATCACCCTCACTCACAACACATCACCCTCACTCAACTTCAACACATCACCCTCAACAACTCAATCACCCTCACTCACTAACGCTCAACAAGTCTCACCCTCACTCAGCCTCAACACCTCACACTCACTGACCCTCTACGCTTCACCCTCAATCAGACTCACGCACCCTCACCCACCCCCACCCTCACACACATTCACACCCTCAACATAACAAATCCTCACTCACCCTCACACACCCTCACTCAACATCATGACTTCAACAACACCCTCACATGCCCCCACCCTCACACACCCCCCACCCTTACACACACCCACACTCACACACTATCACACATCCTCAGACACCCACACACATTCGCAATAAGACTCACACCCTCACCTTCACCCACAATCACTCACCCTCACCCTCACACCGTTACCCTCACACCATCATCCACTCACCCTCAACGTCATTCGCCATCACTCACCCGCACTCACCCACAAAACATCACCCTCAACTTCACTCACACTCACACTCATTCACCCTCAACACCTCACCCTCATTCACCCTCAGCCCCTCACCATCAACACCTCACCCTTACTCACCCGCAGCCTCAAAACCTCACCCACAATCAGCCTCCCTCACTCACCCTCAAGCCCTCACCCTCATCACCTCACCCTCACTCACCCTCACCCTCACTCAGCCTCAACTACTCACCCTGACTCACCCACAACACATCACCCTCACTCAACCTCAACACCTCACCCTCATCAACTCAATCACCCTCACTCACTACAAATCCTCACTCACCCTCACATTCCCTCACTCAACATCATGACTTCAACCACACCCTCACATGCCCCAACCTCACACACCCCCCACCCTTACACACACCCACACTCACACACTCTCACACATCCTCACACACCCACACACATTCTCAATAAGACTCACACCCTCACCCTAACACACAATCACTCACCCTCACCCCGTTACCCTCACACCATCATCCACTCACCCTCAATCACCCTCAATGTCATTCACCATCACTCACCCGCACTCACCCACAAAACATCACCCTCAACTTCACTCACCCTCACACTCATTCACCCTCAACACCTCACCCTCATTCACCCTCAGCCCCTCACCCTCAACACCTCACCCTTACTCACCCACAGCCTCAAAACCTCACCCACAATCAGCCTCCCTCACTCACCCTCAGGCCCTCACCCTCATCACCTCACCCTCACTCACCCTCACCCTCACTCACCCTCAACTACTCACCCTGACTCACCCACAACACATCACCCTCACTCAACATCAACACCTCACCCTCATCAACTCAATCACCCTCACTCACTAACGCTCACCCACCCTCACCCTTACTGAGCCTCAACACCTCACCCTCACTCACCCTCAACGCTTCACCCTCAATCACACTCAGGCACCCTCACCCACCCCCACCTTCACACACCTTCACACCCTCAACATCACACATCCTCACTCACCCTCACACCCTCACACACCCTCAATCAACTTTATAACCTCTACCACACACTCACATGCACACACGCTCACACACCCCCACCCTCACACACATCCACACTCACACACTCACACAGTCTCACACATCCTCGCACACCCACTCACATTCTCAATAAGCCTCAGAGCCTCACCCTCGCCAACAATCACTCACCCTCACCCTCACACCGTCACCCTCACACCATCATCCCCTCACCCTCAACACCTCACCCACACTCGCCATCAACACACTATCACACTACAACCACACAAACACTTACCACCACAGCACCACTCATCACCACCACAGCATGACTCAGCAGACAAAGGTCATACAATAAAAACTTGAACGCTTTTAACAGTCACACACAACAACAGCTATCAATGGGAACTTTCACCAGGCATACACACATAACAGTCATCAGTACTGCTGTAGTAGGTATAAATGAGACTGTTGTTGTGTGAAAGACGGATGTGGTAGTGCAGGGTGATGCTGAGTTGTTGCTCAATGGTACTGTGGGGGTGCAGAAAGATAAAGTGGTATTGCTGCGTGTTGCATTCGTGGACATCAGTGATGGCGTTGTTGGGAGAAGTGCAACTGTTGGGGTGATGAGTTATGCTGTACTGGTAATTATTAAACACCAACACAGCACCACTCATCACTAGCACAGAAAAACACATCACAACAACAGCATTACTAAGCACCACACTAACATCACTCAGCAACACACCAACATCACTCTGCCCCACCACAACAGCATCATTCAACAACAACACACTATCACACTACAACTACACACAAAAACACTTACCACAACAGCACCACTCATCACCACTACAGCATTACTCAGCAGACAAACTTCATACAATAAAAAAATGGATTCTTTTAAGAAGCACACACACACACACATCAATGGACTCTATCACCAGGCGTATATACACAACAGTCATCAGTACTGCTGTAGTATGTATGAATGACACTGTTCGGGAGCTAAATGGGGCTGTGGTGGTGCAGAGTGATGCTGTATTGTTGCTCAATGGTACTGTGGGGGTGCAGAATGATAAAGTGGAATTGCTGCGTGTTGCATTCGTGGACATCAGTGATGCCATTGTTGGGAGAAGTGCAACTGTTGTGGTGCTGAGATATGCTGTGCTGGTAATTATTAAACACCAACACAGCACCACTCATCACTAGCACAGAACAACACATCACAACAACAGCATTACTAAGCACCACCCTAACATCACTCAGCAACACACCAACATCACTCTAGACCAACAAAACAGTATCATTCAACAAAAACACACTATCACACTACAACCACACACAAACATTTAACACCAAAGCACCACTCATTACCACTACAGCATTACTCAGCAGGCAAATGTCATACAATCAAAACATGTGCTCTTTTAACAGGCACATACACCAATACATAGCAATGGGCACTTTCACCAGGCGTACACACACATCAGTCAGCAGTGCATCCTTTCACCATGCATACACGCACACAAAAAGGCATCAGTCCACGCTTTCAACAGTCACACACACCACCAGCCAGAAGTGCACGCTTTAGGACAACTTTTTTTACGTTCCACACACAATTACAGCAAAAGAAGCATGCTTTGCTGCTGTACAGTACTGCAGTACTATATCTAAATGACACTGGGGGTGTACTAAATACGGCTCTAGTGGGCAAGAGTGATAATGTGATGTTGCTCAATGGTACTGTGGGGGCGCCAAATGTTAATAATGTGCAATTGCTGCGTGCTGCAGAAATAGACTTCAGGGATCCCTTGGAAGAGAAAAATACTAAATACAAGCCAAGTGCGACCAAAAAACACGTACAGCAAAACGGAACTCAATCCATGGCAACAAATACACCAAAATAGCAGCCATTGATAAAATACAAAGAAAAATCTAATGCAAGAAGCCAGGCAGAAAGTAAATGCGAGCAAAGAGACCTAAAACTATAGTTACATTAGCTTTACAAAAAGCAAATGCATAAACAAAAGTATAAAAGTCACAAAGACAACCTTTAATATTATGAAAATTAAATTGTCATTACCTGTCGATCGTAGCAGCTCATTCCCTGAAATGAAGAAAATATAAAAAAGAAAACACACAAAAGAGAACATACACAATGCGTACATAATACTTTTCCCTACAACAATAAACAAACCAAAAAAATGCTTTGCGGCGCAAAAACACACATACGGGTCCAAAAAACACAAGACTAAGCCAAGTCAGACAAAAAATAAACATCAGAGTGCGAACTCACTACATCACCCTCACTCACCCTCAACACCTCACCCTCATTTACCCTCATACCCGAACCCTCAACAGCTCACCCTCACTAACTTCACCCTCAACACCTCACCCACAATTCCACACCCTCACTCACCCTCACCATCACTCACCCTCACTCAACATCAAGCCCTCACCCTCAGTCACACACACTCACCCTCAACATCTAACCCGCAATCACGCTCAACTTCAGAACACATCACAACAACAGCATTACTAAGCACCACACTAACATCACTCAGCAACACACCAAGATCACTCTACACCAACAAAAAAGTATCATTCAACAAGAACACACTATCACACTACAACCACACACAAACATTTACCACCACAGCACCACTCAATACCACTACAGCATTACTCAGCAGGCAAATGTCATACAATCAAAAAATGTGCTCTTTTAACAGGCACATACACCAATAGATAGCAATGGCCACTTTCACCAGGCGTACACACACATCAGTCAGCAGTGCATCCTTTCAACATGCATACACGCACACAAACAGGCATCAGTCCACGCTTTCAACAGTCACACACACCACCAGCCAGAAGTGCACGCTTTAGGACAACTTTTTTTACCTTCCACACACAATTACAGCAAAAGAAGCATGCTTTGCAGCTGTACAGTACTGCAGTACTATATCTAAATGACACTGGGGGTGTACTAAATACGGCTCTAGTGGGCAAAAGTGATAATGTGATGTTGCTCAATGGTACTGTGGGGGTGCCGAATGTTAATAATGTGCGATTGCTGTGTGCTGCAGAAATGGACTTCAGGGATCCCTTGGAAGAGAAAAATACTAAATACAAGCCAAGTGCGACCAAAAAACACGTACGGCAAAACGGAACTCAATCCATGGCAACAAATACACCGAAATAGCAGCCATTGAGAAAATGCAAAAAAACACTCTAATGCAAGAAGCCAGGCAGAAAGTAAATGCGAGCACAAAGACCTAAAACTATAATTACATTAGCTTTACAATAAGCAAATGCATAAACACAAGTATCAAAGTCACAAAGACACTCTTTCATAATTTGAAAATTAAATTGTCATTACCTGTCGATCGTAGCAGCTCATTCCCTGAAATGAAGAAAATATAAAAAAGAAAACACACAAAGAGAACATAAATAGTGCATACATAAAAATTTTCACTACAACAAGACACACACACAAAAAAATGCATCACAGCGAAAAAAGTCACATACGGTTCAAAAAAACACAAAACTAAGCCAAGTCAGACTAAAAATAAACATCAGAGTGCGAACTCACTACATCACCCTCACTCACCCTCAACACCTCACCCTCATTCACCCTCATACCCTCACCCTCAACACCTCACCCTCACTAACTTCACCCTCAACACCTCACCCACAATTCCACACCCTCACTCACCCTCACCATCACTCACCCTCACTCAACATCAAGCCCTCACCCTCAGTCACACACACTCACCCTCAACATCTCACCCGCAATCACGCTCAACTTCAATCAACCTCAACAACTCACCCTCAATAACCCTCAACACCTCACCCTCACTCACCCACAACACCTTACCCTCACCCTCACTCACCCTCAACACTTCACACTCATCTACACTCACTATCACCCTCAAATTCACTCACGCTCACTCACCCTCAACACCTCACCCTCTTTCACACTCACCCACCCTCACCCACACTCACCTTCATGACCACTAAAAAACACCTGCACATGCTCCAACACTCACACACCCCCACCCTCACACACACACGGCCTCACAAACAATTACACTTCCGCACACACCCACACACATTCTCAAAAAGTCTCACAAACTCACACTCGCCCACCATCATTCACCCTCACCATCACACCATCATCCCGTAACACTAACTCACCCTCAACATCACTCACCATCAACACCTCATCCTCAACTACTCATTCAACCCTCATCCTCAATCACCCTCAACTCCTCACCCATCTGCATCATTCACCCACTCTGCAGCATTCACCCACTCTGCAGCATTCACCCACTCTGCAATTTTACGAATGTTAGCCCATTTTCTTACACATAAAGAAATTTCAGAACGGAAAACAAGGGGGTCGACCGAGTACTGCAGCAGATACGTTAGACACAAAAAAAACTTAACATAATTGACCTAAAAGGATGCAAGGATGTTAATCAGTCTTCGGGCCGAAAAGTAAATCTAATTCGTACGATATTACAACAATAATACACAAAGGAAACAATTATAAATATGTGTCAGTAAGCGAGGACGAGGATGTACAAAGACACAAGTGAAACAGGCAACTTTTTCGCCGGGCAATAAACAAGCACTATTCATCCGGAGAATGGGACGGATTAAAGACAATAGTCAACAGTTACACAAAAAACCGGACGCATACAACAATAGCACTTCTTCACACGGAATTCCATGTAATATAAATAAAATATGACGAAAAAAAAAGTATTCGGAAACAGTCAAATTTTTCGGAGGGAAACAAACAAGAACGATTCATCCGGAAAATGGGACGCATTGAATACAATAGTCTACAGTTACACAAAAAGAGATACGCATAACACAATAGCATTTATCCAGACAGAATTTGTTCGAATAGAAGAAACATATTACGAACATAGAACTATTTAGTCACAAAAAGCAAACGAATAACACATTACTTCACTGTACATGTCGTTCATACATTGCTAAAAATACTACAGTCAGCAAATACACAAACTTTCATTTCATACTTCAAGTACGTCAATAACAAATTATCCGACTACTTCAGCATCACATAAATAGATAATGCAAACACAACTTACATCAATATATTAAAACACATTTAGCACTTCAAAATTAAACAAACACCTTTTGTACGTCGAATTACCAAAAAAAGCAAAATAATACATTCCATTACAGTTTAACAAAACATATCAAATAGATAATGCAAACACAACTTACATCAATATATTATAAAACACATTTAGCACGTGAAAATTAAACAAACACCTTTTGTACGTCGAATTACCAAAAAAAACAAAATAATACATTACATTACAGTTTAACAATACATATGCTTTACATATCGCCAATAAAAAACAAAACTTTACGTTACATTACAAACATTTTCAAATATTACGAGCTAAATAAATACATTTCGCAAGTAATTAACTTTAACATAGTATATATACTACAGTACATTACATTAAAAGAAACTTAGGATTACATTCTTACCTGTCAAACGACGCAGCAACACCACAGGAACAAGAACACGCCTTCCGCGCACCAACATTCTCGATCTATGGGGAATTCCACAGTTGACGTATGCAAATCGGAACGCTACGTCAAAAACGTCGCGCTCCGATTGGCTAAAAAAAAAGTAAACAAAAAACACACACAACTCAAAAATAAACTAGACCGCTAAACATAGCAGACGTCGACGTGACGCAATACGTCGGCCATTTTAACATAAAAATAAAAAAGGGACTCCACATACACGTTAACAAAAAATAACACACTTAGTACAAAACATACACACGTACATTACATACTAATATACACATTAGACAGAAGTAATACAAAGGGGACATGTGACACCTTTTATTAAAAACAACACATTACTTAATTAATATTAACATAGACACACACTCATAACATCACCCTCACACAACAAAACTATCACACTCTTTCACACCCGCTCAATAACGCTAACACAACATCTCCCTCATACACCATCACACACCTTCAGCCTCACACACACTTACTCACCCTCACACTCACACACTCACACACTCACACCCCCTCACCCTCACACCCCATCACCCTCACACCCCCACTCACTCCCAATGACTCAAATTCACACTCACACAACCTCACCCTCACACACCGTCAAACACCTTCAGACACACTCTAAAAAACAACTCCTCACACACCCTCAATGACCCTCACACACACACACCCCCTCAGCCTCAAACAACGTACCCTCACACAAACACGCTCCCCTAAAAATCATCACAACACTCTCACACTCACAACACTTCACACACTCTCTGACGCAAACAACTTCACTCATCCTCACCCCCTCACACCCCCTAACACTCACCCCCTCACACTCATCCCCTCTACATCACCCCTCACACACTCACACTCACTCCCTCAACACCCCACCCTCACCCCCCTCACACCCCCTCATTCACCCTCATTCACCCTAACACACACTCACATTCTCACACCCTCTCACACACCCCTCACACACCCCATCACTCACGCTCTCACACAACACCTCACACACTCCCTCACTCACACTCTCAAACACTCCCTCACTCACCCGCTCACACCCGCTCAGTCTCACCCTCACTCTCCCTTACACTCCCTTACCCCCTCAACATCACTCACTATGCCTACCCTCCCATCACACTCACCCTCACCCCCTCACCCTCAAATCCCTCATACTAACACCCCTCATACACAACACCCTTAACACTCACACCACTCACCCACACACTCTCACACACCCCCCTCACCCACCCTCAACATCTCACCCTCACTAAGACTCAAACACTCACCCTCACTCACCCTCACTCACCCTCAAACTCTCACCCTCACTCATCCTCACACTTACTCACCATCACTCACCCTCACCCTCACTCACCCTCACTCACCCTCGACACATCACCCTCACTCACTCATCCTCACTCATCCTCAACACCTCACCCTCACCCTCACCCTCATCCACCCTCAACCCCTCACCCTAACTCACAATAACACTCTCTCACCCTCACCCTCACTCACTCTCACTCACACTCACCCTCAACACCTCACTCACCCTCAACACCTCACTCACACTCAACTCCTCACTCACCCCCACCCTCACTCACCCTCAACACCTCACCCTCACACAGTGCAATAGGTCTCGCAGGATTTTTAGTTAAAGCTTTTACATTTGCTTATTGCTTTTTTGATTTGTAATTCTTTTGCATTGCCTACAAAAAAATAAAATGCAAAAGATTTACAACAAAAAACCTATAAACAATTCTAAAAGCACTAACTCTAATGCTGCGAGACCTATTGCATTTCTAATGCTTGTTTTTTAGGCTGGTACCCTTGATGATTCGTCTGTGTTTTTATTATTTGCCAACTCCTTCAAATTAGCATTTTACCTCTGATTGAAGACTCAATTTCGTTCATTTTGGCCTCTCCCTTAGGACAGATTTTCATTACACTTACATAGTTTTATTAGTAACATTTTATTCTAAAATATATATATCTAAAAAAAATTTAAAACTAAAACAACAATCTCTTTCTTGTGTTTGCAAATGTAAGTGTATAAAGCATTGTATGTCAGCTAAAGGAAATGTTTAGTTAGAAGATGCTTACTTTACAATAATGCATTTTTAAATGCATTACTTATTAAAGATAAACATAGAAAAGAAAATATTAAATACTTTCTTATGTTGATAATACAACTTTAGGTATTCAACACAGAAGAAAGTTTGAAACAGGTCTGCGATAAAAAAAAAAAAAAATTATTACGACAAAACAACAGTGAAAGTTAGCGAAAAATAGAAATCTGCGATGAATGTCACACTTATTTTGAGTGGTTGCTCCTACTACACCTCATGCATAGTGTTGTTGTTGAGAATGGTTGACACTGTGCTTGTGTTGGTTGGTGAGTTGATGGGGTTTGAGTTGTGGTATTGAAGGGTGAGTTGGTGCATGTGGGGTGCCAGATGCTTCTGATTTACTTTTGGGTGTAAATAGCTTCCTATTCACAGCCATGCAGACATCTTTTATTCACTGACATGTGGACTTCTCCTATTCACTGCCATGCAGTCTCCACCCCGAATGCGGCGGTACCACCAGACATAAAATATGGTTGTAAGTTACGTATTGTAACTATACAGCTGTAAATTATGATTATTCCCCTAAACTCAAGGGGTAGAGACATGTAGGTATACACTTTTAATGAACTTTATACTTACATTTTATGAATAGCCAAAAGTAATAAAGTTGTTCTAAAGTGTAGGAGTAAATTACACGTGTGAATTGCTTACGAGTGTAAGTTACCTTTATGACTAGCTCCCAACATCTTCAAGTGAATAGCCCTGATATTTTAGAAACATATTAGAAGTATTTTTTTTCCTATTACTATTCTAATTTTCTACATTAAAGTCTCACTATTTTTCCTGTTTCATATGTGTTTCTGTAAAATTCTATTTGTGGTTGACAAATCTATGTGTCTGCTTCTATTTATTTTAAGAGTGAATTCAATCATTTTAGCTGCCACAAGTTTAATTTGCCTTTCTTCTAAATAAGTTGCCAATTTGCAGCAGAAGGACTGGCAATCAGACAGTTTGATCACAGTTCCTCAGCTATCTCATTTCTGGGGTTTAGCAGTAAGGTCATTGTGGCCTATCTTGTCAGTCTGCGCCCTTTCAAAATTGGAAGGATGATTTTGGTGTCAATTGTCAGACTTCATTTTGTGTAATCTTATGCTCTCACATACTATATAGCCCTTTAAAACTACTTGGATATTAATTTTATATTCCTGTTAAGATGTTAACCTAGCCCTGTACGTACTGTCATGGTGAACCAAATCTGGTTTAGAAACCTCTCAATATTCATCTAATGATATGTTTTGTTTGTTTTAGAAAAGGTGAAGTCAGAACTACTTGAAGGATACAGCACATATCTGCCACATGATGCTCTCATCATTACTGTGAGATTGGTCATATTATTAGCTGTTCTTTTGACGGTTCCGCTAATACACTTCCCTGTAAGTAGTAAACAGCACATGTTATTTACATAGACATTTTTGCTAAATTATAAAACATATGTTTTGCCCTGTACATATTTTTAAGTTGCAAGAAAAGGACTCTATTATTCGAGGACCTAGGAGAAAGTAAATAGAATAGGCAAAATGCTTAAAGGGTTACCTGCTTATTAAGTTGGCTTGCTTCCTCGACTTCCTTTGCAGACCGTTCACACTGTCAATATCCTTCTAAAGTTTTGCTTGCGATTTGATAGAAAGAGTGGATTTGATAATCATTAGTCCTAGACTAATATATTTTAAAAAACACGAATAGCTGGATCTCTTCCCACATATTTCTAGATAAATTTGAATCTCTGTTTGATTTCTAAATTCTATAGTATATTTTTCGATATTGTCAATAACATTTTATTGAACAAAAAGGATGGAAGAGTGCTTAGCTTTAATTTGTATTCCTGTCATTTCCCATTTAGCCTACCCTCAATTGACCCATAGAACAGATGCCAAATTTAAGTTTTCATCATTTGTCCATTGTTGTCACTATTGCTGTTTGTATTTTGTTACTAATCTGCCATGCTGTGTGGACTTATAGTTTTCTGCCTCTAAAGCACCTGTTTATTATCTTTATTTTCAATATTCCGACGATTTTACCATTGCAATAATTTGGGTCCTAGTTTCTTAGTTTGATATAATGACAGCATAAGTTCAGTAAGAACATAACACAGACTGAGGTTTTTGGGGGAACAGCACAGAGGAATACCAAGTGGTACTGGAGAATAGTTCTTTCAAAGTTCCCCCTCCCCCTTCTCCCTGGCCACATTAGGCCTTTCTTTTTCTTTAATTGTGAGTTTCATAAAGGAAAAAATGTCTATGTGTGACAATTTTCTGGTGTGTTTTGTAGAAAATATCTAACTTTACAAAGGATTTTGGCTCTATTATTCGTTTATAAAACTTGTAGGCACTATATATCCTTTGTGTACATACAAACATGGATTACCACTTTCTGCTTTGCAGGTAATTCTTCAGACCACTTTATATACTTTTAACATTAATTCATCAAACCTTTGATTCATGTTTCCTTTTTTGTTTAATGCTGTAGGCACAAATACTCTACTTTTTGTATTATTAGCTGTTGTAATACTGCACAGCCGAGTTGAAAAGTTACTTTGAATTACAATCTACCACTTTTGCTTTTCACTTCTGACAGCTTTGTTAGTGTATTTTGCCAAAGTGTGGGGTAATAAAAGGAGTTAATACTACCCAAGGAGATCACAATAAAATCTCATGCATTTTTTCCCATTATTTTATCACCTCCCCTTTATGTGATCCCCAGTTGATAACAATGGATTACTTGTTCATGCCATATTATTTTTAATGTTCCGAGCTGCAAACTTCTGGGAATGTGATCGTGTGGTGACCTTGCACTACTATTAAACATCAAAAGTGCAAGTTCATTCAATGAGAAATGGCATATTGTTTTACAGTTTGTAAATGCTCTACAAAGATAAAAGTATGATGTCTGTGTATGTTGTAGAAACTATGAAAATGAAAGGAAAACATAAATTCTCAGTGGACATGCCACCAAATGCATGTTGACTACAAAAAGAAAATATGAAAATAATCCTGCATACAAATGACAATTAATTCCCATCAGTGAGATTTTTTGAATAACATGCATAGGTACACATTTGTGTTTACTTGGCTATTCAAGAATATTGAAAAAACACATTTCCAATATCAGAGAACAAAGCTTGTAAGCCTTTTTCACATTTGCTTGGAATCTGGGGCCTCCCTATGAGCTAAGGTCTGCTGCATCTCAGAGAAACCTTTTGTTATTTAGAATGAAATTTAAGTTTTCATATACTGGTTCTCATACTGTTTCCTAGATTCAGGATATTCAACCTTAGTTTAATAGGATGGAATCCTTTTGATCCATTGCAGTTGAAGGACATATACCATAGGTGTCATTGCTCTCCGATTTACTTTTAAGTAGAATTTTCTCCAAACTTTTTTCAAAGTTGTGACTTTTTGGATGCTTAGAATGCTTTCTGAAACTCTGTTTTGCATTCCAATGCACATTCTTCCGGTTGCTGCAGTTATAAATATTTCCACGATATTCATACACCCCAAAATAGAGCAAAAGGGGAAGTAAAAAGTATTTCCTTAAGGAAGAAGTGTACTGATTTAATTTGCTGATATCATTCAAGTATTTTCATTTTCAATTGAGAATAAATGGCTTTCCAATGGCTACCTATTGCTTTAAAAGACATGTGTTCTCTAAGCTTCTTTAGTTGTCTAGTTGTTTGCAAGCAAATTTGTAGGGGAAATTGCCCTTGAGTTTTTTTTGTAAAGAATCAAGTTCCTGACTATCTGATACATAAAGTTTGCAAGTATTTTTGGAAGCAATTTAGACCTGCACAAAAGGTGATATTTTCTCCAACGCTAAAGTTCATAAATTCCACAAGGATTATTCAAGAAAATGCTGAAGTGCCACAATAGTGTGAAACATGGATGAGTAAATTAAAAGCAATGGAAAAAAGGACTGGAAGAATTCTTAAGTTTTAGGAAATGTAAGCACCTTACACAAAGACCCCTCCTATGATAATTGTATTTCCTCTTGCTTCAAATTGTTCTTACCATTTCACTTTTGTCACTAAACTCTCCCTATAGTTATCAGGTACACAGTTTGATAAAAGATAGTGATTCTCACCCCTCTTGAAAGAATTTTTGTAAATCATGTGGTATGCAAATCCCAATGAGTTTACCCCGACATATTCTACTCCAGCCTTCTGATCATTCTTATCTAACAACATGTAATGTATTTTGATATTCACTAGAGTTGCTGCAGTTTCACCATTTTGTTTTTAAATATTTCATGAGGTTTTGGAGTTATCTTTAATGGTATCACTATCCTGAGCTGATGTAAAATATAACTTTTAAATCTTGTGTTTTTTAGAACTAATAAACACATTATACTTGCACTTCCTCAATATCCTTTTATTTCTGAAGCAGACCATGTAAAGTAGTTCTCATAATCATCAACATTCTCCAGTTTCTTACAAACGTTATTCCAAAATAGACAATAAGCTTTCTTATGAAGCATTTACTATTGATAAATTTTTTGTTGCCTTATTGTGTATTGTCAGACATGTTGGTATAGATTATTGCTTACTGATTTGGGGCTAGAACTCAAGAGCACTTGGTCAGCGCCTTCAACTGATAAACTAATGTCATTTATGTGAGGAATATTGGAGCATAGGGAACCAATATTTACATTGCTTATTTCATAGCATATTTCATATGGTGAATCAGATAGTTGGAGGGGTACTCCCCTCCTTGTGTGTTTAGTGTGTAGAGATGAATTTGGCCTGGTTGTAGTTTTCAGATCAATTTTTGCTGACTTTATAGTTATGTGTTAAATACATTTTTTAAATATTGGTGTGTGAGCATTCCTGTTTTGAGCTTTGTGTTTTTGATAATTCTGTTTAATTATGGAGACCAGTCTTTCTGAAGCCGAAAGTGACAAACATTATAAACTGCTAAGCTTTGCTGGTGGGATTGTAATTTGAAACACTGCAGCATGTACCCATCTCCTCTCCCAGCTTTTGTTGTTTACAGTGTTGTTTTACTGGTTGTCGTTGATAATGAATTTTTCTTGCACAACCATTTGGCTTATAACATCTGCAAAACTCCTAATACTCTTCTACTAAATAGTTGAGAACATCTGCTGCAGGCAGAAATAATAGCAGAATAGTTAACTAATTGATCTATCCTCACCATACAAGCCATGGCCTCTAAAGTCTAGTTTGAGAAGACTTGTTATAGACTAATACAAGACAATAGTGAAACTGCTAGAGGTGAAAAAACAATGGGGACTATCACAATAAGAAATTGTGTCAGTACTTCCCAATAAATAGGAGTTAAATCCCTAAAACCCGTAAAAGACTAGGCTAATTTGTTTTTATATGTAATATTCTGTTTTCTCTTAGATTAATCAATTTTTCTTTCTCTATTTTAAGGCAAGGAAGGCTTTTATGATGATGTGTTTTTCAAGTTATCCTTTCTCCTGTGTACGCCACATTATTGTCACATTGGCATTGAACATAATTATTGTGTTACTTGCCTTATATGTGCCGGACATTAGCAATGTGTTTGGAGTAATTGGTAAGTTTGCAGTTCAGAGAAAATCTGATCATTTTGCAGAGGCACCTGGATGATTCAATGTGTATATTATCGCTTTTATTTTCTCTTGTAGGGTCCACCACGTCAACATGCTTGCTGTTTGTATTTCCCAGCTTATTTTATCTGAAACTTAGCAGAGAGGATTGTCTGTCACGACAAAAGTGTGGGGTATGTAGTTTTTCTTTAAAGTAGGCTTTGTTTACATCTCTTGAGAAAGACACATTTTCTGTTTGTAATACAAACCAGAGCATCCGATCTTAGTTGCTACCCAGTTGTGTTTGTTTTTGTTAACATGGTCAATCATTAACCTCTCATAAAATTCTTCACAATTTTTATCCTGTCACTGCCGTACTTTGAGTTAAGTGGTATTATGTGGAGAAGTCTGGCTCAATGATTAGAGCGGCAGACCCTGGTGCAGAGGTCTACCCCGGGACCAGGGTTCAATTCCCCACCTCAGCGGGTCTTGGGCTCAAAATTCCACGGACCTGATCATTCTCGCCTCGGTGCCTATTCCAATCATGGAGTCCAACTCTGCAACTCTGGGCAATAGCTTGCTTAATCTCCACAACGGCCCCCACAGCGCTAAGGATGCCATGCCTCCACCTTGGGGGTGCCCAGGAGTGGACGCCTCACAGGGAAAGCCAGGATGGGTTCCACAGCAGTATTCGTACAAGCGCTTTGAGACCCTTGCGGGTGAGTAGTGCGCTATACAAGTATCAATTTACATGTTACATTTACATGTAATACTTGTAAATTTTTAGGTTGAAGCCTACCAAATAGCATATCTCTCTGGTTGCAAAAAGACTTCTTGTTGGAGTCCCCCAGGAAAGGCAGGACACACCTCAACTTCCACCTTGTGTCTGTCTAGTGTGAATACACATCCCCAGCTCCTGTCACTCAATCCAAACAATGAATACACAAACTGTCAGAGGCACACAGGACTGTTAAGCAAGAAAATGCCCACTTTCTAAAAGTGTCAGTTTTAAACACACAATATAAAAATCATCTTTACTAAGAGATGTATTCTTAAATTAGGAGTTCGGGAAGCCTAAACTCCAATCCTCTATTTTTTTCCCAATGGAAAATTTTGGTGGTAAAATGTTACAGTGCAACTCCCATGATAGTCAATGGGACAGGCAGCCTTTCCATGGTGAAAAACAAAATACACAGTCACTACCAGGACATGTAAATCACACCAGTACATGGCCCACCTTTCACGTACAATGTACCCTGTCCATAGGGGTACCTTGGGCATACCTGAGGGGTGCCTTACAGTAAGAGATTTGGAAGGTTAGGGCCTGGCAAGTGGGTGCACTTTCCAGGTCGGCATGGCAGTAAAAACTGCTCTCAGACTCTGCAGTGGAAGGTTTGAGACACCTTTGAAAGGCTACTTGTGTGGGTGGCAAAACCAGTGCTGCAAGCCCACTAGTAGCATCTGATTTACAGTGCCTTGACATACACAGTTCACGCACTAGGGACTTCCCAGTGAAACAAATAAGCCACTCATCGAGAACCAATCATAAAACAGTTTACAGTAGGAGCACTTGCACTTTAACACTAAACAGCAGTGAGAAAGTGCAAAGAGACACTCAACTCGCAAAAAACGAGGCCCAGCATACCATCAAAAACAGAAGGTCAGAAAGCAAAAAGCCTGGGGAAACATGGCAAAAGATGCCAGGTCTTTAACAACATTTAAATGCCTGTGAATGAACTGCAGATATTTCTGAATATATCAGAATTAGGAAAGCACAAATGAATCAAATGGTTTTTCATTTTGAAGTGAGCGGGAAATATGATCAAATCAAGTCAGTACACTAGGTGGTGCTATTTCCACACATAATTTGTGTTCTGTATTTTATCATTAAAATCTGCAAATGTAATGGTCATTTCAATTGAAAATGTGTTGTCTGTTTTGGCAGAGTGCTACCACACCATGCATATTCAACACTACTCCACTCCAAGCTATACCACTTTGTGCCACTCTGTGCCCCTCCACACCACTAAGCTTCAGCTATGCTGAATAGCAGCACCCACGCTATTGTACAAAATGGCTAAAATACATTGGCAAAATCAATAGCTCTTCTATAGGCGAGACCTATTGGCTTTACCAATGTTTGTTACATGATGCTGAACGATCTGGGTACATGGTGTATCCAAGGACGTTGTAACATCCCTGGTTCAGAAGTATAAAATAATACACTTGAAAAATATTGAATGTTTCCCTCAAGAGCATAGGTTTACTTTTGTGGCAGACTTTCAGATGGTTATTTTCTAATGTCTGTTTAAGGACCGATTTGCTCCACATGTAAGAGCCAATGGCTGAAATAGTTCTGCCTTACCAGAGTTTTTTTGCCACGGCTCAGAAACCCTCCAACATCAGTGCCTTTGCAGTTACTTACTGTATGCATTTCAATGATGCTGGCAGGCCGACACAATGCGGTCGGAGTCCACACCGCCGCCTCCTCCAGGATCTCAGATCCTGACTTAGCGACGGTCAGAGTCATGGCTCTTAATGGTGGCAGTACCCAGCCAGGCACCACAGTCTGGATTTGGATATCCCTTTTAGACAACCTATTAATGACTGAAACCCCGCCATGTACAGGCTGTCGGAACACTGATTGTGGGGGTTCCAAATAGGGCCCTTGTCACTCATGGGCCAGGGCAAAGTGGCCCAGGGGCATATGTTGTGCCCCCAAGCACCGTAGGCCATGCAGCACATGGTGCATATGGTGCATGATACATGGTGCATGAATGTGCAGGAAGTGCTTCTTTGCACACCGGCTTGTGCTGCAGCACCTTTTCTGGGCTGCAGCACAAGCCGCCATGTAAAGGAGCACTTGGCGACCGTCAGACCACCTGTCACATCATAATTGGGCGGTCGGATTGCCACCTGCTTGTCGGGCAGCCTCCTGACTGCCGTGATAGCGGGCAGCGGTCCGACCCTACCCTATCCTATTCAGCCCCTAAGGGTTTTGGCTATGATTGCACAGGTTTCAGCTCTTTTCAGGATTCACAATTCACAAAATCCAAGAGAATGTCTTGGAAACATCTGGAGAAGTCATAGATTTTTGATAATGTTCCTAGTCCCTTAATTACTGCCCATAGTGTAGATCATGTAGTAGTGGGTAGGAAATGTGCATTTCTACATTGACCCTTAGAAAAAGTTCTAAATATTTGCTCTAACCTCTCTGCTGCCCCAAAGTCTCCTCCAGTTTCATGACTTCCACTCAGATCACAAAGAAAGAAACAACATCTCAAGCATTCAGCTACACACAAATACCAAAGACCTATACCATCTCCTCGCTCCATGTACTTAAACCTAATCAGAACCCATGTGGCCTTTGCCCTGATGACACCACCTTCAAACATCTGGAGTCACTTGATCCAACCAAAACTACATTCATAAACAGATGCCTATATCTAAGGAAAATGCTGACTACTCTAAAACACTCTGTTGTCACCCACTCTTGTCCCTGCTGATCGGAACAACTACCATCTATTGCAAGCCTCCCACGGATTTCTGAAATTATGGAGAAAGCAGTCACTTTTGAGATTCAGTGCCAACCCTAGTGAACTTTACCCAATCTGCCTTCTGTCCCACATGAGGCCAAAACATCAATTTTAAATACATGCTGTGACATCCTATAAATGGCTGATCAAGGTTCACTTAGCATGCTGATCCTCCTCGACATGTCTGCTGCTTTTGATACTGTGCACCTATAAATTCCCTTACACATACTTCAGTATCTGACCCAGTCAGTGTCCCTTGCAACAGATAAATCACTTGAATGGTTCAAATCCTTCCTCAAAAGGAATTCACAATAAGTTCAATGTGGAAGGTTTGCCTCTCCTCCTGCCCAGTGATCTACGGAGTACTCCATGGTCCTCCATTGCCGCACTTACTCCTCAACATTTATGTGGCAAAGCTCCTAATGGAGCTCATTCACTGCCTCAACTTCGTATTCCATGTCTGTGCAGAAGGCATGCAAACATACTTTCGTGTCACAGATTTAGAGACCCAAATTAAGATGTATGTACAGACCTGAAAGCAGTTCAGACCTGGAAGAGTCACTACAGCCTTAAAGCTCAATGACACTAAGACGGAACTCCTAGTATTAGTACCCCAAACTCCTGAAGACAATTGACACCATTTGTCCACTTTGAGTTTTCTTCTGAGAAATTATGCTTATTAAAACTAAGGCTAAAAACCTAGGTACCCTCTGAAATGTTGACCTAAGCCTCAACTCCAAAATCAGGGCAGTGGTGAAATCCTCATTCCGCCAACTAAAATTGTTCAAGACCTCTTTGTTATATATATTCATAGAAAACCACCCCTTGATAGTCGGAGATCTATTAAAGTGCCTGTGAAACTAAAGCAGGTACGTATATGCCTACCTGCGCCCCAAACTAAAAGACTTCAAAAGGTCTAAAGCACTGCTCTACACCTCACCTATGACCTGGTGAAAAAATAAAACATCACCCGGCATTGCAGGACTTTCCACTGGCTGGTGGCACAGAACAGGATTACTTTCAAGGCGCTCTCACTCAAATTCAAATTCCTTGATGGCTCAGCACCTAAATACCTGTATAACAAAATCAGTGGTACACCCAGGCCAGGCCACTCAGCTATAAAAACCTAAATTCCCTTGTGGTCCCTAAAACGAGTAGACATTAGTCTATGCCTGAACAACTTGCCTGAACACCTAAGTATCTCTGAATGCACATCATTCAGAAAACAGATGAAAACCATTTTTAGGTCTCGCCTGTCGATGCGCATGCGCATCGAGCAAGCGAGACTATGGGGGCTTATCCACTCTTTATCCAACTTGCAAGGAATCGTGGCGATTCCTTGCAGTGCCCGTGACTTTTAAGCTCAATGCGCATGCGCATTGAGCTTAAAAGCGCGTGCACATGCCCCCAGCCGCCTGCCTTGCCTACTCTCCCGCCCCCTCACTTCTTGATTGCACGGCCGCTAGGCCGTGCCTCCCCTACTCTCCTCCTCCTACTCTCCTCCCCTCGCCGTCTGTTCCCGCACTCCTCCCACACCCCCGCTCCGCCCCCTCCCCTGCCTGCCATGTCGCGTCGCATTTCTCCTCCCCCCTCCCCACAGCAATGCCCTCCGTTTTGACTCGCTGCCTCCTCCTTGTTTGCTATTTGTTGATTGTATTCATAGTTTGAGGCGAAAAAAATTGTGCTACAAGAATGCTGCATATTAACCATCAAAGTAGGCGTCCATAATACTTTATTTTCCATTTCGACTTAATTATATTTTATTACCTGTTCAAAATCAGTTTTTGCTTTTGGAATCGTGGCATTAGTACGTGCTCCGTTCAGTGTTACAAATATCAAGGAAATAGCTTCAAGATGGCCGCTTTGTTTTACTTACAATACACTTCCCTTCCGTTGCTTTACGTGCATGGGTT
The DNA here is from genome assembly GCF_964263255.1 of Lissotriton vulgaris. Classification (NCBI taxonomy): domain Eukaryota; kingdom Metazoa; phylum Chordata; class Amphibia; order Caudata; family Salamandridae; genus Lissotriton; species Lissotriton vulgaris. The sequence goes on along the minus strand of NC_141697.1, from coordinate 491,952,436 downwards.
GTAGGCCTATCTTCGTTTTTTTTTCTTCATTTAAAGTTCGAGCTTTCAGACGCACCCCTTGTTGTGTTGATTTTTAGGTCCAATTAGAAGCGGTTCGGTATGTTTTTTTTGTTTACATTTTTTTAGAACTGTATTGACGGTGCGTCCATAATACTTTATTTTCCATTTCGACTTAATTATATTTTATTACCAGTTCAAAATCAGTTTTTGCGTTTTGAATCGTGGCATTAGTACGTGCTCCGTTCAGTGTTACAAATATCAAGGAAATAGCTTCAAGATGGCCGCTTTTTTTTACTTAAAATACACTTCCCTTCCGTTGCTTTACGTGCATGGGTTGTAGGCCTATCTTCGTTTTTTTTTCTTCATTTAAAGTTCGAGCTTTCAGACGCACCCCTTGTTGTGTTGATTTTTAGGTCCAATTAGAAGCGGTTCGGTATGTTTTTTTTGTTTACATTTTTTTAGAACTGTATTGACGGTGTTCCTTTCGCTCCGCCAATATTAAAAGAAATGTATGCCCCATAACAATAACATTCAGCAGGGGTATGCGTGTTGTGTGTACATGCCAATATAGTTCTCAATAACGACACGTACTCTTCTTTGGGGCACACTATAATCTGCTGCTCATATGCAGCCATATGCATCCATCCAATGCCCTCTTTCCCACCTCCTCATACCACTGTGCTCTTTCCTCTACAGCCCTTCTTCCTTTACCTCGGTGTAGTGGGAAGATAGATTGACGAACGGAGAAATTCAAGGTAAAGTTTATTACAAGCTCATACAAGGGCCCACAAGGAGCCTGTAGGTCGATGTGCATCAGTGGCATAGCGGGCACAGCGTCTGTGACAGCTGTGACGTCACATAAGTCATCTCCGAACATTCGGAGATGACGTATGTCTCGTGCAGCAGTAAAGAGTGAAAACAGATTCTTCACTACACAATACAAGAACAATTCTCAACATCTCCCTTTTTCCACAATAAAACATGGAAGGTAACTTTGACATGTACAGAAATAAACACTATTCGAGTACATAATCTCCAAAACATTTCGGCATCCTGACAATTCTTCCAGATTTAGATTTAGTACATGCAGTATCACGTGTGCTGTCATAAATCATTTGTCCTCCAGTAGTTTCATTACTCCCACTGGGCAAAACTGGGTCAGGATTAATTGGATCTGTCTCATTAAAACTGTCTTCTTCCGTGCCACTCATTGACCTGTCACACACTTGCACAATCACTCACACAAGTGTGTAATATAACTTACACAGTCATTGGCTAAAACACACCCAGTGACCCAGACATGCACCAATCGTACATAGAAATGGTTCCCTCACAGCTAGTAGGCTTGGTGTCCTTTTGAGAGTTTCAGTGCCTCTTTGTGTCTAGAGGTTTCTTTCAAGTGTGCTTGTTGCATATTTCTCCCTGTCCTTCAATTTTGCAATCACTAAACAGCTTAGCAGAAGCCCTTCCATCGATACAGTTTTTGTGAGATGTTCATGAATACACGCAGAGTCTTTTTTTTTTTTTTGGTTTGAATATCAACATCTGTGGAGATCTGAGAGGTAAAATAAGTTTTACGGGTATCCAGTGTGTCCTCGCAAAGCATATTTATCACTCTAACAATACTGATAAACTTTTAAAATACAGAAGTAATCAACAACCACAACCATGTTTATTTTGAATGTATTGCATTACATGGACTTCAGACTCACCTGCACTTGTGATGGCTTACTTCCTCCCATAGTTGTAACGTGTGTGCTTGTTTTTTATTATGCATCAAGCTCCTAAACCAAACGTGCCTTCCTGGTATTTCATGGTGCTGGAGTCGATAACATGGTTCTCACTCTCTCCTCCTCTATCCCTCTCCCTGCTCTCCTCTTTCTCTCTCTCCCTCTCTCCATTCCCTCTCCTCTCCCTCCTTCCCTCGTCCTCCCTCTCTCTCCCTCCCCTCACTCCCTCACTCTCCCTCTCTCCGTCTACCTCTCTCCCTTTCCCGCACTTTCCTCTTTCCTCTCTCCTCTCTCACCCTCTCCTTCTCTCTCTCCCCATCTCTCTCCTCTCTCCCTCTCTTTACCTTCCCCCTGCTCTCCTTTTTCTCCCCAGCCCCATCTCCCCCTCTGCTTGCTCTCCTCTCTCTCCCTCCCTCCCCTCTCCCCCTGTCCTTCGCTATCGTCCTCCCCATCTCTTCTTACCCTCCCTCTCTCCCTCTACCCTCTCTCCCTTTCCCTCTCTCCCTTTCCCTCACTTCCCTCTCCCTCTCTCCCCTCTCTTCTCTCCCCGTCTCCGCCTCTCTCCCCGTCTCCGCCTCTCTCTCCTCTCTCCCCCTCTCTCTCCTCTCTCCCCCTCTCTCTCCTCTCTCTCTCTCCTCTCTCCCCCTCTCTCTCCTCTCTCTCTCCTCTCTCTCTCCTCTATCCCTCTCTTTACCCTCTCCCTGCTCTCTTTTTTCTCCCTCTCCCAATCTCCCACTCAGCACCACCACAGCATAACTCAGCACCACCACAGCATAACTCAGCACTACCACAGCATCCCTCAGCGCAACCACAGCATCACTCAGCACCACCACAGCATCACTGGTTCAAATATGTTCTTTCAATGTTTCAAGCTGTTTTCAAGCTTTCAAGATTTATTACGATGTTATTATTTCACTTCTGTTCTTGGATTTTCGTCACAATAAAAAACACTGAACATAATCTTCACAAAAGTTATTTAGAAAAGTTTAAGCTATTGACATTACAAATTAAATAAATTATTTAAGTATTAATTATTTTAAAAAATTAAAAGCCACTGTTATTTGTAATATCAATACATCTAAGTCACGTAAATACAAAACATGTTGCATTTCAAATGCTATAGGTGTCACATTTGCGAAAGTTATAACTATTGGCATTGTAAATGACAAAGCTATTAACTTAGCTATTTAAAAAAAAAAAAACATAAATAAAAAAAATAGTCATTTATAAGACCAATAGCTCAAACTTTCCTAATGCGAGACCTATTGCATTTCCAATGCTTGTTATTCCTCTCTTTGATTCCCCCCCCCCCCCCCGAACTCCCTCCTTAACCAATAATCCCCCCGCCCCCCACCCATTGGTCTGATTCACCGCTTGCTGTCTTGCCAGCAATAAGAAGCAATTCAGTTATGCAGGGTGCGCTATACAAAATAAACAAGCCTTTTCATTCCAGGATGAAAACAGTATTCTGTGTGGGGAAATGCCTTCCCTGTCACTCCATACGGGCATGTTTGCTACACTTTATAGTCCAATTACACAAGCAAATTGTACTTCTAATGTTAAGTGTGCAAATGTGGTTGATAAACTGTTGTGAATGTTTGTTAATACCCACAAATTTACGATATTGCAGATGTACGCTAAGTTTCCAGTCGCCTCCCCTTCATTAGTTGCAGTCCACCCTAACCACATGCTAACAATAGGTAAAAATCTGCCATGAAGGAAAAAGATTATCCTGTTGTAATTGGATACTTAGACTCCGTGTTTACAAATGTCGGTCTTGCGTCCAGCTTTGTGGCCTACATCTACAAAAATGTTGAGTTGAGGCAAGTGATATCATTTGCCTGAAATATCACGAAGACCATATTTCTGCAGATTCGTAGAGTCCCTTTCTAGTCGCACTTCATTTTCTAACTTGCAGGGATGGTCGTGATAGACCAATTCACCAGAGTGATTAAGTTTCCCAAATCCATGCTTGAGTAGCTCCTCGCCTCCTCCAGCCCAGGTTTTTTTCTTTGCATTCTGGGGCTTGTAGTCCTGGTTATATACTTGGAGCTACAGGACTACTACTAGTCCTAGAATGGGCCCCGGAAAACTAGAGATGTCTGCTTCACATGCACTAACTATGTGCGCTTGCAGAGAATGTGGCTTGCTGTGTGGTTGAGAATAACCCCACAATGCTATTGGCTTTTGAAACGCGACGCTTTTCACCTCTTTTTATTATATCCTTTGTTTTATGTCTCTGAACATTGTGGAGGTCCCACGTATCCCAATGCTCGATATTAATAGTACCTATTTTGGAACCTCTCTGTTTAACGCAGCTGGACGCCAAGGCTTATTAAATGTGCTCACAGATGCAGTGTCACGTGACCTTGTTTAAGAGCTGCTGTGATTTTTTCTTTTATGGGAATTCAGTTTGTGCTCTAATGAGCCAGAAATGCCCATTTGAAGGGTTTTTGGAACTCTCTGTACAGATTATACTGTGGGGACCGACTCTGGAGAATGTGTTTATTTTCACAAGTGGGGAATTCGCATCCCACCTTTTAAATCCTCATCAACAAAGGGAGGGTGTGATTCCTTTACTTAGCGAAGGACTTAATGGCTGTTCTCAGAAGTGTAAATTGGTTCCTGGCACAGGGCGTTCATTTGTGTTTGTTTTCTCTTTGTCTCCGCAGGCCTCGGCATTGCTTGCTTTTGGCATTTGCGTCGGTGTCTCCAGTCTAACCCTAATCACCTTGAATTGGATTAACAAGGAATGAAGGCATCACCTGGGCAGCCCATTCGGCGGGATTTGGGCAACCTCCGTGCAAGCAAAGGTGGCCAAACAGCGAGTGGGAATCTGCAGAAACTTGTTCTTTCCACTGCACAGATCCTAAATGAGAAAAGGACCCACGACACAGGCGGTTTATATTTCTATGTTTACATCACGTTTACAATCGTACAAAATAAATAGTGCAATCGAAACCAGTTTATGGATATACTAATATATGTAGCATTATTACCCTACTTGTTTTGTAGGACACCTTTCTTCTGACTCTGTGGTGTTCCCTAAAGTCACATCCTGCCATTCAAGTGTACTTGGCCAATGCGGGTTTTCTAGAAGGGCACACGAGAATGCAGTCCTATGCACGTATTTTATTTTTCTACAACAAAACATAACTTGAACGTCTCAATGAAGCCGGCCCATTGGGCAGCTCTCTAATGCACTTCTTTTAATCTTGTGGGACTTTTGCTGAGTAGCCTAGTATTGCTCTTCCTTCAAAGTACGATGCTGACAGCAGTACCTTCGACTTACGTACGGCTTTTGTTGTGATGCACAACCAGTGCTTAATTTTAGCCAGTGTTTGCAGGTGGGGCGCACCCTACTTATTTCTGAGGGCGACCACTTGTTTTCCCTCGTCAGATTTCCCCCCGAGCAGAAGAGAGAAAAACACAAAGCTGGAGGAAGAGAAAGACCGACAAAGAAAAATAGTGCCAACAAAATAAAGCAGGGATGGAAAAGAACCGGAAAGAGTGAGATAAAGCAACAGGGAGTATCTGGTGTTTGATTGAAGAAGCATGAGTAACAATCAAGAACACACAGCCTTGGTATTCGGCACGCGGATATGTCCGTGCTGGCTGCATCCTACTGAGCAAAACTTTGGGCATTGTCACCTGTAAATTAGCATTAGGCACAATTATTGTGGACAGTGCTGGTAGTCTTCCAAAGTAGCTTCAGTTACTGCAATGAAAATGAATACTAAACTGATTAATGAGCATTGAAGGAAATGTAGCCTCACAAGGGCTCTTTGTGCCTTGTATATAGTATGCAATACAAAAAAGTGAACCTTACTGCATTCTTTCGTTGGCAATCTGTAGCCCAACCATTACGTTGTCAATCTCCATGAAGACAGCGAAAAACCACGACAATCTGCTTCTGATAAACTACGCTGCCATACGTTCCCCAATAGTTGGCTGTTGTTGTATTGCTTTTCTGATTTCGAAACTTGTTCCACCTATGTCACAAGCTTGTAACAAAATGCGATGTGCTGCTTTTTTCACATTTGTGTCAAATTTGCATGTACTGATTGTGTCATATGGCAACTGATGTTTCTCAGTGTATCACTGCACTATCACGGCTGCATTGGTGCACAAGCGTGTGCACAGAGTGTAATATGGTATTTATTACTATTGTTGAACGTGAGGAGGGGACAAGACTAAAAAAATACATAGGTTCAAATGGGACATGATGCCTCTAATCCAGACTCTACATTATTAAACGGCATATTCCTCCCAGTCGATCTGTCTGTGGGGTTTATGGCATGCTTTTTCATGTGTAATAGTTATATACAAAGATATTTAACAGGAATTCGGAAAGGAGGGGTTTAAATAATTTCAGTCACATTTAAAGGCCTACTATACATCAGTAGAGTTGTATTTTCTGTTACTGTGATGTGATCACATTAATTAGTCTGCAGTGTTGCAATAACATCGACATCGACCTTTGCCCTGTACATTTCTTACAACGGTATTCCACTAACGTCTATTATTTGTTAGCTAAGTACCTTTTAAATATGTACCATTCACATGCTGCACAGATAAGAGGCTCTGTATACTAAGCTTACAGAGGAACCCCACTCTTCCTAATTCAATTCAATGTACCTCTCCAAGATAACACTTACCATATTATACCAGCACCTACCCAAAACTGCGCCCCTAAATGGATTTAAAGGGATACTGTAGAAAACAGCACCTACCCAACAATGGACCCCTAAATTGATTTAAAGGGATACTGTGGAAACGATGACACTATTATCTTGTTTATCATATACATACCCCATGCCATGCAATATATTTAGCAATGAGTTTAAACTGTCATCTTATGTTCTCATTTGTCCAAAAGGTAGTATGTTAGAGCTATATAAATACTGAACTTTGGGGTTTTATGATGCCCGCCAGCTTCTGTAGGTTGGTTCGACTGCTTACTTTTGCTCTGCATTCCGGGGGAGTAGATGGTAGCATCCTTCCTCTAGATATGTAGGTTACAAGAATACAAAGGGAGATTCTTAGCTGCTTTTTTCACAACAGGTGCTAGTGTTCTATATTTACAGTTTAAAATGAAGGGAAGTTTCATTGTATGTTTACACAGGCGTATGTGCAATCTATTTCTTCTGATAAGGCGCACCGTGGTTCACAGTACTGGAAACTGTTGCATGTAACCTTTTTGACGGATGGCTAACAGTGATTAATATGGCACTTGCACACACTGTACCTTCAAGCTGTTGCAATACTACATGTTAGTTTATTTGCGTATTTTTTGTTGAACCGTAAAGTATGCAAATACTATACGTTTGTTAACACAAGAATACATAACAGCCATATTCGAGAGTTAACTATGAAAACAATGTGAAATATGTTGAATTACAAGACAGGGTATTATACACCATTTGGAAAGTCTGTGATCAGGTAATAGCTGCTTAGTAAGTTTGTGAACAACTAATGGAGAACAGGAGGGTTCTGTTAATACTACCTCAAAATAGACTGGGGAGAGCTTAGGTCCAAATTGGTTAGGAAAATACTCAGGATGATCATACGTGGGCATTGCTTGCTTTTGGGATTTCATTATTTATGGTTAAATAAATTGCTGCATGTCGCGACATAATGTGGCTAAGACCAAAAGAAGATTTTAGGGGAGAGGATGTGGTGTTACGGCAGAGCTGACGGCTTTGGAACTGTGGAACTATTTTCCAGTCTTGGTATCAGCTCAGCAGCCTGCAGTTCTGGGCAAATCACTTAATATCCTCGTGCCTCAAAGACAAAAAAGACAAAAAAGAATAATCTTGCCTTGTGTAATGTAACTGTTGCTTATGTAAAACGCACAAATAACTTTGGATCGAGTTTGCGTTCCAAAAATGAAAGAAAAAGAAAAGATGTTTTGCGGTATCCATAGAAATGGAGCCCCAATCTACTGACCATATTCCATAAGATTGAGAAGACAACAGTTAGCCTGAAAAAGCTCTACAATAGGCTGTATGTGCCATGATCATCACTATCCTATGATTATTTAATATACAGCATCTTTGTCAGGCGTGGCACCTGCTCTCTGTATGCATCATGCTGAAACAGCACCATAGTGCATCCTTTTACGGACACTGTGTAAAAACAAAATGAATTGTGGGTATTTTTAAAATGTTTTTAATGTATGTATTTCCCTTGCCTTTTATGATTTTAACAAAAATCGAATAAAGTGTATTTTGACTGACTGACTGCATCCTTGAAGCTCTCAGGGCTTGATTTGCAAAAGGTCTTTCTTCTCATGGCGGAGCCTTGCAGTTGTGGGGAAGTCTCCGTACTCGGGAGGAATCCCACATTGAGAATTCTCATTGTGGAGATTTTGCCCTGAGTGCAGAGACTCCCTGACAACTGCAGAGAGTCCGCTATGAGTGTGGAGGTCTTTGGGGAATCAGGCCCATTGTGTACAGCTGGAAGACCCTATCCCTACAAAGGCAACAACACCTGTGCGTACGCCTAGGAAAGTGCCAAGTGACAGAGGCATCTCATTCTGCACTTGGCAGGCTTCATTAGACCTTCCGTCTCCGACAGCCATGAACCCACCATCTGTGCCTTCCCCCATCCCTCTGAAACACATACACACAGACACACACACATTCCCTAGTGGAAACTATCCGGCTAATAGCAGATAGAGTGGATTTGCTGGAGTGGTACAAACTCACCCAGTACATTGGGTTAGGATAGGGCACTTGTGGTGTTGTCTTTAACAACAATTTATTTATAGTGTAGAAAACATCCTTTTCCTCCCTACACCACTAGACATGATACTTAATCTCCAATACCAAGTCTTTGCATTGCCATATTACAATGTACACTTTCCTAATGTTGCACTGATAGGTGAGGTAAAATGCTGCCTACAACATCTCTTAAGTGCATTAGTTCCTTCCACTAGCAAATCAGAAAACCCATTTTCTCTGAAGTCAGTTTTCTGTGTTTGAAGATTACACAAGAACAGCACCTGTACTAGAGAAGCGTTTTCAATTGTTGTTTCTACTGATTCTGTCAGTATTAATCTTTATTTGGTAAATAAATTCACCATAAAAGAATGCAAATCAATAGACAATAATATCAAATTCATAGTTGATAAAAGCAAGCAGTATAATTGCTCATAAGACTTTGAACATTAATACAATTAATCAGGTCTCGTTCTCCTAGACACCCAAACAGCTCGTAAAAAGTATTGAACAGAAAAAACTAAATCTCAAACGGGAGCGTCTGAAGATACATCAGGGTAGGCCTAACTTATTCCAAATTCAAAGATTTCAACAAGGGAATTAAAATCTACAGAATGCTAATTTGTATACTAGTAACAAAACATATCATCATTGCAACTGAAATGTACGCTTCACACGTCTGGAGCATTATTTTCCGCATCAGTTCTTCATCATGTAAAATTAGATCAACTTCATCATGTAAAATTAGTGCTCTTTGAAGCCCTAGACCAGGTTGGAGCATCAGTTCATGCACTATGATTCAGTTGTCTTTTGTAACGGCAGAAATTATCTGTGTAGGACAGACAGAGACACTGCCTTCCATAGAACAACAGTGCATTAGACAGACACCATTAGCAAGCTGACAGAAAGCAGGAACCAAAAAGCAGTAATGTACAGTTATTCTCTCAAATGCACACAGGAAGGACAGTAACATGTACACTTTGACATACAATGTTGATGTTCTTTTAGAGAAGTTTATTATTTTTTATAAAACAAAATCGCAGTTTACCACAAAATAATTGTATGCATTAGACACTATACAATGTAGAATATTACTGCACATCACAAATAAGAGGTGTATAACTGCTGCTGTTGCAAAGGAAGAGATACCATGTGTATGGACTCTCCTTTAGATGGGGGTGTACCAATATAGGTATTAAGACACTCACAAATACACAAGAAAAGGGAAGATAATACATAGCCGATCTGCAAATCAACCCATTACCTTGCATGAAAACAAAAAATGTAGATTTAAAAATCCACACTAAATTGAATCACATTTGTCCAAACAATTCTAAATGTGCAACAAGGATATTTCACGCATTGCCACTTTATAAAGTTCTTATATTCAATCATCTACTGAAAAAAAATCTGTTAGATTTTCACAGTTTAAGATGTTTTTTTTTCCATGCTACTTTCCGAAGATATTAATGAAAGTGGGGTTATATAACATGTTTAACCACATCGCTGCGGCAGCTATTCCGCCGCAGCGCTAAGAGGGCGGGGCGGCCGCATGCTGGTGACGGAACCGCTCCATCACCAGCCGCGGTTGGGCTGTGCTCATGACGGAGCGGTTCCGTTATGGCCCCGCCTGCTCAATAGAGCGCGCCGCGCAGGCGCGTAATCAGTGCTGCGCAGGCACGTAATCAGCGCCACGCAGGCGCGGCGGCCGGGCCATGACGGAACCGCTCCGTCATCAGCACAGCCCAACCGCTGCTGATGACGGAGCGGTTCCGTCATCAGCATCGAACGGGTCTATAAGGAAATGTATCAAATTGGTGTTTTATAGTGCTTTCTAAACCATTGCTGAAAGCTCTTTGTGATATCTCCTCCTTGTTGAGGTTACCATCGAAAAAAAAAATAAAAAGAAACCAACAAAGGGGTGCATTGTCCTCCTCCACTCACAATACACAAAAATAGGCAGGTAGCCTTTCTATTCTGTGTGGTCTGAAATCAAGGAGTGGTTTTTGTACCGGAAACAGGGCAAAACAATTGAGGAACAAGGGCAATTCCAAAATTTCCTAAAGACCCTTCATCACGTAACTCGTATCACAGAAGTTTTAATGTACAAATTGTGGCATTGTTGTACTTTAAGGGTGAGAATTGAGGTGCTGTATGACCGGTTTGGCCCTAACTTTAATTTTCAGATACTTTGTGTAGGCTTGAATGCACTTCAATTAGTGTCTCTGAGAATGCTTTAATCCCTTTGATCCCAATTCAATAGTATATGCTGTATAGAAAAAAAGTTTGTTTTGTAGCTTAAGCACTCATTTTAGATGTTATTCTCAGTTGACGGACATTAAACACACTAACCAATTAATACGTTGTCTTGTATATTAAAGAATGTATTCTGATCTTTGTTTGACACCTAGGGAGATGTGAAATGTTTCTTCACTGTAATGCTAGGTATGAGAACATAATATGATTATAATGCTTTCACCCATTCCAGTATTCATTTATGATAATTAACTGTGTAAAGTTGTTGAAATCTTTAATCAGTGTTCTTCCAAATCTTGATTTTTAACTTGGACTTTGCTTTGTTCAAGACTAGATGTCAAATTGATTTCAACAATAAAATACTAAAATGTTTATGTTCACCATTTCAATGTTTTCTTTGCACCATAATGTGATCGTTGTATACACATCCTTATTCATCCGACTCAAAATATTTCACCTCTTGCTTAAGTGGATAGTCATCAGACATATATTTGTTCTTCAGATCTAATTACATATTTGGCCTTTCATACACTTCTATCCCTATACCTTAATCTTTGGTAGGAAGTTCCTCTTTGTCTCACATATGGGCAGTCACTTCATGAAGCTGTTGGTGGCTCTCTGTTGCTTAGGTATGTAGCTAAAATCCTTGTTTTGAGTTAATAAAAAAATATTTTAGTAATCAGTAAGTTTTTCAAAAAGACCGAACTTTAGGAAGCCATTCATTTAAACCCCAGATTCAAGGTCTTTTCTATCCTTACCTCAGTGGTAAAAGTTGTGACGTCAAATGTTTTTAGTAAAATATTGCATACAGCTGTAGTCTCATGTGTTTATGTTTGTATAGCATGGTTTTAACCCGTGGGTAAGGGCGGCACAGCCCTTACATAGATGAGAAGCTGATAGCTAGTGTTACAAATCAGTGCACTGCTAAGGCGAGGGGGGAGGAGATGAGGCTACCATGAAAAGTTGGTAGTTTAAGTGTAAGTTGTGCTAATGAGAGGCTCGTGAAAAGTGCTTTTTGTAATTCAAGTTATGCTGTGTCCATTTCATGGACTAGGTTTCAGATATCATTCATCATAAAGAAGTATATGATGTTGCTTAGGGTTTGTAGATGGTAATTAGCAGACTTAGATATTGCTTTGATGTGCGTGTCAAGGTTGAGATTTCAATCTAGGATGATGTCCAAGGATTTTGCCATGCAGGGTATGGATGTTAACCAACTCTGTTAAGTTGTTTGGTTCATTCTGTTGCTAGCTTGCAGCTTTGTTTGGGAATGGTGATGAGGAACTTTGATTCTTGAGAGTTGAGGTTGAGATTTGTGCTTTTCTGTCACAACTTGATATCTGACATGCACTTGGATGCTATTTAAAGTGTCCAATGTCAGATACAGCTAGCTTTCATAAGCATATTAATACATTAAAAGAATGTGTTTCCGCAAAAGATTATCTAATAATTTGACATAAAGATAGACCAGGTTGGGGGCCAGGATGAAGCCCGGTGGCTCACCAAAAAGTGAAGCATGAATTTTGATTCACAATTTTGCTCTGGTTGAATTCTGTGAGAAAGGTAGGATTGAAACCATTGAAGAACATTGTCTTAAACACCAGTTCACTCCCTGGGAGGAATGTTTAGGATGTCATGATGGAGCCTTTCAAATACTGAGGATAGGCCTAGTACTACTAGAAGAAAGGCTTTGCTTTTGGTTAGGGAATTACTCTAACCGGGCTTAAGGAGCCTTTCAAGTAATACATTGTTCATGGAAAACTGAAAATGTGCATGTTCAAGGAAGTGGGTTTTAATTTAGCCTCTAGTTAAAGGCACAAGCTACTGGCCCAATGCATTTCCACTGTAATGTTTGTGGAGGTATATAGGGTAACACTAATGTAAGCCTCACCCAAATAAAGAAATCCTATATATGATGTGTGTTTTGAAGGTTTAATCTAGACTTCACATGTGCTCTCAGGTCAAGAAATGGCTCTTGAGTTGCTTTCTTGTAGGAGACCCATGAAGAGGAATAAAGCAGAATTAAACATAATCTCAGTTACAGCATACGTAAACATAATCTTGATTACTCTGAAAACAGTGATGGAAATAAATCCCTGTTTGCTGTGGGCAGCCAATAGCTATGACATAACCTTATTTATTACATTTAGATTTGATCATTTCACTAATCTATTATCCCTGTCTAAATGAAGGGGCATGCTTTTTCTAGGTCTTTTTGTGTTTTTTTATACATGATAATTCGTCACCTGAACTTTCTATGCATTTCTTGTTTTTCTGTAAATTTTGAGTAGAGCCATAAAAGACTCATTGTCCTGATTTTGAGACAAAGCTACATTAAAGCATGCTGTCCAGCTGTTTTATTCTTCTGTTATCATTTTCACCCTATGTGTGTCTTGTGGTAGGGATGTTTTAGCGGCTGCTACAATTACATTAAGGAATTGACCTTGTTATTATAATTGACCAGTTATTATAATTGTAAGAAACACATTACAAAACAATAAATGAGTTGATTAGCTAAATTATCAGTAACATATTTATTATTATTTTTTTTTGTAAGATTTTATTTGCATTTGACAATTATACATTACATCATTTGCGTGTATAGAGGACAATGTCACGCCTTAGTCATTCCGATGCTCGTGATACACAGCTATTCAGCCGACAACCTTCTTGTCCGGCAGCGATTATGATCATGGTGCGTCAAGTTTTCAATCAGTGTATACAGAATTAATAGTCTTACTTTTTAATTACTTATTTTAAGTTAGAACAGAACTATAGACTCATCAGGAATTATGAACAGTTCAATAGAGCTTCAATACACGGACATTCATCTATATCGGTGGGGCTTTACTGATGTACTACGCTGTATTCTACCCATGAGTTCCCCATGGTCTCTTACCATCACAACCATATCCCTCCCCGCATCCTATTCATGAGTATGTATTAGTTCCCAAGTTCGTCCTCCTCATCAGAGCTATTCTCTCCCTCCTCCGGCAAAGGTTCACACAGTTCACCTCTATACTTGTTCCAGGGTAACCAGATCCTGTTCCACTTGAGAGAGTTAGCCCTTATTTTATAGACCGCACGCTCGGTAACCATCAGTTTATCCATGTGTTTGCACCACTGTGCTAATGTCGGTGTGTCTGCCGCCCCCCATTTCTGTGCTATATCGCGCTTGGCCACCATCACTCCTATCACCACCCACTGTTGGCCTTGTCCAGGAAGATCCGTCCTCCCCCACACCCCTCGGGTCTGGTGTAAGTGAGACTTCCAGTGTTTGTGAAATGGTTCTCATAATTCGCCTCCAGTATTCTCTAATGACCGGACATCCCCAAAGTGTGTGTAGGAGTGTCCCTTCCTCTCCACAGCCTCTCAGACAGTTCGGATTCTGCGCTCTGTGTATTCTATACAAAGCGGTTCTTGTGTAGTAGACCCTATGAAGTATTTTAAATTGTACTAGGCGGAATCGGGCCGATACTCCGGCCTCTCTCGGGGATGCCAGTGCAGCATTCCAGTCTGTTTCGTCCATTTCTCCCAACTCCGCCTCCCATTTATCCCGTAATTTAACTAGTGGGTCCGGTAGATTATTTAATAGTTTTCGATAAGTGAGTGATGTAGCTCCTGATTGCATATAGTCAGTGAGCAGGCGGTCTTCTAATGGAGATGATTCAGGGACTTTGGTCCCCGGCTCTATGGCCGTCATCAATGCGTGTCTGATATGTATATACCTATATGTCTCAGTGGATCCTAGGTCATATTGTTGTTGTAGGAGTGAGAATGGGATCATACCAGTACTCGTCCATAGGTCTCCAACTGTGGAGATTCCTATGTTGTCCCATAGGGTAAATCCTTTGCTATTTCTCAGGCAACCCAGTGCTTTAGTATCCCACAGGGGTGTGAGTTTGGTTATAACATCCCCCCATTTTAATCTAGCCTGCGCCTTATGCCATAATATTACCGTGTGCTTTGTCGGGCCTATTAATTTAGTCAACAGACGTTTGTTATATAGTGGTGCCAATAGGCTGTGTGTTCCTAATTGGGTTCTGTCAGCCATATATGCCGGGTCGTCTTGTGGTGCGTGGAGCCATTGATTTATCACCTTAAGTTGGGACGCCCAGTAATATAACTGTAAATTTGGCAGTGCTATCCCACCATCGTACCATCCACGGTTAAGTTTTGTATGAGCCACGCGAGCCGGACGTTGTCCCCATAGCAAACCTGAGAGGACTGCTGTCACCTTCTTAAAATATGAGGGTGGGACAAGGGTCGGTGTGTTCTCCAATATATATATAAAAAACGCGGAAGTGCCTTCATTTTAAATAAAGCCGCCCTACCCAGAAGCGTCAGTGGTAAATTCGCCCAGTGTCTTGTATCTGCCTTTAAGCGAGTGAGAGGGGGTAATAAATTCTGCGTGAAGTAGTGCGAGGCGTCTCGGGTTACATAAATGCCTAGATATTTAAACGAGGGGTGTGCTATGGTCAGTTGGCATTCGCTTGGTATAGGCGGCAGGGGACCCTTCAGTTCATATATAATCGATTTTGACCAATTTATGGTGTAGCCTGAGTAAACACCGTGTGCATTACACAGGTCAAGTAGAATAGGAATACCTGCAGCCGGATCAGACAAGTATATCAACATATCATCAGCATAAAGGGAGACCCTGTCTTCCCAATGATCCCCCCAACTTACCCCCTTTAACAAAGGAGTGTCTCTAATGATAGTCGCTAACGGTTCCAGAACCAACGCAAACAGCAGAGGAGAGAGAGGGCAGCCCTGCCTCGTTCCTCTAGCCAATGGCATGTCACGTGAAACGTGGCCATTTGCCGTCACATGTGCCACCGGTTCCGTATATAAGAGTTTTATCCACGCTATGAATTTAGGGCCGAAGCCCATGTGCGCTAGAACTGCGAAAAGGTATGGCCACTCCACTAAATCGAATGCCGTCTTGGCGTCTAGCGAAAGAATGACCGCTGGTTCTGACAATAGGGGGGCACGCGCCAGCGCGCCATGGACTCTGCGAAGGTTAAGTGCTGTGCTCCTATGCGGCATAAAGCCAGATTGGTCTGGATGGATCAAGTGGGAAAGGTGGGGCATCAGTCTGGTAGCCAATATCTTTGCCAGTATCTTGGCTTCCGCGTTGAGTAACGAGATTGGTCGGTATGAGGCACAGTCTGCTGGTGGCTTACCCGGTTTTGGGATGGCAACTATAGTGGCCAACCGCTGATCCAGGGGCAGTACCCCCTGCTCCAAGCTATCCTTGAACATCGCCAATAATGGCTCACTTAGTGTATCAGACATTGTTTGATACCATTCAACCGGGATCCCGTTGGGGCCCACTGCTTTTCCTGTGTGAAGTGTGTTAATTGCTGCCTGAACCTCTTGATTCATTTAATTCCTGTCACATCGTTTTTTGATTTGCAGGTAGAAGCATTATGGGTAGGGTAGTTTTATTTCATTTCATTTCAGTCACGAGCACTTAATGACACAGTAGGGCACCGGGAAGCAATTTAGGTTTAACAAGGAACACGCGCGCTAGCAGAATTTAAGAAAGGCTTGAGGGAGGAGGCAAACTGATGGCATTTTAGTAAACGAGGAAACACACGCAAATTTCGAGCTGCCGGTTTTACGAGGCAAATAGATAGCGCACTAAGGGGGTTGATTACACCACAGGGAACGAGGGTGAGGGAATTCTTAGTTATATACTCAGCATATTTTCAGTCACACAGGTCTTTAAGAGGGGAGGGAGTAATTACATCTAACGTCAGATCGTGTTAAAAACACAGCTAACTTTACCATGTAAAAATGAAATGTTTATTGTTTTAGCATAATCGTTGATGCAGTTCTCTTTAATTTATTTTCAGTACCCCTGAAGAAGAACTAATGTTCGAAATGCATTGGGTTATTTACTGTACTGGCTTAAGGACGGTTGAAAGCACATGTCAATGTTTTAAGCTTATGGCAGCATTTGGCATTTGAAAATGCGGAATAAAACATTCCACTTCAACCTGGCTGTCTCCGAAGTGATTCTTAAAAAGTATGGAGTATTTGGAGAAAAAAAAGTTCTATTGGATTAAAACGGATTACTTAGGTTCACTTGGAGAAATTTGTCTACTGTTTGAGGAAAGTTCCCTCATTTTCGCAGTGCAGCAGCAAGGGATACAAACGTTACCCCTTTGTTCCATTTCTTGAACCTCTTGTATTGTCAGGTCTGCCTCCAGTTCCTCCACTGCGTCTTGAAGCAGGGTTGGGGTGCGAACCGGTTGGAGAGCCAGCGTCGCAGCAGCCTCCGTAACTACCCTTTTAGGAGTGTGTACCTCTTGAAAATGATCTGCAAGGAGATCAATTATTTCCGATGGGTGCGAGTGTAGTGTTCCACTGTGGTCTGCCAATTGTAGTATGGTCCTGTTACCTTCTTTTCTCTTATCTAACCAGGCCAGTTATTTACTGGCCCTGTCACCTATATCATATATTCTATTCGCTGTTGCTGTTATATTCTCCATCATTTGTAGACGGATATGATCAGTGTGGGCTTGTTGGCTTAGTGTAAGTGTATGTAATGTTTCCTCCGTCTGGTGTTCCATGTGGGCTACGTTTGCTATCTCTAGGTCCAGCTCTAGGTCCCGCAACTCCTGCTGCTGCATGCGTTTATGTCCCGTTATTGTTGTAATGGCATGACCTCTCAAGACCGTTTTGTATGCTTCCCATAAAGTAGTGGGGGAGGATACCGAACCAGTATTTTCGGCAAAATAGTGCCGGGTCGCCTTTTTCAGTTCTTTCCGTACATGTGGTACCTTGATATACCCCGGATGGATTGGATACAGTCTTCTGCGCACCCTCCCAGAGCATGAGATGTTTAGTATTAAGGGGGAATGATCTGAAACACCCCTGGGCCTGATCTGCACATCACTAATTGTAAGTTGACCGTACCCCAATGTAAGAAAGTAGTCTAAATGGGACAGACTATTATGGGTTGCCGAGTAATAAGTGTATTTCCGATCCTCCGGGTAAACGTGCCGCCAAACGTCCACCAGCCCTTGTGCATCAATGAATTCTTGAAAGCGGTACGAACCAGACACGTGCACTCTGGCCGGGTATCTATCCTGCGTGTTGTGTGCCACTGCGTTGAAGTCTCCCCCCACCACCAGGTCATCTTCTGGGAGATCTAACAGTAATTTCCCTAACTCGGGTAGAGTGGTCGTGTGCAGTGCCGGTGGAATGTATACCGAAACCACGTTAAGTGGTTTGCCCTCCCACTGTCAAATCGCCACAGCAAAGCGGCCATGCTCATCGGTTCTCGTGGAGTGTAGTATAAAACGGGATGCCTTTTTCATCAGTATACCCGTTCCACGAGATCCGGAGGTAAAGTCTGAGTGTACCACCATACTGTATCCCCTTCTGTCCAATGCCTTGCTCGCCGTTCCCACTAGGTGTGTTTCTTGAAGAAGGATTAAATCTGGATTCAGTCTCTTAATTCCCTGCAAGACCAGCCCTCTCTTTATCTTATCCCCAAGACCTCTCACATTCCAGGACATCACTTGTAGTGGAGGTATCGGACCTGTGCTTATATTCTCATGTTGAGGAGTAGATTGTGAGTCGCGTGCCATGCATACCTATCGGGTTTAGTCTGTACATTCCAACATCTACGTGCCATAGTACTCGGTACATACCCCTGTAATCTTTCAGTTCGCCATGTTGCCTATTATTTCCCTGAGTCAAACAAAACGAAAAACCATGAACCCCCCCCCCCACACCACGAACAACCCCCCTCCCTGCCCCCCTGCTATATGTACTCAGAACTGCCCCCCCCCCCAACTTAGCAGAGTGCCTGTCCCATTCCCCACACCAAATACTTGCTCGCGGGGGTGAAGAGTCTCCGGAGCCGGCGGCCCCTCATACACTCCATGGAAGTCCTCAGCCCAGTGTCCTGTAGCCGGCCCCCAGGCAGAATCCAAAACTAAGAAGCAAAATTGGTATGTCCTTTATGAAGATTAGTGTCCCTTGCTGGCGCCTTCCTCCACCGTGTCCTCATCTTGTGAGTTGTCTTCTTCCGTCCTGTGAGACGTCTGCCAGCCCTCTGGGAGTCCCACGTTTTTGTCCTTTTTTGATCTGTTGGATCTACGAGGTTGTGTCGCCGGTCTCCACCCATCAAGCCAGTCTCTCGCAAGGTCAGGTGTATCAAAGAACCACGTTTTATTGTCCGATGCCACCCTCAATCGTGCCGGAAAAAGCATGGAGTAGGGGATCTCTCTCGCCCTCCGTTCCTTCTTGACCTCCAGAAATGTCCTTCTTCGGCGCGCAACTTCCGCCGTATAGTCCGGGAAAAAGGCCAGAGTGGAGTTGAGGATCTTCACCGGAGGGGACACCCTAGCTGCCTGCAAAATGGCGTCTCTGTCCTGGAAGTTGAAGAGCCGAGCCAAGATGGGTCTCGGCGTCGCTCCCTGCTTAGGTTTACCCCCCGGAACCCGATGTGCTCTTTCCACAGAGAAAAAGGCAGACAATCCCTTGGGTTGGAGCTCTTTTTTAATTAGGTCTTCCACGTAGAGATCAGTTGCTCTAACACCTTCGGATTCCGGTACGCCAAGAATTCGTATGTTGTTCCTTCTTGAGCGACCTTTCTGGTCATCCAGCTTTTCCCGCAATGTTCTGTTCTCTATCGCCAGTTTTTGCATCTGTCTGGAGCTCAGAGACGTCCTCCACTAGGGACTTCGTGATCACTTCCATCGATTTCACTTTCTCAGACATTTTTTGGAAGTCGGCACGGATCAATGTGATCTCAGTAGAGATTGAGCCCACGGTAGCCTGTACTTGAGTTAGTGTCTTCATGACATCGTCCAATGTCGTTTTTTGCGTGTTCGTCCCTTCCGCCATCTTGCCGGCTGGGGCCGACGGGGAGGACGATGCCCCACCACTGGCAAATCAATCAATTTGGGTCTGTGTGGCGCCCCCTCTCGCGTTCTTTCCAGCCATTATCACCCCTCCGTACCCTAGAAGCCTCACAGGGTTCTCCGCCCAATCGTTCGGGGCGTCACGGAGAGCTGGTGTGTAGGTGGTAAACACCAGTCTCCTTATGTGGGTAGCGGGCCACCCCCTCCCCGCACGCTCAGTCCTTGGTTTATGATTCCTTCAGCGGGTCAGGTGCTGGTGCTATGAGGCCAGAGGTTCCACTCTCAAAAGTTGATCTCGATGGGGAGGCGACGGTGTCCAAAGGCAGTCGACTCGTTGAGTATTATGCCCCAAGATGGCGGACCAGTCCTTTGTTCTCCTTAGGTTTCGGTTTCACTTGTCTGCCGTCCGGAGGAACTTTCTCCTGATCACTTGGAGATCGGCTCCTTAAATGTAGTCGTGGCTAATGAAGACAGTTGAACAAGTCTTGCCGCTTCCGAGCTCATAAGCCACTTTCCGGATTGCGGTCGTGCATTTCTGGTGGAGACGAACCGAGCCTCCCTCGTCTCTTGTCGGCCGACAGTTCAGGACATGTCCCGGCTTCTCATGGCAAACAAGGCCTCAGTGTCGTCTCGACGTATTTTCTGTTTCCAGTGTCGGACAGACTTCTAAGTTGCTGCCCTGGGTCCTGCCCGGTCCTAGGCTTCGGAACCCTCCGTTAGAGCTTCTTTTCTGCACGGATAAGTGGTCGGATATTAGGAGAGGCCGTCCGGTCTACGGAGCTCCTCTGTTAGGCTGCCGCCATGCTCGGCTCCTAGCCACGCTCCCGTCAGTAACACATTTTTGAGTACACTAGTCTGATTTAAATATTTTATTTTTATTGGGTTTCCTGTAGTTGTGCATTTATAAATGTTAGAGATAGATGCCGTTTCATCCTTTTTTAAACAACTGTAATGTGTCAGTAATTAAGAAATAATATATATATATATATATATATATATATATATATATATATATATATATATATATATATATATATATATATATATATATATATAATTTTATGGTTTCAGAAAATGAGCTTGCAGGAATATCACGGTTATTAAAAGTGTGCTGCGTGACTTTTCTCTAACGCTGTACATTGACAAGTCACTCACCTACAGTGCACTTCCTGTCCAAGATCTATAAAGGTTGAAAAGGTCTGGTGCCTTGCAGTGTTATTATTTTCTGTACTTAACTGCCTGAGTTGTTCCTGTGGTCCCTTTCAACTTCTCGCTCGGAAGTCTCTACTAGAAGGTAACTTGTTGATGCTTTAAAACACGTTTGACATCCATGGGTTGTTGGTTGAGGGAGGTGTGAGCCATTCCTATGCAACAGCCACAATACTAGTCATAATGAACCACAAACGTGACTAAATTAACCTGTGCTTAACTGTTGTAGCTTGGCACAACAGCAGTCAGACTTAACCTAGAGGCAATGTGAAAAGTATTAATGGAACACTCCAACAGTAACAAAGTGACAATAAAACACAAGAAAGATTCCAAATCAAGTTAGAAAAGAAATTAAAATGTAATAAATAAAATGACATCAAAACAATAAAAATACAATCAATAGAACTGAAGTTATGATTCGTAGAGTTTTAAGTGAAAATTAGGGCCAAAAATACCAAAGGGCGAACCTTGGGGATCCGGTCATGCGAGTCGGGATTTAAGGCTGGCCGCGATAGAGCATAGTTCGGGTACACAGAGTGAATTGGGCCCGGTCTTGGCTTACCTAAGGACTTAGAAGACATTTTGAAGATAAATGACTGAGAAGGTTAAGTTCAGCGGGTAAAGGCAACTGATGGTGTCAGAGGAGGAGTCACCATCAATGGAGACCCAATGGACGGAAGATTTCTACTTTGGATTTAGTTGCTTTTTTGGAACTTGAATATCTCCAGTGAGACAAAACTGCAAGCTGTGGCCCATGAGGGCTTGAGGAGGCTGGAAACCATTTCCGAGATGAGCTGCTGAACAAGATTTACTGCAGTGGGGAAGAACATGGCGGGAGCTACAGTTAATTCAGGCCGATTGACTATGCACTTGGGCAGATCGGCGAGAGGTAAGTCCCCAGTCGCAAGTCAGTCTCACTGTGCTTCGTGGCTGAATTTGCATTAGTCCCAAGTTTTAGATTTGCAGCTATCTGGACACATTCAGCACCACTCCCAAGGGTCCAGGACTGATTGGGCACCCCTTGGAAGGTCAGGAATCACTCAGGCTGGTTCAAGGTTCCAGTTCAAGGTGGTTAGAGTCTTTTCTTTCCCTGTGGCTCTAGACAGGAGGCCATCCAGCTAGCCCTTTGGTTGTTCAAGCAGAAAAGCAGGTGTGAAGCAGCAGGACAGTTCTCTGAGGTAACAAGGCAGGCTTCGGGCAGCAGGGCAGTCCTCTGAAGTACACAGCAGCCCTCAGGCAGCAGGGCAGTGCTCTGAGAGCACTCCACAGGTTCAGAAGTTAACTGAAGAGTGTGTCTGAAGATCCTATTTTTATACCCGGTGCCATCTTTGAAGTGGAGAAATATCTGGAGGTTTACCCCTACAGATGGTTCAGGAGTTTCCTGCCTCCCTGCCCTGGTCCCAGAATATCTCAAGTCATAAAAGGCTGGTGTGAAGTTCTTTGTGTGTGTGTGCGCTGAGGCAGCTCTTTTGAAGTGTATGCGGGGCTGTGTACAACTCTGCCCCTCTCATCCTGCCAGGATGACCCATCCTGTGAACATCCAGTTCCCCTTAGTGACACTGACTCAGAGGAAAACACCTAGTCATGTGACCCAGGACAAATGCTGCAGGCACCAAATGATTAGGACAGAAAAATGCTAACTTTCTAAAAAGTGCGACTTTCAGAATTGTGACCTAAATTCCGACTTTAACGATTTATGAGGATTTTAAGTTACAGTTCTTTAGAGACAAACAGGACATTTCTACCTGTTCCCAAACAAAAGTTATAACTTATTAAATATAAAACAGTAAACCAATATTATCCTGTGGGAGAGGTCGGTATTGGAGTAGTGAAAACCAATGTAATTTTTTTTCACTATCAGGACATGCAAAACCTAAAAATATAGGCCTCACTTTTAAATACACTGCACCCTGCCCTAAGGGCTATTTTGGGACTAGCTTAGGGGTGACATGTATTAAAAAGGATATTAAAAGGAAGCTTTAGGCTTGGCAAAGGACATATTGTAAATGGCTACTTAAGTGGGTGGCAGAGTATGTGCTGCAGGGCCACTCTTTTTTTTTTTTGTGTTCAAGCTGCTTTATTGCTTAGCATATTCAGTACACTGCTTTTTTCGCCTACAACCCGGAGACCGTCAGCGTCAAATGCAATCATTAGGAAGCGATCGTCAGGTGTACACAGCCTTGAAACCGGTATCCCGGGGGCCCGGTGGCGCATACCAATGATGTTAAAGGAGCGCTTGTCAGCTCGTGTGATGAAACCGGACATATAAGTCAGGATGCAGTGCAGTAGAACAGGGTTTTTGTTTTTTTTTACAACCCCCAACATCTAACAAACCCCTCCTTGTCAGGTAGAAGAAATAAAGTGCTCAGTGAGTTGCACCAGTCTCGAGTCTGTTTCAGCACCAGTAATGCATCTGTAATGTACTTTGCGTGCGGGTAACGCTTACAGGGAAAGAAAAAACAGATTAGTCTGTCTTCGGAGCCAACCCGTGGAACATGGGGAGGCTCGCATATATGACCCCTAAATTCGTTCCAGTGTGACCAGATTTCTCCCCATTTACGGGGGCATCCTCTTGCCGTGTATACCGTCTTTTCTTGCAGCATGCACCAATCCATGTCGCTTTGCCAATCCCTCAGTTTTGGTGGATTGGGGGCTCCCCACAGTCTCGCAACATTCCTTTTTGCCACCATCTGCCCAAGTCACCCAAGTTTTTCCCCTGGACGACAGGTCTGTGGGCTCCCAAATGTTCAGGAGACATCTCTTAGCCTCAAGACGGATTTCTACGTCCCAAACCTCCTGCATACAGTGCACCACCCGCCTCCAGTATCCTTGCACTTTTGGACATTCCCAAAGTATGTGGAAGAAGGTGCCTATCCCTCCACAGCCCCTTCTACAAAGCCCTTCTCCACCTTTTCCCATCGCTGCCAGTCTGGTACATGAGATGTAGACCCTGTGGAGGATTTTCAGCTGGATTAACCTTAGGCGGGCCGAGATCGCTACCTCCCTCGGTGAAGCGAGAGCGTATGACCATTCTTCCTCGTCTATCTCTAGCCGGTCTGCGACCCATTTTTCTTTCAAGGGAAGGAGAGTGTCTGGGGGATTGTTGATTAACTTTTTGTTTGTGAGGGAGATGGCGTGTTCTGGGATGTGCCCGTTGAGCAATCTGTCCTCCAGTGGGGAGGCCTGAGGAAGGACAGTATCTGGTGGGATGTTTGCCAATAGGGAGTGTCGCACCTGTAGGTATCGGAAGTGTTCGGTGTGTGCCAGGTCGTATGTTTCTTGCAGGTGTGCGAACGTGTGGACTCCCGACGGTCCCCAGAGGTCCCTGATTTGTGAGATTCCTATCAGGTCCCAGTTGTGGAATCCCTTGGTGCGCCCTAGGGTGCCAAGTTTTTCAGAGGCCCATAGAAGTGTGGACATAGTGAGGACATCGGACCATCCTAGCTTTTTCTGGGCAATGTGCTGAGTGTTGGGTCGGTCCGGTGAGTTGGTGTTGTCCCGGCTTAGAGTAGAGCGCGATCTCATAGTTCCCCCCAGGGAGTAGCCATCTATCCATGCTGTACCCGGGGTCATCCCCGTCACTGTATGTCCCTTGATTTATAGCCGATAGGTGAGCCGCCCAGTAGTATTTGCGGATGTCGGGAAGAGCAATCCCGCCGTCGTACCACCCCAGTGTGAGTTTGTGTAGGGCAATTCTAGGCGCGCCGGCCCACAGAAGGCTCCGCTGCGCCGCTTCTACTGCTGCAAAGTATGAGTTGGGTACTAAGCCAGGGTAATTCTGCAACGCGTAGAGAAACCTCGGCAGCGCTACCATTTTAAAAAGGGCCGCTCGGCATAACAACGACAGTGGAAGTTTCTACCAGGACTTAGCTTCTCGTTGGAGCCGTCTGAGGGGCGGGAGTAGGTTGCGTTCATAGAGCAGGGTCTTGTCTGTGGAGATGAAGACTCCCAGATATTGGAAGCCGTCCGCTGCTACTGTTAAGGGGCAGGTGGGTGGGAGTCTCGGGGGGTCTCCATGTAGCACATAAAGGTTGGATTTGCTCCAATTTACCTGGAACCCCGAGTTCCGACCGAAGCTCGTGAGGATGTCGAGCGCTGCCATGATAGATCTACGCGGTCTGGTCAGATACAGAAGGATATCATCGGCGTAGAGGGAGATCTTGTCCTCCCATCCTTCCGTCCAACTATACCTTTAAGGTAAACATCCTGTCTTATCCAGGCCGCAAGTGGCTCAAGGGAGAGCGCGAATAGGAGGGGAGAGCGAGGGCAGCCCTGTCTAGTTCCTCTCTCGAGGGTGAAGACTTCGGACGCCTTCCCATTTACCACCACCTGGGCCAATGGTTCGGTATAAAGGAGGCGCACCCATGATATGAAATTCGGTCTAAAGCCCAGTTTGCGCAATACTGCGATCATGTAAGGCCACTCTAGGGTGTCAAATGCCATGGTGGCATCTAGGGAAACCACCACTGCGTCCTCTTGCAGCCTATGCCGCTGCCCGAGCACCCCATTTAGGCGGCGAATGTTGTGTGCGGTGTTGCGGCGGGGCATAAATCCTGATTTGTCCGGATGGACCAGGGAGGACAGGACCGGTTGGAGTCTATTTGCGAGTGTTTTGGCCAGAAATTTTGGCTGTGCATTAGGCAGCGAGATCGGCCTGTATGAGGCACATGACTCCCCGGGCTTTCCCTCCTTGGGTATCACCACTATCGTTGCTAGGCGCTGATCTCGTGGCAAGATTCCCACCTCCCTGCTTTCATCAAACATGGGCTTTAGGCTGTAATTTGTAGAGTTCTATTGGGAGGCCGTTAGGTCCTAGGGCCTTGCCCGGGCGGAGGTCGACGATTGCGCGTTGCAGCTCGGAAATTTCGAGCAGGCTCTCAAGGGCTTCTCGGTCGTCCTCCGACAGGCATGGCATTCGGATGTCCGCAAGGAGGGCTACCGAGTCCTCCTCTGGACGATCAGATTCCCGGCTGTATACCTGCTGGTAGTGCCGTGCAAATTCCGCCACTATCTCCCGGGGTTCAGTTACTACGATCCCTGAGGTTGTTAAAAGTTCTGGAGCTACTCTATTGGCCTGTTGCTGCTTGTCGAGCCATGCTATTAATTCCCAGCCTTGTCGCCCTGTTCATATATCCTACCCGTTTTGTGTCTGGCTACCGTTTGAGCTTCCTGCGTGACTAGCTCCCTATATTCAGTGGTTTTGAGCCTCAGCTTATGTTGCGCATCAGTTGCCCTATCTTCAGTCGCCTCCCTCTCCAGCTCTGCCAAGTCTGCTTCTATTGTGGCAACCTGTCTTTCCCTATCTTTCCGCCTACCTGCAATGGTCGACAGCGCCTCCCCCCTGAGCACGGTTTTGAAGGCCTACCATATGGTGACAGGGGAGTCCACCTATCCTACATTGCTGTCAAAGTATTGAGTGATTGTTTTTGTAAGAGCTTTCCTAGTCTCCTCGTCTTTCAGGTGCCAAGCACTGATTGGTGCGATACTGCCCTCCCGTCGAGTCCCAAACGCTAAGTGCATGAAAACTGGCGAATGGTCAGATATGCCACGTGTTAGGTGCGTTGCTACATGTATCGTCATGTCATGTTGTAGTAGAGTAAGGATGTATTCAAGACGCGAGAATGTGTGATGGGGACCGGAGAAGAAGGTGAATTGGGCCTCTGCCGGGTGCAGCAGCCGCCAGACGTCAGTAAGCCCGAAGGCTTCTAGGAAGTGTGGCAGCCACATCTGCACTTGTGGTATGTCTCTGGGGGGATGCCTGTCCAGGGTGCCCGACGCTACAGCATTGTAGTCACCTCCCATCACCAAGTGACCGTCCGGGAGGGAGAGTAGCATTGTGCCCAGGTCTGTATATGCTTGAGTTTGGAGGCCCGGTGGGATGTATACTGAGAGTAGGTTAAGGCGACGTCCTTCCCATCTGCCGGACACCACTGCAAAGCGGCCCTGCGGATCTGACTCAGTGTGGTCTATGTGGATAGGCAGTGAACGACGCAGCATGATCCTCGCCCCCCTGGAGCCTGATGTGAAGCCCAAGTGAGCTGCAAGGGTATACCCCCACCTGTTAAGGGCCTGACATGTGTTTCCCATGAGGTGCGTTTCTTGTAGCAATACTGCGTCCGGCTGATGCCTTTTAATCAACTGCAGGACTATGGTGCGTTTGAGCCTGTCTCCTAGCCCGTTAACGTTCCAGCTCAGGACTTTGAGACTTTTTTCCCACCTCCTAGCCATAACCGTTGCTGTGTGTGAGAACTTGAACCCGCTTTCTGGTGCAAGGGTCGAAACTGACATCGCAAACTACACCTGACCGTAAAAAGTCCCCAACTCCCCTCCCCTCCCCATTGTCCCCCCAACAGTCATGTCGGATGCAAACTTTGTCACCTCCAGTGGACCTGCGGCCCTTGATTCCCGTCCCCCCATGTAACCACCCACCTCTTTGAAAAACCCCCCCACCCTGCTCCCTGCTCTGTAGGCTTCAAACTACCCACAACCCCAATTAGCAGAGCGCCTGTCGCCCAACCCCACCCCGGAGAGAGTAAACCACTCCCCCCCCCCTCCCGAGGAACCACTGTTCGTGGGCACGTGTGCCAGTCCCAACTCCAGCCGCCATGCCCGTGACCCCACAACTATAGGTCCCTTAAGTCTATAACATTACGGGAGTCAGCTCAAAAGTACATCAGTCGTGGACGAGTGCATCCGCTCCCCCCGTTAGTGACCCGGAGTCTTACCACTGTGGACGCCTGTGGAGCTCTTTCCGACGCAGCGCGGTTCAGCAGTCCAACACCTCACAGTGCTGTGTTGTCTTGCAGAGGGTCCCAGCTAGGACTGTTAGATCTGGAACGCCACAACCTCTGGCTCTGATTGTCCCCGGCTGATTTCTCCTCCGCCGATCCTGGGGATGGGGCTCCGGTTTCCCTCCAGTTGTCGCGGTTCTGCGTTGCCGGACCCTCCGGCGCCTGCCCATCGAGCCACTTCTGGACCGCCTCTGGCGAGGTGAAGAATCGGGATTCCCCCCCCCCCCCCCCCCCCCCCCCCGATATAATCTTGAGTTTCGCAGGGAAGAACATCATATATTTGATGCCTCGCTCTCCGAGTGCCGCCTTCACTCCCATGAACGAACGACGTTCCTGCTGGACCTGCAACGTGAAGTCGGGAAAGAAGCGGATGGTAGCCCCTTCGTACTGCAGGTCACCCTGTTGCCTAGCCGCCTGAAGGATGGCATCCCGGTCCCGGTAGTTCAGGATCTTCGCAATGATTGTCCGTGGCGGGGCACCTGGCTTAGGCTTAGGAACCAGGGCCCGGTGGGCCCGTTCGATGGTGAAAAACTTAGAGAGTCTCTTGGGCCGAAGGGGGTGTAGGATTAAGTGTTCTAGAAACAGCTCTGTGCTATGCCCCTCTGAATCCTCCGGCACACCCACGACGCGTATGTTACTCCGTCTGGCCCTCCCTTCCTGGTCCTCGAGCCTCTGGGCCATTGGGCAGTGTGGGTGGACTAGTTCGTTTACCCGCCCTTCCAGCCGTTTCGAGGTAGCCTGAAGCGCCCCAATGTCTGTTTCGTTGGTCTTAGACCTTTCGGTGGTCTTGCCAAGGTCAGTGCGTAGCAGGTTCACTTCTATCGTTATCCTGTCCATTTTGGACTCGAGAGTGTTGCCAAGCGTTTGTATTGCGGCCATTATAGAGGTCAAGGAGGGCTCCGCTGTGTCCGTGGTGCTCCTTCCCTTTGCTCCAGACTGCGTGGGGCCAGTCGCCACCGCGTATTTATCGAGTTTGTTTGTCTGGGTCGTGGCTCCCGGCTTAGGCCTCATCGTGGGTTTTGGTGCTAGCTCGCGCAGTTCTTGCAACATAGGCCACGGGCCGATAGTGGTTTTGGTTGTTCCTGCGTGGTGGGTTAGCTTGGGCTGGTCGGGTAGGCCGTGGAGCAGGCAGGGACCAGCGCCCCGTGGGTGGCCGCGAAAGTCGCAGGGAGGGGCCCCGCAGGCAGACCACCGACCGGCTATTCCATGGTTAGTCGGCCCCTGGGGCGGCTTCGTACTGCAGCAGGCTGTAGGACCTCTCTCGTAGTCTGGCCCCTCCCCAGAGGAACACCTCGGTCAAGTCCCTGGCCTAGCCGCGAGGATCTCTGGCGGGGCCCCGCACGGCACCCGGGGGCCGTGGCCTGCTTCCCCAGCCGTCTAGTCCTCACCTCCTGCTATCGCCGCCCTCAGGTGCACTCCGCAGGTTCACCGCCCCGGTCCGGGTGCGAGCGCGGGAGTCCTGCGGTGGTGTCGCGCTCTCGCTCGTCAGCCGGCGCCCAAGATGGCCGGCGGTGCCGCGGGTCAGGGCTTCCACCGCCCCCTGTCCAGCCTCTCCGTCCCTCCTGTCAGCGGGTGCAGGGATCCTCAGTTCACCCTAAGCGGTCTGGGTAAAGCCGTCCCCGGCCGAGGCTCCGGATGTCTCGCCCTTCTCAGTCGCCGAGGGGCAGGCCGCGAGCCGGGGCCTCAATTTCTCGCAGTGCCGGTTCTCAGGCTCCAGGTCTGACGCGCGGGGCCGGCCGCCGCAGCAGGCAGCGTTGCGGCGTTTCGGCCCTGGTAGGAGCTCGATCTTCGCTCCAAGCGCGGACCAGCAGCACTTCTCTTAAGGGAGCCGGTGCGCTCGTTTCAGGGCGCTCCGACCAGGATCTACTGACGGATTTCGTGGGGACCACAGTCGTCCCGGCGGAGCTCAGGTACTAGGCGGCCATCTTCGTTGGCGCCTGGCCACGCCCCCTGCAGGGCCACTCTTAACATTTAAGTTACAGGCACTGGGTACATGAAGTACCACCATACTAAGGACCTATAAGTAATGAAATGTGCCAACTGGGGGTAAGCCAATGTTGCCATGTTTATGGGAGTTAGCAAAAGCTCATTGGAACTGGTTAGCGGGGGTAAAGTGCACAAAACGAATCACAGCAAAACAGGAGGAGTGAAGGCAAAATGTTGTGGGGAAGATCATCCTAAGGCTGACAGGTCTAACATGGCCTGGTCAGAAGTATGTGTTACATTGGCAACTGCTATTATTCCAATTCATCAAAGATGCATGGGAGGTCCAGAACTGTTGCATGCCATTTTACAGATATTCTCTCATTTGTGTTCTTTCGTGAGCGATGCATACTAGTGCTACCGAGGGGGATTATGAGTAGTTGGAAACCATCAAAACATAATACTGGGCAAGAAGTAAACTGACAGTGTGTGCTAACTAAGCTTTCCTTTCATGCTTTCAACATTCACAGTTTGCTGCCAATTTCCCCAGCATTCCTTTGTGGAGAAACCTAATACCTGTAAACCTCATATTTTAAGAAATATAAACAGACTTCTAGGATATCTCCATGTCACTGGGGACACAGTGCCCAGAGGGCACAGTTTTTTCTTCTATAAACCTCTCCAATTTAGTTATTTTGGTTCATTTGCGATAAAACAGAAAATGGTCTCCCTGAATACAATTGATTGGTAAATACACGCCCAGAGTTCCAACACAATGTCCCTGATAACTTGAATGAGTCTGGTAACCTTAAATATAAACGATTTAGTGTACTTTAAAATGAATCATTAGCCACCAGTTTTACCAAACATTCTGTGAATGAAAGTCCCAAATTCCTTTGTAAAGTATTTTTGAAACCCTATCAACTTCGTAACAGTATTACTAATCCTAAATGTTGTTAACACATCCATTGCCTAGATTGTGAAACAATAGCCCACTTGTTAGAACCTGTTCTCTTATTGCACACTTCTAGCTAAGTAGTTATGGCAGGGTGATAGACAAATTCAGACAGCTCTGATCTTCAATCCCTTTGTGTGTGCATGAGAGAAAATGTATATTAGAAAAGTCAGTCTCCGGATATGAAAACCCCTGTGTTTCTGATTAACTTTAGCTAAAACAGCATACATGACTGAATTTGTAGTTTGAAATTGGACAAAACATACACATGTTGTTATTTCATCGTCCTTCCCTGGAGTACCTTTTTCCTTGCCTATTAGACAAACATCAACTTGAAAATGTAACACTGTCAAGTCCATTTATCTTCCAACACCCCAATCAGAGTATGGTGCCCCTAAAACACCTCTTGGTTTGGCGGGAGAGTGATGTTGCTCTGTCTGTGTAACTCCTATACATCTTGCGTGTTATGACTTGGCTGCACATGGTAGAGGATGTATGTAACTTGAGTAAGCTAGTTGAGACCATTTAAGATGGCTGCCCTGCTTCACTGCCATGCTTGATCAGTCATCTGTGTAAAAACCGACCTGACGCACCTTGGAGAAAGAAGCTGCACAGCTGCTCCCTCTACTTGGGGCTCAAATAACCTTTTAATGTTAAAAGGTTTTATTGAGAATAATGTTTTCCCACGTGCCCTTGGCAAAGAGTGGCTGAAAAGCCCCATGATAATTAGCATTGATGTTATTCTTAAGTGCAGATTTAATTTTAGTCTTTAGACATGGTTTAAAGAAAAATCCAAGTATCTTGTTTGCAAGGGGGTTGGCCATTGTAGAGAACACTGCAAACGGTGCACATTGATTAGATTGCATCGCATATGCCACCTTGCACCGAAAAACGCGGCCAAAACAGTTTATGGAGCCTCAATTATTTTTACGGACAGTTACATTAAATAGAAATTAAATAAGTCTGAAAATAGAAGATACGATTCGCTGTGCTATAAACGATAGCATGTTAATCGCAGTTTAGTTTTATTTAAATTTAGTTCCATAATTATGCATAGATGTACAATTCCAGCAGAAATTTTAATCGAAGGCCGTTTATTTTATTATCATGGTTATCCTGCCTGGAATGTAACACCCATTGATGAATTAAAAAAACATTTGGAACCCGCTTTGTGGTTTTATTTTGTTTTAAGAAGTTGTTTTGGGACGAGGAAAGCCCGGAAATCTGCTGGGCAAATGCTACCTCGAGCAAGGATTCATGGCCCCTTTTCCTCTAGCTCTAGGCCTTACAGCACAGCTTTCCAAACTGTTCATGTTGGTGACACACCTTTTCGACAATGTTCATGTTCGGACACGGTAATGCGCGCGAACGCAGCGAGCGCGCCAGAACCACCTAAGGGAGGTTCGGGGGGGGGGGGGGGTGTTGTCACCGCACTTCCAAATGCGTGAGCCTCACTCGCAATGAATGGGACTTTAGTTCTCCGTGGAACCGGGCTAACAAAAGGCTACACAGTCACAAACCTTAATAGTCACAAGATACCATTTTGAACCCTAGTGGAGTCTAAATATAAGGGCTAAGGCGGCGTGACTTGATGTCGCTGTCCAAGTCCCTGGCTTCTTATCACACTGCCCACAGATGATACCTCACCACATGTGCCTGTGGTCCCTTTGCCAAAAGAGATAAGGTACCAACCTCGCTTCTTGTCGCCAGACAATGTTTCCAATATCAGACCTTTAACTTAAAAGGAAGGAATGAGTGGAAACTTAAGATGATAAACAGGGGTAGCAAGAACAGCCAGGGGTCAAGGAGGGCAAGCAAACCACCCCTTCAGGGACACATGTCTTTTACACCCACACCACAAACTGCAAGTCCCAGGATGCAAGTGATTTTCCATAAATTAGGCATGGCCGCAGGTGCCACACATGACATAGTGGTGAGAGACATATTCTGTATCATACATCGTTTTCTCTGAAATACTCACATGTAAAGTGTTTTGCGAATTAGTTAAACACAGTATGGGTCCTTACTTGTGCCATGTTTTAATGGGAGGATTATTCCTGCATCATAAACATGTCCTCGGTTTTACAGAGCTCTAAACATCTTTGTTTGCACACCGCAGAAACACAAATCTGTCAAACTTTTATTAAATTGGCAAATCCATTACCCTGTATTTTATTAGACAATTTTGAAAAGTGTCTGGAAATCTTGCATTGCGGGGATTGTGCCAAATGTTTCGCCTTGGGGACCCATTCATAAGCAGACACATCAGTTTGCATTCTTTCAGGTTAAGCATGAGGTGCGTTGTTGATAGCACTTATAAACTGCTTGTTTGAAGTCGTCAATGTATCAAGGTGCTTTAGATTCAGCTACTGCTGAAACTGTTCATATGTTTTTAGTCCCAAACCGAAGCACGATGCATCAGCATTCAAGTTATTTTTTGAGGGTCAGTGTGTAACATCTACTCCCCCCGCCGTTCCTCCTTGTCCCACTTGAGTCAAAACTTACCGAGCACCAGGAATGGGGAGCGGAGGGGGCTCTCTGAACTGGACTGTGCATTCGATGCGTGCGGCAAAGAGAATGAAGCCGCGCGCACACGCCTGACAGTCTCCCTCACCGGCGCCTTCATCTGCGATGCACAGTACCGTCCTGCTAAAAATGAATAAGCGCATCTCCTCGTCGTTCCGCGACACACCAACTCATGGCAGGCGACACAGTGCTGTGTCACGCCACACAGCTTGGAAAGCTCTGCCTTACAGCATGCCCTGATGGCTGAAAGTCTTCTCCTACAACACACAGCTGTGCCTCATTGCCAAGGTATGCTGCATATATCTAGATGGTAGCCACACACACAGATATAGAACGGTACACAATGCCATCAGCTTGTTGCTTTAAATGGCGATGGTTGAAGAGTTGGAGCCTGTGATAGAATTTTAAAAGCAACCTAAAACGTGATTAAACTTTCTTTTTTGGTCAGTTATTTTTTATTGTTTTTGTTTAATTACTGCAGCTGCTCGTACCTGCTTAAATTATTTCCTGGGCTCTGTCTGTACTGCACGTTTCTCAAGCTTCCATTTTACTGCTTCAGCATACCTCCTTGTCCGTTAGTGGTTTACACGGCAGCCATCAGACGCCAGGCAGCTCTCTGCACCTGGTTTAGATTTAAATCTCCTTTACACATGATGTCACACTCTCATTGTCAGCAGCGTAAAGGTCAAGACAGGGTCGATTTTGGAAGGTTTGCATTGTTTAGCTTTTCCAACATTGTCATTAATGCTTTAACCATCTGCCTTACATTTCAGTATTTTTGACAGGATGAAAATCCAAGTCGGTAAATTTATTTTCAACGATAAACAGATAACTAATGTGGCATCTATTAATTGAAGGTCGCATATATGTTTTTTCTGAAGTCCATTGTTAAAACTATTCTACCTTCTCATGTAATGTACAAAGTTGTGAATGTTTTGAGTCAAGTAGTCTGCAAACAGTTTAGAAAGGTTTGGTGCAGTGTGGCATTCAGCAGTTTTCTTTAAGTTCTAAAATCCTACCATCCAACCACATGACTAAGAACAACGGATTAAATATTTAATATGAAAACAAAAATAATTCAAGCATTCCATCCTATTCCGGCCAATGATAATTAATCTGGGCCACCTTCTAGTCGGTCATTTTTTTGTGCCACTGGAGATCAGGGAACAACCCAATGCAAATCAGTTATTACCTTTGTCTCATAGGAATATATGACATATATTTTTGCAAGGATTTTAAAAGGTTTATGCAATACATACCTCTGTTTTTAAAAGGGTTCTAACCTTTTTAGGTCTCGGCCTAGCGTACACTGCGCAGCAGTGTCTCTCAGCCAGAGTCCTTTTCTTGGGGTTTTGAAAATGAACCTGGAAATTCCACGTAGCTCGTACGTGTTATTTCCTAGGTCCATTTTCATTGGCCTTTGTGTGCGTGTATTTTTTAAACCGAACACGCAATAGGCCATGAGCGGTCGCGATAATTGAAGACATATGCTGGCAGTGGCGCGTGCGCCCGCCGTCCCAGACATGTCCGCTCTGCTCGCTGCCGTGCTCGTCCCGCTGCAGCCTTTGTCTGCTTCTGTGGGGTGCTCGTTTCTCTAACGCGGAGCAACTCCCCCGAACTCTCGCCCCAACAAGCCTTACCTCATTGGGCAGCACTTATTCCAATACCTTTTCTATGCTGAGCATTCTGAAGCAGTGCGGGGCCAGACACTGTGCCTTGAAGCTGTGTGTCCTGCTTTTTAAGGAAGCTCTAATGTTCTCTCAAGAAATTCTTCCCACAGGGAAAACAAAAAACCCATAGTCCTTGCAATTCAAGCCACCTGTTCAGTGGCTCACTCTGGTACAGTTGTGAATATTTATACACCCCGGCACATCCCCACATAGCTTAGAAAGCATATTTCTTAATTTTTGTGCTTTCTTACCTGCAGAGATGTGCTGCATGCTCAGCAGCGAAAGGTAAAACCAAATCTTAATTCTATTCTATGTTTGCACTTGTTAGCTAAGGTCCTCTAATGTCTTAATTTAACATAAATATTAATATGACGTATCTAAGCATTGCAATCGTGTATTTTATGTGCACTGTATATTTTTCTTTTTGAGAATTGCTTTACGGGCTGCAGAGTAAATTACTCTGTTGTTCTTGGTCTTTTTGGAAGTACTTGCTGTCTCTGTGTATCAATGGAGTATTTTACGTCGGCATCAGTCGCCGTCTGGATGTGATTTCCGCACAAAGCATGCTTTCGCAGTAGGTAGTAACGCGTAGTGGTAGAAAGAGTCCTATCAGACATCCATTGACTTAGCTTGCCCTTTCAGGCTCTATCTCTAGATAATAGACTGTCTTCGAATGGACAGCATTCCTGGCCAGGGGGAGGACTGAGTGGTACTAAACCCGGAAATTCCTTGCACTCAACCCATGCTTTTTTCATCCATTGAAGTAAATCAATGTGACATCAATGAAACACTTTATTTTAGATCACAAATAAAGTGGGACTTCTCTATGGGCACCTATTATGCAAACCCTTTAGTGGTGCCGAAAGCCGGGAGGAGCCAGGGCCCATGAGACTCATAAGTCACCTTCGGAGACATGATTTACGGTTTGTCACACTGCATATGCTAACACAGCCTTCACAACATGCAAAGATCTGAGGTACCCCTAAAAATGACTCCAAATGTACGCCCCTTGTATTGTTCCATTTACTGCTGTGTTCCCCCCAACTAAACTCTCTCCTCGCCACCAGTCCACACAGTGGGACTTCATTGAGCTCTTAGTGACATGACATAAGGGAGTAAACCACAAGGTCCCTATTTGGCTTTGTCTTTGCTCTGTCATCTCCATAATACCTGCCAGCTTTAGAACTGGACCATCTGGTCACCCTGTGAGCAAGGTTATACAAAAAATGGCCCTCTCAGATCTTGCATGCTTCAATCTGAATGAAAAGCACTGATTAAACAGTTAATCGAATAAAGAGGTAACTTATAAGGCTCTGGGTGTTTGTGAGGCCAAACACATTTGGCAACAGAGGGATCTGAAACACAGAAAGATTAGGTAAGTTGCCCAGGATCACATAATTTGGTTGAGTAGGAAAGTTTTCATTAGAATTCTGGTCTCCGCATTCTACATCTGGCTAGTTAAACACAAGACCAATAATGTACCCTAAGTTAATATGGAGTGTGTCCTCTCCCCTTGGATGTGTCAGCAAATATTTATTTGAGGTTATATGTTTGTCTACATCATCGTATTTTTTCTTCTATTACATGCTATGCCGCTTCTGGCATTGTTTGCTTTCCTCGTCGAGGGAAAGGGGATGGGATGATTGTTTAGAAGTCACACACATAACCCTACACACACAACCCCACACACACAACCCCACCACACACAACCCCCCCACACAACCACAACCCCACACACACAACCACAACCCCACACACACAACCACAACCCCACACACACACACAACCCCACACCACACTACACCACCCCCCACCACACTACACCACCCCCCACACACACAAGCACAATGCCACACACAGGCAAAACCCCCCACACAGGCAAAACCCCCCACACACACACCCCACACACACAACCCCGCACACACACAACCCCCCCCCACACAACCCCCCCCCACACACACACACACAACCCCACTCACACACAACACCACACATACCCACACACATATACCCCCACACACACAACCCCACGCACACAACCCCACACACGCACAACCACACACACAACCACACACACACACAACCACACACAACCCCACACACACACACGCAACCACACAACCCCACACACACACACGCAACCACACACACCCCACACACACAACCACACACAACCGCACACACACACAACTGCACACACACACACAACTGCGCACACAACCACACACACACTACCACACACACACTACCACACACACACCCACACATACAACCAAACACACACAACCACACACACACACACACACAACCACACAAACAATCACATACACACAAACTAACAATTCCAATCCAACCCACATAATTCCACTACACACCACATACATACACTCCATAACATATGGCTAAAAGACATTACCATTTACAATGCCATTAGCTCTAACTCAAATAAATCTGAGACCTATTGCATTTCCAATGCTTGTTTCACTAAAGATGTTCAAAGACATTCTGACTGACGTTCAGGTAGGTCGTCTACTAATTTGGGTGTAAGTAGTCTTTCGGACTAATCATTATTTAGGTACTGTTTATATATTATTATTATATATTAGATATTGACTCTATGTTTATTACCATTAACACACCAAAATGGCTGACAGGACAGCCTGGGGACAAAGATAAGCAAAATGGCTGATCTCCCTAACAACGAGGGGAAGAAGCACTCCCCCCAATATGGGTCAATCCGTCCACAGACTGATAGCACCCCAGGGGAACTAACACCATCTACAACAACTGATCAACAACAACTGAAGTAGGACTAAAAGCAAAAATACATGGAAAAGGAAACAGGACCACAACAATCAGCCCACAGTTAGTGGATAAAGAAATAGGACTGAACAACTACCTATGAGTCTCTATCCAAAGGCCGCCATATTGGAACGGCTCCACTACAGGGATATATCTTACACCCTACATCCTCTAACCTCCTTACCCAGGAACTGCAGGTCAGATTTTACATCTAACTCTGCTAACATTTAGTCCTCCAATAGACCTCACAATCAAATACCATACCTTTTTGCCCACCTCCACTATACCCCTCGGCCCTTCGCCTAACCCTTTCCTTAGTATATTTCTCTTGAAACCCCAATAGCACATTCTAGGGGATTTTCGATCACCCCTCTTGCCCACCCAAATTACTACCTTACCACCACTACAGTCGACACCTGCCCCCACACCAACCGTCCCCCCACGCCTCACCCCAATCATCCTCCCTACATTTTTGCCCACCCAAATTGCAACACCTGCCCCCTCACCAACCATCCCCCCCTAAGCCCCACCCCAATCATCCCCCCTTACCCACCTCCCTAAACCCGACCTCACACCGCTTATCGCTGACTGCTAACCGAGATCCACTTACATCTCGCGCCCCTGAACACATCACCAACTATGTCGATTATATCATGGAGCGCATAGGCTCACACACCTACCTCATTACTTACCCCCCAAACTCTCAAAAAATGCAGCTAAACGTTTTAAACACAATCTTAGAAAACGCCACCCTGAAACACCCATCGCAGATCCCTACTTCTCATTACACAACGGACACACTACCAATGACAGCATTTTCTACACAAAACGAAGAGCGCAATGGAGGAATGCACTCCTAACCCTATTTACAATCTCTTCCACCAGGAAAACCGCTCATGGCCTAGTTATCTATATTGCTCCCT
This sequence comes from Lissotriton vulgaris, assembly GCF_964263255.1. Taxonomy (NCBI): domain Eukaryota; kingdom Metazoa; phylum Chordata; class Amphibia; order Caudata; family Salamandridae; genus Lissotriton; species Lissotriton vulgaris. The sequence goes on along the minus strand of NC_141697.1, from coordinate 491,914,044 downwards.
CCCAACTTTTCCAGGCGACTGCAACCATCACCATATATAATAACGGAGCCATCGCTTAGAGACCCCTGGGTGATAAGGCGCTATATAAATCCAATATAAAATACAATACAATACATGCAAGCCACAGATTGTAATCTACACCTCCTAGATAACATCTTCCCTATTATCAAAGAGCAAGTGTCCAAACCCCAAACGGCCACTCAGACCACTCCCTTCGCTAATACTCAAAATAGCCCAAAGTTCACCAAAGCCATCATCAACAACACCCCTTTCCGACCATTACCAGCATATGACCCATATGCCACTCCCCCCTGGCTACCCCCCACATTAACACACCTCAAACCACCTCACCAAACCCACCCGACAACCACTTATCTCTACTACACACTCCAGTGATCTCAATGGAGACACATTCCATCACCCCTATGCCCAAAATCCACATAACTCACCTAACCAACACAGCTGCCGCCTTCTATGCTCCCCCAGTAAATATTGAACACCCCTTACCTACATCAACAGAAGCCCCTTTGGCTAACACCCTACCTCCCATCACTAACATTCACGCCACCTCAATCTTGCTGAACATCGACACTCCTAGGAAACACCCCACAACCTAGACCATCACCCGTACTTCAGATGTTAAGACATAATAAGACACCCCACTACCACATAGAAAACATGCGGCTCTCCGATAACACCTTGGCCCCAAGTTCTCCTCCTAAACCTACATCCCACCCATCCACTCCCACAGCCCACCTTCCCACATCCACAATTCTTCCCACACCCACATCCCAGCCACCCAACCCCACTGTCCACCCATTCACACACACTCACACCTGCAGCACTCCCACCTTCCCCATGCACAGTTGCCCCAACCCACATACCAGACCAGACTTCATTGCATGCACAGACGCCCATAACACAGCCCCATACCCCACTCGTATACACCCCGACAGCCCACTCATCTCACACATCCACACCCCTCCCAACCCAACTCACACCCGCCACAAACCTCACACCAAGCAAGGCGTCATTGCATGCATCTACATCCATGCTCATAACACAGCCACTACCCTAGAAGTACCCGCACAAAACCCCAGACTTGATGAGATCATGATCTCTCTAAATCAAATCAAAGTAGAACTCCAAGCTCTCAATGATCGTTTCTCAAGACATTCTTGGGAAGCTAGAGCTACAAGACACCTCAAATCTAGCTGGTTAAGGAACCAATTAACAACCAACGCGAACCTCCATCGCCCCACCTGGCCCTCAATCCCCTCCTATAATAACTCTTCACAGCCAATCAAAAGCTCCAGTCCACTCTCGGAGAATGATTTACTCTCTCTGGGGCGTTCATATGATCCCACCCCCATGAAACCACTCATTCCCGCCTCAGCGCTGATTCCTACTATCCCCCCAACCCGCATAGAACCACTAAACCAAACATTAGAGGAGTCCTAGACAATAACCTCAGAAGAGTCCCAATAACTCAGGAACCTTCCTTAACCCTCATCTCGCCCAAACTTAAATGTATACCCCTAAACCGCAGATCGGCCTCTAAACATGCAGCAGACATAGCCGATCTCATCCTCACCCAAGAACCAGACATAATAATGCTAACTGAAACCTGGCTAAAGGAATTCTCCACACCAATCATTGATATTCTAGTACCACCTAATTACAACATCATCAGACTAGACAGAACTGATCTGTCGGGGGTGGTATCGCCTGCATACATCGCAGTAATATTTCAGTAAACAGAGCCATTTCCCTTGCATTCCTATCTTGTGAATACATATGCCTTGACATCACCAGTAATGGCAAACCTATCTGCTCTCTGCACATCATCTATCACCCACCAGGCGGGAACCTCGCTTTCACTGAACACTTCATGGACATGGTATCCTCGAACACGGGGAGACCAAATACTCAAATATTCCTTGGAGACTTCAATCTCCACTGGGATGATCACACCGATACAGTGGTTAACAGTCTCAAGAACTTCCTAGTTGACCTAGACCTAACCCAATTCTGCAATTCTCCCACTCACGACAAAGGTTCGATCCTGGACATAATAATCTCTAAAAGAGACTCGATTCAACTGGAGTCGATCCAACCGTGTGAATGGTCAGACCATCACATTATCACCTTCGCCATTAGGGAAACTGTGAAACTAAACTCAGCCCAATCCACAAGACCAAAAGTGTGGAAAAGAGACCTGAAAAAAATCAACCCCAACTCCCTGCCATCATCCTGTTACAACCGATTGTTACCCCCTGCCGGATCTTCCGATGTACATGTTCTCACCAATCATTATCTTTCTGCCATGACCTCGATAATAGATGAGGTCGCACCTCTTCAATCAAAAAGACCCTCTATAAAAGTTTCCAAACCTTGGTACAACAGAATACTCAATGAGGACAGGCGTTCACTCAGAACTTCTGAACGTGCTTGGAGATCGGAGCCATCCGCCAATCACCTCAAGACCCTCAGAACAAAGAGAAATGCATATTTCCGTAAGATCAAGCGCACCAAAGCCGAATTTTTCAGCCTACAACTTGACCAGGCAAGAAATCGTCCCAGAAATGTTTTCGAACTTATCAAAACCCAATCCAAGGAGGCACCTCATCGTCCACAAGACATGACGTGCCCACAGCCAAACTGCGAAGAGTTCTCCAGCTTCTTCACTCAGAAGACCGACACCATCAAGAACGACCTCTTAATTGATCTAGCTGTACACGCAAGACCACACCCACAAACCCCCCCAGCACTCCCTACTGCATCATGCCAACTCATTTCAAAGCCTAACCGAAAAAACGTTGCAGCCTGGTCTTCATTTACCACTTACTCCGAAGAAAACATTGGCAAAATTTTCAGTGCCCTGAACACGGCCAATCACTTTGTTGACCCTCTTCCTGCATTTGCAGTCAAAGACCTAACTCCTCTGCTTCTACCTCTCTGGTCCAAGATCATAAACAGTTCACTTCAACAAGGTTGCATCCCTGATTGCCTAAAAGTAGGCCAAGTATCACCCATACTAAAGAAGCCCATGGCCGACCCTACAGACCTAAACAACTATCGCCCTATTTCCAATATTCCCACCGTGGCCAAGCTCCTGGAAAAATGTGTGCATCTACAACTAACAAAGCATATCGATCACTTCGACCTCCTTAACAAACACCAATGAGGCTTCCGCGCAGGTCATAGCACCGAGTCAGCCATGACTCACATAATTGACGACGCACTGCAAATCCTCGATCAAAATGGTACCTGTTAACTCATCCTTCTAGACCTCTTCTCAGCCTTCGATACTGTCAAACATGAGAACCTGTTAAACCTCCTGGAACACAGAATGGGTCTATCAGGGGCAGTACTAAGTTGGTTTACCTAATTTCTCCACAATCAGACACAATAATTAAAAATCAATAAATCCCTGTCCAAGCCAGTCCCAGTAACCTTGGGGGTCCCACAAGGTTCCTCACTATCCCCTACACTGTTTAATCTCTGCATGGAACCGAAATTCTACAAGCCCCCAACGTGCAATATCACATGTACGCAGACGCCACACAACTATACCTTAAGATCCACACCCTAGAGGACATCAAATTGCTTAACACAATGCTCAAAAATACCCAAACCTGGCTAGCAGAAAATCATCTCAAACTGAATGCCCTGAAGACTGAATTCCTTCTATTGGCTCCGCCTGCACAAATCCCCAAAATGCAAGATTGGCTCAAACACATTACGGCACTACACGTTCAACCCACCATTGTGGACTCAGCGAAGTCTGGGAATAACATTGGACAGCAACCTTAACATGCAAAAACATATCAGCAGTGCTACAAGGGAAGCAAATTTCCAGATACACACACTGCAGACACTGAAACCCTTCCTGCCACACAATGACTTAAAGCAAGCAGTACAAGCTCTCAATCAATTAAGATTTCCTTATAGACTTTATTATCTTTATTGCAGGTTCAAGCTTGAGATGTAAATAATCCCTTGCACTAGTCATATAGTCTCATCTGTTAAAAATGGGCTCAAGAACCATTGTTTCAATGCACTGAATCTTAATATAGTATTAAGAGACTTCATTTCGTATCTATATGATAGTGAAGCAATTCATGGTTATTCCACACCAGGTTTAACGAATAATGCGAACACAAGATTTCCAACAGTTGTCAAGTTTAATGTTAACATATGATTGATTGATTGTTTCTGAAGGCCAGTCTGCATCAGACTCTCCTTTAAAATGTACTTTGTGATGTGGGTTAGACAATCCCAAATTGACCACTTGCTGTTGCGTATTTTAGACCATGGGTACTCACAAACTTTCTCTTGGGGACCAAATTTACAGTGTGGTTTGTCACAGTGGGCTGCACCAGTGGGAGTGGGGGTAGGGGGCGGGGCTAGAGCAACAAAAAAAACTGTGATCATGAGGTTTAACATAGGTCCCTGCAGCGGACGCCTTCGTCCACTGAGCCATCAGACCCGGCATACACACATCTCTCTCTCTCTGTCTCCCTCGCTCTGTCTCCCTCCCTCTCTCTCTGTCTCCTTCCCTCCCTCTCTGTCTCCTTCCCTCTCTCCCTCTGTCTCCTTCTCTCTCTCCCTCTGTCTCCCTCCCTCTCTCTCCTTCCCTCTGTCTCCCTCCCTCTGTCTGTCTCTCTCGCTCTCCCTCCCTCCCTCTCTCCCTCCCTCTCTCTCCCTCACTGTCTCCCTCCCTTCCACTCCGTCTCCCTCCCTTCCTCTCCCTCCCTCTGGCGCCTTCCCTCCGGTGCCCTCCCTCCCTCTGTCGCCCTTCCTCCCTCTAACCCCTCGCCCTCCCTCCCTTTGTTGCCCTCCCTCCCTCTGTCACCCTCCCTCTGTCTCCCCCTGTCTGTCTCGTCTCCCTTTCTCTCTCCCTCCCTCTGTTACCCTCTCCCTCCATCTCCCTCTCTCCCCCTCTCTTCCTCTCTGTCCCCCTCCCTCTGTCTCCTTCCCTCTGTCCTCCCTCTCTGACTCCCTTCCTCTCTGTCTCCCTCTGTCTCCCTTTCCCTTACCCTCTCTCCCTTTCCCTCCCTCCCTTTCCCTCTGTCTCCCTCCCTCCCTCTGTCGCCCTCCCACTGTCGCCCTCCCTCTGTCTCCCTCCCACTGTCGCCCTCCCTCTATCTCCCTCCCTCTGTCTGTCTCCCTCCCTCTGTCTGTCTCCCTACCTCTGTCTATCTCCCTCTCTCTGTCTGTCTCCCTCTGTCACCCTCTCCCTTCCCCCACCTCCCACTCTCTCTTCCTCTCGCTCTGTCTGTCTCCCGCCCTCTCTCTGTCTCCCTCTAACTCCCTCTGTCCTCCTTTCTGACTGCTTTCCTCTCTGACTCCCTCTGTCTCTGTCTCCCTTTCCCTCCCTCCCTCTCCCTCCCTCTGTCACCTCACCCTGCGTGTTTGTCAGCCCAGGATGAGACAGCTTCCCGGACACATACACAGCTGCACCCGAGTACTTCACAGGTCTTTAAAAAGACCATTTACTTGCTAACGAAGCTTTGTTGTATTTCACCTCTTCTTAGGCCCCTGCATCTCCACTCTATCACTGGAATCGCCCGGCCCCCATCGAGCAGAGTCTCTGTCGCGCTGCTGCAACCGGCAGTGTTTGCGGACACTCTTTAAATAAAAAAACACAGGTAAGATGTCTGCAAGGTCCGCGGGCCGCCAAGGAAGTGTTGCCTGGCCTCTGGCGGCCCGGGGGCACTACTATAGTACCCGTGTTATAGACTATAATGACTTGGAGCTGTGACTCTTAACGTGGTCTGAGGACCATCTGGTTAGAAAAAGAATATTAGCAGATTAAGGAAGTATATAGACAAAAAAAAGCAAAACATAAAATGTTCAACACTCTCAGACCTTCATCGTTGGTTTCAGTTCTGACCGGCTGATTATGAATAAGCCGGTCGAAATTGAAACCCACCGGTTGTTCTGGCTGGCTTCCAACTGGTTCAAGGAGCCCACAGGTAGTCGGAGGCAAGCCCATAATCCCGAAGGGCGGTCTTTCGACCCTTGGGATTATGAGGCACAGTTTCTGGCAGCTTTGCCATGCTTGCTTTTCCGACATGGAAACCCTGTCAAAAAGCGTGTTCCAGGGCCCTATTGGGTGCGCGGCCTCCGGTTGGGGGTTGAGGGTTAATTCCTGCACCCCGTGCCGCAGGTTGCAGGGATTGACACCACCTCCCATTTCCCTAAGGGAGCATGCACTACGGCCGGTTTATGGCTGCAACACATTCTCCAATAGGGAAATGTCGGAATGCAACCGAACAATGTTCAGTTGCATCCAAATAAGGTGGTTGGGCCCGCCGACCGGAGGTCAATCAGTCCTGTTTACGAAACCTCGTTATCGGGCCCTCTGTGTGAAGGAATTTAAAATTGGAATACAAAAATACATTTATCATGATTTGTGGGAGGAGCTCAATCACAGCAAAAATAATCTTGTATTGACAGTTAGTGACCCCAATTGGTGCAATGGTAAACAACAATAAAAAATTAGCCTGCATTTGAAGCACAAAAGACAAATGTATGTTGAAGTCCCAACATATCACTTCGTCTTCAGAAATAAAACAAAATCTTGACGCACTAAACCTTCCAATTAGAACTGCATTTTTTATTTTTGCATATGTGTTGTGTGCATGTTAAATACAATTGTTAATGCTTTGTGTATTTGTTGTATGTGTGTCTGTATTTTTGTGCAGTTCAAATCATAGAAATTGCTTAGGCGGAGATCCCTTTGCTAAAAGATGGAGATCCCTCGCTTCAGAAGTGATTCATTCGGGTCCACAGAAGTCAACAGGTTAACAACTGCTGATTTAGGAAACACAAGGCCTGAGAAAAGAATCACTACTAATGATCCCTTTTTCTTGATGCTCATAAGGGGAGAGGCTCCTTCACATTCCAGTAACATTGTAAATCCTGCCTCCTTAGTCCAAGGGGCTCTATATATAGACTACCAGTAACCAATAACCAAGTCAACGTTAAGTAGTTGTTACTTGATGTGGATAAGAGGTATTCTAAGGTAATCTCTGTGACTCTCCAACATGTTAGAGAATGTTATACCTATCAATGAGCTGAATTGCTTACTTTAACCAACTCGGGAAAAAAATGTGATTTGACAGATATTATGGACTGGACATAAAAATTGCAGAAATCCCTAAAATCATGAGTGGCTGAGCTAAGGGTAGAGTTACCTCCTTTGCGATTCACCAAAAATGCTGATGACCGAGAAAATGAAAGTATGCCCACTCATACTTGGATGACCAACAGGTAAAAATCAATGACAAAGATTGGGATTCCTTGTGGAGTTTGGTCTTCTACAGGCAGAGCACCAAGAAAAAGATCAATGCGCAAATAAGAGTCCTGTCCATTTCTGGATTTAATGTAAACGGTGCAAGTGTACATAAAAGTAAAACCCCAATCCGTCATCCAATAAAATACACTCCACTTGATAAAACAAAAGACAAAACAAAAAATGAAAAAAGCATTACACCATGTGGTTTTTGGAATAAGATTTACACATTTGTATACAAATATAAGTACTTTACAAATCTTCAAACCATTTTATTAAATTATCTGAATCACATCCTCATACTTAAACTACCACCAAATTGACATATCAAATCTGGCTCAAACTCTAAGGATCAGTTTATATCAAGGGTGAATTTCTAATATAATTTTCTTAAGGTGATGTGTCCCATCATTTCAGCACTTATTTCATCGAAACGGTAGGCAGGTATCACAATTTGTGGCTCTTTTCAGGAGGCTGGGCTCTTTCCTCATTGAAGTTTAACATCTTTTAGTTCCAACATTGGGACCGATTCCAATGTCGGACGGACAGGACATCCAATATCGGTCAGCAACTGGAACTGAACGACCTTTTGTCATCGGTTCCAGACCTGCTAGTAGGATCGGTCAGATGCCTATATCTTTCAATGGGAGCATGCATTCCGAACGGAATGCATGCTCTCATTAAAAGTGCAGAGGTGCAGTTCATCCCTGCACCATGGGGTGCAGGGATCAACAGAGGGGCACTATAGGTACCCCCTAGGCTGCCATTTGGTGGCCTCGCACCCTTTGGGGCCCTGCCGGGGGCTTCCAAAGACAGTTTCCTATCGACTTTCCGTGTCGGAAAAGCCGTATAGAGCTCTGGCAGGAGGGAGTCTAGCCCAAGTGCTTTCCCATTGGGTACATTACTTCAGATTTGTAATATTTCTGGAAGTGTCAGGAGAGAGATAACAGTTGTCGCATCCATATTGTCAAACAATGGAAGAGCAAATCTATGGTGGAACTGGATCAATTTGTCTGTTGTTTCATCCCTTTCTAAAATACATTACTTCCTAAAAATGACAAGAATATTTTGTGCTTCCTCAGGCTACTGTTCCTCTTCCTTTTCATCTACAGTGATGAATGCAGATGTTTTCTTAACTTTAGTATTTTCTTCCAATAAAATACCTATTATGTTGCTGTATTCATGTGATTTATAATGAATTTTCTCCAAAGAATTCAATAGATATGCAGCAGAAATTCTCTATCTAATTAGCAATATTTGGTACTTTTTATTTTACTGTTCATTAATAGGTGCCTATTCCATCTTATTGGTTGTATGTAAAAATATTGGCTTTGCAGATATTGTGGTAGCAAAATATTATTGTAAAAACATTGAATAGAAAATATCAGCTTTACATTGACTTATTGTAAAGTGTAAAAACATACATCCAGTACCAAAACAATGTGCTCATAAATATCATGTAATGTAAATTGATACTTGTATAGCGCACTACTCACCCGCAAGGGTCTCAAGGCGCTTGTACGAATACCGCTGCGGAACCCGTCCTGGCTTTCCCTGTGAGGCGTCCACTCCTGGGCACCCCCAGGGTGAAGGCCAGGCATCCTTAGCATTGTGGGTGCCGTTGTGGAGATTAAGCAAGCTATTGCCCAGAGTTGCAAAGTGGGACCCATGATTAGAATAGGCACCGAGGCGAGAATTATCAGGTCCGTGGAATTTTTGAGCCCAAAACCCGCCGAGGCGGGGAATTGAACCCTGGTCCCGGGCTAGACCTCTGCTTCAGGGTCTGCCGCTCTTCAGGGTCTTGAGCCACACTTCTCCACAATATCAGCATTACACAATATCAGCATTTCATTGCTATATATGTATTTATTTGTAATTAACATTAATGTATCTTAAAATAAAATCTTAAGTCGATTAAAAAATTATTCATTTATGTATATAAAACATGAAAAATCGAAACAATTGATTAACTTTAAACGCATTCTCAAGTACACAAAACTTTACATTTTAAATAAGTATTAAATTTACAATAATGGTATTACACAGAAAATACTTCTTAAATAAAATAATAGTTTACATTAAATAAAACTCAAACATGTACATTATTAATTAGAACATTTAAAAAATATAAAACCATATGTTAAATATAATAAATAAATTATATGGTACAGAAACAAGTGGGGCCTCATCACAAAACCATTTTTGCCTATAGGGGCAGTATTTTACATGCTTCAAAATGCAATTCACAAGACTCAGGCTGGATATTTCCCATGCCGCCTCTCCTCTCTTTTCTGTAGAAAGATCTCCACCCCAGTGTCAGAGATCTCTCTGCTTGTCATTATAGGTTTCAGTAGTAAATGTGGGAGGGGCAAGGCAGGGGCTTAAATATGCGGAACACTTACTTCTAAATGGGTGGGTTGAAGGAAAATTTGAGGAGGACTTTAGGGAGTGCCATGCTAATACAAAACATACATTCACATACAAGTAAAACAATACACTTTAATTCTACTACAATAGTGTAGAGAGGCAACTTTCTCTCGGACAGCATAGCCTTAGAACAGGGGGTACCTCAGGGCTCTGCCCTGAGTCCCACCCTGTTCAACCTCTATATGGCTCCGCTGGCAGAGGTGGTCCAATCGTACGGCGTAGAGCTAGTCTCTTACGCCGACGATACTCAACTGCTGATCTCCTTGTCCCAGTCTCCCTTCTTAGATGCTGAAAACTTCAAAACCTGTATGTGCAATCTCGCAGGTTGGATGACCAAACACTGCCTCAAACTTAACGGTTCTAAAACGGAGGTACTAATAATAGGAGGTAAGGACACTAACTGGACCAAAGACTGGTGGCCACCCTGTCTGGGGCCCCTACCCACTCCTAGTCGGGAAGTGAAGAACTTAGGTGTCTGGGTGGACACTAAACTTTCGTATGACAGCCATGTTAATAAAATGGTAGGGAAGTGTTTTGGGGTCATAAACTCTCAATCGTACCCTGGATCTCCTCCCCTTGGAGTCCAGGCGTACCATGACTCAGGCACTAATAACCTCCCGCATTGACTATGGCAACGTGCTTCTGCTGGGAACCTCGGAAAAGAACATAAGGAGACTGCAGGTATTACAAAACTCAGCAGCACGGTTAGTACTGAGACTTCCCAGAAGAGCAGCCTCTAAACGTACCTTGGCTACCCTCCATTGGTTGCCTATCAGGAAGAGAATTCTATTCAAAGCACTTCTCTTGTGCTATAGAATCATCTCTCATAAAGCACCATCCTACTTGTCCGACCTAGCCGTGCCCTACGAGCCTAACAGATCCCTTCGCTCCATGGGAATGGGTCTGCTCAAGATCCCGCGTATAAAAAAAGCTAGAATGGGAGGCCTCTCTTTCCGTTCGCTGGCAGCCAACAAATGGAACGCCCTTCCCACCAACATTAGACTAGCAAATAATGAGTCCTCATTTAGAAAACTGCTAAAAACTTATCTATTCGCCCTATAGCTCCTTTCCCCTTATACTCATCCTTGACTCTTCTCCACAGCGCGGGGATACGCCGGGAGGCGTCACCAGGCGCTTTACAAACCCCTTTAATAATAATTATAAAAAGCAGATAAATTAGGCTCAAATCTACTCCAGGCCAGCCTTGGAATAAGCCAAGCACCACACATGGCCAACAACTGATATTGCCTCACACTCCTATAGAATGCAGTGGAGGAAGGTAATAACACTGTCACGCAGGGAAACATACAACAATTAAGTAATATTTTATTGTAACATTTTAAATTAATTGTACTAAATATGTTTTGCATTTAATTACTGAATGTTATTTTGTAGCATACTTGATAAAATTATTATATTTTCTAGAAAGTTTAAATCGCTAATTAAATAATATGATCCAGTATTGTGACACATTCAACACAAATTATATTGTAAGGGTTGTGATTGTGGATGAAAGTAATAATTTTGAAAAATCACAAATATATCCAAATTGTAAAACATATTAAAATCATTAAGTAAATATTTTTTTAAATACACATTATTGAGCCCTCCCATTAAATACAGACACCTAATAAATAACATCTGTTATAATAGAAAAATATTTTCACAAACATACATTTTTATCTATATTAGTTTTTGACTATAATATTGCGATAAGATTTTTATGAAACATAATGCAAGACATTTTTTAAAACAAACATTTAACCATGCAGCTAATAGTACACAAAGTAATACTAATCATTGAAAAATAGATTCATGTTTTAATTGACTACCCACCAAATCCTCCAATAAAGCTCATTCTTAAAAATAATAAAATTAAGTCAAAAATGTCAAACCATGTAAACAATAACTGACAATGTCTAACATTACAAATGTAACCTGTTGAACAATTAACAATTTGTACATATTTAAAAATAACATTATCCTCCCAAACGCCAATACACCACATCACCCATATAATAAAATAATTTTCTTTAAACATATTAACAAATACGTTTATATTTTAACAGTAATGAAAGCTATACACATAATTTCCAATTAAATAATTTTCATACTTACAGCTTTAAAAATCACTTTATATGTGTTTTATGTAAAACACTAAACACCTAATCCTACAATGAACCCTACACCTCAAAATTAAAATTGAATACATAAGCAGAAAATGAACTAAACATGTCAACAAAGTAATAACCATTACAAAATTGCATTATTAAAAAATATAGTGAACTTTGGATAATACGAAATATACAAAATAACACTACCCACCCAATATCTCAAAGGCCCTCTTCCTGTGCAGCTTTCGAGTGCTCTTTCACTGCGGGCTGCTTCCTGTTTCACTGCGCCCGCCCCTCCCTTGGATGCCGCTGGATGTTCCTGCTCGCTGTTCCTCCGCGCCCGTTTGAATGCGGCCAAATGCGGGAAAACTAAGGAAATTCTTAGGGGTACGGAGTCGGTGAAGATGCTGGAAATGCCGGAAAGCTTGAAAGCTTGAAAAGGACCTGAAAAGCACTGAAAAGCGCCGGAGGTGAGCTCGTGGAGAGCCGACCGTGTCGGAGCCTCCAGGTGCCGATACTGGAGGCATAACGTTTTAACGCTATCGGCTGCTCCTTGCTCTGCATGCTCCCACTGCCGCTTGAATGTCCGTAACGTGCGTAATGCGATGGAAACTGTAAGGGAGGCAACCTGTTCAAATAAACGCTGCTGTTGCTGAGATTTGCTAAGTTTAGCTCTCAATCCGGCTTGATTGCTTTCTGACCGCAATTCTTAATAGACCTCGAAGACTCCAAAGACTCAATAAGCCTCTGTTAGCCTTTGCAGCAGTGGGGTAGATTTTGCCTTTAATATACCGGGGACACCTGAGGAGTTTTTAGAGGTACCTAGAGGTGTTTACTAGTATATAAGAGCGAATACTTAACAGGCTATAAGGGTGCCGCTCACAGCCTGAGCTGACTGTGACTGTTCTTGAATTACCTGACTTTGCGGATCGATCTTTGGGATAGAGCTGATTGTCCCGTGTCTTGCCGTGTCTTGCCTGGTACTGCGGGGAGCCATTGAAGCCTGCACTGGTCATCGAGGGCGGGACTGCGAGTCCCAGCAGGAGTAGCGCTCCGACCACCAGCGCACCTGCCCTCCCTCCTCCCCCTGCTGCATAAAGACAGACAATTTCCATACCTGAGCTCTTGAGGATTGAGGCACAAGAGGAGTGGGCAGCCTGAAGATCCAATAACGCCCAGAACGCCAAACGACAGCCACCGGCACCACCAGCCATGCCGCCGCTCCGGGACTTCATATCCCGGCAGCCTTAGCAGCGGCGCGTTGCCCTGACGCGCTAGACGCGCCAGGAGGAGCTATTAAAACATCGAGCCCCCAGCGTCGCGGGACGTGAGCGGGACGCCCGGGGCTAAGGCCGGGCCCTCTAAGGCCCTCAGAGGCAAGAAGAGGCTAGGCTTGGCCACCCCTATAACATCTACCAAGGAGTATCAAGTATCAATACCTGCGATACAAGATAACAGTGTATGTGCTGTTGACCTCTAGTGACCATCTCCTGGTTACCAGACGGGGGTCGGTAGGCAGCTAGTTAGAGCAGCCACCGAATCGCCCAGGAGCCTGGAAAGAGGAGGGGATTTGCTTTGAGAAGTCCTCAACAGCCCTTTCACCACCACTAAACAAGAAGAGGAAATCGCAGGAAAATATATCAATTGTATCTGTCCCTGAAGTAAGATCATCTTTTATTCATTTTTCTCCTCCTTTTTATCAATTTGTGGGTACAAAACTAACTCTAACTGTAGCACAAACATGTCTAAAAGAAATATTCCTGTGGCACCTGAAACACCAATTAACACCATGGACAACTATCTCGTTCAGGTGGTCAACAAGATAAACAGTGAACGAAGACAGTCGTTGGGTCTGAGTCAGTCACCTATCCTCCCCCTACGAGTCCTCCTCCTAATCCACAAATAACCGATGCAACACTTCAAGATCCTAGCTGCGTTGCCCCTGAAAATAACTCCCTAGTCAATGTCAGTATGGATATAAGTGGACTAAATGCGGCTGACATGGAGATACATATGGATACTGATCCGGACACACATATTGACATTGTGGTAGAAGAAGTATCGCCTGCAAAGCAGGCGACAAGGGCCGTTAGAGCGTGTCGCAAGACGCAAAATAAACATGGGGGGGCACGGTCAGGGAAGAATAAAGCTACTCCACTGCCAAAAACTAAAGGCAAATGTCGGGAGTATGAGGAGGAAAATACTAGGGAGTTATTGGATGAAGTTTTATTGTCTAAAATATCTGACTTGTTAGAGTTAAAAATTCAGACATTTATCAAACCACTTATTAGTAAAATTGACAAACTCTCTGCGGTCATAAAGAAATTGGGAGGTACTCAAGACATATTAGTTGATGCGATAGGCACTGTTTTAAATAGTGTTACTAAGCAGCATGAATGCCAGAAGATACCTAGTGTGGGTGGGACAGCTTCAGATGCGACTCCACTAGAGGTCACTGCACCGGAGCACCCACAAACTGACCCAATCACCCATGAATTAGCAAAAGAGGTCCCAATAGACCCACCGCTTGTACCAGCACCCTATAGCTTTGAGAAAGATTCATCACAATTTGTAGCAGAAGCTTCACCGTTGGTTTTAGTATTAGCAAATGTACCTACCCTACCACCTGGCCAAACAGAGTCAACATCATCACTAACAAGTAAGGCATTACACTGGCTGTCAAATAACATGAGGATGGCGCAGTGGGGAGAACAGCAGTTAGCTGATGAAATTAAAATGGCAAGGAGGGTTACATGGATTGGGAATAAGCCTAAAAAATGGAAGGGTGACTGTGTTGTGTTAAATCTCTTAAACCCAGTCACACTTCCGAATATTTTGTCTAACATTCTTCCCCCGCAACGAAGAAGTGGCACCATAATCCCCCTTACATTGGAATTCTTTTATAACGAGTTGCAAAAAGAATCCAAACAAAATGCCTTGAAATCAGCTTGGATGGTAAGAAATAACAGATGGGGTGGGGGACCTATGGTAACTGACACTAATATTGTCCCAGGTAATAGGGTTGGGGCATGGGTAGGTGACCACCAAAATGTGCCTTGTTTTACTACCCCTGGGCCAAACTGGAATTTAGTGAGTAGACGGGGGCCGTGTAATTATGTCAATGAGTATGGGGCGACACGTAATGGCAATTACATTGGAGGATGGTTAGGTGACCAGCAGAACTTGCCATACCCTAACACCCCAGTGCCTAGATGGAATACAGCTATAAACGGATGGGGCTTTGGAGCTCCGTCCTGTAACTGGGGAATTAGCACTTCCAATAGGTTTGGGGCTTTGGCCGGTCTTAATGACTGTGATTGACTCAAGGGGGGGGGGGTTCCAATGAAGTAAGGGATGTTACTACCAGGGTTAACCCCGATGCTGAGTTCAATCAAAATGCACTGGACTATAGGTTATAACTGCCGCACTACCATTCCACTAGACAAAATACAGTGGCTCAAACATTGAATACAGATGTCTCCGAGACTACTAGACAACCCCAGGTACAGGTAAATCAAGAAATGTTAGAAATAGATCAAATATTTTGCTGGAACATTGCAGGGTTGAGAAAAAATTTATTTGATCCAGCTTGGCAACAATATCTTGCCAGTGGGGACCTTATCCTCTTCCAGGAAACCTGGGGGTTGGAGAACTACTTTAAGGTTGATTACAGATCATTTTTTATTCCCGCAATAAACACAAATGGGAGTAGACCTTCTGGTGGCTTAACAATATGGGTCAAAATCACAGGGGGGGTAAGCTTAAAACAAATAGATACAAATAATCCTGACCTTATGATGATTGAACTAAAAAAACCCAAGGGACAGACCATTTATGTGATCAATGTCAACAACAGACCACATCAAGCGTGCAAAGAGTCGCCAGTCATAACCCATTTAGGTAATATTATGGCAGGGTTAGATCAGAATGCAACAGTAATTATAGGTGGCGACTTTAATAGAAGCTTTGAGCCCATACTGGGTCTTGAAGACATCTATAAAGACGAGGATAGTGTCAACAATATACCCCTGGTTGACACGACCTGCAAAGTAGCCTGTACTGCGAGTGCCTTACAATTACTGAGCTTAACGTTTGAGCGTGGGCTACGTGCATGTAATGGGCATTTGCCTTCAGATTGTCCCAGTAAGCCAACATTCATTAGAGGAGTTTGTTCTAGCCATCTAGATTATTTTATAGTTTCCTCACATTTATGGCCTATGGTAGTGGATTTAAAAGTGGATGACCGCATGGAGAGCGATCATTATACTCTGATCCTATCTATCCAAAATCTGATCTCTAATCCTACCAATAAGAGTGCCAGACAAAATATTTACCAACTACAAGACCCCTTAGAAGCAAACAATCGTAGGTCCCTAAAGTGGCCAGCAGTCTTAGGAAATACAAACACTATTAGCCAGATCTACCACGTCTTCGTTAGACATATGTCCCCCTTGGCTGAGAATAGTACTGCTAACCATAGCCCTTGTCTGACAGAATCCCATGACCATTTAATTGGCCAGTTCAGTGAGATCTTGACTAGAGTGGTAAAAAGATCAAATGCCGCTCACAAGTGTAAAAAAATGGGTAACTCTTGGTACAATCAGGAATGCCGGAGAGCCAAATCAGATTTAATTATTTCAGTCCGGGAAAACTCATCAGACAATGTTAAAATCAAAAGAGCTCAGTACAAAAGAAGCATACTTTCGGCCAAAAAAGAATAGGACGAGAGGGTATGGTCTGACCTGCTAGATGCTTGTAAGCGCAAAGATCAGACTTCCTTTTGGAGCCTTATTGCTAGAGGCACCATAGGGGTCACTGAAACTAGGGATAGATTTCTTGAGGAAAGGACTTGGGTCAGGCATTTCTCTTTACTATATGCTTGTGCCGACCCAGGTGATAATGAAGACCAGGCTAATATGTATCTTGACTTGGCATTGCATGAAACCCCTCTTGTATTTACCTTGAATGAAACAATTCTAGCAATTAAAGCTGTTAAGCCAGGAAAAGCCCCAGGCCCGGACAAAATACCTGGGGACCTCTGGAAACACGCGAATTACATTTGGGCTCCCTACATTAACGTATTATCTAATTAAATTGCTAGTGGAGCCCCTGTCCCCGAAACTTGGAAGGGGGCGGAGATTGTAACATTATTTACAAAAGGTGATAGGTCGAATCCCTCGCACTATCGTCCTATCAGTTTGATTGACGTGTTACAAAAATGTTTTGCCCGCCAACTTCTTAGTCGTCTTGCCTTATGAATCGAAGACCATTCTATTTTTACGAAGTACCAGGCTGGTTTTAGACCAAAAATAAGCACAGTGGACCCGATTTTTAGATTTTTATGTTTAGTCTGGAAATACACTATCATAAGGAGCTCCCATATATATGTGGCTTTCGTCGACTTGAAAGCAGCCTTTGATATGGTTCCAAGGGCAGACCTATGGAAGACATTAAATAATATAGGCGTGCCCGGAAACATTCTACAGTTATTAATCAGACTGCATGAGAATAATTATGCACGAGTCAGATGGGGACCAAATGGGGAGCTAAGTGAGAAAATAAAAATAGCTAAAGGGGTTAGGCAAGGGTGTGTAATGGCACCTACCCTATTCTCCATTTATGTTAACGATATTCCCGACACCCTTTTGGGCTGCGAGCATGACTCTCCCAAATTGTGTGGTGAAGCCGTTCTGGCATTGTTATTTGCAGACGACACCATTTTAATCTCTCAGACACCTAGAGGACTTCAGAACCTTTTAAATAAATTTAGTTTGTATTGTCATGACAGGAAATTGGAAATTAATTCCTCAAAAACAAAGGTCATGACAATCAACCCTCATAAAGGTTTTCACAAAGTTTTTAAAATAAATGATGACATTATTGAAGAAGTCCCTAATTTTAAATACCTTGGTATTATTTTAGATAGCAAAATATCATGGAAAACTCAATTAGAAAATGCAAAACTGAGGTTGACTCAAAACCAGTTTCCGATTTTAAAAAAGCACAAGAATAGTCATTTTAAATCAGTTTCACCGGCCATTGAATTATTTAAATGTAAAGCACAATCATCTTCCCTCTATGGAGCAGATCTTTGGGGTTATGCATTGAAGGACACCTTTCTAGTACGAGAGAATACCTTCATCAGACAGCTCCTAGGTGTACCTGGTTCCACGCCATTGACCCCTGTACTGTGGGACCTCAACTTTCGACGCACAGATGATTATGCTTCTCGCCGCCCGTTGCTTTACTGGGTCCGTCTGTGGTCTACAGAGGAGCTGGTAGACTACAGAGAAGCACTGAAAGAGATAATGGCTATAAAAAATATCACTTATCTGCCATGGTTAGTGTACGTCGAAAAATGGTTTGAAAAACTGGGCCTGAGTAACTTCTGGTCAGACCCAGATTCCCTCACTAATAGTTAAAAAAAGCTTCTGAAACAAAGGTACTGGGAGTTTATTAGTGACTCAGTGTTAGCCAACCCCAACATAGGGACTCTGACTTCAAAATTCTTTGAAGTAAAAATGAATATGCAATTAGAGCCCCTTATGGATGAAATCTACCCCCCGTTGGCTAAAAGTCTATATCTAAAATTCCGGTACAGCATTTTGCAAACGAGGGACAGGACAATCAAATGGCACTGTAACAAGGGTGCAGACAGGAATACTGATTCAGTTCTATGTGAGCTTTGTGAAATGGGGTTGAAAGAGGATGAGTCTCATGTTTTATTTATATGCCCTGCATATCTTAACGCAAGGAAAAAATGGTTAAAGCCCATATGCAAAATGTTAGGCCTTCGCCACATTGGGGTTGGGCTTAGAATTTTTAAGGGAGACACCTCTCAACCGATAGTGTTCAGCCTGAGCCGTTTCCTCTTATGTGTTGCTTTGATCAGAAAGAGGAAAGGTTTTAAAATCTAATTTTTTCTACCATTGTATTGCACTATCACTGGCTAGAATTGAACGTATAAGTTAGGTGCAGAAGTATAATGAACTGGCTAGCTTAACATGATATTGGTTGCCAAATGACAAAGTGTTGTTGTTTTTAGTGATCCTGGTACTGTTTTATATAGGAAATATTTTATTGTTTTATTCTGTGTACTTATCAAGTGATCTCATTAGATGAGGCAAGCTGACTATGATGAATTGTCTTCCAACCAAAAAAACCTTCAGGGAAATGTAATTACATACTCTGTATTATTTGATAAAAGAAAATGTGCTTCTAATTGTACCCAAATTTTACTGTGACTTTGTATCCGCTTGTATTTATTAGTTATATGTATTGTATCTTACAAGGTTTTTTTAACCGAATAAAGATTGAATTGAATTGAAATAAACTCAGTAAACTGAAAAAACAATTGCAAGCATACTTTAAAAATTGGTAAAAGTCAATTTCACAATAGTACACATAATAAAATTAAAACACAGCACAAACTAATACAACATAATAAAAGTGATATTAAAGTAACAATGTTTTAAACTTCAATAGTATTGTACAGAGAAGAGTTTTACTAAGCTTTGATATTTTGTCCACACTATTTTTGGAGTCACAATATTTTGACCAAGATATTATGATAAGACAATATTTTGGAGTCCATATTTAGGTGGAATACCATTTTAAATTGGGATGTAGCTGAATTCCATGTCTAGACGTTCTGTTGATTATTTTTTGCCCTAGCTATTTTAGTTTGCCTAGCAGCATATTCTATGGTCTGACCTCTGATACAGGAGTTTATACAACAGATAGGGATGCAGTATTTTTATTTTTCACATGAAACTCCTTTAAGCAGTCTGTAATCCTGCCAAAAGCAGGTCTTAACTTATTAGCTCCTTCTTGAATGTCCAATATGTATTTCTGGCTTGAAGTAAGGTTGAGCCTTAGCACCAGCTTTTTGTGATCAGATACAATTATCTGTCATGCATATAACTTGGCACATGGAAGTTAAGTCCTTAGATGTTAAAAATAATCTATTCAATTGTATTGGTCATAAGAATAGAATGTGAATGTATGTTGCTGTGAATTACATACATCAACTAACTGCTGTATATACATAAGAAGTGTAATTCCATTTCATACCTTGCTCATTCCTCATATACAGATCTTTGTAGCAAATATGTTTAGCTGTAATATGCAGTTAGCATCTCTTGTTGCTGTTATTCAGTATGTAAAACTTAACATGGTTTAAGCAAATTCTTGAAACATTGACAAATCTTCATCATTGGTGCATACTATATACATATGGTTTACAATGTGCTGTCTGAAGCAACCATAAATATTACTCATGTCTTTTTAAACTGGTTTTGTGGGGTTCACTATAGATTTGTGGTTTAATATTAAAATTGCCAACCCTCTCTGTGAAACTCGCTGCTAATTTAAGGAATTTAGGAAAACTACAATTTTAGAAAAAACAAATCTAACTAGCCACTTTTTTCTCTTGCAGACACACTACATCTGGTCAGTAGCTATGTATTGAAGACCTTATAATCTGCATTCTTTGTGAGTATGGATGCATATTTAGTCTTCACACATAAGCATATATTATAAAGTGGTCATCATCACTGTGTAGTTCTACTTAGATCAGACTTTCAATAGGAAGAGTGTTGTTTTGATAAATACTTTTGCACCATTGTCAAATCTTCACAAAACTTCCCCCACCCACCAAAAGCTCATCCACCTCAGCTCCTTCCGGAAACTTTGGGGGTGATCATCAAGCAGAGAGCCAAGAAGGAGGAGAGGTTCCTAAATTTAAATTCCCTATGTAAATTCAACAACAATACAGAAAAAAAATACTGAACAGAATTACACCAAATTTAGCAGAAAGCTATATCTTTACTCAGGAAATGTGCTTTTTTCGACTTTTGGTGTAAATCAGTAAGTATTTTGAGAGAATTCATGGTTCAAAATCTAGAGATATATTAACAGTTGGTCCCTCGAGAGTCTAGCAGTACCGGGAAAGAATTGTGAATGACCGAGCAGGTGTATATTTATTCTGCTTGTCATAGTTAAATAATCCATTAAGCTTTCCCTTTTACTCTCCCAGTTCAACTATACTCCCACTGACACTTTTCACTCCTGCCTCCAATTTCTTTCCACCCCCTGAGTTGAATGTATTGTGCAGCTTCAAGTGAAGGGATTGCTTTAATTGATATGCAATATATAGATTTTCACTCATTTACATACACGTGCAACCTGTAAGTGGCTTATATCTGTGCCCATACTAGCTCTTTTAATCTGGCATTACCAGATTTCCAGTATATTAAAATTATAAAAATGTCCTGCATTCATTCCTTCCCTCACTGAATCCATTCATGACATAATTACATTAACTGTAGTGCTAGAGGTTTCTTGCCTCACCTCCCTACCTTACAAGCAGCATAGTGCTTTTTTCACATTTTTTATCTTATGTAATAAAGCTTGTCCCTCTATAATCTCATTGCTGATGTTACACTCTCCCTGCCAGAGTATGTTTAGTCATGACTCCTGCGGGATTTATTATTGGGCACTCTTGAGATGGGAAAAGGTCCACTGCATGTCTCTGGGGAATATGTGTTAAGTGTATCAAAGCAAACTGAGCTTTTTGACCGCCTTCTCAGCACACATGACAATCATGCATGTGTCCCATAGGTATTTTAGAGACACACACATTGAGAACCAGAGAGGGCTGTATGGGACACATAACCTGCATCGTAAAACTTTCACTCAGTTTGACTACTATCAGCTCGCCGAGCTGTGGTGATTGACACTGGTGGCAATGATCCCATCTATATTGGCAAGACAGTCGTTTTTTTTTTAAGTTCTCTACTGGCCTCTCCTACCTCTTTGTGAAGTTTATCTGCCAATCCCAAACAACTGGGTCCTTCACACAGCCTTGTGGGACGGATGATTATTGGGCACCTTTCTGGATGTATAGTGGAAGCATGGATGTGTGTATATAAAACAAGTGACTATAGTCAGTGGAATTCTTGTAGTATTTGCTACTTCCAATGTGTACCTAAACTGGAGGGATTGAGAAAGTCCAGACAGCAGGTGTGACTTGCTGGGCTCTTTCAGGATCCATTGTAGTAGGTCATATTTTTGGTTCTGGAAGAGAGGAGGCAGAGGGCCCATTTGAACCTATAAATCATATTCCTCCTGCCTATTCCCTGGCCCTTTGTCCTCTGGAATGGCTAACTTCCACAGGTAAACAGGTAGTTAAGTGGAACAGAGCCCTCTCTTTTGTATACCTTTGCTTTAGATGTCTCCTGCCTGGAGACTTTCAGACCCCCTCCACCTTCCTGATAGCACCTTATAACAAAGACATTGGCTGAACTAGTATAAGAATTCTAGAATAAGCAAAAGGGAAGCATTTCTCTGAACTTATCTCAACGCTAGCTGTTGGAATACACAACTGTAGTCTGCATCTTTAATGTAAATATGGGACATACATTTCCATGCCAGATAAATGTTCCAGCATACTAGCCCCAAACCTGGTTAGCACTACCCCAAGACCCTCCAGATAGAAGACCCATCCAGGGTAGGCCCCAAAGACATTAACTATCACACAGAGTGTACCCTAGGATATTGTCCCACAGAAGCAGCATAGACTGCTGCCCAATAGTTACCAGAATGTATTAGTACTACCTGGAATTTGTTGTTTCTGGAGCATTATATACAGTATTTTATTGGGAGTGATTTGAGTAAAATACATCTTTTACAAATGAACAAACATTGGCTGGATATTGAAGCAAAGTTTGAAGGCGTTTATTTATTGTGGTTTAACTGCACATACAAATTACCTTGAATCAAAGGATAAGTGGAAAAATATAAAGTAATTTCCCCTTATTTTCAGCTTTAAATTTACCCAGGGCTCTCTAGTTTTCAGTTTAGCTCTATATGAGATCCTTTTTTGTTTTTGTATATACGGCCATGACATCCCTCTCCCAGACAGCATCAGCCTTTAGCTACCCTATTATTCACACCCATACCTCACCCCTCGCAGCCAGACAGCCAGTGCACTTTGATAGCCCAGCACTCTTCTTCTGTGACAATCCAAAGCAGGTATCATTGCCAAAAATGCCCAGCTCACATCCTCTTGATTCGAACCGTTATCTCACAGTATTCACACTATGTTTGCCTTACTGCAAGCATTTTCTTGCTCACTGATTTCCTTTATTACTCTATCACCCTTTATTCACCCCTTTTCTGATCCTTAGCATTCCCTCATCCCTTGACCTCTAATGATCCTTAGCACTCACTATCCATGCATCCACAATACCTAAGATTAAGCACATTTCCTGTCTCCTTGATTTTAAGGACTATCTCTCAATGACCCTTGTTCTCTTGATTTACCCCTTCAGTTAAACCTGTTTGCTGTACATAGGTTAGTTTACATTAACATGTCTCTACATGTGTGTGTGGCTGTAGAGGGTGCATGTCTGCTTGTTATTGTGTCTTTTTGGCTGCTTGTGAGTGGTTTATGTGGTATCTTGTGAATTAGAAATGATGGAATCATTGTGGCTGCAGATGAAATCTCTAGAACTGTGATGTAAGTGTTAGAGCGGAATGAACTGAAAGCTGGGTTTGAATCTTGGGCTTGCAATTTCAAGAAAAAGAATAAAGATGTGTATTAATTATTAAGCTCTATGTGTGGCGTAGTCCTTTGTGGAAACCCAGGCTGGGGAGGGTGCTACTACTAGTGATGAGTAGGGGGTAGGTAACCCGAAGATCAACAGTGCTCTCCCAGAGAGAATGTTGCAGCCGAAGTGAGAAAACAACAACATATGGAGTCAAAACGCAACTCCAGCCGCCATAAAGAAGTTAAACATTATGAAATAATTGAATCGAAATCTTCATATCGATAACCAAGAACCTGCTGGTTAGATCATACGTAAAGGTAACTCGCTGCTTCACAATATACAATCATATGTAATACAGAAACTCTAAAGGCAGATACAACCAGTTTTTCTAAAAGCAGCTATTGAGAATCACAAAGTGCAAAATAACATTACAATTAGAAAGTGGTGAAGACAAACCGTTGCCAAAGAGATGCCTACGAATAAAACAGTTATTTACTCACCAGAACCTGAGTAAAGTGAGCTGCTGTAACCTCAGTGCCAGGCAGCGCAACCCAGGCAATGCATAGCGAATATGCTTACCAAGCTGGTGACAATCCAAAGCGACTGAAGATCGCTTCGGAATTGTGGATGCTGTGAGGATGGAGGGGAAGATTGAGGCCATTTTTCCAGAAGTCATCAAGGATGATCTAGAGAGCAGCACATCTCAAGGCCTTCGAGATGGTACACATGAACAGGTAAGGGAGCTGGAGAGAGAGCTCCACCCTCAATGTCAGCCACTCCTTGAAATGGCTACAACACTGCTGCTTTCCTGAAACCACCATCCAATACCACAAAAAAGTAAAATATTGGCAATAGATGGACTGCCTGGATAGAGAAATTTGATAATTTATTTGATGCACTTGAAGAGACTGATAACATAAAGACGATCAAGTTTCTCAAAACCCGTGATGGTGTAAAAGGAATCATAAAGAGAATGCCACAAACCGATAAAGTAACATATCAGATTAAAGAAGTGTTGAATCTCAAGTTTAGTACAATGGCAAATGCTGATTACGAAAGATATATCTTTAACCAAGAACACTAGAAAGCTGGTGTAACCATTGATGGATTTGTGGAGAGACTTAGCACACTCATCTGACGTAAGTTCAGTAAATTTAATGATGAATGCTTCTAAGAGTTATGTTGGTTGCCACTCAGTCAGTCAGATGACGAATGCTAAGCGAAACTCTGAGTCTGGAGCAATCTTTAACGGCTGCCAGAGCAAAAGAGCGTGCTGATTGACAAGCTGCCAACATGGAGGCCTGAGGTGCCCAGAATGAATCAGTCATGACTGCAAAAGGTGATATCTGCCTATAAAATGAAGTAGGACAGATTTGTAAAGGCTGTGGGAAGGAGAGCCATTTTGTGACAGTTTGCAAGCCAAGGGAAATACAAGTGCATTATGGCGTTAAAAGAAAATGGCCATCGAAATGTTCCAGAAGCAATGTTCGACGCGCACTTACAAGTCCAAGCATTAGTTAAGACAAATCAACACTGAACGACATTGATCGTTGTCTAAATCATTGTCAAACAGTTCTTCTATATCAATGTTCAGTGAACGTGAAGGAAATGATTGTGCCATGTTGTTGTTTACCTCAGAAAAAATGCACCTTTTGGGCTGGCCACTTGTGAGGTAAAATGTCACAGAAAGATTGGCATGCCAAAGCATCTAAATCATTCAAACATTGTCCAAAAGTTACACTAAGGCCCTCATTACAATGGCAGTCTGATGAGCGTCTGACCACTATTATATTGGGATGGAGACTGCCCGACATGTAGTTGTCGGCTCCACCTGCCTTATTACGAAGCAAAGGCAGTCGGAAACATGCGTATTTCAATTACCTCTTGTGCTATGGCCAGGAAAAGGGCCGCAGCACAAGCCACAAATGAATAGGCATGTTTTTAAACATCCATGCACCATGTGGGGCCTAGCACACAGTGAATGGGTGTTTGGGGGGTACCACATGTGCCCTCCTGGCCCCATAACGGAGGCCCAAAGGGGATGGGGGACTGCTAGGGACAGCCAAGTAAAGGCAGAGGGAAAAGAGACCTCGTAATCCCTACAGTGGTGCCTCCGCAAGCACCGCCCCTATTGTAGGGATTAAGGTCCGACCGATGCCCTGACAGGCTCCTGGAGCCTGTGAGAGACGTTGGGCAATCCCTCCTACCCCTGCGCTCCAACTGGCTGCATCATTATGCGGCGGTCAAACCGCAACCCCAGATGTCAGGCAGGCCTCCACTGATTGCCCGTTGGTGGCGATCCGCTCGACATAATGAGGCCCCAAAATTAAGTGGTTGTTTAATACCTTCCATTATCTACGGTGCATTGATAGACATTAGGCCTGAGGAGAAATGCAATGAATTATCTCCATTAACACAACCTACGCTATTGAAAACCAAAGTGTATACATGGGCTGCATCGATCCTTTAAAAAGTCAAGGTTAATTTGTTATGACCATTAAACACAAGAAAACAAAGGTACAAGCACCCATCCATGTGCTTCAAGGCAAGGCGTTCAGTGCCAGCCTACTCTGTTTCAGCACAGCTGCGGATACAGGACTGATTTCTGTGAATTACAACATGAATGCTCATCAGGAAATAGTAAGTCAGTTCCCTTCATTATTTCATGGTTTGGGAAACCTAAGATTACGAAAGTGAAGTTGCATATTAATGAGGACATCCATCCTGTTGCTCAAAGACATAGAATAAATAGCTCTTCATGTGCAAGAATCTGTTGAGAAAGAACCTAAATCGTTACTTAAGCATGACAATTTTGAGAGTTCTGCTGGTCCAACGCCATGGATTTCTCTCGTAGTAGGCTCCAAAAAAGGACAGTGAAGGAGCCATATGCATATGTGTTGACATGCGTCAAGTTAGCAAGGAAATTGAATGAGCACAGCACCCAGGTCCACACATTACTGACATGATAACTCAATTACATGGTGCAAAGATCTTCTCTCGTCTTGATTTCATTAAAGGTTATCATCAGTTACAACTTGAAAAAGATTGCAGGTACATTAAAACCTTTTCTACAGACGTTTGTCTGTTTTAATACAAAAGGCTATGTTTTGGTGTGCCATCCGCAGCAGAACTGTTTCAAGACGTCATTTGACTTATCATACAGCCTGTTCTGAATTTGTTCAA
The DNA here is from genome assembly GCF_964263255.1 of Lissotriton vulgaris. Taxonomy (NCBI): domain Eukaryota; kingdom Metazoa; phylum Chordata; class Amphibia; order Caudata; family Salamandridae; genus Lissotriton; species Lissotriton vulgaris. The sequence continues at coordinate 491,887,465 of NC_141697.1, read as the reverse complement.
TTACAGCGATAACTTATTGGTTTTTGTAGCTACACAAAAAGAACATGATAAAGCTCTTACACAAGTATGACATTTATTTGCCGAAGCAGGTTTGACTTTGAATGCAGACAATTGTGAGTTCCATAAGACAAAGCTAAAATTCTTTGGCCATATCTTTTCTGAGGGGGTATGACATGAGATCCTGCTAAAGTTCAAGCACTGTTAAATTCTGTTTCCCCACAAGATGTTTCCATGGTGTGTTCATTTCTTGGCATGGCCAGTTACTGTTCCAGATACATGCAAGACTTTACCTCTATAAGTGCTCTGTTGAGACACTTGATGAGAAAAAATGTCTCATTTCAATGGTAACATGAATCTGAGGAAATGCTTAAAGAAAATTAAAGAAGCCCTTGAGAATGCGACCTAAATGGCATATTTCAATCCAATGCTTTATCCAGAAGTTGTTGTTGATGCTAGCCCAGTCAGGTTAGGCGCTATCCTTGCAATGGACACCCGAATGCTTGAAGGCATATTGTGGCATATGGAAGTAGAAGTTTGTCCAAAACAGAATGTGCTTACTCACAACCTGAGAAAAAAAGCTTAGCTGTGGTATGGGCTTGTGAACATTTCCATGTGTTCCTGTATGGAAAATGTTTTACGATGATAACTGATCACCAAGCTTTACTGACTATGTTTGTAAAATCAAAGATCAAAATGCCTCCTCGCATTGAACGTTGGGGACTAAAGCATGATTATACCATTGTGCATAATCCAGGGATGGATTAGAACCCTACTGACTACTTTTCCAGAGTGGCTATACAGTGTCAAGGTAATAAGAATATAGATAATAATATCTTTGAATTTTTTTTTTATATACCTTAAAAGCACAACCAAGATTATATAAACATAAGCAATATATTTACAACAGGTCATAGTGGAACAACTATGTGACCTTTGAGTTAGATGATAATGATAATACTCATTTAAACATGAATAACATTATTCCGTACACAGGTAGCCACAATAACAGTTGAGAAGTGAACTAGTACTAGGCACCTTCTCTGATTCAACTCCACAGTTACTGGCAGCATTAATATCAAGTACGCTAACCCTTAAGAAACAAGCTCAGTAAAGTGTCATGTGCTGTTGGATTCCTTAAGCCTAAGTTCAAGTAATTATTAGAACGTGGGAGAGGATGTGGCCCCACGGCTATAGCGGTTGACCTCGAAGCTGTGGAACCAGGTTCGGGTCTCAGCAGGGAAGCTCATCATCCTGTTATTCTTGGAAATTAGTAGAAACTACATGACATGGCGCCGCCGGCGTTGGGTGGGTTCTTATTTAACGGTCTACCTTAGTAGTTCAGTTGTGAATTCACAGAGACTCCTCCTCATCTCCAAACTGGAGACGTCCGTGGTGGTAGGGAAATCTGCCTCAGCTGAGTAAGTATACCCTATATATTGGCTTTATGTTATTCAAAGTTGTTGGATAAGACTTCCCACATTGTGATTACCCTGGCTCCATAAAGTCATCTATAATTTCTTCTTACTTCAGAACAATGTCCGTAAATGGAGAAAACATTGAAGACGTTGAAGGGGAAATAAACATAGCAGAAAACTACAGACATGCAGTTACTCTAAAATTATTACAGTATAGTCTTCCGGCAACGGGTGGAGATGTTAACTTTGTGGTTGAGGCATGTGAAGCATTCAGAACAGTGTTATTCAATTCGTGGGTTAAATTCCCAGCTGCAAATGCCCATACTCAAATGTTTCCTACCTACATTGAAGATGAAACACCAAAGAAATATACTCCATTTGTAGACATAGAAATTACTCTCTCTTATCAAGAACACATAAATTGGTTTAAAGGCACCCTCCCACACACTACAGAAAAGCATGAGACTGAAACATGGCTTGTTTAAGCTGCATATACACCGTATCCTAACACTGTTAATTTAACTGCATCAGAAATGTGTACCCTGTATATAGATTTAGTACAATTTTAAGGATATCTTACACAGTTCATAATGCACACATTAATTATTAACCCCACACAGACTGCTCAAGCTGCACAACCACGGCTATCACAGCGGTATCAGCCCACAAATACTTACTGGCATTATGGGAAACATTCCCACCAGTCAGGAGCAAATTCTGTTCTGGAGAGCACAAAAACAAGCCAGCTTGAATCAGTTTTTCCCCATACAAGCCTACAGAGGAACACAGAATTCTGACTATTTGCTTGCCATTGGGGATGGCTTCCCCAGTGGAAGACTGCATAACATGAAGTACTGTGTTCACTGCCATTTACACCAGAACACATGGTACCCCCTCACTGGCTGTCTTGTCTGAGGTACTGAAGCAGGTACAGAATAAGTACGGAGCAGCACCTGCCCTGGACTTAATGTGTCAAAATTGACCATAGGTTTCATAACTATCAGCAATTATATTATGTAACATAAAGGGGGAGGCAGCAGCATTAGCTATACACCTGACGGAGTTGACTCATGCACAGCCGAATTGGGAATTGCCTAAAATTATCAAAGAAACCTATGCTTCGCTAGGTAGAGCTAATTTGGGAGCCAGACCTGGGAAACCATAAGTTAAGAGTAATTCTGAGAATGATAACTCTAAGCAAGTACCTGATTCTTCCTAAAAGAAATGGGACCATATAAACACAATAAAGGGGTGTGTCTCCTCAAGTGGAGACCACTGGCATGAAAATAATTTTAGTAATCGGGATAACATAGGAAAGCTTGACAAGTATTGGGATACTGATTCATGTTCCTTTCAGGAGTTATCTGATATACGTTCTGGGAGAGGTGGATGGTCAGAGCGTAGATCGGAAGACCTTGTGAAACTGAAGACGGAATCACAATGCTCATCAGACAACGTCATTAAAAAAGAAAACAAACAAAAGAAGATTAAACATCAATTTAAAAAGAAGAAAGTAGCTGGGATCAAAATAAGGCATGCCCAGGCTAATGAGGACTCTGCTTCTGAATGGGGCATGGGCAGTGACAATGCTGGACAGCGTGGCAGAAGTCAAGATAGCTCACCGGAACCTCATGGATTATCTGGCGGCAGTAGCGCTGAGTGAGCATATCACGGTGGAAACACCTCATACCAGGGTAAGTGTTCCCCATCGTCTATATGAAATTAAACTCCAGTTGGAAGGGGCATACCCAGAACCATCAATGCACTGTTTTGGGGATACTTGACGTATGGTTACGATATTCTTTTGGCTGAAAAAGACTGGCCACCCGAGTTTGTAATGGAATGCCCAAACTGTAATTTTAGCTGCTTTCTCCGACCTCGTTCCGGAATCAGTTAAGCATTCTTTTGCCAAGAAGCAGTTATTAGCACTAGATCCTGCACTAAACCGAAATCATGTTGGGTGGGATGCTGATTCACCTCATCATGAGATCCCATTAAAATCAATTCCTCAACCACAGAGACAATAATCAATAAAACATGAAGCTAAAAAACAAGTTAGGGAAATTATAGAACATCTTGAATACCAGGGTTTGATAGAATAATCCTATGTTTCCTGTAATTAAACCAGACAATTCATATTGTCTAGTATTAGACTAAAGACATTTAAACACATCTACTCACACATTTGCAGTACAAAATGCACACGGTGTATAACTAATGTATGACAAATTGTGCGGAAGGAATATAAAACACTAGATATCTTAAATAGATTTTTTTCTGCCAACATGTAGTGCCTGAAAGCAGATATTTGACAGCATTTTCAGCGCTAGGCTCACAAAGGCAAATTTGTCATTTGCCTCAAGGGTATAAGAATAGCCCTGGGCTGTAATCAGGCAGAGTGAGAGTTACTTTGAAATTTTGAATTGTCCTATGTAGAGGATATATACCTGACGGATGATGAATCAATGGAACACTTGGATAGAGTAGACTGCATAATTCTGGGGTATGCTCACCTTGGCTACAAATGTAACTTTAAAAAATAAAAAATTGCCCATCTCAATGTCCTTTTTTTAGGATACGAGCTGTCAAGTGAATGCAAAAGCCTGGCAACAAATTTATTAGAAAAATGTGCATTGCTCCAACCTCAAATGACTCTGAAAAGACTACAATCCATTTTAGGATTTTTAGATTTTGCCAGAACGTACATTTTGGATTACACAGAATGGGTAAAACCTTCTGCGATTTAATTAGTCTTGACTTTTTATAAATACATTGGACACAGGAACATACAAACATTTTACGTTCCGTACAAGCTGACATGATAGCTTCCAAAGATTGTTATGTTATGTTATGTTAAGCTGTATTTGTAGAGCGCACATACACCAGGTTGGTTTCTTGGCACTGCTCTGAAGGTGTTAGACTAAGGTGTTGTTAGTATGCCTGTTTGAATAGCCATGTTTTCAGGTGTTTGCGGAAGCTCATGAGGTCTGTGCAGGCTCTGATCTCTAAAGGCAGGGAGTTCCAGTATTTGGGGCCTAAAGTGGCGAATCTTGCCCCCCAGCGCGTTTCGACTTGAAAGGAGGTGTGATCAGGAGATGCAAGTGGGCAGATCACAAGTTGCGGGCGGGGGTGTACCTATTGATCAAGCTGTTGATGAATTTTGGGTTTTTGATATTCAGGGATTTAAAAATGATACATCCCACCTTGAAGGTGCATCTCTGGGTTATTGGCAGCCAGTGTAAATTCTTCAGCAGAGGGGTAATATGTTGGTGCCTATTTGCTTGAAGGATCAGCCTGGCCACCTGGTTTTGAACCATTTGGAGGGAGTTGGTAAAGTAGGCTGGAATACCAAAGTAAATAGAGTTGGCGTAGTGGATGTGAGATATTAACATAGCAAGAACTGCCTGTATTTTTGCTTCCTGACTAAGGAATCTGCTGATTTTTCCTTATGTTTCCTAACTGGTAACAACAAGTAGAGGCCCCAGCTCCAATTAGATTTTTCATGGTGACATCGTTGTTGATTATGACCCCCAAGGTTTTAGCAGGTGTAGAGGGGACGGGGGGTTGTCACAGTTATTTAGGTCAGAAGAGGGGGCTCCAGGGGTTCGATGGGCCACCTGTGAGGATGACTTCCGTTTTGTCCAGATTTAATTTGAGGTGATTGTTGTTCATCCAGTCTCAGATGAACAGCATTGTTGTCTGGAATTCGTGGGCGGTGTTGGGGGAGTTATTGATCGGGATATTAGTTGAAAATCATCTGCGTAGTTGAAGGTTTAGACTTTCCTTTCTTTTAGTGCATGGATAAGTGGGAGAAGGTATAACTTGAATAAGTGGGGGAGAGTGAGGAGCCCTGGGGCTCCTCACACACACACGTGTAAACACGACCAACCTGGTGATCCAAGTAGGAGCTGGATACATACATACCGTTCAACAAAAGTGATGCAGTCCCTTTTGCATAAAATTCACATTTGTACACAAATGCTGAAATGAGTTTTGCACACCCTGTAGTGAGAGAGAGAGCGCACTAGTACAGGGGAAACACACAATTGTGGTTAGCACGATACCGACCTTGGAGGTTGTCACTAAAGCAAGTGTTCCAAATGTCACAGCTCTACATCCACAATGGATTCAATAGGCTAACTCACTGCAAGAGATGTAGATTACAGATCTGATTCTACATTACAAACTCAAGCATTTTTTCAGCATGTACAAGAGTATCTTCTGCAGAATTAAATAATGCCTCTAGATTTATATGATTACATCATCTACACTGATGGATCTGCTCAGCTTGCCGTAGGGACAAGACACCAATATTCTGCGGCATGCACAAACATTAAGGAGCACATGCATGATGGCAGGTTCCGACCTGAAAAAACCCACAGTGTCCCTAAGGGACTGTGCAGCACAGCTGGCAGAACTAAAAGCCCTGATCATGGATTCCCCAGACGTATAGTGTGTGATTCATATTACTGTGTGCAGTCCTATAATGAATACTTTTACTACTGGGCCGAGTATGGATTTCAAGACACCAAGGGTTGCACAATTAAGCACAAGATGCTCTGGGAACAGGTGACAAAGTTGAAAGAATGCTTGCCACGAGCTCATGTTATCCACACATCAATGTGTTGGCGTTTACTTTGCAGGGAATTCCATGGCTAGTGAGGCCTCTAAGGCAACAGTTTTCACTGCTGCCATTGTAGCAATCACTCATTCTAGTACAAGATCAGACAGAGATATCATGGTGGCTGTCAATGCTCCAAACAATGACACCCACCTGCCGAAAGGCTTTCTACTCAAGTACTCTTACAAGTTAGATTCACAAAACATACCATATTCTCAGATTCAGGAGTGGGAGATAGATATACCAAACACTGATCGCAGATTGCGGTTAATACTAGCTGCACATCAGGGTCTGGGTTCATCACATACAAGGATTACTGATTCAGTTTAATTACTGAAGCAGCGCTATTGGTGGCCAAGTCTTAATAAACAGACCAAGGACTTTGTCCTCAAATGTGACATCTACCAGCGAATGAAGGACTCCACCATAGCACGTCCACCTAAGACACCTCTTTTAATCTCAAACAAGCCTTTGGCTTGTGTCAAATTGTATCACTGTGGCCCCTTACAATCTGATGGGCCTACAAATACACCTTGGGGGATCCTGTGGGATTGGCCACAGCGGTTGGCTGAAGCCCAAACTGTTATCAAGGATTTGCGTGTCATTATCGGGACATATGCAATTAGCACACTACATTCAGACCAGGGTCCTGTGTTTAGCTCTAGGGCTTACAAAGAAGCCATGGGAAGTCTGGGTGTGACCTTGTGGTACTCATCCCCTATCATCCTGAGGGATTTTTGGTAGTTGAGAGGAAAAACCAGTACTTAAAGCAATCCTTAACAGCGAGGGTACTAGGTTCAGGGCATAATTGGGTCCATCACCTATATGGGGTCCAGAGGGCCCTCAATAACAAGCCATGAAAATCCTGTGGTGGTCGTATTACATTTGAAATCCTGTTTGGAGTGAGAATGTGGGTCCCATACCTCAATGATGTCAGCACAGTTGCGACAGACACAACGTTTGACATCAATGAAAGTTTGTCTGTTTCACAGGAGCTAAACAAATTCTGGGACATACAATGCAATGGGCAAGTAAAACGCACAGCCACTGGAGAAGTGAAGGATGTACCAGCAAGACCTGGCTGTGTCCCAAAGGTTGGGGATCTGGCCAGGAAGAACATTGTGGACAAGAAAGATTTTGGGCAATCCTACCTTTCCTGGCTGTCAAAGGTACCAGAACTGTACTTCTTCCACCCCTCGCTGGTCGCTGAGACAAAAGATTTGTCTCAATTGATCTGATCAAACCATATCCTATGGCCTATTCTCAACAGGAGGCCACGTGGGCTCCGGGGTAGCTGCTGCACTCCTCTAACTACCATTCTGGAGGTTCCGATGGAAGCTTTAATAACTAAAGAAGATTCCCCTCTCCAACGAGGAATAGTAAACAACAATGAAGTGTTTCTCTCTTCCTGTGGAAACAACTACAATTGTACGGTCAACCAGTACAGAGACACGGGGCGTGGCTAAGCCGAGCTGCGAGATGGCCGCTCGTTGAGTGAGCTCCGCCGGCTACACCAATTAATCCTTTTGTGATCCTGCTCCTGGCGCCTGCGGGCCCCCGCTCCCTCGGGGTTTGGCAGAGGACACCTCCATAACTCCGGAGTGTGAATCTGAGACGCACTGCAACAGCGATCCCGAAACCGGAGCCCTTCAAAACTCCGCCGGCTGGACAGCCCGTCCTGGCACTGGGCGGAAGTGCACATCCCTGGGCGGCGCGACGCACTGCAGCCCGAGGCTTTGGAGGCCCCTGGCGGACCGGAGATCGTGGGCGCGAAAACTTATCGGCGGCGGCGCCGCGACTTCAGACGTCCCCTAGCGGACCCCTGCTGAGCCCTGTACCGATCGGGAGAACTGTGGGCGGATTGGAGGCGATCGGGGGCTGGATCCCTTGCCTGGCGGCGGATTCGCCTGCGAAACGGAGCCCGGACCTGCCGCCTTAGTGGAGAGGACGTGGGGCGGCCAGACCTGCGGAATCCTGGTGAGCGCCTGTTCCTACCCTGCTGTGACCGCTGGCGGTGGCGGTTGGGGTGCAGCGAGAAGCGCTACGCGCGGAGGGGCCCCTGCTGGCGTCCTCGATGCCCTACCTGCTCCACCTGGAAGGGGTGCATACTAACTGCTGAGACCATAGGCGTGCTGCCTGTCCAACCACGAGACTGTGGGGCTCCAGCCCTGAGAATATAACTTGGTCACCTGCCCTGCCGCATTTTGGGTCTCGGCGCCATTACCATACCCCAAGCACTCAGCCCGCCATCTTGGGCCTGCCTGGCACGCTACTGGCATCGCGTGCGGAGAGCACTCACGCCACTAGGACCTGGACTCCAGGCTGTGGATCCGAGCTCCCCGGGACTACCTACGCAACCCCTGCCTCACACGGGTTGACGCCTCTACACTGCACAGGGGATCCCTGCGTTTCTGAACCGCCCTTTGTTAATGACAGGCAGCCACGATGGGGAAGAACGAAGCCAAACAATCCAAGATCAGCTTTGATAACAAGCGCACTCCGAGGAACCCTGCTGCAGAATCGAGTGGCGACATGGCGTCGTCTCAAGGGCTGCCGGCCGATATTGACTTTGGGGCGCTAATCATGGAGGTGAGATCCAGCCTGAAAAGTATCGATACTAAACTCGACACCATGTCTGCGCAATTGGAATCCGTGAAGACCAAGGTGGACGTACATGAGACTCGGCTTGACCGCTTAGAAAACAGGCAGACTGAATGCTGTGAATTCCAGCAGCAAGCCAAGAAGCATATTACTTCTCTGGAACGAGAGTTGGATGTATTGCGAGCCAAGTCGGATGATTTGGAAGCACGTTCCCGAAGATCCAATATACGCATAACGGGAATTCCGGAAACTACAAATATCGACAAAATGGAGACCTATGTGGCGGACCTTTTGCATGAACTCTTCGACCCGCACCTATCCCCAGTCTTCACGGTCGAGAGAGCGCATCGATCGCTAGGGAAGAAACCACCGCCAGGTGCTACACCTCGGCCAATCCTCGCAAAACTGATCAACTACCAGGACAGAGACTTGATCTTGCGCCTGGCGAGGGAGAAGGGCAAAATCACCAATAAAGTTAATAACATTTCCTTTTACCCGGACTTCACCCCCCTGGTGCAAGCGGCTCGCAAGGAGTTCCTTCCGGCGAAGAAACTACTGCTGCAGGCAGGCGTGCCGTACTCTCTGCTGTACCCTGCAAGGTTGAAGGTACTGCATGACAACACCACCCACTTTTTCACGGACGCAAAGTCGGCGCTCAAGTTCGCCAAACACATCGGCGGGGCGGGGTCCAGGAGAAGATCGCCCAGACATGAAGATGCGTCCGAACAGCTAAGTGACAATGACTAACTGGTGGTCTAGTGGGGGTACTAGGATGTCATAAGTTCGCCACCTCAAACTTCATGTGAGTTGGCGCGGACTCATTGGGTTCGTTGCTGGTACATGCTTCCTGGGAGCGCAATGGGTGGAACTGGGTCCTGTCCCGGGACTCCTGGGTGTGTTTTATTGTACCCTACTGAGTACAGTCATCCTGGAGGCGGTGCGACGGCTAGATCCCGTGGAGGGGGACTCGCAGAACTCATGGAACCTTATCCCTAATTGCAGCCACCCCGTTCACACGGGGCAGTTCGCTGGGCACACCACGCCCCATGGGGTGCCTCCCGCTGTTTTTGCTGTTGGTTCTAGGTTACACCTTGTGTGCCTTACTATGGGGTATTTCACGACCTGATTGGGAGGTTGCTGAGGGTGGGGGGCAATGGGGGGGGTTTGTTGTTTTGTTATTTCTTGTTCCGACATGGTGCACAGAACTGGCCGCTATGTTTTCATTTTCAGGTACGCGATTCGTGGCAAGGAGTTATGGGGTCCGTTGTGGGTGTGGGGGGTGGGCTGGGACGTGGATGGTCCCGACACTGGAAGACTTCAAATATGGGTGGGATTAAACTTTGGACCTGGAATATTAGAGGCCTCGGGGACTACAGAAAGGCCCGATTGATGCATGGCACGTTGGCCAGGCATAATGTTGACGTATGCTTCCTGCAGGAAACACATATTAACACTACTCCCTCGCCCAGGTTGAGGAACTCTAGGTGGTCTCAGATATATTCTTCTGTTTACTCCAACTATGCCAGAGGGGTTGCTATACTTGTGCGCAGGGGGTTAGACTGGCGGGAACATGCTCACGTGTATGACGTGAATGGCAGATACGTGATCTTGTATGGCTCCCTGCAGGGGCGGCCTGTTGTGCTGGCAGCTGTTTACGGTCCTAACGTAGATGACCCGGACTTTTTTAGGGACGTGTGGGCGCAGATTGCTTTGCTTGACTGTTCGTCGGTGGTGTTGGGGGGAGATTTTAATGTTGTGCTGGATGATGATATGGACAGACATGGTGCGAGTAGACCTATGCATGCCCGTGCGCGCCAGGCTATCCTTGACGTGATGAGTGAGGGATTGTTGTCGGATGTGTGGAGGGTTCGTCACCCTGACGTGAGAATGGGGTCCTGTTACACGTGCCATAAAGCGGCTTGGTCCAGATTGGATTTCTGGCTGGTGTCTCCTGAGGTTGCAACATGGGTGACAAGGGTCGAAATACAGGCTAGGTCCCTATCGGACCATTCCCCCTGTGAGCTTGAGCTACGCCTTCCTGATACCATTAACAGAGCATTCACGTGGCGATTGCCCCCACACGCACTCACGGACCAGGTGTTCGTTGAGGAGATAAGGGACGACATTGTTAAATACTTTGCTGAAAATGCAGGCTCCGTCGCCTCAGAGGCTGTTGAATGGGACGCCTTTAAGGCAGTAATAAGGGGCCAGTGCATAGCGAGGCAGGCGGGAGTGCTACGATCGATTCGAGACACCCTGGCTAAACTGGAGGGAGAGTTGCGAGGGCTGGATGCGGCCTTTAGCTTGGCCCCGACATTAGGAACAGCAGGTGAAATCAAAACGAAACTGCTTGCCTTTCGAGAGGAAGCGGAGAGAGAGGTGCGTTTTCTGGGGAAACGTGCTGAGGCCCGCAGATACGAAGAGGGAGATAGGCCCAGCAGAACACTCGCCAGGTTGATAGACTCTCGGGCACAGTCACACTACATCCACACTATCTATGACAAAGAGGGGACTTTGGCCGTGGGCCAAGAGGCTGTATTGCGCGCCTTTACTGACTTTTATGCGTCTCTATACGCCTCTAAACAACCCTCCGCCCCGGCCTCCTTAACTAGTTTCCTTGACTCCATTGCATTAGTTTGGTTCAATAACAACCACAGACAGTACATGGACTTGCCTGTTACCGTCCAGGACATCGCTCAGGTGATAAAAAGCATGCCGGCTGACAAGGCCCCTGGCCCTGATGGCCTGACAACGTCCTTTTACAAAACCTATGTTAATGAACTGGCGCCGAAACTACACTCCGTGTTTGTGGAGGCCCTTGAATTGAACTCCCTGCCTGACTCCATGCACGAGGCCTTAATAATCACTCTTCTAAAACCTGACAAAGATGGGATGCTCCTGGACTCCTATAGGCCCCTCTCCCTCATTAATGTAGATGCCAAAATATACGCTAAAATAATCGCGGACAAGCTGCAACCGATGTTGCCGATTATAGCTTTGCCTGACCAGTCCGGATTCATCCCCGGTAGAGCCACGTCCCATAACCTCAGGACCATTTTCTCGGTCCTTCATTACCTACATCCATCTGTGCAGGCGGCGGTGGTGTTTTTGGACGCGACCAAAGCGTTCGACTCTTTGGAATGGCCGTATTTATTCAGGGTGCTGGAAAGAATGGGCTTCAGTCGCAATTTCATGACCCTGATCAAATTGCTGTATACTGGACCCAGAGCCAGAGTAAGTGTAAATGGCCTGGTGTCCGGATCCTTTAATATCACTAGAGGAACCAGGCAAGGGTGCCCACTATCCCCCCTCCTCTTCGCCATCGCGATGGAGCCACTTGCGGCTCGGATACGACAACACCACACTGCGAGGGGCATCGGGTTTAGCTCTCGGAGCCTTTTGATCTCGTTATATGCTGACGATGTGACCTTGTATATTGTCAACCCCAAAGACAACATGAACCCGCTGCTCCGAGAGTTTGTGAGGTTTGAGGGCCTGGCGGGAATATCCATCAATTGGTCAAAGTCCGTAGCTTTCCCACTGACCGATGAGACGAGCCAGCCATCTGCAGACTACCCTATACGTTGGGAAGCTGAGGCTGTTAAGTACCTGGGGATTTGGATTAGCCGGGATGTGCAAGAACTATGGTCTCTGAACTTTGGAAAGGCAGTAGATTGGATGGAAGGGAAGATTGAGGTTTGGAACAAGCTACCTTTGTCCCTAGTTGCACGAATAGCGTTGGCAAAAATGGTGATTCTTCCCAAATTCCTGTATCTGTTTGTGAACATCCCGCTGCCCATGACATCACACTTCCATGCGCGGGTGCGCTCGTTGATGTTGAAACTGGTTTGGGCTGGAGGCCAGGCGAGGATCTCCTGGGACCTGCTCACACTCCCACTTAGGCAGGGGGGCCTCGGAGCTCCCGACTTGAAGCTATACTCTCTGTGTGCACAGGCGCAGTTTCTGCACTTTTGGGCCTTCCCCACTCCCTACCAACCGCACGTAGCGGTGGAAATGGCTGCGCTGGCCCCGTTGCCCCTGCGCGTGGCCCTATATGGGAAGGTTACGCGCCCTTCAGCGGAGATCGACACCGTAGAAATGGTACGCTGGACCTGGCGAGAACTGCAGAGAAGGGCTGGCCTCTCCTCCCTGTATGCACCTGCGATCCCACTACGGGGGAACCCACTGCTGCCCTGCTTAGCTGCCAGAGGCGATGTTCTTACGCTCCGGGGGCAAAGGCTGCACACATTCGCCGACTTGTACCCTGAAGGCACCTTTGTCGAGTTGCACACGGTTGTTGGGGACCACCCTGAATCTTTTGCGGACACGCTGCTGTACCACTCCCTTAGGGAATCATGCAGACAGTTGGGACCCCACTTCCCGGAGGAGCCGCAGGCACTGGATGCCCTACAGAACCTGCTGTCGAAACCCTCTCCCAAAAAATTGATATCGAGGCTCTACAACTGCATGCAGGAGCAGGCCCCAATCACTGTGGCTACCGCCAAAGATGCTTGGGCTGCGGACCTGGACGTCCCCCTCACAGATGACATATGGAAGTACTGCTGTGAACAACTGACTGCACTGTCCCCGAACTACCGGCTGCGGCTCATTCACTTTAAATTTTTACACCGATACTACCGGACACCGATGCTACTTCATCGCATGGGCATCCGTACGGATGCGTCCTGTTGGAAGTGCGGGAGGGCAGAAGCGTCCTTCATACATGTGGCGTGGAGCTGCCCCAAACTAACAGACTTCTGGACAGATGTCTTTGCAGCTATCAACCAAATCTTAAGTAGGAACGACATGCCGTCGCCGCTCCTGGGCCTGCTGGGCTACGTCAAGGACACTGAACCTTGTGACAGAAAATTACATGCACTCCTCCTCCTCTATGCTAAACGACAGGTTGCACTACACTGGGGCAGGAGGGCGTTGCCATTGTTCACTGGGTGGGTCGGGGATGTCACCTATGGGCACGCGCAACTCACTCACTACTGGGAGACCATGCCCACTGCCTCTAGGCCGAATGACATTTGGGAGCCCTTTCTGCAGTGGACAAGAGAGCGGGCGGGATCGGAAGTATCTAGAGGATCGCCTGATGTGGGTGTTTCGGATGATATGGGCTGAGTGGTTGCTGTGCGTATCTGAACTGACTTGGCACTGATGTTCCCTTCTGGCACTGTCACGCCCTGGCTGTGAACCACGCTTGCCCTGCTGTCCCTCCTTCACTTTGTACTAGCAGCGCGTCCTGTTCCCCTTTTTGCCTTCCCTTAGACCACTCGTCCCGACCCCTTGCCCTGCTAAGATATCTCCCTTCCCCCCCCCGCGTCACCCCCCCCCTCTCTACCTCCGCCATGTATGCTTGCTGCCTGCCTCACCTCCACTACTGCCACGGATCGCTACCAGCCGACGGACACACGCGGCCCCGCCAAAGCGAGGGGAACTGCGTGGTTGAATTGCTATGTTTGCACCACTGTTACGTTGTTTACGTTTCCTTTCTTTTCTTTTCTATTTTGTTGGGGACGGTTGGGTGAAAACGGTGCTACTAGATGTGTGCTTCCCACTTGCTGTTTCTAGAGTTGGGGCCTGCGGATTGCCCCGAGACAGCTTCCACGGCTCCTGTTATGGTCATCTATCTACTGCACTGCAAAAATGTAAGATCACTAACTGTGCTACGGTTGTGTTGCTCACGTATGATACATTGCAATGTTGGACACCCTGCTGAGGGCTCGGAGCTCCACAAAAGTTGTATTACTGTCGACTGTTTTCCTGACTTAGATGATGTGCACACCTCATAGCGGCCTGCTTCCGGGTTGTTGGCGTGACGCAGTGTAACCGTTTGTCCCTTTTATCATAATAAATGTCTTACACCAAAAAAAAAAAAAAAAAAAAAAAAACCAGTACAGAGACACAAATTTCAATTGCAAACATTGATGACGTCTATGTGAATATGGCACAGAGTGAGTTATCGCCTAGTTCTTCAAAACCTGCTGAGCTGCGAAAAATAGACTGAACTGTATCATGCTATTATATGAACTATGACAATTTCTCATCAGATTCAACTGAAACTGAGAAACTATCACTCCCACCTCTTCGTTTCAAGCTGCAAGTGTGTGCTCTCTACCTTTGGCTGAAAAAGACAGAATTTGTTACTCCTTGGTTACACCTTTGGATTACAATTGAATTACTTTTCCTGGTCATCTGAATTGGTTTGATGGCTGTCTTTTTCCTACTTCTAAACAGTCATTTTATCCCAGAATGCTCTGCAGCAACTTGTGAACTTGGTTTTGAAGCCAAATGCATAATCGCACTGTGAACAAAGGGATCTGTCCCTGGTGAACTTTACAGAAGTTCCAGTTCCAAAAGAAATAGTGTAGGATAGGGAATCATATGATGTATATGGTCCTACTGAACTTTTACAAATACCATATTTGTTTAAAACTTCCTTAAATTATATCATCACCTCTAGTACTTTCGATTGAGACATTCTTACAGTACCTAACATGCTAGTCAAGATTTCTTCTGCTGAATCGTTTGAAGGTACATCCAGATAAGGTGACATTTTCTGTTATCAACATTAAGGTCCCTATTTTTTTGCATAAAGCAAGTATCCCACGTGCTGTTTAGAATTACACCCAATGGGTAGAAAAGGTAGTTCAAAAACCTTTGCACAGAAGTTTGCCTATTTTTTCTGGTTTTGGCACATCAGACCCGGCCTCTTACTATTATAGGCTTGCACCTACACCTGCAAAGAAAAATATGCTAACAAACACCAAGCTGATATTTGCTTCATTCTTTGACAGCTGTCTATACAGGTTTTTGACTTTTGGATAGACACAATAGATACAAAATCAGTTTGGGCGACAAGAGATTGACAGGTTCAGGGAACTAAGGCTATGCTTTGAGCGTGGCTAATACCATATCAAATAATTTTCCTTAATAAAACAATGCAACAAACTTCCTGTTTTGGGATAGCAAAGGTGAAGGATTTGAACACACCTTGAATTCCTGCCTTCTCATGTTTTGAAAACTGGCAATATTTCACACAATACAGTGAGGATACACTAGATGCTATAGTACTCAATGGTTCTTACAATTCAACAGTCCCCAATTGGAAGGTATGGTTGTTTTGGCCTGTAGAGACAAATGGGTGTCAGTCTCGATTTTTGGGTAATACCGAAGGGTTCAAGATCAATAGGCCTGATCAATATTATGTGCAGTCAGAACACTCGTGTTGGTGATGTCATACAGTGTTTGGAAGTTGTGCCTAGATTGGCTAAAAACGTCAACACTTTCTGAGGTGAAACAACACTTGTCCCTTCTTTCTGATGACCTGGGTCTCATGGATTTCTTGTTAGGTCCAAGGACCCATGTCAAAAGAGCTTGTTGTATCAATATACAACGGGCTGTGGAAAGTCTCTCAACAGAAAGTACTGAGAGACTGCTCAAGATTGATAGGCTTAATTTAGAAAAGGCTTTGGCTGTGGTTGACAACTGTGTGACAACATTATCCTCCAGGATATATTTACTGGACAATGTAGTATCTTCTGCAATTGATCTAATACAGCAGGATATGTCTATTTCACAGCATGGACAATCACAACTACGGTCCATTGTATGATTAAGCTGCGTGCTTCAAACATTACATTCTGGCCACGTGCCGTGGCGTTATATCAACAGCACCAATCTGTTTTCTGCATATGATCTAACTGAACAACAGATATTGATGGCATGAAGAGATGCAAAGTATACCATGCTGCACATAAAAAATCTGATTAATAACCTTTCACCGTGGCTGAGACACCATTCACAGACTGGATAATCCATGGTCATATTACCCTACCGGTCACGACTTTACAATAATAATATTGTCTACAATACCACCAAGTATTCAGATAAGAAGTGCTAGTGAAAGGTTAAGTGCATGAACACTGGGACTCACCTTTCAGGTTTAGGTGCAGGAATGGGACACTGAAGTATTTCTTAGCTGTTCAGACTATGAGAATGATATGAGTGGGTCCTTAGTATGCAAGGACATGTCCAGCTATCTGAAGGGTTCACCAGCTGCCGTGACTCAACCGGTTTTCAGGCTGCTCGCGAATGGGAGTTACTTGACACTGAACGATCATGGCTGGTGTGGAATGGAACCAGGCATCGCTTATCTGGTCACAGTTAATTCCATAGTTTCTTGTTACACGCAAAAATTGTTTCCAACTGCTTGCATAGTTAGGGATAGTACAATATAGAATGGTCCCAGGCAGCTAAGACTGGCTGGATATTGTATAAAGCATTACAAACGCATCAGAATAGCAATACTCCACAACAAAAATATGTGGCAAGTGTTATTTAATCACACTGCTGCATGGAAAAACTGCATTACACACGTATCAGAATTGAAATTCAATATACACAAAGGTGCCCAAAAGGGCAGGGAAAAAAAGGGAGGGGTAAGTGATCGTGAGGAAAGTATGGAAATCAGGAAAGCATAAAAATGCCCAATTTAAATTTGTTAAGGCCCAAATCTTTTAAGCCAAAAGTACATGAATTATTCATTGATTCAAATAGCTAGACCATATTTGTGAAACACAATTGATTTAGTCTCTGTTGTTTCCGAGGGCAGGCGCAAAAAGGGGAGAATGTTGACGTTTCAACCCCAAAGTATATCGTAGGCCGATTACCACCTTACACTGGGGTCTTCATCAGGACTGTGATGAAGGGAGGGCACCTAAAATCAACAGTAGAACACAATTGGTACTAAAAATGGCACAACAAATGTGACAACCACTTGCAGCTATCTGAAGGGTTCACCAGCTGCCGTGACTCAACCGGTTTTCAGGCTGCTCGCGAATGGGAGTTACTTGACACTGAACGATCATGGCTGGTGTGGAATGGAACCAGGCATCGCTTATCTGGTCACAGTTAATTCCATAGTTTCTTGTTACACGCAAAAATTGTTTCCAACTGCTTGCATAGTTAGGGATAGTACAATATAGAATGGTCCCAGTAAGCTAAGACTGGCTGGATATTGTATAAAGCATTACAAACGCATCAGAATAGCAATACTCCACAACAAAAATACGTGGCAAGTGTTATTTAATCACACTGCTGCATGGAAAAACTGCATTACACACGTATCAGAATTGAAATTCAATATACACAAAGGTGCCCAAAAGGGCAGGGAAAAAAAGGGAGGGGTAAGTGATCGTGAGGAAAGTATGGAAATCAGGAAAGCATAAAAATGCCCAATTTAAATTTGTTAAGGCCCAAATCTTTTAAGCCAAAAGTACATGAATTATTCATTGATTCAAATAGCTAGACCATATTTGTGAAACACAATTGATTTAGTCTCTGTTGTTTCCGAGGGCTGGCGCAAAAAGGGGAGAATGTTGACGTTTCAACCCCAAAGTATATCGTAGGCCGATTACCACCTTACACTGGGGTCTTCATCAGGACTGTGATGAAGGGAGGGCACCTAAAATCAACAGTAGAACACAATTGGTACTAAAAATGGCACAACAAATGTGACAACCACTTGCAGGGCCAATAGGGTCCTTAAAATTACCATAAAGAGTCCTACAATGAGGGCTCCAATAAATGGTAGAAGGCCAACTGGCTCCAAAACGCGATGAGCGACAGCAACACCTGAAAACATATAAAGTGTTGTGATAGGAGACCCTGATATTGTATTACATTTCAATACACACGAATTATATTATACAACTTCTGGAGGCGGTAGCAGCACTTATATAAAGCGCGGAAGCATCCAGCATGTCCCTTTCAAACGAGCAAAATTTAATTGAATGCAAATCCAGCCCCACGTGCCAAGGCTAGGAAATGCTTCAGTAAACGTGTCTGAAAGCTGAAATATACAGGACGGGGTAACTAACCAAACAAATGCTGGGGACGGCAATAATCAAAGAGAGTACAACACATGATATCATTACCTCAATCAATCAATCAATCATAGACATTTATAGAGCGCTCTACTTACCCGGAGGGTCTCAAGGCACTGGGGGGGGGGGTGCTGCTACTGCCCGAACAGCCAGGTCTTGAGCTTCTTCCTGAAGGCGAGGTGGTCTTGGGTCAGGCGCAGGTCGGGAGGGAGGGAGTTCCAGGTCTTGGCGGCCAGGTAGGAGAAGGACCTTCCTCCTGTTGTCGTTCTTCGGATGCGGGGGACGGCGGCGAGGGCGTGACTGGCTGATCGGAGGTGTCGTTTGGGAGCGTAGAAGTTGATGCGGTTGTTGAGGTAGCTCGGGCCTTGATCGTGTAGGGCTTTGTGTGCGTGGGTGAGGAGACAGAAGGTGATTCTCTTGTTGACCGCGAGCCAGTGCAGGTCTCTTAGGTGTCTGGAGATGTGGCTGTGTCGTGGGATGTCGAGGATGAGTCTGGCTGAGGCGTTCTGGATCCGTTGGAGTCTCTTCTGGAGCTTGGTGGTGGTTCCGGCGTAGAGGGCGTTGCCGTAGTCCAGTCGGCTGGTGACGAGGGCCTGGGTGACAGTCTTCCTGGTCTCGGTGGGGATCCACCGGAAGATCTTCCGTAGCATGCGCAGGATGTTGAAGCACGACGAGGAGACTGCGTTGACTTGCTTGGTTATAGAGAGGGAGGAGTCCAGGATGAAGCCCAGGTTGCGTGCGTGGTCTGTCGGTTTGGGTGCAGTTCCCAGGGCGGGGGGCCACCAGGAGTCGTCCCAGGCGGAGGGCGAGGATCCCAGGATGAGGACTTCCGTCTTGTCCGAGTTCAGCTTCAGGCGGCTGGTCGACATCCACTCGGCTACTTCTTTCATTCCTTCTTGAAGGTTGGCTCTGGCGGTGGCGGGGTCGTTGGTAAGGGAGAGGATCAGCTGGGTATCGTCGGCGTAGGAGATGATGTTCAGGTTGTGTTGGCGTGCGATGGCCGCGAGGGGGCTCATGTAGACGTTGAAGAGGGTAGGGCTCAGTGAGGATCCTTGGGGTACGCCGCAGATGACTTCGGTGGCCTTTGATTTGTACGGTGGTAGTCGGACTCTCTGGGTTCTTCCGTCGAGGAAGGAGATGATCCATTCCAGTGCCTTCTCCTGGATTCTGACGTTGTAGAGGCGCTGCACTAGGGTGCGGTGGCAGACGGTGTCGAAGGCCGCGGAGAGGTCTAGGAGGATGAGGGCCGCTGTTTCTCCGTTATCCATCAGGGTTCGGATGTCATCGGTGGCAGCAATGAGGGCGGTCTCGGTGCTGTGGTTGGCTCGGAAGCCAGACTGTGAGGGGTCGAGGGATCCGTTCGTCTCGAGGAAGGCGGCCAGTTGCTTGTTGACGGTCTTCTCGATGACTTTGGCTGGGAACGGGAGGAGCGAGATGGGGCGGTAGTTCTTGAGTTCGGTGGGGTCCGCTGTTGGTTTCTTGAGTAGAGCGCTGAGTTCGGCGTGCTTCCAGCTCTCAGGGAAGGTGGCAGTGTCGAATGAGGTGTTGATGATGTCCCGCAGGTGGGGTGCGATGACAGCGTCGGCCTTGTTGAAGACGTGGTGAGGGCAGGGGTCGGTCGGAGATCCGGAGTGGATGGAGTTCATCATGCGGACGGTGTCATCGGTGCTGATAGGAGTCCAGGCGCGGAGGGTGGTGGTGGGGGGCGGTGGTTCTGTTGAGTCGGACGTGGCGTTCGTCGGTTGGGTGTTGAAGCTGTTGTGTATGTCCGCGATCTTGTTGTGGAAGTGGGAGGCGAGGGAGTTGCAGAGTTCTTGCGATGGGGTGATGTCGTTGTTTCCGGCGTTGGGGTTGGAGAGCTCTTTCACGATGTTGAAGAGTTCCTTGCAGTTGTGTGCGTTGTTGTCCAGTCGGTCCTTGAATGCAGTTTTCTTGGTGTCGCGGATAAGCTGGTGGTGCTTCCGGGTGGCAAGCTTGAGGGTGGTCATGTTGTCCGGTGTTGGCTCCCTTCTCCAGGCTTTCTCGAGGGCTCGGCAGTTCTTCTTGGAGCTCTTGAGTTCGTCGGTGAACCATGGGGCCTTCTTGCTGCCGGGTCTGCTGGGCGGGGTCTTCAGTGGGGCAAGTTCGTCCGCGCAGTTGCTGATCCACTTCGTGAGGTTGTCGGCGGCCTGGCTGGGGTTCGCTGAGCTGGCGGGAGGGTGCTGGCTCAGGGAAGCGGCGAGCTGGTTGACTGTGATCTTGCTCCAGTTTCTGCGGGCGACCTGTTGCTGGTGGTGGTGGATCGTCGTTCTTCTGAAGGTGAAGTGGACGCAGCTGTGGTCCGTCCAGTGGAGTCCTGTGGCGTGGCTGAATGTGATGTCTTTGCTGGATGAGAAGACGGCGTCGAGTGTGTGTCCGGCGAGGTGGGTGGGGGTGGTCACCAGCTGCTTGAGTCCGAGGTTGGCGAGGTTGTCGAGCAGGGTGGTGGTGTTGCGGTCGTTGTTGTTCTCCAGGTGGAAGTTGAGGTCCCCCAGGAGGATGTAGTCAGCGGAGGGGAGGGCATGCGGGCTGACGAAGTCGGCGATGTCCTCGCTGAATTGTGTGCGTGGTCCCGGGGGTCGGTAGATCAGGGTGCCTCTGAGGGTGGTCTTCGGGTCGGTGTGGATCTGGAAGTGTAGGTGTTCGGCGGTAGTCAGGATGTCGTCGGTGTAGGTCGTGATGCGGATGGTGTCCCTGTGGATGATGGCGATGCCTCCTCCCATCTGGTTGGCGGTGCGGTCCCTCCGGGTGATCTTGTAGCCCTCTGGGATGGCGATGGCGATGTCGGGCGCTGAAGAGGCGTTCATCCAGGTCTCCGTGAGGAAGGCAACGTCAGGAGCTGTGGTGTCGATGAGGTCCCAGAGTTCGATGGCGTGTCTGTGGACTGAGCGGGTGTTGAGCAGGATGCACTTGAGGTGGTTGCTGCTGGTGTTCGTCTTGGCGGGTGCTGGTGTGAGGCAGGTCCGGATGCAGGTGAACTTGCAGGCGGTGCAGCAGAAGGGTCCGTGGGTGCGCCTCGGGGTGGCACAGTAGCATCCCGGGACTCGTCCGTCGTTGAGTGCGATGAGGGTGGCGGCGTCGTACGTCCGGCGGGTGGGCTGGGATCTGCGGGGGCCAGGGATCCTGGCGCTGGGCGCGGTCCAGGCACGGACGGGCGCAGGCGGGCTTACCTTTGGCGCACCTTCGGCGCTCAGTCGGTGCTCCCGCTGCGTGCGTCCGCTGCGCGGTCGCTGAGGGGGCGTCATAAGAAGGGATCCGGGAGGGCGGGTCAGGCGGGAGGCGGGGAGCGCGTGGGCCTATCGGCAGGCGGGGGCGGGGTTGCGTCAAAACCGGCCCGAAAATCCAGGCGGCCGGCCCTGCGGCGGCTGGGGCGCCGGGCTGGAACGTCGATCGAGGCGGGCGGCCCTGCGGCGGCTGGGGCGCCGGGATGGATCGGCAGGCAGGCAGCAGGTAAGGCAGGTAGCAGGCGGGGAGCGAGGGGGCAACCAGGCCGAGGGCACAGTGGTCGCTGTAAGTCTGGGGTCGGGGTCCCCTTAAGAAGGGATCCGGGAGGGCGGGTCAGGCGGGAGGCGGGGAGCGTGTGGGCCTATTGGCAGGCGGGGGCGGGGTCGCGTCAAAACCGGCGCGAAAATCCAGGCGGCCGGCCCTGCGGCGGCTGGGGCACCGGGCTGGAACGTCAATCGAGGCGGGCGGCCCTGCGGCGGCTGGGGCGCCGGGATGGATCGGCAGGCAGGCAGCAGGTAAGGCAGGTAGCAGGCGGGGAGCGAGGGGGCAACCAGGCCGAGGACACAGTGGTCGCTGTAAGTCTGGGGTCGGGGTCCCCTTAAGAAGGGATCCGGGAGGGCGGGTCAGGCGGGAGGCGGGGAGCGTGTGGGCCTATCGGCAGGCGGCGGCGGGGTCGCGTCAAAACCGGCGCGAAAATCCAGGCGGCCGGCCCTGCGGCGGCTGGGGCGCCGGGCTGGAACGTCGATCGAGGCGGGCGGCCCTGCGGCGGCTGGGGCGCCAGGATGCATCGGCAGGCAGGCAGCAGGTAAGGCAGGTAGCAGGCGGGGAGCGAGGGGGCAACCAGGCCGAGGGCACAGTGGTCG
Source organism: Lissotriton vulgaris (assembly GCF_964263255.1). Lineage (NCBI taxonomy): Eukaryota > Metazoa > Chordata > Amphibia > Caudata > Salamandridae > Lissotriton > Lissotriton vulgaris. The sequence goes on along the minus strand of NC_141697.1, from coordinate 491,864,829 downwards.
CTGTAAGTCTGGGGTCGGGGTCCCCTTAAGAAGGGATCCAGGAGGGCGGGTCAGGCGGGAGGCGGGGAGCGTGTGGGCCTATCGGCAGGCGGGGGGCGGGGTCGCGTCAAAACCGGCGCGAAAATCCAGGCGGCCGGCCCTGCGGCGGCTGGGGCGCCGGGCTGGAACGTCGATCGAGGCGGGCGGCCCTGCGGCGGCTGGGGCGCCGGGATGGATCGGCAGGCAGGCAGCAGGTAAGGCAGGTAGCAGGCAGGGAGCGAGGGGGCAACCAGGCCGAGGGCACAGTGGTCGTTTTGGAAAATTCAAGGCGCACATGGCACCGTATCTGCAATAGAGTAATAAAAGTAGCGCGGTCACGTACCGAGTTACATGAAATTATGTTTGCGAAGTGTCTACATCTTAAAAAAACTCACTGATCTTCGGTGAAAAATCGCCTCAGTAAGAAAGCTGTGCTTAGTCTAAAACAAAGAATAGGCTCCGTGTTAGACAAATTTAAGAACTGCCCGATATTCTTGAAAACAGAAGCACAACCCCAGCGGGTGGTTTACTCAAGGTGGGAAAAAGAAACTCACCGCTACGCGCTGATTCTAACGACAAAGCAGGAAGCACAACATATGCATGTTTTTTTTAATAACCACATATTTCCATAATATTGTTACAAAACTTGAACAATTGGTAGATGGTGTGATGTTTTCCCTCTTTCCCTTTCATCCCTTCCTTCCCCTTTAAGTTATGACATCCTTCTCTAGATTCTAAGTTCTGAGAATGTACCTGCTAACATGATTCTCTATTTGTCAGTTACCTGTGGCTGTTAATGGATGAGGTTTTATTAAACCCACTCTGCTTTGCTGAAACGAGTTTTCCTTCATTTCATTTTATTATTGAACAATATTATACTGGCGACGATCGGAAACGAAACAACCTCAACATAACAACACATCATCGGAGTTCCTGACCTGCCCCCTCCTCCAGCGGCTGTTTTTGAAGATCTGAAGAGAAGCGAAGTCTTCCCAGCGGCAGCGGTGAAATTGACATAAGGGTGAGGAGAGCGGGAGGTTTCGTGTAAAAGATATGGGCCTTTAAAATATCTCTAAAGACCTTGCGCGATTAATAGACATTCGTTAAATGCTCGCGCTTTGCTCTCGTGCTTTGAGTTTCAATCCAGTGACGTCAGCCTGCGTATCAAGCGCATGCGTTCCAGACGCGCTGACGCCACTCTGCGTTTCAGGAGAGCCGCGCTGCGGTTCATTAGAACGCGCTGACAAAGGGCTGCTCTTAAAAAAAAAGAACACGCTGAACGCGCTGAAACAGAACGCGCTGTACGTGCTGAATGAAAGTTGCATTCCACTTGAAAAGAACGCGCTGAAACAACGTCATAAAGAGCTAAAAGGAGAGCAGGGTTATATACAATGAACATTGTTCATCAGTAAAGGAAAAGCCTTAAAACAGAATGTACATTGTTAGTGACTGACTCTGCATTTCAAAGGGATTACTCAACATTCAAGAGGATTGTTCTTTATTGTAACACGTTCTATCCATTTAAACAAGCATTGGATAGTAAAACATTCAATTTTTACTACCTTATTTCTACAATTACAATGAAATAAGAGTAAGCACAATAAAATTGACACTTATTTTTTTTTCTCCGCAAGTAAACATAGTTCTATCTAAGGAAAATTAACCTTAATAATAAGATATAAACTTATTATTTCATTTTTTTTTTTAAAAAAAGAGAGAGTTAAAAAAAAAAAAAAAAAATGCAAAATGTAACTCAGCCTGCATTTTTTCTTACAAGTCCAGGGGAGCCTAATGTGAAATGGAAAAAATGGAAAAAAAATTTCGCAAATTATGCTAGGGTTTGCGGAACCAACTTGAGTGCTGAAAGAAAACACTCACTTCTTCTTCATTGTCTAGGAGGTGAAGGACAAGATGTTCTTGAACATTTGCCAGAGTTATCAGCTGCAGAACAAAGAAACCTCAATGAATACGAAATTGCCATTGTACAACTTGATAGGCATTATCTACCTAGACTTAGCACCATCATGGAAAGGTACAATTTTGGTCTACGGGAACAAAAAAAAGATGAAACAGTAGAAGAGTACGTATCTTCTTTGAGAAAACTTGCTTCCTCTTGCAACTTTGGACAGACACTTGATGAACGAATACGTGACCAGTTCGTCTTGAGATGTGCGCATGACGACATAAGAAAAGAACTATGGCTGAAGGACGAACCTCCTTTAGAAGAAGTTTTGACTATTGCTAAGCAAGTAGAGCATATGACAAGATGTGTTGGAGAACTAAAAAAAGAAAAAGAAAAGCCATCCACTTCTGAGTCTAAGGACGAAGTAAAAATTGATGAAACTGTCTGTCAAGTGAAGAAAGTAGTGAATGTCACAAATGATGAGAGGAATGTTAGGCCAACTAATCCTTCTTTTTCCTCCTCTAATAGCAGATTTTCTTGTTTTAGATGCTGGCAAATTAATCATTTGGCTAACTCACCTATGTGTCCTGCATTGAAAGTAACATGTAATGTTTGTAATAAGAAGGGTCACTTTGCAAAGTTGTGCAGGAGCAAAAAGTATAATGGTGACAACTCAAGAAGGCGGTGGCCTCAACCTCAAGTAAGGTCAATTTGTTTTGAAATTAAGGATGACAAAGCTGATCATCCCTCTCATTTAGTTAGTGTGGAAGGCACAATGATTAATTTAAAATTTGATTCCTGCTCAAGAATAACTATAATTGATGAAAAATTGTATAACAAGCTATTTATGGACAAAGTCAAGCTGTTTAAATGTGATATTTTACCGTTGGGGTACAGCGAGAAACCCATTGGGATGGTGGGTTATTTTATGGCAGAATTAGAACTTGGTTCAAGAATCACTGTAGGTATAGTCTACGTGTCAAAGAAAGGTGATGCTCTTTTAGGTTGGTTAGATCAACGCTATTTAGGTGTGACTCTTGATCCAAATGCCACTCCCCAAGTCAGAATTCAGGAAATATCTAATCCTGTACGAGACAACATGAGTGATGAAGGGTTGTCTTTGTCTTTGGCTAAACAATTTCCAGGTGTTTTTAAAGAAGAGTTAGGGTGTCTGCGTGGGTACAAACACCATATTAAATTAAAAGCAAATGCTTCTCCTGTGGTGGCTAAAGTAAGGAGAATTCCTCTGGTGGAACAAGCAAAGGTACAAGAAGAACTTGACAAACTTGTGAAAAATAATATTATTGAACCTGTGGAGGCAACTGAGTGGCTTGCTCCCGTAGTTATTGCAAAGAAACCTACTGGCGAAATTCGCCTTTGCATTGATCTAAGAGCTCTTAATAGGGAAGTAGTTGTTGATAGGTTTCCCCTTCCCAACATAGATGAGATAGTCAGCACTTTAGAAGGAGCAAAGTTTTTCACCACTCTTGATTTAGCTTCCGCTTACCATCAGGTTGAGTTAGATACTTGTTCACAAGACCTTACTGCCTTTATTACACCAATGGGCACGTTTAAATTTAAGAGAATGCCCTTTGGCCTCGTCTCTGCTGCCTCAGTTTTCCAACGAATCATGGCCAAGATTTTAAGAGGATTGTCAGGTGTCAAGTGCTATCAAGATGATTTGCTAATCTATGGAAGTAGTGTTCTTGAACATGATAGTCGTGTGTCTGATGTTTTGAAACGGTTAGATAGTGCTGGTATGACTTTGAAAAGAACCAAATGCAAATTTAGAGTTCAAGAAGTCAACTATCTAGGTCATTGTATCACTGGAGTTGGTGTTTTTCCAAAGAAAGAACTTGTTGAGTCTATAGGCAAAGTTAAAGAACCGACTAGTAAGGAAGAACTTCTCTCGTTCTTAGGCATGGTAGAATTTTATGGGAAGTTCATTCCCAATTTTGCTGACAAAACACACAATTTGAGGAAGCTGACTGCAAAGAATGCTGTATATAATTGGTCTCCTGAATGTAAGTGTGAATTTGAGTGTATAAAAAAAGAGTTGAGCAAGGCCCCTTCTCTTCATGCGTTTGTTCCGGGCCTTCCTACTGTGATGTTCACCGATGCTAGTGATAAAGGCCTAGGTGCCGTGTTGGTCCAGAAGAGAGATGGTAAGGATTATCTTATTTGTTGTTCTTCCCGTTGCCTTAAAGGGTCGGAGTCAAATTACTCCGTAATAGAGAAGGAATCTCTTGCAATTTTCTGGGCCTTGAGAAAGTTTAGGAATCTTATTTGGGGAACGAAAGTATGTGTGCTATCTGATCATAAGCCTTTGAGAGAGGTGTTTTCTAAGAAGGGTCTTGATGCCATCTCCTCAAGGATCAGGAAGTGGATTGTTTCTTTGCAAGAATTTGAATTTGAGGTAGAGTATATTCCTGGAATTGCTAACAGGTCGGCTGATTGTTTATCTAGATTGGTTGACAGTGAGAACGTTGATCTAGATGATTTTTGTGAACTTGATGAGGGTACCAATGTGTGTGAAATAACCGATGGCGCAATTGATGAAAATGAATGGAGGTTGGAGTTGGGAAAAGATGATGAGATTTCTCAAGTTATGCAGTCTTTAATGAATAAGTCTCGTTTGTCAAAACCTTGGTTGTTAGTTTCGGATGAACTCTCTGTATATGATGGTCTCTTGACTCGAGGTACTAAACATGTTCCTCCCTCTTCTCTTAGAAATAGGTTGTTAGCTCTTGCCCATTGTGGTCATTTGGGTATCGTAAAAACCAAAGAGTTTCTACGTATGCAATTTTGGTGGCCAGGCATGGATCTTGAAATCGAAAGGATGGTTAGAGAGTGTCCTGAGTGTTGTTCAAGCGATAAGATTCTGAAGACCAAACAAATGCCTATGGTTAAGAGGGCCTTACCTGGTCATCCCTGGGATGAAGTAGCTATTGACATTGTGGGTCCTTTATCTGGGATTGCCGATACTCCCTATCTCATTGTTTTAATTGATCTCTATTCGAGATGGATTGAAGTTTCTGCAGTCAGAGAAATTACCTCTGATTCCATCATTAAGTTCTTGGAACCTCTGTTTTGTAAAGAAGGTTTTCCAAATAGTCTTTTATCCGACAATGGCCCCCAGTTCTGTTCCTCAGTCTTTGTTGAGTTTCTTAAAAAATGTGGGGTTGCCCATAAGAAATGTTCATTATATCACCCAGAAACTAACGGTGCTGTGAAGAGGGTCAATAAGACTCTGAAGGAGTCAATTCAACTTGCCCGTGCCTCTGGTCTGAATTGGAAATCCACTCTCCAAGACAGGATAAATACTTATCGATTTGTTCCTCATTCTTCTACTGGGAGGTCTCCTTTCGAACTATTTAAAGGTAGAATTCCCAATACTTTGTTGTGTCCTGGGTGGATGTGTCTTAACAAAGGTCTAGTGGATAATGACATAGGTGAGTGGAGGGCAAGAGAACTGTTCAAGCAGGATGCACGTAAAATATATTTTGACAAAAAGAAAAGTGTGTGTTCTCAGGATATCAAGGTCGGTGATCTTGTAAAAATAAAGACTCCAGTTGGACGCAAACCGTGGTCCAAATATACTGATGTTAGAGCAGTTATCAAGGTATTTAGAAATGCTGTAAAGACTGAAGATGGAAGAATCTGGAACAAGAGTCGTGTTGTGCTTGTTAATCCTAATTCTCTTGTGGATTCTTCTTGTTGTGATACTGGTTTGTGCAATAATTTCCTTTCTTCCTCCAATTCTCAATCTAACAGGTTATCCTCACCTCCGACAAGAAGTCAAAGAGTTCGTAGTGCTCCATATCACTTGAAAGATTATGTTTAGTCTACCTTGTTCTTTTGTTTGCATTGCTTAATTTAGTTTGCTTCTTCCTTTTGTAAAGAAGGGAGATGTGTGATGTTTTCCCTCTTTCCCTTTCATCCCTTCCTTCCCCTTTAAGTTATGACATTCTTCTCTAGATTCTAAGTTCTGAGAATGTACCTGCTAACATGATTCTCTATTTGTCAGTTACCTGTGGCTGTTAATGGATGAGGTTTTATTAAACCCACTCTGCTTTGCTAAAACGAGTTTTCCTTCATTTCATTTTATTATTGAACAATATTATAGATGGTTCTCGTATTCGCTCTAAAAGACATCTGTAAAGGAAACAATCTTTGCCCTTCCCTTATCCAATCTTGGAGCCTCTCCCACACGTGCCTGCTGGATCACTTTTTTTCCCCTTCTTAAACACAGGTACTACCTCCACTCCCAACCAGAAATCAGGAATTTCTGTACCCTTTAGAATGGCATTAAATCTAAGTTAGAGAAGAAGGCACCAGATTTCTGGTTCTGAAAGAAAGAGATCTTCTGGAATTTTGTCTAATCCGGCTGCTTTATAACTTTCTGATGTGGCAAGTGCTTATTGTGGTTCTTCTAGGTTAAAAGTAGTCAGGTCTACTTCCAGTGTAGCATTAGACAGGACCCTAAGGGTTCGTTCACTTGCCCCTGGCCTGGTATCCGCCAATCCTGCATATAGTGAACTAAAATGATTTACCCAGGTTTGCAGCTGTGTTGTAATCTTCTTCTGCAATTTAGCTTCTTACCCTTTTACTAGTAGGTGCCAAAACTGCTTAGTGTCCTTAATTTATGCTGCAGTATTTAAATCTCTCCAAAACCCCTCATGCCAAGTCCTTTTGCCTCATTTTGAGCCATTTTGTAATGTTTCCTTTTTAGAGCCATAGTGCTCCTACAGCCAGTTTTATTAGGTAGCATCCATGCTGCACTTGCTGCCTTGCAGTGGTCGTCATACCATTCAACGTTATTGTTACTAATTACCGTGCTATTCCCACCTTATAAAAAAAGTTTTAATCTGCCAGATTAGTGTACTAAATATCCAGCGTGGATTGTGCCTCATTAGTACATGTATCCAATCAACCATTGAGTGTACTGCAATGTTGTAAATTTGCCTGATGGTCTCATCATACCTTTCGATCATGGGCCACTTAACCCTCCTTCTACCAGTGCTGAGAACAATTGGGTTAGACAGACTTCCGTCTGAGAGGAACTGGGAGGAATGGAACACATTCTACTGTTATAGTGATAGGGCATTGTGGTTGCTATCTAGTCTTTCAATGATCCACATATCTGATAAGTAACACCCTATAAGTAGATCCAGTAAAATATAATATATTCTTATCTTATAATTCGCTCTTTTAAAGGTATGCCTTAGTTCCTTATCAGAGGTTGAGCAATCATTTCAAGCCTGAAGGCCATACTTAAGAGTGAGAGAGGCAACTTGGAGTGCCCCCCTCATATTCTTGACAGGTCTGTCTGGACTTAACCTCGGGATGGTCTGGTCAGGATCCTCCTCGTCTATAACATTCAAGGTTACATCTAAGGGTTTTGAAAGTGGTGCTACCGTCCCCAGCAAGCTTAAGTTGATAAGAACCCCTTCCCTTTCCGGAGACTTAGCAAGAGCAATTCCAGTCAGTGAAAAATTAATCTTTTGTAGATGCTAACCAGAAGCACCCATTGTTTACCTTTGGTACTTTTAAGATTCTAGCTAATAAATCAACAGAGTTAAGATCAAGCTTTTTAAGACCCCCAGCTATATGGTCCATGGGTGACGGCACAGCCTCTACATTAAAATTAGTAAAACCTACCCTGTGTACTTTGTCAATGGCCCACGTCTCCTGAAAAAGGCATATGTCACAATTGTCAGCAAACTTCCCCACTCCGAACTTTTAAATTTGGACTTGAGGCCAGCTAAATTCAAAGACGGTATCCTTAAATTCTTTGCATGCTCTGGGGCTTTAGGCCATGGGTGTGCAAGGGACATCGTTGGCCACACTGATCATAGTAGATTGTGCTAGATCTAAAGGTTCATATAAGTGGGAGCCTTCCTCCATCAAGCTACACTGATGCCGTCGATATGGCAATCCATCTACCTGTCAATGTGCTGCCATTCCCGGCCTCCCCATTGGGCTGCCCCTTTTTAGGTGCATGCTGAACATTGTCCAGTTGGCTGGCCAGAAACCTCATGCTCCCTGGGTTAGGCACTGATGCCTTGCTGGGTGGAGTATACTTGAACTGGATCATAGATCCATTAGGGGTGAAGTACGCTTTTCCAAATTAACGAGTTTGTCCCCAAGATTCCGACTGGCTCGTTCCAAGATTACATATTCATGTTCATCACTCAAGGGATAACGTCGTGCAGCTACTAAATCAGATGTTTTTACTAAATGACATTGCCAGACCTGCCTTAACCAGTGAGTAAGTTTACTAATTAAGGTCTCACCAGTTTCTTCTGTCACAGATGCCAATCTAGGTACATTTATCAAAACAGTTCTATTTCTTTTCTCATCTCCCAGGTTCTCAGGGCCTGTACAAGGTTTCCCATACTTAAACTTAGTCTCCTTCATATGCTGGCTATCCCCCTGTGGATACATAACTAGCACCCCTCCTAGAACCATCTGGGAAGGTGGTACCACACTAGCTCTCCCCGGGTCTGGTCCCTGTCAGAGGTGTTACCGAGATCCCAAGTGTCAGCATATAAAGGGGCATATGCTGTTGCCCTTGACGCAACCCCCCCCCCCGGTGTCTAGATCGTGAGGACTCCTTGCTCATATGATGTGGCGTAGAATCCTGGAATGCCTTAAGGACCTTGGAGGCTGTCAAAAAGCTAGACTGCAGTTCATCTTATGAACTGATATTTCCAGAACCCACAGCAGTCAGGGCCTAGTTCCAAGTGGGTAGCTCATATTAATTTTGCCAGTAAGTGTTCCCACAGTAGCTCTCAAAAGTGAAACTTCAGTGACTAGCTGTTTAACAATTTATTTAATCTGACTTAGAACTAAATTTAGATGTTGGCCGAGGGGAATACTCCATCATAAATGTGACGGAGATCCTGTACGCTGTATTACAATCCCATTATATCCTATTGGAGATCGTAATACAGTGGACGGGGTATCCGACATGTTTGTGATGGAGTATTCCATCCGCCAAGATCAAAATAAGGCCCTTAATTTGCGCTGACAGGAGCACTCACTAGTATTCAATAGACAAACATCAGCTACACTCTTAGCGCCCCCCGGCAGATGTACAAATATCAACATTGTCAACCTTCTCAGTCACAGTGCTCAAATGTACCAAGGGTTTAAACCAATTTACCCATACAATATTAGATGCCACAACAGGCCCCACAGAAATATCACTTGGACCATAATCCGGTATATTATGCAGTGGTGCTGGAAGGTTATGAGCCCTAAACTCACCGTTTATTATTTCTGCATCATTACCATCTTTCTTTTTGAAAATATCTGGCACTTTCCATCCTGTATCTGGCAGTTTATCTCAACCACTGAGTAAACTCTCCACCTCTTCAATTAGAGTACCAATGTCATTGGCCACACAATTCTCTGCTGCACTAAATAAATCCCATTTGGCCATCTAAGTAACCCCATTACTGCTCCCTTTTGTCTTGCTTTTACCCATTTCTGAGGAGGCCCTTTACCAAGGATTAGCGAGCCTCATTGGGATGAGGGTGCATAATTAACAGTAACGTGGTCGGGCAAGAAGGGCAAGAGATGCCAGTATGTGGCCCAGCCGTCTCCCCTCTAGGCTCAGCTGATGGTTGCTAATTACACATTCAACGATATTTAGCCAACCACAGGACAAACATAACTGAGTCTACTCTGAGTTAATACAAGCGGATCCAGCAGAGGTGGGGGCCACAAAAATACAAGTCTAAAGATGCAGCTACTGTAACTGCAATATTTAAATATTGTTCGGTGAGCTCAATTGATGGTAAAATTGATGGCCAAATTCAAAGCTGAGAGGGGGGCCCAGCTCAGTCTCCAACTGGCATGGACAATCCCACCCTTTGCCCGGACACATCATGCGTGTGTTCTGCACCGTGGGAGATCACAAGCACTTTAATGCATCAGCATAGGGATGATGTCAGGAGCCCTCCTCTCCTGGGCTGATGCTTGCTGGGACAGCGAGCCCCCAGTTAAAGAACCAAGACACCTGAAACTACAAGTTCACGGTACTCCATCCAAGAAGGCTGAAGCCTATATCAACTTCATTTTAAAATCCAACACACCAGCTGCCATTTCGTTAGCCCAAATTAACACTAACACTGTCACGAGCCATGATGGTGAGCTTTTAAAGCTGAAGGATATATTTGCACATTAGTCATGGAACCAACACATTGAACTGCTCACCAGTGATAAACTGTCTAACTCAGGAAGGAGTTATATCATGAGGGTCGAGAATTCTGATTCCAAAGAGTCTGAGACAGAAAATAATTGAGGTAGCCTATGAAGGACATCCTGAAATTGTTACCTTAAACCTAGCTCTCTGAGACAGAGTTTGGTTTCCTTACTTTGATGACAGAGTTGAAAAGGAATTAAAGGCCTGTCATTTATGCAACTGTCTTCAACAAAAACTGTTCACCACACGTTAAACATGTCAGAACTCCTGAGGCTTGCATGGGAAAGAAAAACCATTGACTTTTTTGGCCCACTTGAAAATGGACATCATCTATTGGGGATTATGGATACGATTTCCACTAATTGAAGATCTTTTGAACGAGTCGTTGAAAGTCCAGATGGCTTTTTTGCGACACAGGTTGTTCCGGCCATAGTGAACTCTGACAATGGCCCACCTTGCAATAGTCGAGAGTTCAGAGATTTCTTGGAACATTTGAAAATAAAACATCCAAAGAGTACACCTCTGTGCTTACAAGCCAACTGACTTGTTGAGCGTTTTATAAGTATGCTAAAGAAAGCAGTGCAGCATGCCATCCTTGAGAAGCTCAATTTGAATCTGTATTGAATTCTACCTTGTGAGATTATTGTTCCACTCGACCACAGTTGAAAGACCTGCAACTTTGATGTTCAGGAGAGCAATGAATACCAAGTTACCTCAATGGATCAATCAGAGCAAGAAAGATTAGGTGACAACTCATGAGAGGGACGTGGTTAACAAAAAAACAACAAAAGTGTATGCTGACAAAAGATATGCAAAGAACATTGTCTTTAAGAGAGGGTTCCAGTGCTCGTATGACAAATCCAGAAAAGAAAAATGATACTCCTTTTGATGCAGAACCTGCCCAAGTGGTTTCTTCTAAGGGACTCATGGTGACTGCCCAGCATCCTGGGAAGTCTATTACCAGAGACTCTTCTCAGTTTCAGTTTCAGTTTGTTTATTTATTTCGAAGGTTAAAAACCATCATGAAAATACATCACAGTAAAAAACATGATCACAAACTTTCTTAGCAATATATCATTAAAAAAAAATGGAAAGAAAATGGGCCTCACTTTTTTAAAAAGGGTTTTTGTGGGTAGTAGGACCAAAGTGCAGATGAAATACAAGAGCCCCTCATCACATAGTAGATATCTCCCTTGACTCCCAATTTCAACAGCCCATAGTGTTTCTCAGTTTAAAAGCAATTTTAAGAAAAGTTATAATAGCACATAAAGTTCGCATTTCAGTGGCTCTTTGCAGAAACAGTAAAGCAGATTTGGCATGGGTAATTTTTGAGTCTTTTAAAACCCCTACTAGAAATCTTTGGCGAGGTATTTTAAAAAAAGGACACAATAATACAAAATGAAGGGTGTCCTGCGGAGACCTATTGTCGCAGCCGCAGGCACCCTTCTGCTCAATTGTTGGAGTAAACCCTGGTGGATGAGCTAGATTGTGGTGCAACAAATTGAGCCTAAAACGAGTCATTAAAAACCTCTCGTGCTGGCTATACAATAAAAAGAGGTAAGGTTCCATGCCAATTTGATTCGAGACTAGCGAGTGGGCAACTACGGAGGATTTAATAGAGTCCAGCTCCCTCCTCCTACCACCAAATTTATCCAGCAATTGCCTTTGTACCGAGTGACTGGTATATATGTCCACCAGGGATGGGTCCAAAAATAATCTTTGTTCATCTATTTCCCCCAGGGTATCTTTAATATATTTCAACCAGGGGATTTGGAGGCATTTTTCTTTAGTCAAACAATCCTGGATAATCTGTCTGGATAGTTCCGCGTTGGGGTTTAGCCAAATTTTGATCCAAGCCAGTATGGGTCTCAGTCTAATCAAGTCTGCTATATATGATATTCCCAGCTCATTATGTGTTACTGCGGCGGAGGTGCTCAGCGGAAGTTTTAACAGTTTTTTTAAAAATTTCTCCTCCTCACTTTGGATTAATTGAGCATCTCTGAAGCCCCAGACTTCGGATCCGTAAATGGTTTTTGAGATGCTGACTGATCTATACAAAGTCAACACCTGCTCAGGGGACCACCTTCCCATTCGACGAGCAAAGTTTGAAATGGCTCCATTTGCTGAGACAAGTCTCCTCGCCCTCTCCTCTACCAACGGGGCGAACTTCAGCTTCTCATCGAATAAGAGACCCAGATATGGGAATGTTTTGACACTGACCAGAACATGATCCCCTAGTTTAAATACGAATTTCTTCTGAGGTTTCTTCCCCACTATCATAATGAAGGATTTTGTCATATTTACAGATAGGTCCAATTTCCGCATAAAATCGGCGAAACCCTTGATTAGGAGTTGCAGTCCGACCGCCGTCCGGGCTAGGAGGACGGCATCATCCGCATACAAGAGTACTGGCAGGTGACGTGAGCCCACCTTTGGGCAATCAGTTCCTAGTGCTATTAGGTCGCTCTCCAGGCCGTTTATATAGAGGGAAAACAAAAAAGGTGCCAGGATACACCCCTGCCTAACCCCGCCCGAGCACAGGAAGGGATCGGTACTCACCCCCCCCGCGCTGTAGCGGACCCTGGCAGTGGTGTTCCAATGAAGTTCCCTCAGGATGTTGATAAGATCCGGGTCGATTCCCAGGTTGAACATGATCGACCATAGTTTGGCTCTATTAACATTGTCAAACGCCGCTGCTAAGTCCATGAACCCCATATACATGGTACCTTCAGACGCTTTGGTGTACTTGGCAGTGAGCAGGTACAGGTTGAGGCACTGATCGGTGGTTGATCTCCCCGTTCTGAACCCATACTGGGTGTCCACCAGAATGTTATGGGTGTCAGTCCAATCCAGTAGGCGGTTAAGGAGTGCCCTCCCCAGTACCTTGGCAGAGACGTCGATGAGCGAGATTGGTCTATAACACTGCGGGCTGTCCCTACAGCCTTTCTTGTAGATCGGGACAATCACCGCAGTGGACCACGATCTCGGCAGGCCCGTTTTGATGGCTGCATTCAATACTCTCATTACCATTGGGGCCCAAAGGTCCGTGTTACTCAGGAAGAGATCCGGGGGGGTTCCATCTGGGCCCGGGGCTTTGTTTCGTGTTAACCCTAGTATTGCCTTGAGAACTTCATCCAAGGATAATTCGAGTTTTTCCGCCCTTGGCCCCCTCCATATTCCGTCACCAATATCTACATCCTGCTGATTGTACAGCGATTTAAAATGGGCAATCCATTGTTCCGGCAGAATGTTTGAGCTAATGACTGGGGAGGTTGAATCGTGAAAACATGGTTTGTTTATAATTTTCCAGAACTGGGTGTAGTCTTTGTTTTCGCCGGCCTCCCTTAAGTCTGCCCAGGTTTCTTTTTGGAGGGTGCTTTTTCTGATCTTGATCTGGTTTTTATAGTTTTGTCTACAACGGGTGATTTCATTTTTGTCCCTTGGTTTCAGTTTTAGGCTCTGTTTTAGGTCTCTTAACGCTTTCGAACAGTTAGCATCAAACCATCTGGGCATGGATTGCGGATTTATGGGCTTCTTAGTTGTCAGGAGTTTCTCTACAATTTTGGTTAAGGATTCAAATGCCTCTACTAAGCCTCTGCCCTCTGTTGTAGCATCTAAACAGGTCTCTATGTGATCTTTCCCTTCATTAACTAATTTAACATAGAAATCTTGGGGGTTAATCAGTGACCACCTTAGGCGTCTCCCTTGATCTGTTGGTTGGATTTCTGCTTGTTGGAGCACCCCTGGAACTTTTTTGATGAAATCATTCCCTTTAATTTCTGTTATAATGGGGTTGTGGTCGCTAAAGGGACTCCACTCTGTCCTGGTGTTTATGATCCTTTCCCTAGCCCAGGCGGATATCATGACATAATCTATTATAGAGCCCCCCCCTTTACCCTTAAATGTTGGTATTGGGGTTTCACCTGGCTTATGAGCGGATAAATCCATGACCTTTGTAAGGGCAAAGTTATCTAATAACTTCATCAGTGATGTACCCTCTCTGGTGTGTGTAAAGTGGGGGCCCTTTTCTAGAGGACAAGCTGACCAATCAGGAGTTAAGGGGAGTAGTTTGGGGCATAGATGGCAATTAAAATCCCCCATCAACAGGACGGTTGGTTCAAGCCCCGTCGCCCTTTGATCTAGTTCCTTGGTTAAACAGGTCTCCAACTGCTCTAAGATTGGGAAGTTTCCTTCCACCGGTCCGGAATTGTAAAAATTCACGAACAGTAAACACTCCCCCTGGTGAGTGAGTCTGACTGCTTGTATATTATCTGAGGGGTCATTGATAAATGACCAGGAGCCTTTCAGATCTAAGTCTGCGTATACGACTAAACCTCCCTTTGCTCTTCCCGAGTTTGTACCCTGTGCGGGTTTAAAGAAGCATTTGTAGCCCTCCAATTGACATATGCCAGAGTCTCTTGCCCATGTTTCCTGGAGCGCTATCAAATGAAAACATTTGATAAATTCTAGCCATTCCTTATTTTTTAATTTGGCTTCCAGCCCTGCGACATTCCATGATAGAATGGTCAGGCCCTCCCGCTTTTCTTCGCCTCTTGCCATGTGGGTTTCCGTTACTCCTACCATCCCATCTAATGGGCAATCTAGTTTAGTTGTATGTTCATTTTCCCTCTGGGGTCGGGGTGAGTCTAGACCCCTAGTTAATATACACTCCATGCTCCCCCCTGTATTCCCTACTTGTGGGCCAAGATAGCTATTAATGGCCAGGCTTCCTGTAGTGTTCATTTGATTGGAGTGAGTGGATTTGAGTCAATCTATGTCCTCTAGAGATTGAAATGGGGCATATCTGTTTCTCCATTGAGGGTAGTCACGCTGGGGATAGGGCTGATCGAGGTGGCTTGCTGGTCTTGGTCTGTGAGGCCGCTGTGATCTAATCAGCGTCCATCCTCCCTCCTCCTCCCCACGATTATTGTTTCGTGTCCTTGGGTAGAAATACCCAAGTGGGAGGGCACAAATCGTGCTGGTTTGGTTCCTGTTGGAGTTCTTTAGGATGTACTCTACCAGACTAGTGTCTGTGAAGTTTGCGACTATACAGTCACCTCTGATGTCTTTCCTTCTACTCCCAACCCAGTTTACCCTTCTTACACTTAGAATCTCTCCTCTTTCCCCAGTATCTAGGGGTCTGTGGATATTCAACCATCTAGAAATTTTTGAGAGCAATTGTGGGTGTGTTTCCCTCTCATTAGGCCTATTTTCTGGGACCCCTGCAAAAATTATAACAAAGGGATTCGCCTCGGGGGGTAAATCTAAGTGTGGTGCCTGAGTATTGGTGTTGTGAAAGGGATCAGAGTCTGTGTTACAGTGATTGTAATTCCCTTCTCTCTGCAGGCGCTCGTCTTGTCTCCATTGCATTAGTGGTTGTATGGGAGGTTTTTCCCTCTGTGTGTTACTCGCACCTTGTTGATGTCTCCCTCTAGGGTGATCGTTTATGTTCCCATTGGGGTTTTGGGCAGTGCTGGGGGCCTCATGAATCTGAACTATAGCCTGTTGGGCATGGCTAACACAGTTGTTATTTTGGGACCTCTTTGTGTTTGCCTTATCATTGATGGTTTCCACTGTCGATTGCGGTTGGTCAGCGGGAGTCTTTGCAAGTGCGTGTTCAAATGCCTTAGATTGTTTGGAGAACTCACACATTATTTTATCCACCTTGCTTATGATGGGTTTTAATTGTGCCGCAATGAAGGATTCTAGCTGTTTTTTAATGTCTGTTACTACTATCTCGATCCACCCTGGGGGAATAGTGTCAGCTCGTGGATTATTTACTTGTGAATTATATTCTTGGAGGCTTATTGGGGAGTTGGTTCTTGGGGATGCTTTCCTCTGCCTCTGCTGACCCTTATTCCTCCCCACTCGCTTCCTTACTTTTCGAGGGGCCGTGTCGATAAATTCAGGGGATTCTAGCCCTGGGGTTTGCGCACAAGGGACATCCACTGTGTCATAGTTTGTTTGTGGCACACTGCCCTGGGTGTTTAGACTATCAATTAGTAGTACATCTCTAGGGGGTGTTTGAGTGATGGCATTGAGATTTGGCGAGGAGGATAAACTCCGTTCCATTCGTTCAATTTCCCCTGTTACTTTTTTTAGCATTAAGTCAATTGCTGTAGGTTTGTTCCCCTTTGCGTGGGCAGCCTCCTTTATTTCCCCCCGTGTTATCTTAGGGGTTGTTCTCTTAGTTGACTTGGTCCCATTCGAGCGTGTGTTGGGGTGAGTGGACATCGTTCCCCTTTGGCCTCTTTCCTTTTCGCCCCAATACAGTGCGGCTTTGGGTTCAGCCAATCCTCTTGCGTGCTGCCGTGGGGGTTTAGCGTGTAACTTTCAGTGGCCCAACTGCCCTATGCAAGGTCCATATGGCCAAGGTGGAGTACCTAGAGTTGGTGTCACAGATGAAGGACCAAGGGGGGTGGCCCGTCCCGTCCCTCGGCGTCCTCGGACGGCCACAGACGGCCCGCCCTCTGCCCGGGCTCCGCCCGGCGCCGTCCGCGCGCGTCCGCGACGCGGAGGATGAGTCCCGTTTTAATAGCGCCTCCGGGCGCGCTGCAGGCGGAAGTGGGCGGAAGTTGCCGCTCAGCCCTCTGGGAGCTGTAGTCTCCAGCCGCCGCGATGGAGTTTGGGCGGCGAGACCACAGCGTCAGGGCCCCAGGAGCGATGTGGCGTCCCGCTGGTGTAGCAGGCTTTGCTGGACTGCCTGCGTGCTGGTAGGTGAGACTCTTCTCATTTCAGGCACTTACCAATTGTTCATCCAATCTAATCGTTCAAAGACCGACTGGGTCTGAAACATCAGTTACAGCTGTTGTTCATTGATGCAGATCCTGTACATCGGTGGCGAGACCTCCCAGTTTCCCAGAACAAGGTCAGGTCAAACAAAGTGCTGCCAAGATTGATAGAAGAAATTTGAATGTATAAGTCTATCTATATAAATATTTAGTAAAAATTGTCATGCAGGCGATGTCGTCTCCTGCAAATTAGAAATTATGGAATCCTTTTGACTCCAGATGGACTCCTTAAAACTGTGACATAAGTGTTAGAGCGGAGTGCACTGAAGGATGGTTTAGACATGTATTACTAAGCTCTTTGTGTGGCATAGTCCTTTGCAGGTACCGCAGCTGGATGGGGAGGATGCTACAGTGTATAGATGGTATATTGGCATATGTGTCTGCATACTTTATGTGTACGTCTGTCTGTCTGTTTCTGTCCAGAGGTATGTGTATCTCTGTCTGGCGGTGTTTCTCAAGCTGAGTTGTATGCATGTTTGCCTATGCTTGTGGCTGGATGCAGGTGTTTGTGTATGAGTCTGCCTGACTGTTGTCTCACTGGCTGAATATGTACATCTTCCTTTACCTTGGTGTGTACATCTGGCAGGATGTGTTTTATGCCTGTTTCTTTCCAGGAATGTGTGTGTGTGTCGCTCTGCCTGGAAATGCATTTGTGCTTCTTTCTGGCTGCATGGTCAAGCCAATCCATATCACAAATGTTCAACTTCTCCACTGAAAGTGAAGGCATTAGAGTTCCTCCATGTTAAATGTTCTTGCGGCTAAACTAGACTAAAATCTCATAAAGGTAACTCCCTTGTCAAGAGTGTACGAATTAAAGAGCTGGTTGAAGATACGTTGAAATGTCATACTAAATCAAAAACAAAAAAAATTTGAGAGGCTGTAAGAAATAAAACTATAGACTAGTACATGAGATGGAATATGTGCTCAGGGACCATCCACTGAAGAATGAAACCCACTTTCTGAGTGCATTATCCTAGGATTGGACTGAGTAATTTACCTGACCTGTGACTGGAGCTCTTTACAGTTTTTTTGCTGTTTTATCTGTTCCTTTTCCCTCAGGATTCCCAGTTGCGTTTTCAGCTTGGAAAGAAGTCGAAATTTCCTGTGTTAGCTTGACATTATTTTGATGCTAGCAAAATGCATCCCCTGTTCTATGTACTTTAAAGATAGCATGCAGATTGTATGCTTTATCTGATAGACTTATAGCTGCAAATTCTTTACCGTAGAATTATCGCTAGGTGTCAGAAATCCAGAACGTTTTTGTGAGCAGTACACCTGTGTGCTAGTAGATGGCATTTGCTGTGCCTATAAAAGCGCCACCCGGGTGCGTTAGAGTCAGTTCTTTTCTTTCTGCTCCAGCCAGCGCAGATCTAGGAAGAGCTACCCCTTACTCCCTTTTTGACTGGGTTTTTTCAACATTTTGTCAGTCTTTTTTGATGTTTCCCTCCCGCTGTGTCAGACATTACATCAAAGAAGGCCAGCTCCACACCTTGTATGCCACTGGTGCCAAGAGCAGAACCAGGACCTGAAGGTCTGCCACGCCATGCACCCGAAAAGCCTTGAGGGAGTGATCCTTCAAGCTTATGGCGGCTCAACGTGCGATATCGCAATGATCAAGGTTACGGTCGAAAGGAAGGTCCCGGGAGCAGTCGCGGGGCCTGAGGTCGTCATTGAGCCATTTGGGTATAACGAAGTCCCACAAGTACTTCGACTTTGCCTCATCCATCGGCTTATGAGTCGAGGGAGCGTCACCATTAAGTGCTGGCACCATGGTTGAGCAAGCCCTGGGTCTGCTCTGTGCCTCCCTGACTTTACGAGAGACTGAGCTGCCCCTGCTGAATTGAAAGAATTTTGTGGGGCATGCACCTCATACTTGGGTGGCCTGTTCCCTCCGGCACGTCTTTAGGTCTGCGGGTTCGGAGGGGTCCCTACTGGATCCATGCCAAAGGCTCCAGCGCTAGTCAGGCCCCAAGGATCCACAGATGGATCTGGATCAGTGCATGTCGTGCCACCTCGACCATTCCCAATGCCGAGACGGATGCTCCAGGCTCTGCTGACACCCACTGGCGCTGCTGTCCCCATCCTCATCCCAGCTCTGAAAATGAGCAGGAGTGGCGTTATACGACACTGACTCCGGTGCTGACTTTTTTATCTTTGGCTGCGGATCCCAGGCAGACGTGCACACGCGAGGCTATCTATTATCATTTGTAGGCGCCTTTGCCATCCCCTCAAAAACGTATACATTTTACAGTCCATCTGGGATCTCCACTGCTCCATTTCAGCCCAGCCTGATCTGTTTCATTAGACGGCTGTTAAAGTTTCCCAACTGGACAGACTTAGCTTCCTATCTTTGGCGGTCAACCTTTCTTCTTGGTTGTTGTACCAGACACAACCAGATCCTCCTTGTTGCAGTCCTGTGACTAGTTCTTTGCGATGTCGTCTATCCTCGACTTCGCACCCTTACTGCATCAGATAGCTGCGTCTATCATTCTAAGTACGTTGTCCAGCTCCTCGTGTTTTTTTTAAACCATACAACCTGTAGAAATTCAAGCGGTTCTCCTGAAGAAGGGGTATGGTACGCCGAAACGCGAGTAGAGATTGTCATCCTAACTACTTCATTTTCCGAAACCCTTGTAACATTTTACCATTTGATGTTGATATTTTTGTTGTTTTATGATTTGATGAAATAATTATTCTCTATGTGTTATCAGTCCATGATATGTATGTGATATTGAAATTGTTTTATCATTTTTAAATGCAATTATAAAATGAACAACAATTTTTTTAACTTTCTTTGTTTGTCAGTACACTGAGATTCTTGTTTATCAATTTGTATGTGTTACACCTGACTCCAAACAGGTATTCAATTGCCTAGGAATTATTCTTACTTAATGACCGGTGCTGACTGGAGCCATGCCTTCCAGGCTTGAGCCTAAGCCCTATTCTAATGGGCTAGGAGTCGGGGAGAAATGGGAGGGGTCACCGAACACTGAGCAATACCCGCCTTATGAAGAAAAAATGGGCTGACATGAGGATTTGGCTGAAGCCAGTCAACTGGACACTTCTCCAGCTATCTCCATGCTTTCTTCCCCTACTATGTCTATTCAGGACAGAGCTTCCTTTGCAATGATGGTGCGGAGGACAGCTGAGGTCCTTGACCTTAGCTTTCCCTCAGCAGTCAATACTGATGTCTTGTCGGAAGTGCTTCAGCCGGGAGTGTCCCATCAGAACCGCTTCTCTCTTTCAATGAAGTACTTACTGATGTCCTGCTTGGGAGTTGCTCCAAGCTCATCACAGGGGTTCCTGTGAAGAGGACGATTACCCACTGCCACCGCACCATTTGAGGGGACCCACATTTTCTCACCCCACACCCTACTCCAGAAAACTTGGTAGTCCAAGCCTCAAAGTCCCATGTAAGTCTTGGCACATTCCCTACTGCACCCCTAGACAGGGAATCCAAGAGGATGGGAAATCATGGGAAGATGAGTTTTCTTCCACCATCCTGGCACTGTGGTCTGGGATCACCGTGTGCCTTTAGGTCGCTATACCCACTCCCTGTGGGATACGGTTGAACAGGTGCTGCCAGCAGTACCAGAGGAGGCCCAGGCCGTTCTCCGCCAGTCTGTTGTAGATGGGAGGGATGCAGCTAAGTTCACCATCCACTGTGGACTAGACCCCACTGATTCACTAAGCAGAACTCTTTGATTGCTCCTGTATCTTCGGAGACCAGGCCAATTCCGCCCTGGATCACTTTAAGGACATCAGGGTTACGGCCAGTTCCTTGGACCTTACTATGGTTCCTAGTCACCCTCAATCTGCCTTACGCACAGAAGGCACAGAAGGGGCATACAACTGTATCTATACCTGCCCAGCCACCATAGCATGCAAGCTTTTCAGCCTCTGCCTGGCCACAGATGGGGTTCGTACCAGCCTTGTGGCTTGGGTGGCCATTGGTCGAGTAAGTCCACGAACCCCCAGCAGCCGCAGCCTTCAAACTGCCCTTCTGGCACTCCATACCATCAGAGAAATGGGGTTTGCAGATTGTTTTGAGGGGCTAATCCCTCCCCTTTGAGACTACTCATCCCTCCATGCCACCTACTTTTGAAAGGATGACTGAGGACCACCCATCTCTTCTCTGCCAGGAAGCAGCAACTCTTTTGGGCAAAGAAGCCATAAAGGGAGAGTGCTGATGCCAGGAGTGGGATTGTGGTTGTTATTCCTGCTAAGAAGAATGAAGGTCTTAGTCCTATCCTCAACCTGTGCTCTACTACTTTCTTCCTCAAGAAGTCTTGGGCCTTTTGTCAAGAGGCCCTGCATCTCTGGACAAGGCTGGAACAGCAAGGCACATTCCTGGTGTTTCAAAATCTGGTTGGTTCTCTGCACACCAGAGTGGATAAACTCAGCCAAAGATACCTAGTAGATCACGTGGTAGTGCAAGGTCTCTTTCAGCAGTGGGGAGAGCCTTGGTTTGATCTGTTTGCCACACTATAGGATTGTGAAATGCCACAGTTCTGCTCACTGGAGTTTCCAGAGCAGCTCTCGTGCGGAGATGCTTTTCATCTTGAGTGGAGCACAGGTCTTCTATACGTCTTTCCGCCCATACCACTCCTGCCCAGAATTCTCAAGAATAGCAGAAATTACTGTGCTCAAGCCATCTTTGTGGCACCAGATTGGCATGGAGAATCTGGTGTCCCGAGCTGACCATCGGTCCTCCGACCAGACTGCTCCTTCTGGAGGATCTTCTGTTGCAGCAGCAGGTGAGGGTCCTCTATCCGAACCTGTCAACACACCCCCTTCTTGCTTGGAGATTGAGCGGTGATAGTTGACCGCTTTCGACCTTTTGCCCAAAGTCTGTAATGTTATCTTGGCAGCTTGGGGTCCCTCTAACAAGCCGTTTATGCCTACTGTTGGACAAAATTTGTGGCATGGAGTATAGAAAGACACATTGATCTCCTTTCTGCTCCCCTTTCTCAGGTTCTCTTGTTAGTTCTTTGCTAAGCAGGGTCTGCACTAGGCACTGTGAAAGAATACCTTTCTGCTATCTTTGCTTTTCTTTTTCTTTTTCTTTTCTTTGGTTGCCTGACCAACCTTCCCTTTTCCAATCCCCTATTGTACATAGGTTTGTGTGAGGTTTGCAACATATGTTTCTTCCCACTCGCTTTGTTATGCCTCGGTGGGACCACAATCTTGACCTCACTTTTCTTATGTGCGTTCCCTTTGAGCCTCTGCACAATTATCCACTCAGGTTACTTACCATCAAGACAGCCTTTCTCGTGGTCATTACATCTGCCCGAGTGTCAGTGAGAATTATGCCTTGTCATCCAAGCCTCCCTACCTGAACATCTACCAAGACAAACTGATACTTTGTATGAGGGCTTCCTTTCTTCCGAAAGTGTTCACTTCAGTTCACTTAGGCCAATACATCACTCAGACTACTCTTTATGCTCCGTCTCATCCCTTCAAGGAACAGGGGCAACTTCATTGTTCGGACCCAAAAAGAGTATTGTAGTTCTATCTTTCACCACACAAAAGAATTCCTGGTGTAACTCTTCATATGGTATGTCAGAGCGAAGAAAGGACAAGCTGTGCAGAAGTGAACCATCTCCTGATGGAATTATGCTCTGTATAAAGATCTGCTACATCCTGGTTATAAAGCAACCCACAGAGCTAAAACTACCACCACTGCTTTACCACACACAGTTCCGGTCCTGGACATCTGCCAGGCAGCAACATGGGCTTCCTTGCACACGTTCACCAAGCACTCTTTCCTGGACAGTCATGCCCATAGATATGGGCATTTTGCCCATTCAGTCCTGCAGACTTCCTCGTGTTAAATTCATCTGCAGACCCACCTCTAGGGAGGTATTGCTTGGGTATCTATGCCAAGGCAAGGAATCTGCAGCTAGACCTTTGGTAATGCCTTATCTGCTAGAGACACTATTTAGTCACATATTCCTTACCGTCCCACCCATCCACCCTGCTCGGCAAACAGATTTCTAGGGACAGGGCTTTCCCCTTTCTGGGCCCTAGTTTTCCACACCATTGGTCAGTGTACTTTGTGGCTCGGCGCTTCTGGTGTGGAAAGTTGTGAAAAGTAACTGACGTCTGCGCGCCTGTGCGGCGCCTATATAGGTGCCTTGAATGTCATTTACAGAACAGATGATGCCATGCGGATGCAAATGATGCCACCTACTAGTGTGCAGTGGTACTTCGCATGAAAAATCTCTGGATCCAGTCTGATGCCTGGGGATAATTCCAAGGTAAAGGATCTTGAAGCTCTCCTAGCTAAGGCATTACCAAGGGTAAGTTGCTTGTTAATTCTCCCTTCTATTTCCATGCAAATCACGTACTAGCCAATGAATGGCTGAAGTGACATTATTGTGATTCCTTCAAAGGTAATGGGAAAAACTCATGACTTGGGAATATCCCCTGATTTAAACTACTAGCAACTAATAGACACAGCTCTTACTAATCTGTATCAAATAGAATTGTCACCTAAGCACGGGAGTCGATAGAGGAGAGCAATACCTAATTGGCATGGCAACGATGATTGCTAAGACGGACATCACTTGGAAAAGGAAACTAATGGATCCACCTCAGCTGGCGAAGAGGCATGCAGGGATGGTGTGGTGCGCCAAGGTGAGGGAAACTATGTGGCCAGGGGGTGTCTCTGCAAACATGAATGGATTTGGAGCAATTGGTGGGGATACTACGGTCTTTGCAACTACTTGGCAATCCTGGCGGCGGCTTGAGGTCAGGATGTTCATGTGATGTTCAGAAGTCTTAGTGAGTTTTGTTGTACTTATCAATACAGCAATATAATTCTTTACCAAAAACGTAATAGAAAAACAAAAGAGAACATAACATGAGCAGACTGGCTCAAAATACAGTCAAATAATTTTCCTGTCTTTCAATTTTCCTCTTTATGTTTATCTTACATATAATTACCCATTCTTTAATACTTTCTAGAAGAGCGTGTCCTTTTGTTTAGTCAAATAAATCTTGACTCTTTTTACATCAATTTTCAAATATATCAATTTATACGAATTGATGATGCTTACTGAATTGAGACGCCAAGTGGCAGAGAGAGAGACGTGTGTTTAATAAGAACTTAAACTTCAAGTGTCAAGTTCTGAACTGGGTGCAGCTTGTGAATTCCAACCACTAGCTAATCATCCACCATCTACAATATTCCAGATTAGTATTTCTTCCCTTCATCCACATGCTATCTTCACTTTGGATTAAGATCCTGATGCCATACAGTCTTCAAGCAAAGAATAGCTAAAATTTGCAAACATGGACCAAAAAGACAAATTCAAAGATTTGAAAGCTGCTCTGGAAAACCAACAAACAAGTCCCGTATAACCCATGTCTTGCACAAGCTGCATACTGAGGGGCCTATTCACAAACTGCATTTTGTAGTACGTTTAGTAGTACTATATTAGTAGCACTATTAAAGTACTACAAACTGCTGTTCTCAAACCTGCTAATGTAAATGTCGAGCTCCACCTTTCCTATCTTTTCTTTGAGCAAAACCTCACACATGCAATTTCACTACTTAGTAGTAAATGTGGGAGGGACCAGAGGAATTCACAAGAAAAAGGAGCATACTTACTACTAAATGGGAGGGGGTTTAGGGAGAGTTAGAGAGGTGTTTTAGAGAGGGACATGCACACACCTATTATTTATTTATTTACAGATTTGTACAGCGCATAGCTGCCCTAGCGATGGGACGTTCCAGCGCTACCCAGGTGTAAGTGACTAGAGACGGTCCAGAAAAGGAATGAGAGTTATGCCGGGAAAAGCCAGGTCTTTATGGCTTTACCAACAAAAGAATAACCCAAATTGCACTTCTAAAGTTACTACAGCCAAGAATTGAACTGAAACCTTAGTAAATTACTTCAGCTCAGAGCCGGAGTAAGTCTAGCACCACACATGGCCAACCACTGGTACTGCAACACCTTCCTATAGATAAAATGGAAGAATATGTGACGTTACAATGCAATCAAAATGATCACGGTACGTTACATCGCAGTTTAACGACTTGCGCGGGAGGGTGCTGGACTTAGGAATAGTATGATTTACTATTCCAACACCAGTGTACGTACAGTAGGGAAGGTGTGTGAATAGTAAATCATACTATTCCTTAGGTTAGAGCGCCATCCACTTCAAGTCGTTGTAACGACTTGCATTGTAATACCTGCGATGTAAAGGCCTTGTGATGCAATGCCTGCGTGGTAACGGATGTTTCCTAAAATGGAAGTATGTATTTAAAATAAAACCACTTCGAAAATAATGTTAAATTACACCAAACTATTTAAAATAGTTAAAAATATAAATAAATAAAATGTAATGTTAAATAATATTTATACAAATAGTACATATATCATGCAGTTTTTTTCCTCATTACCAATAGTCTATTCAAAATCAGTTTGTATTTATTTCATGCATTCGGGTTAACTTTTAAATTTCTTCCCAGCTCACCTGTGTTAAATCCCTTGGTCCCGTACCTTAGAAGTTCCTTTTCCAATCACTTGTGTGACACTGAAATATACAGCAAACATAAGGTTATACTGTTCTCTTGTGCACATCAAAGAAGTCATAGGGTGATCCTTGAAAGAGTTAATTCTACAAAAACAAAACCAACTACCTCCACCTCTCTCAGACAATGGCAAACCTCTGAGAAACAATGACTGACCCACCTGTACAATTTATGTGACAAACACTATAACCGTTGGGCACTCTAAGTATATGTATGTAGTGTTAAACCCGCTATTACGCCTGTAATTTTCTCGGTCATGACCCTGAACGAGTTTGGTTTGATGGTGTGATTTGCTGTTTAAGAAACCCGTTCTTCAGGTTCAGGTGATTAAAGAGAAAGACAAATCCCACATTACACACCTGCCAATCTCTTATAATCCAAAGCCTAAGAATACATTCAGCGCAGCTTACTCGAAGGAAATCCCTTGTACGCCTCACGAAGAGTGGTCAATGGCTTCTACCTTTAGCTGTAGAAATAACCACAGTTCCTTCCCCTGAAGTTAAGGAGGTATCACCTTTATAGAACGAAGTTCAAATTCATGTATTCTTTGAGATTTTCCATTTTAGCTTAAATGAAAGATCATATATTCCCTAAGATGATATTGCCTGGACTCATTGCCTAAAATTCTTCATCATTTTTTGTGCTGCTAGATAATAAATTTAGTGCTGCAGACGGAGTTTGACTATCTGTTTTGAGCTCATTTTTGCTTTAAAAATCAATATTTCTGTTTATTTTAAAGCGAAACTGCTTTGGTATGCTTACATTAAGCAATGTTACATAACTCATAAGGCCACAAGAAGGCTACTTCAGGTAGGGTTGGCCAGGAAGCAGGCATGACATTGAAAAAGAGTGGCCCTTAATGCTAGTACAGAATTGACAGGTCTAAGACGTTGGTGGGTGGGTTGAGAGAAAATCCACCTTTCTCCCTTATTGTGAAGCTGTCTGTTTAAAGTTCTAAATAAAGAAGTTCCATTGAGAGGAGTCCTAGCAACAAGGGATTTGCACACAAAACTCCTCAACAAAACCTTTGGTTTACCAAGTACTTTTGTTTGTTCCTTTTGCAGATCACAATAGAATATATTGCCTGAAAATATAGATGTGTTGGCCTACTACCGTTACAAAATATGCCACATGTGTAAACAAGCAATAGCAAACCCAGTTGGTCAGGCGTTTTTGTAAAACTATATTAGGGGACCATTTTTTGTGTCAAAGTGCACATTGTGCAACTGGAACATTTTGTGGAATCTCACAGAGAGCTAAATTAATGAGCTTGCCCTGTGTCCCTTTTGATATACTGTGGTGGGTGGAACAAAAAATTTAAATGTTCTACTGGCAGAACAATGGATGACATTCACCTCTCTTCCTGATTGTGAAGCTGAAGCTGTACATTAAAAAGCAAAGCTTACAGAGACATTATAGTTAGGAAATAGATTTAAAAAACCTTCAAAATGTACTGAAACTACCAAAGGTTATAGGGACGTTATAGTTGGGAAATTAAAAACCTTAGACATTCACAGAAAAAAGCCAAAGGTTACAGCGATGTTATAGCGAGACTCAGATTTCACTCTTACAAAACTTGCAATTCAGCAATTCTATAACTTACACCTGTGCAATGCACTGCTTAGGATCTCACATATTAAATCACTCATGACATGTTTGGTGGCAGTTATGACATCACTGACCTCTCAAATGATATTGCTGATGTCATTACTGATGACATCATCAAATGAATGTACATTTTGTTCTAAGAGTTTGAGTGTTAAACATATAACTAACCTACTACAAAAGTTAGATTAGTATACTAAGTGTGCTACAAATGAGTGATACTATTTCTAACATATGTGATCTGAGTGGGTGTGTGACTGTATCAGTGTGTGAGTGAATGTCTGAACAGGTGTGTGAGTGGGTGCATGAGTAGCTGTATGGGTGGGTGAGTGGGTTTCTGACTAGCTCTGTGGGTGTGTGTGAATTATGATATGAGTGGTTGTATGTTTGTATGAGTTGGTGTCTGATTGGTTGTATGGGTGTATGAGTGGTTTTGTGGGTATATAAGTGGCTTTAGAGTAGGTGTATGAGTGGATGTATGTGTCTATAAGTGGGTGTGGGAGTAGCTGGGCGGGTTAGTGAGTGGGTGTGTGAGTTGCTGTATGGGTGGATGAGTGGGTATGTGAGAGACTGTATGGGTGGGTGAGTAGGTATCTGAATGGCTGTATGAGTGAGTAATGGTGTGAACATGTATATGTAGGTAAGTGAGTGGCTGTTGAGTGGGTGTTTGTTTAAGTGAGTTGGTGTGTGAGTGTCTGTATTGGAGAGTGAGTGTCTGTATGAGTGCTTGTATGGGTGAGTGAGTAGATATGGGAGTGCTTGTATGGATATGTAAATGGTTATGTACATGGTTGTGTAGATGTGTGAGTACTTGTATGGTTGAGTGAGTGGCTGTGTTGAGAGGCTCTATGGGAATGTGAGTGTGAGTGGCTGTATAGGTGAATAAGTGTGTGTGAGTAGCTGTTTGGGGAAGTGTGTGGCTGACTGGTTGTATGAGTGGCTGTTTGGGTGAGTGAATGGTTGTGAGTGGCTGTATGAGTGAGAGTGAGGGTATGTGAGTGACTCTATGGAGAAGCGAGTGGTTGTATGAGTACTTGTATGGGTCTGTGAATGGGTATGTGAGTGGCTTTGTGGGTGTTTGAGTAGATGTATGAGAGGTTGAATAGGTATGTGAGTGGCTCTATGGATGAAGTCATCAGTGATACAATTTGCAATATTGTCATGTCATGAGTGATGTAAGATGCAAGGCCATAAGCAGTGCATTGCTCAAGTAACTATTACTGTTGAATTTCAATGGTTTGTACAAGTGAAATCTGATCCTAATTATACCGTCCAAGTATTAAATTCTATTTCCTAACAATAACATCACTGTAACCCTTGGGTTTTTCAGTGAATTTCTAAGGTTTTTTCACTTCAATATCCTAACTATAATGTCCTTGTAACGTTTTTTTGTGTGAATTTGTACTGTTTTTAAATATTATTTCCTACCTAAAACATCCTGTAACCTTTGGTTTCTTAAATTAATTTCTATGGTGTTTTAAATGTTATTTCCTAACTGTAACCTTTGAAAGTGAGTGTGTGAGTAAGTGCAGGAGTGTCTCAGTGGGCCAGTATGTGGGTGTGAGAGTTATGTTATGTTATGTTATGTTAATTATATTTTTATAGCACACAGATGCTCCAGCAAAGGGGCATCCTGGCGCTAGACAGGTACTATAACATAACACACAAGAGTGTTTGAGTGGGTCTGTCAGTGGGTACATGAGTGTCTGAGTTGGTCTGTGAATGGGTGTATCAGTGTCTGAGTGGGTCTGTCAGTGGGGATGTGTGTACCTGAGTGTATGAGTAGGTGTCTAAGTGTCTGTGTAGGTGTGTCAATAGCTGTGTGAGTGACTTGACCACAAAGGAACCACACCTGTGACTTAATCCAACAGGACTCTACAGTTTTACATAAAATATCTACCCAAGTGGAGTAGTTTCTACTGGCTTATTACTAAGTGCTACCTCCCTGGATAAATGTTCAGCACATATTCTGCACTACAGCTGTGTAATGGAGCACGAGGAAATGTCACCAGTGACCTTGTGTTCGTTTTGGCAATGTGATTGTTCTTGGTGAGTCTTTATCCAGAAACATGTCGCAACATAAATCCTTCTATAGAGAAGACAAGACTACAAACAGGTAAATCTCCACCAAACAAGGGTCTTTCTTATTAACTATATGAAGCAAGTGCTTCTTTTTTTGGTGGAGATGTCTTCATATTCCTCTGCATTAACAATACCTTACCAAAATCAGTGGGTAATGCGCTGGGGGGCTGCTAGTTAAGCTGTACATCATCCAGGGAGGTGGTGTTCCCTCAGGACCAGGGGAGTCCACTCGGCGTTCCTATTTAGTTTTTAATTTAAAGTCCTTAGAAGCTAATGGTCCCCAGGACCCAGGGAAGCTTGCGTGGCCCCCCTGAGCAATTTTTGTATTTAATGCTCCGGGAAGGTGGTGGTGATCCCCAGGGCACTGGGGACCGTGTGACCCTACACAATAATATAAACATGAGCCCTGGGGAGTTGGTGGTCCCAGGACATAAATACGCCCTAGAGGGGTCTCCGTGCACCCCCTCTTTAATATTTAAACTGCACATGCTCCTTGAACCTGGCCCACCCGGGAGCAATATTAAAGGCAAGCTAGGGAAACCACACTTATTTTAAATTTGTGCAAACACAATTGCTTTAACTCAGGAGCCCGTAATCCACTGCTGATGATGTCACATATTACATCATTCATGACATGGTCAGTGACATCACTGATGACATCTCAAATGACATCACTGATGACATCACTAATTAAATCATCTACGTGACAATCTGATACACCTCATCATACACTAGTATAACTGTGAGGGATTCCCAAGGTTAGCCCTTCCCCGAAAGTCTGAGGCACCTATAAATCACTCACCTTGGTTCCCGGATGCCGCAAATCACCCACCTTGGTTCACGGGTACTGCAAATGAAGGGGAGAACACCGTAAAAAACACCAAACTCTAACCAGGGACTGTCATTCCCCTTCTCAGGGCGGAGCTACCGTGGTTCCGGGATCAGAGCCAATTCAGAGCTGGCACGTGAGCGAAGATGACGAATCGGAGGTCCTGAGGGGAGACGAAAAGGAGCCGGAGACAGCGAGAAGGGACGTCGTCGTCGGGAACCAGGAAGACGCGAAGGAGGATTCCGAGAAGCCCACTCCAGAACCCAGACCAGAGGAGCAGTCGACCCCCTGCAGAACAAGGGAACCAGAGCTGGGGCAGAGGAAGGAGACAAGACCCACTAGGACCCAGACGCCCAAGAAGATTCAGACGTGTGGTGGGAAGAGTGGTGAATACCTGGAGGCACGCAGGAGCCGCCGCAACCCAGGATGGCTGCCGCTTGAGGCGGTACGTGCTGATGGGCGGAGGGTGGATAAGGAAACATGGAGGCCACATTAGAAAAGTGCACGCAATGACTCTGGGCACTAAACGGCCTTAGGGGAACTGTTAACCCTGATTATTTTTTTTATTTCACTATTCCACCCCTCTCTCCACCCCCTTCAGGGACTCCAAAACGGCAGCCCCAAGAAAGTAATTAAAGACAGAGCAAACAAAACAAAAGTCCTATAGATAGAGTGCATCACATCATTTTTTTTCTTTTTTTTGGCACTTCAGTAATTCACCTGTGTGTGGTGGAAGAATAACCCCCCCCTCCTCATTGCAGATATACTACCGCTTCCTCTCGTAGTGCTCTATCCCTCCAAGCCTCCCGGGACCGTCCACCAGCTGGGAATACCTAAAAGAAAGAAGAAAGAAGAAGAGCGTGAAGAAACGTTCTAAAGACTTCCGAACTGCCATATATATATATTTGCATATATAAGAATTGTCCCATAAAGAACTTGTATAAGTGAAGAATAAACAACCAATGTTAAACCAATACGGCCTCCTCGCTTCTGTTACCGCACATCCCTCCGACAATAACCCTTCATCACTCACTATGAAATATAGAGTACCACATTTGAAACCATTGACACATCAATACAAGTTTTTAAAAACCCACCTTGTCAGCATGTATGAGTGAATCTATAGGTAAGTGTTTAGATGTGTGTGTAGATCTAGGAATCACTGAGTGGGTTTTTAGAATCTCGTATTGGTGTGTCAATGGTTTCAAATATGGTACTGTATATTTCATAGTGAGTGATGAGAGGTTATACTAGTGTATGATGAGGTATATCATATTGTCACATGGATGATGTAATCAGTGATGTCATTTGAGATGCCATCAGTGATGTCATCAGTGATGTCACTGACCATGTCATGAATGATGTAATATGTGACATCATCAGCAGTGGATTGTGGGCGCGCGAGTTATAGTTAGTAGAACTAACTATAACGGAGGAATTTCAATGGTTTTGTACGAGTGAAATGTCCAGCTAACTATAAGACCCTTGAATCCTATGGTTTTTTCAGTGAATTGCTAAGGTTTTTTAAATGCTAATTCCTAACTATACCATGTCTGAAACCTATGGTTATTTCAGTGAATTTCAAAGGTTTTTTAAATGCTAATTCCTAACTATAACATATCTGAAACCTATGTTTTTTTCAGTGAATTTCAAAGGTTTTTTAAATGACAATTTTTAAATGTAATAGCTATATTTATTTTTTTGACACTGATTTCTACATTTTTTAACTATTTATTTTTACATATTTTATTTTTAAAATTACATTATATATTTTTAATAGAAATGTTTTTTAAAATATTGGAATTAATGTTATTTTTGTTTCATATTTTTTTAATATATTTATATTATTTACTGTGTTTTTTCCATTTTTTTTGGAGTAGCGTACCTTTCTCCATCACTGCGCAGAACCTAGCCGCCATTTTAGGATTGTTGTGTAGGATCCGCGTAGGGTGTGTGATGGGTGCGTATTTTCGTGCGCGATCGCTATGCGACCAGTACACGACTCTAGGCGGATACGCGACGCTCGCGCTACTGGGTGACTTCATATACGTATTCAACGTGGTGGGTGACATTTTTTAATGGATAAAATTATATATATATGTATTTAATATACATATTAGGGCAAGACATTATCTAAGCTAATCATAAAAATAATATACTTTTAGCTTTAGTAAACTTATATTACTTTTAAATGCAATTTCGCGAAGTTGCGTTGGGTTTGTGCTGCCTGTGCGCATGGTGCGCGGGCCCCATGTGACCTGAAAAAAAAATTTGATTGGTTCATAACATTTCCTATTGTAACTATTGAAGGACCCCGCCCATTTCATTCATTCTTCTTAGACCTTCTTTGAAGGAACATCTCACAGCTGAGAAGAATTTGTTTTGTGTGATTTCCTTTGTGCTATTCACTTAAATCTGCCCACAATGGCTTCAGGACAGCAGTCAGCACCGGATTCAGAGCATTCTTCAGATGAGGAGTTTATTCCTGAACCTGCACACCCTGCAAGACCTACATCAGTGGTTTGGAAGAAAAATTCCATTCCAGAAGGACTAAAAATGGTAAACGCCACTAAAGTGTCGTGCAAAATCTGCGAAAGGGTTCTTTCAAGAGTTGATCCGAATAAGAAGTATTCTTGCGTTACAGCAAGTTTGATGATGCACATCAAGACTGCACCCCGTCAACCTGGCTAAGAACGAGTGCAGAAGACTTCAAGAGAACCCTATGCCTGCAGTGACAAGTACTTCTGCTGCATCTTCATCACCAGTACATCCGGAAGTACATCCAGAATTTGGACAACTGAAGATTCACTGTATTAAATGCAACAAACTACTCTGCTATGGAGAGCAGACTGTCAATGTCATCTGCACAGCACAGAAAAATCATCGCTGTTAGACTTTTGTTTATTTTTGTTTTGCTGAAGTTGACTGTTTTGTTTATCCTGTTCTCTTTTTTTTCTTTAAAAAAAAAACAAAAAAATCACAAAATCGTTCAAAAAAGTACAAAAAAATATAAAACAAAAAGTTCTTTTCAGAACTAACTTCTCTGGTTAAAAAAGAGCTATATTTGGATGATAGTGTGTGAAAGTTTGGTTGAATGTATGCGTAGTGCATAATTGACTGAAAGAATGCATTATTAGTGTATGGTGCAGACCTATAAGGAAGTGCTGCAGCATGACACTGTAAGGTCTTTAGCTGCAGTGTGCTGTGGTACTTCCGAAGCACAGGGATGCAAAATATGTACATAAATATGTTGCAAGTCTATGCTTCCCTCCGCACTGCTGCTTAAACTGCAGCCATGCGGTGACACAGGCACCCTTACACAGTGGTGCAAGGATATCTGTGGCATGTGGAGTTTGTTTTTGTGCAGGAAGACACACCTTCCTGCACAAAAACAATCAGTGAAGGTATTTTTCACCTTCAATGTATGCTGTGAAAATGCAGCATATATTGAAAGAGAAAAAATGAGGAGAAATGAAAACAATTCTCCTTGCTGTGTCTTGCTACACCAATTGGAGAATGGTGCAGCATTCACACACGTGTCCAAGTTTATGATTTCTGATAAATCTTGGTCTATGAGTGTTCTGCGCAAACACGCACAGCAATACCTATAGAACGTCCCCTCAATGCAAAGTGGTGTGTATGATGAGGTCGTACTTGCATGGAGAAGAAAAGCTACACAGAGTGCCTTTTCCTCTCCTTGCAAACATAAAAGAGTGTCTTGCGCTATCACTATGTTACAAAAAGTGACATATTGTTGGCACAGGATACTTTTAAATTGGCCCCATAAGTGCTTAGGTATTGGCAGACTGTTACAATAAGAACATATTGCTAGTTCATCCTTTGAAAAATTGTATAAGAGTGACAGGAGGTAAGCACAGAGTTATCTCTCCAAAGATGCTTAAAGACGAATGATTGAAATGATTGCAGTCCTTCAGTAGGTACAATGGGAAATGTTATGAACCAATCAAATCTTTTTTTTCAGGTCCTATGACAGAGAGATTCCAAAACTACATATGTATAAACTGGGTATTTTGAAGACTGCATTAATACTTTGTAGCTCCTTGCAGGTCTGCATGCATAGTATATAAAGAAATTAACTTGTACTAGGGTTACTGGCGAGGCCGATCCTTAACTATATGACTAATAAGTAGAGTAATTTTAGTACTGCAAAAAGAGAAAAAGATACATTTATAAGTACTTAGGTTTTGGCAAAGTGATAGGACAAGTTTATAGAGTGGCGAAGGGAAGGGATGGGGTCTAAAGTGACATGTGCAAACACACTCTGTAACGTGTTTTAAGTTGAGGACTTTAGTCTCTTTCAATCCTGAAACTCCCTGGTTCCTACTATTGTCTCTCTATTGAACACCATACAGCTGCGTTGCAGAGAGGTGGTCCGAAGCCATGTCCCATTTTACACCTCTCTGCAATGCAACTCTCTGGCACTTTCTGCACATATCTGGTGGGTTAGTTGGCCTCCAGGGACACTCAGGATTCAAGGCAACTTTATCCCGTAACTTAAAACACCCACAGAGCATCTTTCCACACATATCTAGTCCGTTCATTCCTCCTTTCTTCACCAGTGTGCAAACATAGCCCATTATGCATATTAATACTTAGTTAATCTTACCTTCACAGTAATAGGTATAAAAAACGCGAAACATTTTTTTCAGTTGTTTTTTATAATTTAAATTTCTGCAAATTTCATGTTTTAGAATCAGGATCTGTGAAAGAGAAGAAAAAATACAGTTATAATATATAATATATTTTTTATAACATAACATAATTTTAAAATTATGTAAATTAGTTTCTTCGCCTTTTTTGCTGTTCTCAGAATATATTGAATTTCACTACAAACAGTGATTTCAATGTTACTCATCACATAACAGCGGGCAAAAAACCCCAACCATCAATAAGATTGTTTAAAAAAAAAGTGCGTCTAAAATATTATTAATATACTATTTCTGAACATTCCATAAAAACTACATCCTCAATTACATACCATTTAATACAAATCACACATCTATAAAATGCTTCCTTCTAAGAGAATTTTCTTACCTCAATGTGAAAGAACTCAAATAATAATTCAATAAAGAATTCTTTTTTAATTTCTGTACACTGTACATGATGTTCTTTAAAATCTATGCTGTGAGAATGTGCAACAAAAGGTCCATAATTGAAATTTATACCTTTCCTCTAGGCCAAATGGTATTGCTGATATTCTTTAAACTGAAATTGGCCAATAGTAATCATATTAATACATTTTAACATATTCCTAATAGGCTGAATTATGTTCCTAAAACTTTGGGTTGAAAAATATTGGGTAGGAATTTGGTCATTTGAAAGGCAAACATTGTTTAAAAACCAATGAAGCATCATTACAATATATCCATCCTTTATCGCTTCTTAAATAGGCAGTGTAATGTCCAGATGTTGTAGAAGGACCATCATGGAAAATTATTGCTACTGCTACCAAGGTCCTTCCTGATATTGATAGTTGACTTGCTACAAAATGTTTTATTAAAGTTTCCAATATTGTTCCATCAGCTGTACAACGTTGTAACATTAAAATTATATATTGTCCATATCTTTGTATAAATATTGTTGATAACATTTCTGATTTGCAATTGCTACACTCCATGTTTTGATTTGCTGCTTTAACTAGTTTGTTGAAAAACACTGATTTACAGTCTGGTAATGTCAAATATATAAATCTTTCAGTGTCTATGTTAGTGCTACATGCAAACATATAATTTTTACATTGATGTTCCCATTTATAACAAAGGCCAAAAAGTTTTTCAATTTCTATTCCTTCATTTTCCAATACTGCAAGGATATAGATTAGAAATTCCTGAGCATCTTGCTGGATATTATGCGTAAATTGTGTAGAACCAGAACATATATCCAAAAGATTACGAATATCAGAAACGCTTTGCATTTTTACTTTTATCAGTTCTTAATTTTTCATAAATAGAATGCAACTAGGAACAAAATATTTTTTCCCGATTCTCCATAATTTGCTGTTGCAAACTTTCTAGTAAAAGAACAACATTGACCACTACATTAGCATAGCAGTTGATACCTGAACTATTTTCAAACTGATAACCAACAATCTCTTCAACAGTGTCCTTTTTCTTTTTGTTTGCAATCTCAACATTATCTTGATTTTTTTCCTTCCCTATAACTTCACTACAGATATTCTCATATCTTCTTTTTCGACCTACCACACACTTTTCAAATACAGGATATTGACCTAAATTGAGAGCACACCTATTATACTCTTTTACACAGTTTGCATCTTCAGTAATCTTTGACTCATCAAAATCAATCAAAAACAAACCAGATAAAGTTCTGACTCGGGACAAAGCAACATATGCCATACTCTCTTTAAACACGGTACTTCCAATATTCCCCAAAGCACTGCCTACACTTAATCCTTGAGATTTATGAATATTGACTGCATATGCCAGAGAAAGTGGAAACTGTTTTCTACGGACAAATAAAAGCAAAAAACAAACTGATTTTAAAAAATTCAATTCCATCTCTATTTTGATGATTTAAAAAAACCCACAACTTTACACATTGCTCCATTTACTAAACCTTTTTCTACATCCAAATTATGCCTCAACATTGCCCAATAGTTTACACACATATATATATATAGATTATTTTCTAAACCAGAAGTTTTAGATATTGATTTTTCTAAAGAATCCAATTTTGTTTTCAATTTTTCCGTCAAAATAATAGTGATTCCTTCATGCTCTGGCTTCCATTTTTATTAATTCTTCATTTTCTAGGTTCAAAAGTTGTTGATTGAAAATAGAACACTCGCGCAGTGTTGGCATTAAGCAGATTATAGATTTATTTTCTGCATTTTTCATACATATTTTCTCAGGAACTATGG
This sequence comes from Lissotriton vulgaris, assembly GCF_964263255.1. Classification (NCBI taxonomy): domain Eukaryota; kingdom Metazoa; phylum Chordata; class Amphibia; order Caudata; family Salamandridae; genus Lissotriton; species Lissotriton vulgaris. Next base: position 491,827,946 of record NC_141697.1, on the reverse strand, counting down.
GGCATATTAGCAAGAACCTCATTAAAATTATCGCTGTTTTAACGGCAGGAAACTGCTGCTAAAACTGCGATAATGGGATTGCTAATATGCATTACAGAATTCCAATAGAAGCCCAGGTTAGATTTGCAGGATATCTAACCTGGGCTTCTATTGGAATTCTATAACGTGTATTAGCAAGCCCATTATCGCCGTTTTAGTGCCAGTTTCCTGCCACTAAAATGGCGATAATTTTAACGAGGTTCTTGCTAATATGCCCCCTATATTTTCATTTGGAAAAAAAATTGAAAGTAGTCGACTTTGCAAAGCTTGTTTGCCATGTTCTGTCAGAACTCCAATTCTTATATCTTGAAGAATAGTTCCATAGTCAACATCATTTGCATGTCGCATATTTGTAATGAGTTCTTTATATTCAAAATATGACCAAATATTAACATTTCCACCACTTCCCAAAGACTTTTTGGTGTCTTCATGCACAAGTGTTTTAAATACTGGTTGTCCTTTAATGGGAGTAAGTTGCAGTAGATCTCCAAAAACTATGACATGTTTTCTTCCAAGTAAGACATCAAACTCTGTTCTAAGAATATGCTGCATTCTTTAATGCACAAAAGCAAGCATTGAGTTTGAGACCATCCTTACCTCATCAATAATCAGAAGTTTCATTTTCTTTAGCACTCTTGGAACTTCATAACAAGCTTCTCCAGATAGCTTGTGATATTCCTATTTGTTTTCATGCTCTACAGGTACCATAAGTAAACAATGCAATGTAATTCCTTTAATGTTGTGTGCTGCCAACCCAGTTGGAGCAGTTACAACACAAGACAAATGTGAATCAGTTGTTTTCTGTAGATAACTGGTCAATACTTTAATTAAGAAACTTTTCCTGTTCCCGCTTGACCACTGACATACATAAGGATAGTTTGAAATGATGTGCATGTGCATTCTTTCTTTTCATGAAGAAATCCATTGTCAATCCGTTGTCTCACTTGGTGATATATTTCTATCTGTTCAACATTTAGTTGTTCTTCCAAATTTCCTAAGTCCATAATATCTTCTTGAGCTTGGTGCATTGCTGTTTCCACTTCATTCATGGCAATTGCTGCTTCAGTTTCAAGAATTGTTTGTCCTAGTGGATCTTGACTCAGTGGAGCTGAACTTTGACTGTGTTGAGAACTGTCTCTAGCAATCTCAGCTGCAATAGTTGTTTTTGATCAATTTGATTGTTCATCATTTTCAAATAATTTGCAAAAACCGTATATTCTATGGTATCTTTGCAAGCATTGAAGGAATCTTCATAGCTTTGAAAATCTCCAAGTAATTCCAATTCTGTACGCCACGGTTTGAACAGTTGCAAAAGTGCCAAGTAGTAAAATTCTCTTTTATCAGTAGTATCACAACTTAGTTTTCTGTGATTAATAAAACTTCCTTTCCTTTGTTTCACCAAACATCCTTCAGAACCAATCACTGCATATTTTACTTCATTGATGTCTTCTGTAGTATTCCCTTTAAAAGTGTAATATTGCAGCACTTCATAGAGATGTGTTTTCAAGATGATGACTTCTATTTGGATAATGTGTATCCAACATGTTTGTTATGACAATATCTATACTTTCCGGATCTTTTTCTGCTAAATATTCAATTTCTTGTACAGATTTAAGTACTCGATTTCACTTAGCAGCAAGACCAAGACTTACCCAAATGATTCTTCTAGATTTTGAATATAAACTTACTTGCAGATGATAACCGATCTGAGCATTCATACGCTCCAATTTCTTGATGGGATAACATCTTCAAACTGAAACTGTACAATTTCTTACTAAGATTCTTCTCGTGAGAAATTTCTTCTCACAATCCTTTTAATTCCGTCTTTTCTGATTTTGTAGTGTAGGATGTCACATGCTGGGCAACAGCAATGAAATTATCCGCAACATACTGAATATCCATATTAGCATTCCACATTGAGAGAATAACTAGATTAATATCATTTATGTATTTTGATTCTTCACTTCTTCTCAAATTGTACGTATTTTTGGACACTTTCTAGTGATGGTACGTCTCACAGCTGACATAAAACTGTTTACTCTCCTTTGGATATTTCAGGACGTGGAAATCCAAAACGACATTTGGTATAAAACTTTTCCTTAGAATTGTACTTTCGTCGACAGTATTTTCCACATCGATGACTTTGGAATCGTAAGACTTGTTGTCTTAAGTTGTTTTCTTCTGTTCTTTTTGGTATAGCACATGTGGCATATTCTTCAATAAAAGATAAAACAGTATTATCTGAATCAGTTCCGAATTTAGGTGCATCCTTGATCCATATCAGCATATGTATATGAGGAGCACCTCTAGCTTGATACTCCTTTCCCCAAAAGAAATCCTCAACTTCTCCAAGAGGAGGATTCTTTTTATTGCAGATAAAAGACATCATAGCTTCAAATCTATGATTGACATATCTGCATACTTTAACAGGATCCAAAGAGCACAATTCTCCAGATGCCTTGTATTCAAAAATGTTTATATTCAAATTTGCCTCTCAAAGAAATGCAAGTAAATCATCCCAAGCGTATTAAGCACAGCTTAGGGTAAGGAACCATGTAGGAGTTCCTAAGTTTCTTAGCATACATTTAAGTTCTCCATGACGATGGTACCAATACTCATTAGTACTACGCTGACATGCCATTAGATTAATCAGCTGAGATTCTAAATGATCATCTCTCTGATGTACTTATCCATAAATTCCTTTGCTGAAACCTTTTAAAGATGTACTCCTGTTTTCAATATGTGGTTAACTGCATATGAAAGTCCAGACAAATCACGCTCAAACAAAAGATGAAATATATATGGGATACATTGTCGAAATCTTGGATCTTCTGCATACAATCTTTTTGTCCGATATTCAGATGCAGGAATCTGCACTGATCCTTCATCATACCTTCCACCTTTTCCTGTTGGAAACAATTGCGTAAAACCACGAGCTTCCAAACTTTTTTCCCATACACTCATGGGACTTTCCTTTGCTTTTTTCATTTGGAATAATTCAATAGTATTCCCCATTACTTCTTTTGAATGAAGTGGATGCCAATGACAATACTTTATTTGTGTGATTAATAAAAACCAATACAAAAAGAGAGCAATCAATATAAAAAGGATGTTTAAAATTGAATAAAATAATGTATATATAGGAAATAAGCCTAGAACCACCATTTGGTGTTTTTTTACATTTTTAAAAGTGCAGTCAGTATTGTTCCTTTGACTCCTCTTAGTAGGGGCCGGACTACATGAGGGCTTCCTCCTGGTAAATGCCATGTTGTTCCATAGTTGACCTGTCCGTTAGGGCTTGTCGGTCATAGGAGATGAATTTAGCGAAGTTGGCCATATGCTTCACCGTATCCAGCAAGTATAGCTGAAGGACTGCCTCCTTTGCCGTCCGCGTTCCCAGTTGGAGAAGAATGGCCTTAGTTGGATTCGGCGGATTGACAGCAGGGCGGGACAGCATAATAAGATGTGAGTCAATGTTTCACGCTTATAATGGCAGAGGCGACTCTCCGTAATCGCTGGTCTTACTTTCACTGAAGGATACAGGTGTTTTAGGGGAAGCACATGCAGTCTAGCTGCAAGAATCCTTTGTAGGGATTGCCTACCCAATGGCTGTACAAGGTGTGGTTTGTGTACATATAAAGTGTAAGGAGAACTTTGGGTCTTGTGGAAGCCTCTGGCTGTCAAAGCTTCAATGTCCAGTTTTCGAGAACAAGATCTTACTTGCTTTTTTATTGCTATTTTGATAGTTGTATATTTAATTATGTTGGGGTCCCAGTTCTCTACAGCTAGATTCAAGAGGTCTTTGGCTGAGGCAAGACCAGCTGACCACGGGTTGCCCGAGTTTTTAAATATTTTGTTAATAACAAACTTCATTGAGTTCTCTGGTGCAAAAGTGGTTAGATAAAAATATTTTGCCAGACTTGCCAGTTCTTCCAAAGATTTCCGGTTAAGGTTGAATTCCAAGCAAATTAGAGTGTTCCTTATGCATGACTGTAGGCAAAATAGCTTTTTATAAGCTGCACAGTAGATTTTTTCAAGATCTCGCACCAATTTGCCTGGGAACGCCTGTATAGCATAGTTGAGAGAAGGTAGTAATTTTGCCCTCAGAACTCGTTGGATGGCCGTATTTGTTGGACTCTCCAAAGTGGCATTGAGTTTACAAATGGCATAAGTAACCATGTTGCCTTTCTGCTGGAGCTTGAGTTGATGAACCTGTGGCCGACCTGTTTCACCGAGCCATACACCAAGATAATTATACGATTTATTTATTTATTTATTTATTTATTTATTTATTTATTTATTTATTTATTTTATTTGGCATACTTATATAGCGCTAATCTGTCACCCAAAAGGCATCCTGGCGCTTTGACTAGATAAGCCACAACTATCGATGCGGAATTAGGCTGCTCTAAGAAACAGATGCAAAGTTAGGATATTCTAGGAAACAGATGGGTTTTCAGCCCTTTTTTAAAGGCTAGGAATTCACCCTGACTTCTTAACGAGAGCGGGAGGGAGTTTCAGAGTCTGGCGGCCACAAAACTAAACGACCGTCCACCCATCCTTACTCTCTGCACTCTAGGAACCGACACCAAGTACGCCGACGAGGAGCGCAGGCTCCGAGATATGATATACCAGGAGAAAAGGTTCTGTAACAGAACTGGGCCCTGTCTATGTAAAGCTCTAAAAACAAGACAGGATGCTTTGAAAAGGATCCGCTGGTGAACCGGCAGCCAATGTAGATCTTGTAGTGCCAGAGTGGAAGAGGCAGCGCGTGGTCGAGATAGTGCCAGCTTGGCTGCCATGTTCTGGACCGGCTGCAGCCTGCCCACCAGCGTTTTAGGCGCCTCCAGAAGAAGTGCGTTGCAATAGTCCAATCTGCTTAGGATCAGACCCCGCACTACCTCTGGCCTAGCCTGAGCTGGAAGAAGTGGTAGGACCTTACGTAGCATCCGAAGCAGCATCATACAAGTGGCCACGGACTTATTTACAAAAAGATCCAGTTGAAGGTTGGGGCCAAACATGACCCCCAGATTACGAGCAGACTCTGCGGCCGTCACCGTCCCAGAGAAAAAAGGAGGCCAGAACTCATCCGGTAGAGCACGGGGTACACGATCATTGGAGCAGTAGAGAACCTCCGTCTTAGATCCGTTGAACTGGAGGGAGTTGGAACACAACCAGTTCGAAGTGGCAGTCAGGCAGCGGTGGAAAGTCTCTAGGGAGACGGCATCTTTGCCCTCCAATGAAAAAACCAACTGAGTGTCGTCGGCGTAATTAAACACCGATATGCCGAAAGATTTTATCAGTTGGATCAGAGGGCGGAGGTACAAGTTGAAAAGTATGGGGCTGATGGCCGAGCCCTGTGGTACCCCCTGCCCAACTTTCCGCACATCCGACTTAAAAGGTGGCAGAGCCACTACCTGCTGTCTGTTGTCCAGATAGGAGACTAACCAGTCCCTGGCCGACCCCGTAACCCCGCTCTCCTCCAGTCTCCTGATAAGGGTGGAGTGGCACACCGTGTCGAACGTGGCCGACATGTCGAGCAGCACTAAAAAGGCTGCTAGACCTGTGTCGACCCGCGCCCGAAGATTGTCTAACACGGCTACCAGCGCTGATTCTGTCCCATGCGCTGGCCGAAACCTAAACCGGGCCACATCCAGCCATTCGTTATCCTCGAGAAAACTAGATAGAGAGCGGGTGACCCACTTCTCCAGGATTTTAGCCGGAAAAGGGAGCAGGGAGATAGGTCTATAATTAGACAGACAGGTGGGATCAAGTGAGGGTTTTTCAGGAGGGCAGAGACTACCGCTAATTTCCAACTCTCTGGGACGGTTGCGGTAGCCAGCGACTGCTGACAGATGGAATACAGAGGGTGGAAAAGTTCATCCTGCAGTGCTTTCCAGATTTTATGTGGAAGAGGATCTAGCGGCGAGCCTGATGATACCGTCTGTGCCAATTTACAAAACTCCTCAAAAGAGGGCAAAGGAAAACGACTTAACTGAGGATGATTGAGAGGGTCAGCCAGAAATCCCCGACAGAGATGGCTAGAGCTAGGAGGTTCCTCCGGAGCTCCCTGACTGAGATACCGGAGACTCTCCCGAGGTCGACTGGAAGACTCTTCCGGAGCTCCCACAGCGAAAAAAGAGTTTCTCGGGGGGGGGGGGGGGGGGGGGATTCTACCGGAGCTCCCAAGTCAAGAGACAAACAACTCAGCCGGGGTCGACTGGAACATTATGTCGTATTTTCCATGGTAGAATAACTAGATAAACAGTCCAAGGGAGTCGATAGAGATAAAGGCTCCTCCGCAAGTCCATTCAAAATCGTGGAGATCTTATCCTCAAAGAAAACTGCCAAAGAATCACATAAAATCAGTGAGACTGGGATAGTGTTCGTGGCACCAACCGGATGGGAAAGATCATTCACAATCTTAAATAGAGATTGAGATTTATTGGTTGACTGATTTAGCGTATTCTCCAGATAAAGTGCCTTAGCACACTTAATCTGTGCTTTATATTCCTGTAGTGTTGATTTGAAAACAGTTTTATCTGCTTCTAGATAGTGCCTCCTCCACACCCTCTCTGCCCGCCTGCATCTCAACCTTAGCTGCAAAAGGTCGGGGGAGTACCAGGGCATAGCGCGATTCTGTCTGTTCTCTAATCGATGCAATGGAGCTGTCTTATCCAGGGAATCAGACATCTGCCGACATAAACTGGCGTAGCTTTGGTCGACATTGTTTCCCAATGCAAAACCTTCGGGAAGAAGGATGGGCAAGGTCGAGGATCTAAAAAGTCGGGTCCAAGGTCTACCTATTTTAGTATTGCTCTTCCCTGTATCACCCGTGGCTACAGGAAGGCGAAGATGAAATAGAACCAGCGCATGATCCATCCAGCATTGGGGCAAGATGTCATTCACCACTACATGTTGTGCGTCAGCAAACACCAAGTCCAGAGCATGGCCTTTCTGATGGGTCGCAGAACCGACCAGCTGCTGCAGCTGGATGTTCTTACAGGCCTGACAGAGATCATGATATGCAGAATCCAAAGGCCCATTTGGCCACAGATTAAAGTCTCCCAGAATGATCAGTCTATTGTGAGAGTTGGAAAGATCATAGATAAGATCAATAAAAGTCGGATGAGTAGAGGGGGCCTTGCCTGGTGGTCTATAGCAAAGCATCCCTGAGTATAGCGTTTTCTCCTGTCCTTTAAGGGAAAAACTCATAAGCTCAAAGCCCTGCACCTCCTTAATATGCAGCTGATATAGAGCCAGGGTCCCTAAAAATGAAACCTATACCACCACCTCTGTTATTCACACGAGGGGTGTGCCTGATTTTATAGCCCTGGGGTCATGCCAGACCCATTTCTACCTCACAATCCGCACGAGTCCATGTTTCCGTAAGGAAGAGCACGTCGAGCCCATAGGACTCCATAAGGATGGCAATCTCCATATGGTGCTTACATAGAGAGCGGACGTTCAGTAGATCACATAGCAGTTGCTCTGGTTTAGCCACAGGAGCAACCTGCTGGGGTCTGCGCTGCAGTAGATCATTCCTGGAGAATACTATGCGTGGGCTGGGCGACAACACAGAGTGAGCGGTACTAGGCGCGTTCGTTGCGCGAACGGACGCAAACGGGCTTACCTCTGGCGAACCTCCGGCGCGCCTACGTCGCGCCCACTGTGCACCAACGCTGCGCGCCAACGCTGCGCGCTAAGGAGGTGGCCATCTTATATACCAAGGTATCGCGAGATTCCTGTGAGGGCAAGCCACTGGCCCCTCACGCAAGATGGTGCCTAAAGATAGTAATGAACATTCGTGGTCCCAACCCAATATGGCAGCCAAAAGCGGCGAGAACCTGAAGAGCCAGCCCTGCTATCCCTCTTTCCCAGCAAATGTGGGTGCCAGCCAATTAGTATGCGGGTAAGTCCTGACTGAAGAGTCCCCCACACAAGAAGAGAGCAATGGCGTTCTAACGCTGACCAGCGCGAGCGCGAACAAATGAATGCCAAAAGGTACTAAAGTACAAACTAATATAACAGGTAATTTAAAATGTTAAAACAGCAGATAGTAACAGCATGCGTCGCGCGTCGCGTAGCAGGCAAATGAGTCTACCTGATTACAAAGGCAGCGCGCTTATGTAGGCTCCCTCTCCAATCCAAGAGTCCTGTGAGGGCAAGCCACTGGCCCCTCACGGAAGATGGCGCCTAAATATAGTAATGAACTTTCTTGGTCCCAACCCAATATGGCAGCCAAAAGCGGCGAGAACCTGAAGAGCCCCCTGCTATCCCTCTTTCCCAGCAAATGTGGGTGCCAGCCAATTAGTATGCGGGTAAATCCTGACTGAAGAGTCCCCCACACAAGAAGAGAGCAATGGCGTTCTAACGCTGACCAGCGCGAGCGTGAACAAATGAATGCCAAAAGGTACTAAAGTACAAACTAATATAACAGGTAATTTAAAATGTTAAAACAGCAGATAGTAACAGCATGCAATTGTGTGTGGGATAATGTTAGTGGTCCCAGTCTCCATTTTATTAACTTCTTTTTCGGATAGCGGCCAAAGATCACTATCTTGGATTTCGTTGGATTTGCAACCAGCTTATTTTTGGCATTGTACTCTGCTAGTGCTGTTAGGCCTTTTTGAAGGCCAACTTTAGTATGGTCCAGGAGGACCAGGTCATCCACATACTGAATCAATTGGATTCTGATTCCCCTGATCCTGGGAGTCACCAGAGTTGCTCGATGCAATGCATTGCCCAGATCTGCTGTATATAAATTGAAAAGCAGCGGGGCAAGGACACAGTCCTGCTTTAGCCCGTGATCTGTGCTAATTTTTTCTGTAGCTGTTTCACACAAGAGTATGACTCTTACCCACTGTTGAGTATACAATGATCTGATGGCTTGTAGTAGTTTTGGGCAGATATTCCAGCAGGCCAATTTCTTCCATAGAATGTTTCAGTCAACCCCGTCAAAGGCTGCTGTATAATCAATAAAGCAGGCTGATCATCCCGAGCCATTGATTGTTGTACTAAATATGATAGTGCTATGATGTTATCTAAGGTAGAGACTCCCGGGCGGAACCCTGTCTGATAAAAAGGAAGCAGATTCTCCTTACTTACCCAGTCTGCTAATTCCATGAGGAGAGTGCTTGCATAGGTCTTGCCCTCCACGTCCAGTAAGGCAACCATACGGTAGTTCTTAGGGTCTGTGCTTGGCCCTTTTTTATAGATTGGATGTAATAGGGATCCCCTCCAGGAGTCTGGGATGTCTGCCAGGAGCCTGCACTCCTCATACAGCTGACTCAGATTCGCAGCCCAAAAGTTGATGTCCTCCCTAAAGAGGGAGCCAGGCAGATCATTTGGTCCGGTGGCCCTATTGTGGATAATTTTTTCTAAATTGCTCTTAGTACCTTTCTTTCAGCAAGTGTAGCGTTAGCTAGGGGGGCAGTGGGTTCAATTGATTTTTTATTTAGATATTACCCATGAGATGTTCTTTCGATTGAGTTTTTCTTTGAATCGTTGGTATAGAGAGTTTTCATGTGGGCTGACCAAGTACTTGCATCAAGTGGGTTCTCTCTTTTGGAGGTTCCGTGGGTTACCTTATTGATATATTGCCAAAACTCATGAGTCTTACTGGGGGCAAGCAGCTCAAAGATCTTCAACCATTTTTGCTCTGTTGCTTCATGTTTCACTTGTCAGACCACTGTTGCATGATTCTTTGCTGTCTTTTAAATAATTTTTTGCAGTCATTGATCTGGTTGCTCGGTAGACTCTATGTTTAGAGTTGAGTTCTCTTGTGCATTTCTTGATTGCTGGTTGGAATCCCAGTTTGTAAGTGGAGTTGACATAAGGTCTTTGATTGTCGCTCCCTCGAAGTTGGTGGGCTAAGTCGTATGCGAGTGAGCCCCATTCTCCAATTCTGCCCCGGTCATTGCGGCCGGTCTTCCAGCCTTTCCAGGCTGATTTCCATGAGACAAACGTATGGGTTGGAAGCAGTCCCCATTTGATTCTTCTAAGGAGTCTGTAAAACTCATCTCCCTTTGTGGCTCCGATACAGTGAAGAGTGTGCCGTGTTTTCACATGAATGGACAGCTCTAATGTAAGGGCAGCATGGCCGCTTTCAATCCGAGGATGAACTTTATAGTTTGACATGTAATTTTGTAAGCATTCACTTAGTAAAATGTAGTTAATTGTTGTCTGATTGTTGTAGGTAAGGGGTATCAATGCTGTTGGGTTGTTTTTTGTAGTTAGACAGTGTGTTGTTGCCTGCTTATAGGGCAATGAATCTTCTGGTGCTTCCATTATGATGGTTTTCATCGATTGTTTGCCCTATGTCATTCATATTAAAGTCGCCCAAGATGATTGAGTACATGCCTGTATAGCGTACTAATAGAGTTTAAATCTCATTTAATATGCGTCTCAGTTTGTCGTTTGGGTCCGCCCCATGACGGTTATAATAGACATTGATGAGGAGTATTGGAGTAGGGCCATCAATCGTAATCAGGCCTTTCAAAATTCCAGCCAAAAACATGTCTGGAGTATTCTGTATTATTGAGAAGTTTACTTTCAGTGCATGCTTGACATATTTTGAGATGCCCCCTGATGGTCTCCCAAAAATATTGGCCTTTTTTGCAGGTTTAAAATATTCGGCGTAGTTCCCTATTGGTGTTGAAGAGGTGGCCCATGTTTCCTGAACACAGATTATATCTGCTCCATCCAGGAGTGCGACTGCTCCTGGGCTTTGCAAAACTTTATGTATCCCAGCGACGTTCCAAGGCAATATATTAATGGTTTGATTGTTCACAGTGGAGCTATTATGGTGAATGTGGCCAGTGGTGAAATTTGTTGGTGCTGGATGATTACCCGACACATGGCCAATATTGATATTACTCATAATAGAGCTGTTACGCTGGGTATGACCCGTGGTGATCTTTGTTGGTATCAGATGGTTGCTCGGCAAATAGGCAATATTAATATTAGGAAGTAGAATTTAAGGCCTGGGGGAGCCAGGTCCAGTCTTTGCTACTCCGTCCCATAACTGAGCAGGAGCGATTGCCTCCTTCTGTATGTTTGAAAATTTGAATTAGGTTGCTACTCAACTGTATTGCTTGTGTGCCACCTATGGAGCCATGTAAAAGGATCCGGTGGCAGGTGTAGTTAGGTGATTGATGTTCGTGCTTTTCTGTCCCTTGAAGTCTTGATCTCCCTGTTGGTATTTTGGACCAGTCGTCCAGTTGTGTTTTGTATCCTTTCAAAGCATTCGCCATAGTCAGGTTGGAGAAGGTTATCTCAGTCGTTTCGTTTTGTTCACTAGGCCCTGGACCGGAAAAGGCCACCCTCTCAATGTCTGTTGATTTGATATTCTCCAGACCTGGAATGCTTTTGCAGAGTTTCAGAAGCTTCCCTCTGTTGAGGATGTCTCAGCTCCCCTGCGAAGTGTATTCGGGGTATAGCAATACTTTTGGATTTTTGAGGTCTAGGCCAAACGGCTGGTAGGGTTTAAGTGTGTTAGAAGGAGCCGTAGAAGTTTCCAGAGGCACACATAGGTTCCGCGTGGGGTTATCACATAGGACCAATCCCCTCCACCCCGCTCCAATTTGTATTTGCGATGCGGGTGCCTGTCAATCCTGGAGGTGAAAGTGCGGTCAGGGGAAAGTTGGCAGTCTTTAAGACTTGCTTGGCTGGTGTTTTTCTCCTGTTGAGCGTTAAATGTGGATTCAGTTTGGGGGTCCTTATAGGCAATTGTCTCTTGTTTATGCATGATGTCTTGGCCGGGATCGTTGATCTGTGGGCCCTGTGCGTTACTCAAGTGGCCACTGGGCGCAGAAGATCTTTCAATCAAAACTTTAATCGAGTTTTCGCTTGAGGCGCATGAGAGGCTCCGAGGAAATGTTACAATGGTAGCTGTTCCATTCATTTTTATGTCTCTATTTTGATCTGCAGTGGTCTGATCAAGACCCTTCTAGTTCTCACTGTTAATGTCTTTGTTGTCCTGGTTTGCTGGTGCAAACCAATGCTCAATTTTCCCTTTTGTGTAACTTTTATCTTTTTTTGTTTTGTTTAACTTTTTCAGTTTTTTCTTGTTTTTCCTTGATAAAGATTGTAGCACTAAGGGAGATGGTTTTATGTCATCCAGTTTTCCAGGACTGTTATTGATTATTTGGTAAAGTTGTGATTTTGACTGTGAATTTGGGTTTGGCGCCAGTAAATTGGGGCTCAATGGGCATTTAGGATCATTATAGTCATTGCTAGAAGTGTCCTGAGTTTTCACTAGGCTATCCTGGTTAACCTGTAAGCATTGATGTGGGTCCGAAGTAGGCTGAGTATCTCTTATAGTTATTTTGTTAGTTGGATCTCCCCTTACCCTTTAAGGTGAGTGCATGGCTTTTGTCATATTTTTTCTTTGTGTATGATCTTTGCACTTACTCTCTGCGTTGAGTTTTGAGGGGAGGAGTGTGTTGTGTTACTCACTCTTCTATTTGCCTCACACTTAAGGTCTGTGACTAATGCGCTCATTATTTCCGGGAGTTTTCCCAAGGACTGCAGTATCGGGGAGCACCCGCAATCATTAGGTTTGATCATTACCTCTGTGTCCGCCTGTGCTCTGCGTATTAAGGAGTTTAAATGTTCCAGTTTTAAATCCACTCCGGAAATCAGGCTTGCTACGGATTGCAGTATGTTTATTTGGATGTCTAGTTTATCCACATGCATTATTGCTGCGTTTCCCATTGAAATCAGGGCCTCATTAATTATTGCAAGATGGTTTTCTATTCTTTGTGGTGCCAAACTAGATTCCGAGTTGGTTTTGTGCAAAACGAATGGCAACGGTTCGTTTGCGTTTGTTAAACTTTGCTCTAGGTTTAAGTCAGGATTTTCGGTAGAAGGGCCGCGTCGTTCCCCCCCGGTTTCATGGGCACAAGCGGAGCAATCAAAGGACCCGACTGAGATTTCATAAGTGCGCAATTATCCTTGATGTTCGCGGTATATCCTGTTAAGGAGTAAGATTCCTTATTTATTTCACTTCCCTCTGGAGCTAAAATAAATTGAGCCTCTGGGAGATCGTTAGACGAGTTTATAGACACCAATGTATTGATTCCCGAATAAGTGGCTCTAAACGGGTTATGGTCGATTGAATATTCTGCGGCTTGTGTTCTGTTGCCCTTCACAATCAAAACTTTTGATGAGAGGGGGACAGCCGATGAAGTGTTTTGATTCAAAGGTGCATTTTTGACAGTACATGATGGTTTGTTGGCATTAGTTCCATAGGTATCCGGCCTGGATGCGTCGGAAAATATATCAATTGATTTTCCACTGGCAATGGAATTACCTTGTTTTGGACATTGTTGAAAATAATTCCTGATATCATTATTGCCATTGGGACTGTTGCTGCTGTAAGTACTAATGCTGTTACTATTTTTGTTTCTATTTCGGTTTCTGTTGTCCGTTTCAACATGATTACTCAGATTTCCTATTATACCTATAGCCCCCTTTGTAGGTGTGTTTGTGTTTTTAGTATCCGTCCTGAGAACTGTCCTAAAAGCTGGGGGGTGTTTATCTGCTCCTCTCCCAATTGTTTCCCATCCTGTGGGGTCCTGTTCTGTAAGGTTGTGTCATGCCTTGTGTTGTCTTTAACCGCGGGGTATAGCATCTTGGCTTTTTGGCGTCTTGCGGACTTATGAGGGTGTTAATTGGACTGGAATTGAATGAGTCCCGCGTTCCTTGTCCACATAGTTGTTCTGCACGATGGGTATCTAACAAGCGCCTAGTCTTTAAGCTTGAAAAAGATCCAAAGTCTGAGTTTGGAGATGAAAATTGCGGTGTCTGCAGATCCTGGCCAATATGAGGTTAAAGAGCAAGCGACAGGTGTCGAATTGCTAATGAGGCAGTTGTCAGGAAGTAGGAAAGAAATGGTTTAAATGGGGGCGGCAGAGATGGGGGGTTGTAATAGCAGCAAAGTTTTTTTTTTTGCAGGCGCGAATCAAACCAACAGAGAAGGCAACATAGGTGCTTGAGACACTTTCCTCCAACTCACCCCTTGTCTCTGGACCTCCAGCCTCTCCGCTCTTCCCTCCAACCCGACCAAACTCTGAGCCAGCTCGATCAGTTGCGTGTCAAAGATGGTGCAAAGGGTTCCGCAGCTTGAGGGCAAAAATGGTGCAAAAATTCCTGCCGGCTGCCAAAGCGAACGCTCCACCAATACCACTGCGTGGCTCGAGTTTTTAGGAAGGCGGGGTTGGATATGGATGCTGAGACTCCACTCTGCTTATACGGCTTGCCCCTCGCAGCCGCAATGGGCTCCTCCTTTCTCTGCTGCCACTCCATCACTGCCATTCTGTCACTGACAATGGCAGTGGTTTGCCCTTCTCTATGTGCGGCAGCAAGCTCAATCTTAGATGATTCCTGGCTGCACTGTAGGGCACCTGGCTGTGAGGCGGCTCGCGGCTTGCTGCTCTCCTCCGCGTCTCGGGCATCAATCAATCAATCAATCAGTGACACTTATAGAGCGCGCTACATACCCGTAGGGTCTCAAGGCGCTGGGGGGGGGGGGGGGGGGTGCCGCTACTGCTCGAACAGCCAGGTCTTCAGCTTCTTCCTGAAGGAGAGGTGGTCTTGGGTCAGGCGCAGGTCGGGAGGGAGGGAGTTCCAGGTCTTGGCGGCCAGGTAGGAGAAGGACCTTCCTCCTGTAGTCGCTCTTCGGATGCGGGGGACGGCGGCGAGGGCGTGGTTGGCTGATCGGAGGTGGCGTTTGGGAGCGTAGAAGTTGATCCGGCTGTTGAGGTAGCTCGGGCCTTGGTCGTGTAGGGCTTTGTGTGCGTGGGTGAGGAGGCGGAAGGTGATTCTTTTGTTGACGGGGAGCCAGTGAAGGTCTCTCAGATGTCCGGTGATGTGGCTGGTTCGTGGGATGTCGAGGATGAGTCTAGCTGAGGCGTTCTGGATCCACTGGAGTCTCTTCTGGAGCTTGGCGGTGGTACCGGCGTAGAGGGCGTTGCCGTAGTCCAGTCGGCTGGTGACGAGGGCCTGGGTGACGGTCTTCCTGGTCTCGGTGGGGATCCACCGGAAGATCTTCCGTAGCATGCGTAGGATGTTGAAGCACGCCGAGGAGACGTTGTTGACTTGCCTGGCCATGGAGAGGGAGGAGTCCAGGATGAAGCCCAGGTTGCGTGCATGGTCTGTCGGTTTGGGTGCGGTGCCCAGGGCGGGAGGCCACCAGGAGTCGTCCCAGGCGGAGGGGGAAGAGCCCAGGATGAGGACCTCCGTCTTGTCAGAGTTCAGTTTCAGGCGGCTGGTCGTCATCCACTCGGCTACCTCTTTCATCCCTTCGTGCAGGTTGGCTCTGGCGAAGGCGGGGTCGTTGGTCAGGGAGAGGATCAGCTGGGTGTCGTCGGCGTAGGAGATTATGCTGAGGTTGTGTTTGCGTACGATGGCCGCGAGGGGGCTCATGTAGACGTTGAAGAGGGTGGGGCTCAGAGATGATCCTTGAGGGACGCCGCAGATGACTTCGGAGGCCTCTGACTTGTACGGTGGTAGGCGGACTCTCTGTGTTCTTCCGTCGAGGAAGGAGATGATCCATTCCAGCGCTTTGTCCTGGATTCCGATGTTGCTGAGGCGCTGTACTAGGGTGCGGTGGCAGACCGTGTCGAATGCCGCGGAGAGGTCTAGGAGGATGAGGGCCGCTGTTTCTCCATTGTCCATCAGGGCTCGGATGTCATCGGTGGCGGCGATGAGGGCGGTCTCGGTGCTGTGGTTGGCTCGGAAGCCGGACTGTGAGGGGTCGAGGGATCCGTTCGTCTCGAGGAAGGCGGCCATCTGCTTGTTGACGGTCTTCTCAATGACTTTGGCTGGAAACGGGAGGAGCGAGATGGGGCGGTAGTTCTTGAGTTCGGTGGGGTCCGCTGTTGGTTTCTTGAGCAAGGCGCTGAGTTCGGCGTGTTTCCAGCTCTCAGGGAAGGTGGCGGTGTCGAATGATGTGTTGATGTCTCGCAGGTGGGGTGCGATGACAGCGTCGGCCTTGTTGAAGACGTGGTGAGGGCAGGGGTCGGTCGGTGATCCGGAGTGAATGGAGTTCATCGTGCGGATGGTGTCTTCGGTGCTGATCGGGGTCCAGGCGTGGAGGGTGGTGGTGGGGGGTGGTTGTACGGTCATGGTGTGCGTTGGTTGGTTGTTGAAGCTGTTGTGTATGTCCGCGATCTTGTTGTGGAAGTATGAAGCGAGGGAGTTGCAGAGGTCTTGCGATGGGGTGATGTCGTTGTTTCCTGCGCTGGGGTTGGAAAGCTCTTTCACGATGTTGAAGAGTTCCTTGCAGTTGTGTGCGTTGTTGTCCAACCGTTCCTTGAATGCTGTTTTCTTGGCAGCGCGGATCAGGTGGTGGTGCTTCCGGATGGCAAGCTTGAAGGAGGTCCTGTTGTCCGGTGTGGGTTCCCTTCTCCAGACTTTCTCGAGGGCTCGGCAGTTCTTCTTGGAGCTCTTGAGTTCGTCGGTGAACCACGGGGCTTTCTTGCTTCCGGGTCTGCTGGGCGGGGTCCTCAGCGGGGCGAGCTCGTCCGCGCAGATGCTGATCCACTTCGTGAGGTTGTCGGCGGCCTGGCTGGGGTTCGCTGAGCTGGCAGGAGGGTGCTGGCTCAGGGAGGTGGCGAGCTGGTCTGCTGTGATCTTGTTCCAGCTTCTGCGGGCGGCCTGTTGCTGGTGGTGGTGGGTCGTCGTTCTCTTGAAGGTGAAGTGGACGCAGCTGTGGTCCGTCCATTGAAGCTCTGTGGCGTGGCTGAAGTCGATGTCTGTGCTGGAAGAGAAGACTGCGTCGAGTGTGTGTCCGGCGAGGTGGGTGGGGGTGGACACCAGTTGCTTGAGTCCCAGGTTGGCGAGGTTGTCCAGCAGGGTGGTGGTGTTGCGGTCGTTGTTGTTCTCCAGGTGGAAGTTGAGGTCCCCCAGGAGGATGTAGTCAGCGGAGGGGAGGGCATGCGGGCTGACGAAGTCGGCGATGTCCTCGCTGAATTGTGTGCGTGGTCCAGGGGGTCGGTAGATCAGGGTGCCTCTGAGGGTGGTGTTCGGGGTGGTGTGGATCTGGAAATGCAGGTGTTCGGCGGTGGTCAGGGTGTTGTCGGTGCTGGTCGTGAGACGGATGGTGTTCTTGTGGATGATGGCAATCATCTGGTTGGCGTTGCGGTCCCTCCGGACGATCTTGTAGCCCTCTGGGATAGCGATGGCGATGTCGGGAGCTGAAGAGGCGTTCATCCAGGTCTCCGTGAGGAAGGCAACGTCAGGGGCTGTGGCGTCTAGGAGGGCATCTAGGAGGGCATCTCGGGCATGTTGCGGGAGCTCCACTCCAAAGCCCAGCCCAGCCGCGTCCAAAAGCCCGGCCGCCACCGACTCGCGGACTAGCGGCCCACGTCCACACGTCCACAGGCAGGGTTCGAGACCCGGAATAGAGCACTATGCCCGGCAGCTTCTGGCGCTCTGGCGGTCTGTCTGGTGGTCTGTCCCGCTTGTCCGTCGAAGTAGAAAGGGGCCGCTCATGGGTATCATGCTAGATAAAGTGGATGTACATTATAATGTTCATAGATTTGTTCACTTTTGGACATATCCACTTTTTCAATTTGACCACTTGATGTTTCAGTATCATCTCCTGGAAGTATTTCTTTTTCTCCCACATACACATTTTCATAGTACTCATTATTTTTTTCTCTTATACAATGTTGCCTTTTGCACTTTCCTAACATCCACTAATTCTTGCCAGATTTTCTTACTCTTAGTATGAACACCATTAAATAGAATAACTAGTGGTTCACTTTCTACATTCTCTACACCAATAGTTTCAATATTTTTCTTTAAATCTAGGGGTAAATATACAACTCTTCCTTTTAATCCTCTCTGTAAATCTGAAGGAGGCAATTCACCTGTTTTAGGCTCCATACGAGCAATAGCTTGAAATGGGTGTACACATTGAATCAGAATAGACTCGTATTTAAATCTATCAGTTCTGAAGGAATAGTAACCAACTCTAGATTATTATGGACAGCTCTAGTGGGCATTTTCTTCTCATCTAATTTGTTATAACAATATTTGCAAATACGCTGGTCAGAACCCAAATTAAAAAATTTTTTCCCCACAAATAAGTTGCAAATTCCTTCCACTTTTCATTATTTTCTCTTTCACTTTTAAATACAGATCAACAGTCCTAGTCTGATTTTTATAGTGAGTTCGCCGACAACAAATACAAGAATAATTTGACCTTTCACTTGAAATCACCTTGACCTTTGTAATTTGTTCTTCAAATATTTTTGTAGTAGTATGTTGCACATTCATAACATTTTCTTCTTTTAATGTGTCAGTTTCTGCACGCTCTTGTTCAGGACCAAAGTAACAAAACTCGGTTTCATCACAAACATTCTTCACATCTGTTACTGTCCTACACAAAAGAGCACTGTTCAACTCATTTAATATTAGTGCTGGACTTTTTGCGTAATACAATCTTCTGACTAACTTCCTCATTTGAGAATGATGTACTGCTAACATACTGAAATGATGAAAAAACACTTTGACATACTTTTCTAGAAAGACAAGCCAGAGAATGACCTTGCAAACCAGTATTTTTCTCACTCTGCAAGGGTCTAGTCCTTGCAATATCTTAATCTATTCTTTAACACTTTTTTTTACTATTTTGTCGTAAGATATTGCGTAAAATATCAATAGATTCTTGTCGTACACTACAAATACTACTGAAATCCCAAGTGTACACTGGGGATTTAAGACATCTTCCTAGAACTTCATCAGCTAACACTTCTTCTGCATTTCTGGGAACCATCTTCTCTTTCTCAATTGGACAACCATTCCTTACCTCATAAGCTTGACCACAGGTATCAACTGCATGCAATAATTTATTGGTCTGAAAATACCTCTCTTCATTAAAGAAAGGCTCTGAACTTGAACTGTGTTTCCATTCATCCCAAAAAATATCACAAAAATTAGTTCTATTAATTTCTCTTTTCCTCTTACTTTTGGCCTTCATTAAATGGATTGGTTTATCTAGTGATCGAATTCTGTTTAAAACTAAAATGAATAATTTCCTTTTTAATTCAAAAGCCTTTTGAACAATGGATTCAATATGCTTCTTCTCTTTATAAAATAGTGCTCTTTTTTATATTTTTCCACATCTTTTAGCAAGTTAAAAACCACTGATTTCTTTATACTGATTTTGCCTTCTTTTACCATACATTGTGTCTTTTGAATATCATTTTCCATTTTTTCCTTTGCTTTGATTCATTTTCTTTTTTTCTGGTCGAACCATTCTTATTACTTTGCACAATCTGCACACTGTTTCTAGGCTTTGAAAGTTTTTTGATGAATTCTTTTGTTGTCTTACTTGAAGATTTTTTATTTTTAGCCACATGATGTTGGTCATCCAATACTTATTGTTGAACTTTCTTCAAATAATTGTCCTTTTTCTGTCCTTTTCTTGATTTTTCAGGCATGATAAATTTATTTTAATGATGACAAACAATATCTGTAAAAAATAAACATAAATAAATGTATTTTAATAAATTTATAAATTATACTTTTCTATTTCTATACAAAACACATTCTGGCAGATGCATCAAAGTTATGTTTTGCGAGTCCTTAATAGCGAATTTTAAGGAATCGCTATTAAAGGCTCGCAAAACGCGATGCATGTAGGAATCGCAATGTTATTAGCGATTCCTACAGATTCCTTATTAGCGATTCGGTAATAGCTAATCGCTAATAAGGAATGGCTTTCGCATTCATTCCTATGGGCCTAAAGGCCCATAGGAATGAATTGGAAAGCCATTCCTTATTACCGATTAGCTATTACCGAATCGCTAATGTTCCGCTATTTCAAGGGTGCCAGGGTGTCCAAAGGACACCCTGTTGCACCCCTGAAATGGACCTGTGCACAAATGTTACACACACATGCCCTAAGGGCATGTGTGTGCGCAACATGTAACTTTTGAAGAATGCACAAAAGTGCATTTTTCAAAGTTTTAGCAAATTACCACAAAGTTCAACTTCATGGTAATTTGCTCCCCCTATTAGCGAAATCGCTATTTTTTTGGGTTTCATGCATTGCATTTAAGGAATCTTTTTTTGGGATTCCTTAAATGCAAGAGCAATTTAAGGAATCGCTATTTAGAGATTCCTTAAATTGCGATTTTTGCATTTGGGATGATGCATCCCAAATGCAAAAATACCGGGAGCAAACGGCCAGATTCTGAGAATTTGCTCCCGGTATTTTCTTTGATGCATCTGCCTGATTGTATATAAAAACCATTTAACCACTTTTTTTGTAATCACTTATTGAAATTGTAATTGAAGGTTCACAAGAGAGTCAGATAATTCAGCACACCCATAGACAATGTATTAGGTCCCCAGTACAGCACAATCTTGAAGGACCCATCTCAGTAATGAATAAATATACAATGCAAAGCATCCAAAAGTTCCAAAAGATGGGATGAACAGTTCCTCTGAGTGGAGGTAAATCTCACAACTTGTGGTTTGTGTTTTGTTGTGCACCTTTTTACACATAGCACAATTTTTAACTTTCACGTCCTCTGGGTATGTAGCGCGCTATATAAATTTATTGACTTGACTTGACTTGACTACTGCCTGTTACCATAGTAACAGTTCATGGAACACTCAACTGAACACACAGGTCACAAGTTCAGCACACAATGTTGCTAATCCAAACAGCAAGTGTGCTTGACTTTTCAAAATATCAGCTTATCCTATTTAATGTTGGTTTCAAACAGTTTTTGTTAACCAATAAGAAACATGATTTTAAAAAACAGAAACATGCACCCTACTTTTAAGTCTATAATGTTCTTAAACAGCCAATCATTTCTTTTCTTATTTCAAAACTGTATTTTTGTAAAATCTTAGTTGTCAAACTGCCATTTCACATACAGACGCCTTCTAAGTGCATCCAGACCTCCCTTCAAGATGCTTAGACTGTGGATTGTGGGACACTGCTATATTTTCTGGAGCTAAAGGTATGCAGAAAACAGAGGTATTGACAAAGACCTAGCTTTGCCAAATGTAGACATTAAATGGATTGGACAGAGAGGATTACAGTGGCACCAATTGATGCCATTGGTTAAATCCTTTTTGCATCTCCAACACCCTGACCTTATAATTGTGCACTGTGGTGGCAATGACCTAGGCACTTTGACTGGGGTAGGTCTGGAAATGCTTTTGAAGGACACCTTTGGAGAATTGATGTCACTTTTCCCCCAACTGCCTTTGTCTATTCTAACATATGCCAAAGACAGAAATAAAACTGGTCCAATTACTTTTGTCCACAGATTGAGAAAGCTAGGAAACATATCAATAAAGCTGTTTCAGCTTATCTCTGAGATTGTCGGATAGGGTCCATTTACAACAACAATCTGCGTTTTAATACGGATGGCATCTATAGGAGAGATGGTGTACATTTCATAGATGAGGGTAACAGAGTCTTCCTCAACAACTTTAGACTCTGCATCGGTACTTACTTATAGGTACCAAAATCTCCCAATAAACACAAGGGCTATTTTTAGAGCCACCCAAGATCTAAACACATAAGCTTGATGTGTATGTAAAAAATATTACTTTTTTTTGGCTTGGAGTCGGGCACCCAACGTGTTAGGAGTCACGTACAGAACACGTTCACACCGCGGGCCGTGCTGAGCGCTGTGCTGGGTGCGGGATTCCTAATTTTACCGTTAAAAAAAACTAGCACCTATCTCTAATCTCTAATCTCCCCAGGGAACCCATTCCCCGGACCTATATACAACGATGGGGACCGTGGGGGGAGCCCCAATGCCTCCACGGTCCCGCTGGCTCCCCGCGGCCTTCGGGATCCGGGATTGCTTTTCCACATGGGAAGCTGCTAACATGCAGCTCCCCGTGTGGAAAAGCAATCTGGTTTGCATTTTGAAAGAGAGAGCAGGTTTCCCTGCTCTCTCTTTCAAATCCAAACCAAGTTTACTATGATAGGGCGGGAGCCTCGGCTCCCGCCCTGCCATTACAAACAGCAGTGTCCCAGGGTTGGGCACCCGGGACACTGCAGGAGCCTGCCCTAGGGGGTGGCGGTCCTCAGGGCCATCAAGGGCTCCAGGAGGGGGGCTGCACAGCCACCCTCCCAACATTAGCAAAGCCCCGGGGAGGTGGTGGTCCCTAGGGCTGGGGGGTCTGTCACAGCCCCCAATATGAATATTTAGTGCCCCCACGAGGTAGCAGTCCCCAGGGCGTGTGGGGCGGCTGGACCCCCCCCCCCCCACAGGATTTAAAAATTTTTTTTTAACAAAAGCCCGACTTGACCCCCACACAGGTTTATTTAAAAACAATTTTAACACAAGCCCTGGGGGGTGCGGTCCTGGGGGCTGCGGGGGGACATGAGCCCCACGCATATAAATAAATAATAAATCGTAAATCAAACGTTCTTATATAGCGCCTTTCACCATAAGGTCTCAAGACGCTTGTTTTGGGAACCCGTCCTGGCCTTTCCCTGCGAGATTACCCCTACTGCCATCCCCAAGGTGAAGACCAGGCATCCCATTGCGGTGGGGCCGTAGTGGGGATTAGGCAAGCTATTGGTCAGAGTTGCAGAGTGTGAAACCACGATTCGAGTAGGCACAGAGGCGAGAATTATTGAGTCCGTGGACATATTGAGCTCAACGCCCTGCTGCGTCGGGGATTGAACCCTGGTCCCGGGCCTGACCTCTGCATCAGGGACTGCCTCCTCTAACCGGTGAGCCACACTTCTCCACTATATATATATATATATATTCGCTAAAGCCCCGGGGGTGGTGGTCCCCGGGGCTAGGGGCCCCTCTAGGCCCCCATTACATTTTACATATTGCCCCCAGGATTTGGCCCCCACTGGCTAATTACCAACGAAGGGCTGGAGTCCGTGCTTCTTTTTTTTTTATTGGCATGATCCGCGCACCATTGCGCGGGTTTTGCCAATTTTTTATTTTTTGGGGGGGCCATGGGGGTCCTTGTGGGACCCCCTAAGCAGGCCTAGGGGGTCAGGGTGTTTCTACCGTACTGTACGCACTTTACTTTATGACAAGTATTGCAATTGTGGCAATTTACTTCTCTTGCATGAGAAAGTAGACTGCCCAATAAATAACCTTTTTATTGGAAACGCCTGTCTCTCTATTTCTCTGCACTCCTGGTAAACTAAGCATGCACGATTGACTGAGTGAAATAGCTATTGTTTCAGCGACTCTGGAGATATACTCCTTATTCTGGGGGAGCAAAGTTGTCATGTTTATGCGGTTGTCAGAAACTAATCCCTTCTTGTCTATTCAGGAAAGTTAGCACCTTCTTGTTTACTCGAGAAAGTTTCTACTGACCTCTGAGCTAGCTGGCAATTCATAATTAGGTCTAACATATTCAATAGAGACCTAGTCGACCTCAGTCCTACGTCTACACTGTTGTTTATGTTATTCCAATGCGCAGAGCCTATTGGTGATATAGGAACAACACTACATGGCGCCCAACGTTTGGTAAGGCAATAATTTAATGCTAGATACTAGAGTAACTCAGTCGTCTTTTTCACACAGACCCCTTTTTTCTGTAAAAACTCCAATAGACGTCTGCAGTGGGTAAAAGGTTAATATCCGCCAGAACTTAGTAGGAAGAGATTCCTATGTATTATTTTTTGGTTTAGTCAATGTGAAAGGATACAGTGTTCCAAAATATTGTGCACCTAATCTTTGTTTCCTTGAAACTTGCTCTGCAAACTTTCATTAAGAAATGTCAACTAACAGCGACAACAACGAAACCGGTGGAGCTGCAACCAGGTTTTGACGTTACAGGGTTTAATGAAAATTACCTGGATGCAAAAAACATCCCGATAAATGTAAGGAAGAGTGTAACTATAAAACTTATAGAAAATGGAGTATCATCGAGTGGTGGTACAGTCATATTTGTGGTAGAGGCACATGAATGTCGGCAGACAGAAGTATTCTATTCTTGGATACGTTTTCCAGCAGCAAATGCTGTAAAACACGAGTTCCACTACTACAAAGCAGGGGAACCTCCAGGGGAATACGTTCCTTTTGAGGACGTTGAAATTCCACTAACTTACCAGGAGAATCAGCTCTGGTTTAATGGCGCCCTAAAATATCGAAATCACATTACCAGGCTCGGTCCACTAGGTAGACCAGGAGCCACATGACCGGTTCTAGCCAGCTATACACCACATCCTGACATTGAAGAAATGTCAGACAGAGAACTTTTAGTTCAACTAAAACAATTAATTAAAATACATAGACAATTGGTACAATATGTCATGCGGACTTTAACAGTCCAACCTGCTGTAAAAATTCCACAGCACACCCCTCACCAGGGGAACACTAATAAAATTACACCACAGACTATACAATCAGTCGTTGGTAAATTATCCACAAAACAGGAACAAATTCCGTTCTGGTTAGCTCAAAAAATTACTAAAATAGAGGCAGTATTTCCTGATACTACCCTTCACGAAAAACACAGAATTCTGACAATCTGCCTACCAATGGGGATTGCACCACATGTGGAGGACTCTGACACTTGGGGAACAGTCTTTGCTTCAATCGACACAAAAACACATGGTGTTCCGTCTATAGCGGTTATACCAGACGTACTAAGACAGATTCAAAATGAATAAGGTCCAGAGCCTGCTTTAATTCTAGGTATGAAATTACTGAAAGACTTTAAGCAAGTCTCGGCTATACTACTAGCCAACATAAAAGGAGAAGCAGCATCCGTGGCGATCCGCCAAAAATTAAAAGAAACAGATATAGCAGAACAATCTTTTGAACTTGCCAGAATAATTGAAAAATTATATGAAGAATTAGGTAGAGATAGTTTGGGTGGGAAACCACTAAAACCAGAACTAACAGAAAATCCTGAAAAGACTTTCATTAAAAATAACTTAATAACTCCTAAAAAGAAGTGGGAGGGTAATAAACAAACCACTCCCAGAGAAAAACAGTTTCAGACCAGAGGAAGGTCTCCCCAACGGAGAGATAGATCTCCAGATCGGAGGGGGGAGTAGGTCTCCACAACGGCAACCCTCTGAGAAAAGATATAACCTTAGAAATAGGGAAAATTTGAGAAAACCTGACCAATATCAAGATATTGATACACGTCCCTCTCGATCTTTTCAGAATTCCTCACAGAAATCGGAAAGAAGAGGACGGTCAGAACATAAAGAAGAGCGCGTCAAGTCCAAAGACAAAGAACCTGCTCATCAAATTAAAAAATTACAGTTTCCCAAAAAGAAGGTAGCCAGTATTAAAGTAAAACATGCCGAGGATTCTGAGGATACAACTCAAGAATGGAGAATGGGCCCAGACAATGCTAGACAGCGCAGCAGAAGTGACCATAGCTCGCAAGATCATGATGAATCTTCTGGAGACAGTGGACACGAATGAATACATTCAAGTGGAAACTGCAGATACCAGAGTTAGCGTGCCACATAAATTATATGAAATAACATTACGTATAGAGGGGGACAAAACTAGGAAAATAAGAGGTCTCTTCTGGGAGAACCTATCTAAAGGTTATGATATACTTCTAGCAGAAAAGGACTGGCCACCGGAGTTTGTCAGGGAGTGCCCACATGGCGAAGAAATGATTATGCCTGCCTTCTCAAATCACATTCCAATTCATAAAAAATGCACATATGCTAGAAAATGGGCAGTGGCCCAAGCTCCTGCATTACATAAAAATCATGTAGAATGGGATGAGGATTCTCCTCACCATAAAATCCAGTTAAAAAATCAACCTACTGCACAAAGGCAGTATCCTGTTAAGCAAGAAGCTAAAAAACAAGTCAGGGAGATCTTAGGTCAACTTGAGTACCAGGGGGTGATTGAAACATGCACCTCACAAATGAACAATCCTTTGTTTCCTGTATCCAAACCAGACAATTCATATCGTCTAGTATTGGACTACAGACACTTAAACTCCTTTTGCAAAACATTTGCAGTACAAAATTCACACAGTGCAGCACTGATGAATAACATTGTGCGCAAAAAATATAAAACGACATAGATATTTCAAATGGTTTCTTCTGTCAAAACATTGCAACAGAAAGCAGGTATTTGACCGCTTTCTCTATTATGGGGGCCCAAAAGCAATTTTGTCGTCTCCCACAGGGATTCAAGAATAGCCCAGGATTATTTTCAGCCAGAGTAACAGAGTTACTACAAATGTATGATGATGAGGCATTATCCTATGTCGACGATATCTATCTAACAGACGATGACCTGGAAACACACTTGAAAAGAGTGAACATCATAATACTTGGGTTCGCATCTGAAGGGTACAAATGTAACTTTAAAAAGTCACTGTCCTATTTTTATGATATGAGTTATCAAGTGAAGGCAAAAGCCTAGCAGACAACTTCTTAGAGAAGTGTGCAGTACTACAAGCTCCAAAAACGCTGAAAAACTTACAATCAATTCTAGGTTTCCTCAATTTCGGAAGAACTTGCATTCTAAATTATGCAGAGAGGGTCAAACCGCTCTACGAACTAATAAAACCTGATTTCAAAGGAATTAACTGGACTCAGAAACACACAGAAATCTTACGTTCATTACAAACAGACATGTTAACTAAAACAAAACTGCAAACACGCGTAAACGAACGCAACCTTGTAATCCGAGTCATCCCAGGAAGATGCGGATTTACATACCTAACCTCTAATGAGGGAGAAATTGTACAAATAGCTCACAAATCACACTTGTACACACAAGCTGAAATGAAATTCAGTTCCACTGAAAATATTCTAACTGCGGTACAAACTGCTGTAGCAAAAGAAAGAGACCTGGCACAAGGTAAACGCATAATAATCGTTACACCGATACCTGCCCTGGAAGATGTAACAAGAGCAAGCATTCCGAATGCTAAAGCCTTACATACGAGATGGATACAATCGGTTAATTCTCTTGCTGCATCAGACATAGTATACAAATTTGATCTTAACTTAAAAACGCAAGAATTTCTCCAAAACAAATACAAATGTCCTCTGCCAACTGAAATTCTACCTCTGGAACAGTACACCTGTGTAATCTACACAGACAGATTTGCACAACACTACGTTGTGGATAAAAAAGTTTACAATGCTGCGTGCGCGATTGTAAAAAGTCGCTGGCGCATAGGTAAATTTAGACCGTTCACCACAAAAACTGAATCGCTCAGAAACTGTACAGCTCAGCGAGCTGAACCACATGCTTTTAAGATGGCGCTTGAAAATGCAGATCGCGAATTCCCCACACTAATAGTGTGCGATTCGCATTACTGCGTCAAATCTTACAATAATTCCATGCAGACCTGGATTGAAAATAGTTACAAAGATGAAAGAGGTTGCACAATAAAACATAAAAAACTATGGGAACATGTAGTTCTTTTACAAAAAGAACTACGAAAGACTCACGTGATACATATGCAGAGTCTTCAACGTGATGGCGTTCACGCTCCAGGGAATTAATTGGCTAATAAAGCCACAGCGGCAGCTAGTCAACCGTCTTCCAAAGCTACAAAAAAGCGTTCTAAAAAACAAATAGATGGTGAAACGCTACTTGCAGTAAAAGCCTCTATGGAAGGCAATTATGCGGCGTTACCTCTGAATTATTCACTCGGAAATACATACTTAATTGATGCGAACTCCGTTCCTTTTGCTCAAATCCCTGGAGTGGGGGCTAGAGTAATTCCAAACACGAACCAGAGTCTTCTTGATTCTAGAAGCACACATGGGAATGAGTCTGAGGCACCAAGAGATCCTGAAATCTCTAATAGAATTGCAATCAAGATACTGGTGGCCGGGAATGAGCCTGCAAGTTTCTAATTTTGCAATGGATTTTCAGGACTGCAATAGAGATTGCAGTTATGAACCGGACCGGATATCTGACTCTAGCACAGTAAGACCCGCCCAGACACCTCTATTAGACAGCATTAGACTATCTACACGTAAGCGTCCGACCAGACAAATGCGATCCCATAAATATTAAGACGAGATTCATTTGGATGTGGCCCCAGCGCTCGGCTGATGCCAGAACTGTTATAAAGGATTTGCAAGTCTTTATCGGCACATACGCAATTGGCATGCTACATTCTGACCAGGGTCCTGCGTTTAGCTCTCGAGCTTACAAGGAGGCCATGACCTGCTTGGGCATTGCATTGCGGTACTCCAGTCCACTCCATCCTGAGGGAAATGCGGTAGTGGAGAGAAAAAACTGTGACATAAAGCAATCTGTAACAGCGAGGGTATTAGGTTCGGGTGATGGGTGGGTCAAACATCTAATAAGTGTCCAACGTAGTCTTAATAATCTGCCAAGAAATTCTCTGGGTGGAATCACTCCGAATGAACTTTTGTTTGGTACAAAAATGATAATCGAAGATCTCGATTGTCAGACTTCAGTGGTGGAACAAAAAGCGTTTGATATCAAAGATCGTTTGGCTGTTTTACAGGACTTGAATGAAACGAGAAGAAGTCTATGTAACATAAAGCTAAAGCCAACGGCCACTGAAGAGAAACCACCTGTCCCAGCAAGACCTGTCTGGATTCCAAAGATTGGGGATCTGGTCAGAGAAAAAATTGCGGTAAAGAAGGAATTTGGGCCTTTTTACAGAAAAGCAGTACCTGTCTTAGCTATTAGTGGAACAAGATCAGTCGTACTACCGCCCCTTGCTGGTAAAAAGGGAAACAGAGTTGTATTAATCGACGTGGTAAAACCACAACCATGTTGCCAATAATAAGTAGTAGGCCCAGTGGACTCCCAAGAAGTAGCAGAAGACCAAACCTTGCTACAATTCAAGAGGTTCAAACTGAGAGACTAATCACATTTGATAAACCTGCAGTGAATAAAAAAGGACTATGCAACAAAGCCATGGAACTTGTGCCTCTTGAAACCCAAATTGCAACAGTTCGTCAAGAAACGCCTGTCTACAATGATGTAGCCTCGGACTATACTAATATGAAAAAGGAAGCAGCAACTACAAAGATTAATAACAATCCTGATGCCCTTCAAACAACTGACAGAACTGCAACTGGCTACTTCATCAATTTCGATGACTTTCCTGATGATCCAAGTGAACATGAAGACAAGCCAGCAAACAAAACTTTCAAAGACAAAATTACAGAACTCTTTCATCAACTTGGGGAAACATATCTGATTTCACCGTGGATTGAATTGTGGATTGTGTTAGGTGTACTTTTCCTCCTGTTCTGGCTCATTTTAATTCTAAGCTTGGGAAGAATGATTGATGGAAAATACAGTACAATGGACACAGCAAGTCAGAACATCAACTTGGTTCTAAAACCTCACAGATCCTCTCACATTGAAAAAAGAGAACTATCATCAGTGAACATCACAGCCATTCCTATACCTGGTGGTGTAGCATGGGACGCTACTGATTACATCTATGGCCCGGTTGAACTCTTGAAATATCCACACCAGTTCAAGATTTCTTTAAGTGACTTTATATCACCTAGTGATTTCTCTGATGATTGGGACTTTGAAAATATTAACAATATGTTGTCAGATTTAGAAACGTCAGCTAAATATACAGAACATGATTATTTACAAGGTTCATCAAATTATGAAGAAATGTATTGCTATAATCATTATGGGCATCACTATTTGCATAAATCGGCAAATCTTAGAAATATTTTTACGTATAATCAATGGGAACATTGTCCAACTCAGCCAAAAAGCAGCTCAAAAACATTTTATGAGAAATTCCTGTACTTTTCAGGGTTCAATATCACTGATCCAGAAACGTTTTATTTTAAAATTATGAATAAGACAGGAATGAAAAACATGTTGACAAATACTAAACTGATTTATTCTGAAAAATGTTATGAAAAAATGTCTTCGTTTAGTTTTGAATTTTGGAAAAACAACATTGAGACAAAAGCTGTCTGGGGTACAAAAGACTGGCAGCCTGGTACAAGGTTTAGAATCATTATTCAGAGCCTGCATGATCCCAGAACGATTAATGTTCCTGAATGACACCATTCAACAAACGACCTGTCTTGGCCTAGCCAGGATAAAGGACTTAAACAAACCGTCTATACCAAAGCCCATACCTGATAGTAATAGCACTACAGAAGTGGAGATAGACGTATCCCATATTTTAAAACATAACAGAACACTTCCTAATTGGAAGAAATGGTTGATCTGGCCCACAGACACTAATAACTGTCAAGATAGATTCCTGAACAGAATACAGGGGTTCAAACAGAATAGGCTAGACCCAAGATATTCCCAGAGACAGCATCCAGGGATAATAACAACCTATAGTGTAGGAAAACTATGCCTCGAATGGCTAGAGAAATCCACACTACCTGAAATTAAGCAACACTTGACTTTACTTAAAGGAGGTGCTGACTTGCGAGATTTCTTACTGGGACCTCGCAAACAGAGTCAAAAACGTTTCATATACGCCGGTATATCCGCAACTTAGAATGAAGGTGGGAACGTAACGCAAATTGAAACTGCAGAGAAAATACGAGAAATTGATTGTATTAATTTGGAAAAATCACTGTCTGTAGTGGTGCAACCTCCGGATTTTCGGACCAGATAGAATCAGACTAAAACACCACTAACCCAGCCGAAACGTAACCATCTCCCTCCTCAGGACCTACTTACAAAAGGCACCTGTGTACCTACCTAAGAATGGGGAATTAGCAATATACAAGCTTAGATCCTCTTAGATCCTTTACAACACCACACTCATACCTTAAAGTCTCGCGGCAACATGGGCCCAGACTAGACTGCCCTGAGGCAGTTCTGATTATTTACCATTACACACTGATCACCACCAGTGCTCGCGCAAGCCACAATCCTGTGGGTATAGGCACTGTATCCCTCCAGTGCTCTCTCTATTTCATACATACACAAGCCACAATCCTGTGGGTATACACATTGACCACAGTCAATGCTCTCGTTACACACCATGTCCCCCCGGTGCTCTCGCAAGCCACAATCCTGTGGGTATACACATTGACCACAGTCAATGCTCTTGTTACACACCGTGTCCCCCCGGTGCTCTCGCAAGCCACAATCCTGTGGGTATACACATCGACCACGGTCAATGCTCTCTCTAACGCCGCTACACAACGACGATCACTTTCCTATGAATACCTTCTCCATATTGGGAAATCTCTCTCTCTACCAGGATTACAGATAATACAATATTATAGATTATGGGAAAGATAGACAGGTCAATCCTCTCCCACACAAGAATGGCCAAATTACACTGTGTGAAGGTTATTCCCTATTTTGAGTGCTCCTCTACTCCCTTGCTCAGTTACCATTTACCTGGACGGGAGACGCCTCCGTTCACATAACAGCATCTGACTAGAAGAAAGGTTAACTTTATCATAAGGAAATAACGATCACACACTAGTTCACTAAGAACTGGGGTATCTTTATTCATTAATAACATCAACAATATAATACTGCAATATAACACATATAGCCTGAAAAGCAAAAGGAAAGGTTAGAATGTGTGTGCACACTAATAAGAAAGGGTCGGCGTCACCTTATGAGTATGAAGTCTGGACTCGGTAGTCATCTGGGTTCCCTTCTCGTCTGTGCCTTGGCTCGTCTTAGGATCACCCCTGCAGTCACGGATACACGTCTGCACCGCTATGCTCTGTCTCCTCCGTTTCCCTCCAAGTCACTGGAACCTTCCTCTTATTCTCGGTCTCGTCAGCTGCACTCTCACTGTTCTGCACTACTCCTCTCTCCTCTCAATCACGGACTATCTTCACTTTCCAGCTTCGATCTTATGAATTAGTTTCTACCGCTCTGGTATTTGTTCTCTCCACTAACTGCTTCACTCTGCATGCTCTGATCTTAATGTCAAAGCTCGCAGGCTGATTCAACTAAAATAACTTCAATCTTTCTAAGAGAGTATTAGCTTTTGGTCTTTCTCGGACTTCAAAATGGGGACTGTCTGCCTTAAGTTGATTAACTGCAATGATGCTAACGGCTAGCTGCTGCCTATGAACTGACTCACTGTGATCGTGGGCGAACGGCGGACTGGAAAAGCAGGCGAGGAGGCCGGATATAGTGAGCGATAGTGATTTATTAAGTCTTTGTACAGTGGATTGCGGGGACAGGGGAAGAGGTCAGGTCCAGCAGCTCCGGGTCGGGTATGCGTCTTCTTCTCTGTATGGCCGATTCTTCCGAAGGTCAGATGGCGTCCGGGTCTTGTGTGTAGCTGCCTCGGTATGGTCGGAGAACACCTCGGAGGGCAACAAGAGAAGAAAGGGAGCCGTTAGATACTTGGACTCGAGATCCGATCCGGTCACCGTTACCCGGTTGTGTGGGGAAGCGAAAGGGAAGTGAGGGAGGTACGGGTGGGAGTTGGAAGGGGAAGTAAAAGAAGTGCACAGGGAGGTGGGGAAAGGGGTGCGCTTTATACAGTGCTAAAGTGCGTATATACAATTTGCCTAGTGCCTACTGGTGACATGCCTAGGATAGCGGGGAACAAATTTACATAGGGAGGGGTGTCCTAATATGTACACAGTGCACCTAATGTGCTTAAGAGGGGAGCTGGTACTCACGCGCTCCGCCGTAACTCTCCTCCGAGTTACGGCCGCTCTTCAGCCACCTCCGTGGGACTCCACCACTCTTCGGACCACTCCTCGCTGTCTCCGTTCCCGTCTTCTCCGTCCGTCACCGCTCTAGCCGAAAGCTCCTGCCACGATCCTTCGACGGCGTCAGTCTCTTTCCTTCCGTCTTTTCTGTATCCGGGCGTCTGTAGAGAGGCGGGATTTCGGTTGTCAAGGACGCTGTTGTTGGGGACCCCTTGCGCCTACGCGGGCATGATGCGGGGCGAGGTGACAACAGAGGTGATGGGGCGACTCGGGGATGGGTGTCCCGTGTGGCGGGATCACACTCACTGACTACTTCGTGCTTTCGCTAATATGGAACCTTGTTCATGCATGGAAAGTTACGGCCAGTAACCTGCCGCCAACCAAATTCTTGTACCTCCCCGTACCAAGGACACGTTCTCAGCCGGCCGGCCTGATGTTATGTCTTCGATACGAAGAAAAATACAGTTCTTTGATAAGGGCCAGCCTGAGCCGGTTCTCTCCAAGCGAACAACACCTCATAACTAAAACATTACATTTGACCTAAAAGCATCTCAAGCTGCCGAGGCAGAAAGAAAGATGGAGTCTCTCCCGTTCGAGGCCTACAAGGCCCGAAATGAGCATAACTCCATTAGAAGTATACAAAAGGACAGATTAATACTAATACTAAGGAATCTATCCCTTAACATAAGTTTATAAGCCCTAGAATAAAGAAAAGGGTAGGGAGTTGCATCAAACGCCTTGTAAATAGGCCCGGTCTGAGGTTCTAGTCCTCCTATTAGAATGATAGCAGACTAAAGTCACCTTCAGTCACCTTCACTCAAAAAGGGGCAGAAAACTCGGTCAGAACAAGTGGACAATGGGTTAACGACTCTGTCCTCCAGAATTTATTCACTGGACAGCATTGTATCATCTGCTATTGATATAATAGAACAGGTTATGCTAATGTTACAACATGGCCAGTCCCAATTACGTTCTATTGTACAGTTAGGCTGGACGTTACAAAATCTGCGTTCAGGCTACGTGCCATGGCGTCTGATAAACACAACGTCATTATTTTCTATCTTTAACCTTACTGATAAACAAATCTCTTTGGCACAAAGAGGGGCAGACTATACAGTGCTGAGCATTGAAAAACTAGAAAGATTACCATTAACAGTCTCTGAAAGACCTGTCATTGAATGGATAATACGTGGCACCATTACAATTCCGATAACGACTTTTCAGTTTCAATATTGCCAAAAATATATATCAGCAGGCCTGTATGAAAGGTTGGGTAAAGGGTACATCAAGTCAACCTGGAATTTACCTTACACACATAGATGTTGGAGTGGGGGCAAGAAAGAGGTATTCTTAGTGGTAACAACAGTAAAAATTCACTAAGCGGTACACTTCTGTGTCAAGGAATTAACTTACACGGATCCTGCGAAGGTTCATCAAATAACCTTTCATGCTACCTGCATGGCACCCCTGCTACACAGATAGAGCCTTTTTTCAGACAGCTTTCCAACTGCAGCTACGTTCGAATAAGTGACCACAGCTGTTGTGGCATGGTGCCAGGAACGGCCTATCTCGTGAGCGTTACTTCCAGGGTCACTTGTTGTATGCAAGTATTGCATCCAAACAACAAGCTAAACATGGAGGTGGGAATGTGGCCTTCTTTGAATATCTCTTCTATTCAAATTGATACTTTAACAGAATGAAGTCTATTCGTTTACAAACAACTGTGCCTTTAACCTCGCCTAGAGAAACGTATGATCTGCAATTTGCAAGGACAGCAGCAGAGATGCATACATTATTATCGACAAATTGCCCCGTGCATTTCGTAGAAATGTTAAGCAAAATCTTAAACATGTCTGATACCAGAGGCATCGCACATGTATTTAAGAGAATTTTTTCGGGACTGTTAGCACCGTTTAAAGCAGTCCTGAGCATCTTCCCGAATTTCGTGCACTCTGTGTTCGGCGGCCTGTCTCTCATCTTGGGACTCGTAGCAGGAATCTTATTTTTGTTCCTTCTGCTCCGATATGGCAAGTCAAGTCACATACAAAACTCAGGCTACAATGGAAGACACGATCCTAGCAATGCAATACCGAGAGCGGATTACTAAAGACCTCGGCTTGGCTCGGCTAAGAGATCTGAATACTACCTGGTTTCTTTCATTCAGACCAATCTGGCAAGATTGCATCTTCCCTGTTCTACGATGCCTGCTATGCGGAGAAGAATGCGTGTTAGACGTCTGTCTCACACTTCCATCAGCAGTACCTATGGATATCGATACTTTGCTTGGTTCGGTAATGGCTCATGCAACGTGTTGTCCCCAGCGGCTACCCATTCTGATGACGGCATTCTTTGAGACCTCACCATTACGATTAGGTGGCGGTGAGGTACGAGATGAAAGCGGCACACAGATACAACCTTCTGTGAACATTGCTGATCCAGATAACGCTGACGGTAATGCATCTCACATATGCACTATTTTCCCTTTTTCGGAAACGGCCCAACTTTCACCTACTGTTGTAGACAAATTTTTGCCAGCCTATATGAATTAATGTTCTGTCCAAACAACGAGAATAACTGTTGAAAAAGCAAGCACATGGCGTTCCCTGAAATCTGAATTCGGCCTTCAGTTTTGGTAAACAGAACCTAAAAAACTTTGGAACTATTTTTTTTCCCCCCAGAGAGCGAAATTGATTTTTTCCAGTTCCCAAAATATTTACCTTTTTGGCACATGATACTCTGCTTAAAGTAGAACTATTCTTAGAGAACAAGATTTCTATTTTTAGAAACTCTAGAGACAATAATTACTTAGTCTCTAGCACATGTACAGTCTTGTATAACTATGTGATGAAATGGTCTCGACCTTCTCTTCTGTATTAAGAGCCATTTCATAAATGTAAATTTCGTTATTCATTCAGTCAACATTCTAAATGTACTATATATGCATTATCTGAATGACACCACTGCTTACAAAAACTTCCAGTATAATACTCATTTTCATGTATATACCATTTGAAATGCATTTTATGTATTTTGGGGTGGGATGGAAAACACATGCATAGATATACTTAAACATTGCTTA
Source organism: Lissotriton vulgaris (assembly GCF_964263255.1). Classification (NCBI taxonomy): domain Eukaryota; kingdom Metazoa; phylum Chordata; class Amphibia; order Caudata; family Salamandridae; genus Lissotriton; species Lissotriton vulgaris. The sequence continues at coordinate 491,792,241 of NC_141697.1, read as the reverse complement.
GTATTTAGTAATGATGGACATTATACGTGGAGTGGGTGTTGTAGATGATTCTAGGACTCTAGTAAATATTCCCGATTTCATGCCCTTATGTGGTTATATCAAATCATACCCTTATATAGGCATAAGAATCATACCCATATTAAGACATAGCCAATGCAGTCCAAATATGGCAAGGCTACTCCCATAGACTCCTAGAAAGCACAACGCGTTCTTAAACAAACCAAGCCTCCAGCAGCTTGGGAATTCCCCCTGCTTCTGTATTGATTTGTCCTAGAGCTCCTGGAGTCCTGAAAGAACTGTGAGTTCTTAGTGACGTCTTATGTCCAACCTTACGTCAAACTCGGCACCTTCAAGGTATAAATATACCAGCATCTGCCTTAAGCAACACACAGTGGTTTGGAGCAGATCGGCTATCTACTTGCCCGACGCCCTGCTGATGCGAGTGCCGAAGGAAGTCGACCCTCCCATCTGACGCACTGAGAGAGACGCTGTCTCTTCTCCTGCCGAGAAATCCAGCTCCAGTCTTTCCCTGTCACTCTTGCGGGTTGCTGGGTGATCGAGTCCTGAGAAAGAGATACAAGACCTCCTTCATTCTATAACCAAGGTACGGAGCTGATTAGACCCATAGAGAATTCTTGATTCAGATTCTTGGCAAAAACGATAACTCATCTACTCCTTCCCTGTACTAGGCATAGGTTAGGTACACCGGGGTAGGCGTATCTTAGAAACAACAGTTGAGTACGTTTAGTCATTATTTTATCATTGTATGTATTTTATCCATTTTAAGTATCTTATGGCTTAGAAACCATATAAATGCTTTTACAGTATTATTTCATAATACTCATTTTACTGTACGCACTTTACTTTATGACAAGTATTGCAATTGTGGCGATTCACTTCTCTTGCATGAGAAAGTAGACTGCTCAATAAATAACCTTTTTATTGAAAACGCCCGTCTCTCTATTTCTCTGCACTCCTGGTGAAACTAAGCATGCACGATTGACTGAGTGAAATAGCTATCTATTGTTTTTGCAACTCTGGAGATATACTTCTTATTCTGGGGGAGCAAAGTTGTCATGTTTATGCGGTTGTCAGAAACGAATCCCTTCTTGTCTATTCAGGAAAGTTAGCACCTTCTTGTTTACTCGAGAACGTTTCTAGTGACCTTTGAGCTAGCTGGCATTTCATAATTAAGTCTGACATATTCAAAAGAGACCTAGTCAACCTCAGTCCTACGTCTACACTGTCATTTATGTTATTCCAATGCGCAGAGCCTATCGGGAATATAGGAACTACACTACACTACCACTAACCCTCCTGCATGCCATGCATGGTCTTCTGTGCTGCCAGGGCCCCTCACACCTTCCCTGTGTAGTCAGCTTGATGCCTGTAAACACTCCCACCTTCCCTCTGTTGTCTGTGTGTATGCCATTATAGTCTCACTGTTGCCCTCCATGTTGTGTTGTGCTTCAAGTGCCTATCTCGCCTGCTGTCTATGGTCAGGTTGCTGCTCCTGCTCTTCACCCTTGCCCCCTGCCCTTTGTTTTCCATGTGCAGAATGCTATCCCATCCCACCTAGTATGGTCTGTTGTCATGTCCCTACCCCGCCCTCCTGCCTTTCATGGTCCCACCTGTCTGTCCAGTATGGTCAGCTTTCTGCCCTTGCCTCTTTCCCCTCTGCTCTCTGTTGCCGATGTGCATGACCCTGTCCTCTCCCTATTGCTTTCCATGGTCCATGTTGCTGCACTTCTATCTTGTTTGCCTTGTGTGGTTTATTGTGCTGCTGCAGACCCTGATGCCGGCTCTGTAAGGTCAGTTTGGTGCCCCTACCCATCTCCCTCTTGCCCTCTCTTATCCGAGTCCATGTCCCTACCCCATTCCTCCTGCCCTCCGTGATCCAATGTACCTTACTTGCCAACATTTTGAACTTGGTAAAAGGGAGTTTTTGAAAACAAAACCTGGGTAATCTACTTAAATTGCAAAAGAGGAAATTTCAGGCAGGAGACGGATAAAATAAAGCCCTCTTGGGCTTAAAAACATCGTGAGTCTCCTGCCTGAATCGGGTTTGTTGGCATGTATGGTTGTACTTCCACTGTCTCATCATTCTGCCCTCAGTGGTCTTTAATACTGCCACAGCCTCTCTTGCCTGTACTGCATGGTTTGTCTTGTTACTCCGAAACAGGTCCTAGGATGCTTGGTTCCAGTCCAAGGAGTACCTGGCCTGGCAGTTCGGGCTGGACTGTTCCCAATGGGAGCAGAGTCAAGACTTATCTGCATATGGCTGGGTTAAACTGTAACCTCATGGGGCACACAAAAACAATGGATTTAGGCCCAGATCTCTGTACGGAGGTGAATGCTTGACATTGTTTAACATTCTGTCTATCAATTGTTCTTTTTGCGTTTCAATAATTTAAACCTAAACTTAACCCCTGGTAGGTATGGCACAGAGTATACAAGCTTAACTTAATGTGTAAATCATTTCGAAGTTCTAAAACTGTTAAAAAGTCATAGAAACAATATAATAAAAATCCTGCTCAAATGTATAAAAATAGAGAAACATTTAATACACAAAATGGTAAAAATACTATACGGGAGACCGGATATTTTAAAATAAAAGCCCCAAGAATAAGTAAAGCACCAATCAGAGATCACTGTTTTTGGGTGACAGGGAATTAGGTGAAATTTCAGGCTGACTAAAATGGAGAACAGAGGTTTGTTCAAGTCAAAGATTTTATCTTGAAACGAAGTCTCTGAAATAGAAGACCAAGCCTTCAGTCACGCAAGATTGCAGACTGTATCCCCGGAAATCCTCTCAAAGCCAGGTAGCCATTGGACAAGATCCATCTGAAGCTATTGGTTTTGGCGGGAGATGCTCCAAGTGGAAAAAAAAATCACACCCAAGGAACTATTGGCATTGGTTGGATATTTTGCCCGCCTTCACCAGGTCAACATTTCTTCGTTCAGACTTAGTCTCTTTTTTGAGGCTTAGAATACACCAGTGGTGCAAGGCCATAACCAGCTTCTAGAGGCAACCCTACCCATTTTTACAGAAATTCCTATTTTCCATAAGTGCACCTTACTACTAAAATCCAAGATGGAGAAAGCCTTTTTCCCTTGTGCAGGGCCAGTGTGCCCAGGATAATGAATAGCCCCTGCTTTTGTGGTCACTCACAACTGGCTCACCTATCAAAAGCATTTTTTTTTAAATCTTCTATTGGCACTTTGTATATCAACATTCCTTCCCACCAATAATGATAGGGGAGGCTGGAGGGCTAAGCACGGCTAAGCAAAGCACAATAATGAATGCTACCTTAACTCCAACCATTGAGGATCACTGTTACTGAAAGATCAACATGACATTACCCACATTGAAAAGGCACAGAAACCTGACCTTTAATGGATCAAGCAAAGATCAACTGTTCTCCCAGCCACTGGGACTAAGACAGCGGGGCTTGATTTTGTGGATGCTGACTCACTCCAGCAGAAGGTAAGTTCAGTATCTGTGAAAGTGGGTGGTCCCCTGTCCCGGGGGCTTGGGGGGGTGTATCTCTTGGGCATAGCATGTCAATAGAAGTTCCCAGATGGCCTTGTGGTGGGACTGTGGTGGTATGAGATCTCAGGAGCTGCACAACCTCAATCCACTGCAGCCCTGCATTTGGCCAGAAGAAGGAACATAACGGTGAGTCAACTTTCTCCTTGGGGAACATTCCTGACACATCCCAATAGACGTACAAGGGAAGTCTATGGTAAAGAATGGCTGGTGATGGCATTAACGGCGGAGTACACTCCAATTCAGAAATCCACCACACGTTGACACTCCCATGCAAGGTGTATGAAGGTGGCCTGAGGGGCAGCTCCGCTAAGACAGTACGCGTCCGCTCTCAGTCCCATGTGGTAGAGTTGCGTTGGGAAGCGGTATAGCCTGTGGAGGATTTTGAAGTGTATTAGCCGTAGTCTGCAGTTGGGGGAGAGGGCGGTCATCTGGCCAAAACAGTAGGACCATTGGGCATCTCTGCTGGGAGGATCACTGTCAATCTCTAGGGATACATTGCCACCGGCAATGTATGGGAGCAGTGGCTTGCATGATGGAGTACAGGCGAGTGACCAATTTGTGTTGTGATGAGGTGATAAGTATATACACTAGGGTGGGTGTAAGGGTGGGGAAAGTAGCGTTGATTGCACTACCGGTAGCTCGAAGTTGGTGTTATGGAAGGATCTTGAGCGCATTCAGATGCAACCTTTCGGTGGTCCCAAAAGGAGGTATAAAGTGGTCCGCTGGGTACAGATTGTCAAAGTTGTGAGGCCATGTTCATGTGCCATGGTCCTACCTCCCTCATCCTGCTGAGGTGACGTGAGGGGGTTTCGCCCAATGGGCACCGAGGGCACGTACAAGCAGGGATGTCCAGCACGCTGCCTCAGCCCATCGCAGGCCCATTGCATGCACTCTACTGTGTCACTCTCAGTTAGCGGCTGTTTGTATGGTGCATAAAGCACTGTGGTCAGGTAGAAAGGTGCTGCGTGCTACTCCTCAATAGTCATGTGGGGTTGAAATTGCATGGGGTAGAGCCAATAGTGAATATATTGTGCCTGTGCACAGAATGCATATAAGGTCATGTCTCAAGCACCCAATCTTCCTTGTTCAAGAGGCAAGGTGAGTATTTCCCAGACGACTCTAGGTTGTCTGCAAGTCAAGATTAGCACAACTAGGTTTGCATGCAGCCACCGCAGGAAGTGAGCAGTAAGTGGGACCGGTATGTTTTGAAAAGAAACATATGTAGTATAACCACTTTTGCAATGGCAAACCATCCCATCACTGACAATGGCAGGCAGGACCACACCAGTATTCTGTCCTCCAGCCATGTCATGGCCCATCTGTAATTAGCTCTCCAATGGCGTCCAGTAATGCAATGGCAGCGAGTTTGGGGCCAAGAGTATGCATGAAGTCGAATATTGTATGAAGATTGTGTGAGGTGGACCAGCCAGGGATGAATCCAGATTGATCCAATTACTCTACAGGGAGAGGAGACAGGTTGCAAGCAACTTGGCGATCATTTTATTGTCTACATTAATCATAGAAAGCGGCTGGAAGGAATCACACAGGTCCACAGGCTTATCAGGCTTGAAAAGTAACACCTGACTGCTTCTTGCAAAGATGGTAGTAAAGTTTGACGAATAATTCCTTGTACGTCTTCAGCAGGTAATGAGTCCGGATGGCGGCAAATTCCTTGTAAAAAGAAGTACTCAATCCATCAAGCCCTGGCACCTTATTTTAAGGGAGGCTTTAAATGACCTGCACAATCTCATCTACCGTGAATTGAGAGTTGAGATAAGCCCAGTGTGTTCAATCCAGCCACAGCAGCTGAAGGGAATCGAAACCAGTAGTCTGTTCCTCTGCGGAGTGTATCAATGCTACTTTGTAAAGGTTGGAGTAGAATGAGGTATTCATTTCCATGAGTCCCTTGGGTGTGCATTGGAGCTCCTGCCCTTCATTGAGGAGCTCCAATAAGTAGGCAGAGGACCGGGGTTTCCGAAGCATGCCAGCTATTGTTTTGCTGGGATGATCTCCCTCCCAATTGTGGCATGTTGTAGTTTCACAGGCGGGATAATAAATCTTGCATGGGGCCTTTTCTTTGAACTCGGTCATTTTCGCCTTAATGGTCCCCGTGGTGGCAGTGCCTTTGGGGATGTAGATTTCTAGTTCAAGGGATCTTAGGTCCCATTTCAGCCTGGTAAGTTGCCCGTATAAGACCCTGAGAATGTCCGACTGCTTTGCATTGGAAGCACCCCAAAAGACTGCTTTAAATACATCCCATAATGTCGACGGGGAAGTCTCTGATCCCTTGTACACGGGGGGAGTTACCAGGTGAAGTATCGGGGCGGGTCGAGAGTGGCAGAGCTGCCCAAGTTTGGATGTCCTGAGATAGCCAGAAATAAATGTGTGACAAATGCATTGTCAAAGGCGGTAAAACAGGTGCATTGGTTGCAACGTGTTGGTTATATGTGTGAGCTGCCAAATGTCATGAGTGGATTACCCTTGTATGAGTGTGTTGAGTTGTGTCACAACATTAGGATTGGGACATCTAGACGTGTCCAAACAGTCCAGCCTGTAGTCTAGCGCTATGTTAAAGTCTACTCCCCAGAGGACAGCTCATGGACCCAAGCGGACAATCAGCCTCCAGATCTCAAAAACGAAATCAAGGCTGACAGTGTTAGGATCTTAAGCTGCAGTTAGGATAATGAGGTGTCTTTGCAAGAAGGACGAACTGCCCTTTTTCACTACAAGGCTGGCATCAATATCGCAACTCCCCAGGCATAATTGAAGCATAGTGTTGTGTAGACATCTGCACACCAGGCTGCGCTCAGTCTGAACGTGGTGGGCTGTGTGAAGTGAAGTTCTTGGAGCTAGTAAATATCTATATTGTTTTTTTTGTTTTTTTTTATGGCATTTATTAAGCGCTTGGTTGCACAGAGAACAGTGCGTCCCCGCGCTGACAACCCTACCTACAACTCTTCGGTTGGGCTCAAGAGGCTGGACACAGGGGCAAGAATACACTATGCTGAGTTTAACCTGGGAAAGAGATGGGTTTTCAACCTCTGTCTGAACCTGGTTTCAGAGGGCTCCATCCTCAGTTCGATAGGAAGGTTGTTCCAGTTGTTGCTGGCGTGGAGTCTGAAAGAGCGTCCTCCCATCCTTGCTCTGTGTATCCGAGGTACCACTAATTGCATGCTACCCACCGACCTCAGGGGACGTGTAGGGCGATATACTGGAAGCAAGTCCTGGAGATATGGAGGTGCTTTTTTGTGGGCTATACGGTGGGTGAAGCACATGGTTTTGAAAATAATTCTTTCCTTTATTGGGAGCCAATGAAGGGTGCGTAATGCATGTTTCCCCGAGGCTCTCCTAGGGAGGTTGAGGACCAGCCTCGCTGCAGCGTTCTGGACGCGTTGAAGCTGTGTTAAGCCCTTTTTACTAAGTCCACATAGGAGAGAGTTCCCATAATCTAACTGGGAAGTGACCAAGGCGTGTACCATGGTTTTTCTGGAGCTAGGGGGCAATAGGTCCAGGATTTTCCTTAGGACCTTCAAAAGTCCGTAGCATTTTCCCGCAACCTTACCCACATGATTGGTGTAGGCCAGATTAGAGTCCAGATGAAAGCCAAGGTTCTTAACTGTGTCCACTGGGACCGGGACAGAGCCCAGTTCGGTGGGCCACCAGGCAGAGGTCCAGATGGAAGGACGTGGACCTACAATAAGAACTTCCGTCTTGTTACCATTAAGGCGGAGACAGTTTTGTTTCATCCAGCCGTCTAGAGCCACAAGGCAAGCCGAGAAATTCTCAGCATCCACAACTGGATCACTTGTGCTTATTGATGTAAGTGTGGACCAGACAGGCATTGCGCCGGTCATTGAGCCTGTGATATTTCAGGTTAGGACTCTGGTGATAGTCATGGCGCTAAGCAGGAAGGGCGAGGGTCTACAGCGGTCCACTGCTTGGATGATCAGGGGTGTTGTGTGTGGCTGTGCAGGAAACCTGTCAAGAGGGCAGAAATACAACCAACAGCAAAACTCAAAAGAAAACTCCAACCCCCAAACATAGTTGAGAGCAGCTACTCCATCCCCCACCCCGAAATCCATCCCAAAAACATTCAGGTAGCATGGGAATCATACCTGACGGCTGTGTTGGGCAGAGTGAACAAACCAGGCAAGATCTGGCTGGGTGGCTGAAGGGGCACATGGTACCCAAAGTGGTTTCCATTGGTTCCTATTGCAGTCCATCAAGGTTCCTTGCCAATGAAGCACGCAAGACCACCAGTTTGTGGACCTGACACCTGGGAGCGCAGGGGCACTCCCGTGCATTGGGAGAAGTGTATCCTCGGCAGCGAGGCCCCAGCGCCTCACTGAACTCACAGGGTCAGCCCTTTGCACTGAGATGGGCCTCCTCTTGATGATCTGGAGATACTCAAGGAGACGGTTTCCCAGTAGGGATATGTTTTGACGAATTTGAGAGCTGCCTTGGCAACTGTTAAATAATTAGGGTTCCCCTTGTAAGGGATACATAGTTTGGTGGGTTAGAGGAGTGCATAGTAGATTTCGTCTTTCTGCAGTAGTTTCTTAGTTGGTAAGAAATCACGTTGGGCAGCTTAAACTGTTAAGGTAAAGTCCAATCAGGAGGATATTTAGTTGCCCTGATACTGACTGAATGCTTTTACTGGGCCAGGCGTAGGGTGACATCCCTCCTCTGTAGTAAAGGCGCCTGTCGACTATGGGATAAGCAGGTTTGCATACGACACCCATGCTTGAAGGTGCACCAGCCTATCTTCATGCTTTTCAACCTGCTCCTTCATGCGGACTAGACGGCTTGCCATGAGTTCTAGCTTCATGTCTATTGCTCGCAGGCTGGTTTTAACCACCACCAGATTTCTTTAAGGTTGCTTTCTTGCTGGGACTCTGCACTGGAGGCGCTAGCAGGCTCTTCATGGGGTGCTTCCAGCTCAGTATGCCTGGTATGCGGTTTGCCTTTGAAGGAGAGTTTGATTATCTCACGTCCTGATTCCCTATGGCAGTGCAGGTCATTGTGCAGACTAAGGACCTGTAGGGGATACGGATGGCGTGCGGCACAGGGTGCAGTTTGTATGTTCCCGCAGCAATGCTGTAGCTATAATGGCTATACGCATCGCATGCGTCTTTATTCGATCTCCCAAAGACAGGTTATAAAAGAGACATACAATAAGAAAGAATAATGCAATAAAAGGCACATATGTTGAAAAAGCTAAAAATTATAAAATAATTTACAGTATGTAAAGTGACAGTGCATACATTTTGAATCCAAGGAGATCAAAGGTAAATAGGCAATAAAATGGGTAAAAATTAAGAAGTCAGGGACAAACTTACGCTTTACAAATACAAGACCCACAACCCTTTATAAAAATAAAAATAAAAGCTATTTCCTCAAAACAACATGGCTATACAAATCAGGCCTAGTGAACCGGTAGCAGCAGACATTAGTAGGGCCCCGCCTCACCCTGGCATGAGCAGGCAGCTGGTGGGGGGTGGTAGGCTGTCCCTTTCCGAATGGTAGCAGTGGTGGCACAGTGTATCTGGTTTGGTAGGAGTTTAGCACCTGGCCAGCTCTTAGGGTCCCCTCCCGTTGGTGAAGGTGTGAGGCACCAGAAAAGGCCAGCTTCCCAAATAGGGCCTATAGGTGATAGTGCCCTCAGTGCAGCAAGGCAGGCAGGGTCACAGGGCCGGCCTTCCCAACGCAGTCCACACCTGGGGTCATGAGCAGGACTTTACCACTGCAATAAGATGAAAGCCTCCACTTACCTCTGTCTGGGCACTGCAGGGCGGTCAGGCCCAGTCACCACCACACACCCTGATCCGGGTCTAGCAAGAATATATGAGTGGGGGCAGCGGCCACTGGTGTCGCTCCAGCTGCCACTCCCTTCTCATCAATTGTGACAGTTCGCGGTGCACGGTAGCAGGTGACACAGGTCCCACACCATGCACCGCCTCAGGGACAATAGCGCTGCACAAGACCCCAGCGTTTCAACCGGGGCTGCGGTTGCATTCAGGCAGCATGGGGATGAGCTGCTCTGCAGCCACGAGAAGCCAGCGCCGCCCAGGGCCACATGCGGCCTGCAAACCACTCCGTCTCTGTGCAGGCCTAGCTAACAGACATAGAGGGACCTTGCCAGACACACGGGCGGCGTCACAGCAATATTAGGTGAGCCACCATCGTGTTTTCAGCAGGGTGAAAGCTCGATGGAGCAGGATACTGGGCGTATTGTTGCTTCACCCAGTGGAGCCTTCTAGAGAGCGGCCATCTTCCTCTCTGGCTAGGCTCTGCCCCCCACCTGTCAAAAGGGTTATATTGAAAGGTTGGGCTTTAGGTTAAACAGCAGTCAGTCTACATTGGTAGGCCTGAAGCCATGTTTTCCTTGTAACATTAGGGAATGGCACAATAAGTGCTTCAGTCAAAAGGTAAAACCAAAGGAAATGATGGACGGAGCGTTGACAATACAAGCACTCACCCCCAGTCACTGATCTGGGTTTAATCCATCACCATTCTTTAGCCCACTCTGCCACCCCAGTTCAGACATGGCCATATGCAAATCAGTCTGACCCTGTGCCTCATGGGAACAGTCCAGCCCGAACTGCCAAGCCATGCCTTCCCTGGACCGGAAACAAGCTACCGAGGACCGGTTTCTGGCATTTCAGCCGTCTTCAGCCCGGTTTGCTTGAATCCAGTGGCAAAGTGAGCAGGGGACTCACGTCTGAGCATACCCTACCAACTTATGGTGAACAAAGAAAAACCAAAGGAAATGATGGACAGAGAGTTGACAATACAAGCACTCACCCCCAGTCAACTGATCTGGGTTTATTCCATCACCATTCTTTAGCCCACTCTGCCACCCCAGTTCAGACATGGCCATATGCAAACAGTCTGACCATGTGTCTCATGGGAACAGTCCAGTCCGAACTGCCATGCCTTCCCGGGACCTGAAACAAGCTACCAAGGACGGGTTTCTGGCATTTCAGCCGTCTTCAGCCAGGTTTTCTTGAATCCAGTGGCAAAGTGAGCAAGGTACTCACGTCTGAGCATACCCTGCCAACTTATGGCGAACAAAGAAAAACCAAAGGAAATGATGGACGGAGTGTTGACAATACAAGCACTCACCCCCAGTCAACTGATCTGGGTTTAATCCATCACCATTCTTTAGCCCACTCTGCCACCCCAGTTCAGACATGGCCATATGCAAATCAGTCTGACCCTGTGCCTCATGGGAACCATCCAGCCTGAACTGCCAAGCCATGCCTTCCCTGGACTGGAAACAAGCTACCGAGGACCGGTTTCTGGCATTTCAGCCGTCTTCAGCCCGGTTTGCTTGAATCCAGTGGCAAAGTGAGCAAAGGTGACATTTACTTTCCCATGCCATGGGTATAATTTCTATGCCATATACTGCGGGCTTATTGAAAGGTTAGATATATCAACAAAAGATTAACAATTTTTACATCTTTTTGGGATCAGAGAGCCAACATCAGGCACTGGCCAGCAATGCCCAGAGTGCATAGTTTAAAAGTCAGAAATTAAATTCATCAAACAAATGGGAGCGACCATGCAAAAAGGGCAATTTCTGGCACAAGGTATGTCCCTAAGCACAGCTATAGTGGTTACTGGGTACTGATCCTATAGTGCAAGTGCCTCTGGAGTCTATGGACAATTTTACCTTATGTAGGAGAGGGGCTCGCAGTATTCACTTATTTTATGAATCCTTGAGTAATGGAGATGCGTATGGTCTAGTCATTCAAGATTTTGGGGACATGGTTCATCCAACAAGAAACTGCCTTAAGTCTGAGGGTGAGGAGAAAAGCCCTAAGTTTTTTTTACAATAATAAAGTGGCAGCTAGACTGTCGCTTTTCAGGGAAGTACCTGGCTTCCTCAAGTTCAGGGGCCATCTTAGAAGGGGAAGAACCTTTGTTTTTTGCTGTTTTTGTGATTTTAATTTTCACTTTGTTTGTTTTTTGTACTTCAATTAAGTAGTAGGGTTCAAGTCACTGGGGAGCCGGTGACTGTTGCCAGGGGTTGACCCTCGTTCATTTTATTTTGCCTACCTGAGTTTAAATCGTAATTGGACATGCCTACTGAATGGCTGCAGATTCGAAGGACTGGGCAGCGTGTCCACGCAGGGGGCGCGCCACTGACGCGCCAAAGGCAAGCCCGTCTGCGCCAGTCCGCGCCTGGTCCATGTCCAGGCCCCGACACCCTGGTCCTTTCGAGTCAGATCTGGCATTTTCTCAATTAAATTGAGATCCCCTTCTTAAACAAAGTGAAGAGGGAAAGCTGATTACACCTCGAATGTTCTCTATTAGCACTTAATATACCTGTCCAATGTCCAATGTCCATCATGTGAACTAAAATTGATGCTGAACTCAGTAAGCTTCTTTCTTGAGAGCAAACCCCATTTAAACAAAATAGAACCTTATGCACTTATCTAAAAACCGCTGAATAATGTTTTCAAATATTACATATCAAAGGCACATAGTAAACAAGATAATAAGGGGCCGAGCCCATTTTCATGTGTTCTGCTAAATACTAGATTTTTAATTAAACACAGCCGTGAGTTTCATCTATTTATGGAAACACACAAACCTGCACTAGCTTTTATCACTGAAACCTGGGCTGACTCCACATGCAACATAGATATTCAAGCTGCATTACCACAGGGCTTTAATATTTATAGATGTGAGAGACAACTCAAGCGTGGAAGAGACTTAGCAGGTATTGTTAGATAAGACTTAGCATCTAGCTGCCAAACCTCTCTCTTTTCCTTTGAGGAAACAATCGCCTTTGCTCTGGAGGTTAATAAGCAACAATTGGTTGAAGGTATGGTCCTATATAGACCACCTGGCTCCAGAAAAAATTGTCCTCATGAAATTGCCAGCCTTCTGGAGGAACCTATTTTGAAGATAATTACACATTCCTTAGCAACTTGAATTACCATCTAAAGGTGATCTCAGACCTTGAAACGTTCTCTGCTTTAGGCTTAGATCAAACTTAAAGAGTACCAACGCATCATACGGGCCATACCTTAGATGGAATTTTCCCAAACAGCCCAGAACTTAATTGATGTAAAGACATCTCAACTACCATGATCCGATCACAGCTCAGCCCTCTTTGAACTGTCCCTCCTACAACCCAACTCCAACATAAAGAAATCCCCATCTACTTTCCCTTCGCTAGCTTGGCGGAATGTGCAACCAGAACCTCTATTCAAAGCTTTGGAAACACATCCCTGGTTCTCTCTAATGATGCTGAGGCCACAGCCAAACAATAGATAGCTGGAAACTGTTTCTAATAGAGTAGCACCTATTAGAACAGTTAAAATAAAATGGCATAGCCCTTCTGCCCAATGGTTCTCTTTGGAACTTATGGAGTGTAAGCAACATTGTAGAAAACAGGAAAGCAGATGGAGAACTGCTTACAAAGAAGAAGATAAGATAAAATATAAACAGTGCATAGCTATCTACAAAGATCTCATCCTGAAAACCAAAGCCTCATATTTCACAAAAAAGATTGAGGAAGCTAAAGACTCTACTGAAGAACTCTTTTGACTAATCACACAACTAACTATAATTGTAACAAAATTTCTCTGATTGCTGGTCAATATTTTTGTGATACTGTAGCAAACTTCTTTCTGAAAATAACTTTAAAAATGTCTCCAACTGTAAGTCGGCATCTGCCATGCTATTTGCTAATATGATTGACCCGCCCCCCGAAACAACTACAATTCTGGACAAGTTTACCACCCCACCCAGCGAGGACATTAGAAATCTATTGGCAAACTCTACTTCGTTTTCTCCGTACAATCCCTGCCCGCCCAACATAGCTAACTTGCAGCACAGGTCATCGCATCCAAACTAGCCCCCATTTATCAGGCCATGTGTAAAACAGGCATTTTCCCAAGTATTTGGAAGAAAGCAGCCTTGATCCCTCCTCTAAAAAAAGCTTTGCTTGACCATAACGACCCAACTATTGTCCAATTTCCCGCTTTCCATTACCAGCCAAAATAGCCACAAAACAAAATTCCAAACAATCAGCTGAAGTCCTTTATCAAACTCTAACACACTACCCAATTCCGTTCTTGAAAAGGACACAGCACGGGGACAGCTCTGCTCAAGGCAACCGAAGAGATCAGGCAGGTTTTGGATCAAGGAACGGGGCAGCCCTTGTCCTGCTTGATCTCTCGGCTGATTTTGACACCATCAGTCACAAACTACTGCTAGGCCATCTGTCTTACTGTGGGATAACAGGCTTTGTATGAGACCTGTTAAAATCCTACTTCGCAGATCAGGAGCAAACAGTAAAATTGGAGAACTACACATCTCATCCTTTCTCCCTCCCATACGGGGTCCCTAAGGGATCCTCGCAGAAAACCTACCCTCTTTTATATTTATGTCTCCCCTTTAGCTAAGTTTATAAGAAGTTTTGGATTCTCCCTGACTTCCTACCCAGATGATACCCAAATCATGGCATCCATTGGAAACGACCATGCTGGCACAGGGCTAAGATTTCATGATTGCATGTTGGCTGTCCACGAGTGAATGAATTTCACCTGCCTTAAACTAAATGCATGAAAAAAAGAAGTCTGACTTTTTTTTACCCCAATCATCTTTTTGGGCTCCATCAGACTGGCCAGCTACCATGGGTTCTATCCCTACCCCAGTGGAAAAGGCTCATAATCTGGGAGTGATTTACAGATCTGGTAAATAAATTCACCTAATCCACTTTTTGCACCCTAAGAATAATCAAAAAGAACATGCCTTTCATACCTGACAAATTTGCAAAAGACCATAATTACCTCTTTGTTCCTCTTGGAAATAGACTATTGTAACAGTCTACTTCTTACTACTCACAAATACAATATCCAGGGCATTAAGTGGGATTAAAAAACTGGGGGAGCCTCTCAAAGGGGGGTGGGCCAATGTAATTAAGGGCACGTATGTTACAAATCTGTGCTTAGCATAGTGTGCCCCGACTTGTATTTTGCTGTTTCTGTGATTGCATCCAGATATATGATACCATAAGTAACATCATACCTACAAGTCAGGACTATTGGCTTTGTCAATGGTTGTTAGTTGCATAAAATAAATAAACAGCAACTATGACTTGTATGTAATATTGAAAAAGCTTCCACTTAAAGAGAAGGGAAATCCAGAGTAAAAGCACTCTCTTTAAAGGATTTCCCTTCCCCTACAATGCTCACCTGGCATGACGTCATGCCGTAGCTTCTCCACTAGTGAGAAGTGAGTAGTGTGACCACGCGCACATTGATGTGCCTGCTGTCACTGCAGTCTGGAAAAAAACGGACCGCTGTGCCAGGGCACAAAACAGAGCCCGATAGAGACCCGTTTTAAGGCCCCCTTTAAAAAACTGCCAATGCTCAGCACCCATGAGACCGGGCCCACTTAAAGCCCTGACTAAATCAACAAACTGCAGGTCCTCCAAATTCTTCAGCTTGATTTCTGCTAAAGATTCCCAAATTCTGCTCAGTGTTTCTGGATATAGAAAACCTGCACTGGTTTCCCATGAAGCAAATCACCTTTAAGGTGTTATGTCTAGCTTATAAGGCACTACATGAACTCAGCCCTGATTTCTGAATCATAGCTTTAAATGGTATCTCCCTTTCAGAAATATTAGCTCTGGAAATTCTTAATTAGCGGTACTGTCAAGAGTTAAACGAGTAAGGTGGCAAGAGCATTGTGCTGGAAGCATCCAAAGCATGGAACACACTACCTCTCCGCATAAAATAACTCCCAGTCTCCTTGCATTCAGGAAAGCTGCAAAGACCGGTTGTTTAGGTCCTGGTAATTCTGCGGTCCTGTGACATTCTTAGCTGGAACTGAATAGTGTCTAGACACCCCCGGCCAGTAGTGCGCTATACAAATCCCGTAAAAAATGTAAAAAGATTCTGAGTTGTCTACGTTTTTAGTTATGCATTACAGACATGCAGCGTTATTCGTAATGCCAATGTATGGTGGTTACCAAGCCAGCAGAAGCAAGTTATAGGTAATTATTACTTTCCTAGTAATCCTAAACTAAAATACACTAGTTTAATTTCTAGTAATGAGAAAGTAAAATACAATCAATCAATGGTGATCTAGCAATGCTACAATCAAGACAGAAGCACAATGGGTTATTTTGCGAAAAAGGAAAAACAGAAGTGGCCGAATGACATAAGGTGCTCTAAGTGATATTTTTCTGACTTTTCTGTTTTTCACCAGCAGCAAAATCGCCGGCCCTGTTGAACAGTACAAAATATGTCACTGTTTTCCACCTGTGTTTTGTATAAGTTCCAATATCCACATAAATGTTTGTAAGCACAGTGATTTTTGCTCTGTTTCCTTTTCTAGTGGTCATTTCCAGTGGCGGCTCGCAGAGGGAGTGCAAGGGGGCGGTGAGGCAGGGCAGGCGAGGGGCAGGCGAGGGGCAGGGTGGTGGGGGTAGTGGACTAGGGCATAGGACAGAACGGAGTAAGGCAAGTAAATAAATAAATAAGACTACCATCCGCGCTGCTTTGCCGAGTTGGCGACGCAGCAAGCGCAAGGTAAATAGTTGTATTTATTTATTTACTTCCTTATTTACTCCGTTCCGTCGTATGTCCGAGTCCACAAACCCCTCACCCTGGCCCTCCCCCGCCTCACCACCCACAGCACTCCCTCTGCGACCCGCCACTGATCATTTCTGTTTTGCTGTGGCAAATTTTTGTGTATAATGCACTGTACATGTATGGTGTAACACGCAAAATGCAAGGTTTGATTTTACTGCTATAAGAGAACATTGACTAATGCAAATAACAAATGTAGCAAAAATGCACACACTAGTTGGTCAATAGTGCGCTGTAAATTAGGCGTTCAGTGTGTTATATGAATATAATAATATTGTCAGAGTCAACTCAGCCTTTCTTCCCAGATCGAACCATATTGTATAAAATAAAATGTTATTATTATTATAGTCATCTCCCAATAAAAACTAATGTGGGTAAAGCAACCTAAAATTACCTTCTACACAGAAGCAGAGGTTTCAGTCAACTGGCTAATAAAATCATAGATTTTACGAAGGGCATTCCTTGTAATTCAATAGTAGAACGTTCCCACTACAAAAAAAGCATATTATTTGAAATGTTCAAAGCCCCCAAGACTGTTTTAAATGCCTTTGAAGGGGCGGCAGGTGAGACTAGATCGTTTCATGACATAAACGGAAAATAAAATACATTATAGTCTTTTTTAATTTGACCTGCAGGACTCCTATGCTACGCCCACCCTCGCCCTCTCTCAGCAAAGTCACAAAATGGTATATAAAATGGAAATGATTTATATTGTGTTTTCCCCCTATGAAGAATTCATCGAAGTCTTTTCGTCCAGTTAAACTTTTAAAGCTTTCAGCAATAGAAGGAAAGGTTTTTAACACAAGAAACCTCTCCTCCCTGGGCCTATAAATATTTTTAAAACTTTGTAGTTTTGCAGAGAGAAAAACGTGCAAAATTATGAACATTGTGCCCTGTAGCAGTTTATTGTGGCATGTGTGTCTGCGCCTAAGGTTTTACTGAAACTTCTGTTTTTTTACTAGATTAGTCAACGGGGTAGACCATGTCAGTATGCATTTTCTCCTTACAGGCAAATGTAAGGTCGGTAGTTTGTAGGAGATTCTGAAAATTGAACTTTTTGAAACGGTTGGACTCCTACGCAAGTTTAAAAATACAGCTTTGAAACACAAGAAGTGAGCATTATGAAACAATTCTTTTCTTTGTAAATATCTTTGCAATTCAGTTTTATTATTTACATATTCAAGCTTAAAGAATGCGTGCGTGTGCCAGAGACGACGGGCTTAAATATATGTAATTTAAACCCGGCAAAAGTAAGTGTCGCTTGTCGTCGGGGCCTGGTAAATGGCTGCTAGGGAAGAACACAGAATAGTATTTTGAACAGGTAGGACAATAAGCTTTTATATTTGTACTATTGTTAAACAATATACAGTAACAGTGTAGCTCTTCTATGCCAGCAGCATAATTTTTGAAAGGTGTACATTTAAAACACAACTCAGTTATGCACAAAATTTTTTGTCAAAAAACACCTAAGCCAACTTTCGGAGCTGTTAAATAAATTGAGATATAACAAGTGATGTTTGGTCTGATATTCACAGCCCTTTTGCAATCCCTTCGATTCGTAATACCACATGGCTTGTGACTGCATAAGTACTTTTCATTTTGTAGAAAAGCTCTTTTGTGAGCCGACTCGTTAAAGGACGTTTGCCATTCTTTCTAAATTGTAAATAGGAGACGTCCCTTTTCTTTATCTGATTCAAAAAGTAATGTATCAATGATGTATAACCGCAATTGCGATCACAAACCATGGATGACTTTCACACCCCCAATTTGGGGATTCGGGCTTATTCACAAAGGTGAAGAGGTCTCATTAGGACTGCTTTTCCCTGGGAATTGTGTTGATAACCTGTGGCTACTCCCACTAAAGTTGTCTTAAAAGGATTTGTTTTCTTTGAAGCAGAGCGGCTCCTTTAAGGAACATGGGCTGATTCTTTTCTTTTGTAAGTGTTCCGTTTTGGAATGCAATCATACAGCTGGTGGTCTGATGTCCCTTGCAGGCCTCCACCTCTGTGACTACACCCAATCATAGCCAGCCAGAAACTGTGAGCTGCCTTATAAATTATTATTGGGTAGGGTGTTCTGCGAGACCTTGTATATCAATATTCTGTGAACTGAAGTATTAGTACATAGGTTTGTCGCAAAATACAATTCAATTTGCAAAACGTCAGTGCACGAATTGAAACCACTTTTTTGTTAATGGAATAATAGTATATTAGACACTCAGGAGCATATTTACATGGAGCTTGCACCGCCACTGCGTAAGTTATTTTGATGCAGTGGCGGAGCTGTCATTGTTCCATATATAAGTTGATGCATCTAAACTGATGTGTTGCTTTTCGTCTGCCTGTGTCGTTTTTTCCTTTGTCTGAATCGTCTGCGTCTTGTTAGTTTTAATACATGCACGGTAGGCATTCCCACTTGAAATCCCCAGTAAAACAGACGCAGCAGCATGTATGAGTTTTTCCCAAAGTGACGCATCTTGAGGAGGTGGGCCGCTCAGCTTGAAATGCATCAAAAATTCCTATGCCCCTAAAACCCAGGCATAGTAATGACACATTGGCTGTTACAGAGGAATTTGACTAGCTGAAGTGACTTGAAACAGTATAATTGCAATCAAGTCACATCCCCTCAACATGTAACTGCACACATAAGGTAGGTAACCCAGTAAGCCACACATTACACACCATTAATGACTTATGTCACACATACGTAGGCATAGCGATACAGATAAGTACACCATACTGGGACAGTATCACCGTCCCAGGAGACAGGAAGTTAATGTTCCAGCTAAGAGCTGGTTCTCTCCCCCTGAGATCTTTGACGGGCAGGTGGAGGAGTACGACCAACTCGTGCTGCCCAGAGTACGACCAACTCGTGCTGCCCAGCGAGTGGTACAGCCAAGGAAAGCATAGGCCACTTCTTATTCCTTTGTGAGGCATACGCAACCCCTCGAAGAGTATGTCTAGCTCCCTTTTGTAGGAACTTAGGGATATCTAGTGGTGTTGAGGCGTTAAGAATTATTTGTACTTCCACTGATTTGCCAATTGTTTTGGGAACAGCAAAATACCTGGGGTGGGCATGGTCCATTAGACGGAGGGCTACTTCCTCAAATATACATTGATTTTTAGAGTAATTGTGCTTTTAACTGTTTTCATTTCCTTTTTGTCTAAGCTTGCACAACGGTTTTTATTATCGAATGTATACAATGGTCAATTTTATGTCTTGTATTTTTTAAATGTATTTTTTAAATGTATGTTGTGCTTTTATGAGTATATTGCTCGAATAAAGCTTTGAAACCGGTATAAGTACACCATGCCCACTTGCATGTGTGACATCTAGGAACAATGTAATAGTGTGCAAGGTGGGGTTTTCACCTTTTGACACTTCATAACATTGGTCCCCATGCAGTAGGCTACTTGCGTCAGTCAAAACTTGACGCATTGCTGTAGTTGAGTCAGTTTTATGACCAACTACAGCTATGCGACCCTTTGGGCCGGATGCCTTGCGACATTCCTCCCACGGATATATCAGGATTTCTGACACATCCTTGGGACCTTGCGCCATGGAGCCCCATATTGTAAATACAGCACATCCATAAGGATTTTTCACACAGGTGCAAGAAAGTTTGACGCATTGCGGCCTTGGTGCAGTGATGTGTTATTTCTTTTAAATATGTCCCAAGTGAAGAAAAAGTAGCAGTGACAAAAGTATTCAGTGCAGATAAAATGTGATATGATAAAGTGCCCGAACAATCTCAAATTCGAAGTATAGTAAATGGTGCAGTCGGTTACATAATACGGTCCCCTGTATGATATACAGGGTGGATTTCATAACATCTCAGTTAAGCATGCCAGGAGTCCTGACCCCTACATTGGGAGTCATTACATCAGTACTTTTCATCGCCACGTCAAAAGTACATTTTTAATGCAACTTTGGCTATATGTTACATAGTTCATTATTGCCATTGAGGCGTTCTGGTGACATCACAAAAAACAAGGCCAACGGCCTGGTACTTTATGAATGTTACCAGAAACCTGAGATGGCAATATAGGATTATATATTACACATTCAACTTTACATAATTTGTATTTTTTGAGCTGGATCACAAAACATCTGGAAAGGGGCGACCACTCGGTCCCCCCGAACGTATGGTGGAGTACCACGATCCCCCCGGGAAGCCATCTTGGCCGGGAGGCGAGTCTCGGCTGGTATGCCCGAAGCGGCGTAGCCGGGGCGCGCTTTTTCCCGCCCTAGAGTGGGTTGGCCCAGACACTGACGCGGCTGGCCACGCCCTTGGGGCAGGCAGGGGCGGGTTTACGCCTGCCCTGAAGACGGATAAAAGGAGAAGCAAGACCGGAAGGCATCCTCTTGTTCCTGTGCTCTGAAGCTGCACCTCCTCGCTGCACGTGAGCTCGAGACGGAACGAAGAGCTAATTTTGAGCGTTTTAATCGTTCTTGTTTGTTTTCCAGATACTCTGTTGGAGAATGCCGAGGAAGGCGGGAAAGCGCATGACTACTGACCAGATGCTGCGCGTTCTCATGAAAGAGATGACCGAGTTAAAGAGGCGAATGGATGAAAATGAGGAAGGGGGACCGAAACGTCCTTTGGCGGGAGCAGCCCCGGGAGGAAAAAACAAGAGGCCCAGGAGAGGAAGAGCTGGGGAAGACATCCCGGGTCCCAGTACCCCGCTAGAGGCACCCACCCCCGTGCCGGAGGAAGGGAATCCGATTCCCGTTGTGGTCACCCCCGTGTCCGGGGACGATATGCCGCCCGAGCTGGCAGCACAATTAGCAGCGTGGTTGGGTAAGGATAGTGAGGGCGCCACGGCTGTCGACGCGCAGGGGCTGATGAAGCAACTGCGTGAAACAAGGGAAGCAGCGAAGGCGTCCACGCCGGCTGCGGCAGTAGAGAAGGGGACAGGTTCAGTCGCAGAGACACCGTCCGGTTCAGGTAAGCGGCCATTGCCGATTGTGAGGGATGAGTCTGCACCTTCCCGTAGGGAAAGGGTGGGTCAGCATGTTCCTTTGGCTATAAAAGAGAAGATATGGGCAGGGGAATATATCAACATCTTCTCGTTGCTTACTGATCATTATGAGATGGAGCATGTTAAGGGCCAGAAGGATCTCATGCACCCGAGTGTTTGGCGCGCAAAAATGGCCGCCTTTAAAGTTAATGAAAACATTGGCAATTGGGGTAAAGCGTGGGGGGTTTTTACATCGATCTTGGGGGAACGAAGGCCTGATTTGCTACAAGAATTGCCGATTTATCAGTCACGAATCATGGGGTACTCGGTATCACATGAGGGTAATCATTGGTTTTGCTATGACAATTTGTTTAGAAAGGCTAAAGAACATGATAAGAACTTAACTTGGGATTGTTATGATTCTGTGTCATGGTCAAAAATGAAGGAGTCTGGTATGCTAAATGTGCCATTAGTAGGGAGTAACGTTGGCGAATCTTCCCGCCAGTATGCGGGGACGCCCTTTCGATCAGGTGCGGGTACCGACAATCACTCGAGGCCTGCCGGCAGTACAGGAAAAAAGGGGGTTTGTTGGAATTTCAACAGGGGGAAATGTACCAGGCCCCAGGGATCGTGCAAATTTAGACACGAATGTAGTGGGTGTGGGCAATCATCCCATCCTGAGTCCAGGTGCAGAGCCAAAACGGGTGAAGACGGAGGGAGGGGAGGCGCCAAACAGGTCTAACATAGTCCGAGGGGCGCCTTTACCTACCCCGATTGATACCTTGGCAATGATTCCCTGGCTCAGTGAATACCCGGATCGTACTTCTGCTGGGGTGTTGCGGAACGGGTTTTCTTATGGTTTCCGCATCCCAGTGGGGGACTTTCAAGGTGTAGGGACATGTAAAAATCAGCTATCGGTCTTGCAACATACGACCGTGGTACAGGATAAAATCCGGAAGGAGGTTACTCGGGGTCGAGTCGCCGGTCCGTTTAGTGTACCCCCAGTTCTTAACTTTGTGTGTTCCCCTCTGGGTGTGGTCCCGAAGAAGGACCCGGGTGAGTTTCGGCTGATACATAATTTATCAGCCCCACGTGGTCTTTCCGTGAACGAAGCGATAGACCCGGAAGTGTGTTCGGTGCGGTACGCATCCTTCGATGAGGCCGTAGCCATTTTGAATCGCCTGGGGCCCGGGGCACTGATGGCAAAATCTGATATCGAGTCAGCGTTCCGGTTGCTCCCGGTACATCCAGCCAATCAGCGGCTTCTAGGTTTCATGTTTCAGGGTCATTATTACATGGATAGGTGTATGCCGATGGGGTGCTCTATATCTTGTGCCTATTTCGAGAAATTCAGTACTTTTCTACAATGGGTCTTCACAAGGAAGACGGGTTTCCAACATGTGATGCATTACCTTGATGATTTTTTGTTCCTGGGACCAGCTGGGGATCCGGAATGTGGGCAGGCTTTGGCTCAATTTTGTGTTTTAATGAATCAGTTTGGTGTGCCCTTGGCACCAGGTAAGACTGTGGGGCCTTCTACTTGCCTCGAGTTTCTGGGGATCGAGTTAGACTCCGAAGAGGGTTGTTTTCGTTTACCAGCTGAAAAAGTGTCCAAGTTCAGGACATCCCTGCAAATTTGTATAAATGGATGGAAGGTCAAGCTGCATCAGTTACAGCAGCTGGTTGGCCAGTTGAATTTTGCCCTGAGGGTGATACCGATGGCCCGCCCCTTTTCCCGTTCGATTGCTCAGGCCATGGTCGGCCTGAAGGAGGGCCACCATCGCACAAGGCTCTCGGCCGAGGTCCGCCAGGACATGCGCGTTTGGTTGGCATTTCTGGCGGACTTCAATGGTCGAGTTGTCTGGAACAAACCAGCCGTGTCCTCTGAGGAGCTGGGGCTGTGGACGGATTCGGCAGGGAGCATAGGTTTTGGTGCCATCTTCGGCACAAGATGGTCTGCACAAAAATGGCCGACATGGTGGCATGACAGTGGATTGACAAGTAACATTGCTTTCCTGGAACTTTTTCCTATTCTAGTGGCCCTGAGAACTTGGCCCGAAGGGTTTAAAGATCACTCTGTGGTATTCTGGTCTGACAATATGACCGTGGTCGAGTGTATCAATAGCCAGGCAGCACGATGCAAATGGATTTTGAGACTGCTCAAGGAAATTGTCTTATTGTGTATGCAATTAAATGTGTTATTCAGAGCAAGACATGTCCCAGGGGTAATGAACCAGGCAGCTGATGCACTGTCTCGTTTTCGTATGCAGGCTTTCTGGGGTTTTCTTCCCACAGCGGACCCGGAGCCGGCACCTTTTCCCGAAGCTCTTTGGTCTCTCGGTGCCCCGAACTTCGTAACCTCGTGGGAGGGAGTTTAGCACCCAGGACGAGGAAGGCATATGAAGGGGCGTTCCGATCCTATTTAGCCTTTTTGGGGACTGCTAGGGAGGAGCTTTGGGGCCAGGAAGAATGGGTAGTAAACTTTCTGATGTCTTTACATCTGGCAGGGAAATCGGTTGCCACGGCCCAGAGGCATCGGGCTGCCATTTCCTTTGTCGCTAGGGCCCATGGGATCCAAGACCCGACAGCGTCTTTCGTTGTGCAAAAAGCGCTACGTGGGTGGCAACGCCTAGAGGGTCGCAGAGTAGATGATAGGCGCCCGATAGGTTTGGATAGGTTAGCCCAGTTGTTATCCACACTCCCTGCTACATGTTCATCTCAGTTTGAAGCAGTGTTATTCCGAGCCGCTTTTACGCTGGCATTTCATGGGGCAATGCGTGTAAGCGAACTAGTGGCGAGGAACAAGCAGGATGTAACAGGGGGTTTGTGCCGAGAGCACGTTCAGATCAGAGGGGAGACAATGACTGTCTCATTTGTCAGGTCCAAGACCGATCAAAGTGGGATGGGTGACTGCATAATCATACGCAGGATTCCCGGGTCCTCCATGTGTCCGGTAAAGTGTTTAGAAGATTACCTAGCACGAAGGGTGGCATCATGGGGGGGGACCTTGTTGAGACACGCTGACGCCACCCCACTGACAAGGTTTCAGTTTCAGCGGGTGCTTGCGATGTCGATTGCCGCTGCGGGCTTGAACCCGGGCGAGTTTGGGACCCATTCCTTCCGGATAGGGGCTGCTACTGAGGCTACAGCCAGGGGTCTGAATGTGGAACAAGTTAAACGGGTGGGGCGTTGGTCCTCCAATTGTTATAAAAGGTATGTGCGGTTGCACATGTTGTGAAGCCGTAACGTTGTACTCACGCTTCTTGTTTTTGTTTGGTTTTCAGTTTCGCAAGCCTACGAGGCGGGGCGGACTATGCAGTCGACCCAACACCGGGCCAGCGGTCAGACATCACCGGCTGTGAAAAAGGAGGTGTGGGTCGTGGGCCACTCATACGTGAGGCGTGCCGCGGACGTATTCAAGGCAGGTGACATGATTCACGTAGCTGGGGAATACGGGTACAGGGTGTCCTTCTACGGAAGAGGCGGTCTCTGTATTGACCAGTTTCAATCCTTCTTTGAGGGTTTGGTAGGGCGGATGAGGTCACCGCCGTCTGTAGTCATAGTACATCTTGGGGGCAATGATTTGGTCACCACTGGTAGACGACTTCTCCTTGAGGCGATGCTTTCCACCGTAAGTTGGTTAGCAAGGAGAGTTCCAGGGTGCACAATTGCGTGGTCACATATGATCCCACGAAAAGTGTGGCGGGGGGCTATTTCTGTTCCCGCTTTGAATCATTCTGTTAGAAAGCTTAATAACAAAGTGAATAGGTTGTTCCGTTCGAAGACATTGCATTCTATTTCGCATGGGTGTATTGCTGATGACAGTATGTTTTTGGGGGATGGTGTGCATTTGTCTCGGGTGGGGAATGAGTTACTCATAGGAGACTTCCTAGCATGGCTAAAAACGTTATAACATGACCTTTAGGTAGGAGTTTTGTGGGGGGTCCGGATAGCCGGTCAACTATCCGGCCTGTGGCGGTAAGGTCATGATCGGTGAGCACTAATTGGAAGATCCCTATGAGTGGGCGTCACCCAACACGGATGGGAGCGCTCGGGGGAGGTGGCCATTGGCCCCTCAATGGGGAGGCGGTCCCTTCTAAGGATGGGTCGCCGGAAGTAGAGGAAAGGCGGTCAAGGCCCCTTCCTGTGTAGGAGGGGTTACAGCCCCCTCCAGGGGAATTTCCCGGGGCCAGGGCCATCTGCGACGGCAGATGCGGTAAGTTGTGTGGGGTTGGGGGGAGGTCTACGATACCTTCTAGATACCTCACACGAGTCTTCGAACGACCTTTAAATGGCGTCGAGTTGATAAGTGCCCCCGTCAAGACAAGGGAAATTGTAGTAGTTGCACGTGAGTACGCCTCAGTGCTGTCGCCCCTCCCAAGTGGGCGGGGTATGTCTGGTTAGGGATCTTGACACCGGTTACGACCTTGCCGTTGGCCCTTAAACGTTAGGATGTACAATTTCAAGTTAAATGTTTTGTAGGATGTTAGTTCGGCTAGGAGAACCTTTGTATTAGAGAATATGTTAAGGTTAGCCAAACATCGCAATGTGGTAATGAAATTGTACATTAATATGAAACTGTTTATTTAATGTTTTAATTTTGTTTCATATTTTAATAAATACGGCCGGGAGGGTCACTCCCTCCCGTCTTCCAAAGACTTCAGAACTGTTTCCGGTTTCCCATCCTTGGGGATTGTGTTGAGAGGGGGTGGCGGGTATCTCAGCCATATGGAAAGGGGCGACCACTCGGTCCCCCCGAACGTATGGTGGAGTACCACGATCCCCCCGGGAAGCCATCTTGGGCGGGAGGCGAGTCTCGGCTGGTATGCTCGAAGCGGCGTAGCCGGGGCGCGCTTTTTCCCGCCCTAGAGTGGGTTGGCCCAGACACTGACGCGGCTGGCCACGCCCTTGGGGCAGGCAGGGGCGGGTTTACGCCTGCCCTGAAGACGGATAAAAGGAGAAGCAAGACCGGAAGGCATCCTCTTGGTCCTGTGCTCTGAAGCTGCACCTCCTCGCTGCACGTGAGCTCGAGACGGAACGAAGAGCTAATTTTGACCCACCCACCAGCCCCTGAGGACAGCAAGTGGTTTTTGAATAAAGATGGATGGATAACTCTGATTTTCGTTTACAGGTTGTGGTATTATCGTCATGAATTTTGAGTATGTAATAAAGATTGGTCGATTTGTTTCTGTTTTACGAATAAAGAAATTCTGCTTTAGTGTTCATTGGTAAGCATGCTTTGAATAAAGTTGTAGTTGCCACTGTCTTTTTAGTTTAGTTATTTAGCTAGCATTGTCGTATTTATTTTGGTCGGGCGGTAAGGTCATGATCGGTGAGCACTAATTGGAAGATCCCTATGAGTGGGCGTCACCCAACACGGATGGGAGCGCTCGGGGGAGGTGGCCATTGGCCCCTCAATGGGGAGGCGGTCCCTTCTAAGGATGGGTCGCCGAAAGAAAAGGAAAGGCGGTTAAGGCCCCTTCCTGGGTAGGAGGGGTTACAGCCCCCTCCTGGGTAATTTCCCGGGGCCAGGACGTCTGCGACGGCAGATGTGGTAAGTTGTGTGGGGTTTGGGGGGGGGGGTCTACGCTACCTTCTAGATACCTCACACGAGTCCTCGTACGACCTCTAAGTGGCGTCGAGTTTTATTGGGGCCCCCGTCAAGTCAAGGGAAATTGGTAGTTGCACTTGAGGTACGCCTCTGTGCTGTCGCCCCTCACAAGTGGGGGGGGTATTTCTGGTTTAGGGATCTTGACACCGGTTACGACCTTGCCGTTGGCCCTTAAACGTTAGGATGTACAATTTCAAGTTAAATGTTTTGTAGGATGTTAGTTCGGCTAGGAGAACCTTTGTATTAGAGAATATGTTAAGGTTAGCCAAACATCGCAATGTGGTAATGAAATTGTACATTAATATGAAACTGTTTATTTAATGTTTTAATTTTGTTTCATATTTTAATAAATACGGCCGGGAGGGTCACTCCCTCCCGTCTTCCAAAGACTTCAGAACTGTTTCCGGTTTCCCATCCTTGGGGATTGTGTTGAGAGGGGGTGGCGGGTATCTCAGCCATATTTAACTGGCGCTATTTCATCTCCTTCATGGATAGTTAACGCAGTGCTAGATCCAAACTCCTTTTACCACCATAATATTAAAACTGAATTCTGGAGGGGGTAATGTGTGACGAGAACATCATTATAGATTTGTTGTGTGACCTTTTATTCTGCTGGTGATATGTTCTGAGTTATTTGTGCTGCAGTGGGTTTGTGCTGTACTATTGCAATGTGATTTTGTTGTGTTTTAGTGGGGTTTCTGTGTTGCTTTGCTTTCCGTTTCAACTGTTTAATTGTGATGTGCCTTTTAAAATTGCAATTGTGTTATGTTACTTTGTGTATGTTATTGTACTATATTAAGTTGATTATGTTAGATGTGGAAACAAATGGGGCTATATTTCCAAGCAAATGCAGCATGTCTTGAAGGTTCCTGTATAGAGAATCTATCACTGTTACCTGTTAACATAGTCCAACAATGCCGTAGAGAAGTTCTGGTGACATCATAAACCAAAAGGCCAACGGATGAGTGGTTTGTAATTGTCACCAGAACAGTCAGCTCACAATATTGGACCATATTACACATTACCAATTATGTAATTTCTACATGACAGGTTTAGCTTGAAAATCCAGCTTTCTTAAAAGTACAGCTAAAAAGGGACCATTATTTGAATTAGAATTTTTAGGCTTTGTTAGCTCACCGAGTCACCAATGAGATAAGTGTGTGTAGTATTTAAATGAGCTCGATGTTTGGCGGTATAAACATGCATTTGTACCTCTGAGGAAGGCTTATCGCTGAAATGCGTATGCCTAAATAAATGTCTGATGAAAGTGACCCTGTGAGTGCCCAATCTGTTGGAGCATGAATTTGTATTGTGAGTCCTACCCTCACGTAATGAGAGGCACCCTCCCTAAGAGTTCGGCAGATGTTGGTGGGATTTTGAGCTGTGAAATAAATATATATTTATATATATATATATATATATATATATATATATGTATATGTATATATATATATATATATATATATATATATATATATATATATATATATATATATATATATATATATATATATATATATATGCAAATCCAACTTGTCGGAAAAAATGCTTCGCCGCATCGACAGGTACGTAGACTTCAAGAATTAGCCCGAGTCAGTCTGACAGTTGTACTCTTAAATATTTATTCAATTGTGGTGCAAGTCATCAGACGCATTTCGGACTTTACGTCCTTGCTCACTGATGGGGAGTGATTAGAGTAACTGCTATTTAACAGAAATTGCCACACATGAAAGCGCGCCAAATTGATTCAAACGTGTAAACATCAACAAAGGACCATATTTACTCTTATAGTCTTAAATGAAACGTTTTCTATGGTCGCCATTTTAACACTATACATACTCTATACATTATATAGGTTTTATGTTATCTATTATATGTGGCACTTGGATTTAGCGAAGCATAACATTGTAATATGTTAACCCATTTATCACATATTGCTTCGTTGTGATGTATGTTCAAAAATAATGCATGCATAGTTTACATTTTGGACTCAAAAGAAAACAATCTTTGTTATCTGTACAAATACTCAGAGTCCCTAACTAAAGCAATGCCATTTATCACATATTGCTTCGTTACAATTTATGCTCAATATAATGCTTATACAGTACTCTAAAGTGCATGAGTGCTAAAATAGGAACCCACATAAAAAATGTGTGAGTCTCCTAAGAAATAAGTGCGCAGTCTATGGGTTACATAGACGTGATGTGCAAATAAGAATTAAGAGATAAATGAAAATTACCGTTTTACCTCTAATCTGCCTTAAAGGTGTTTTGTGCATGTTATGAGTATCAGGAGACTGTGCTGACCTATGTAGGTCTAACAGAGTATTTCATGGGCCCTTCTCCCTGTCGTAAGTCTTCGAAAAACGGTTAAAAGACCATGTATTGTAGGTGCATATCTAGTGGACCAGATGAAGAATAGGATTATCCATAATTACAACATTGCTACTGTTATAGAAAATTATGGAGGTCCTCCCCCATATTTAAACCTTCCGGACTTTTGCTGTTGAGAAGTACAATGTATTTCGATTCTAGCTGTCTGAGGCGTTTTTCATGATCGCCTCCCCTTTTACTGGGGTTGACGGCATTGATAACAAAATATCTCAGTTGGTTGGGGTTTTGATTATGTACACTTTTAAAATGCCGAGCTACAGGGTATCTAGGATCGGCATTAACTATTGCCCTTAAATGCTGTAAAATGCGCATGTGAACTGGCAATTTGGTACTACCTATATAGGTAAGTTCACCGCTGCATATTAGCACATAGACGGCTAGTTCAGTGCGGCAAGTGTAATGACCTTTCAGAGTAAAAGGGGTGATGTCAAAAGGAGTTGGATGTGTTCTGACATTCACCCCAAACTTGCACTCCCGGCAACTGCTGCAACGAAAAAACCCTTTACGGGGAGACAGCCAATTGTCCACTTTTGCTGTTTCTGGACTGCTGCACACTAAGTCATTGCGCATTGCATATGCTTGTCTGTATGTGACAGTGGGAGTTTTGAGCATGATGTTTTTGAGTACATGGTCGGTTAGGATGATGGGCCATTCTTGCTTGATCAATTTGGTGATCTGACGGGCTTGACGACTATATCCTGTTATGAGGTGAATGGTGTTATCGTTATTAACATCTTGCGTTTCTAGATGATTTTCTCTGTGTGGCTTTAATAGCTCAAGCCGGTTAAGGCAATTAGCCTTTAACATGCTGGCATCCAATTTTTTAGCATTGTAGCCCCTGGAAAGAAGTCTGTTTTTACAGTCATGGTGGTGTTTATCTCTCATCTCTAGGGAACTACATGACCTATGTATACACAAGAATTCCCCATATGGGATGGCTGTGATAGTGTGGTGTGGATGGAAACTTCTAGCGTTCAGGATAGTGTTGCCTGATATACTTTTCCTAAACAGGCTAGTGATTATTTCATTATGCACTATATTGACCTGCACATCCAGAAAAGTTGCCTCATTTGCGCTAATATGTGCTGTGAATTTTAAATTCAATTGATTGTTGTTAATATCCTTCACAAATTGATTAGCTTCTTGCATTGAACCACGCCAGATTATAAACACGTCGTCTATATATCTCCAATATCTCATGACATTGTTGTCCCAATACGCTGCATGGTGAACCCTGAGGACATGTTCCTTCCACCACCCCACGTGGAGCCCCGCGTAGGTGGGGGAAAAACATGCCCCCATGGCCACCCCTCTTAATTGCTTTAATACAACATTATTGAATGAAAAGATATTGTTGTTAAGACATTTGTCTATCATATTAATAAGCATTTTGTTATGTTGGTACAGTTCGATCTGGCGTTGGTCCAGATAGTATTTGACCGCTCTTATTCCATCAGCGTGTGCTATGCTAGTGTATAGCATGGCTAAATCCATTGTCATGAGTAGAAAGCCGTCAGTTTATATACATTGATTCAAAAGATATAAAAACTCAGTTGTGTCCTTGATGTAGGCTGGTAGGGAGACAACAAATTCTTGCAGATAGAAGTCTATGTATTTAGATGTGTTTTCAAATACGCTGTTGATCGCTGATACGATGGGCCTACCTGGCACCAGTGTTTGCTGTTTATGTACTTTGGGTACAAAATAAATGTTTGGTAACACCGGGTGAACTTTGTGTAAAAATTTCAGTTCATCTTTCGATAACAGTCCCTCACGTTTCCATAAGTACAGATCTTTTGCATATGATTCCTGGATCATTTTAGCGGTTTTGAAATTTGTCTTGGCATAGCATAGTTTGTCATTAAGATGTCGATAGGCGAGGGGCGTGGCCTGGAGCTGTTGATGGTGGACGTGTAGTTTGCCAGCTCCGTCCTGTGCCCTGAACACCAGCTAAATTATCCTATGATCCCCTGCCTGCAATCCGCCTGATTCATGCCTAGATTGTCTCCGGGGTCGAGCGGCGTGTAACGGTGCCACGTTGCCCTTCTGGAACCGCTCCTGTGGGAAGTTCGGCCGACGGACCCTGCTACGGCCTGCTGCACAAAGTGAAGCCCCGGACTTGCGTGCTCGACCTGGCCGGCCTACCCCCATACTCCTTCGCGGTCCAATCGGGACCCGGGATCGGGCTGCGGCCGCTTTGCCGACCAGGGACGCGGGGTGAGACAAGGTGCCCACACCCCCTACCAAGGCTCTGTTGCCCCCCCTCCCTCGGCTTATGAAACACGGGCTGTCCGCGCTGCTGCGCAGCCCCACCGGAACGCGGGAGCATCTCCGTGCAGTCCCCCATAACCCGCCAAAGTGATCGGCGGGGCCCCGGCGCTGCCACCACTGGGTCCGTGAACTCGGAAAGGGCGACACACACGGCATAGCCGGCGCCGCAAACCAGCATTGTCCCGCTCGGGATACCGGAGTCAAGGAGCGGACCTGGCTGGCATCAACAACGCTTTGGCGCCATCTTGTCACCACGTTGGGGTAAGTGGTGACTCTTGAACCCTTAATCACTCAGGCCACGTGAAGCAGGGTGGCGGACATTGGAGACCGGCAGCACACGGAGAAGGGGGACCGTGGAGAGGTGGTGTGCCTCGCGCATTGGCGCCTTCATGCAGCGCTGCAGCCCAGACATCATTGCGCTCTCATCAGACAAGATACATTCACTTTGAGGCGCACTGGTTCACATCACCCTTGCCACCTACGCGAACCTCACCAAGGCACAGGCGACGCACCGACTCATCCTTGGTTGACGCCTCATCTGGGTATCCTACACCACCCTTGACAACACTGGGATATACGCTGCATCTACCTCTTTGCAGTACAGAGTGGACAGGCCATAACAACTGCCATACATTCAGAGGGAACAAGGCGGGCTGCTGCCTCTACTACAACGCCACCCTGCTGACAAGGTCTATGGGCAGGACGAAGGGCAAACGTCAGGACCAGAGCACCCGAACGGACATGCAGTCCACCAGTTCGGAGGACCCACTGGCCTCCTCCAGTATGGACATCATCCCGCCGACCGGTAAGGGGTCTCAAGACGCCAAGCTAGATCTGATCCTGAATGAAATACGCGCGACGCGCGAAGCGCTAGAATTGCGCATTGACAATATGGCGACCGGCCTATCCTTACTTAAAGCGGACCACAACAAATTGGCGGATCGAGTGGCGGAGCAGAAAATAGCGCTAGACGACATTATACCGCAGCAAACGGAACACTCCGCGAAACTAGAAAACGTGGAGAAGCAACTGAAGCAGCTGTGGGGAAGAGTGGACGAGGCGGAAGGACGGGCCCGCCGCAACAACGTCCGCATCCTGGGCATTCCGGAGAGAAGCGAGGGGAGAGACCCCATGCAGTTTGTGGAGGATTGGCTTAGGAAGCTGGTGGGCCAGAGAGATCTCACC
Organism: Lissotriton vulgaris; assembly: GCF_964263255.1. NCBI lineage: Eukaryota > Metazoa > Chordata > Amphibia > Caudata > Salamandridae > Lissotriton > Lissotriton vulgaris. The sequence continues at coordinate 491,759,653 of NC_141697.1, read as the reverse complement.
GCTCTCTACAGTGTAGAGAGGGCGCATAGGATGCCATCGCGGCCCCCACTAGCTGGGGCACCCCCGCGCCCACTGATCGCTCGTCTCCTCCATTTCAAAGATCGTGACACTGTCCTTCGGGCGGCCAGGGAGGAAGCGCTGATACGCTTCGAGGACAAGACCATCTCGGTCTACCCTGATTTCACGCCCACTGTACAGCGAGCCAGGTCCACCTTCATGGGGGTGAAGCGCAGACTGCGTGACAGGAACATGAAATATGCCCTTTTGTTCCCTGCTCGGCTAAAAATCCTGCATAACAACAAGTCCCACTTCTTTGACTCGCCTGAGGAAGCGTGTGAATGGATGGAGGTCGCCCTGACTCCGCCGACGTCGCAGGACCAGTTCACAGACCACCACAGCCCGTAGGGGCTCGCCAGACCGACGGAACGACGCTCACAGCCCTGGACATCACTCATCTCATGGAGCATCGGGGGCGGCGCATACTCTCGGACAACAGGCGACAGACCACACGTCATCATCCACACATCAGCGTCTCACTGAGGCGGCCCTGGCTGCCCACGACGCAGGAGCAACCGGAGACAGACTCACCGTTACCACTGACACTCATACTGAGGTGTCTGGTTCAGTTGACAGCCTGCAACTTTTCCCGAAGATCACGGCACAGATGGCAGCGGAGTTCTGAGCCACGACACGATTACTTCTCTCCAAGTGGTAACGTATGTCAAATCCCCTCCCTCACATATGATGGGTTGAGTGTGCAGGGATCCATCATATTGTGGGCTCTCACGCCCACGCAGACAGTTCAGTGCCAACCGTCGGAGGTCCACCACCCCCCGGTATGCACACGTACTTGACTGTGTTGTGCCCACGTTGGACACCATGGTTTGGCTCCTGGGTACGTTGGCTCAGGGACCTTTTTGTTTGGGGGTTTATTGTTTGCGAGACACTCTTCTATTTTAGCACAGCAGAACATGTGGGGTCGCCCAGTTGTTACACCTTGCCACACCGCACAGATGGGAATGGGACCTCTTAACAATTACCACTTGTGCACCTGGAATGTTCGTGGCTTGGGATCAGTGCATAAACGTCATAGAATCCTTGCACAACTCAACCGGAGAGGGACACAAATTGCCTGTTTACAGGAGACACATTTGAACGCTGCTGAAGCGGTGAAATTGCGAAAGAAGTGGAGAGGACAGCTCTATGCCACCTCATATTCCGCATTCTCAAGGGGGGCGGCAATTTGGATGCGTGGGTCTCTTCCTTTCCAGTTGTTGGAGCAACGGGTTGATAAGGAGGGTCGCTATGTGTTTGTGAGGGGTCTGTTGGATGGGGAGGAAGTTGTTGTGGGGTGCATGTACTCGCCTAATACGAGCCAGTTGGAATTTCTGTCCAGTGTCAACGGGGTGCTTGCAGACTGGGCTGACCTTCGCTGGGTAATAGGGGGAGATTTTAATGCTGTACTGGATGTTCTACTGGATAGGTCACACCCCCCATTACTGGCTACTGAGAGCAGGAAACAGGCTGCTGCGCTTGCGAGTTGGGCTGAGGGTTGGGACTTGGCAGATGTGTGGCGTAGCATTCACCCCATGGACAGGGAATACACCTTTTTCTCCCCTCCCCACCAGCTTCACACCAGAATCGATCATATTTTCTGCTCAAGGTCCCTTACTGCATTGATTGTCCAAACACAACACATGGGGAAAACGTTCTCGGACCATAGCCCCGTGGAAATTACATGGCAGTGGGGTAGGAGGCTAGCCCCCATACCGACCTGGCGACTAAACCCTGAACTCCTTGAGGACTCGGTTTTCCGGTCCTCCCTCTCCGACGCTATCGATACCTACTTCTCCATGAATGCGGGCACGGCTAGCTCCCGGCAGGTAGAATGGGACACTTTCAAAGTATGTCTGAGGGGGGCTGCTATGACTACTAGGGTGGGAAGGAAACGGGAGGTACTTAGCCAGCTTAAGGAGGTGGAGGGCTCACTTGCATCCTTAGAGAACGAGGCAGCGGGTACCAACGCTCCCTTTCCACCACTGCAGGAGGCACGTATTAGACATGCAGAGCTGCTGGAAGAGCTGCGAGTTATTGACTATAGGGAGTACACGAATAGGCAGCACACACAGGCCGACCGGGCCGGCCCCCTACTTGCCCGCATCCTGCGGGACTCCCCGATCAGCCAACCCATTCTGCGGATCTTGGACCACTCTGGCCAGCTGGCTACCACCCAAGTAGGGATTAATACAGCATTTAAGGACTACTATTCCGCGCTATATGGCCCCCCACTACCCCTGTCCGAACCCGCATTAGTGACCTTCATGGCGGAACTGGTTCTCCCGCAGCTTACTGCAGATCAGAATAAAGACTTAAAGCGTGCCATAACATTGGCAGAAATCAGACAGGCAATCAGAACCCTCCCTAAGGGTAAGGCCCCTGGAACGGATGGCCTGCCAACCGACTTCTACGCCACTTACATGGACCTCCTGGCCCCGCGACTACACATTGTTTATCTGGAAGCTCTACGCACAGCCTCTCTACCACAATCAACCATGCAAGCTCTGATTACGTCCCTCTTGAAACCGGCCAAAGAAGGTCTGCAGTTGGCCGATTACAGACCCCTGTCCCTTCTTAATACTGACTCAAAAATTTTGAGCAAGATACTGGCATCAAGGCTCGTACAATACGTGCCACATTTGGTCCACCAGGACCAATGCGGCTTTGTCACAGGCCGTAATACGGCCATGAACCTTCGGCGATTGGCCCAGCTCATGCTTGGGTACGATGCGGGCGTGGGCTCCGAAGGGTGCATCTCTCTGGACTTAAAACAGGCTTTTGATTCCCTGAGATGGGACTATATGTTTGCCACATTATCAAAATATGGGATCCCGCCGGAATTCCTCGCTTGGGTCAGATTATTATACACAATCCCCACGGCGAGGGTACGCACTTCCAACCAAATCTCGGGCCCCATGGCCATTGCCAGAGGCACCAGGCAGGGCTGCCCACTTTCCCCTCTCCTCTTCGTTCTTGCCCTCGAGCCATTGCTCTGCAGACTTAGGCTGCTAGCCCCCCATTACGGTATACGGCGGCATGGTACGGACCACATTGTCTCTGCATACGCGGATGATATCATATTATATCTCCGAGATTTGAGGGGTGAGCTGGGCCCGGTCTCCCAGGTTTTTGAGGATTTTCGAGAAATATCTGGCCTCACCATCAGCGAGTCTAAGTCCTACGGATTCGCCTTTGTAGCTGCGGGTGATCCGACCCCCCTGTCTTTTGCCCCACATGAATTCCAGATGGCGGAAACCACCTTCCGTTACCTGGGAATACAGATATATAGAGAGGCGAGCATGATGATAGACGGCAACCTGGGGAGGGCCATTAGAGCACTGAAGTCTCAAGTTCAATTTTGGCTTACATTGCCGCTCTCTATACCCGGCAGAGTGGCAATTTCCAAGATGGTGATGTTGCCCCGTCTTATCTACTACTTCACCAACCTGCCGTTTCAGATCCCAGCGGTAACATTCAAGACCCTCGACTCCCTGCTCACAGAACTTGTGTGGGGACATGGCCGCAGGCGAATAGGGCTGGCTAAGTTGCAGCTTCCCTCCAACTCCGGAGGCATGGGCTTACCGGACTTTAGGGCTTATCATTATGCATGTCAGCTACAATGGTTGGCTTACTGGGTGGCGGGCCGCAATCTTCATGAGATTAATCTGACCCAAGAGGATCATGCTAAGGGGAAAATACACATCTTGCTCCTGCCTGGATCGGATCTACCTAGAAACACTACTCCACTGCTCAAACTGGCGATCACACTTTGGCGAAGGGCATTGAAATATACGTCCATAGGGACACCTTATGCCCCCACAATACCACTCTTGGGCATACCACTGGGCCCGGGCACACTTACAACGACTCTACTGGAGCCCTGGCATGACGCGGGTGTGACACATGTGGGTGACCTGTTTGCGGAGGGGCACTTGTTGTCCTTCGAAGACTTCAGAACCACGCAGGGCATACCCGGCGGCTCCTTTCTCCTGCATGCCGGTCTCCGACACTATGTCTTGCGCAACTGGTCACCCGACGGACAGGAGCCTATTGCAAATCCTCTAGTCACAATGCTTTACCTCATGGGGACGGGCGGCCATCTAACTAAGTGGCTCACTGTTAGCATTAAATCGGGGAGGGCGCTTACACTGGCACCACTAAGGGCGACTTGGGAGGCGGATATTGGGAGGCCATTAAGGGATAAGGAGTGGGAGCGCATACTGCAATTCCCCAGAAAGGTAGCTAGAAATCCTAAGTACAAGTTCATCCAACTGATGTTGCTGCATAGAGCTTACCTAACACCACACCGCCTACATATGATGTTCCCTGCATCCAAGAGCAACTGCCCCCGATGTGATGCAGACGACGCATCTCTGGTACATATGATGTGGCAATGCCCCAAACTGGGGTATTTCTGGACCACTGTCCATGACTCACTTGAGAAGGCTGGTACCTTGACCCGATCACCTACACTTGAACACATGCTCCTAGGGCTAGGTCCATCGACCCGCACCAGGACCGTGGCGGCGCGCTTCTCGGATCTGGATCTGTTGTTGGCTAAGCGTGCCATCACGATACGGTGGAAGTCATCGAAACCGCCCAACCCTGACCTGTGGAGGGCGGAAGTTGTACGTTGGGGTAAGGCTGAGGGCGAGGCACTACAAAGGGAAGAGAGTAGGGGCCTCCGCAAGACACCTATCTCACTGGAATGGTCTGACACTTTGGGGGTGTTTGAGGCTGGCAATGACAGTGATGAAGAGGATATTAGTGAATAGCCACTTGGGGTGCGGTTACGCCAATACTTATTCTCATATGCACTGCCACGAACAATACCTGCGGTGCACTATGAGGCAACACGGGTAGATCGAACCCGTCTGTCGCATTCCGCTACCTAACCAGACTGTGTATTGACCTTAACTATGTGTAAATGACTAGAGTGTGACCCGCATAGCGATATTTAGATCATATACCTATTTAGAGAGTGAAGGGTGGGAACTCGCAGGGTGGAGGGTGGGATCGGGAATGAATGGGGTTTGTTAGTTGTAATGATTCATCGACAAAATGAAAAATCGAATTTACCAAGCTTGTATATTTGCTATGAGCAACCGCATACATGTGCAACGGAGTTTAACATTAGTATTGTATAAGCATATCTATATTCTGTTGTTGCTCTACAACTTTGCTAATAAAAAGATTTTCAAAAAAATAAGATGTCGATAGGCTTCTTCGATGTAGTCTTGTTTGGCCCAAAGCACTGTATTGCCACCTTTATCTGATTGATTGATAACAATTGTGTTATTGTTTTTTAACTTTTGCATCAGATTATTGTATGCTCTCATGTTGGCATTGGATGGTTTGCGCTGCTTCATGGTTTTAAGTTGAAGTTTCTTGAGCTCCTCTATTAGCCTGTCGGCATAGATGTCAATGGCATTTCTCGGCATGCTAGGATTGAAAGTCGATGATGGTTTAAAGGGACTGCCACTGGTCAGGTTGATGTCAATGTCCTCTGCATTAGCGATCAATTGAGTGTTCACATTCTGATCATCCTCAGTACGTAGATGGTGCATAGTACGCATTAGGCCGGCATCTTTAGCTTGCAATCCGCTTTTTTTGACTTAGGGTTTGTTTCTTGATTTGTATTCTCAATGGTGCTTTTTTTGATGGCATAATATTTTTTGAGTTTTATCTTGCGGATATATTTAAAGATGTCGATTCTGGTGTTGCAATAATTAAAATTATTTTCTGGGCAGAAAGACAAGCCCAACGAAAGTAATTGTTTCTCTGCTTGATTTAATTCAATGCTGGTAAGATTGATTATGCTGTTTTCATCTACTGTTTTTTGTTCTGCCAGAATTTCTTCTTGGATTGCCTTCCTTTTGGCTTGAGTGCGCTTGCGGCGTTGCCGTCGTCTTGTGTTCCTGTTTTAGGTTGCGCGGAGTTTTGATTCCGTGAGCGCAATGTTTGTTTTCTCTGCAGCCTCACGTATTCGATTTCCTCCGCTAGGGTTAATTGGCCCAAATCCTCTCTTTGAGCTCTCGGGGTGCTGTCGTCATATTCATCTCCGCTAGGTACCAAGCTAGTATCAGACCCAGATTGTTTGGCATCGCTTATTTCTGCAGTCGTTTGATGGATTGCCGTTTTGGGCTTGGTTGTCTTTGTCTTACCTTGTTTCCGCATATGATCGTACTTCCTTGCGAACGTGTAAATTTGACCTAAGGCGTAATCTTGTTCATCGCGAGCAAATTTGTATGTTTTTCTCGTTTTTATTGTAGTCTCTTGTTTTTTGAGGCGTTCTGTTATTTCTTTTGTGGTTTGCTCGATATACGCTTTGTCTTTGCTGTATTCATCTTTTTTAAGTTCTTCATTAATCCTGGTGATTTCGTCCAGGTTTGTTTGACGATGAACTTTGGCATACTTGACTAGCAGACATAATAAGCGCATAGAGGCCTCGAGGTTACTTTCCGCCCAGTCTTTTAGTAATAGAGGATTCGGGTTCTCAAAACTGGGGATGAGCATAATGCACAAGCCGCGCGGCACCCTCCCCACTTCATGGTATTTTTCGAGGGAGCGAATCTCCCACCATTTCGTGAGTTCTCCCCGTCTATTCTTTTCCAGCTCTTTCATCAATTTTTTGACTTCAGTCTCATTGCTCACAGATCTGGTTTGTTTAACATTTTCTCCTTGTTTAACTTTTGGCAGATTTAAAAATAATTGTTCGAATGCTTCCTCTCGCTCCCGCTCTTCCGACATTGCACCACAAAGTAATTCTACTTGATGAATGTTTTTACGTGGATATTCGAATCATCCCCCGTAGTGCTGACTCTGCTGGCACCTCCCCAACCTGCGTGTCTAACTGGTGCGGTAATTCTTACCATGAAGACTGCCTCCGGGTTCGGTCCTCCGACTTCTCCCTCAGCTGTCCTCTTTTGGCGTTTCCCGCTTGTTCCTTGTGACGTGGAGGGGGCTGACCGATGATGCTCTAATACCGGAACAGATCCTCCTTGCTAGGTCCGTACTGTGGTCAGCCAGCTTTGTGGTGAAGGGGTCTACATGAATCGGGAACCAACCTCGTCCCGATAAATATGCAAATCCAACTTGTCAGAAAAAATGCTTCGCCACATCGACAGGTACGTAGACTTCAAGAATTAGCCCGAGTCAGTCTGAAAGTTGTACTCTTAAATATTTATTCAATTGTGGTGCAAGTCATCAGACGCGTTTCGAACTTTATGTCCTTGCTCACTGATGGGGAGTGATTAGAGTAATTGCTAGTTAACAGAAATTGCCACACATGTAAGCGCGCCAAATTGATTCAAACGTGTAAACATCAACAAAGGACCATATTTACTCGTATAGTCTTAAATGAAACGTTTTCTATGGTCGCCATTTTAACACTATACATACTCTATACATTATATAGGTTTTATGTTATCTATTATATGTGGCACTTGGATTTAGTGGAGCATAACATTGTAATATGTTAACCCATTTATCACATATTGCTTCGTTGTGATGTATGTTCAAAAATAATGCATGCATAGTTTACATTTTGGACTCAAAAGAAAACAATCTTTGTTATCTGTACAAATACTCAGAGTCCCTAACTAAAGCAATGCCATTTATCACATATTGCTTCGTTACAATTTATGCTCAATATAATGCTTATACAGTTTGCATTTTAGGACTCAAACGAAAAACGTTCATAATTATCTGTACAAATACTCAGAGTCCCTATTCAAAGCAATGCTCTCTTTAGTTATGTGTGGTGCCACCTTAGGTGTGTTAATGTGTGTTGGATGTTGCTTCGATAGCAGTACTCTAAAGTGCATGAGTGCTAAGATAGGAACCCACATAAAAAATGTGAGTCTCCTAAGAAATAAGTGCACAGTCTATGGGTTACATAGACGTGATGTGCAAAATAGAATTAAGAAATAAATGAAAATATACCAGTGATATCATTTACCGTTTTACCTCTAATCTGCCTTAAAGGTGTTTTGTGTATGTTAAGAGTATCAGGAGACTGTGCTGACCTATGTAGGTCTAACAGAGTATTTCATGGGCCCTTCTCCCTGTCATAAGTCTTCGAAAAACGGTTAAAAGACCATGTATTGTAGGTGCATATCTAGTGCACCAGATGAAGAATAGGATTATCCATAATTACAACATTGCTACTGTTATAGAAAATTATGGAGGTCCTCCCCCATATTTAAACCTCCCGGACTTTTGCTGTTGAGCAGTACAATGTATTTCGATTCTAGCTGTCTGAGGCGTTTTTCATGATCGCCTCCCCTTTTACTGGGGTTGACGGCATCGATAACTAAATATCTCAGGTGGTTGGGGTTTTGATTATGTACACTTTTAAAATGCCGAGCTACAGGGTAGCTAGGATCGGCATTAACTATTGCCCTTAAATGCTGTAAAATGCGCATGTGAACTGGCAATTTGGTACTACCTACATAGGTAAGTTCACAGCAGCATTTTAGCACATAGACGGCTAGTTCAGTGCGGCAAGTGTAATGACCTTTCAGAGTAAAAGGGGTGATGTCAAAAGGAGTTGGATGTGTTCTGACATTCACCCCAAACTTGCACTCCCGGCAACTGCTGCAACGAAAAAAACCTTTACGGGGAGACAGCCAATTGTCCACTTTTGCTGTTTCTGGACTGCTGCACACTAAGTCATTGTGCATTGCTTATGCTCGTCTGTATGTGACAGTGGGAGTTTTGGGCATGATGTTTTTGAGTACATGGTCGGTTAGGATGATGGGCCATTCTTGTTTGATCAATTTGGTGATCTGACAGATGCATGCGCAGAAATGTTCCCGCGTTGCGGCGGCCATATTAGGTCACTCAAGTCACTGTTAGTGAAAACACATATGCAAGCTTCCCCTAGATGCTATAAATGTCGTGTGGTGCATTGTTAGTAAGACAAAACATGTTTATTAGTGCATTACGTTTTATTTCAAGAGTACAAGCAAGTCTCTTTATGTGCGAAACCTTGCTCCATCACTCGTTCAGGTCACCTCTAGCATCTTCATTCACTTCAGCCACTCAGGAAGCAGGGAGAGATACGGTAACCACTAGCCAATCTACTCATTTTAACAGTCACTAATGTCACAATAATATATTCCTCACTCAGACTGAACCGAGTCTGTAGGATGCAAAGATCCCCTTCAAACACCATGTCCGACAATGTGTTCATTCTAAAATCCACATGCTGTACTAGTAATGCCCTTTGACAATATTCAGTCAGGACTCACTGTTCTTGGTAGGTTGTTGCAACAGCGGCTTCAGATTCAGATTAAGTCGTGAACCTTGACTGCACACCATCCGCGGCCAATTTCTTGGCCTTGCCGCTCCCTGCTGCATGTTGCCTGTAATTAACTTGTGCCGTGACTGCGCTGTACTTCCTGGGGGCACACCACCCAAAATTACACTGATTAATTCCTTGCTTTTCAGGTGGCTCAAACTACGATAATTTGTAACCCTCTACTCAACCTTGAACACCCACAGGGGCACCCTCACCAGAATGCTAGTAATTTGGCTCCCGGCCGTCATGAGCACACGACTACCGTGACTCATGGCAGCCGGAAGCCGTCCTGAGCATTGAAGAGGTTAAATATTTCTTCACAAGCACAATGTGTTTACCTTGCATTTCGTATACATTTTAAAAGCATGGTTGATGCTGCATTACAATTTGTGAAGCATATTGGTATGCCTCTGCTGATAATATGACTGCATCTAATCTAAAAATTGGGATGATGTGTTGTCGTTTCTTCTGTAATTAATTTACCCTTAAAATGATATCCTCCTATTGACTCACCATGAGACATTGTTGCATGATACTACTTTGACAATATTAAGGCATCTCATTTGCCAAGAGTGGCAAAAGTAAAAAAAACACTATATTAGATTGCTCTCTCACCATCTCGAAATCATTTAATTTAGCAGTCAGAATGTTAACATTCAATATTAGATAATAATGCCATTTCCCACATAATATGTCCCTTATACCACATATTGTGCCTCCATAATATACCTGAGATTTATTTGTGAATTGCTTCTTCTTAAAGGACTTATTGGAGGGGTCCATGATTTGAACCTGTACACTTTCTTTCTTTAACTCATATATGCAAACACATCTCAATTGAGTAAGCACTGTGATGAGGAAGAGAAGGCCTAGCCTAATGAATTTAATGTAGTTTTTCTCCTGGTACTGAACAAATGTCATTATATTTTAGCGATGGTTGATGAAATAAAAAAAACAGTGGGTCTCTATAAACATACATTAAAATAAACATTTAATAAAGAAAAAAATCCAAGTTTCGCTTACCTTATCCTGCAGCACGTCCTCGATGTTCTCCAGTTCCTGGCTCCAGACTCATCTGAGTGCGAGGTCCCACAGCCAACTACCTCATCCAATCTAGACACTGCTCTCATGCTGTTAAGCGTTAAGCAGCATGAGTGAAGTACCTGGCTTGCCTGGAGCAGGTTGGCTCAAGCACTCCGAAATGCAAGGGAAGCATGTGCCTGCTCTCCAACCCAGCTGTTAAGACAGCTGGTTTGGGGAGGTTTGAATTGTGCATGTTGGGCTGGCTGTAGTAAGATAGTTGGCCAACCCTACATGCGTTCTTCTAACTGAAGTGGCCACTTCTCATTGTTGCCAATCAGCAGCAGTGACTCACTAGCCCCACCCTCACACTCAGTTCTGCAGAGAATAAATAAATAAAATGGTAATAAAATCATTTTGTTTTTTCCTTTTTCTGCAGCATTGTTAGGGGGGACACTCCTCCTCTCCCATGGAGGAACTGCTGCTAGTATATTTTGTGTTTTAGTTTAATATACTAAACAGTGTAATGCGTTTTGCGTCTATGATGGTGCCTGTATAGCTGGTGCCATTAGGCTTGGTAGACAAAGACGGGGCATTCTTTAATGAACACCATTTATCTTTTTGTATTCTTTTGGGGACGTTATGAATTAGTGCAATCACTGGTACCTAGGAAGGTTAGACATGAGGAACAGCTCATCCACTTGTAGCAGTTTCCCACTCTGCCTTACTCATAAGTGCTTCTCTGTGTGAATAGGGTGATAACTGAATAGTCTAGATCCCCTTCTGGACAAGTTCTTTCAGTCTTTGGGATCAGTGATGGCCGTGAAAAGAATAACGTTATAAACAACTAATTTATGTCTGGTGTAATTCCTTAAGCCAAGTATCATATCATCAATGTACAGGACTATTGAAGAAATGTATTATACTTATTCTTGAACCCATCGACTCAGACAACTTTAGGCTGATATCTTAAACACTGTGCCCCTCATTATGAGGTCGGGCGGAAAGCCATTGACAGCTCTTCGGGAGCTTTCCACCTGACATAATAGGTTTCCGTCCGTCTGCCGTACTACGATACTGGGCTGCGGTCAGAGGGAAACCGTGTGGAAATTGTGCTCTGCTTCCGAGGGCTCACAGAGCCTGTCAGGACGGTGGGCAGAATGTTAATCCCAAAATAGCAGCAGAGCCGGCCTCGGCTCAACTGTTGGGATTACAATGTTGCTTTCCACCTGCCTTTTTCCTAAAAATGTTTTTTATTTTGTTTTGTTCAGAAAAAAAGTTTATTAAGAAAACATAAAGTGAAAATACCCAATAATACAATAAACAATATAATACTATTTGAAAGATTAAATAAACATTAGATAAAATCTTGTTTAAATGAAAATATCAAGTATATATAACCAGAATGGAATGCCTGAACAAACTAAGAAAGATAATACTATCATTCATAAAATACTTTAATCTCGTTTACATGCAAAACATGCAAATATTACATGAAAATGTATAATAGTATAGTATTAAGTTGAGGAATGTCACGGAAGTTGGGCAACTTCTTGTTGCATGAGAGTTTGAGAGAAAGATTGTCTACCACTAGCCTCAATATGTTTGTGACAGGTGACCATAAATGTAAGCGTTTTATGGCTAAATGAATAGAATGAACAAGAGCCTTATCCAGTCTTTGGTTATAACATACAGCGTACCACTAGGCCTGAAAGGATAGCTTTTTAAAATCCTTCCAGTTTTTGGTGATCTGTTGAAAGGAAACTGCTACCAGCAAATCTACAATCCTGATATTATTAATAGAATTGTCCCAAACATGTGATCGGATTCCTACAAATAGGTGAACAACAGAGAAAGGTATTTTAGAACCAAAAATCAAGTTAGTTTGAGACCAGAGGCTTTTCCAGAAAGTTTGCACATGTAGGCATGTAAAGAGCAAATGTTTCAAATCAACAGAAGAGGATGAACATGTCAAACAGGTACTGGGGGAAATGTTTGGGCTAGTTGAGGTGTTGTCGGCAATAGCAACAATTGCCCCGGGCAAGGCCGCCAGTCCCGATGGCATCCTCGGTGACCTTTTGCTATATGATAAAGATCTCTGGGCCGGCTTCATACTCCGAATTCTCAATCTCATAGCGTGCGGCCACCCAGTGCCCTATTCATGGAAGGGGGCTTTGGTAGTGAACATTTATAAGAAGGGGGACCGGGAGGAACCTGCCAACTACAGACGATCAGCTTGATTGATGTGATCCAGAAAGTGGTTGGCAGGGTCTTATTGGTCAGATTAAGGTCATGGATGGATGAGGAGGGCATTTTATCTCAATTCCAGGCAGGGTTCAGACAGGGGATTGGCACAATGGACCAGGTCTTCAGATTTCTTGCTCTTTACTGGAAATCTGTTACGATCAGGAAGGGAAGCCTGTATTTGGCCTTTATTGATCTATGAACGGCCTTCGACCTGGTCCCTCGGGCCAAGCTATGGCAGACCATGTCTGACCTCGGTGCTCCTGCCCCAATCCTGGAACTCATTAAACGACTCCACAATGGGAATTATGCGAGAGTGAGATGGGGCAATCAGAGCCAGCTGACTGAGAGGATTGCGGTCAATAGAGGGGTCCATCAGGGTTGTGTTATCGCCCGACCCTGTTCTCTCTCTTTGTCAATTGGGTGGTGGACCATTTGAGGGAGGAGGGGGCCGATGCGTCAACCCTGGCTGGGGAAAAAATCCCCACGCTACTTTTTGCGGACGATACTCTCTTGATTTCAAAAAGTCCCAAAGTACTGTTTCCTTACCACAGGACCCTTTAGTGGCAAACAACCGTTGATCCCTGAAGTGGCCAGTGGTTTTAGGTAACACAACAATCATTAGTCAAATCTATAATGTATTTGTGAGGCACATGTCCCCTCTCTTAGGAAATAGTACTGTCACCCAAAATCCTTGTCTGATAGAATCTCATGATCATTTAATTGACCAGCTTGGCGAGATCCTAACCAGGGCGGTAAAAAGATCACATAACGCCCAAAAGAGTAAACAAACAGGGATCACCTGGTACAACCAGGAATGCCGGAGAGCTAAAGCAGACCTAATTACAGCAGTCAGGGGGGATTCAGCGGACATTGTGAGAATTAAGAGAGCTCAGTACAAAAGAATCCTATTAATGGCCAAAAAAGAGTGGGACGAAAGGGTTTGGTCAGATTTGTTGGACGCATGTAAGTGTAAAGACCAGACCTCCTTTTGGAGCCTCATCGCTAGAGGCACCAGGGGGGTGACTGAATGCAAAGATAAATTCTTAGAGGAGGAAATTTGGGTCAAGCATTTCACCTTGTTATATGCTTGCGAAGGTTCTGGCGAGATTGAAGGTTGGGACAGCTTGCAGCCTCTTTTGGCTGCGCATGACACACCTCTTGTCTTCTCCTTGACAGAAACAATTCTAGCAATCAAGGCAGTTAAGCCAGGGAAAGCGCCAGGCCCTGACAGAATACCAGGTGATCTTTGGAAGCACGAGAACTATATTTGGGCTCCTTATATCAATCTACTATCTAATGATATTGCTAGAGGAGCTCCTGTCCCAGAAACCTGGAAGGGGGCGGAGATTGTAACACTGTTCAAGAAGGGTGATAGGTCAAATCCCTCGCATTATCGGCCTATCAGCTTAATTGACGTGTTGCAAAAAATGTTTGCCCGTCAAGTCCTTAGCCGGCTTTCCACTTGGATTGAAGAACACTCTATCTATACAAAATACCAGGCAGGTTTTAGATCAAAGATAAGCACTGTAGACCAGGTTTTTAGATTTTTATGTTTAGTCTGGAAATATACAATTATAAGAAGTTCCCATATATACGTGGCTTTTGTTGATTTGAAGGCAGCTTTCGATATGGTTCCAAGGGTAGCCCTATGGAAGACATTAAACAAGATGGGCGTCCCCGGGAACATCCTTCAAATTTTAATTAGACTTCACGAGAATAACTATGCACGAGTTAGATGGGGACCAAACGGAGAAGTCAGTGAGAAGATAAAAATAGCGAAAGGGGTAAGGCAAGGGTGCGTAATGGCACCTACCTTATTCTCCTTATACGTCAATGACATCCCCGACACTCTTTTGGGCTGCGAGCATGACTCTCCCAAATTGAGTGGGCAAGCCGTTCCGGCATTGTTGTTTGCAGACGACACCATTTTAATCTCTCAGACACACAGGGGGCTTCAAAACCTTTTAAATACATTTAGCTTGTATTGCCATGACAAGGAACTAGAAATCAATTCCTCAAAAACAAAAGTTATGACAATCAAACCTCATTAAGGTTTCAGTAAAGTTTTTAAGATAAATAACGAACCCATTGAAGAAGTCCCCAATTTTAAATACCTGGGTATCATTTTAGACAGTAACGTTACATGGAAAACACAATTGGAGAACTCAAAATTAAGGGTGACTCAAAATCCGTGTCCGATTTTAAAGAGGCATAAGAATAGCCATTTTAAAGCAGTCTCACCAGCCATTGAACTATTCAAGTACAAAGTGCAATCATCTTCACTTTATGGCGCGGATCTCTGGGCTTATGCTTTAAAGGATACTTTCCGAGTGAGGGAAAATTCCTTTATTAGGCAACTCTTAGGGATACCTGGGTCAACACCACTGACACCCGTATTATGGGACCTCAACTTTCGACGTACAGATGACTATGCTTCTCTTCGTCCGCTGCTCTATTGGGTCCGCTTATGGTCCACTGAGGAGCTGACTGATTACAGAGAAGCATTGAAAGAGATACTGGCTATAAGGAATATCATGCATTTGCCATGGTTAGAGTACGTCAAAAAATGGTTTGAAAAACTAGGGTTAAGTGACTTTTGGTTTGACCCTGATTCTCTTACAAATAGCTCAAAAAGGATCTTGAAACAAAGGTACTGGGACTATATTAGAGACTCAGTGCTATCAAACCCCAGAACAGGGACTCTAACCTCGAAATTTTTTGAATTAAAAGTGACCATGCAATTAGTGCCCCTTATGGACAAAATTTACCCTCCATTAGCCAAAAGTCTATACTTAAAGTTCCGGTATGGTATTTTGCAATTAAAAGAAAGGACAACTAGCTGGAACTGCAATAAGGGGTTGGCCGGGGCTGCTGGCTCCGATATATGTGAGTTTTGTGAGATGGGGCTGAAAGAGGATGTGTCCCATGTTTTATTTATATGCCCAGCATACCTTAAAGCCAGGAAAAAATGGCTAAAGCCAATCTGTAAAAAGCTAGGCCTCCGACAAATTAAGGTTGGGCTCAGAATTTTTAAGGGAGACACTGCCCAACCGATTGTGTTCAGCCTGAGCCGTTTTCTCTTATGCGTAGCCTTGATTAGGAAGATGAAAGACCAAAAAACTTAAGGAAATAGGCTAGTTTACCATGTTACTGTGTCAACTGTTAGCTGCTAAAGTGCTGCTTGCTTTACTGTTCTGGTGTACACTTTTAACAAAAACAGATGTTTAATTTATTGTTTTATTCTGTATATTTATTCAGTGTTCTTGTACATTAGAGGGGCCGACTAGGACCAAGTTACCCCCAAGTGGACAATCTGGGAAATGAATTGAATTCTATGTATTATATGCAAAGGAAGTGTGTCGATATTTTTATCCACCCGCTATTTTTATGTATTCAAACAAATTTTCTTTTTTTATTGTGATATGATGTATTATGATCAAATGTATTGTATCTTACAAGGTTTTTTAAACCGAATAAAGATTGAAATGAAATGAAAAAGTCCCATGGGGCTACAAAAACTGCTTGACCGCTTCGCTCAGTTTTGCGACGCCAGAGGTTTAATTGTAAACACTTCAAAAACCAAACTTATGGCCCTGGCACCATCGAAAAACTTTAAAAATAATTTCAGACTGAATAACTGCTCCCTGGAACTCGTAGAAGCCTTTGATTACTTGGGAGTGAGAATCAACAATAGGATGAACTGGTCCTCTCACCTGGCCAAGATGCTCCTTAACCACAAGCGAGTAGCAGGAGCCATCGCTAAACATCAGCGCCTCTCTTATAGCCGCCCAGTAGGCCCTGCTATCAAGATCTATGAAGGAAAAGCCCTCCCCTCATCGCTATATGGAGCGGAACTGTGGGGCTTTGAGAAAGTTAAAGATCTGGTCAGGTCAGAGAACAAGTTTTTTAGAGACCTGCTCTCGATCCCCCATCAACCCCACTAGTCCCGCTCCGCTATGGTCTGGGGAGTCATCCAATTAATGAGGTGGCAAGAATGCGCCCTTTGTTGTTCTGGACGCGGCTTAGAAGGTCTCCCGAGTTGTGCCACTATGCCATCGCTCTTACCGAATTGATTCAACTCGACACTGGCAAAAAGATAGCTTGGCTATCCAATTTGAAACAACTAGTGGGAGATATCGGATTGGGAGAAACATGGGTAAGCCAAGAACCACTGCCTGTGGTAAAAAAGGCATACTGGGATTGGGTGGCGACAACAGAACTAAGAGCTATGGATCGCTGACAGAATCCTTTTTGAGAGTCAAGTCAGTGCCTAAACTAGAAACCTTTCTGGATCTCATTGACTCCCCGAAAGATAGGGCTTTATACCTGAAGTTTCGGTTTGGCACCCTACCAGTAAATGATTTCAGAACAGGCTGGGGGAACAGGGGGGAGAATGTTTTGGGGTGTCCGGGTTGTCCTTCGCCCACGGAATCGGTTGCCCACTTTCTCTTCGCCTACCCTGCTTATGGTCAGACCAGGAGGAGGTGGTTGAAACCAGTCTGTTCCAACCTGGGTTGTAGAGATCACAGGGTAGCACTGCACATCTTGGGATCGGAGACTGCGATTCTGAGCCTAATATGTGGGCTGGCCAAATACTTGGGTTGTGCCTGGTTGAGAAGGATGAAATTGTGTGAGAAGATCCAACCACTGGCTCTGGAGTCGCAGATTGTTGTCCCGAATTGACGTAGACCTTGTCCTCCTACGATACACAGCTCTCTATCTTTTTTAACAATGTATGATCAGTCAATCTGTGCCATAAAATGTGTGTCTTGTACACCATGGATGAACTTTGTAACATATCATAGTTTTATTGTGTAAATGCTTTTTAATATGTTTTTTAAAGTTTTTAAACAAGGGGAAAATAACAAACTTTTATGATATTGTATATCGAATAAAGTTATACAAACAGGTATCTGGGACGTTAGAATGCCTCTTATGCAAAGTGACCAGATGTAGTAAAAGTCTATTATAAATAAAAAATAATGTTTGTGTGGTGTTTGCCGCTCTGGATGACCTCCTAATTGTAGACCATATTTTGTTCCAAAAGGTGGTTGACCAATCCACCTCTAAGTCCCCCTACCAAGATATTTCTACTTTGGTCTTCTCTCTATCAATATGTTGATTCCAAAGGTAAGAATAAATAGTAGAAGCTCTAGGACATGAGAATAAAAAAGTATGTGATCTATTGACAGGGTGAGGAGTGGGAGGGATAAAAGATAAAGATTGAGTGTAAGCAGCAGAAAGAACTTGTTTTTGGAGCGTGTATTTAGGTTGAGAAGAAGGTGGAAGATTAAAGAGTTGGCTAGCCTGTGAAAAAACATAATTTAATAGTAAAAAGTGTGTGCGTCCAAATTAAACCTTTATGCCTCCATGACTTCCAATAAAAAGGTTTACCATGGAGCAGTATAAAATTATTGTGCCATAATGTGGAATTAAGAAAATAATTTAAATCTGTGGGAAGTAACTTCATATTAGATTTCAGAAGCTTACAGGTATGTTTAAGAATAGAAGTAGAAACAGATTGTGGTTTGCGGGTGAAGGAAAGATACTCTTTAAATGAGAAAGGAAAGAGAAATGAACTTTCAAGTTCCACCCAAAAAGGACTACCCTATTGAGATTCAGAAATCCATCTTAAGGATTGATGAAGTAGGAAAGATGTATGATAATTGGGGAAATCAGGAAAATTAACCCCACCTTCTGACTTTGGTTTTATGAGTCTTAATAATGACATACAGGATTTTTTAGCGTTCTATAAAAAAATGACAGTATGGAATTATATTTTTTTTAATTTTTTGAGGGGATAGGTACTGGAATATTGGAAATTGTATACAATATTTTAGGAGAGACCATCATTGTAATGGCATCAAGACGCCCCCACCATGACAAATAACAGGGATGTCATTTGGAAGTTAATGTGGAGATTCTTCGTGTGCGATTGTCCATGCATAAAGAAAGTGTTGTTGGAATTGAAGGGGCAAAAAACAACCCTAGATATTTTATATGTTTAGAATTCCAAGTAAAGTTTGAAATAGCTAAATCTGAATGTATATTTAGTCAAAGGTAATATATCGCATTTATCTTTATTTAGTTTATAGCCAGAGACGTAAGCAAACAGCTCTACCTCATGTAAGAAGGCATGAATAGAGGATTGTGGATTTGATATACATAGTAGTATATGATTAGCATGAGCTGGTAATTTCATTTGTTTATCATTAACATTAAACCCCTGGATATCTTTGTTTTGACAAATTTTGGACTGGAAAGGTTCTAAAGCTAGGTTGAAAAGGAATGGAGATAATGGAGAGCCTTGACGCACACCTCTTCCCAAGTCAAAATAAGAGGATGTGTTACCGTTTACAAAGATAGCTGCTGGGGGATTAGAGAATAAGAACAATATCAAAGATATAATATTTGGACTGAAATCAAACCATTTAAGCACTTGAAAGAGATACGACCAGTTGACATGGCTGAATGCCTTCTCCCCGTACAGGGTCACAGCTGCTAATGAATGAGGCACATGAGAAGACTTAGATAAAATGTCTAAAAATAGGCGAGTTTTGTCTGAAATTAGGCGTCCTTTAATAAAACCAGATTGGTCTGCACCTAATAATTGAGGGAGATAGGATTCTAAACGTATTGCTAATGTTTTAGAGAAAATTATGTACTCAATATTGACCAAACAAATAAGTCTATAATTTGTGCAGGGTTTCAAATCCTTTCCATCTTTCGGAATTATACAGATTAGTGCTTTTAAAAAAGAGCCAGAGGATTCGCCCGCCTGCAAAAAATAATGAAAAAGGGTGTGTAACTTAGGGAGAAGCACTGGTGCAAAATGTACACAAAATTCCACTATAAATCCCATTGGTCCTGGAGCCTTGTCTTTCTTGATTGTTTGTAGAGCACTAAGAAGTTCTTGTTGTGAAATGTCAGATTCTAAGAGAGATATCAAGATCTGAGGATATGTATTCCGGTGTGTATACCAATTTGTAAAAAAGGAGAAATTCTTCCAGTATATCTGAGTCCTTAAATCTTAATGTGTTTTGCTTATCCAGAATTGATTTGATGTCAAGCTTGTTATTTTTAACTTTAAAATAATTCACTAAGAGTTTACCAGCCTTGTTTTGGCCACCATAACATTTTGCACTCACTTTTAACAAATAGAGTGAGGCATTATCAGTCGAGTCCTTATTGAATTGAAGCTTAGCCTCAATAAACATTTGACATTCTTTGGATTTCGAAGAATAATAAAAGTGCTCTAATTTCTTTATTTTTGCCAAGAGATCCTTGGTGGTTTCACATAAGATTCTGTGTTTTTTAGATACAAAACCAATAATAAAATCTCTGGCTGCTGCTTTAAACGCATCCCAAATTACAAAAAACGGCAAGGTATCAGTCTGATTTAAAGAAAAATATTAATTGAAAAAGGAGATAAAAGAAGAATTCAAGGTCGGATCTAGAAGAAGAGAGTTATTAAAACGCCATCTCCTGGGTGTAGTAGATTTTGACAGTAATTCCAATTTAATAGATATAAGGGCATGATCAGATATTTAAGAGTGCACCAATAGCCACATATCTCAAAGATTGAGCTACAATATGTGATACAAAAAAGTGGTCTATTCCAGATTGTGATTGGTGAGTCAGAGAATAAAAAGTATATTCCCTTGTCCCAGGGTTGCAAATTCTTCATGCATCAATGAGCTTATATTGTTGTATGACATCAAGAAACATTTTGTGGAATTTATGTGGTTTAAAGGTGACCAATGAATTATGATCTATAAAAGTAACAACAATTTCATTGCAATCGCCAGTGAGAATAAAATTATCATCAATGCAAGACGAAATTTGCTGGGATAAAGAAGACCCAAAAGAGGGGTCACCACTAGTGGGAGCATATACATTGAGCAAAGAAACTGGAGCACTTCTAATTTGCAATTTAGTATGTAACCATCTTCCATCGTAATCAGATAATTTAGAAAGTAGTTTAACAGAAATCGATCTATGACAAAGAGTCACTACACCATTTTGTTTACCATCCCCTGGTAAAAAGAAATCCTCTCCCACCCAATTTCTTTCTAGTTTTGAAGACTCAGTTGCCATTAAGTGAGACTCTTGTAGAAGAGCTATGCCAGCCTCCAATTTAGATAAATGTGTGAAAACACGTTGCCGTTTAATGGGAGAATTCAAACCTCTGACATCCCATGAGACAGTTTTCAGAGACTAGGGGGAATAATATGAATGTATAAGAAGGATAGTGATCTAGGCAGACCAACCAAAAGCATAAAACAATTGTAACATCAACCAAATCATGTGTAATTGTGATCTGGTTATTTACAAATCTTAAGAAGAAATAGTTCAAGCACAAATGTGAAACGTAAAACCAAATAGGGAAAGAAAAGGGAAGGGACAGAAAACAGAGAAAGAACAAAGGAGAGACTAAAAGAAGAAAGAAGAAGGCACAACAATAGAAAAACAACAATAAGGTTAAAAGTATCAGAAGAGGAAACAAAAATGAAAAGAGGAACAGAGATAAGACGAACAATGCCACAAGAACAAAGGCGGAGATCATACCTAAGAATCCAATTAGGAATTGGGGGGAAAAACCATGAGGAGTAGATGGGACGCCCAAGAATGATGGAAGGGAGGACGAAGGGAGATCATGGCTCACAGAACAAGGGGAAGGACAAACAGGAACCAGCATGAATGAACCTATAAGGGAAGGAAAAATAGTTAATCATCAGAAACAACAAATTTTGAAAAACAGCACTGTATTAACCAACAGCATTGTTTTAAGAACAAGAAGACATGTGTTCAAATAAACAAAGTCAAGGAGATCCTGCAGCCCTACACAGCCTGAGATGCAGATGCTGCAGAGAAATCTGTAGACTTTATCTTGCATTAATTAATAAAACCTTTCAGTCTAATCGGGTCTTCATAAGTTTCAAGGTCCTCCACTTGTTTCTGAATCGAGGCGACCTGAGACTGGAGAGTATTCACTTTGCCATCAGTGAGTCTGAGTGAGAATACATTGAGTTCTACCGCAGTTAGTCTTTCATCCATTTCTGACCAATTTTCTGTGAGGAACTGCAGTTTGGCATTAGTCTCTTCCATAAAAGGACGTAATGAGCAAATTTCTTCCAGTAACATGTTCAGAGAGACAGGAGAGGATGACTTCGGAGGAGATAGTGGATTTTTTTTTAACGTTTCGTGGAGGCTTTCACTGCAGCAGCAGAAGCAGTTGTCGAAGAGAAGAGGAGGATTCCTTAGATAAAGATACCAAAGAGTCTCTCGTTTTTGGAACATTTATAGAAAATTGTAGAACAAATGACTGCCTGGAGCGAACCAGGGGTGGAGTCACCCTCTTCACCCTGCCCACAAAAAATAGTTGTAAAATCTCTGAGATAACCAAAAAGGATGTAGAGCTGGGCCAAAACACTGGCATCAGAATATATAATAGGCACAGGCAATGACCTTAGCAGAAATAAATACCTGACGGTTGAGTAAACCCCCTCTTTTGAGGCAAAGTTAATAACATATTTTGCAGGTAAGAATAATCATCGAGCAATGATATTCCACAAAGCTGCCACAAGAAGTAAAGACAAAGGAACATATGTAGGTAGCTAAATACCGGTCGGTAATGGCCAAAAATCGGTAATTATCCTGTTACTCACCGGTATTTAGCATTTTCTGATGTAGGAGGCAAGTTTTAAGGATTTGGTAATTTACCGATTCCTTATTTTAAGGAATCAGTAAATTACCGATTCCCTAAAAGCTATGTAGGAGGCACTCAAGTGAGTGCATTTTTGCATTCAGGATTCGTTATTTACCACCAACTACAAGTTGGTGATAAATACCAAATACCTTTAAAAAAGCAATAATTTGCTTTTTTCAAGTTGCCATGTGCAGGAATACATGCCCTTAGGACATGCATGTGTGCCACATGTGCACTCATGCACGATTCAGGGGTGCAACAGGGTGACAACCTGACACCCTTGAAAAGGCTCCCCCTATTACCGATTTGGTATTTACCGAATCGGTAATAGTGAATGGCTTCCCATTCATTCCTATGGGCCTCCAGGCCCATAGCAATGAATGGGAATGACTGAATCGGTAAATACAGACTCGGTAATACAGACTCGGTAATAATGAATATTTAGGAATCGGTAAAATTAAATTACCTACTTATGACCCAAAGAAACTTAACTCCTTGAATCATAAGCCAGCACGTTAATACCTAAAGCCAGGTTGGAAAGAGTAACCTTAAACACTCCTGTCCCATACCTCAATTGGTATGAGGTCAAAGCATGTATAAAATGCCGGTCATTCACAGTGCTGCTCCAAGGCAAGAGGAACGTTTTACAGAGAAAGAGGGAATTTTGTGTGAATGCTCAATAAAAGGTTTTTTGAACTTTTCCCAATTCTCAGCACCAAAAAAATAAAAAAAGAAGGTCCAAAAAGGAGTAAGAGAAAGGAACTGGAGTTACATACTTATTTGCGGGAGACTCGCCTCAGGAGAACATCCTGTCCAAAATGGCAGCTGCGATTGTTGTGAAGCCAAGGCAGGAGCTCCAAATAGCAAATGCCACATCCTTGGCCTGTGAAAACCGCTGTACAAGCCGTCTTCTGAGTCAGGCACCCATCTGAAATTGAAGGCACCATTCCATACAGAGGAAGAAAAGATGGTACCGTAGAACCTGCCAGCGTCTTCCTGCGTAGCCTCACTCGGGCGCCACCATCTTCCTCAGCGGTCAAGCCAGCCCATCTTCACCTGCCCTTTCATGTGGGTCTGCCCGCCATGTTAAGGCAGGTGGAAAGTGACTTTGGAGGACCCTAGCAGAGCCCCCTTCTCGCCTGTGGCGCCCCCCAAATATCCCTGCACCGTGTGGCAGGCACCAAATGTTCGAAAACATACTTTTTTGTATTGCAGCTTGTGCTGTAGCTCTTTTCAGTTCACCTCACAAGCTGAAATAGAAAAATTGATCTTTCTGATCACCCATAGGGCAGTCGCAATCTAATACTGCGGGTGGAACCGTCAATTAATAGTCGGGCGGATTCCACCCCCTACTGTGTCGGTCGGACGGACGCCCATCCGACCAACATCATAATAGGGCCCTGTATGTTGCACTATTAGCAGAAAAGATAGCATTATATTATCTGCATTTCAGACTAGATGAAAACCATCTGGACCAGGGGTTTCCAACCTTTTTATATAGTGTCAGCACCTTCTCACTGACAACCATCTTGAGCTACTTGCTGATTGATTTGGGAAATCCAAAAAGGTACATGAAAGCCAGGTAACAAAAACACTGCTGCTGAAATACCCAAATCCTGACTCAGTGAGTGTATAACTTTCAAAGCACAATAGCTGTATCTCAATAGTTTTACCTGTGTGTGCCCCCAATAATTTGTTTTGTCTTTTTGCTCTTCTTTATTAATAGCATCTGATAGGTTGAGAATCTCATAGGAGCCTGTGGTTTTATTTTCATGTAATTTAGAGAATGATAGTGGCTTGTGTTGAGAGCTAGAGCCTGAAAGACTTCCGCTACATGACTAATCGTCCTGTAGTCCATTGGTTCATGTCCACAAACAATCAAATCAGAAACTTCTTTTATCAGCATACGTATTGCATCATTTCCTAAAACTGTAAGTAATAATATATCTTGCAAGGCACATTCAGGCTTCACAGCTCCATCCAACAAACATATGTCTGCAGTCAACTTTGATACAATACTAAAACAAATTAAGGCATGAAGGAATTCCTTTAAGGTGCTAACCCCTCTTACAAAAACTTAGAGGAAAATAACGACCGCCAGGAATAGAGAAAGGAAGGGGAGAAAAAAGAAAAAGAAGAAACAAAAATGAAAAAAAAGAAGAACATATTGGAAGAAAGAAAAGCCCGATGAAAGAAAGGAGAGGAAAGAAAGGAAATGAAATGAAAGAAAGAGAAAAATAGGAAGGAGAAGAAAATTGTAAGACGCAAGAAAGAGGTACAATGATAGAGAGAAGGAAGGTGAGGAAAACAGAAAGAGAAACTGAGGGAAAGGGAGAGGAAAGTGAGAAAAAAGACAGGAGATACCAAAAAGGGAATGAGACAGAAAAACTGAGACAGAAAGTGAAAAAGGCAGAGACACTTAAAGAAACAGAACTAAAGAGACAAAGATAAAGAAAGAAACAAACAAAGACAAGAAAGAAGAAGAAAGAAGCAAAGCCAGAAAAAGAGGTAGAGGAAGAAGAAACTGAGAAATAAAGTTGAAAAAAGAGAAAATGAAGAAAGGACTAAAAGACAGTAGAGGAAGAACAAAAGAGAAAGAAACAAGGAATAAAAGAGAGGAAAGCAGAGAAAAAGAAAGAAAAAGCGATAAAGGAAACAGAAAGTAGAGAAAAAGGGGTCTAAATAGGAGAGAAGAAGAGGACTGGAGGTGAAAAAGAAAGAAGAGAATACAGAGAAAGAAAAAATTAAAGAAGGAATGTTGAGGAAGAAGTACTGAAAGATAGATAGGAAGAAAGAAAGCAAGAAGGGGAGAAATCAAAAAGTTATAAATAACAAGAGAAATAAATTCGAGGAAAATTAAGAAAAAATAAATGGAGTGAACGAAAGAAGAAACAAAAACAAGCAGTGAAAGCGCAAGATAAAGAAATACGTTTTCAGTAGACCGTGGACTATACTGTCTCTTTCACAGTTCAATTCTCGGGTCTCATGGCATGGGGTGCATTGTGTTTTAAAGTGCTGTTTTAGGAGGTGAGCAGCTGCATTTTCTCAAACAAACTGAGTGGCAATAATTGCAAGCTACTAAGAGTCAACATGCGAGCTAGTGCTTGCTCATGATCAACCTGTTGGGAGAACTCTAATCTGAATGAATATTGGTGGCACTAATTGACAACCTCTTGATGATTAGCATTGAGAGTGCTGCCCCTATATTATTAAACCTCTGTGAAAGATTCAAGCAAAATAATCACATATTTGTAGATTGCCTTCCCTAGCAGAGTGTGGTGAAGTGCATAAACATACCTGAAATAGTTAGAGAATTATAATGAAATAATGAGTAAATAACATGACATTTAAAGAAATAGTATGCCTATTTACAAACTGCATCCGTATATTTAGTCTTACTCCAATAGAACTATTAAAGTACTACAAACTGCTGTTTCTCAAACCTACAAGTGTTAATCTCCACCTCTCCTATCCACATCTAAGTACTTAGTAGTGAATGTAGGAGGTAGTGTGGGAGAGGTTGAAAAATGGGGCATGCTTATTACAAAATATGTGATATTTAGGGAGGAGTAAGGCGTTTTGGAAGTACTAAGGGGTGGTTAATGGAGGATGAAGGAGGAATTTAGGGAAGGAAAGACACCCACATACAAAAGCCCTCTGCTTTTCACAGGCTGCCCCTTCTGAATCCACTGCTGATAAAAGGTCCAAAAACAGTAGTAAATGTACTCCACCTAAGACCTAGAGTAAGTTCAGCACTACACATGGCCAACCACAGGTACCACAACACCCTCCCATAGATAATAATGTAGACAGGGATTTAAAACTAAACCACATAAGAAATGATATTACATAAATTAAATAAATGTTATCTATCTATCTATCTATCTATCTATCTATCTATCTATCTATCTATCTATCTATCTATCTATCTATCTATCTAGATTTAGACTAATGTTAAACATATTCTAAATAATATAGTAATATTTTAATTATATCAAATGTATTTATTAGCTTTATGCATTTAAAAATAAAATGTATTTAACTTTGAAACATTTGTGATTTATCCTGTACATAATTTGTATTAATTCTTGTATAGACAGTAAATAAATGTTAAAATGTAACTGTATGGGGAATATATTTATGAATAATAATTAAATATATTTTAAATTAATTAAATTATAATTACATGCATTAAAATTATTTATTTAATCTACAAATAAGTTACAAATATAACATTAGTAATGGTTTCCCCAGCTCAATAGATTATAAACTTTTCCCTATGTTTCACTATTAGTAAGATATCCATCCACGTGCAGAGAACTCCACGCCACAAGTAGAGATCTCATCCCGGGAGTGAGATCACTGCCAAGTGTGCAGAATTGTATAATATGATCATAATGTTACTATTAATAATGTTAAGGATGTACATTAGGCTCCATCCCTGGTTTCTGGATGTCAATACATGTAAGTCTACATCTTTTCGTAAATTTACACTTTAAAATGGTGAATAGTCAAAACTAGTAAACTTACTCAAAAGTGTGAGAGAAAATTTTCATGAGTAGGTTTACTCACATGCAAGTTTACTTTTGTGAATAGGCCCTAAGGTATGTATCAAATATCCTACAAATCAGTAAATGTAATAAATATATTAAATATTATGTGTTATTTAACAATTATAAAAATATTTAAATATTAACAACAGTTGAAACAAATCCTGATTATAGGTGATAAAATATAGTCATACAAGCATTGGCAATGATGTACAGTATTCAATCACAAAAGAGGGGCGAGGGTCAACTTAGTTTAAACTCTACCACCCCAGACCCCAAAGACCTCAATTGTACACACATAAGGGGTGGATAGAGTAGGTAACATAAAAATACATGTATGCACAACAAAACAGAGAGGGCCCTGATAGGGCAAATCACTTTATTTGAAAAAACTGCCCTCACTCACATACCAAGGTATGTGACATGATTCATCATCGGGCCTGCTTACAATATGCCCTGGTGTACCCCACTCAGGGCGGAGCATAAGGGAGGGGAAAAAATAATACATTTCTCTTAACACGACATATAGTCAGGACAAATGGACATAGACAACTCTAAACACATAAATTTGTGAGAATCGTGCAAACACCAAGTGATCTCAACCGAGGAGAGCGACAAAAAAGTGCAGTATGAGGAGTGATTAAAACTGATTAAAGGTGTCAACCAGAATACAACCTTTATTAAACTTTCCTTGACACCCCTACCAGGGTTAAAAAATAGATGAAAAGGATGGGAATAAGCCTCTAAGAAGTAATTAGGAACCTCCAGGCATCCCTCCTACCACTGCCAGAGTCAACATGTTTCGACGGCTCTGTATGCGCCTGTAAGATCACTCCGGTCTTCTTCAGGACCGTCGCATTCGGTGTCACTCTGGGTACCCCTGTACTTTGGAGAAATATTATCCCAACAGGGGGGCAGGTCAAATCGATCTGTACCTCTCCTGTATTGTATGTGAAGAGTGTTCCCTCAAATGCGGAGAACATTCACTATAGCAAAGAGAGAGAGTAGAGAGAAGGTGATAAAATCCCTTATTAGTATACACCTACTCTTTCTTTCAAATTTTTTACATGTCATCCATATGTCTTTCTTTCAAATTGTTACATGTCATCCATGTCTATAGCCATTAAGATCCATTGTTCAATGTTGAGTCAAAGACCCCGTACGCAAGTAATGCATGGACTCCTGCTCAACTAATCACTTGTCCCTGTGTAATCAAATGTATACAAGACACCGTTCCTTATGATTAACCATGTCTCTGTATTAGCATAATCACCCGTACCTCGTACCTAGCCCCACTCTATAACTGAGGGACCATCATTGTACTACAATCTGTAACTCTTGCTGTTTGCGTGCCCCCACTCATGATGACATATAATGTGTGGTTCACTTACCGAGTTCATATAAATTACAAACTCAAACTGGTTTCCGGTGAGGATGACGCCAAAGAACACAATCTGAAAAAATAAATACGGGAGGAGATGTTACCTGCCAAGTCTCCCCCTCCCGATATACGTCTGTTGATAGATATATCGCAGGCTGTTCTTAAAGATTAATGTGCCCTCATGGGTGCTGCCTGTAAACTGCGCTGAAAGCGCTCACCCCCGTAGAGCCCTCTCCTTACCGTTCCGTAGGCCCGCCCTGGCTCAGTCACCTACAAACCGCAACACCGCGTAGATAATACGCACCGTGTTTCCTCGTCTCTTAATGTTGTTAACCAGCTGGGGCGTTCCACGTGACTGCGCTGAAGGCGTCGTCATGCTGTACGCTCTCGCGCTTGTGAAGGGAACCATGGGAAATGTAGTCTGCGCTCGGAACATTACTAGGCGTTCAGAGTTCGAGACTCCTATGGCGCTGTGTATTTTGATTTAAAATTAAAAGTTAACAATACACAATTTCCCTTAATCTATCCTGGATTGTTAATTTGACTTGGTAGAGAGCCTTCAAAGAGAAACCCAGAAACCGCTGTACGAAATTACTACTACAGCCAATCAATGGGCAGGGCGCGCTCGCTCAGAGGCCGGGCTTTTCTCTGACTACATATAGATCTTGAGGTGGATGGTGTATGATGTATACGAACCTCCTAGCTCAGCTCTTTCCACGAGGATAGGGTCATTAAGGATTTAGCTTAGAAATCTGGAGTTTTTGCACGAGATCCCTCCTCTATAGTGCTTCATTCTATACTCCTTCGCGTTCACTATTAGCACCCCAGGGACCTATAATAGGGTGTTCAGGTAAGTGGTCAAATACACCGAAAAGGCACTTAGAAATAGGAATAACGAGGAGGTCCAGACACTAAGCTGATCATATGTCATGGAAGACTCCAATTGACCCTAGAGGCTTATCTACATTATTAATGGACTTCGTTAGGGGACGCAACTAGACCACCTGATTATTCAGTGGCAATCTACTGTCTGCTCAGTGACTGCCAGGGGATGTCATCATTCAGTCCTACCAAATGACTCTTTAGACGATAGACCCATCTTTGTCCTGCCCGAGCAAAAGATCATGATCATCTGCTTGGTATCTGCCTAGTTGGATTTTTTCGATGACAGTCCACTCCAAGTCATCTATACCATGTCCTTTTTCCTGGAAGTGAGCTGTGAGTTGAGTGTTGGTTTTACCACATCTAATTGTACTGCGATGTTCTGTGATTCTCACATGCACTTTCCTACTTGTCATCCCCACATACCTTTGTTGGCAAGGGCATGCAATCAAGTATATCACTCCCTGGGAATTACAGTTTGTATGGGATCTTTGTTCCCAGGGAGTGCGAAGGCCTAGGTCAATGGTTTTAGTGTTGCGTGTAAGGTGACAGACACTGCATGAGCCGCACCTCGTGTGACCAATCAGTCTTCGTAAACCTGGTAGTACGTTAGTCTCACTCACTCCCCCCAGATCCCTGGGTCTGGTGTGTACCAGTAAAACCTTCAGGTTTTGACTGCGCCTGAATGAAAAAAGTGGTGTAGTAATGTTCATCCCCCCGGTGTTCAGGATTTTCCAGTTCTGCATAACTAGGCGTTTTATATGGTGAGAGGCCGTATTGAAGGTAGACACAAAAACTGACTTGTTCATTTTAGGTCTAACATTTTTCGTGAGTAATGACTCTCGATTGGCATTAAGGGTCCTTTTCTTGGCCTTTTTGATTACTTTTAATGGGTAACCTCGTTGTCGCAGTTTTCCAGTCAGAACCTCTGATTCGGCCACAAAATCCTGCCTCTCCGAATAATTCCGACGGATACGGAAGAATTGTCCCACTGGTAGATTCTCTCGCAGGGAGCGAGGATGGAAGCTCCCAAAATCCAGTAGGGAATTCTTGTCCGTCGGTTTGTGGAAGACTTTGGTCTTCAAAGTACCGTTGGAGGGTTCAATCACCAGGTCCAAGAAGGGTAAATGGGTCTTAGTGACTGTATAAGTGAAATGGAGGAACGGATTCTGGGCGTTGAACCACTCCAAAAAGTGGTCAACAGATGTTCTCTCGCCCCTCCAGATCACTAGAACGTCATCAATGTAGCGACGCCATAATCGCAGGTTGGTCGCCAATGGGCCAGTGGCATCGAGGATTGACATTTGCTCGAAGGCCCCAACGTATAGCCCTGCTAAACTTGGGGCAAAGACACTCCCCATGGAGGTCCCGTGGGTTTGGAAATATAGTGACCCCTCAAATTCAAAGAAATTCCTGGTCAAGGCCATTTCGGCCAGATGTAAAATGAAAGTCTGTGGTGTTTCATATGGCCACTCCCGTTCAAAAAGTAATGTTTCTAAGACCCTGAGGGTTTCCCGTTGCGGAATATTTGTATATAGGGCTTCGATGTCAAGCCCTATCAGGAATTCCTCCTCAGGGTTGAACGGTATCTCTTTCAGTAAATTCAACACATCTAGTGTGTCCCTAAGGTAGGTGGGTAGTTTCTGGACCATAGGTTTTAAATAAAAGTCACAGAACTCCGAAAGGGGTTCCAGCAGGGACCCCATCCCAGAGACAATTGGCCTCCCGGGAGGGGGTCGCACTGCTTTATGGATCTTTGGTAAGATGTAGAAGTACGGAGTCCTTGGTTATTTTGTACAAGGAACTCCGCTTCTTGCTGTGTGATCCAATCATTCGCCTTGGCCTCCTCTACCATAATGACAATTTCTGTGGTGATCTCCTCCGTGGGGGTCTTGTCTTAATTTCTGATACGTCCGTGGGTCGGCCAGGAGGCGCAAACATTCACCACGATAGACCTCAATGTTCCTGATTACAGTCGCCCCGCCCTTGTCTGCGGGCTTCAAAATAATTTCTTTGTTTGACCCCAAAGACTTAAGTGCCGCCTTTTCCCGATTCGAGAGGTTGGAGAAGTGACCTGAGTTAGCCAGATTTATTGATTCCAAATCATGGACCACTGCTGCCTCAAAAGCCGCAATCTGTGGTGGAAGGACTGCCAGTTGTGGTGTGAATGATGACTTAGGGCGAAATGGTGTGTCACCCCTATGTCTATCCAAAGAGTCTTGGTTCTCAAAAAAGACTTTCAATCTTACATTGCGGAAAAAGACCGCTAGATCCTGTCTAATTTTGAATAGATCAGGATAATTCGTAGGGACAAAACCCAGTCCCTTATTGAGAATCTGCTCCTGAAGGTCAGTCAAAGGGTGAGAAGACAAGTTTACTACTAGTGATTGTCTCGGCTCGTGCTCGGTGTGGTTCCTTGCGCCATGCTCCTGGTGATCCGTTGGGTGATCTCCAGGTCCTGGTCGGACCAGTGGACTCTCGCTGGTGTTTTCTGCTTGCCACGTCCCCTCCCGCGGCCTCCCCCTAAAAAAGGCCCCTGAAAGTTTTGGAACTGAGCATTCTGGAATTCAGGGTTCTGGAACCGTTGGTCCCCGTATGCTTGATTATGGTACTGTCCCGCTGGGGGATAACCCATCATAGGACAATTAAAGGCTTGGTTGGGATATTGTTGGAAAGGTTGTTGGAAAAATTGGGGTCTTGGGCCCCTCCAATTCCCACGACCTCGTCCTCTTCTCTTAGGATGAGACTCATTGTCACTACCCTCATTCGAACTGCTGGTGGTATATTGGCGAGGGGTGCCTTGTTGGTTGTTCTTGTTACCTTCCGCCATTTTTTGTTTGGCGTACTCCTCAGATGTGTATGGGTATGCTTTTTCCCTTGAGAAATTCTTCAAATCTTTTTGTAATTTGGAGATTTTTGAATGTATCAAGTGGTCCCTATACTCCGCCAGTTGAGTATTAACCTGGTCTAATTTGTGGTCGAATGTTGCCATGACGATATCTGTTTGTAAACCCGTTTCAGTCGTCTGTATTTTAATTAGCAGAGCATCCGCCAACCGTTTTGCCGTCCGAATGATTAACACGAGCCAGTTTGTACATGAATCCAATGTACTAACTCTAATTACAAATGCGTGTGCAGAGCTTCTTCTATGTTGAGAAATCCCAGATTTTTGGTGTTCATTTCAATAATGTATCTCGACTCCAATTGTCTGATCTTTCTTTCCTTGTCACCATCTTGTCTGTTTCCAAGTACTACATCCAATTCACAGTATGTCAATCCTGTTCACTTCTCCATTGTGATGTTCCTCTAAGTGTCGGGCTAACGCATATGTCCTATTGTTATTTTTGATGGCTCTGAGGTGCTACCGAATTTTTTATGCACTGCTAAGATGGTACTCCCAATATAAGCTAGATGGCATGGTCACTTGAGCATGTAAATAGCATATTCAGTTTTGAAATTATACTGCTCCTTAACCCTTTCGATGCTCATGACGAGCTCAGCTCGTCATGATGCACAGTTGAGCTGTGCTGATGACGAGCTGAGCTCGTCATAAATAAAGTAAAAAAGCAATTTCCTGCACAGGAGGGGGAAAACACCTAGCAGCCAAGGTGTTAAAGTGTTTGACACATGCTGTCAATGGTGAGGTGTATTGTGTAGTGTTTTTGCCATGTTGACAGGCTTTACACTTTTTACTTGGGAGCCATGTCTGTTTGATCATTTTTCACTTTGTACTTTCTCATGCCTCTGGCTCATGTGAAGGTGATGCCTGATCTATGTGAAGCCACTTTGCCCACTATGGGGTCGTTCTTGATCAAGTGCCTATATTTTTGCATGATTACTTTTATTGCTTGTTCTTGCTTGTTATAGGTGGTAATGAGTCTGAAGTGTGGATCCATTGACTTATGTTTCTGTTTATTTCCTCTCTTCAATAAAATATTTTCCCAAGGCTTGGATTTAACCTTGACAACAGCATTTTCAATATATTTATTTATATATCACCTCACTCTGAATCTGGCACTGAGGTCATTGACTGCATTCTCACTCCTCTGTTTCCTCACTGCAGTTACGCCTGATTCTAAAGCATTCTCCTATGGGATGCTTCTGATGAAATTATGTGGATAAAAATGAATGTAACACAGCATTGCCTGCTGTCGGTTTCCTATACAATTTTGCTTCAAGCCTGTTTCCTTTGGTGTAAATCGTGTAGTCTAAAAAATTGACCTCATTCTTACTCAACGTGCTTGTAAAATGTAAATTGAGGTAATCGATTTTAATTTTGCCCAAAAACATTCTGGCACTCTTTTCTGTGCCCTTCCACAAAATAAATAAATAATTGAAAAATTGACTCCAGTGTATGAGATGCTCATTCCATTCTTCGCGGTATACAGCACGGACCACCTTCTCCTCCCACCAGCCCATATGCATATTCGCATAGCTGGTGCAAAGCAGGTGCCCATTGCCACAATGTATGTTGGAACAATTCCCCATTAAACATAAAAAAGTTCAGGGTGAGGCATCTCTCTATCATGATAACAGCATTTTGGTGTGTTGCCAAAGATTAAGTGGTCTTGGGCCCAAGAAATGACTCACTGCTCTCATCCCATCTTGATGTTTTGCTAGTATATTGTGTAGTGACTTCTACTGTAAGTAGGATGTAATTCTCTGCACATGGGAGCTTGTAAATCCTTTGCAGGAAATCTCCCATATCCTAAATATAGGAGGAGAGACTCCTCACGTAGTCCCCAGGAAGTGGTCAACTTATTTAGACATACTTTCAAAGCCCAATGGCAGAAATGAGGGGACACCCTGGGGGTTGTCTCTGCTGTTGTGAATTCCGGGTATCAGGTATAATACTGGTGTAAGCAGATAATCTATTTTCAAAAACTGATACTCTTCATGCCTTAAGAAGTCATGTTCCCTCCAGATCTTTAATTCTGTTTGGAATTCAGCTATAACAGTCTCCATTACTTGTTTGGTGGCTCTACGGCAACAATTCATATTAATGAATTGCTTATAGACCTCTGCCATATATTTGTCTTTGGCCCATATTACAATATTACCCCCTTTATCGGAGTTCTTGATAAAACAGTCGGATTTTTGCTGCAATTTATTGATCAAATCCTTGTTGTTTCTTTTTCTTTGATTGTACTCACGTTTTATATCACTGTCACTATAGAAAATTCTGAATTCATTAATGACAAGGTCCCTAAAAATGTCTATGGCGTCACGAGCCATTGCTGGCAGAAATTTAGACTTTGCTTTAAAATTTGTTGGTACATCTCCATAGACATCAAACCCTTCAGGGACGGCCTGTGCAGGTAAGACCGGTGTGGCAGCAGGAAGGAGATAGTCGACATGCGATGATGAGTGGAAATAAAAATGCAAAAAAAGAAAAACACTTACCTTGCGCTCATCACATCACTGAATCGGCGATGCAGTGAGCACAAGGTGTTTTTCTTTTTTTTATTGTATTTTCCCTCCTCATCATAAATAACGAATGTCCCTCTCCCCCAGCCCCACCGCCCCAACTCTTTTACCTGCACTGCCCATCCCTGAAGTCCTTGTTCATTGATCAGTACATCCTCGCTCATTGGATTCTATATTTCAATGTTGCCATTCTCCAAATCTGACAGTTCTAACATTAAATTCACGTCTTCTACTTGGAGGGCACTTTGGTTGTCCGCTGGTCTTCCCTCAACTACCGGTTTGTTTTTACTAGGTTGAGTCAGGAAAATTTGATAAATATTATTAGCATGAAAAATATCTAGACAGATTTGTGCATAAATCATGTTTTGATTTGGACAGAATGAAAGTCCCAATTTAAGCAAGTCAATTTCCTTGGTCTATAGTTCAGAATCAGTTAGATTGATGATAGAATTTTCACCTTCATTTGCAGATTCTCCTACTTTTGACTGGTTTCGTAGCTTTTTCCTTGACTTGGCCAGACTTTCCAAATTCTCCTTCGCCTCGTATGCCTTTTCCTCTTTGTGGCTTTGGATTTTACTGATATTGTCGTGGGCAGAGGTTGAGCCAGCTGTATTGCTGCAAGAATCCAATTTTTCTATTACTGATGGAATTACACTTGTCTGTGCTGAGCTTCTTCCTTAGTCAATGTCAGTATCAACTTCTGAACTAACTAAACTGCTGTGCTCAGAGTGAATTTCTTGTCTCAATCTGCCAGTCTCGGAAATGGTGATAAATGGGGCATGCTTACTACAAAATTTGTGATGTTTAGGGAGGAGTAGGGAGTTTGGGAGTAGTAATGAGGGGTTAAAAGATCGTGAAGGAGGAATGTAGGGCGGGACAGACACCCACCCACAAAAGAGTAAGCCCTCTACTTTTCACAGTATGCACTTCTAAATCGACAGCAGATAAAAAGGTCCCAAAAGAGTAGTAAATGCACTCCAGCTTCGACCTGGAGGAAGTTCAGCACCACACATGGCCATCCATAGGTACTACAACACCCTCCCATAGACAGTAATGGAGGCAGGGTCTTAAAACTGAACCCCATAGTGAATTATGTTACATAAAATGTAACTCATTTTATTTTTCTGTCTGTCTATCTCTCTATTTATTTATCTATCTATCCATCTATCTAGATTTAGACTAATGTAAACATATTCTAAATGATATAGTAATATTTAATTATATCAAATGTATTTAATAACTTTTTACTTTTAAAATAAAATGTATTTCATTTTTAAACATGTTTGAAAATATTTGTTATTAATATTAGTTCTTGTATAGATAGTAAATAAATGTTAAAATTTAACTATATGGCGAACATATTTATGAATAATACTTAAATATATTTTAAATAATTAAATGCTTTAAAATTGTTTATTTAATCTACAATTAACCCCTCGGCCACGGCGGTAATTCCGCCGCGGTGCTAGGGGGGAAGGGGGGCCGGGCGGCGCCGCCATGCTCGTGACGGAACCACTCCATCACGAGCCGCGGTGGCGCTGTGCTTGTGACGGAATGGTTCCGTCACGGCCCGCCCGCTCAATGGAACGCTCAGCGCAGGTGTGAAATCAGCGGCCGGGCCGTGACAGAACCATTCCGTCACCAGCACAGCACCAGCGTGGCTCATGACGGAATGGTTCCGTCACGAGCATGCAAGGGGTTAAGTTAAGCATATATCATTTCATTTAATGTGTCCTGGTTTAGAATAAATGCATACATTTATTTCACATTGATATATAGCATAAAGGTATTTTTAATAATGTTTTTCCAAGCTCAATACATTTTAAACTCTTCCCTGTGTTTTACCATTAGAGCGATATCCACCCCAGTGGCAGAGCTCCACACCACAAGTAGAGATCTTATCCGGTAATGAGATCTCTGCCAAGTGTGCAGAATTGTATAATATAATCAGAATGTTACTATTAGTAATGTTAAGATAGTTTATTAAGCTCCACCTCTGGTATCTAGATGTGGAGACATAAGTCTCCATCTTTTAGTAAATATACAATTTAAAATGGTGAATAGCCAAAAGTAGTAAACTTACTCAAAAGTGTAGAAGTAAATTTACATGAGCAGATGTACTCACATGCAAGTTTACCTTTGTGAATAGGCCGTGTGTATCAAATGTCCATAAACTCAGTAAATGTAATAAATATAATAAATATTATGTGTTATTTAACAATTATAAAAATATTTAAATATTAACAGCAATTGAAACATAAATCCTCATTATAGGTTAAATATATATTCAAACGAGCATTGGCAATGAAATTAAAGAAAAAAGGTGGGGTGACACAGCCATTACTGCCCTCCATGGTATTCTACAGGCAGGCACATGCCTACAAAATGACGCTGGTGCCATTTTTTTTGTATTTACAGATCTAAGATGACAGACCACACTTTAATCAGTAAATACAATATCAGCCAATGTATTACGTAAAACCAACAGGTGAGCTGTGAGGATGGGGAAGCAGCAACATTGAGAGCATAGGGGGTATTTCAGTGGGGAAGCAGCACCCAAGAGAAATAGCACATGCGCCACCACATTTAGTACTGAAAGAAAAATCCCTGACCGTAATCAGTTAAGGGATGCCAGCAGTCCATTCAAAAGGTTGTAAAAGAAGCTATGATCCAATGGAAAGGCAAATCAAGAAAAGGAAAGAAAGCCATTATAAAAGAATCAAGATATTAAACAGAAAGCCAACAACTGGTAAGCAGTGGGCTCGCCCAGATACCACTATGTAAGTTTAGGTACTGTCCATAAAGCGTCTTTTCGACAACAGATCACCAAAAGCAGACTGTAGGCAAGATTTAATACCTGCCCACTACATCTCTTTCACACTGGAGTACAGATCTCTCTCTACCACTTTATTCTTGATGTCTTTAAGTACGACTTCAATCATTTGGAATGTTTCTTGAACCACAAGCAACATTTTCTCTTCGGTTTCTATAAAAAAACACACAAACTTTAAGTCATTTGGTATTTAACTGTGAATTGCATCATATAATGTTTCCACAAGTGTTTTGCTATCCCACCCGCTGAAAAGCACTTAGCATATGACCTCTTTCATGAAGAATGTGTTTCTTGCTTGTTTCACCACAGTTACGTTGCCAGGCCCATTAAGAAGAATGACACACTTGTGGAAATTGAGATAAATAGCATTGCTTCCAGGTGAGGTCTTTGAAACATACTAAATGATATTAAATTGTTAGTTCACTCAACTTTGGTGTCAGCTATACTGAAATAGCTTATTTAAGTGTAGACTGTGAAATAGTAAAAGAAACAGTATTTGAATGAGTGCACCCTTCTGGCACAGGGAAGAGAGGGTGCACCGGAGCCAGACATTGGGGGAGGAGTCCCTGGGAGGGGAGCTGCTGGTGCTGGGCTGTTAGGGGAGCCTGTTTCGAGCCCCCGCTGTGGTTCACAGCTGGTTCCTTATTTTCTATGCCTGGTTGAATGTCTGATGCAGGATACATTGGAGGGTTTAGAGAACTTGCCCTGGACCGTGGGTACTCACAAACATTTTCCCAGGGGCTGCAAAATTTGGTCTATGATGTGACCGAGGGTGACACTGATGCCAGCGGGGAGTGTAAAGTGGGTGTAGGGGAAACAAAGCATGTCTATCTAGTGGCTCTGTTTACAAATGAAGGTGTTCCTAAAGTTAAGGGCTTAATTACTACCTTTCCCTGACTGCAATTAACCTTTAAGTGAGTGTTTGCTGTATATTTAACATTTTTTTTTCATGTTAGTGCTGAGTCGAGTAAACGGCAGCCCAGTGCTGCTGCTGCCCATGGAGCCGCATGTAAAGGGCCGGAGGGCCGCAAGCCGCCCCCAAGCCGTACTTTGAGTATCACTGCCCTGGACTATACAATCCAGCTTCTAAAGCTGCAGGAGAATGCGCTGGTTTAAGGCAAAATGGGCATGCAGTCAAGATTTCCGAGTGTTGGTGCAAAGATGGGCCGGCCTTCAAGAATTCCAAATGATGGTGCAGATCTGGGTGTACTGGGGATCAGTGAGACATGCAAATCGGAACAAGCAGGAAGGATTATTGAGTGATGCTGAAAATCCAAACATGCATTTATGAATAATGAGAAATTTTGCAAAGATGAACATACAGTTAGCATTACAGAGTGATGGGACACATATAAACTTGCCCAAAGGATTACTGAGCAATGTGGCATATCTTAGAATTCAGTAAGGGAGGAATAGCACAAATCTTGGCACGCAGTTACGATTTAATTAATAATGTTGCAAGCCTGGTAAACAGTCATGATTTCTGAATGTTGGGGCATGTACTAGCATGCTTTGATTATTACTGAGTGATTGGGTAAATCTGAAAAGATACTAATTATTACTGATTGTTGGGGGAAAATTACATACACACTAAAATGATTGTTTGATACAAATGTGTACATACAATAAAGATTAATGAATAATGCTGAAGATGTGAACATGTAGCCAGGACTTCTATGTGATAGTGCGAATCATGGCTGGCACACAGATTTCTAAGGGCAATCTGGAACATGTTTTCAATATTAATGAGTTAGGGTGCAAATTCGAGCATGCAGTAATGATTACTGAGTAATGGGGCAGCCAGACCCCGTCACCATCGCAACTCAACTTCTTATCACAGCTAAAGAATGAACCCTGACCTCATGGGCCTCCATCTCCACTGTCAAAATCATTGATACCTTTAAGACCATTTACTTGGGGCCACATTTGGCACTTGCCCCTACTACGCCTTCACCAAAGGACTTCTACCGATCAGCCAAGCAGTAACATACCTTCTCAAAGCCTCCATTGACTCAGTCACTTTTCTGGACACCTAGACACATGCCACTGACAGCTATACACTTGCCACTGACACCTAGACACATGCCCCTGCTCAAGAAAAGATCCGCTGACCAAGCCATGATTTCCAACTACAGACCCATCTCCCTTCTACAATACCTAGCAAAGATTTTAGAGAAACTAAACAACCCACATCTCACTGACACCTCAGCAGCCATGAGCTCCTTGACACCAGGCAGTTTGGATTCAGGCCCAGTCACAGTACAGCAACATCACTCATTTCAGCCACAAACGACATCTGCATGCTCCTTGACAGAGGACTCATGGCAGCCGTCATTCTCCTGGACCTTTCTGCAGCATTTGACATGGTCTCACACCCTACCCAGATATATATTCATACCTACATGTGCAAGATTGGCATCCAAGGATCCTCTCTCTGCTGGATCTGCTCCATAGGATAGCACACAGGCTGTCAGCCTGGCACCTTATTCCACGGAAGCCTGCAAGCTCCTCTGTGGAAGGTTGATGGCTAAGCTCCACTGTTTTAAATGCATGCATT
The DNA here is from genome assembly GCF_964263255.1 of Lissotriton vulgaris. Classification (NCBI taxonomy): domain Eukaryota; kingdom Metazoa; phylum Chordata; class Amphibia; order Caudata; family Salamandridae; genus Lissotriton; species Lissotriton vulgaris. The sequence continues at coordinate 491,719,686 of NC_141697.1, read as the reverse complement.
ATCCCTCTGGCCAACGTCATCTGTACACACAACATCAACATCCTCTCCTACCCTGATGACATGCAACTCATACTCTCCATCTCAGATAAGACCCACAACACATGAAACAAGTTCATTGCCTGCAAGATCAAAGTTGCTAAATGCCAACTGCCTCAAGCTCAATGCTGACAAGAAAAAAGTAGTGATCTCTGGTAATAACAACTCACCGTGGAACTCCAACTTGTAGGCGGACAAAATTGGACCGATTCCCAGCACCCACACCAGGAATCTTCACTGGATCCTGCTTCAACAGCCTGAAGATGCTGAGGAACATCATCCAATGGCTCCCAAGCACCGCTAGAAAAACTGTCACTCACGCCCTAGTTAACAGAAAGTTGGACTATGGGAACACACTCTTCACTGGGATCACCAAACAACTCCCTAGGAGACTACAAATCATCCAGAACTTGGCAGGCAAACTCATCCTCAACCCCCCACACAGAATTCACATCAAAAACACACCTTAGGGAGCTCTACTGGCCCCCCAATACACAAACAAGCTCAACTCACACTCTTCACCCACACATTCAAGGCACTACACAACTTAGGCCTCACCTCATTGGCATTTTAATAACAAAATTAGTGAAACCTATCTACATTCATTCAACACATTCACCCTTTTTTGAGTCCTCGCTCATCCATCCAACTGTTGACTTACACATATTCATCCACTCTCGCATACAAATTCTGGTGAGCAATGAGGTCATTGCCAGGGAAATATAATATTTAACTACTGATTCTGCAGGTGATTGCTCATTGCTAAGGGGACATCCAGGGTCCCACATGTAATCCCTATTAGCTTCTCACCTTAGAGTTACCAGTACCTCCAGCAGGTCTTAATCCGGGCCATTTCAGTGCTTGCGGCTGAAGGGTTGCACCATGTGGGGCTTCTATTCATTTCATTGTTGTGTATTCCTGTGAGGCCATCATTTTACATACCCGACCTCCAGTATACGTATCTCCAAGGGAGGAATGGGGTGAAGTTCCCAGAGCTCACACAGGGTCCTCTTAGTAAGATGCATGGAGTTCCAGAGGGATGTCTTCCTCACATAGTCTAACAGGGGCACAGTACGGCAACTGACTGATGCAAAATCTGTACCAAAGCGTTTGCAATGCAATAGGTCTCCCATTTGCGAAAGTTAGAGCTATTGGTGTTGTAGTTGGTAATGTCTTTTACAAATGTGTTTTAGTTTGGATTAGTGTGGATGTGTGTGGTGTGTAGTGGAATCATGTTGATTGTATTTCTTTAATAAAGGAGCGATGACGCTAAGGTGGATGTTGGATGGGTGAGAGGAAAGATGAGGTAATTGATAGATGGATGGAGAGGAGGATGACCAGTGGGCGGATTAATGCTTTTCTAGCCGTTTGTGATTGTGAAGGGGGTTGTTGAATCCTCAGGTACATAAGATGGAGGAAACAGATGGATAAATTGCTGGAATAGTTTATTCCAATAGAAAATTACATCTATATAAACATGCCAATAATGTGCAGGCAGGAGGCACAGCCAATGCTGCCGTCCGGTGAAGCCATCCAAATGGAATGCCACTTTGAAGGATGTAAGTCTTTACAACGCATACTTTACAACGCCTACCTTTACAATGCATTTTTACACCGCAACATCCATTACAACGCATTCCATTACAAAGCATGCCATTTTTACAAGGAATTCTTTTAAACTACCTTTACAACGCATTCCACTACAACGCATACTACATTTACAACGCATACCATTACAACGCATACCATTACATAGCATGTATGGTAAGTATTGGATAGTGTAGGGGTAAAAATTACTATTCTAACTCCAGGGGGTGCAACAGTAGGGTAAGTATTGGATAGTGTAGGGGTAAAAATTACTATTCTAACTCCAGGGGGTGCAACAGTAGGGTAAGTGTTGGATAGTGTAGGTATGCGTTGTAATGGTATGCTTTGTAATGACTGCGTTGTAATGACCTGCGTTGTAGTGGTATGCGTTGTAGTGACATGCGTTGTAATGGTTGCGTTGTAATGGCATGCGTTGTAATGGATGTTGCGTTGTAAACGTTTCGTTGTAAAGGTAGTGCGTTGTAAAGGTTGTGTTGTAAGTGTTGTTTCCCCACTTGAACAACAGCAGAAATCAGGGCAACAAAACATAATGGCTATATTTTAAACAAAAAATAAATACCCACCATGAGAAGGAGATAAATATCGATAAAAACGTACATTATTTGTTAGAACTGATAACAGAAGCAGAACTCCCTGTTACTGTATGTGTCCAAACGCTGGAAGCACACTCGGAAGTGCTAAGAGAAACAGCTCGACCCACAATGCTTATTGATATTAAAGACCGAGTAAGATGTTCTGTATTTGGTATTAGACTACAATAATCTGCGGCATCACAAGCAGATTCCAATATTTCTAGTCTGAGGTAGATAGTACAAATAAAGTCACTCTATGTACCTGCAATATGTACAATATTTAGAATAAAAGTGTGCTGCCATTCTGCCTAGTTTTACAAGCAAATCGTAGAGAAACGTTGAATTAGTAGACTTCAGCACAGAGACACTGCAATATGCTATCAAGCCTTGGTGATTTATACCGCTACTAATAATACTAGTTTGCTGTTATATAGCGGTTATAACACTACAAAGTGACACCCAATATGTGGTACTCACCATTTGTTCTTGGGAATGGCTGGCGGGCCCCTGGGATTATTTTGAAAAGAGCTGTAGCACCGGGCTCAGTGCTGATTGACAATAAAGTAGTGCGCAACTCTAGACACTTTATAACATAATATACAATATACAAACCAATTTAGAAAAATATTTTTGATTTTATTAGTCTTATCGTGTTTTTTGTTGGTAAATAATTACACATTACTACCTATATTACACTAATAGATCCAACTGCAAACTTGTTTAGAATTCACAGTTAAACAGCATATTATATTTATCACATTTTATGTTGTTTGGACACAATATACAGCAAAATTGTTATTATATGGAAAAAAACACTGGTAGTGATTTGAAGAATACCACCAACACGTTTTGGCAAATGCCTTCTTCAGGATTTTTCTTTACCAGTAAATACTAAAAAGTTAAAATAATATGTCATCTAGAGTTTGAACGCACTGTTGCAATGTATTTATTAACATGTCAATATTATGAACAATACTGATAATTATAAGCTACGGTCTGAAAAATGAAAATGAACAACACTGTGACTTATCCAAGTGAGGTGAATAACCATACGCTATCTGATAACAAAGTGACTTGTGCTACACAATATATTACAAAGTTCTTGTGAAACACGTAACACATAAAAAATATATACATCTCACCCAGGATTTAAAAAACGTACTGAAATCACGCAAGTGTTACCTATCAACAGGTCTTAATAGTTTTTCCAATTTCTCTACTTAGATATTATCATCCCTGTTATCTAATTTGCTTAAGTCCTCCTTATATCTTAAGAGGTTTCTGGCTGACTGGTATTCCCATACTACAAGATTACAATATAGGCTACCGGTACTGTTTTCTTTGGAGATATTTTCCGTGCCGTCCCTTCCTCACTTGTCAGGTTATATACTGAGATTGACCGCTCTAATCAGCATCAAATAGAGAATAGAAAGGCATATTTATATAATTTTTATGGTACCAAGGTTACTGAATTCTAATACCTTTGGTGCATTGCTATCTAATGATAGACTCGATAGAGATTTATATCTTTCGACATGAGTAGATATTATCAGGCTCCTATATCGTGACAGAAGTATATTCTCTTTACTTTTGGAGCAGTATATATGATCCATGATGAAATTCAACATATTCATCCTGACTGCAAACGCCAATTGCATTCCATAGGACTTCACTGGCTAGAAGATGATTAGCTATACAGTATACAGTTACTCCTATACTTGTTAACTATCACTTTTTTATTACCTTTTGGTTCCCTTTGTACGTCTGGATTGTGTTTCTTCACTATTCCTAACAATCGAAAGTCTGGTATATATCTTCTGAAACAGGAATAAATTGATGGTTACTCTTCTAATGTTATATAAACAATTTAAATTCAATCCTTTTGGATCTGAGCGCCGCCTTCGATAAGGTGGATCACCGTTTACTAGGTAAAAGGCTAGCCAATATTGGGATACAGGACAACGCTCTCAAATGGTTACAATCTTTCTTGAATAGGAGAACATTCCAAGTTCAAGAAAACTCCACCCGTTCTGCAGCCTTGAACTTGGAATGTGGGGTTCCCCAGAGTTCGGCCTTAAGTCTGACCCTTTTCAATGTATATATGGAACCCCTTGCAGACATTGTACAAGAATTCGGTATATCTATGACCTCTTACGCCGACAATATCCAATTAGTGATATCATTAGACCCAAGAAACAACACAGACGGAGAGAAGTTATCACCATGCTTGCTAAAAGTTAAAGAATGGATGACAAAAAGCTGCCTAAAGCTAAATGGCGAAAAAAATGAGATCCTATACCTAGGAAACAAACTGACACCCAGCCCAAGATTTACATGGCCTGAGAGCCTAGGGAAACTACCGCTAGCAGCAGACACTATTGAAAGACTAACCTTTTGGTTAGAATCCGACCTATCCAAGCGGACTCAAGCTACCAAAACAGCAGCTATTTGCTTTGGGTTACTGAGAAGCATCAGGAAAATCCGGGACAGATTGCCAATTCACTTAAGGAAGACAGTGATCCATTCTCTTGTCACCTCTCGTATGGACTATGGAAACTCACTATTCCTCGGGTCTCCTAAAGATGTCACACGGAAGCTGCAGACAGTACAACACACAGCTGCTAAACTACAGGGTAGCACCCCCAATAGGGAACCGGTAAAAAAACAACTAGCTAAGTTACATTGGCTCCCAATAAAGGCAAGAATAAAATTTAAAACCCTAATCCTCACACACAGAGCATGGCATGACAAAGGCCCAGCTAAAATTAAGAAACTTATTCAGCCGTACATACCACCTAGACAGCTCCGTTCCAGTTCAGCTAATCACCTAATACAAACTAAGGTCAAAAGAGCAAGATGGGTGGGAGAGCCTTCTCACACCTAGCTCCCAAACTCTGGAACTCCCTTCCGTCGGAATTTAAAGACATCGACAATGAACTGCAATTTAGAAAGCAAATAAAGACCTCGCAGTTCAAGCAATATCTGTGAGCCCACCCTCTACGCCTGTTAACTGATCACTAGCGCTGGGAAGCCCAAGGGCAGCCATCGCTTTATAAATCCTAGTAATAGTAAACATAATCATAATAATAATAATAATAATAATAATAATAATAATCATAATATTAATCCTGCAATGTCTATATACTAACCTAACATGAGCAAAAGCTCATCAGCAATGCGATTTTCCTAATGTCTTGGCCCACAAGTGAGCAGAACTATTTAATGAGCTTCAAGAATACTGTACACTACACAGGGAAAAGAAAACAAGGATAACCATAGGTCAGACCAGGTTTGATTTATGACTAATCCAAAGATATTTTAACTGTGATAAATAAAGAAATATAATTCACCTGAATTTACATGTGTTACCATTTTCTAATCCTGTAGTCGTTCCAAGGTTGAAATTTAGTCACTTGAGGGACCCTCCATGTTTCCCTATTTTTATGATGAAGACCACTTCGGATGAAATACATAGAAAACGGGGTTTCAGCCCAGAATAAAAATCGGACATTTATAAAAGTTGCTCCATTCTTTTGTTTATATTTTCTAGGCTAAGCATATTGGGCCTCTTTGTAATTCCTACTTCCTAATTGAGGTTTCACAATTCTCTGTTGTGATTTACATAATTGTGAACAACCAATAAACTTGTCATTTGGAATCTTAAAATGATATACCCAAGACACACAATCTCATATAATTGATGACAGCGCTTTGCATATAGCTACAGTCGCGATTGGTAGAGCTCAATAGCCGTGACATAAGGGGGCTTGTTTTTAATACGAATTACATAGTGGGTCCACGTGCTGGTGCATAAAACATATTTTCAACCAATTTGCCGTATAGTTAACCCGGGATCTAAATTATAACATGTGGGTGACTGAACACTATTTTACGAGTCCTCTCACCTAAGACACACAATCTCATATAATTGATGATGTCGCTTTCGCAAATAACCACAGGCGCGATCTGTAGATCTCAATAGCCGTGACATAAAGTGACTTGTTTTTAATAAGTTTTACACCATGGGTCCACATACTGGTGCATAAAACATATTTTCAACTGATTTGCCGTATAGATAACCCAGGATCTGAATTATAACATGTGGGTGACTTAACACTATTTTACGAGTCCTCTCACCCAAGACACACAATCTCATATAATTGATGATGTCGCTTTCGCATATAACCACAGGCGCGAGCTGTAGATCTCAATAGCCGTGACATAAAGTGACTTGTTTTTAATAAGTATTACACCGTGGGTCCACATACTAGTGCATAAAACATATTTTCAACTGATTTGCCATATAGATAACCCAGGATCTGAATTATAACATGTGGGTGACTTAACACTATTATACGAGTCCTCCTGCCCTAGTGGGGTAATTTGTGGCTTACTGTTTGTATGGCATTCTTTGTTACCTCTCTGGCCGGCTACTCCGTCTAGCACGACTTCCCGCTCTGTCTTCCGGATTAAATATTATCTTGGGATCCTAACTAGCGCCATGACGTCGGTCATGCCCCTCTGTATCGCGCTTGTGAAATTTGTTATTACCGATCTCTGAAATATATATTTATATGACACTATCACACATGCCTATATTATGTATAATTAAGGGCCCTTTATAAAAAATTGTTGATCTTGCCATTTATTTACATACTGACACTTGCTTTAGCGGCTATTTTAATTATCCAGCTCATTTTTATGCCTTCTACAGGTCACTGTAACCAAGGCAGCCATACTGTTGTTTAGTTCCTATATTCCCAATAGGCTCTGCGAATTGGAATAATATATCCTATAGATTTGACGTAGGACTTAGGTCGACTAGGTCTCTATCGAATATATTTCAGACTTAATTGTGAGTGCCAGCTAGCTCAGAGGTCACTAGAAACTTTCTCGAATACACAAGAAGGGATTAATTTCTGACAACTGCATAAACATGACAACTTTGTTTCCCCAAGAATAAAACTGATCTTCAGAGTCGTGGAAACAATATACAAGATATTTTACTCAGTCAATTGTGCATGCTTTGTTTCATCAGAGGTGCAGAGAAATAGAGAGACGGGCGTTTTCAATAAAAGGGTTTATTGAACAGTCTTCTTTCTCATGCAAGTAAAGTGCACTGCTATAATCGTAACACTGGTTGCAAAGTATAATGCGTACAGTAAGAAGAGTATTATGCAATAATACTGTAAAAGCATTGTGTGGTTTCTAAACCATAGACAAATACATACATAAATAACAAAGGCTAAAAGTACTCAACTGGTGCTTCTAAAATACGCCTACCCCAATGTACCTACCCTAAGTCTAGTACGAGGGAAGAAGTAAGTGAGGTGTAGCATAGGTTTAGTTTTTATTTGCCAAGAATCTAACCAAGATTTCTCTTAGGGTCTAATCAGCTCCGTACCTTGGTTTTAGAATGAAGGAGGTCTGGTATCTTTGTCCCGGGACTCGATTTCCCAACACCCCGCGAGGGGAGCTTGAAAACACTGGAGCTGGATTTTTGCTAGGAGAAATGCAGCCTCTTGATCAGTGCATCAGCTGGAGGATCGGCTTCCTTCGGCACTTGCTGTAGCGAGCTGTGTCGGGCAAGTAGATAGTCAAGCTGCTCCGAACCACTGTGTGTTTGCTAGGGCATGTGTAGGCATATTCATACCTTGAAGGTGCCTAGTTTAACGTAAAGTTGGACATAATAACGTCATCAAAGAACCCCAAGGGAACAGTAGTTCTTTGAAAACTCCATGATTTCTAGGACAAATCAATATTCAAGCAAGGGGATGTCCCTGACTGCTGAAGCCGAGTTTTCCAGGAAATCGTTGTGGCTTTTTAGAACTAGTGGAAGTAGCCATGCCTGTATTTGGACTGGATAAGTTATGTCTAAATATGGGTATGATTTCTATGTCTATATAAGGCCAATGTGAATTATACCTATATAAGGGCATGAATCGGTAAATTACGCTTGGATTCTAAAATGCTACAGAACAATACTAGACTACCTTACAACTTGTGTCTCTTTAATTAACGTTGTTATTAACGATCTCTAAAATATATTTATATATTTATGTGACACTGCCACACGTGCCTATATTGTGTATAATTATGGGCCCTTTATAAAAAATTTAGATCTTGCCATTTTTTTACATACTGACACTTGCTTTGGCGGCTATTTTGATTGACCAGCATTATTATGTGTTCTACAGATCATTTTAACCCAGGCCGCCATACTAGACTACCTTACAACTCGACTATCTTACAAATTGTGTCTCTATAAATAACGTTGTAAATGTAAGGCACACATGGGTATATAGACGTAGTCCGTAGGTCCACTGCGTGATCTATATTGGGTGATCCATCTGCCAACCCCACCGATATATATTGGCCTACTAAATTAACGCCGCCATAAATCTAACACAGTAAATGCCAATATTTTACATGGGCTACTGTATTCATAAGTCTTTGTATTTATTTAATCCCAATAGTATCTATCCAAGTATTTATGTGGGAACCCTAATGCATGGTATATACGACATGGGACCCGTTTGCCTAATTCTTTATTGATGGCAACGTCTGTTTTTTAGCATCATGGGGACATTTCATCTTACTTTATGAAAGGAACGTATACAAAGTTTAAAGTCCATCTTATCCGGTGTTTTCTAATTTCTACAAACTAGAGTCTTGTAATTGATTTTATTAGAAAAAGTAATCCTTATTTAGAAGAGGCCGGGAAATGTAAAGAGAACGGAAGGAACTCTTTCATCTCTATATGGTCAATCTCTTTTTGATAGCCTGATCTCAGGGTATCTCAAGATTAAGACTTTTGGGAGCAGATGTATCCCTAACGCTGTAATTCGCAAAAAAGCAGCGTTTTCTGAGAAAAAAAAATGGAAAATGCGATGTATCATGGAAATCGCATCGCAAATTTAAGGAATTGCAAAATTTGCGATTCCTTACTTTTGCGTCAGCATTTAAGGAATCGCAAATTACGATTCCTAAAATGCTATGTATGAAGCACCCAAGTTGTGCGAATTCCAATTAAGAAATCGCAAATTACCACCAACTTGTAGTTGGTGGTAATTTGCGATTTCTTTTACAAATGCACTTTTTGGCATTTGTGAAGGTGCCATGTGGCGCACATACATGGCCTTAGGGCATGTATGTGCGCCATATGCACACACATATCAATTTCAGGGGGTGCAGCAGGGTGTCCTTTGGACACCCCTGCACCCTTGAAATTATTCTCAATTTGCGATTACCAAATTGCGAATCGCAAATTGAGAATAACTTCCCATTCCTTCCTATGGGCCTCCTGGCCCATAGAAATGCATGGGAAAGTATTTCTTAATTGCGAATTCGCAAATTGTGAATTCGCAATTAAGGAATATCAAGAAATCGCTAAGAAATTGCAATTTTTTTGTTACATACCATTTGCGATTCTCAAATAGCGATTCTCAAAAAATCGCTATTTGAGAATCGCAAATAGGTATCTTGATACATCTGCCCCATGTTGATATTCCTAATACATAAATCCAGTAGACCTCTCTAGGTTTTCTGCTTTTGTCTATATGTAACCCTTCTCTCTGACTGATTCTTTCCAAGATGTACCATTGCATGTCTTCCGGAGCGTGTTTTGATTAACCATAGGGGGGACACCACAGGGGAGCCTTCTGAACTTGTGGGTAGCAGCAGTCTCTGCTTTCTATCTTGGGGACCTCGGACAGTCTCTAGCCCCCTTGCTGCTCCTTACAACATTATCACAGGAGCTACCTTACCGTCAAACAAGTAGAAGAGAAGCATGGGTAGTGTACTATGAGTGGGATTACAAATAAGGAGCTAAGGTTCCTTACATGGAATGTGAATGGTCTCCGGGTTAAAATGAGAAGATTATCAATATTGAAATACTTAGAAGATTCTCTTGCCCAGGTGATTATTATACAAGAGACGCATTTAACTGAAAATGAAAGTAAGGAGATTTTTAGTACTCAAAAGTGGATTGCTAATGCTATTTTTACATCTCAAGATTTGGTTACGAAAGGGGTGGCTATGTTGATTAGGAAAGGAGCTGATATAGTAGTTGAAAATAAATCAGTAGATAGAAGTGGCAGGTGGGTGATTGTTAAGTTAAGATTGGCAGGGGAAGCTCTTGTTATAGTTGGTTATTATGGCCCGAATGTTGATGATCCAACAATATTAGATAAAATCGAAGTGGAGTTATTGGAATTCTCAGGCAAAATAATTATGGCTGGAGACTTCAATACAGTATTAGATCGCAAGCTTGATAGAACTGGGAATGACAGGGCAATAGTAAAAAGCAAAATGACAGCAAAGTTGAGGTCAATTATGGCACAACAAGGGCTTTGTGATATTTGGAGACTGAAAGCTGCACAACAGACAGGATTTACTTTTTATAATAAAAAATACAAACATAGTTCTCGGATAGATTTTTTCTTGGTTGACACTAGGTTGAAAGAACGGGTCATGAAAGTGGAACATATAGGGGCACATCTATCAGATCATTCAGCTGTGAGTCTAAATCTAAGATTGGAAACAGATGAAATGAGCTCGGTCTGGAGATTAGATCAAACTATTTTAGTAGATGAAGAATTCTTAGAAGCTTTAAAAGATGAGCTACGAGTCTTCTTAGATGTGAATGTTGGATCAGCTAAGGAGGATATAGTATGGGAAACTTGTAAAGCGTTTATGAGAGGGAGACTGGGAGCTCAGGGGGCCAAGAAGCGGAGACTGTATCATAGCTTGGTTACTAATTTGGAAAAAGAAATCCGAAAATGCGAAAGCAGTCCACCTGCGCAGGGAGGTAATATTTCAGAAGAGGCAGTTAAGGATAAACTTTTAGATTTAAAAGTACAACTTACAGCAGTACTTGCTCAAAGAGTTAAAGAAAGATGGGAAGCTAGTCAGTTGGCACATTTTTCATATGGAGAAGGATGTGGCAAGTTACTAGCGTGGAAAGCCAAGAAAGATTTTATACGTAACCAAATTAAAGAGATTACGAAGGCGGATACAGGTGAAGTCATAACAGAGAGGAAACAAATTGTAGAAGCATTTTATGACCATTTTGTGAAGGTGTATACAGAGGATCTTTGTCCAAGTAAGCTAGAGATAGAAAACTGGCTACCTCTAGTGAAACCACTTTCAGAGGATTATATGTGGGAGTTAAATAAGGAAATCACTCGAGACGAGGTGATGAAAGTGATTAAGGAGAGTAAAAGAGGGGAAGCCCCTGGACCAGATGGCCTCCCAGGAGAAGTATACAAGGTGTTAGGAGACACAATCGCTCCTACATTATGTGACTTATATAATAAAATTTTTAGAGGGGAGGTAATAATACCAAGCTCATGGAATGAAGCAATTATTACTTTAATACTTAAACCAGGGAAATCACCAAGGAGTTTGGATGCCTATAGACCTATTTCACTTTTAAATTGTGATTATAAATTCTTCTCAAAAATTCTAGCTGACAGACTCGGTAAAATTATCCATAAATTGATCCACGAAGACCAAAGGGGTTTTATCAAGACGAGATACCTAAAAGAACTAACATACTCATTGATAGGAATGATAGACATAGCCTCCAATTATGAGTACCCCTTGGCAGTGATCACGTTAGACGCTGCCAAGGCTTTTGATCGAGTTAACTTTACATATCTAAAAACACTCTTGCAATTCCTTAACTTAGGTGATAAATTCACGCAATCCCTTTTTGCTTTGTACTGTTCACCAACATCGCGGGTGTTGGTTAATGGGACTCTCACACACCCTATCAAAGTAATGCGGGGCACCAGACAAGGGTGCCCTTTATCACCCTTGCTTTTTAATTTGTACATTTAGCCTCTTGCCTGCAAAATTAGAGCTTCAGAAGAGATACCCCCTTTTGTTGTGATGGACTGGTCAAAGAAACTTGGACTATATGCAGACGATATTATTGTTTACTCTTCAAATCTGTTGCGTTCTTTGGAAAATGTAGTTAAAATAACGAAGGAATTTGGAAAGATCTCTGGTTATCAGATAAATCAAGACAAGACCGAAATAATGGCCTGGAATATCAACACAGGGGGGGTAAAAACCACAGCAGAAATGAGATACCTTGGGGTTAGGATTACACAAAAAATTGAAGATTTGGCAAAAACTAATTTTGATAGGGTTAAAAAAGAAGTTGTTGATACTTTAAAAGGATGGATGAATCTACCACTTTCAAAATATGGACGATCTAATCTTGTAAAAATGGTGATAGTACCAAAAATTACTTTTCTGTTTGAGACTATCCCGCTGGGTTTTAAAAAGGAATGGCTGGTTAAGTTACAGAGCACGATAACCTCTTTTATTTGGGCGTCAAAGGGCTCTCGGCTTTCATGGAAGAAAATAAGGAGGAGAATCAACAAAGGAGGGTTGGCGGCCCCAGATATACAAATTTACGCATGGGCTTTTTGCCTAAAAAATTGCAGGATGTTGTTGGGTACCCTACTTAATTCTCCGATCGGCGAAATGTTTGGAATATCGCTGAAAAGGTCTGGATATCATGATTTTGGTTTTTTGTATAAGTTTGCGGATCCTACATTTTTTAAAAAGGTGAGACTTAAGACTTTGAGAGACCTGGCTGAGATATGGCATAAAATTAGAAAAGTATTAAAATTGCCTTATTTTAGCTATATGGCTCCAATATGGGAGTCTCCTGGTGCTCCATCCTGGACAAAAGACGCGCTAGCACTACACCTGAAAAAGGAACCTGCTTTGCAAAGGTGGAAAGATTTGTTTCAAGATGGCAAACTTATAACATGGGGTTTTTGCCAGCAAATGTGGGGTCCGGTTTTTTCAAAATATAAATATTTACAGATCCAAAGCTGGGCAAATGACTTGGAAACAGAGATTGGAATTGAAAATGATTTTGAATTAAAGTTGGAGACAGGGACTTTTAAGAAGGAAGTGGCCTTTTGGTATTGGCAGATTCTAGAAATGGAAGATGGACCATTTGTTTTGCCAGAGACCCTGTGGATGGACAGCTTGCCAAGGATCGCGACAGAAAACCAATGGCAAGTAACTATGTCTATGCTCTATAGTATTGTTAAACCTGCAAACCTAAGGCGAAATCTTTTGTTTACCATCCACAGGGCATATTGGTCTCCGTATAGACTTTCTAAATTCAAAGCCGGCGGAATTGTTGGGTGTCCAAAATGTAAAGCCCCAAATGTGGATGATTTGCATATGTTTGTGTCCTGTCCAAAAATTATGCAATTCTGGATAGATGTGAGTAATTCTCTCTCCAAATCTCTGAACCAACGCATTGAGGTAAGCCCTGAATTAATTATTACGGGGAGATATGATTTGGAAAACAGATTTATGAATAACAAGGTTAGACTTATTTTTTATGCTATGTTGCTAGCACGTCGAGAGATATGTAAATTATGGGTCTCACCGCTTAGTCCTAGTTTAATGGATTGGATTTTAGCTATGAGGTATATGGCTAAGCTTGATATTCTAGACCATTCTAAGAGAAATAGAGGATTTTGGATACCCTTCCTTTTATGTTTTGGTTAAATAATTTTTTGTGTTGAAGTCCGATGATTAAGCCCGTGCCTATCTCGCTGGTATATGGTATCTCAGGACGAAAAATAGAGATGGAGGAGGACACACTTGTTGAGTCAGGTGGCCAAGAGGGATAGTTCGGAGAAAGGCCAGACTCAAGAATAGGTGATGTCTATGCCCCATTACTCTAAACCAGCCTATGAGATTAAAAGCCCAGTGGTGGATTAAGATAGAAGCTATGGGTGGCGAGGTGGCAAATGAGGATAATTTTTTTTTTAAAACAAAGAAAAAAAAAATGAAAAAAAAAAAATGAAATGAACCTATGGGATCCTATACTAGTAAGGATTTTTAATGTTGCGGCGTTAGGACAACTTCCGCTGTCATGGGGGTCAGTCTTTAATCATTCCCCTTTTTAAAAAGGGATCAAAATCCAAAGCGTGCAATTATCGTCCGATTTCATTATTAGATTCGTCAATTAAAATCATGAGCAGGATCTTGCTAAAAAAGTTGGAAACATGGGTTGTAGAGAACAATATTTTATCTCAAGCACAATATGGGTTCAGAAAAGGACTAGGGACCCTGGAACAGTGTGTTGAGCTTGATCTCCTGATTAACAAATATACCATTGTTAAGGAAGGAAACCTGTTCCTATGTTTTGAGGATCTGAGTAGCGCTTTTGATCTCGTAGATCATTCTATTTTATGGCCTACGCTACTCGATTCTGGTGCTCCTATGGAAATTAGGCACTTTTTAGCAAGACTCTACGAGAGGTTATCCTGTAAAGTACGTTATGGACCAGCTGGTGAATGTACCCCCTTTTTTAAGGTTAAAAGAGGCATCCGCCAGGGTTGTGTACTGGCCCCACTTTTATTTTCACTATTTATTAATCAAATCGATGCAATATTAGGTCAGATACCCGCGGATGCCCCACTGATAGATGGGAAAGCTGTTCCAATATTATTATATGCGGACGACGCTGTTGTATTATCACGCACACAGATCGGATTGCAGTGACTTATTGATAATTTCGCGAAATTTAAACTGAGGAGGAAACTTTTAATAAATAAAACAAAGACCTTCGTTATGACATGTGGGAAGAAAGTCAAGTCAGTTAGGACTTTTTATATAGATAATGCCAAAGTACAAGCCGTTAAAATGTTCTGTTATCTTGGAATAACATTTGCAGGGGATGGGAAATGGACAAACAAACTTGAAAATGTGAGCCTTAAAATGAGTAGGAACACAAACAGTATTTTTAGATTTTCTCACAAACTGGGGGACCGGAGAATAAAAGACATGGTGTCCATCTATAACGCTAGATGTGTTTCGTCTGCGTTATATGGGGCAGGAATATGGGGTCACCACCCTGGGAAGTCACTCCAGTATGATAAAAACAGGTTCCTCAAACGCCTATTGTGCATACCATCATCGGCGTCCACAGAATTAATACACCAGGAAGTGGGAATTGATTACATCTCTGATCTAGCCGCTTTACGCCCACTGACACTATGGCGATCAATTTGGTCCAAAAATGAAACGTTATTCACACAATCGATTATAAGAGATTGTATGAAGTTGGATCACTATTCTCGCATTCCTTGGCTTAGAACCATTCACTACTGGTATAATCTCCTGTTTAAGTGTAACATCCTCTTGGAGCCAGAGTTTGCAGCTACTATATCTAAGAAGGAGCTAAAAGTGACCTTATTAGCCCATAACAGAGAGGCCAGAGAGAGACTGTCTGGGAAGCAATCTATTCTTGTTTTTATCCGAGAATTAAATCTTAGAATAGGCTTCCAGACATATTTAACTGTAGTGACAAGAAATTCTCATCGCTTTCTTTTAACGCGCCTTAGGCTAAGAATTGTACATCATCTTGTGGCTTTTCCAAACATGAAAATAAGCACTGATTCTACATGTCCATGCGATAATATCTCAAAACAAAGTTGTTGCCACTTTTTAATGTTTTGTAAATTCTTATGTAGGACATTTTTATTTGAAACCTAACTTTTTAAAATACAATGTTCGGTCCACTAAATTGGCAATGAAATTAATCTCCTCTTTAGAAAGCGCAGACATCTGTTTTAATGTTGCTTCGTATATTTTAAAATGCATAGCTGCTAGGGAATCCATTGTTCTTTGAGCATACGCTTAGTTTGTTTATTAAACTGTAAGCCGGGAATATTTAATGATTTTTAATGATATGAAGATATTTTAATTCCGCTGCACAGGACACTTTTGTATGTTATTTACAATTTGTATGCTATTAACACTTGGCACTTTAGCACAAAATTTGCACACAAAATGTTTAATTATTATTATGTATTACCTAGAGTGTAGTACATAATATGTATATGTACTGTATGAACTCCTAGCTCATTGAGCTATTTAGGAAGCATATGGCATTTTTAGGTAGTTATGTTTTGTAACCCAATGAAATCTGTATGGAGTGCACAACAATGGCATATGATACTCTATTGCGAATTCTTTTTCTGCTTATAATACATTTTTGTGTGTTTGCACTATGATTAATACAGGCAGCACATGGCACTTTTATGCGGCTTTTGCACTTTAGCAAGATTTGCACAAAGTACCTAGCATCGATAGATGACACCTCATTGCAAAATTTGCACGTAATATATTAATTTGTAAAATATTTTAGAAAGCTTAAAGTGGGAGAGTTATACAAAAGATGTGTTTAGCATATGTAATAATGGTATAGGTTGCATCATAGATGGCACCATGTATCTAATGATACTTTTCCATATGTGTCCTACTTAGTTTGATTTGTAATTTTGTTGATTTTAATATGAAAAGATGATAATAGTACTGTATTTTATTGTTTGCTTATATGGTTGTGTATGACAAACCGAATAATGCATTTTGAACTGAACTGAACAGAACTGAACTGATTAACCATAGGTGCCATTGTTTTCTTGGTTCTGATTGCTGACCTATGTTCTGTTAATCGCACATTTAGCACTCTACCCGTCTCCCCTATGTAAGCTAGTCTGTATATTATCAATTAAATTACCTTTGAAGTCCTACAGTTGTTCAAGTTATCGTGAGCAATTACTTGATCATTGAAATGTAGTGTTGGTGCGTCAATGGCTGTTGCACAAGATTTAAAATTTGTGCATTTGTATGTTCTCACCACCGGTTTATTTCCACTGATACTCATTTGCTGAGAGACATTTGTTTTCCTCATGCTTGAGCATACCACATGATCTTTTATGGATTTATTTCGTCTATATGCAAACATTGGTTTGGGGATTTGCTCTGCTTTAGATGTGTTCACATTCAGTATATGCCAACTTTCGCATACTGCCTGCCTGATTCTCTCATTTAACATGGAATGTGTTGTGACAAATACTAATGCTAGATCCTTTTTGTCTTTGGTGGTCATCAGTAAATGCTGCCGATCATAAAAGCAAGCTATTTTATAGGAGTCTCTTATGATCCTCTTGGGGTAGCCCCTATCCAAGAACTTTCTTTTCACTGTTTCTGCCCTGATGTCTAAATCTCCAATATGTGTACAATTCCGTCGGAAACGTAAAAATTCGCTGATTGGAATACTGTTCTTCTGTGTTGCAGGATGGTAACTATCGTAATGTAGTAAAGTATTCCTGGTGGTAGGTTTAACAAATAAATCCACCACCAGGATACCTCTCTCATGTTTTATCAACACATCTAGGTACTCAACCTGTTCTGTACTTATATGATTGGTAAAATGTATGTTGACATCACATAGATTAATCCACTCCAAAAATCGTTGTAAATTTTCATAGGTGTCATTCCAAATGAAGAAAGCATCATCTATGAATCGTGACCATTTGGTCACTGATTCATAGAACGGGGCTATCTCATTAAAAACATATCGTTCTCAAATTGTGACATGTAGATATTGGCTACTGTAGGTGCACATGATGCCCCCATACTCACCCCCTGCTTTTGTTTAAATAGCTTGTTATTGCATTCAAAGATGTTATCACATAGTACTATCCTGAGACACTCTGGCATGAATAAAGATGGACACTTGATATTGTACGTTTGGATGAACCAATGTACAGCTTCTAAGGCTCCATCAATGGGGATATTACTATAAAGGGCCTCAATATCCATTGTCACCAAATATTGGGTGTCTGGACAAAAAGTTATGTTTTCCACAAGATTGATGATATGTCTTGTGTCTTGCACAAAGGCTGATGTCCGAGATACATGAACGCATAAAATTGCATCAATATATTTGGAGAGAAGTTCTGTAGCTGAGCCTATTGTATTTACTATTGGTCTGAGAGGTGGATCCGTTGCATTCTTGTGCTCCTTGGGTATGCCATATATACTGCCCATTCGAGGTTTCTCTACATTAAGAAAGCTAACAGCTAACAGCGTCTCATCTGGTTCCCCTTTAGACCCATTGCCACATAAGTTTTGGAAGTTGTTTCAGGGGGAGCTCTTTCCGCTGCTCCGCCATCTGCTGCCAATCCCTTGCCACGGCCACGGTCCCTGATAGCTGGAAATTGGCAGTGGTTACTCCTCTGCTAAAGAAGGCCACCTTGGACCCACTGTGCCCGGCCAACTATAGGCCCATTTCGCTCTTGCCTTTCTCTATAAAAATCTTAGAGAAATTGGTCACTAGGGTCCTGTCCAGCTTCCTTGAAACTAACGATCTTTTGGACGTGGCCCAGTTTGGATTCAGGCCGGCCCTCGGAACGGAGTCTGCCTTGGTGGCCGTTCTGGACGACCTGCGTTCGCGTGTCGACATGGGAGGACAGCATTTCTGGTGCTGCTCAACATGTCAGCCGCGTTCGATACGGTTGACCATGCGGTGTTACTGGGCAGGCTCCGGGAGTCCGGGGTGACCAGCCTGACCCTGGACTGGCTGGCCTCATACCTCTGTAACAGGCAGCAATCTGTGGCCCTGCCGCCTTTTCGATCAGCCGTAAAAGATGTAAATCAGGGTGTGCCGTAGGGCTCCGCAATCAGCCCGATTCTTTTTAATTTATATCTTCGCCCTCTAATAAGTTTGATCAAGTCATTTGGCATCTCTGTTAACAACTATGCTGATGACACTCAACTTATTTTTTCCTTTGAGGGCTGAGAAGCGGTTTCCATGGAATCCTTTCATCGTTGCATGACTGTAACGGCGGACTGGTTGCGTCAGAATTCGCTCCAGTTCAACGGAGCAAAGACCGAAGTTCTCCATTGCTCACTGGACCGATTGCCCCGTCCTCTACCCGAGGGGTTCTGGCCTTTTTCTACTCTAGGCACCGTAGCGGCGGCAGAATCCGCCCGCAACCTAGGCGTCCTGTTCGGGCCTAGCCTCCAGCTGGATGCCTTCGTTAATAAAACCACGGCGACTTGCATGCTACTACTTCGCATGTTACGGAAAATTCTTCCGTTATTTCCCCCCGCGGCAAGGACGGAAGCAGTGCGTAGTATCATCCTCAGTAGATTAGACTACTGTAACGCACTGTTTCTGGGGGCCCCCAATACCCTGGTCGCGAAGCTACAACGGGTGCAGAATATGGCAGCCAAACTGGCCCTTTTACGACCGCGGTCTGCTTCTTCCTCTCTTGCGCTCTCGGATCTTCATTGGCTCCCCGTCCAAAAACGGATCTGCTATAAATCTTCTTGTCTGGTTTTCAGAGCTCTGCACGGGTTGGGTCCAGTGATGTTGCAAGATCTATTCTCCTGGTACTCTACCGCCAGACCTTTGAGATCTTCCTCGGCATTCCTGGTTACAGTCCCCAGGATAAAAAGGGTGAGGATGGGCGGCCGCTCTTTCAGCTTTGCGGCCGCCAAACTATGGAATTCCTTACCGATGTCCCTAAGATGCAAACAGGATCTTTTGTCTTTTAAAAAGGATCTCAAAAGTCACCTCTTCCTGAGAGCAGCGTAGTGTTAACATCTTGTAGGTAATGTTTTTGGTCAAAGCGCCAGGATACCCTCTGGGTGACAGCTGCGCTCTAAAAGTATGCTTACAATTACAATTACAATTAAGAAAGGCCCATTCTTTATCACAGACCTCTCCCTTTTTCAGTGCTTGGTTCGTCAGCTTACGTATCTTGTTAACTGTATGTATCGAGGGGGTCTCTGGTAATCGGTGCATAAAAATGCGTGTCACTTAGCATATTCTCCATTTTCACTATGTAGGTAGGGGTATTGTATAAAACGATTCCTCCCCCTTTGTCTCATGCTTTATTAGTTTTATCTGTGTTGCCTTTTAGATCTTCCAAAGCTTTGTACTCTTCCCTATTTAAATTAAATGGGGTTTTCTGGACATGTTTGTTGATGTTGATAAATTTGTTAATAACACTTATTCAAAAATAGCCACCTGCGGAGGTAGCTGTTCCACCGTAGGTGTAAACATTGATTTTGGTGTTTGAACATATAGATTCAACTCATCACTTTGACTTTCATGATTAGAGAAAAAAAATTCAACCTGATCTTTCTCAAAAATGCGTGGAGGGGTCTCTAAATAATTCAAATTTATTTGGGCTTGAATGAGGTGCAAATGTCAAGCCTTTGGATAGGACTGACATAGTTGTTGGAGACAACTGAGATCCGCTTAGGTTGAAAATAGGGATAATTTCTACTCCCTCCAATATCTTTTGTTCCGTGTTTCTAGATATTGGTTGAAAGCCATCTGTGGATTGGCCTGGAACTGATTGAAGTCCATTTGTGGGCTGCTTTAGAACCTCGGTTGATATTGAGGTCTCCAATTTCCCCTTCTGGGAAAATACCTCCCTAAACAAGCTTGCATACTCCGTTGTCTAGTGTTGGATCTAAAACCTTGATATCCATTGCCTGCATATTGCCCCTCATTCTCAGAGTCTGAGGAATCAGAAAAGGTTGTAATTTTCTTACCATAAATATACTGTTTATTTGTGTATTGATCATATTGGTCTCCTTCTGATTGATTGTACTATTGTTCTGCCAGATAGGGATAGGTAGTTTCTTTCCTGTAAAACCTTACATCTTTTTTTAACTTTTCTATTTTACGCTTAATGAGGTATTCTGTATATGAGTGAAGCTCCTTTTCTATATCCTCTAATTTTTTTTTGGTGTCTTCCACTATACCTGAGCTTTTAATTTTTTCTTCTTCTGATTAAACAGACCATTCATTCATTCATTCAAAATACGGTTTTACATATGTTAAAAACCATAAAAGAAACATTGCAACATGAGCATAACATTTAAAAAAAAGATATACAACATGATCATAACCCCAATTTTTATGCAATTCATTTCACTCACAGAGGGTGTAAAATATATCAATAAAATACTGGTATAATAACGAGGTAAAAAAAACTATCAGGACTCTTCCCCGTTTCTGGATTTTAGTGCTGATTTAAGAAATCCAACCACATATAAAGTACTTTCAGGTTTTGCCATTTGCAGGTAACACAGGGCAGGGCGGACCTGATTAAAATGTAATTTTTTTAGTAAGGGTTTAGGAAAGGACCTCCGGGAAGCATCATAGAAAGGACAAATAAATAAAACGTGCACCAAGTCCTGTGGAGACCTATTGTCGGAACCGCAGGGAGGTAACACCTGACCTCTATGTGATCCCTAGGTACAGCTAATAATAAATGATAATAGTCCAGTCGAAACCTTGTTAATAAAAAACACTCATGACTTGTTATGGGCCACGATAGATACGGCTCCATTAAAGGTGTGGTTTTAAGCATCGCAAATTTGCGAATGCTGGGTTTTACCAATTCTGCATCATCGCTGGCTAATTTTTTCATTAATATAAAAGTTTTTTTGACAAACTCTACATCAGCGGTAACAATCAGGTCTGGGTTTGAAAAAAGGTCCGGACGCCCCAGCTCAATAAAACAACTTTTTAGGTATTTAAGCCATGGTACATTGAGCATGTGATCCTGAGATAACACTTCTCTTAGCAGCTGCTGGTTGAGGGTCAGGTCTTTATTAAGCCAGCACTTAAGCCAGAACAGTAAAGGCCGTAGTGCTATAGTATCGCCAATAAAGGGTATTCCGGTTTCCTCGTGAACTATTACTTTTTGCCTGGTATATCTTCAATAGTGCGGCTACTGGACGTTTGCCCATTTTAGACGCAAATTTGAATATTGCTGAGTTTGCCCGTATTATCTCCCCTCTTTTCCTTTGTACCAGCGGGCCCCATTTTAACTGGTCATCAAACAAGACTCCCAGGTAAGAAAATTATGTGGTCAGAGGTACCTTCTCTGCATTTACCACAAATGGGTACTGTTTCTTAGGTCGCACCCCAATCTGCATGATGTATGATTTAGTATTATTTATGGCAAGATCTGGGTCAGCCATAAAGCCATGGAAGTCACTCAATAGGGACTGTAGGCCTCTGGCAGTTCTTGCCAGGAGGACCGCGTTGTCTGCATATAGCAAGATGGGCAGGCCCCTGCGCCCGACATAGGGGAAATCAGCACCAGTCTTTTACAGAAACGTGTCCAACTCGTTAATATATAAGTTAAAAAGAAAGGGGGCCAAAATACAGCCCTGCCTCACTCCTCTCTTGACGGAAAAGTCCCTGGATACCCTAAGGTCTAGCAAATATCTAACATTTGCCTTAGTGCCCTTGTGAAGGTCCCTTACGAAGTTGACCAGGGAGGGCTCCACCCCCATGGTGCCCATGAGATCCCATAATTTCCCCAGGTTTACACAATCAAACGCGGAGGAGAGATCCATGAACGCCATGTAGATGGTGCCCCGTCGAGCCATGGTATACTTCCCAAGGACCATGTATACATTTAGGCATTGTGCTAGTGTAGAGTGGCCAAGGCGAAACCCGTATTGGATATCCGATGCAAACCTGTTTTCCTCAGCCCATGTTGACAGTCTGCTCAAGACCACACCTCCCACAACCTTGACCACCGAATCGATCAGGGAGATCGGGTCTATAGCAGGTAGTGCTATTCCGATCTCCCTTCTTGAAGACTGGTAGGTACCCCATGCCCTGGGGCAACTCAGGGATGCTGCTGCATTAAGTACTGATGTAAGAACCCACACCCATAATGCCAAGTTTGATTTAAAGTGATCCGGAGGCATGGCATCAGGGCCCGGTGCTTTATTACACGTCAGCCCTGCAATTCCTCTCTCAATTTCACCTGGGGTAAAGTGCGGTGGTATTACACCCTGCCTACTCTGGTGCGAATCTAACTGTGGGTTGTTGGCCCTAAATATGGAGCTGAAATGCAGTACCCAATCATTTTCAGTAAAATTAGTGCCTAGTTCGGGTTCCCCACCTGTATGAAACAGTGGTCTGTTGACTATACCCCAGAACTTCTCGCTGTTATTCAAGGTGCTGGGGTCTAAAAGATCCTTCCAGATCATTTCTTTTAGATCACCCTTAAGCTTTGCTAGCACTTTTTTATATGTTAAGCGTAATGATTGAATCAGCAATTGGTCTTGCGGTGTTCCTTTCAGGGCTGCCTTTAACTCCCTCCAGGCCCTTGAGCAGGTGTGATCAAACCATCTTGGGTCCCTAGACTTCAGGGCTGTTGTCGAAGTAGTCAGCAACGTCCCCACTTTGTTAGTAATCACCTCAAAGGCCCTAAGAATATCCAAGGGGCAGGGACAGAAGATACACAAGATTCGAGTTCCGGGGCACATGTTTTATAAATGCTATCATAAAGTGAATCCGAGTTCACCTTTGACCACTTAAGGCGGCGCCTTCCGTCTGTAGGTTTCAGCACTCCAGAAATAAACGACTTGTCCCGTAGGGACAGTAAATTCCCAGCCAGATGGATACAAACAGGGTTATGATCGCTGTAAATACTGTCTAAAATTTCAAAACCCAATAAGCATGATCTTAGACCCTCCATAATTAAAATATGGTCTATAAAAGACCCCCCTAAATGGCCCTTAAATGTGGGGACGTCCTGTTTGCTACCGATATCCACTACAGATATGGTGCTAACTAGATCATGTTCATTTAATAAGTGATTAAGGGCATCACCCCGACTGGAGTGTTCAAACTTTATGGCCCCATTCTACCACAGCCCAATTCACCCATAGCAGTTTTTATTGGATTGCCACACGGGAGGATGTTGAAGTCCCCTGTTAGCATCATACAATGTGAAGCGTTTCTGCGGTGTTGTTTGACAAAGCCACCCAGTTGGTCAATTTGGCATGTCCCTGAAGTGTCCACTGCATTATAAAAGTTAGTCAGGAACAACTTCACATTCCCACAATTCAGGATAACTGCTTGATTGTTGCTATTAGTGCTTGGTATAAGAGTAATTACACATTTCAAGGCTAGAGAGGTATATATGACCAGGCCACCTTTAGCTCTGCCACTAGATGAAGGTACGGCCGAAACATAAAAAGCCTTATAGCCCTCTAGAAAAAGGTCACAATCCACCAGCCAGGTCTCTTGTAAACAAATCACGGGAAATAACCTGTTGAACTCTATCCACTTGGGATCTTGAAATTTCCCTACCAACCCAGCAATATTCCACGAGATTACATTATATGCAGCTTTGTTACCTGAGGCTACAACAGGGGCAATTTTTGGGCTCTCGACATGGGCAACAGTATAAACTCCACCCCAAGGCTCTCCTAAGCAGCCTTCTCTTGTATGCTGAGGATTAGAAGGCGGTGTTGGCTCTTTAAGCACTACAGGTCTGTTTAGTCAGTTGCATTCCTCTAATGAGGAAAGGGCTGCGAATCTATTACCCAGACTAGGTAAGATTTTAAAATTCCCCTGAGGATCGTGGTTAACTGTTTGAGGCGTATGATGAATGGATCTGATGGTTGATGACGGACCATGTAACTGCCGATTGGTATATGAGGATCGATTATTGCTGGTTGGAAGCTCGGGTTGATAGAAAAAACCCAGGGGAAGGATCTGGATTCCAGTGCCAGTGTTAGCCATGCCAGATCTAGTTCCTCTGAATACCCTCTCAACAAGTGTACGGTCATTAAAATTTACAACAATACAATCCCCGCCTCCAGGTTTTATTGAGTTTCCCACCCATCCCACACGGCGAGCCATTATGATGTTACGATCTATTGCAGGGCTTACTGCTGTGTTGTTACAGAGCCAGTGAATCACCTTGTTCTTAAGTTGGGAATAAACTTCGGTGGTGCCATGGGGAAGGGGCGGCACATTCCCCAAAACTACCACAAATGGTGTAGATTGGGGGGTAGATCTAGTACTGTAGGATTTGGAACATTGGTAGGCATTTCACCCTGGCTCCTACTACCGGGGTTCCTAGGGCCCTGGGGTGTATGATTTGGATTTACCATTGGCTGGGGCCTGTTGGATATAGAACAATCAATTGTGCCCCCTTTTGCTCTATCGATATCATGTCACCCATCTTCCCCCCCTTGGAAGCCCTAGAGGCAGGTGGATCTTTAATTAGATGCTTCTCTATTGTATCAAGCCTTGCTTCAATTGCATCCAGCTTCGCCAACACTGGATTAATTATTGCTAATAACCTCTCTTCTAACTGCTTTAAAGTGTCCGATGTCACCTGAGGGCAGTTAAGACCTAGCACTCCCGCTGGTGAACAAATGCTGTCCCCACCCCCCTTGTGACTAACTGGAGCTAAAGACGTAACTGCAGGCCCTTCCTGCTCATACGTGACGTTCCTATTCTTGGCCTGCTTAATAATCTGTTGACTTGTTTTGGGAGCGCTGCGTGCTTTTCTCTTTTTTGACTGGTCTTTTCCTTTGGGCACTGGCATAACCTTCGATTGCCTAGTGCAGGTGGAGGGAGGAGAGGGAGACGGTGTTGAGCATAAGAAATTAACCGATGTTAATAATTCGGTGGTACCCAGCTGCTGGTTAGATGCAATACTCTGTGATGCTATTTGATTATTAGCTAGGACAATGTTAGGCTCTAGCGGGGGGACTTGTGGTAAGAGTGAGTTAATTGATTCTAATGATAGCCTCCGCTCCGTGAGCTGGATCTCGTGTATTAACACAGACTGGAGAGAAATCCGTCTAGGGTCCCCACAACTCCCACCCCATTTTCTCCTTTGCGTATGGACTTACTCATGACCTAAGTTATCGCTTTTCTTGATTATACACAACTCAATTACCAACAATGAACAGCAATGTGGCACAGCTATGGCCAAGACGATTGTCCAACAATTATCTTTCTGCCAGTACCAACAGGTAAATATTTACAATGTTCCCCTTAAAGCAAGGTTATTGTTCGGCTTACTTCAGATCTTGATGGCAAAGTTCAGGGGGTGGCCCAGCCCAGCCTCTGCCGGCCGCTGATGGGCGCGGACGGGCCCGCCCTTGGCCCGGGCACGCCTACGCGCGTCCCACGCTGCGGGAGGGGTCCTGTTGTTTTAAGCGCCTCCTGGAGCTGATGGATGACGCGAGCAGAGGGCGCCAAACAAGTATGCTGGGAGATTGAGTCCCCTGCAGACCAGCAACCAGTCCCCAGCTACGGCGTAAAGTCGGCAACACCAGATGGTTGAGTGGCAGACTGAGGTCAGGTAAGTCCGTTTGTCCCGCGGGGCAGAAGTGGCAGCAAAAGGCAAAAAAACACCCTGCCAAGTTCAGGAGAGTCCCGCGCTGTGGGAGGCACCATGTTGTTTTAAGCGCCTCCGGGCGCTGATGGATGATGCGAGCAGAGGGTGCCAAACAAGGATGCTGGGAGATTGAGTCTCCAGCAGACCAACAACCAGTCCCCAGCTACGGCACGAAAGTCGGCAACACCAGATGGTTGAGTGGCGGACTGAGGTCAGGTAAGTCTGTTTGTCCCGCGGTGCAGAAATGGCAGCAATTATATTTCCAACACAATATTCCTAACACGCAACCCCTGGGGTATTACGCCTGCTTTCAGGTATTCGAGCATATAATGCCTGTGTAGCTCTATAGGTTTCATTTTCTTTTTTAATGCCAATAATGTTATAGCATCTTTATTTTTATCTGAAACAGTAGATGTTTGATTACAAAAGGTAGCTGAACTACCCACTATATTGGCAAATTGCTCATCCGTAAAACCAAAGGTGAGTAAATTGGACATGATTGAAAGAAAGTTTTCAAAAAAGGAATAGACTTGCAACACTTAGACTCACCACTATATAAACACCTTAATACCGTCACCAAGTGATCACATTTATACTTCCATACAGAGAAGCAAGGCAACACAGTGAGTATTCAAATTCAAAATATCAGATGAGCCAGAAATCGATACCATAAATTCCGATACTGGACTACACACGATATCTGTTAAACCCCTCACAGGCAGGCTGCGAGTATACTAACTATGGAAAACACACGGGCCCTTGAAACAAGGATGAAACCCTAACAGGGAAATTAACCTATTTTGAAAAGAGCTGTAGCACCGGGCTCAGTGCTGATTGACAATAAAGTAGTGCACAAACTCTAGACACTTTATAACCCAATATACAATATACCAACCACTTTAGAAAAATATTTTTGATTTTATTAGTCTTATCATGTTTTTGTTAGTAAAAAACATATATATATAGATTCAATTTATACATAATTCACTTCAACACATAAATAATTACACATTACTACCTATATTACACTAATAGATCCAACCGCAAACTTGTTTAGAATTCACAGTTAAACACCATATTATATTTATCACATTTTATGTTGTTTGGACACAATATGCAGCAAAATTGGCATCTTATAGAAAAAAACACTGGTAGTAATTTGATGAATACCACCAACGCGTTTCGGCAAATGCCTTCTTCAGGATTTTTCTTCACCAGTGAATACTAAAAAGTAAAAAGAATATGTCATCTAGAGTTTGAGCGCACTGTTGCAATATCATTATTAACATGTCAATATTATGTACAATAATGATAATTCTAAGCTACGGTCTCAAGAAATGAAAATGAACAACACTCTGACTTATCAAGTGAGGTGAATAACCATGCGCGCTCTCATACCAAAGTGACTTGTGCTACACAATACATTTCAAAATTCTTGTGAAACGTGTGACACATAAAAAATATATACCTCTCACCCAGGACTTAAAAAACGTACTGAAATCACGCAACTATTACCTATCAACAGGTCTTAATAGTTTTTCCAATTTCATTGGCTCTACTTAGATATTATCATCCCTATTATCTAATTTGCTTAAGTCCTTCTTATATTTTAAGAGGTTTCTGGCTGACAGGTATTCCCATATTACAAGATTACAATAAAGATATAGGTTACCTGTACTCTTTTCTTTGGAGATATTATCTGGGCCGTCCCTTCCTCACTTGTCAGGTTATATAATGAGATTGACCGCTCTAATCATCATCAAACAGAGAATAGAAAGGCATATTTATATATTTTTTATGGTAGCAAGGTTACTCAATTCTATTACCTATGGTGCATTACTACTTAATGTTAGACTCAATAGGGATTTATATCTTTCCACATGAGTAGATATTATCAGGCTCCTATATCGTGACAGAAGTATATTCTCTTTACTTTTGGAACAGTATATATGATCCATGATGAAATTCAACATATTCATCCTGACTGCAAATGCCAATTGCAATCCATAGGACTTCACTGGCTAGAAGATGATTAGCTGTACAGTATACAGTCACTTCTATACTTCTTAATTATCACTTTTTTATTACCTTCTTTTAGTTCCATTTGTACATATTGTGTTTCTTCACTATTCCTAACAATCGAAAGTCTGGTATATATCTTCTGAAACATGAATAAATTGACGGTTACTCTTATAATGTTATATAAACCATTTAAATTAAATCCTGCAATGTCTATATACTAACCTAATATGAGCAAAAGCTCATCAGCAATGCGATATTCCTAATGTCTTGGCCCACAAGTGAGCAGACCTATTTAATGAGCTTCAAGAATACTATACACTACATAGGAAAAAGAAAACAAGGATAACCATAGGTTAGACCAGGTTTGATTTATGCCTAATCCAAAGATATTTTAACTGTGATAAATAAAGAAATATAATTCCCCTGAATTTACACGTGTTACCATTTTCTACTTCTGTAGTCGGTCCAAGGTTGAAATTTAGTCACTTAAGGGACCCTCCATGTTTCCCTATTTTATTATGAAGACCACTATGGATGAAATACAGTTTCAGCCAGAATAAAAATCGGGCATTTATAAAAGTTGCTCCATTCTTTTGTTTATATTTTCTAGGCTAAGCGTATTGGGCCTCCTTGTAATTCCTACTTCCTAATTGAGGTTTCACAATTCTCTGTTGTGATTTAAATAATTGTGAACAACCAATAAACTTGTAATTTGGAATGTTAAAATTATATACCCAAAACACACAATCTCATATAATTGATGACAGTGCTTTCGCATATAGCTTCAGTCGCGATGGGTAGATCTCAATAGCCGTGACATAAGGGGGCTTGTTTTTAATACGTATTACATAGTGGGTCCACGTGCTGGTGCATAAAACATGTTTTCAACCGATTTGCCATATAGTTAACCCAGCATCTGAATTATAACATGTGGGTGACTTAACACTATTATATGAGTCCTCCCGCCCCAGTGGGGTTGTTTGTGGCTTACCGTTTGTATGGCATTCTTTGTTACCTCTCCCGCTGGCTTCTCCGTCTAGCGCAACATATTGCTTCTCAAATTGTGACATGTAGATATTGGCTACTGTAGGTGCACATGATGCCCCCATACGTACCCCCTGCTTTTGTTTAAATAGCTTGATATTGAATTCAAAGATGTTATCACATAGTACTGTCCTGAGACACTCTAGAATGAATAAAGATGGACACTTGATATTGAACGTTTGGATGAACCAATGTACAGCTTCTAAGGCTCCATCAATGGGGATATTACTATAAAGGGCCTCGCCATCCATTGTCACCAAATATTGGGTGTCTGGACAAAACGTTATGTTTTACACAAGATTGATGATATGTCTTGTGTCTTGCACAAAGGCTGGTGTCCGGGATACATAAGCGCATAAAATCGCATCAATATATTTGACCAGAGGTTCTGTAGCTGAGCCTATGGTAGTTGCTATTGGTCTGAGAGGTGGATCCGTTGCATTCTTGTGCACCTTGGGTATGCCACATATACTGGCCACCAGAGGTTTCTCTACATTTAGAAAGGTCCATTCTTTTTCACAGATCCCTCCCTCTTCCAGTGCTCATTTCGTCAGCTTACATATCTTGTTAAGTTTATGTATCATGTGGTCTCTGGTAATCGATGCATAAAAATGCGTGTCACTTAGCATGTTCTCCATTTTTGCTACATAGGTAGGGGTATCGTATACAAAGATTCCTCACCCTTTGTCGCATGCTTTAATAGTTTTATCTGTTTTAAGATCTTCCTAAGCTTGGTACTCTTCTCTATTTAAATTAACTGGGGTTTTCTGGACATGTGTGGTGATGTTGACCCTTCAAAGGAAGAAGGGTCAACTTGTAGCCATTCAGCCGCAATACAAAACCGGGTGACAGTCATAGCTATGAAAATCAAATGTCAGTGTTTATACAGGGGAGCACCCTTCACAAGTTCGGGCCCCATACCCAAAAGCTTGATTGCAGATGTTATAACAATCGGAATCCCAATAATTCTAGACAAAAATGACTCTATACTAACAATATAAATTGTCAAATGACCACAACCAAAAAAAATATATAAGATATCCGCGTTATCCCCCCAACACTGAAAACATTTACCATCTTGTCCTGTCACCCATTTAAGCATGCGTGCCGGCGTATAGTACAAATTAAAAAACTTTTTAAAACATCGCACTTTCAAGTTGGCGGAGAGCAAGGCTTCCCTGGATCTTATGATAACATCTTTTAAGAATATATTATCTACTCCCAAAATTGTAGACCATTTACGATTATGTTTGTCTAAATCATCCTTTCTATGCAACAATAATAACTTATAGACCTCCCCAATTTTGGCATGGCGCTGAATGGCCACAACTACTGTGTTGGGAACCGGTATAATTTTTTTCTGAGTAATAAAATCTCAAACTTGTAGAAACTTAAAAAAATGAGAATTAGACGGATTATGCTGTATAGAGAGCTCTTCAAAAAACATAAGAGAACCACCAGTGTTAAAAATATCCTTCACTTGAGCAATACCTTTTGCCCTCCAACCCAATGCGACGGTATACCAAAAAATAGGGGAAAGAAGCCTTACGGCATTTGTAGGGGTGTACCGAGACAATTTCTTAACTAGACATAACTTACGTACTCTTTTCCATACATAAAAGCAGATATCAACACCTTAAACCTTGTCTGTTTAAAATAACTGCCATCTATTTGTTTGAATAAAAATTGTCGTGCCTCTGGTTCCAACAGAATCTGAAAAATTGAAGGGGCCTCTGCGGCATTGCCTATGTCTTCCCCAGTCAATAAGATCCGCATCTTTAACAAAAAACATGAATAAAAATAAAAAGCAAAATCCGGGATAGCTAAACCTCCATGTTCAATTGGTGGAGTCAAGAATCTCATAGCCTGTCTAGGTTTGCCTGGTGGCCACAGAAACTTGGAACAGATAGACTGCAAATGTTGAAGTTGGGACACTGTGATTTCTAACGCTACAGCTCTAAACACATATAAAACCTTAGGCAAGACATTCATCTTGATAATATTACTTCTACCAATCAATGTGAGGAGAAGTCGTGTCCATTTATCTAGTGATTCCTGAATATTGCGTAGTAACATAGTCATGTTAGCATCAACTAATTCATGCAAAGACGATCCTATTTTGATGCCCAGGTAAGTTACTTCTTTTATGACTCGAGTGTCATCCAGATTCACCTTTTCAGTGATTAAGACTTGTGTTTTAGTAACATTTAATTTATAGCCGGATACCTGGCTAAATAATATAGCTAGCCGCTCAATCTCTTGGAGCGCTGAATAAGGATCCGTAGTGGTTACTGCAATGTTGTCTGCATATGCAAACAAAGAGTAAGGGATATTATGCACCCTGACGGGCTTAATCAAGGAGTTGTTGCCTAACTGTTCAATGAACGGATTTATGTATAATGCAAAAAGCAGAGGTGAACAGGGGCAACCCTGCCTTGTGCCCCTGGTGATATGCACTGTCTCTGATAATAGGCCCCTTGAGGCGATCTTAGCGACCGGTGAAGTGCACAGAACCTGTAGGGCAGTGACAAACCATTTACCAAAACCCAAACGAGACATCAATTCCCACAGTATGCCCACTCCATACGGTCGAACGCCTTTTCTGTGTCCAATAAAATGAAGCCTAATTCCCGCTTTTCTGTTTGAGCAACATCGAAAAGCGTCACCACCTTATTAACATCGTAGCTGTGCTACGCTCAGGAATAAAGCCGTGTTGAGCCTGTGAAACTAAGGAACTAATGATTTCAGACAAGCAGGTGGCCAAAATCTATTCAGTATCTTTACCCTTTTTACTAAAAACCACAATAGTGCCTTCTGCCCAAGATTTAGGGGCAAGTCCTTCTTGTGCAGCCCTGAATGTGCTCAGCATGTCTTCTTTTATTAAGCTAAAAAAAAGCTTGTAGATCTCAGCCGGAAGTTTGTCGGGTCCAGCAGCCTTCCCTAAAGCTAATCCATTGACCGCTGCTTCTAGCTCTTCTATCATAATTGTACCATCCAACATTGCTATCTCGCTAGAATCTAGCTGTGCTGAACCCCATCCAAAAAATTATAGATATTCATACCGTGCGTAGCTTGTCGAGTATATAACTCCGAATAAACTGATGAAAAATTGATAGTATCCCTTTAGGATCCTAACAAACGGTCCCTGCATTATCTTTCAGAGCACTAATAGGGCTCATAGATTCTTTCATACGCAGCCGCAGTGCCAAGCATCGGCCCACAGCTTCCCCAAATTCATGAATTTGCTTTTTGTGAGGCAGATATTTTCTGGCGTTTCCATGTTCCATACTCCTTGGATTTTAGCCCTTGCTTGCTCAGTGGCCTCTTCTAACTCTTGAATATTACCTGCCTGTGACATCGCTCCCTGGATTAATTTACCCTCAGCGTCTCTAGGCAACTAATAAAGCTCCTGCATCTCCATTTCTCTCTTCCGATTCTTCTGAAAGACAAAACTTAAAACCTCACCTCTGAAGGCCTTAAACGAGTCCCATACTTTTGCATAGTGGGCAGAGTGTCTATTGATAGAAAAAAACTCATTGATCCACCTGGACATATGACCTTTAAAATCTTTGTTCAAGCAAAGTTTCCGGTCAAATGAACATGTTTTTAAAGGCAGAAAAAGAGCAGAAGCAGTGACTACAAGTATGTTTGGAGAGTGATCAGACGCAATCCTTGGCAAAATTTGAATTGAAGCCCCACCCAATGATAGAGCAGATAAAAATAAATAATCTAAACGTGCAAACTTTTTATGGGGAAAAGAATAATAAGTGAACCCAGGGTCTGTCGGATTTAATTTACCCCAGACATCAATCGGACCATGATCATTTAAAAGGTTATGCAGAGCTTTGAACACTCGTGACTTCTGCCCACTGTATCTTCGGGCCCCTTGCTGCAAATCTGCAGTAGATACATTGATATTAATATCCCCACATGCGATCAGAAGTGTCCCCCAAGTTGCTAATTCTATATTTAATTCTTCCAGAATAGAAGCATCATCTACATTGGAGCCTTATATGGTACAGAGTGTATATTTAGGGTCCCCAATCCTGCACTCTGCAATGACCCATCTGCCTGCTTGATCTGCTAAACAACGTCCCACTGTAACCGTATTATGTTTGGCTAGTATCGCCACTCCCCTGATCATAGAAGATTGTTTTGAAGCCACCACCAGAGAAAACCCCAGTGTTTCTAAAATTGACCTTTGTGACCAGGGTATCTGTGTCTCTTGGAGACATACCAGATCTGGCTGGATACTACGCAACTCTAAAATGACTCTATTTCTCTTATTCCAGTTGTTAAGACCAGAGACATTTAATGAACATATCTTTACCCCCTTAGCTGCCATAATGGTGGTCAACAAACACATCTATCCGCAACACCATATTAAACATAATAACACCGCACATTCCCCAATAATCCGGAAAAAAACACTATCTTTATTTTTTCCTTGAGTTACTGTGATTTTTTTTTACCCATTATACCCCACCTTAGTGACCCACCCCAGGACTCCCCTCCCCCCTACCCTTCCCCCACCCCATTTCTCTGTAACAAGGCTTTAGGACGAATGGTCCTGTAGATCCAGGCGACCGTACACTCCCTTGCCCTTACTCACGACTCTAACCATACTCAAATAAGTCAGAACACAGCCAAAAATGAACATACCTACACAAAAATATGTTGCTGAACAAAATGATCCTCTACAATATTATTGATTTATATAAACCCCGCATTCACTAAATTGAATTCAAAAACTCTTTAACAGAGCCTTCACTAGAAAAAAAATTAGTACGATCTTTGAGGATCACTTTTAACTTTGCCGGGTTCAGCAAGTATGCTTGGGCTCCTTTGGCCTGAAATCGAGCAATCAATTCCCGCAGCTGCCATCGGAGCTCAACCGTATATCAGCAGAAGTCCGGCTGCACAAAAAACTCAAAATCCCCCCTGGGTCTTTTTTTATTAGGATGTGCTAGGCGAAATACATCTTCTCGTGCCAGGAAGCTATTAAATGAAATTTTTAAAAACTCTAGGTTTTTCATCTATCTGCTCAGTACCAGTATGAACACACCTATTAAAAGGAAAACGGTGAGCTCTTTCAATTTCTCGATTCCAGTCCCATTTAGACAATTCCGGAAAGGCTTTTTTAACTAGTTCTACAATGTAACGCCGTGGGTCCTGTCCTTCGTTCCCCTCAGGAATCTGGATCACTCTCCAATTGTTCCTACGCGCACGGTTTTTGATATCTGCCATCTTTAAATGTGTATCATCCCTAACCGATTGAATAGTAGCAGTCACAGTTTTTTGTTGAGCCAGTTCGTCCTCGAAATTGGAAATCCGTGCTTCAGCTTCATTAAACCGAGAGACATAAATCCGCATGCGATTTCGACATCCGACGGACTGCGTTTTGCAATTTTCTACATATATTTTGGACTCTCTGGCTCTCTTCTCATTTTTGGCCCGATGAGACATAATTGACTGGTAAATTAGTGAGAGGGATATCTCTTCTTCTCCAAGATGGTGTGATTGCTCAGAAACAGGATGCTCTTCTGCCCTGCCACCATTACAGAGAGTCAACTCTAACTTTTCAAGAACAGTGAGAGAACTCCCTTCATTAAGAACCCCTAACTCATTCAGAAACGAACTGCTATGCTCACTGCCATCGTTGACGCTCATCTGTGTTGCATACTGAAGTCCTAGGTCCTCACAGGATGATGTTGACTGATCAGACAACGAGTAAAAGTCACCTGACTCTGCATCAGGCATAGGTATTTGATCCTCGCCTGATAAGTGGGTGGACCCATTGGAATATTCATTGCCCCCAGTAGCCCCCACATCCATGCTGCCCTGAGTCATCTTATCACCGACATTCTCCCCCACAGCAATATCTCTGGCAGGTGCTAGGGCAGCTGCAGTGATAGAATGAGACTACGAATTGGATTTTCCATTTTCCTCCCCAGTCACAGCAGTAGGGGCTAGAACGACACTCTGCACAATAACCTCGATGCCCTCATTACAAAGAACAGGATCATTCGTGTCATTCGAGTGAGCACAGTCAGAGCCCCCGTTTGTAGGGGGGGGGCAAGTTGTTTCCCCTTGCGCTTTTCTTTAATTGCGGAAAAAATTGCCGGAATCTTCCTCTTCTCCAAGCCCTCCTTACCTCTAACAGCAGCAGAATCCGTCCCAGTATCAGTTTCAGCACCTTTTACCGGCTTAACGGTGTCTAGTAACGTAGCCTCGCTCACCTTTACACAGGCGGCGCTGCCATCCATTGTTCGCCATGTCTTGACCGCGGGGTCTGCCTCGCGTTCCTTTTGGGGGCATAGTAGAGAAAATTCAGCCGCGTTCCACCTTTCAATGCTCCCAGGAGCGGGAGCAACACGATGATCCCAGTGAGCAGCCCCACACACCGCTAGTCGTCGGCTGGCTGACACCCCCCACATGCCGCACTGGAAGCAGCTCCAATCCGCCACGTCCACGGCGAGCCTTCAGCAGCAACAAATGGAGCTGAAACCTAGAAACCACAAGGACCGTGAGAGTCTTTCCAAGCTTAGCGGAAGAAAATCTCCAAAGTGTAATAGTATCGCTCACGGGCGAAAATTGCAACATTGTAACAGCGCCTTCTCGAGCCGTGAGTGCAGGCAAGAGCGATTGGCCTACGCGTCCGCTGTAGCAGGCGCCATCTTGCCTCTACAACCTAGAAGCGATATGTTTTTAATGAGATAGCCCCGTTCTATGAATCAGTGACCAAATGGACGACTTTTTCTTCATTTGGAATGACACCAATGAAATTTTACAACAATTTTTGGAGTGGATTAATATATGTGATGTTGACATACATTTTACCAATCATATAAGTACAGAACAGGTTGAGTACCTAGATGTATTGATAAAACATGAGAGAGGTATCCTGGTGGTGGATTTATTTGTTAAACCTACCGCCAGGAATGCTTTACTAAATTACAATAGTTACCATCCTGCAACACAGAAGAACAGTATTCCATTCGGCGAATTCTTACGTTTCCATCGGATTTGTACCAATATTGGAGATTTTGACATCAGGGCAGAAACAATGAAAAGAAAGCTACTGGCTAGGGGCAACCCCAAGAGGATCATAAGAGACTCCTATAAAAGAGCTTGCTTTTATGATCGGCAGCATTTACTGATGACCACCAAAGACAAAAAGAATCCAGCATTAGTATTTGTCACCAGACAGTCCATGTTAAATGACAGAATCAGGCAGGCAGTATGCGCAAGTTGGCATATACTGAAAGTGAACGCGTCTAAAGCATAGCAGATCCCCAAACCAATGTTTGCATAGAGACAAAATAAATTCATAAAAGATCATGTGGTATGCTCACGCATGAGAAAAACAAATGTCTCTCAGCAAATGAGTATCAGTGGAAATAAACTGGTGGTGGGAACATACAAATTCACAAATTGTAAATCTTGTGCAACAGCCATAGAAGCACCAACGCTACATTTCAATGACCCTCATCTACCGACCCCCGGGACCACGCACAGAATTCAGCGAAGACATCGCCGACTTCATCAGCCCGCACGCCCTCCCCTCCGCTGACTTCATCCTCCTGGGGGACATCAACTTCCACCTGGAGAACAACAACGACCGCAACACCACCACCCTGCTTGACAACCTCGCCATCCTCGGACTCAAGCAGCAGGTGACCACCCCCACCCACCTCGCCGGACACACACTCGACGCTGTCTTCTCATCCAGCAAGGACATCGTCTTCAGCCACGCCACCGGACTCCACTGGACGGACCACAGCTGCGTCCACTTCACCTTCAGAAGATCCACGATCCACCACCACCAGCAACAGGTTGCTCGAAGAAACTGGAACAAGATCACAGCAGACCAGCTTGCCGCTTCTCTGAGCCAGCACCCTCCCGACAGCTCAGCGAACCCCAGCCAGGCCGCCGACAACCTCACGAAGTGGATCAGCAACTGCGCAGACGACCTCGCCCGACTGAGGACCCCGCCTAGCAGACCCGGCAGCAAGAAGGCCCCATGGTTCACCAACGAACTCAAGAGCTCCAAGAAGAAACACCGAGCCCTTGAGAAAGCCTGGAGAAGGGAGCCAACACCGGACAACATGACCACCCTCAAGCTCGCCACACGGAAGCACCATCAACTGATCCGCGCCACCAAGAAAACAGCATTCAAGGACCGGCTGGACAACAACGCACACAACTGCAAGGAACTCTTCAACATCGTGAAAGGGCTCTCCAACCCCAACGCCGGAATCAACGACATCACCCCGTCGCAAGACCTCTGCAACTCCCTCGCCTCCTACTTCCACAACAAGATCGCTGGCATACACAACAGCTTCAGCCCACAAACAACGCTCCCCACGACCGCACCAACGCCCCCTACCACCACCCTCAGCGCCTGGACCCAGATCAACACAGAAGACACCATCTGCACGATGAACTCTATCCACTCCAGATCTTCGACCGACCCCTGCCCTCACCACATCTTCAACAAGGCCGACGCTGTCATCGCATCCCACCTGCGGGACATCATCAACACCTCCTTCGACACCGCCACCTTCCCTGAGAGCTGGAAGCACGCCGAACTCAGCGCTCTACTAAAGAAACCAACAGCGGACCCCACCGAACTCAAGAATTACCGCCCCATCTCGCTCCTCCCGTTCCCAGCCAAAGTCATCGAGAAGACCGTCAACAAGCAGCTGGCCGCCTTCCTCGAGATGAATGGATCCCTCGACCCCTCGCAGTCTGGCTTCCGAGCCAACCACAGCACCGAGTCGCCCTCATCGCTGCCACCGATGACATCCGAGCCCTGCTGGACAACGGTGAAACAGCAGCCCTCATCCTCCTAGACCTCTCCGCGGCGTTCGACACTGTTTGCCACCGCACCCTAGTGCAGCGCCTCAGCAACATCGGAATCCAGGAAAAGGCCCTAGAGTGGATCATCTCCTTCCTCGCTGGAAGGACACAGAGAGTACACCTACCACCGTTCAGATCTACATGAGCCCCCTTGCGGCCATCGCACGCCAACACAACCTCAACATCATCTCCTACGCCGACGACACCCAGCTGATCCTCTCCCTGACCAACGACCCCGCCGCTGCCAGAACCAACCTCCACGAAGGGATGAAAGACGTAGCCGAGTGGATGACGACCAGCCGCCTGAAGCTGAACTCAGACAAGACGGAAGTCCTCATCCTGGGCTCCTCGCCCTCCGCCTGGGACGACTCCTGGTGGCCCCCCGCCCTGGGCACCGCACCCAAACCGACAGACCACGCACGCAACCTGGGCTTCATCCTGGACTCCTCCCTCTCCATGACCAGACAAGTCAACGCCGTCTCCGCGTCCTGTTTCAACATCCTGCGCATGCTACAGAAGATCTTCCGGTGGATCCCCACCGAGACCAGGAAGACGGTCACCCAGGCCCTCGTCACCAGCCGACTGGACTACGGCAATGCCCTCTACGCCGGAACCACCGCCAAGCTCCAGAAGAGACTCCAGCGGATCCAGAACGCCTCAGCCAGACTCATCCTCGACATCCCCCGACGCAGCCACATCTCCGGACATCTGAGAGACCTTCACTGGCTCCCCGTCAACAAGAGAATCACCTTCCGTCTCCTCACCCACGCACACAAAGCCCTACATGGCCAAGGCCCGAGCTACCTCAACAACCGCCTCAACTTCTACGCTCCCAAACGCCACCTCCGATCGACCAACCACACCCTCACCGCCGTCCCCCGCATCCGAAGAGCGACAACATGAGGAAGGTCCTTCTCCCACCTGGCCGCCAAGACCTGGAACACCCTCCCGACTGACCTTCGCCTGACCCAAGACCACCTCTCCTTCAGGAAGAAGCTCAAGACCTGGCTGTTCGAGCAGTAGCGCCCCCCCCCCCCCCCAAGCGCCTTGAGACCCTCCGGGTGAGTAGGGCGCTCTATAAATGCCTTGATTGATTGATTGATCAAGTAATTGCTCACTATAACTTGAACAACTGTATGACAACTGATGTAATTTACTTGATATTATGTCCCTGCAGACTAGGTTACGTAGGGGAGATCGGTAGAGTGCTAAATGTGTGATTGACAGAACATAGGTCAGCGATCAGAACCAAGAAAACGATGGCACCTATGGTTAATCATTACATAGAAAAAAACATGCTCCGGAAGATATGCAATGGTACATCTTGGAATGAATCAGCAGAGAGAAGGGTTAAATATAGACAAAATCAGAAAACTTAGAGAGGTCTACTGGATTTTTGTATTAGGAACATTATCTAAAGGTCTTATTCTTGAGATACCCTGGAATCAGGCCATCAAATAGAGATTGACCATATAGAGATGAAAGAGTTCCTTCCGTTCTCTTTACATTTCCCGGCCTCTTCTAAATAAGGATGACTTTTTCTAATAAAATCAATTACAAGACTCTAGTTTGTAGAAATTAGAAAACACCGGATAAGATGGACTTTAAACTTTGTATACGTTCCTTTCATAAAGTAAGAGGAAATGTCCCCACGATGCTAAAAAACAGACGTTGCCATCAATAAAGAATTAGGCAAACGGGTCCCTTGTTGAATATAACATGTATTAGGGTTCCCACATAAATACTTAGGATTGAATAAATACAAAGACTTATAAATACAGAAGCCCATGTAAAACACTGGCATTTACTGTGTTAGATTTATGGCGGAGTTAATTTAGTAGGTCAATATATATCGGTGGGGTTGGCAGAAGAGTCACCCAATATAGATCACGCAGTGGACCTACGGACTATGTCTATATACCCATGTGTGCCTTACTTTTACAAGGCTTCTTATGGAGACACAAGTTGTAAGATAGTGTAGTTGTAAGGAAGTCTAGTATGGCTGCCTGGGTTACAATGATCTGTAGAACGCATAATAATGGGAGACAATCAAAATAGCCGCTAAAGCAAGTGTCAGTATGTAAAAAAATGGCAAGATCTACATTTTTTATAAAGGGCCCATAATTATACACAATATAGGCATGTGTGGCAGTGTCACATAAATATATATATATATATTTTAGAGATCGGTAATAACAATGTTAATTAAAGAGACACTAGTTGTAAGGTAGTCTAGTTGTAAGGCAGTCTAGTTTGGCTGCCTTGGTTACAGTGACCTGTAGAATTCATAATAATCAGCGGGTAATTAAAATAGCCGCTAAAGCAAGTGTCAGTATGTAAAAAAATGGCAAGATTGACATTTTTTATAAAGGTCCCTTAATTATACATAATATAGGCACGCATGATAGTGTCACATAAATATATATTTCAGAGATCGGTAATAAAAATTTCAAGATGGCGGACAAAATATACACAAGCGCGATACAGAGGGGCACAACTGATGTCATGACGCTAGTTAGGATCGCAAGATAATATTTAATCCGAAAGAGAGAGTGGGAAGCCGCGCTAAATGGAGAAGCCGGCCGGAGAGGTAACAAAGAATGCCATACAAACGGTAAGCCACAAACGACCCCACTAGGGTGGGAGGACTCGTATAATAGTGTTAAGTTAACCACATGTTATAATTCATATCCTGGGTTAACTATACGGCAAATCAGTTGAAAATATGTTTTATGCACTAGCATGTGGACCCACAGTGTAATTCCTATTAAAAACAAGTCATATTATGTCACGGCTATTGAGATCTACCAATCGCGACTGTAGCTATATGCGAAAGCATTGTCATCAATTATATGAGATTGTGTTTCTTGGGTATATCATTTTAAGATTCCAAATGACAAGTTTATTGGTTGTACACAATTATTTATATCACAACAGAGATTTGTGAAACCTCAATTAGGAAGTAGGCATTACAAGGAGGCCTGATACCCTTAGCCTAGAAAATATAAAGAAAAGAATGGAGCAACTTTTATAAATGCCCGATTTTTATTCTGGCTGAAACTGTATTTCATCCATAGTGGTCTTCATAATAAAATAGGGAAACATGGAGGGTCCCTCAAGTGACTAAATTTCAACCTTGGAACGACTACAGAAGTAGAAAATGGTAACACGTGTAAATTCAGGTGAATTATATTTCTTTATTTATTTCAGTTAAAATATCTTTGGATTAGGCATAAATCAAACCTGGTCTGACATATGGTTATCCTTGTTTTCTTTAAGTTGTTTATATAACATTAGAAGAGTAACCGTCAATTTATTCCTGTTTCAGAAGATATATACCAGACTTTCGATTGTTAGGAATAGTGAAGAAACACAATCCAGATGTACAAAGGGAACCAAAAGAAGGTAATGAAAAAGGGATAGTTAACAAGTATAGGAGTAACTGTATACTGTATAGCTAATTATCTCCTAGCCAGTAAAGTCCTATGGATTGCAATTGGCGTTTGCAGCCAGGATGAATATGTTGACTTTCATCATGGATCATATATACTTCTCCAAAAGTAAAGAGAATATACTTCTGTCACGATATAGGAGCCTGATAATATCTACTCATGTGGAAAGATATAAATCCCTATTGAGTCTAACATTAGATATTAATGCACCATAGGTAATAGAATTGAGTAACCTTGGTACCATAAAAGATATATAAATATGCCTTTCTATTCTCTGTTTGATGCTGATTAAAGTGGTCAATCTAAGTATATAACCTGACAAGTGAGGAAGGGATGGCACCGATAATATCTCCAAAGAAAATAGTACAGGTAACCTATATCTATATTGCAATTTTGTAATATGGGAATACCTGTCAGCCAGAAACCTCTTAAGATATAAGGAGGACTTAAGCAAATTAGATAACAGGGATGATAATATCTAAGTAGAGCCAATTAAATTAAAAAAACTGTTAAGACCTGTTGATAGGTAATTCTTGCGTGATTTCTGTAAGTTTTTTAAGTCTTGGGGGAGATGCATATATTTTTTATGTGTCACGCATTTCATGTGTTTTTTATGTGTTGAAGTGAATGATGTATTAATTCAATCTATATATATATATATATTTTTTTTTTACCAACAAAAAACACGATAAGACTAATAAAATCAAAAATATTTTTCTAAATTGGTTGGTATATTGTATATTATGTTATAAAGTGTCTAGAGTGTGCACACTACTTTATTGTCAATCAGCACTGAGCCCGTTGCGACAGCTCTTTTCAAAATAGTTGAATTTCCCTGGTAGGGTTTCATCCTTGTTTCATAGGCCTGTGTGTTTTCCATAGTTGGGCCCCTGGGAGGGGAACAACCTTTATAACGCAACTTTTAGCACGCAGTGCTATTACAACGCAGACTTTAAAACGAAAACCATTACAACGCATTACACTGGGGGGCGCTCTAGGATAGGGAAGAGTTTTAATTTATTATCCAACACCTTCCCTATTGTCCACGGGGACTGGTGTTCGAATAGTAAATTAAACTATTCACTATCCAGCACCCCCCAGTGTAATGCATTGTAATGGAATGCGTTTTAAAACTTGCGTTGTTACAGCATGCGTGGTAAAAGCATGCGTTGTAACAACGTACATCCCCCCTGGGATTATGCATTGCCCATCAATCAGCACTGAGCCCGGTGCTACCGCTCTTTTCAAAATAGTTGAATTTCCCTGTTAGAGTTTAATCCTTGTTTCAGGGGCCTGTGTGTTTTCCATAGTTGGGCCCCTGGGATTATGCATTGCCCATTACTCCCGCTTATAATTGGCAGGTCTGCTGCCTTACAATATTTTCATTGGTCAGAGTCTTAGCGCACAGCAATCATTGGCTTCTGAGTGGGTCAACACACATAAGAGCAGTAACGATGAC
Organism: Lissotriton vulgaris; assembly: GCF_964263255.1. Taxonomy (NCBI): domain Eukaryota; kingdom Metazoa; phylum Chordata; class Amphibia; order Caudata; family Salamandridae; genus Lissotriton; species Lissotriton vulgaris. The sequence continues at coordinate 491,676,602 of NC_141697.1, read as the reverse complement.
AATTGACATAGATTAAGAAAAAATAGACAGAGTGATGGGACTAAGAGCTATAGAACGTGAAGACAGCCTATGGATCGAAAAAACACTTATGAGTGTATGATTAGTTATGGAAATAAATCAGATTTTGTAATGCATTCAAATATAAAAATCATGGCTCCCTTGATATGCAGAGCATCACTGCTTTTAAAAAGTAGTGGCACGCATGCTCCACCAGCTCCATCTGATGCAACCATGACGAGAATCTATCACGTGAGCAGTTCAATGATGGAAGGGGCGAGGGAAGATGGGCAGCCTTGGTGTTTTTTTTAATCAAATCTACGCTCTGAGCAAATGTAAATTGTAAATGCTAGTGGTCGTGAAAAGCACTGTTGACCAAAGAAGTGCCGATGACCAGCTGTGGGATGACGAGAGAGTGTGCTGTCACTCACCGAGCAGCAGAGCACCCCTGCCCCCTCACACTCTAAGAAATGCTGCAACCCTGACTGCATGCAACTTGTTACTCTGCCACACTTTTTTTAAACTGATAGAATAACTAGTGTTTGTTTTAAAAAAATCATTGTACCTTTTATCTGCTGCACTTTAAAATCGTTGATTTTCGGAATGCGCTGGTGCTTTGCTGCTTGCTGTTAGATTATCACCGGTTTTGGCGATCAGCAGACTTCAGCCTGCCGGTCCCTCCTAGCTGGGGTGACCAATAGTGAAGGGCAGGGGGAGGAGTCTCAGCCACTCATAGGGCACAAATGCAGGCAAAAACGCGGGAGTGTGCACTCTAAGAAATGTCGCAACCCTGACTGCACGCAACTTGTTACTCTGCCACACTTTTTTTAAACTGATAGAATAACTAGCATTTGTTTAAAAAAATTCATTTTACCTTTTATCTGCTGCACTTGAAAATCTTTGATTTTCGGAATGTGCTGGTGCTTTGCAGCTTGCTGTTAGATTATCGCCGGTTTTGGCAATCAGCTGACTTCAGCCTGCCGGTCCCTGCTAGCTGGGGAGACCAATAGTGAAGGGCAGGGGGGGAGTCTCAGCCACTCGTAGGGCACAAATGCAGGCAAAAACGTGGGAGCGCAGCGATCGCGCGCTGCAGGCGCGCCAATGGCGCACCGAATAGAAAGCATGTCTGTGCCCGTCCGTGCCCAATCTTGTCCTGGGACCTGTTACTATGCCCAAACTTGTACCTACACCTCGCTAGAACTTATAAAGCTCCACTCTACCTCCCTAGCATGAACTTGAGTAATCACTCAATTTTGCTACCACAAACCTCATTTCCAGAGGTTAATAAACCCCTACATCATAGTGTAGAGCAGCAACAAAAATATAAGTGCTCAAAGCTCTCAATTTATTATTTAAACACGCGATCCCTAGTCAAGCACCAGCTTCATATTTTTACCCTTCTGGATTTTGATAAACCAGATATTCTTCTACTTACAAAAACATTGGCTCATCTCTGAGTCCGCTCCAGACATACTGGCGGCATTGCCTAATGAGTACTATATCCTCCATACCAACCGCCCTCAAGGTAAAATAGGGGGAGGAGATGCGGCCATTATACGCTAAGAGTTTCAATTTAGCGCTCTTACCCTACTTTGCCTCCCTGCTATTGATAATGCAGTAATCAATTTGGAATCAGATGTGGCCCCGTTAGTATGCATTCTTCTCTAAAGAGCACCACAGCATATGCGCTCATTTCCGTACTCCTTGGGTGAACAAGTCACCAATCTGGCAATTGACCATGCAAGAGTTCTACTGATAGGTGACTTTAATTATTGGGCAAACGATTCTCAAGGTGGGCCGTATTCTGCTGAGATGACTGAACTATTAAATACTCTGAACTTTGTTCAACATGTTTCATCAGCTATGCATGTTAAGGGACACACTTTGGACCAAATCCGGTCCATTAATTCGGCAATAAATGATCTATCTGTAGCACTGTGTATCTTTTCAGATCACAACCTGATCAAATTCATTTTAGAGGACCCCATCAGGAATAAATCTCAAACCAAAGGGGGTGGGGGATGGGTACGTAAATGGAATGCTATTGATATGACTGACTTCAGTTGTACTTTGGCAAACACAACACCTCAATATACTTATAATATTAACACTCAAAAGGAAAATATTTCAGCTTGGCTACTAGAGGCTAGTAATAAACATGCACATTTGAAAAAATCAAAACTGACCCACCGTTTCGAGGCTTAGAGATGGTTCTCTCCCGAACTAAAAGCTCAGATACTTACTCTCCGCCAGTTGGAGAGGAATTGGAGGGCGGGTAACTCATCTGAGAACAAAGTACCCTATCCAACGGCTATGAGAGAATATAAAAAATGCATCCTAAATGCAAAAGCTGCTTACTTTTCATCTAGAATTCTTACCTCCACCAATCAATCTAAAGAAACATATAACATCGTAGAGGAACTGTCTAATTCAGACAGGGTATTAAGTAAGCCCACTCCCTCACAAACTCTATGAGATAAATTGAATAATTTCTTTACTGAGAAAATCTCCCTTATCAAGGCTAGTATTTCCACTCATATAGCCCAAGAAGTTTCCCTCTCCATATATAAAAACTCGTGCTCTTTGGACACTTTCACTCCCATTGGTTTTAAGACCTTTCATAGTCTTTTGCTTAAAGTCAGGTCTGGCTCTCCTACGGACCATGCCCCCCACATGTTTTAAAGAAGGTTTTCACCTCATGTCCAGGCCCTGCTCTTGCTATGTTAAATGACTCTTTATCTCAGGGTTATGGACCTAAATGTTTTAAAGAAGCTACTGTGATCCCCCTCTTGAAGAAACCTGGAGTCGATCCCCTGACACTGTCCAACTATCGACCTATTTCCTTGCTCCCATTTCTGGCAAAGATGCTGGAGGCTCATGTGTCAAGGTGTCTGTCCAGTTTTCTGGAACAAACTAACTTTCTTTATCCTCACCAAGCTGGCTTCCGTCCTGGCCACTCTACGGAGACATTCATTACTGCGGTAATGGACGCCCTACGGGAGATGGCTGATAAGAAGATTTCTCAAGCCCTGGTGTTGCTGGACTTGTCGGCAACCTTTGAGACGGTCGGCCATGGTATCCTGGTGAACCGTGTCATGGAAGTGGGCATCCAGGGACCAGCTTTAAGCTGGATTTGTTCCTTTCTGGAGGATTGCTCCCAGGCTGTTCGCCTGGCTCAGTTTGTGGAACCAAAGCAAAGTACCATGTGTGGGGTGCCACAAGGATCTTCGCGTTCCCCTCTTTTGTTCAACCTCTATCTCCTTCCATTGATAAGGTCACTGAAGGAAAGAAAAATAGTTACCTTCAATTGTGCTGATGACCTGCAGCTACTTTTCACTGTTGATAACTCACCCCTCTCAGTTTCGGACTTTCAGTCAACCCTACGGTTTATCAGTCACTGGATGGACAGAAATCACCCAAAAATTAAACCCAGGAAAGACCGAATTAATTCTGACAGGTGGCAGCCAGAAATTCTGGGGCTTTCACTACTGGCCGGAAGTACTGTGTCCATCTCCCACCCCCTCCTCCTCTGCCAAGAGCCTTGGAGTTACAATATCCAACGACCTGTCCCTAAAAATGCAAGTCGGTTCTGTTATATCTTCGTGTGCTCACCAGCTATGTAAAACCAGAAAGATCAGCAGATTTCTGACTCAAGCCGGGCTGGTACAGGTTCTAATGGCCATGGTTTTATCGCGTCTTGACTACTCTAATGCAATCTACCTCGGATTATCAGCTGGTCTTTTGAAACGGCTGCAGATAGTCCAAAACCAGGCAGCTAGACTGATATACCAGAAACCCAGGTGGCATCATGCTTCCCTCCTTTTGAGGGAACTGCACTGGCTTCCTATGCCCCAACATTGTGCTTTTAAAATTTGCTGCCTAGTATATAAGTCACTGCATGGTCAGGGCCCTGAATTCATAAATAGCCTTATTTCTAGATACACCCCCTCACGAAATCTTCGATCAGTCATCTTCAGCTACTATTAGTCCCCACCTACAAATTAAAGCGACAAGGAGGTGCCAGGTTTGCTACCCTGGCCCCCAAGCTATGGCAATTCCATCCCTCTGGAAATTAAGTCTACCACTGACCTGCTTAAATTCAGAAAGCTACTTGAAACCTGGTTGTATTGTCAGGCTTACAATTGAGTTATTCATCTCTTTGGCATTTTTTAGATCCAGCGCCAAGAAACCTTTCCGGTGAATGAGCGCTTTATAAAACACTACTAACATAACATAACATAACAACACATCACACTCACAGCATGGTCGTTCTCAGCAGTGCTTGTGTTGTGAGAGAAACCTTCGAGTCAGCAGAGAAAAAATGGTGCTGCTGTTCTGGGTGATAATAACAAAAGGACGGGCAAGTAGGCACTCAAAGACTGATTAGCTACCAGAAAGGAAGGCTTTTTAAGAGACAATCCATGTTACCAAACAGAAGCCATGGAGTTATATTCCCAAGTTAAGCCAATGTAGCAAAGCAAATTATTTCTTACATTGTCCTCACAAATAACATTTTCAGCTGTGACCTTTTGCACATTTTTGCATTCACAACAATGTTGGATTAATTTCCCTGAAACTAAACTTGTTTTCACATCTAGCTTCACACAGCATTATCACAATGCCCTGAACATCATGTACAAGGTCTTGTTTTGCACAATGTACAAATGTCATCTCTATCTTCATCCACGGGGGGACATGGCTATCTACATATCCATGACACCGCTAATCTATACGCACATCACAAGGCTGCTTTCTATTATAAAAGATGAGTCCACCGATGGATTATCAGAGGAGGCACTTCAGCTAACACCGAGGTCCTTGTATGCTGAGAAATCACCACACAGCGGTCTGACATCTCATGAGAGGTGTCCAGTTTGTGACCAAGATGGGGTCCTTCATTTTATCCCATCAGGTAATGGGGTTGGATCATCCCTGGGGGGGTTCTTGGCTTCACACCTACACACACTCTAGGTACACTTTGCATCGTTGGAGTGTGCTCGATTACTGCCCTGTTTTATATGCCTGCATATATACATTGTTTTAACACCATGGTGGAACTCTATCTACTATTCACGCTGTTGGTGCTTCTAATCACTTTTATCAGCTTCTGTCTATTAATCATTGCAGCATGCATATTTTATGCAAGAACAAGGTTGAATAAATATATTTATTGAAAATGTCCCACTGTGTATTCTCTGTATGTTTCTCTGAGAATAAGTGAGCACGAAGGACTGAGCGAAAGGTTCTGTACTGTTTCCACGATCCCTGAGGGGTCAAGGGTGCCATGTACAGTGTTTAGCAGAAACTGTTTGCTTCCTGATAAGTTAAGGGGGCTTACGGTGGCACTGTGAGCTGGCTGGTCTATAGACCAACATATCCTACGAGTGTGTCCAGAATCAGACTTGGCACCAAGCCCCTAGTTTATATTGTCCAAACAATGCACAGATCTATGGATTCGTAGGAACTACACGACAGTGGGTGGGATTTATCCCCACTGAAGTGATTACAGCATGTCTCGAAGAGACGGCGCATGTGCTGCCTAGGCTCGACCTAAAAAGGCACCAACTTCCCCACCTAATTAAATAAAGGTTCACTCCTTCAGTATACCAGCAAAATACTCTACAGTGCAATAGGAACAAGCATTTGCATTGCAATAGGTCTCGCATTTGTGAGAGTTTGAGCTATTTTTATTGTAAATTACATTGCTTTTATTTATGTTTTGGTTTTGCGAAACCTATTGCATTGCAAATGCTTGTTGTTACGGAAAAGCCCTTTCTACAGTGCATACTGGCTCTTTTAACGTTACTCACAAAAACAAACAAGTACAGGTAAAGCACGAGATGGCTTTGTGTTACCAAAAGCACAATGCTCCAGCACTGGAATTATAATCGACATAGTGGCAGAACTTAAATTCCAATGGCAAGACTCAGGAGGCCTCACAAGGAACATATTAACCTGTAATAATGTGCTAGAATCTGTTGGAGGAATATGGTTAAAGACCAGTGTGCACACTGATGAGAGGCATGCAAGTCTAGGACAGTGTTTCCTATGAATGAGCAGTGTGGACCCTGAGTAACAGTCTCTTAATCATGCAGTTTTGCCATCTGCACTAGTCCTGTTACCATCAGCGCTTTTCTTATTGTTGTCATCGGCACTAGTCTCTTTGTCATCAGCACTAGTCTCATTGTTGTCATCAGCACTATTCTCACTGTTCTCGTTAGCACTAGTCCCACTGTTATCATCAGAGCTATTGTCATTGTTATCATCAGTGCTATTCTCATTGTTGTCATGAGCACTAGTCCCATTGTTATCATCAGAGCTATTTTCATTGTTAGCATTGGCACTAGTCTCATTGTTATCATCAGTGCTATTCTCATTGTTGTCAGGAGCACTAATCCCATTGGTATCATCAGCGCTAATCTCATTGTTGTCATGGGCACTAGTCCCACGGTTATCAGCGCTCTTCTCATTGTTGTCATGAACACTAGTCCCATTGTTATTATCAGTGCTATTCTCATTGTTGTCATGGGCACTAGTCCCATTGTTATCATGAGTGCTATTCTCATTGTTGGCATCGGCGCTAGTCCCATTGTTATCATCAGTGCTAATCTTACTGTTGTCATCAGCACTAGTTCTATTGTTATCATCAGTGCTATTCTCATTGTTGGCATCAGCACTAGTGCCATTGGTATCATCAGTGCTATTCTCATTGCTGTCATGGGCACTAGCCCCATTGGTATCATCAGCGCTATTCTCATTGTTGTCATGGACACTAGTCCCATGGTTATCAGTGCTATACTCATTGCTGGCATCAGCACTAGTCCCATTGGTATCATCAGCAATATTCTCATTGTTGCCATGGGCACTAGTCTCATTGGTATCATCAGCTCTATTCTCATTGTTGCCATCGGCTCTAGTCCCATTGGTATCATCAGCACTATTCTCATTGTTGGCATTGGCACTAGTCCTATTGTTATCATCAGTGCTATTCTCATTGTTGTCATGGGCACTAGTCCCATGGTTATCAGTGCTATTCTCATTGTTGGCATCAGCACGAGTCCCATTGTTATCATCAGCGCTATTCTCATTGCTGGCATTGGCACTAGTCCCATTGGTATCATCAGTGCTATTCTGATTGCTGGCATCAGCACTAGTCCCATTGTAACCATCAGTGCTATTCTCATTGTTGTCATGGTCACTAGTCCCATGGTTATCAGTGCTATTCTCATTGCTGTCATGAGCAATAGTTCTATTGTTATCATCAGTGCAATTCTCATTGTTGGCATCAGCACTAGTCCCATTGTTATCATCAGTGCTATTCTCATTGTTGGCATCAGCACTAGTTCTACTGTTATCATCAGTGCTATTCTCGTTGTTGTCAGGAGCACTTGTCCCATTGTTATCATCAGGGCTATTCTCTTTGTTGGCATCAGCACTAGTCCCATTGGTATCATCAGCGCTATTCTCATTATTGTCATGGGCACTAGTCCCACGGTTATCAGCGCTATTCTCATTGTTGCATGGGCACTAGTGTTATTGTTATCATCAGTGCTATTCTCATTGTTGGCATCTGCATTAGTCCCATTGTTATCATCAGTGCTATTCTCATTGTTGTCATCGGCACTCGTTCTATTGGTATCATCAGTGCTATTCTCATTGTTGCCATCGGCACTAGTCCCACTGGTATCATCAGTGCTATTCTCCTTGTTGTCATGGGCACTAGCCCCATTGGTATCATCAGCGCTATTCTCATTGTTGTCATGGGCACTAGTCCCATGGTTATCAGTGCTATTCTCATTGTTGGCATCTATTCTAGTCCCATTGGTATCATCAGGGCTATTCTCATTGTTGGCATCGGCACTAGTCCCATTGGTATTATCAGCACTATTCTCAATGATGTCATGGGCCCTAGTCCCACTGGTATAATCAGCGCTATTCTCATTGTTGCCATTGGCACTAGTCCTATTGGTATCATCAGCTCTATTCTCATTGTTGCCATTGGCACCAGTCCCATTGGTATCTTCAGTGCTATTCTCTTTGTTGGCATCAGCACTAGTCCCATTGGTATCATCAGCACTATTCTCATTGTTGTCATGGGCACTAGTCCCATGGTTATCAGTGTTATTCTCATTGTTTGCATCGGCACTAGTCCCATTGATATCAGCAGCGCTATTCTTGTTGTTGGCATCGGCACGAGTCCCATTGATATCATCAGCGCTATTCTCATTGTTGGCACTGCACTTGTTCCATTGTTATCATCAGCGCTATTCTCATTTTTGGCATCGGCACTAGTCCCATTGTTATAATCAGCGCTATTCTCATTGTTGGCATCAGCACTAGTCCCATGGTTATCAGTGCTATTCTCATTGTTGGCATCGGCATTAGTCCCATTGTTTTCATCAGTGCGATTCTCATTGTTGTCAGGAGCAGTAGTCCGATTGGTATCAACAGCGCTATTCTCATTGTTGTCATGGGCACTAGTCCCATTGGTATCATCAGCGCTATTCTCATTGTTGGCATCGGCACTAGTCCCATTGTTATCATCAGTCCTATTCTCATTGTTGGCATTGGCACTAATCCCATTGTTATCATCAGTGCTATTCTCATTGTTGTCAGGAGCACTAGTCCGATTGGTATCATCAGCGCTGTTCTCATTGTTGGCATGGGCACTGGTCCCATTGGTAGCATCAGCGCTATTCTCATTGTTGGCATCAGCACTAGTCCGATTATTATCATCAGCGCTATTCTCACTGTTGTCATGAGCACTAGTCCTATTGTTATCATCAGTGCTATTTTCATTGTTGGCATCGGCACTAGTCCCATTGGTATCGCCAGCGCTATTCTCATTGTTGGCATCAGCATTAGTCCCATTGGTATCATCCTCGCTATTCTCATTGTTGGCTTCGGCACTAGTCCCATTGGTATCATCAACGCTATTCTCATTGATGGGATGGGCACTAGTCCCATTGGTAGCATCAGCGCTATTCTCATTGTTGGCATCAGCACTAGTCCCATTATTATCATCAGCGCTATTCTCACTGTTGTCATGGGCACTAGTCCTATTGTTATCATCAGTGCTATTTTCATTGTTGGCATGGGCACTAGTCCCATGGTTATCAGCGCTATTCTCATTGTTGTCATGGGCACTAGTCCCATTGTTATCATCGGTGCTATTCTCATTGTTGGCATGGGCACTAGTCCCATTGTTATCATCAGTGCTATTCTCATTGTTGGCATGGGCACTAATCCCATTGTTATTATCAGTGCTATTCTCATTGTTGGCATGGGCACTAGTCCCATTGGTATCATCAGTCCTATACTCATTGTAGTCATCAGCACTAGTCCCATTGGTATCATCAGTGCTATTCTCATTGTTGTCATGGGCACTAGTCCCATTGGTATCATCAGCGCTATTCTCATTGTTGCCATAGGCACTAGTCCCATTGGTATTATCAGTGCTATTCTCATTGTTCGCATCAGCACTAGTCCTATTGTTATCATCAGTGCTATTCTCATTGTTGGCATCGGAACTAGTCCCATTGTTTTCATCAGTGCTATTCTCATTGTTGTCAGGAGCACTAGTCCCATTGGTATCATCAGCGCTATGTTAATTGGCATCTGCACTAGTCCCATTGCTGTCATCAAGGTTACTCCGATTCACTTAGAACAGGTCTTGAACATACTGAAATGTGGTGACTGCTGCGGTTGCTGTTGTCTTCCTGCAGATTTTGAAAAGCCCTTGCGGTTGACTTTACTTAAAGAGCAGATCTGCCTTCCGAAGAATCAGACACAGTCTGGGCATCTGCTACATGTGATTCTGGAAGGAAGCCAGGCGCTGACCAAAGCAACCTCCATCGGTGACAATGTATATGCTTCGAATGTTGTCTGCTGTGAAGAGTAACGATTTCACCGTCTGCCACCACATAAAAATGGGTAGACTTTATTTTATAAACATTGCTATCCTGGGAGGAGTGAAAGTGGTGCCGAACAAAACACGGCTTCTTTCATTTAGTTACTTCCCTGAGAAATGGATCCAAAAAAAAGAACAAGCCTGCGAGTGGTGCACGCGCGCGCGCCACTGCGAGCCATGTGGTTTCAATTATCGCACCTATGTCTGGGCACGATAATTGAAACCACATGATGGCCAGTGTGCATAATAGACACCAATAGGCCATGGGGGGAGCAATGCGCCCGCCTTTGGCCTATTGCATGCTATCTTGGTAAAAAACACACACGCAAAACCCAATAGCGTGCCACAAAAGGAAAAGCACATGCTTGTGCGTGTGCCATTCCTAGGTCAGCTTCTGAAACCCCGTTTTTACCTACTAAATGTCTTGTGCTGCGAGTGCAGTGCTGCGCACTGTAACGCTAGGCGCGAGACCTAAAAATGAAGGAGCATACTTACAAGGGAAATCACCCCAGAACGTCACTTAGTGACGTTCTGGTGGCGATATGCTCTTCTCCATATTTACAAAGTGGTGTTAAGCCACTTTTTGTGGCTTAACGCAATCTTTTAAAAAAGGCCCCTTTACACACATCACTTAGAGTGAAAGGGGCATACAATAGGTGTTGCTGTGGGTGTTCCACTGCAGCACTCATTGCTTTTGACGCTGCCCCAGGATTAAAAGAAGGTGTAAATCCGAGGCAGTGCCAAAAACTAACACAATGCAAAAGCAGAATCTTCTCAGTACCTTCACAAACAAAATTTTGCATACTCCACAAGGTTTTTTGGACCCCCGCTCGATTAGCCTCGCTAGGCCTCAGGGAAAACAATCTATGCTGGAACTGCGGCAAGGAGAAGGGGAATCCAGCACATCTTAACTTCTACTGCCCAAAACTCAAATCTGGGAGTAAATCTTTGATTTCATAAAAAAGGCGCTGGGGTGCACACAAACTCCTGAATTCTCTTCCCTCACCACTGCATTTATGACCACAGGACTTGCATCACAGCATGACAGGTATCTGCTAGACCTCCTATTGGCCGCGGCAGTGAAACTGGTCCTGACCAACTGGAAGGACACAGTTAGGACCTCAAACAAAGGCTGGGTCAACTGGATGACGTACCTCAGAGGTGCAGATAGTATTGCCCTGCAAAACTCACCCTGGAGACCAGCTACTAGGGGAATGTGGAAGTCACTCGACGCGTATCTAGACTCCTTCGAACCCCCATGAGGCCACTCAGGGTCCTCAGGGGGCTGTCGATTTCCAACCAAGGCTACAAACCCAGACTAGACTCACTGATATAGACCCCTTCTTGTATCCTATCTTCACCCTTTCTTTCCTATCCTCGTTCTTTCTATCATCCTGTGCCTTATTTCCCGGCAAGTCAATGTAGAGGGGTTCAGCTAAATATGTATACCAAAGTACCTGTAATTACTGCAACACCAACCATGTTTGGCTGGAACCTCGTAACGGAAATGCTTATGCACTTGTTTATAAAAAATTAATAAAATACTTTGAAATCGAAAGAAAAAAAATGGCAAAATGAGGAGAACTACTTTTTTTATTTTAATGATTGTTCATGTGCAGGAACATGTCCCTTTCTGCACATAAACAATCATTGAATAATCACGATTTGCTACTTCTATTTGTGCTGCATTCAGAAGCACACATAGGGGCATATGTATAAGCACAAAGAGCCACTACAGCATAACTTTTTTTAGAATCAATCGTCTTTTGACACTCCGGTGGAGCTATGCCTTGCAACATGTTTACAAAGTGGTGTTAAGCCACTTTTTGTGGCTTAACGCTGCTTTGTAAATATGCTACACTTTCAAACAGGTATCTGCGTGAAAAGGGCGTGCAATGAGTGTAGCTGTGGGTGTTCCACCGCAACACCCATTGCTTTTTGATGCTGCCCAGATTTATAAGGAGGAGTAAATCAGTGGCAACGGCAAAAACTAACGCCAACCAAGAGCAGGTATTAAAATTGCAAAACGAAGAGAAATACTTTTATTTCTCCTCGTTTTAGCTTTTTCCTATGTGTGCTGCAGAATGTAGCACACATAGAATGAGCTAAATGCCATTAATGATTGTTTATGTGCAGGAAGGTGTCCTTACCTGTACATAAAAAATCATTAAATGATGACGATTTGCTACTTCTATGGGTGCTGCAGAATGCAGCACCCATAGAAGTAACAAATTGCCATTATATCATTCCCTTCAACGCAGGCACCCTTGCACTATGGTGCAAGGGTGCCTGGGTTGGTGCAAGGCAGCTAATGTTAGCGCCAGTGCTAGGGAAAACCCAGGGGTGCACCGCATTGTTATGAATGCGGCGCATCCCTGCGTTTTGGAAATGTCGGAGCACGGCGCTGCCAAATTTGGCGCAGCTCCACGCTCTGTCATTTCTTAGTACATATGCCCCATAGAAGTAATAAATCACCATTGGTGAATGTTTATGGGCAGAAAGGGACACCTTCCTGCACATAAACAATTATTCTCTGCAACGCCGGCACCCTTGCACTATGGTGCTAGGGTGCCTGCGTTGGCACTAGGCAGCTAAATTTAGCACCAGCGCTCGGGAAAACACAGGGGTGCGCCATATTCTTTTGAACACAGCGCATCCCTGCGTTTTGAAAATGTTAGAGTGCGGCGCTGCCAAATTTGGCACAGCTCCGCACTCCGACATGTTGTCGTAAATATGCCATGGAGTTTCAAATCTAACCTGGAGTTCCTTAGTTTGAATCGTGGGTCTTACACAACACAGTGTGACCTTGAGCAATAAATACATTTTATATGTTCTCTTGGTCAGGATGACTCACTGAATTCCCTGAAACTGTGTTTTATTTACTTTCATAAACGTGTTGTGCCCTTTTCTTATGTTGTTGTGCAAGGTAAGTGACAGTTACGCAACCAGTGTTGCGCCCTCTGTGGTTAAAGCGAAAATCCTTGCCTAGTAGCAGAAGGCGCCAAGCACTATTTTCAGAGAATGACATAGGGAATGCTGTGCAGGGCCAGCAAAGTAAAAACACACGACCATCTGCATTCCAGCAGGGATTTACTTTATTTATCAAACACAATTAGTTGTTCCTTTTGTTATTTTAGCTAGTGCTCAAACCGACTGCCCCTGGCTGTGAGGAAACCCTAACAAAACATTCTCTCTGAAAATAGACTACTATAAGTGTTCCACACTTTCTTCCTTGCCATATTTAGCAACAACAAAATACCTAAAATCGCACTGTGATGAAAGTAAATTGCTCAGTATATTTTTGTAACATCCAGACTGCACAGAGCATGACACAAGCCCTGTAAAGTATTTCTTACCACCAAACATAATGACATGTCTTAAATTCCAAAACTAAAGGGCTGCTTGAGAACACTGCATCATACCATCCTGCCCTTACTCTCCTCAACTCAACCTTCAATTAGACTCTGGATGAAAAGCCTTATTATATAGCTAATGTTGAAGTAACAGTTTGTATGGTAAAACCCAATTTCCCAAATTGCATACAGGGTTAATAACCTAGCCAACCTATTAACAATTTGAACATAACGTTGGATAAACAGTTCAGTATTGAGAGCCAGACAAATCTGGTAGTGAATGGTCAAAGGGATGGGAGGGGGGCTTAAAAGAAAGTCCCTAAAAATGGGGGGGGGGGGGGTATTTCACATGGTAATTCGCATGGGAAACTTGGTGTTCAATTACCCAATAAACAACTAATATGGGAGGCACACGGTACTTGTCTCACATTCATGCCTTTCTTTTTTGTTGTGTTTTTGTTCATTTCAACATTCAACATGTGAGCAAAAATGACAGTCTTCATTGTGCATGCACCAATTTGGTATGTCAGCTCATATTCAAGATCATCACCACCTTCTTTTATAAATGTGTAACCACAACGCCCATTGGCAACAGAGTTGCAATATCCACGACAAACTCACAGTGGGATATCCTGGAAACCTTCAAAGGGATTCCAGCAAATCACATAGTGCGATTAGCTTTGAGTTAACATCCGGAGACCCGTCAATGCATTACTGGTGGGGAGGTGAGTCAGCTGGCCCACTTAGGCAGATCTTTTTATGACAGGCTAGTAAGAGGTGCAAAAATTAGAAGGGCCTTCAACCCTAACCCCACTGCGGGTACCTAGGCAGTAACGGGATGAAGGTGGGAGGGTTGTTAAAATTACCCTCTGGCCTTGCAACATGCAGGCTGTTAAAAATAATCATACTCTGCCTTGCAGGGCGGCTCTGAAGGATTGTCTTAGCCATCGCCCATTTAAATAATCACCCTTTTTCGACCAAGGATGGGGCTTTGCTTTTATTCCCTTCCATGCCTTGAAAGGATAGGGGACAGTTAGGGTTATAGGTCCTCCCCACCTTACCCAATTACTAGGAAGGGGACACATTAATAACGATCACTTATGATCCGGCCAAAGGGTCAGTATAGTAGTTATGTCTCCCAGCCGTGCCCAAAGGCAGAGGGTATCTGTTGCCCCATCCACACCTTCCTCAAGGGCCGAGGGGCATTTTCTTCTACAGTATTTGTTGGCCTGATCAATCCTCTGCCTTGCCCAAAGATGGGGCGGGGGTGTTGTGCCCTCCCTTTCTCCTTGCCTTGGCGAGGGGCTTGGCAGATGCCTGCTGGAGCAAGTAACAGCTCCAGTGTCGAATTCCCAACAATGTGCAGGGCATCTGTATACTGTCTCGGTCCTCTATTATGCTCCAAACATCTCAACACACTTCAGGGAGCTCCACTGGCTCCTTGTACACAAACTAGCCAATTCAAATTCCTCACACATGCAAACAAACCACTTCACAATGTTGGATCAGCATACCCAAACAACCACATACACTTCACCAGCCAAACAGACAATGAGCTACACTCTTACTTGAATACACACATTGCATCCACAGAGACAAAGCTAGAGGTTGCTTATTTTCTTACATCATACCCAAAATCTGGAACGACCTCCCTCAACACACCAGAGTCTCCTCCTCACATGGATTCTGCAAGAGGGTGAAAACCTGGCTCTTCGACTAACTCGATGGGGCCTCATGCCTACACTTGTGCTCTAGCGCTTGCATTCCCTCACTGCTGATTAGCATGCTCTACAAATCCACATAACAATAACGATAGGGGTCCAGGGCAGCTGACAGGCTCCTCAGTGTCCCGTTGGTGTTTAATAATAATAAGGGAGCTTATAAAGCGCCTGGTTATGCCAGAAGGTGTGTCCCTGCGCTGTAGTGAGTAGCCGAGTGAACCCCCCTACCCTGCAATGTCAGCGTGGTCCCCTATAACAATACACTACTGAGTTGGACATGTAACATTTGCCAACAGAAGGTTCAGTGAGCTGATCTCAGGCCTGGGGTGCCTAGATTTAGATGGGCGCCCATGTAGCTGACCTAAGGAGCTACCTTGAGTTATGCATTAATTCCAGGCAGCCGGGGGTTCCATTCATAACTTCCAGGCTGCCTAAGAAATCTTATTTTGTTTTCTTTTCTTCCTTTGTTACCTCTGATTCCCTTACAGTATTCAGCCAGGATGGGACCTATGGGTAAAAAAGCCCCCCACCTTCTAGGATCATCAATGGGCAGTGGCGGCTGATGCATATAAACAGCGGTGAGGCAGGGAAAGGGTTGCGGTGTGGAGGAGGTGTGGGGGTGCGCAGGGGGAGCACTGGAGTGAGACAGAATACTGAAAAAAATAACATTAAAATACATCCCTGATGAGAGGCAAGAAGGCGGCCGGTCGCTCGGCCGAAAATGCTGGATGTTGGAAACTGCCCGGGATAATCCCTCCCTCCCCTGTGGTCTTGTGTAACTCCCGCAGAGATCGCAGATCGGAGAACTATTGGAAGAAATAAAGACCGTAGAACCACAGAAATCGGTGAAGGATGTATCTTACTGGCAAATAAGTGGGATATGCTGTGGTTGGTCTTGGTCTGGCGTTTTACTTCCCCACAGTCCTCCAAATACACTCTTTCTGGCCGTCTCTGCGGGAGACACATAGCTCATACCTCCATACTCTCTGCAATGCCGCCTCTGACAGAAACAGCTCCAGCTTCAGCTGTAGGGAGCCCGACGAAGACAAGCCTCGGGAAGAGAGGAGACGGCGCCGCTCGCCGTCACGCAAATGGCTCCTCACCAGCAACTGCAGCCCTTACAGCAAAAGACGGTATGTTAAACCGGAGCCGTCATACAGTTCCAAATCTATTTAAAAAGCAATGTAGCAAAAGCAAGACTCCGGCGGAAGCTGCCATTGTGCCAGTGGAGTGTCCTCCAAACAATGAGAAGGACTTAGAAAACAATGTTGCGGCGGTAACTTCGGTGAAACAAAGTATTGAGTATAAGGTGGGGGAGACGCTAAAGGAAGTGAATGGCGGCAGAGAGGCAGTACAGGGAGGCTCCAAGGATGTGAGAAGTGATGTGCAGAGTGCTGGGGCTAGGAGGGAAGAAGATATTCAAGCGGCTATTGCTTCAGATGATGAGTTTGGAAAAGGGACTTTTAGTAATCCAATTGAAAATGATTCTAGGGTCAATAACTTTGCAGCAACCCCTATTGTTGAATCTTTGATGATTGATCAGATGCATGAGGCTAGTAGTCATGATATGGAATGTGGCAGTTTGGAAAGGAAGGGAGATGGGATGCAGGGCTCACTTTGGAACAAATGACCACAGCGGGCTCTAAGGACGTAGATTTGGATGGCAAGTTTTACTCTATGTCGGATCCCTCTAACTCTTCTGGGGATGAGAATCTGGGCAAAGATTGGGCAGATGATGGCAGTGAGATGAGTGAGGAGGCCTCTCTGAATAACGAGACTGTCCGGAAGCAAAGGGGGGGACTGGACTCTCTGGTAAACGGGGCTCCTGGCACTATGGGCTCTCCAATTTGGGATTATTTGTTTTACCCTCACAGTATAGTGGCTCATCGAGGAGAGACCAGGGTGGAGGGCTCCGGACCCAGGGGGCGGTACGTAAATTGCAAAATGCTGTGCGTAGAGTTGCTAAATCCTGCTCGGATTTTGCAATTAGAATCGGGGAAGCTGAAACCAGGATCTCAGTATTGGAAGATGAGTTGGCACAGTAGTAAGTCATAACCGAAACTTTGAAGGCTCAAAAAGAGGATGCAGTTTGGAAACTGATTGACTTGGAAAACTGTTCCAGAAGGAAAAATCTGTGGATTTTGGGAGTGCTTGAAGGATTGGAGAGCAACGATGTCCTGCAGTTTGTAGCTGAACTTTTTTCAGAAGCTTTCCCTAAGTTGCAGCAGTGGGACTGGAAAGTTGAGTTACAGAGAGCTCATTGGTTCCCATTTAATCAATCAAAAAAGGGGAGGGGGTTGAGTGAAAGGCCCAGAGCTATCCTGATATGCCATAACAATTTTCTGTCACGAGAAGCAATATATGATTTGGCACGGCCTGACAGGAGGAGAGCAGGCAAGGGTTGTGAAATTTTTGTCCGCCCTGATTTCTGCCAGGCTACAGTCCAATAGAGGTGGCATCTTCAGCAACTAATCTCCCTACTTCAGGCAACGGGGGCTCAGGCTTTCTTACTCAACCCAGCCAAACTGAAAATCATCCATAGGGGTCAGACACAATTTTTTGTGTCTGAAATACAAGCCAAAGAATTTCTGAACACAATCTGAGGTGGATAAGGTGTACTGGCTTCTTATTTTTGTCTAACATTTGCAATCCCTTCTTCAGTTGTTTAGTCCAAAATAGGGACTTCTCTTTGTTTTCTTGGACTATATAACTGTTTGTAAGGGGGGAAGGGACCCGGGGTGGTCCATTATCCACTTTCCATCACAGAGGACCATTGTCCTTATGCCTCATGTGGGTGGGAGTGGGGGGGAAGGGGAAGGGGGGTTGGGGATTATTTGGAGTGGGGTAGGGTGGGGGTCGAGGAGGGGGGTGGCATGGGTGGTGTAGGGTGTTGTCTACTTATAATGGCTATGGTACATATTTTTTTGTGAGAGAAGATTCTTTGCCTTTTATTCAGGGTACTTAGTATAGGGGGTGGGCTAGTCCGATTTGAGATGAATCATTTCAGAATTAATGATGTCTGGTAGCTTACATATTTGTTCTTGGAATATATGTGGTATGAATGATAGGAGGAAAAGAGGAGTGACTGCTCAAATGGTACAGGCTATGCATATTGATCTGCTATGTTTACAAGAGACCCACATCTCTTGGAATAATCAGGGATGATGAAGGACCTGGGTTTGGATGTACTTGCCAGCACTAGGCAAGGGTCTATGATTTGAGGTGTAGTCATATTGGCTAAACGTGGCCTAGGAGTTTGTAATCAGGTCAAAGAGGACATTTTGGGGAAGTGGGTTATTGTTGAAAACTTGGTTAATGTCTCTCTGTTGTCAGTCTGCTCTATATATGGATAAAATTTAGACGACCCAAGAGTGCTGCAC
Source organism: Lissotriton vulgaris (assembly GCF_964263255.1). Lineage (NCBI taxonomy): Eukaryota > Metazoa > Chordata > Amphibia > Caudata > Salamandridae > Lissotriton > Lissotriton vulgaris. The sequence goes on along the minus strand of NC_141697.1, from coordinate 491,658,241 downwards.
TATTCGAGTGTCGAATTAGCATTATGGTCTCAGCCAATAATCCTCTGTGGCGATTTTAATTTACATTTAGATAGCTGGTTTGATATAACGGGTAATACCCCATGCAGGGGCAGGAAAGCCAAAGTTTTTAAAGCCACTCAAGGGTTGGTCAAAGAGTTTGGGCTAGTGGATGTGTGGCACAAGCACAGAAGAAATGATTCTGGAGCCACTTTTTTTCAGCTCCCCATAAAAAATGTGTGCGCATTGACTTTTTTTACAACCCAGTGGAAAAAGCTGAGAGAGCTAAAATGGAGATTGTACCCAGGGTTGTATCAGACCATAACCCATTAATTTTAGAATTGCCAACTAGTTAGAAAGCAAGTCATTGTCTTTTATTTTCAGATTGATTCCCTCTTTTTACTGAACTGTTGGCAACAATTGTTTAAATATCCCCACTCAAAGCTACTCTTTTTATCTATAATATAATGAAAGGAGTAGTTGCCCTAGCCAGAATGCAAATGTATGACCTACACACTGCATGCAGATTTTTATCGCAGGCACAGTAATCCACGACTTTATTTTAAGTACAAAGGTTTAGGGAGCTAGGTGAGCAGTTGTATGTAATCTGATCAGACACACATAAAAAGGTCGGACCAACCTTACACTAATGCATACATAACAATAATCCCCCATGGATGCGAGGTGTACCTGACCATTTTCAGTCAGGTTTAGGTAATATTCAATTTTAGGTCTCACCTAGGCAGCGCTTGCGCTGTCTCTTCGAGACATGTTGTGTTCAGGATATGGGCTTGAAGCTCCGCCCATTGCCCGCCCGTGTTTTAAAATGGCTCTTGTGACCGTCCTTTGTAAAAGCTGCATTGTGTTTGGTTACTTTCGTTACTAGTCCCTTTCTACTTTTGTAACCTCCCATAAGGACTGCCCATATTACATGTGTTGTTACTTGGTATGTTACTTTTACACATTATGAGCACTCTTTTGTTAATGACTTCTTCAGCATATCTGCTTGATTGATTGATTGATTGCCGTTGTAGGTACAACAGAAACGCATTGCCCTTACTGCACTTTTCTGGTTTCTTTTGCATTATCGTGCAAGATTACATTTTATTTATTTACTTTATTTCCAGCACGGCACGCACAACTTTTGTTTTCTATTTATTGAATATTATGGCAATGACGGCACGCCACGCTTTAGCTTTAAACATCGAAAGTTAAAGTGTGGCATGCCGCATTTTTTCCATATTATAGCAATGGCTGCACACCGCGCTTTACTTTTAAACATATTAAGCTAAGGCGCGGTGTGCTGCCATTGTTTCTGCTGTTGTCCGTACGACGCGGATGCTTGATGCTCCCTTTCATGTCACTCTTTATTCAAATTTCACTTTATTAGCTTACACCACTTTACATTCGCCGCATTCCAGCTTTAAGCAAGCTTTGGGAGTCCATGCCTCTTTCATAATTTATGCACGGCATGGCTGCTGCGACTTGGGAACAAACTATAAGCCACTTGGGACAGCACCCACTCCAAATGGAAACTACTTCGGCCATATGGCCCAAACTCATGGCAGTTTAGCAGATGTGACACCCATGTCAACACGCCATTCATAAAATCACCCTATGCAGGCTTTGTCCCTGCCCAGCCCAAAACGGCAGGGAAACACAATGCTACCCCTTTTGCCCCCGCCAAACTAATAGGGGCCACTTGGCAATCTCCCTGCAACCCACTGCTGCCCTTTAATGATGATGGACACCCAGTGTCTGGAATGTATGCATTGCCGGCACGGGAGGAACATGCAAAAACAGCATGCCACATCATCAAGTACGGGAGACAAACCAGCCTAGATGCACGCATTCAAAATATCACAACGATTGAGGCACTTTCAGATATGCAAGATCAAACTGCCACTTAAAAAAAAAAAATTGAGTTCATAATTTTACCTATCTTTCCTTCTCTGCTCTCTCTAACTAATTCACAATATAACTTCAAGTACGTTTACTTAATGTTTTATTTTGTCTTCCTTCACACATACCAACCAAGTTAGAAAAATAAAAAAAACAGATAGAAACCTGTGTGTAAGGGCTCAGAGTGACACTTCACTGATTACGTTGTCTACTGTAAAACACTGAAACAAGAGTATAGTCACATGTTGTTCTCTCTTTACTGCTCCGTTAACATTTCATGTGGAATGTTTTTGTCTCTTCGTCATTTTTGGAATGGCCCCTGTTCTTCAGTATCTTTTTTCTTCTCTGTGCGAACTAAAGAGTGCATCTAAACAGCCAGCCTCAGTCTGTTGTTTTTATCCAGCTTTGCCGTCATGTTGCCTGTGCTTGACATTTTACATTAATTTAAAAAAAAATACATTTACAACGCCAATAGCTCTAATGAATATATATACATAATCACTCCACTGGCAACAAAAACACATAAGTTAAAGTCATTTACAGCGCCAATAGCTTTCACTTTCACAAATTGGAGACCTATTGCATTGCAAATGCTTGTTTCAGCTACAGACAGATTTAACTGTCTGCAAGGCGACCTATCGTTTCCAATAAATATAGTGGGATTAGTGTGTGGTTTGGCTCAGGCCCTGCACCTGAATCAATGGCTTTCCTCCTTATTCTTGTGGCTGCCACACACAACCCCATTACACTCTAGAAGCGTTTTGATTGGTTGATGTTTCCTTCCACCGCTGATGTCAGCCCGATCTTTGCAGTACAGGTGAGGGAGTCTTTCTCTTCTCTCTGCTCCCCTATTCCTTGAGCCTGGTGCAGATTGCTGCACCGCTTTGGAATAAGGCGAAACCTCTTTTTTAGCTCTATTTTTAGATAAATCAGTCTGAAGGTGGGCATTGGTCACAGAGTGCAAGCTCCACCCTCCTTCTAGCATTGGTCATCTGAAATTGATTCCATCCTGGTTCGTTTGGAAATTGTATTGTGAAACTCGTTTGAAAGTAACACATGAGAAGGCAATCTAAAATATTGTATGGACCAGCACTCAGGTTCCGCATGGTGGATCACTGACATAATATTGAGGGTCAGAAAATCGACAAGCAAAAATATCGATGACAAAATATAGACACACTGAATATCGAGTTTGTATCTACAAACAGGTAAGTATAAAAATATTGAGTACAAAATATTGTTTACAAAAATATAGTTTATAAAAATATCGACTTTATTAAAAACAGTGTTAACTTAAATTAATATTAAAAATTAATTACTAAAATATACTTAAAAATACTTAAATTAACTTATAATAATTAAATATTTAATGAAAGTTATACATTTTTTAAAAATTATATTTGTTAAAACATATATATATATAGTAATATATATATAGTAACATAATATAATTAAATATTATCCAATATTATTACCGTACGATAGCAGAAGTGTAAAAAATACTATTCCCACTCCAGAGAGTGCAACAGTAGGGAAAGCGTTGGATAGCGAAAGGGTTAAAATTACTATTCCGACTCCAGTGGGTGCAACAGTAGGGAAAGCGTTGGATAGCGTAGGGGTAAAAATTACTATTCCCACTCCATTGGGTGCAACAGTAGAGAAAGCGTTGGATAGCGTAGGGGTAAAAATTACTATTCCCACTCCAGTGGGTGCAACAGTAGGGAAAGCGTTGGAGAGCGTAGGGGTAAAAATTACTATTCCCACTCCAGTGGGTGCAACAGTAGGGAAAGCGTTGGAGAGCGTAGGGTTAAAAATTACTATTCCCACTCCAGTGGGTGCAACAGTAGGGAAAGCGTTGGATAGCGTAGGGGTAAAAATTACTATTCTCACTCCAAATAGTGCAACAGTAGGGAAAGCGTTGGATTGCGTAGGGGTTAAAATTACAATTCCCACTCCAAAGAGTGCAACAGTAGGGAAAGCGTTGGATAGCGTAGGGGTACAAATTACTATTCCCACTCCAGTGAATGCAACAGTAGGGAAAGCGTTGGATAGCGTAGGGGTAAAAACTACTATTCCCACTCCAGTGGGTGCAACAGTAGGGAAAGTGTTGAATAGCGTAGGGGTAAAAATTACTATTCCAACTCCAAAGAGTGCAACAGTAGGGAAAGCGTTGGATAGCGTTGGGGTAAAAATGACTATTCCCACTCCAAATAGTGCAACAGTAGGGAAAGCGTTGGATAGAGTAGGGGTTAAAATTACTTTTCCCACTCCAGTGAGTGCAACAGTAGGGAAAGCGTTGTATAGCGTAGGGGTAAAAATTACTATTCCCACTCCAAATAGTGCAACAGTAGGGAAAGCGTTGGATGGCATAGGGGTGAAAATTACTATTCCCACTCCAGTGAGAGCAACAGTAGGGAAAGCGTTGGATAGCATAGGGGTAAAAATTACTATTCCCACTCCAATGAGTGCAACAGTAGGGAAAGCGTTGGATAGCATAGTGGTAAAAATTACTATTCCCACTCCAGAGAGTGCAATAGTAGGGAAATTAAAGACATCATATATTATTTCAATAAATATAAATTAATATCTATAAAAAATGAATTAAAAGTAATTACCAATTAATATAATATAATAATTAATCGATTAAAATGACAAAATAAAATTAATTATTACAATTAATTACCTATAAATACAAATTAATTACAAATTAACAATTAATATTTTAACATTTAAAAATTAATTAACAATTAATTCAAATTAAATACAATTAAATAAATTGATTTATTTAATTAATTATAAATAATTTACTTCCCACCCTATTCCCCTATAAACTCACAACCCACTACAAAAAATAAATTAGTAAAATGAACATAATTAGCAATTAATCAATTAAATAAAATTAATTGGCAATTCAAATTTAATTAATTACCCATAAAAAATTAACAATTAATTCTAAAACAATACCAATAAATATTTTAACATATTTCATTAATTATAAATAAATTACTTCCCACCCAATTCCCCTATAAACCCACAACCCGCTACAGAGAATAAAGTAATAAAATTAACATAATTAGCAATTAATTAATTAAAATTAATTGCCAATTAAAATGTATGTAATTACCGAATATAAATTCATTAACAATTAATTAAAAATGAATACCAATAAATACATTTACATATTTAATTAATTATAATTAAATTACTTCCCACTCTATACACCCACAACCCGCTACAGAATTAAATTACGCAAAAATAAAAAAAACAAATTTCATTAATTAAAATAAATTATAACATAAATACACACTTTTCAGACATATAATACCATAAAAACACTATAAAATATTCGATATTATTAAACATTCGATCATTTTAATAACCTATATTATATACTTCGATATTTTAACTGTCTATATTTTTAACATTCGATATTACATTTCTTACCCTAAAAACGATATTTTTGATGTCTATATTCTGTCCAGTCGATATTTTGTCCATTCTATATTTAAAACTCGATATTATGTCCATTCGATATTTTGTAGTCGATATTTTGACTGTTTACCGTGTTCCATGTGCTGTCCATTGTAAGTAACTTAATTCGCCCTGTTTGCTCATTATACTAGATAGTAAGCATCCTATTCATGTTATGTTATGAAATGTTATATACACTATAGAACGCCATCACTAATCCTTTTTTTTTGGTGCTCTACTGGTGTGAAAGAATAGAGTAGGAGGAATAATAGACATCGGACATGAAAATCTACGTTTTAAGTGTGTTACTGAAAGACATCAAGTTGGGCTCAGCTCAAACTACACTGGGAAGGAGGCTCAAGAGCCACGGGGCACAAGCTAAAATGCTTTGACCCTTACTTCTGGTTCTAAAAAGAGAACCAACTGGTTGCCAGATGAGGAACGTAAGTGTGGCTAGGGGTGTACCTAACTAATCCCCACAGAATCGTCATTAAGTGGCTCACAACTACCAAAACCTTATTTCAAAGCAATTGATCCTGCAGTAGGACCACGAGTGAAACAAACAGACCTTTGCCGAAAAACCTCAGCTCATCATCACTTAACAATCTAAAGATGTCCCTCTTCAGAGGAAAGCTCTGCAGCAGGTCACAACAAGCATGCACACTTGTCCATTTTTAGGGATGCTCTTTCACTCCTGAACCCCTACACCACTCTAGCCAGTATAACTCCCTCACACTCCTTGCATCCCACCCTACAGTGCCTTCTTTCAAACCGTTGTATTTTCTTAATCCCTTTTCTCCTTCTACCGCCCTCCACAAAAATGTACTTTCTGCTCTCCTTGTCATCCCTTTCTACCTCACTTACCAATGCCACCCTTCCTTTTTAGGTCAAGCCTACCACAGCGCAATGCCTGCATGTGCTCTTGCTTGTACTACACTATTGTTTACAATAAGGTCTTGGAGCCTACCCATTGCTTTCTATTTGTTGGCTTTCATGTCACTCGCCTTTACAGCTTAATAATTGGCCAGCGCAGGCCAGGTATCACTTCCATTCCTTTCTGTAGAGCACAGAAAATCTATTCTTCTTTTCCTCAGCACTCCCCTAGCCCTACCAGCAGCCCTTCTCCTCCTCCCAACTACTCTACCCTGACTTCCATCCCGATAATCTCCGGTGATAACCTCATCAAACTATGCAAAAAAGTCAAATCTGGTTCCCCGGCAGACCCCATGCGCCCGGCTCAATTCTTAGAGTCACTCAACTTCTTCCTATCGGCACTTACCTCTATTCTGAACCTCTCCTTTACTTCAGCGTGTGTACCATCTGCCTGGAAGCAAGCGTGGGTTTCACCCATCATCAAGAAACCCACCCTAGACCCTTCCAAACCGGAGAATTTTCGACCGATCTCCCTGCTCCCATGGTTGTCCAAACTCGCTGAAGCGCATGTGAACAGTACTCTATCCCAGCACATGGTCAATAACATCATTCTGGACCCATCTCAAAACGGGTTCAGACCAGGCCATAGTACTGAGTCTGCTCTCCTGGCCACCACAGAGCACCTCCGAACGATTTCAGATGCCGGTCAAAGTGCTGCGCTGATTCTTCTGGACCTCAGCGCGGCCTTTGACACAGTATCCCATGACATTCTTCTTAATTGTTTGGAGACTTTTGGAGTATCTGGCCATGCCTTGGATTGGTTCCGATCATTCCTCGAAAACAGATCCTTCCGAGTTTCTGACCCTCCCTTCTTATCCAAACCCCATTCCATTGCACAGGGAGTTCCGCAGGGCTCTGCGTTGAGCCCATCCCTTTTTAATCTTTATGTCCAGCCTCTAGCGGCAGTGGCCAAAGAGTGGGGCCTGTCATTAGTGTCGTACGCCGATGACACACAGCTGGCCATCGCTCTTTCAGAAGGTCCTTCCAACTCTTCCTCTAGCTTTAAAAATGGCCTCTCAGCGGTTGCCCAATGGATGACAATGAATTGTCTACAACTCAATGCTGGTAAAACAGAGGTGCTACTCCTTGGCAAAAACACCAACCTCTAAAATGAGCACTGGTGGCCGTCCTCCCTAGGCACCATCCCCTCTCCCAAATCCCTAGTGAAAAATCTAGGTGTTTGGATGGATGCCTCACTCAACTTTCAGGCCCACACCAAAAAAGTGGCTGGCACCTGCATTGGCCTGCTGAGGAGCCTTAGCCACATACTTGGCTTTTTCGACGCCAAAACTCGTCAACTTATTATTCAAGCCACCATCCTTTCGCGTCTTGACTACGCCAATGTACTCCTCCTTGGTGCCAACAAAAGTGAGGTTGCACGTCTCCAACGTGGGCAAAACTCTGCGGCCAGAACTCTGGTCGGCCTCCCCCGTAGATGCTCAGCCAGAGCGACCATCAAAAAACTACACTGGCTACCCGTTGATTCCAGAATCAAATTTAAAACCCTCATCACGACCTTCAAAATCCTCAAACTCGATACCCCCCCCTCTGCTTGGACCACTTCTTACCCCCATGCGCCGTCACGGAACCTAAGATCTTCAAATCAAAACCTTCTATGCGTCCCGCGCATAAAACTTTGCCGCATGGGCGGCCGCTCCTTCAGGTATCTTGGAGCCAAACTGTGGAATGATCTGCCGCAACACATCCGCTCCATAGAAAGCCTACCGGCGTTCCGGAAAGCTGTAAAAACGTATCTATTCCCTCTCCCGTAATGTCCTTCTCTTCCTTCTTCCGCTTAGGCCAGGTTCTTGGTTTTTTTAGCGCCGGGACGCCTCATTGCTGGGGCAGCTGTTCGCGCTCTACCAAAACTATAGAATAGAATAGAATAGACCAAAAACAGATTTGGTTCAACTTAATTAGTGCTCGTCCGCTGTTCATGCTGTGAAGGGGGAACTACTTCTTCTTCCCCTCTCCCACTGCCCCAGTCTGGTACTCTCTCCCTCCTCCCCCAAACCTCCCTCATTTTGTTTTTCCTACACCTTCTTCTCTCACTGTCCGTAATTGCTTCAACCTTCATTTTCCAACCTTGTGTTGCTTCACCTCGCTTTTTTAACATATTGCCCTGCATGCTGTGCAACATGCTATGATAATGTCAACACTGGCAGAGTCCTAGAACTTTTTGTCCTACATCTGCTATTGGGGTGAGACCCTTGTTGTTCCTTGTTGCTACGGCTGGGGGATCTAAACATCGTTTCCATCAAGGCCACATGCATCATTTGAGGGTGAGCCACTGGGGCCGCTGGGGAGTGCAGTTCCCACAATTCCCTTGTGATAACACTTGAGGACAATCAGAGGTTTTAAGTGTTCTGCAGTCCCACTCAACGGGCCTGCGCTCGTTGTTCTACATCTGCTATTGAGGTGAGACCCTTGTTGATACTGGCTGCCACTGATGAGGGACCCAAACATCATTTCCATCAAGGAAACAGGCATACTTAGGGGGTGAGCAGCTGCGGACGCTGCCACTGGGCACTGCAGATACCACAATCCCCTTGTGAGAACACTTGAAGCCAAATAGCGCTTTTTAAGTGCGCTGCAGTCCCGCTCAACAGGGGCTGTGATCGCTGTGCTACATCTGCTAATGGAGTGAGACCCTTGTTGTTCCTGGCTGTCACTGGTGAGGGATCCAAACATCTTTTCCATCAAGGACACAGCCATACTGTGGGGGTGAGCCGCCGTGGGTTCAGCCGCTTGGGACTGCAAGTCACACAATCCACTTGTGATAATACCTGAGGCCAATCCGTTCTATTTAAGCATGCTGCAGTCCTGAACAACGGGGGATGCTCTCACTGTTCTACATCTGCTATTGGGTTGAGATTCTGGTTGCTCCGGACTGCCCTTGCTAGGGGATCAAAACATCATTTCCATCATAGACACAGGCATACTTTAGGAGTGAGCCACCACAGCCGCTGCCGCTGAGGACTGCAGGTCCCACAATCCCCTTGTGTTAACCCCTGAGGCCAAACAGCGCTATATAAGCATGCTGCAGTCCCGCAGTGCGGGGCACATGCAAGCCACACCTGGGTGTAGCCTCGACCAAGGGCAGGCCCTTCTGCACCCGCCATAGCCTGGAGAAAGCTGGTCAGGGCCCACTCTCTTGACTGAACTATTTGGGCCTGGACTGCAAAGTTACCTGTAATTTGCCCTTTTGTTAAGACTGTTTTTCCCCCTAGCTCTTCTAAAAAGCTTGCTTGGGGCACCCAGCGTCTCCAATTTCATATGTTCTTTGAGGTTCTTTGAGATTGCAAAACGTATTTCTTAAAGACCAAACTGCTCTTTGTTACATTTCAGTGAACAGTTGACTAAACTAAACTAACTATTTTGTATCCGGTATTTATTCCCTAGTGGAATATGGAAATATTGTATCTCCTAAAAGTATTACAGTACACACTACATTCTAAATATGGGAAAACAAAGTGCATCAGATCTAGCACAGGGTATTGCCAAAGACCCAAAGAGGTCTACCAAATCAGATAATTGTACACTTAAGGAGACTGATTTAATAATTCAGGAGCGGAGTCACTCATTAGCTCAGATACATCGCTTCAAGCTGAACCTAGAGTTGACTCAAACCACACAAATGTTTTTGCCCCCCCATGATAACTTGGGTACCATTCCTAACCAAAAATGTCCTCGGAATCTAAAAGCAACCGATAGATTAGCCCCCCAAGTGGAAGCATGATGCCCGACAATGTATTTAAAGGCCATCCTAGGAAAACACAAGGTAATGAAACACCTACAACTCATGATCTATCTGTTTTAGAACTAGTGTTTTGAGTATACAAAAATCGGCCACACACTTATTCAATCCCATCTTTTAATCACTTTCTCCCTCTTGTTGAGCAGACACAGATCTCTTCACAGCATCCGCCATGCGGAGGGCCTCATTTAGAAAAACTCAGAATGCATATTGCATCAGGTGATCCAGCTCATCTAGTACAACAGATTGTAGAATTTAGAAATGAGGTGGAGGAACTAAACATTATGGTTTTGCGCTACTTTACCCGGCTAAATCAATTAACTATTCACAAAAACATTAACATTGGTAAAGACACGAGCATCACATATAGTTCAGAGAAGTCGTCCTCAAGAAGGGATCCTAAACCTCCGGAGTCTGGTAAATTGATACCTACAAATAATTACAGGCCTGTGTCTAAACTGTCTGAGATAGCAAGATGGACCGGGGAACATGGCATTACCAAGATGGCTCAGCCAGTACTTTCAATCCACCCTATGTACTCTCTACCTGAACCTAGAGAGGAGATTGGTTGCAATACGAGTCCCCTGGCACCTTTAACAAACATCATTCCCAAGTTGGGCTTTCCAGCCTTCCACGACAGATGCTCAGTTTCTATTACAAATGTCCTCAAACTCAAGCAGACTCAAAACAAAGAAGGGGAGGACAAGTTCATAAATAAATCCATACACTGGATTTGGTAGGTAAGAGGTTGTCGTCCGCTCATAAGAGAGGAAATATTGTGAGCCAATAGGCACTGAGGTGCCGGGTTTTTAGGAACCCGGTGGTGCCAGGGGATAACACCCGAAGACCTCTGAGTTCTCCCTGTTCCGGACCACAGAAACCAAGAGTCTTCTAGGTGAAGTCAGAGATCGAGTTTTATTGGCTGCAACCAAGTAACAAGCGTCCTAGAATTACAACAGCACGGGTCGTAAGTTCTCAGGAGACTGTTCGTTTTTACAGAACCAGCCTTCTCCTTATATACAGAAATAACAGCTGCAGGCAAGAATTCTTGAGTTTACAATACGGCTATACATATATTTCTACAATAAAGCAGAAAGCAAAGTCATGACGGCCAACCCACATTTTAGATGTCCAGTTCGTGATGGATTACCCAGCCAGGCCCAGAACTCCCATCAGATATCGATGAAACCCCAATAAAATCGGGCACCTCCTCGCTGTAAAACTGGCCATAAACAAGAAACAGGGACAGGTTTATGTTTGTAGAAAACATGGTCTGTATGTAGTGAATGGTTTATGGCATGTTGTGCATTGATGCTATCTTACTCGGCCACTGGGCGAGGAGCTGCCCAAACAGGTTTGGCTGGAGGCGGTGGAGTTAGTTTGGCCAGGTCGTGGAGAAGTCAGCTAAGGTGGACGTGTCCTTTCAGATCAAGCTCGGCCTCAATCAATTGACTATATGAGGGCAAGCCACAAGATGGGTGCCGTTCACAAAATGGAGTCCGAGGGTTCAGAACGGAAACCATGATTAAAAGGTGTTAGCATCGTTTAATCACGACGCAAATGCATAGGGATAATGTCCTACTCATTACCGGTCTGCCGATACCAAATTCGTCATGGTACGACGATATTTTGTGACACGAGTGTTGGACCTCGGGACCATATTACAGCAGAGTCCAGAATTTCAGAACCACAGGCCCTCCTTTTGCCCTCATATTAGGCAATAACTCATGCTAATCTGAGTCCAAATCTGTATTCATGAATTCATGGAGATGCTGCTGTAGCATCATTCTGTTGCTCAATTCGTCCCTTGACACAGGCTTCCTTACATATGAAGTAGCACAAAGGCCACATATTGCAGGAGCGCACTGCACAAACAGGCAGAACATAAACAGAATGGCTAAGATCATCCCAATGAAGATCAGAGTTTTCCATCCCCAGGCAGAGATCAGTTCCCAGAACCACCCTAGTAAGGACCAGTCCCCTTTATCCACATGAATGGAATCAGATATTTTGTGCAGTTTGGAGATGTCCTGGTACACTGTAGGAGCATTATCAGGGATGAAAATGCAGCAACTAGATTGGATTACCCTACATACACCACCACGGTCTGCAAGTATGACATCTAGGGCAACCCGGTTCTGAAGAGTCATAAGTCGATCCGACTGGAGCTCAGCTGTTAAGTTACTAAGGGCGCCGGCCGTTTCGGTCACGACGGACTCGACTACCCTCGTTAACTGGCGAATGTTCCTGCTGTTCACCATTGGCCCCCAAAACGGCAGAAAACCTTTTGCGAAGTCCCCAAACTCTTGACCCGCAGTGTCGTCTTGATTCACGACACCCCTAACTGTCCTTGTCCGATGGTAGTCTGCCCCAGCCGTGTAGGTGGGTGGCAGCAGAAACGAGATAAAACATGTGCCCGAGAAGTCAGAGGGCAACCATGTGTATGCTTTGTCATGGCAGATGAAGTATGTACCCTTGGCCGCTAAGAATGGGGGGGAAGTTCGAGAGGCAAACACATATGTTTCTGTGCATACACTCTTCCCCAACTGTGCTTTGGGATCCCTGCCAATACCTTGCAGACATAGGTGACCTTGGTGGGGTACTATCCAAACCGGGGAGGATTTCTTTGTTTTCTGGCTCTTACTCAAGGAAATCCCATACTGGGTGATGTTCCATCTGCTGTACGGGGTAAACTCATCTTTGGGAATCGTTCGATACGTGTCGATATCCCTGCTCATATTCCTTATCCCTGACACTAGTGCCTTGTTGCTGGAATTTCTCCCTGTGGGACGTGGGGGGTATGGTTCTAAAGCCCACAGAGAACCATAGTAACTGAATGGCAGGACGAAGTAAGGGATGCCCTTATCTGTTGTGTGCGGCATAAGTACACAGATCCAACAGTTCGACGTGTTCATTATAGACTGGTGCAGGTGTAGGAGCTGGATGAATGAGTTATTTACAAATTCTAGTCTTCTGACAGGCTCGTGTTCAGGTAGGGGGTGAAAGGAGTGTGGAGGAACGGTAGGAGGAGGTGTGGGCTGAGTGTTATTTACAAAGGTAACTTGAAACATGAATAAGGTATAGCCAATCAAGAACATCATTATGCTACACAACATTAAAATACATATTATCAAGAATCTTCTTCTGGCCATCACAGTGCATATTTTCTGTTTAAAGTTCGTGGATCTAGCAGGTCTCTCTACCCTTGGAAACTCCATCCTCTAGTTGCTGCCCGCGGTGGGAGATTGATTCTGCCAAGGAGTGCTTTCTGTTCAGTCCGGGGTAATTCCCTCAGACCAACCAGAACCGTTGACCTAAACGTCCCAGCTGCACTCCCCAGACTATCAACCGCGACCCTAGCAGCAGAACCGGATGGCAGTTCGAAAATCAAAAATGAGCAAGTTCCCTGGGCGAGAGAGCTGTAAAATCAAATAATAGTCCTTGGGGGGGGGGGGCCTTATAAGCTTGCTTTTATTAGTTCGTGTTTCTTGACCTTAGATTATACCGTTGTTTCCCAGGTACGGTGTGGTCTTCAAACAACGTTTCAGGTTCAGTAGTGTCCAACTGCATTGACGGTGGCACAAATCCTTGCAGAATATGATCACTCTCCTTTTCGGTACCAGTTCCTTTCAATCGTGCATCGCTAAAGAGTGCAAAGCGTGGTACGGACTCGGTCTCAGAGTCAGCAATTCCCTCCTGGACCCACCAGTCATATGGATGGGGCAGCGGGACCCGTTTACAGTGGGCGCCGGGCACCCAATGTTTTTTCCCGTGGACACGTACTGCTGAGCGGGTAGATAGCAGGACCTGGAAAGGTCCGGTCCAGCGAGGCTCCTCGTTCTTGGTTCGCCTGAAGTTCCGCACTAGGACCCAGGAGCTAGGTTCAATGGCGTGGCCTGGATCGTCAGACGCCGGTGGAGAGGAGCTGTGGACCTGTTGATGTAAAACATGCAATTTAGTTGTCTATTCGTGCAAATAGTCAAGCAGTACAGGGTGCTCTATTTCGCTCAGTCTCTTGGGCCTTGGCACACCCCAGATGTTGGCTGGGCGGCCAAACACAATCTCATGGGGGTTAAGTCCTAGCCTGGAATGGACAGTCATTCTGGTGGACAGGAGTGCTAACGGCAGGGCGTCAGGCCATTTGAGACCTGTGTTGACTTGGATCTTGGCTAGTTTTAACTTTAACGTGCTGTTGTAGCACTCTACTAATCCCGCTGATTGGGGGTGGTTTGCAGCGTGGAACTTCTGGTGTATGCCTAGACACTCACACACTCTCTTCATCACCCGTCCCACGAATTCACTTCCATTATCACTCCAGACAATTCTAGGCATACCATACCTAGGGAAGAATTCCTTCACCAGGGCTTTGGCAGTTGACAAGGCAGTGTTGTCCTTAAGGGGATACGCTTCCACCCACCTGGAGAAAGCGCAAACAACGACAAGCACGTATTTCAGATTGTTGCACCTCTCCATGTGGATGAAATCGAGTTGCAAAACCTCGAACGGGTACGTTGGAGGCGCAAAATGACCAGCTGGAGTTGGGGTTCCCCTACCGGGATTGTACTTCAAACACACCATACAGTTCCTGACCAAATTCTCTGCGCATTTCTGGATACCACTGTTCTGCCATACTGGGGCCAACAACTTACAGATTCCTTTCGCACTAATGTGGGCCATGCCATGGGCCATTGTCACCACTGCAAGCACATATGCATCGGGTAACAGCCATTGTTGATGCTCTGACAATTCGACCCAACAACCATTCGCATCCAATCTACCCTTGCTTTCTCTCCATTCATTCACCTCTTTCTCAGTGGCATCCGATTGTATAGACTTCACACTTTCAATAGTGTCCTCACACATACCCACATCGGCAATCCATCTCGCAGGACCCACAACGTACATCCGACTCATTGTGTTCCTTGCAGTCTCTTTCGCAACTTCGTCTGCAAATGCATTCCCACGACCAACATCATCTTGAATCTTTCTGTGTGCACTGCATTTTACGATCGCAACTTGTAGTGGCAAGGTCAGTGACTCGAGAAGCTCGTTAACTAGCTGACCGTGTTGGATTCTTGCACCATGTGACGTCAGGAACCCACGTTCACGCCACAATCTTCCAAAACTATGGGCCACACCGAAGGCGTATTGGCTATCAGTATACACATTCACTCGCTTTCCTTTTGCCAACACACACGCTCTTGTAAGTGCAATCAACTCTGCCGCTTGCGCAGAATTGTGCGGTATACGTGCAGACTCTACAATCGTGTGCAATGTTGTTACAGCATATGCTGCAGTCGTATCACCATTTGGCAACTTGAAGCATGAACCATCAACCCACAAATTATCATTACATTCAGGAAGGGGAGTGTCCTGCAAGTCTACTCTCCCTTTTGTCTCTTCTTCTGTCCTAAAACAGCAATCATGTCTTTCAACCTCATCTGTGTCTGCCGGAATAGGCAATAATGTAGCGGGGTTGAGTGTATCACACCTCTTTATGTGTATGTGACTCGCTAATAGTGTCAGCTCATAACTTGACAGTCGAGCACTAGTTAAGTGCTGTGTCTTCGTTCTGTTTAGTAAAATGTCTACTGCATGTGGGACCATAACGATCAGTGTATTATTCATGACTAACCTAGCAGACTGTCGAATACAGACAGCTGCTGCAGCAGTGGCCCTCAAGCAACTTGGTAATGCCTTAGCTACAGGATCTAGAGTCGCTGAGAAATACGCGCATGGGCGCTGTTTGTCCCCAAAGTATTGTGTCAGGACTGATAATGCGCAACCTTCCCTCTCATGGACGAATAATTTAAAAGGCTTACTGTAGTCGGGGTTACCCAACACAGGAGCCGAACACAATGCATCACGCAACTCGTGGAAACTTTTCTGACAATCTTCAGACCAAGGCATAGGGTCGGGTGTGTCTTTACAGATTAGTGCCAGCAAAGGTTTAGCCAGCAGTGAGAAATTCGGTATCCATTGTCTACATACGATGTAATGCCCAAGAAAGCACGCACTTCTCTTTGTGTCCTTGGGACACTCAATCTTGCAATTGCCTGTATTCTTTCTGGGGTCAGTCTCCTTCCCTCCTTCGATAAGATGTGACCTAGGTAGGTCACTTCTTGTCGACAAAATTGCAGTTTTGAAAGAGAGACTTTGTGCTTCATGTCACATAAATGACGCAACAACGACAATGTGGCTTTCTTGCAAATCTCTTCAGTATCTGCAGCGATCAGTAGATCGTCTACATACTGAATCAGAGTCGCACCATCAGGTAGAACAATCGTGTCAAGTTGTGTTTTCAGAGCTTGACTGAATATAGATGGACTTTCACAGTAGCCCTGAGGAGCGCATTTGAAGCGGAAGCTTCGTCCTCCTAAATTGAAGCCAAAAATATCCATGCTCTCCTCAGCAATCGGGATGCTGAAGAAAGCGTTCTTCAGGTCAATCACCGAAAACTGAGTGGCTGAAGCTGGAACCATTGTCAATAAGGTGGTAATATCGGGAACAACTGGAAATTGTGGCACAACAATCTTATTCACTTCTCTGAGATCAATCACAAATCTGTACACAGGTGGCTGCGAAGGATCAGTACGCTTTAAGACTGGTAGAATAGGACTGTTACAAATGTTTCCTGTCGTCTCTTCAATGACATCCTTCTCGATCAGATCGTAAACGATCGCTAACAAAGCTTTTTCACATTCGCTAGAGATCTTGTATTGGGGAATACGTGGCAACCTAACATTGGCTTTCAATGTTATGACATACGGTGCTATTTCCAAACGACCTACATCATTAGAACCAGTAGCCCAAAGTATATCTGGAAGAGATGACAATTCAGTTGGAATATTCTCCTTTGACAAATACATTGGGGAAATCACTTTCTTACCTAGGGTGAGTTGTACTCCCGAAGGAGAACAGTACAAAGTCGCATATAATCTCTTTAGCAAATCCAAACCTAGCAAATTTTTGCCACAACCTGTTGTAAGAATGAGGGGTGCTTCTAATTCGCATGGGCCAACAGAAAGGGGCATAGGGCTAGAGATCGGGTTTCTAACCGGGCGCCAGAGAACCCTACTGAAACATTCATTTCGCCAGACAAAGGTGCGCCAGGAAGTTTTGAGTGCATAATCAAACTTTTTGTAGCACCAGTATCCAGCAGAAAAAGTTCCGACACTCCTGATGTAATCACCTCAACATAAGGTCCATTCTGATCTACTGGAACCGAAACAACTCCCTCTCTTTGTCCATGGCTGTCCTAGCAATTATTACCCTCATTCTCGTTCTCTGCGTAGTAGTCATCAGCATAGTACTGAGCTGACCTAGAAGACGCATTATTCTGTTGATCAAAGCTATTCATAGAATTCTGAGGCGGAAAAGAAGTGGTATTCTGGGGGAAGTTTCCACGGCCCCTACCCCTAGGAGCCTGTTGAACACCTCTACCCCTTGCACCGGAAACACCATTTAGACGTCGCGCCAGAGCTGGACAATTATTCTTGAAATGACCCGCTTCTTTGCAATAGGCACACTGATTCGGACCATACGGTAAACGCTGATGAGAAAACTCGTTTCCTTGCGGGTTTCTCGAATACTGCTGTTGTTGCTGATAATTGGGCTGGCTAGGAGTGCGAGGCGGATAGGCTTGCTGGAGAAGAACTTTAGTTTTTAAATCTTTAGTCTTTTTGTCTGCTTTATCTAGCTCATCTTTGCGCCTATTTTCGTAGTACTGGGCTGTGGCTAAAATCTGCGCCGACGTGGAAACAGCCCAAGCACTTTCCGAATCTTTCAATTTAATACACAGTTCAGGAAGCAGATTGTGTACGAATTTGTCTACAAACAATCTTTGGCCACCCTCGGTAGCCATATCCTGACCACTATGATCGACGAAAGTCTCTTCAAATCTCGTGAAAAAGTCAGACACATTCTCATCTTTTTTCTGCTTGCACGCAGATAACTTATCCCAATTTACGCGCAATTCAGGCATTAAAGTTTTCATATACGTGATAATTCTACCAGGAAGTTCAGCTACCAAAGGCTCAGGTTTAGAACCACCAAATTGTCTAGCATCTGCAGCAGTAATATTAGCCCACGTGTCACCTAGTTCTTGATCATGATCTGCATGGCGAATCTTACTCCACAAGGGCTGTGGAACAACATTCCCAAACAACATGTCTACATCTGCTAAATTCATTATACATGAGCTGGCAGTCTGTGATAACTCCTTATAATACCCTTCAGGGTTTTTACGAGGATCAGGCAATGCCTGTTTTAGAGCTAAAACTTCAGATCTTTTCCATGGAACATGTACCTATACGCGCTGGAAATGTGGTGGAACGGGTGGATTTGCTTTCGCATCACCTTCCCTCCAAACTGGAGGAACCTCTCTCATGGGGTACTGTCGCGGCTTTTTCCTACCTGACACGTCATCCTCATATAATGATCTAGAGACGTTTCCCTTACTCCTTTAAGATAACAACAAATCTATTGCTTTTTCAACATCGGCACCTACAATCATGCCTTCATAGAACCTGAAACGCATACAGAATAATTCCTTCATTTTGCGTTTTGGATCATTTGTCTCCAAATCTTCGCAAAGATATACAAACATCTCTTTGAATACATATCTCTGAGTGGGTGCATCCCACTGACGGAAGACTTCCATAACAGACTGAACCACCAACTATTTCACACCCTCCGGTTGATTTGTAATCAATCCCTGAGCTGTGGCGTCGTTCCCCGCTCCTGGAAGCAAGCGCTTATAACCCCGCTGCTAAAGAAACCCACGCTAAACCCAGATTGTCTGTCCAACTTCCGCCCCATATCACTCCTGCCTTTCCCAGTGAAGGTGCTCGAACGCTGGGTCAGTAAATGCCTCTCAACCCACCTCGAGCAGCACCATTTTTTGGACGAATTCCAATTTGGGTTTCGCCCAGCCCATGGCACTGAAACCGCGGTGCTCACGGCCATGGAGGAGCTTCGAATGCGCGCAGACAGGGGCCAAGCTGTGCCCTCATTTTACTTGACTTGTCTGCCGCATTCGATACTGTCAATCATAGGGTCCTGCTCCAGCGGTTGAGAGCGGCAGGGATCGATGGCACGGCCCTGATCTGGTTTCACTCATACCTCAGCGACAGAAAACAGGCTGTTTCCCTCCCCCTTTCCAATCGGCCTTCTCCCCGGTCCTTCACGGTGTCCCCCAGGGTTCCTCTATCAGTCCGATTCTTTTTAACGTTTACTTAAAACCTCTGGTCACGTTAATCAAGTCACACAACATGACCACAGTAAACTATGCGGACGACACACAGCTCCTTCTCTCGTGGGAAGGCGAAGACTCCATCTCCTTGCAAGCCTTCCATGACTGCCTACGAGACACGGCATGCTGGTTGCACCGGAACTCACTTCAGTTCAACTCCTCGAAAACCGAGGTGATGTACTGCCCTGCAAGTCGCATACCCCGCCCTCTGCCCGCTGAGTTCTGGCCCCCGGAAAACTCCAACAACCCCCCACCAGTTACCACCGTTCGCAACCTGGGCGTCATGCTCAACCATCAACTAAGCATGGAAACACAGGTCTCAAGAACAGTCGCAACTTGCGCCGGCCTTATGCGCTCACTGCGCAAAGTCTTGCCTCTACTTCCATCCTCCGCCAGAGCACTAGTAGTCAGGTGTACTATTCTTAATCTATAACAACAAAGAGTGTTCAGGAGTCGCCGTTCAATGTTTATACTCTAGACCCCTCAACCAGTGACTATATGAAGTAGACTGTGTGTACTCAGATGTGAAAAACATTTAACTACTCATATATACGGCATGCAACATGGGTAGGAATTTTTCCATCAGTTGCCGATCTGTACCACCATTATTACATCATGTGGGTTCTCCTTACCCAGGAGTTAGTATACAAGATCAATCACACTTTAACAGGTGTGGAGAGTGGGGAGACCGATGTAAAATGTTTGTGTGATGGTATCAAAATATGGTGTTTTTTTAAAGTAAAAAGTTATACATCTGAGGGAAAGCAGTGCAGTGAGTGTGTGGTGATGAGTGAATAAAATTGGGTGAAACTGAGTAGAAAAGTGATTTATTAGTATCTCTCAGACCCCAAGATTAAAAAACAAGTGAAAGGTAGATTTGACAGAATATCTACCAGCAGGAGGTCAACATGTTTCTGCATACCAACGGAAGATTTTCCTTATGCATTCGTCAGGACCTAGATGGTGCTACTGCTTACAAATTAATAAGTGAAGTTTAAAAAGGAAAAAATTTCACCTGAAAAGCAGGTGTAGAATCTCCACCACAGTCTACAGAAGTCACATAGGAGACAAAGAAAAGAGAAAAACATTACAGGTATTAGAGAATGCACTAAGTACATCGTGCTATTCTAGTGGTCACGTATTAACATTTGGACAGACGTGATAACACTCACCCAAAGCTTGTGGGGATGGCGCCTCACCTCACCTGGCAGCAGCTCAGGTAGAATAGGAGCACCGCTCTGTTTAGCAAAACATAATCACAGGGACACTCAACCAATTCCGTTAAAAACAAGGCAAAAAGAACTATCATACGTGTCTCCGATAACATGAGAGACAGCTTGTGAGTTTTCAAAATGTCATCGGTATCGTACCGGAGTAGTTATATAAGTTTGGACTTCTCCCACTGTTATGCTAGGTGCTCGTAGCGAACAGGGTTGTCTAACCGGATTACGTAACCACACTCTTACCTCTCCGTCGGTGTCTCCAAGCGTCCCTCTGGGCTGTTCTGGGGAGGCACCGAGCAAGAGAAAAGGGCGGGTATATGACTGAAGCCTGTGTGGTGCATTCTGGGAGTCGTAGTTTTGGTGACAAAGAAAAATGGAAAAGATGGATAATGGCTCAATGGTTTCATAGTGACATCCATGGTATGGGTTCGTTCAGGCCATCCTTGTCGCTATTTAATTTGTACACCCACTTCTGCTCTATTTTGAACAGAAATTTACCGACATCAGGGCAATGTTCGGGTATTGTAGGCTGTTCAAGTATAGTCCACTTGAACTCACTGGGACCGTGACCTTTTTCCAGAAAGTGGGCTGTCAGGCGAGTCGCCTGTTTCCGACAGCGAACTGTGCTCTTATGCTCGCCAATCCTTATTTTGGTCTTACGGGTTGTCATTCCCACATATCTCTTTCCGCACGGGCAAGTGATCATGTATATTGTATTCTCGCTGTTGCAGTTCGTGAACTTACGCTGTTGCCATGGGCGCATAGTTCCGATATCCACACTGGTGGACTTGGTGGTTTGTGGACATGCTGAACAACTACCACACGGGTGATGTCCTTGTACCGGCGGTAGGTCCCAAAGTGCTCCCACTTGTCTAGATTGTTTTGTTTTGGGACGAGTGTGGACTAGGTGGTCTTTTGTGTTTGGTCCTCTTTTAAAGGCAAATAGTGGTGGTGGTAAAGTTTCTCCACTGGAATTCAGAATGGACCAATGTTTGGTGATTATTTTTCGCACATCATTGGATCTTGTGTGAAAAGTGTTCACAAAGGTCATTCTGTTGGATCCTTCTTTCGGAATAGTTTCCAATAGGGCATCCCTGTTGTTGTTAGCGGCCCTTTTCTTTGACTGGCGGATGATTTTGGCCGGGTATTTCTTTTCTCGTAAATATTCCGAGAGGGTCTCAGAGTGTTTTTCGAATGACTCTTTTGTCGAACAGTTCCTCCTGAGTCTCAGGAACTGCCCAAAGGGCAAGTTATCTCTGAGTGCCCGAGGGTGGCAACTCTCATAACTTAAAAGTGCGTTGCGTGCCATTGGTTTCCTGTACAGTTCCGTTTTTAATCCCTCTTCTGTGGCAACTATCAAGAGATCCAAGAAAGGAAGTTCCTTTTTACTGAACTCTAAGGTGAAATTCAGAAATTCGTTGCAGTTGTTAAGCCAATTATGGAACTCTAGCAGACTGGCCTCAGATCCTCTCCATATCACAAAGACGTCATCTATGTATCGCTTCCACAGGCGAAGCGATACATAGTGTGGATTGTCTTGGTGCAGTATTTTGGTTTCCTCTAGTACATGAACATAGAGGTTCGCCAGACTTGGCGCAAAAACACTGCCCATGCTGGTGCCAGAGGTCTGGAGGTAGATGGTATCCTCAAATTTGAAGTAATTGTCTTTCATCGCCATTTCTGCTAGTTCCATAATGAAAGAGACTGGTGTAATTGTCTGTAGGTCCCTCTCTTGGAGGATATTACCTACTACTTCCAGGGTCTCTGTTTGGGGAATTGACGTGTACAGGGACTCTACGTCAAAGGACACAAGTAAATCCAAGGAGCTATCAAAGTCTACGTCCGGAAGTAGGCGTAACATATCCTTTGTGTCCTTGAGATAGGTCGGCATCTCTTTCACAATAGGATTAAGGAAGTGATCCACAAATGTGGAGAGTGGCTCTAAAACTGATCCTATTCCAGAGATGATTGGCCTTCCTGGTGGTGGTCTCTTCTGTTTGTGCACTTTAGGTAGGCAGTAGAAGTAGGGGATTGTCGGATGAGAGGTACAGAGAAATTGGCCCTCTTGTGGGGTAATCCAACCTTGAGATGTTGCCTCTTCCACCAAATGGCTGATCTTGGTTTTAAGCCTTTCAGTGGGATCATCTTTCAGAGGTAGATAAGACTTGCGATCGTTTAGTTGCCTGAGACATTCTTGTCTGTACGTTTCCTTGTCGAGGATCACAATGCCACCGCCCTTATCTGCAGGCTTTATAATGATCGATTCATTAGATGATAGTGACTATAGTGCTAGTTTCTCTTTGTTCGGTATGTTTACAAAGGACTTTGGTTTCTGCGTTTTGAAAAGACGTTCAATGTCTGTTTCGACAGCTTCTTCAAAGGTTTGAACCCTACTAGGTAATCCAATTGTTGTCGGATTAAAGGTCGATGGTTTCTTCAAACCAGTATTGACGACCAAGTCTGATTTTTCTCCATGATTTTGTTTGGCAAAGAGGTAGTGGAGTCGGACCTTCCGGAACAGTTTAGAAATCTCTATTTGAGTGTTGAATTGGTCCCCTTGGTTGGTTGCCACAAAACCTAGTCCACGATTCAAGAGTTGTTCTTCATCTTCGGACAGGTTGTAAGAACTGAGGTTGATTACGAGGCTGGTTGATCTGGGGTTGTGCTCGTTCCCGCTCTGTCCTGTGGGATCTTCTTCCCATTCCTCAGGTCCATGGTTGGTTGTTGCAACGGGGTCGTCCATCGTACCTGGGATCCTTGTCCCTGTCTCCTTCTCCCTCTGTTGGTCCTCTGGCCATACCCTAAAAAAGGCGCTTGTCCTTGGGGCTGCTGCATTTGTGGAGGGAAGAAAGGGGGTCCCATTTGAGGAAAGTTGGGACCATACATCCATGGGCCCGGTTGCCAAAATGGTTGGAACTGATTTGGACCAAAATTGTTAAAGTTGCCTCTGTTGCCTCTTCTATTGCCACGTCCTTTATATGGTCGTCCATTTCCTCGTTGTGATGTATCCGAGTCACTGGAGTTGTCATCTGAACTTGAGGTCGCATAACTAGAACCCCTTCGACCCCCAGTTTGGTTAAATGTAGGTGCTACATATGAGTCGCTGGTATACGGATACACCTTCTCGCTGGAGAATTTAGCCAGGTCTTTTTTAAATTTCTCCATTTTTGTAAAGAGAATCGATTCTTTAAATTCGGTATTCTTTTTGTTGACATCATCCTGCCCCGTTTTGTAGGCAGGGTTCTTTAAACTGGCCTTGATTTTGCCTTCCAGGAGTTGGATTTCAACTAGAATTGTGTCAGCTACACGTTTGGCTGTTTTTATAATGAGGACTAGCCAGTCCCTTGTGCACCGCCAGGCGATTAGTGACCAATCTTTTAGAAATTCCTTATCATCCAAGAATAATCTCGGTGTGTTGGTCACAATTAGTCCTGATGGTGCACAATTCCCATGTAGGTACTGAGCCATGATGGTTCCGTGTACTAAAGTTCTAGAGTGAGATTTTTTCAAGATCAATATCTTGTTCCAACCCTCATCTGGATTATTGGTTACAGGCGGGGTGTTCCCCAATAGACTAGGGTTGTCATCCAAGATATTCTGGATTTCTGCCTCTTCAAAAGCCAAACCGCTGTTTGATGCCATGTTTAGCACTAGTGAATCTGCCAAGTTCCTTACAAAAAAGGGAGCGTCTAGTGATTAGAGTATGAGTCAAAACAGAGCTTAATCACAGGTCTATGTAAGCCTGTTTTTAGGAAGACCCACAGCCGGAGCTGTACTCAGTCACAAAACACACTATCTAATGGAGGGTCTAAGGGCAGGTTTAACGACTCGAGACTGGACACATGCCCCTATACAATCTATAACAACAAAGAGTGTTCAGGAGTCGCCGTTCAATGTTTATACTCTAGACCCCTCAACCAGTGACTATATGAAGTAGACTGTGTGTACTCAGATGTGAAAAACATTTAACTACTCATATATACGGCATGCAACATGGGTAGGAATTTTTCCATCAGTTGCCGATCTGTACCACCATTATTACATCATGTGGGTTCTCCTTACCCAGGAGTTAGTATACAAGATCAATCACACTTTAACAGGTGTGGAGAGTGGGGAGACCGATGTAAAATGTTTGTGTGATGGTATCAAAATATGGTGTTTTTTTAAAGTAAAAAGTTATACATCTGAGGGAAAGCAGTGCAGTGAGTGTGTGGTGATGAGTGAATAAAATTGGGTGAAACTGAGTAGAAAAGTGATTTATTAGTATCTCTCAGACCCCAAGATTAAAAAACAAGTGAAAGGTAGATTTGACAGAATATCTACCAGCAGGAGGTCAACATGTTTCTGCATACCAACGGAAGATTTTCCTTATGCATTCGTCAGGACCTAGATGGTGCTACTGCTTACAAATTAATAAGTGAAGTTTAAAAAGGAAAAAATTTCACCTGAAAAGCAGGTGTAGAATCTCCACCACAGTCTACAGAAGTCACATAGGAGACAAAGAAAAGAGAAAAACATTACAGGTATTAGAGAATGCACTAAGTACATCGTGCTATTCTAGTGGTCACGTATTAACATTTGGACAGACGTGATAACACTCACCCAAAACTTGTGGGGATGGCGCCTCACCTCACCTGGCAGCAGCTCAGGTAGAATAGGAGCACCGCTCTGTTTAGCAAAACATAATCACAGGGACACTCAACCAATTCCGTTAAAAACAAGGCAAAAAGAACTATCATACGTGTCTCCGATAACATGAGAGACAGCTTGTGAGTTTTCAAAATGTCATCGGTATCGTACCGGAGTAGTTATATAAGTTTGGACTTCTCCCACTGTTATGCTAGGTGCTCGTAGCGAACAGGGTTGTCTAACCGGATTACGTAACCACACTCTTACCTCTCCGTCGGTGTCTCCAAGCGTCCCTCTGGGCTGTTCTGGGGAGGCACCGAGCAAGAGAAAAGGGCGGGTATATGACTGAAGCCTGTGTGGTGCATTCTGGGAGTCGTAGTTTTGGTGACAAAGAAAAATGGAAAAGATGGATAATGGCTCAATGGTTTCATAGTGACATCCATGGTATGGGTTCGTTCAGGCCATCCTTGTCGCTATTTAATTTGTACACCCACTTCTGCTCTATTTTGAACAGAAATTTACCGACATCAGGGCAATGTTCGGGTATTGTAGGCTGTTCAAGTATAGTCCACTTGAACTCACTGGGACCGTGACCTTTTTCCAGAAAGTGGGCTGTCAGGCGAGTCGCCTGTTTCCGACAGCGAACTGTGCTCTTATGCTCGCCAATCCTTATTTTGGTCTTACGGGTTTTCTTAATCGCCTTGACTACTGCAACGCCCTGCTGCTTGAATCTCCTGCGACACTACTGGACAGACTCCAACGAGTCCAGTCGGCAGCAGCCAAACTGGCCCTGGGATGGACCAGGAGATCCTCGGCCACTGCCGCACTGGCCGAGTTGCATTGGCTGCCTTTGAGGCAACGCATTGCCTTCAAGGCCCTTTGCCTGGTCTTCAAGGCACTACATGGAATAGGACCCAGACCTCTTCAACGTCTGTTCTCCTGGTATACTCCCACCAGAACACTCAGGTCCACAACTGCCTGCCTCGCGAGAGTGCCCAGATGTAAGAAGGCCAGGATGGGAGGAAGATCGTTCAGAGTAGCTGCAGCCAAGTTATGGAACAGTCTACCTGTCGACATTCGCCATATCCCTCATCTCCTCCCATTCAGGAAACGTATCAAAACATGGCTCTTTCCCCTGTCCCTATAAAAACCGGCCAGTCCCACTCCACCCCCGTCAATAAACCACAAGAGTAGCTACCAGCGCCAGGATACCTGCCAGGTGACAGTCGCGCTTTATAAATATTTTAAATAAATAATAATAAATAATAAATAAATAAACATCATACTTTACAGTGTCAGTAACCCATTTGCGTGCTAACTCATTCAGCACTTCTCTTTCCTCATAATCAGGCAGTTGACTACGCAACTGTCTACGTCCTGTTTTAGGGGTCGTTTTCGGCGACCCAAAGAACGGTGAGAACAGACCAGTGACAGTACTTGCCACTCTCTGGCGAACAGAAGGAGAAGCTTGCGGAGAGGCAGATGTGCCAGAAAAGAAAGGCTGATGTAAAGAGGAAGTCGAGGCAGTGGCAAAGGAAGTCGAGGCAGTGGCAGAAGTAGCATCATGAAGAACAGGTGGAGCAGTAGGCAAAGTCATAGGAACAGTAGAGGTAGTATATAGTAAAGGCGGCGGCCCTTGAGAAGGCTGCGCCGGAGAAGTAGGAACCAGCTGAAGAGGAGCTGGTGCTTGTGCAAGAGCTGCATTTCGTGCGCCAGGGCGCGGTATAACAATACGCTTCGGGGGTCCAACAATACTCGAAGTGTATGGGGGTGGTGAATTCAATAAATGGGACATTAATGTATCTTTTTTGGATGTTCCCTTCGAACCTTGTCCTTCATGTGGCAACATTGGGTAGCATTTATCTACTGCTAACTTCTTGCTTCTGAGCATTTGTTCACTCTCTTGCTCTTCCTCATTATCCCTGTATGCAATGGCAGCTTGCACCATTGACATACCTCTTTTATTCTTCTTAGCTAATTTTATTTCTTTCTGTTTGGCTTCTTTGCGCCACAAGCGAACAGAGTCAAACATCGCCGGCCGGGCTTTCTTCTTAAACAGTTTGACCTCGAGGTTATCTAAAATTTCTGCGTCGAAGCTACCATATTGGGCAGTGGCGGTTTTACCATTAGGGCGTTTGGGCGTTGCCCCACCTATAATTATCAGGCAATTTATTCGAGTGGCGCGTTAATAAAAGTTTTATAAATTAACGCGCCGCTCGAATAAATTGCCCGATAATTATTGCCCTGCGGCCGTAGTGTGTGTGTGTCATGGACATGGACAGTAGTATGCACTGTCTGACACTGGGTGGCGCTGGACTGACTCTGTGCCGGCACAGTGAGCACTCACTGCGCATGTGGTGTTTGCCCGGCAGGGCTTTTCCAACTAGTAAACTATGTGGCTTTAAAAAAAACAACGGATTAGGGGTTTGCCTGCCTAATGCAACGTACCCCAGTGCTGAAAAAACGAACGACGTTTTTTTAATGCTCAGCCCAATCCTGATGCTACTCTCTTTAGAGAGCAGCTCCCCTCTAAAGAGAGCAGCATCAGGATTGGCTACTACTGTGTCTCGGCAAGTTGGCAGCCATTACTAATTAGTCTAGGCGCCAACGGGACCCCAGAGCAGAGATGGTGCGGACCCGGTCAAGTGAAGACAAGGTAAGTTTTTTATTTTATTTATCCCCACCCCCCTGGCCCCCACTGTGAGCGAGCCGTGACTGCAAGATGGCGTTTTGTGAAAGAGTCTATCACGAAAAAGAAAGACTGCATACTTTTCCCATAAACCATCGCCTGCAGTCTGCACGTTGCATTTTATTTCAAGACTAATCTATTGTGAGCGAAACCTGCTCAGCTTCCGTGACTAATTGGTGCATGAGCTTGTGACTGCACAACATCAAATCAGCGCGTTTATTTAGTTGTAGGTTTTCTCGATCCGGTCCGCGGTGCCAGGCAGCAGCAGAGGCCTCGATGGGCAGAGCACACAGCTCCTGGGCTTTTCATTATCACGGCTCCTTCACGCCTCCCCCATATCAGTTGACACAAGTATTTAAGACCTGGTAATGAAGGGCCTCTCTCGGACCAAAAGAAAGAAAGCCGGTTTAAAAAGCCACACTGCGCAGCAATTACATAGGGATGGGGCTGCCTCTTAATTATGGCCTTTGGAAACCCACTTCCTCCAACCCCTCAGAGGAGCAGATAATCAGGCAGAGTCAGCCCTGCGAGAGTCAGATATGAGGAGGGCGGTTCATCCCTCGACAGCGTCTCCTTACACACACATAGGTACAGGACAGCAGCTCATGCTTCATACACACTGCATGTACAGTACTGCCACAGCAGTGCACGGTTCACACACACAGAATTGTCTCAGTAAAAGAAGCGGCAATGCAACCTACACATACACACAATCACAATTACATATACACATTATAAAAGGTACAGTTGTGCATGCAAGTCGTTCAGTTTAAGGAGGCGGTTGCTAGAACATTTTAAAATTTGTGACCCCATGTCTAATTGCATGTAAAATAATTTTGTATTAAGGTGCACTTTTTTTAAACATTTTCACCGAGGGGACAACCCCCGAATCCCCTTTTGTTGATCAGGCTTGCTTCCTTTGCTAGGTTCCGATGTAACACTCAGCCCCAACTTTTACGCCCTACTACTTTCAAAAGTCACCAGCCGCCACTGATATTGGGGCCATTTTAAAAACCATCTTTTCTGGTGTACTTTATCCATACCTCGTTATATGTGATAGGGCCTACTCCGTGCTTTACATAAAGTTCATATGTTGGAGTTCCAATCGGAGGAACCGGACACGAATCCTCTAATCGGGAGTCCTTACTACAACCAAGACAAAACAAGTTTACAAGTCTGCTAAGACCAGGCATCTTTGCTCACTAGTCTAGCTTCAAACTTCAAGGGATTATCTACTTATGATATTCTCGTGAATACACGAATCCCTCGGTTTTGGCGCTTGCAAGTTCCAAACAAGGTGTATCTCAAGGATACCAAAACTAAGAATCAGACTAAGGACTGAGAGACGCTCCACTTATACTTAACTGAAGTATTGAAGATCGATGACGTCACCAGAAGACTCGTCTATTGTTTCGCTCTACCAAGGATCACTGGGTTCAAAACAGGGCGATAGTCAGGGCAGCAGTCCTTCGTAGCCATCGGGACGCGGGGAACCTCGCAGCAAAGACCTTCGGAACCACGTCGACATACAGGGGTCGCTGAAGTGGCTGGCCGTCCTCTGGAATTTTCACACGAAGCTCCTCACGAACATCTGGCTTGGACCGATACCGCTTGATACCGCCCCGAGTTGGGCGCTGTTGGACAGGCCTCAGAGAAGGCCCGCTCCCTCCCCGCATGACGAGGACCGGACCCCTGCTCTCCCTGTATCCCCGACAAGAACCATCCCGGCAATCCGCTGGGATGGTTCAGTATCGGCTGACCCGGGCCCCTGTCAGCACCACTGCCCCGGCCCAGCCGCCATCTTTGGACACTACATAACAAGGCCGCGTGGCCTCGGCTCAACCCCAACCCTGGGCCTGGCCAGGCCCCGACATCGAGGCACCACCATCCACCCAGGGGGTGAAGAGACCACTTGGCAGGTCAATGGGGGAAGGAGTGTCAATGGCTCCCCTCCGCCAGGTGTCGATCGCCTCCGGCCTCCCCGGGCGCTGGCTCCACCCCCCTGCTGGGTGTCTAAACTCCCTCATCCCGGACCTCCCGACCTCCAAGTGCGAGGGTCCGGACATCAAAGGAGACCAGACCTATAACTGGGGCAGCTCCAGAGCAGGAAGGCAGTTGTATCTTGGAGTCGAGAGACACCATGAGGAACTCATCCTTGAAGGCCTGCTGGCGCTGCCGCTGCCCTTTCTTGTGAACCATCCCCGAAGCCTGCTGGCGCTGCCGCGGCCCTCTTCCACGTGAACCATCGTCTTGGCCTGCTGGCGCTGCCGCTGCCTTTCTCATCGTGCACCATCTTCGTAGCCTGCTGGCGCTGCCGCGGCCCTCCTCGTTGTGAACAATCGTCCTAGCCTGCTGGCGCTGCCGCGGCCCTCATCACCTCATTCCATCTTCGTAGCCTGCTGGCGCTGCCGCGGCCCTCCTTGCTGTGAACCACCGACCTAGCCTGCTGGCGCTGCCGCGGCCCATCTTTGCGGATCCCCAAGCTCGAGGATTGTGAGCTTCCTTCTTGCTGCACCTGTACCGGACCGGTACTAAGACTGTCCTGCTACCCCTTTCCCCTACAGAGACTAGAATTGGGAGGATCCTCGTGTCCTGACCCCACTGTACCGTATCACCTTGCCTCAAGATTCGTATATAAAGTGTGTTGAACTCATCCTTGTGTGGTGTCCATCTGTGGGGGGGGGGAGTTACTTGTCTGTACGATCGCCGGAGACGGCCCTCACCGGAGGCCTCTCCCCCTGTACTCGGCCGACCCTCCGGGTCCCCGTCTAACAGGCGCCAACTGAGGTGCCGGGTTTTTAGGAACCCGGTGGTGCCAGGGGATAACACCCGAAGACCTCTGAGTTCTCCCTGTTCTGGACCACAGAAACCAAGAGTCTTCTAGGTGAAGTCAGAGATCGAGTTTTATTGGCTGCAACCAAGTAACAAGCGTCCTAGAATTACAACAGCACGGGCCATAAGTTCTCAGGAGACTGTTCGTTTTTACAGAACCAGCCTTCTCCTTATATACAGAAATAACAGCTGCAGGCAAGAATTCTTGAGTTTACAATACGGCTATACACATATTTCTACAATAAAGCAGAAAGCGAAGTCATGACGGCCAACCCACATTTTAGATGCCCAGTTCGTGATGGATTACCCAGCCAGGCCCAGAACTCCCATCAGATATCGATGAAACCCCAATAAAATCGGGCACCTCCTAGCTGTAAAACTGGCCATAAACAAGAAACAGGGACAGGTGTATGTTTGTAGAAAACATGGTCTGTATGTAGTGAATGGTTTATGGCATGTTGTGCATTGATGCTATCTTACTCGGCCACTGGGCGAGGAGCTGCCCAAACAGGTTTGGCTGGAGGCGGTGGAGTTACTTTGGCCAGGTCGTGGGGAAGTCAGCTAAGGTGGACGTGTCCTTTCAGATCAAGCTCGGCCTCAATCAATTGACTATATGAGGGCAAGCCACAAGATGGATGCCGTTCACAAAATGGAGTCCGAGGGTTCAGAACGGAAACCATGATTAAAAGGTGTTAGCATCGCTTAATCACGACGCAAATGCATAGGGATAATGCCCTACTCATTACCGGTCTGCCGATACCAAATTCGTCATGGTACGACGATATTTTGTGACACGAGTGTTGGACCTCGGGACCATATTACAGCAGAGTCCAGAATTTCAGAACCACAGCACCCGCAAATTGGCACTATCTTTGATATAATTGAGCTGATCCTTTTTAGCAGAGGGCTAGTAGATAACCTAGTGGCGTTTGACATGCGGACATCTTCTTTGTTTGATACAAACATTTCTTTCAAATATAGGCGCCACAAACACAATCACTACAAAGATTGGTGCACTCCTTCTAATCACCATGCAGGAGAATCTCTTACTCGGCCCATCAATTGTCAATCATTGCCTACCATCAATTCCTCTCCTCTGGATGGGCATTTACATATGGATAATAGTGAGCAGTGCACAGTCAATCTTTCTTCCAGCTAGCTTCACGTTCGGCACGATGATTTTGAATCGGCTGGCCCCAGTGGGCAATCTGAAGGCAATTCACCTTTAGGCCCCATCGCCATCCCCTCTACTAGTGTCATGACAAATTGTGATCTTAGGGTGTAGGGTGCTCCTATTCTGCATCTACCACTGCCCATGCCAATGATAAGGTTTCCATTATTTCCTTGAATGTGGCCGGCATAAAACCCAAAATAGTATCTCCTGATTGGAATGATTTTATTGAGCTGAGCAACATCTGCTTGTTCCAGGAAACATGGTATTTGGAACACGTCTTTAAACCTGGGTCTCTTAATTTATCAACTCCTGTCATACGTGGCTCTGCAGGGTGACCAGCAGGAGGCTTAACAACTTGAATCCGATTAGATCTGCATTCCAAAATCAAACAACTCCATATTGATTATTGATATTTTTGCTGTCCGAATTGTGACAGGTAATTTAAGATATAATGACATCTATTACGTTTTTGCCAGTCGAGTTAATGGAGGCCTTAGATCGAAAATGGTTCCGATGTTAGAGGAGGCCATGGGTAAACATTGTGGTGAATTGCACCTAATAATAGCAGAGGATTTAACAGCACTTTCAAGCCCCTAGACAATAATGATGCCAATTTGGCAGTGGAAGAAGATGAAGCCTGGGGCATCGCACAGTTTGACTTACCCTTGATACAAAAATGGACTGAGACTGCCCCCCAGTTAAAAGCACTCAATAGTATTCAGAGCGAGCTCCACAAATGGAAGATTCAAATCTGATAGGAGGGGGCTAGTACTTTTAACAACTTCTCCGATTCTAGTCACATAGATTATATTCTAATCGATATCCATCTATAGCCACATCTTAAGGATATGATTGTTAAGATTAGGGCTGAAAGCAATCATAGCTCGCTGTGCTTTACCATGGAATCTTTCTGTCCTAAGTTGGACCCTTGGCCATCTGACATCAATTAGTGCTGACTTACAATCATGTTTAGCAGAGATGTTTGAAAACATCTCTGGTGCAAAGGGGATTGAGGCTATTTTTGACATTCATATTTTTTTAAAGAAAATCTTATTCCAATTACCAAACCTCGAAAATGCCCAAGTAGAGCCAAAACTTGGCTTCAGGGGGAGTGCAGGCATCTTCACCGGCAGCTTGGCGAAGCATTGATATCAAAGGACATCTCCCAGATGCATCTAGCAAGGAAGTCCTATAAATTGTCCCAGCTACATGCAAAAGGGAATGGGATGATGGTAGGTATCAGTGCCTGAAATTGGCCTGTTCCACCAAAGATTCTACAAAATCTTGGGCCCTAGTTAAATGGGGAATTTTGCCCACTCCACATACCCGATAGCTCCCTCTGCTTGGGGTGAGCATTTTCAGCCTTGTACTCTCACTTCTACTCTATTACCCCAACAGAAGATGTAGTGAGCTTCTCCCGCACAGATGATACCATTGGAGTATTCCTTTGAGCAAGCAAATGTCACACATGGATGCAATAACCAGAGGTAGTGCCCCAGGACCAGATGGCATTCCAGCAAATGTATTTTTACAGGATAGGGATAATTGTTCTAGGTACAGCCATATTGTGGTGAATGCTATTGTAAGTGGTGCTCCCATACCAGAATCTTCGAAAGGAGCTGAAGTTATCCCCATATACAAGAAAGGAGACGAATCATTTCTGTGCAATTACAGGCCTAACAGCTTGATTGATTGTGTTCAGAAAGTCTTTGCATGTCTCCTCCTGGACAGGATCCAGGGTTGGATTGATGGTAATGATATTGTGTCACCTTGTCAAGCCCGATTCCATAGGAAAATAAGTACCAGAGACCAGGTTTTCCGGTTCCTGCTCCTCTATTGGAGATTGGCGGAGGTAGCATGTATGTTGCATTCGGTGACCTCAAATCGGCCTTTGACCTGATTCTTGACTGTGCTTATTCGCATGCATGAGGGCAATCATGTGCAAATTTGCTCGGGAAGCCAGGGAGAATTGACCAAACTGTTTCCCATCCTCAAGGGGGTTCGCCAAGGCTGTGTCTTGGCTCTCATCCTATTCTCCCTATTTTTTAATGACATTGTTTATTTTCTTTCTAGTCTTCCCACTGATGCCCCTAATCTGGCAGGTACAAAAACTACCTATTTTGTTGTTTACGGACAATATTTTATTGTTCTCCAAGACACACAGTGGGCTACAGGAAGTGTTATCTCCCTTTGAAGAATTCTGTAATGACCATGCACTTGAGATCAACTCCGCAAACACCAAGTTTATGATTATTTAAGAGACATAACTTGTTGAAGGGTAGATTAGAGCTGGGGGGTACATTGTTAGGTAGGGCAGATGTGTTCACCTAACTTTATCTTGGACCCTCGCATAGAAACCGCAGGTGGACCTAATGACCCTCGAACATAAACAGTTTGCATGTGCCATAATCAAAGAGCATAGCTCCACTTATTTTAAACCCATCGCGCCAGCCTTACAAATCTACGATGCCAAAGCAGTAAACTCTGAACTATGAGGTTTTGCTAACATATCTTTCCTCACAAGATCTGAGAATAGTTCCTGAGAAGTCTATCTCGCCTCCCTGCCGGCACCCCATTGGTACTATTAATCCTAGATATGGGTGGGAATTCATTAGCTGACAAAGCTAGTTTTCACCTCTTGTTGTTTTGGAGAAGGCTCTGGTCCCAACCAGAATTGGCCTTAAAAGATGTGGTAGAGGCTGACACATTCAACTACATTTCCTGGCTCCGACAAATTAAAAAGCTTCTAACAACTGTGCATCAAGTCTGACAGCTGTGACTCTAACAAAACAATATTGGCTGATGGTCAGATAATTGGAGGCAAAATTGGCCGTTAATTCATCTTCAACAGGAAAATTCTTCGATTTTAAAAGTAGCAGTTTTCTAGAGCCTCACTGGGATGGCATCACTGCCCCTCTGGACAGGAAATTATATTTCCGAATCAGGGTTGGCACCCTGAAAACATGTATCAAAAAATGGGCTCAAACTGTGACCTTTTGTGTCCGACTTGCAAAAACTCCACAGAATCGATTGGTCATGTATTTTTTGCTTGTCCAGGCTATATTTTTTTCCCTGCCAGAAATGGATTAAACCATTATGCAGACTAATGGGGACCCATAGCAGCTGGACTGCCCTTAGAATTCTTAGATTGGACCCAAAAATCACTTATGCATGTGCCATCAAAACGTTTCTGAGGTGGATATGGGTCATTAGAGCTAGGCTTGCAACTGTGTCTTAAACGAATGTCATTGCTCGTAAGTACATCAACTGATTTTTCCATATCATGGACAGTGATGAATTGCATTGTTAAATTAATGCTTCCATTAGGCTGTGTTCTTCCCCTTACTTTATGTATCACGTTCTTGAGTACACTTCCCGTTCGGACATGCTGGAATACTAATGTTTTCTCTATGCACTTAACTCACTAAGCATTTACTACGGGGACAGAGAAGCTGACTGTTTTTACCATGTCGCAAAGTAATCTCATTCTTGTATGCTGCAATGCTTTGACACTCATACTAGAATGTATTTGTATTAACATTTGGACCATATATTTGTATGCATATATTTGTATTCTTGTATGTGGTTCTATGACTAAATTGTCGAATAAAGCGTATTAAATCTAATTCAGGAAGTACAAAATCAAATTAGTAATCCAAGACTGAGTTTGGAGGCTTAAATAGTAAAATTGCGGGTGATAGGATGGGTAACACATTGCCTGTGGATAATAGGAAAAAACATTGGTTGTAGTGAATGAGTGTAGGGACTTCTGTGATACTGATACACCAGCAGTTAATACGTTTTCCACTGGTGGATTGCCACCATGCCAGGCACACCTATAGGTTGATGCAAGACGCGTAATGCATAGGTTCTATTCTTGAGGACCAGCAGTGTTGCTATTGACTCAGGTGTCAATAAAAGGCTTGTAACAGCTCCACAAAGGTTTGTCCAGAACTTATCCTGGAAGGCTTATGTGTGTAAATTTATCCATACCCATCCAGTGGTTAGAGAGGATAGGGCCACATACATCTAATTCTGTTCTGTGTAATGAAGGTGCACATTGTGAGTAGGTGATAGATTTGTGTGCTGGTCTTAGTATTGTATACATTTAGAGGGGCTTCTCAAGATGACTGCAAGGTACTATGCATGCAGAGTTATTGAATGAGCAGCTATGTCTTATAAAATCTCCTGACAATATTGTGATGTTTGGTGTGTATCGTATTCCAAGGGAAGGACCCAAGACAACAGGGTATGCTTGCTTCTGTTCGGGTTGTGAAACCATGAGGCCATTAATGAGGAGAGACTGATGAATTCAGATAGCACTTCGGATTGTAATGCCAGAATTTACTACATAATACTACAAAAAACAGAAAGGTTTGGGCCATAAAAGGACCAAAGCATATGGAGCTGAATTTACATATATTATGAACTGAAAGTCAACACAATCAAGACAGGTGTGATGTGAATTCGATGATTGGAGTTGGCGAGGCTAGCTGTACAAAAATGAGGGCTACCCTATCTACCAAAACATAATCTGAGCACACATGGAATAGATGAGAACATTTCTACTTGTGCTTTATTTATAGTTCATTCCATACATACAAAGCATATGAAAACATTTTTGCCGATAATATGAAAAAAGAGACGGAAGAAACACATAAAAGCAATGATACTAGTGAATAAAGCAATAGCAATAGGTAAAATACACTTAGAGTGATTTCTGAAATAAACTGAAATAAGTATCCCAATATGTGCAGAAATGAATCTGGCTCAGTGCGTAGAACTGTGGAAAAAGCACAGCTCTGCATTTTTGTGAATTTGCACAATTTGAATAAATACACAGACCGGGGCTGTTTTTGCGAGAGAAAAATAAGGTAAAGGGAGCTTGAATGGTTATTTCTTTCTCAATATTGAATAGATCCATAGTTCTCTTTAATCCACATCGTTGACGTTTCATCCCTGGAGCCCATGGGTCATCATCAGGGAAGAAAACATAATGCCATGCGCATTTGATGGGCGATGATTTTGTAATCAAGTACCTAGTGGAAGAATACATTTCGAAAATTGTGTGCAAAGTCTGTATTACATGAGTAATGTTGAATGAATCGAAAGGCTCCTTAGTTGCTCCAGCAGCTTCTCTAACTCCACCTAGTGGCAACATCCTGAATCATTGCTCGATGTAGGGAAACACGTGGAGTAGCTGGCAATGCTTGTTTGTAACCTAGGAACAGACTGACTTCAAGCGCGCCAAGTGTCCAAACCTCCTGTTTTGTTCCATTTCACTCACATTTTCATGCGAGT
Organism: Lissotriton vulgaris; assembly: GCF_964263255.1. Lineage (NCBI taxonomy): Eukaryota > Metazoa > Chordata > Amphibia > Caudata > Salamandridae > Lissotriton > Lissotriton vulgaris. The sequence goes on along the minus strand of NC_141697.1, from coordinate 491,621,080 downwards.
TCTCTTTGAACTTTTGAAAGACCGCGGCCTGGTTTCCTCTTCATACTTATCATTCTGTCTCCTGAAAATGCATTCTTCTTGTGGCTGCCCCTGTCAGGACTCCTCGTTCCCAAAATATGAAATATACGCTAGTGCCAAGGACTGCCTTGAAACTAGCAGAGTATGTTTTAAATATAACTAATAGTTGTTTTTCGTAGCTGTGACTACTTTCTTTTATACACTGGCAGGAAGGGTGTTAGACCTGATTTTCTTGGCGTGGTTTCCCCCTAACTTTTTTGTCGTCAGACCGTTCCTTCTTCAGGATCTGCACAAGACGTTAGCCCAGAGTCTGAGAGTGGCCAAAAAGGGGGTTGAAGAGTGTGGGAAGGGAACAGCAGGGAAAGAGATCTGAAAAACAAAAAGTTGAACACATGAAAAACAACACTCTCAGAAGCTGTGGCTCATTAGTTTCTTACCACCTTTAAAGACAGGTTAGTATTGAATTGTACTAATGACTACAGAGCTTCTCTCTGTAGTTCTATACATGCAAATGAGTTATTTGCACTGTGCGCCCAACTCTCTGTAGTTCTGTACATGCAGATGAGTTCCTTGCACTACAAACTCAACTAGGTGAACTCATTCAACTCATGAGTTCTCTGTGAGCTGGACATAGCTCTTAATATCAGATAGTATTGGATTAGCTCCGAGCCCGAAACTCATGTTCTTCCAGAAAGCACTAAAATATCAAAATACTAAAAAGAAACAGAAGGCTCTCGCTCTTGCCTTTACGTAGCATTCCTGAACTAGAGAACCCTTCTCGTTCTCTCGTGACTGCACACCTCTTGCTTACAGCCGTATGCACAAAATACACAGGCAATCACTGATTAAAGCATCCCTCTCTTATCGCACAGAGCACGGCCTGCTCTGTAAGGGCCTTTGAATCAGCCCAAATTCACCAACTAGTAAAGGGAGGAAGACAGCAGCGACCTCTCTTCGGCAACACGGTTGCTGCGAGTCCCCAAGAAGACTGGACGCAGCCAAGCAGGACCGGAACAAGAGGTCCATCTCAGGAGGACTCCGAAGGAATAGTGAGCATGGCATATAGGGCACGGCTGAGTTCTATAAAACCCACCACGTCTAATATGGCTGCCACTGGGACATCTGGGAAATGTAGTCTGAACAATCCTGAAGAGGAGAAAAAGACAATGTGAGCAGAGAGCATGCAAACCTTTAAGGAACAACAATGCATGGATTCACAAAGCTGCACATAAGGAACAATAAAGAGCAGATACATGTCACAAATAGTGCAAAACGCAGAAGCTTTATCATTGGTTATACATACAGAACAACCATCATCGCGCTGCTAAGGCTGCCTCATGAGCTTTCCCACACAGAGGATTGGTGCATGTGGGCAAAGGCAGTTGGGAAGCAGCTGCTACAGGAATGCACGGGGCAGGCCCTAGACCACGCACCTCCCTAGTTCTTACACCTTAGGGCTCTGCACACTTTACCACTGCGAATCAGTGCTAAAGTACTTGTGCTCTCGGCTAAAAACATGGTAACATTGGTTTATACCTATTTGACTTTTAAGTCCCTAGTAAAGCACACTACATGTGCCCAGTGCCTGTAAATGAAATGCTACAAGTGGGCATTCAGCACTGATTGTGGCACCCACTTAAGTAGCCCTTTAAACATGTCTCAGGCCTGCCATTGCAGAGCATGTGTGTTCAGTTTTAAGCTACCATGTCAACCTGGCAAAATAAACCTTTTGCCAGGCCCAAACCGTCCGCTTTAATGCATATGAGTCACCCCTAAGGCAGGCCCTGAACAGCCTCAAGGGCAGGGTGCATTGTATTTTAAAAGTTGGACATGTACTTTGAAGTTTTACGTGCCCTGGTAGTGAAAAACTCTTAAATTAGTTTTTCAGTACTGCAAAGCCTAACTCTCCCATAGGATAACATTGGAGTTGCCGTATTAAGTTTTATAAGTGTAATTCCCAAATAGGAAAAGATAATTAGTTCATGTTTGGTGTCTCTGGAATCCTAATTTTAAATCCTAAATTATGGTGAAGATGGATTTTAAACAAAAATTCTGAAAATGCCACTTTGAGAAAGTTGCCATGTTCCTGCCTTAGCCATTTAGTGCCTGCACCCTGCCTCTGGTCACATGACTGGCTGTAGTTGACAGTTAGGCTTTGCGTACTCCTCCTAGATATGAAACACACAAAAGGTGATGGGAGGCTTCTTGCAATAAGTCTAGCCACTGGTGATAGTTTGGGCTAGCACTCCCACCCATTGTTATTTTGTGCACCATCCACTTCAGTTTAGACCTAGCTACATGCAGATAAGTCTTGACTCTGTTCTAATTGGAACAGTCTAGCCCGAACTGCCAAGCCAGGCACTCCCTGATCTGGACCACAGGCAACCCAGGATGAGTTTTACCCTAGTTATGGGCTCATCTTTCGGGTACAGCTTGGTTCCAGTGACACCATGAGCATGGGAGCCATGTCTGAGCATAAACATGCCACTTAGGGTTGTACATTAAACACACAAAAGGTGATAGGAGACTGCTTGCAATTTGTCTAACCACTGGCAATAGCTCGAGGTAGCAGTCCAAGCCATTGTTCTTTTGATCGCCATGTCACCTCAGTTGGGACCCATCTAGGACAAAACAGGCCCTGGATGGCTTGTGTTCCGGTTCAGGGAGGACCTGATCTGAGTCTCCGGGACATTAAACACTCACCAGCAGCTTCTGGAACCTTCTTCACCAAGTTCCTGATCCCCAAATGGCGCCTCTCAGGTCCTGGGCCCTTGGTGCAGCTCTCAAGCTCTTGAAATCAAGCTTTTGGGCTCTTCACGACTGTGAACTGGCCTGTTCACAGTGGAACCGCTCTGCTAGGTCAAAATATCAGTGCGAGCTGCTGCCAGTCTTTTTGCAGCAGCTGGACAACCTGTGGAGGACCGTCAACACAAAGCTCCAGCCCACCCGTCCGCGATGCCCGGCCTACTCTGCACGAGATAGCGACCACCACCTGTGTTAATCTCATTGCTCACAGCATCCATCTCCAATGCGAATGAGACTCTTGGCACAAAACTTTAGAAGGTAAAACTTCAGTGGGACTGTATCTGACCTGCGCTCCATCACAGTCGCTCTGAACTATTGACTTTGTCCCGGTCCAGCGTGACCAGATAGCTGCGGTTGGTGCTTTATGCTTTTAGGTGTTGTATTGCAGTTCATTCTTTAAAAATTCATAACTTTGGTTCTACTGATTGGATTTTTGTTGTTTTGGCCTTTTTATTTATCAAATCAAGCTCTATAGCACTAATATGAAATGGGATCTTTTTGTGAGGTGTCTTCACTGCGTTACTGTTTGAAGTGTTGCACAAATTATTCACATTGCCTCTAAGTTAAACCTGACTTCTCTGTGCCAGGCTTCCAGTGGGCTGAGCACAGGTTAACTTGGTGTTTGCTTGTGCCTTAACCTGACAAGGATTGCAGTTGCTGCTTGACCAGGACTCACACCCCAGGCGACCAGTAACCCAATTTCTAACAAAAGGCTTTAACGTTCTGCCATCTGAGAGAATAAGTGAAATGCAAACAAATGAACTCAGTTATACTTGAGAACTGATTTGAAAGATTTGAATGACCTCCCTCTGATTTTCCTGCATATATAGATTGATAAAACCTCAGTAGGTATAGTTAAGTTAGACTTTTCATTGAAAAAGCAGTTTTTATTTTCTTAATAAGATTGGTGCTGTTTCCCAAACCTGCAATAAAGTTCCCGGAAAAATTTACATTCACTTGGGATATTCATGGCAAGTTTTATGCAGATCTGCTAAACAGGGGCCTAAAATTAGAGGATGTGCCAAAAGTGACATTTACTATTTTAACTCTCAGACGCTTCTTTGCTCCACAATACAGGGAAAAAAGGCTGAACGGAATGATTTCAAACCTGACTTGTAAATAGACGTTTATTCAATGATTCGCCTTAAGTAGATTTTTTGTAAATCTGTTCTGTGGTTTTTGAGAAATTAGCATTTAAAAAGTGTTATGGTCCAGGCATGAAGAGGTTACATGTTAGATGTATCCAATCTGTTGATTCGTGGATTCTTCACAGATTTGGGAATCCATGGACATTAGCAAATCCAATAAAATATATATAAAGGTACACCACTATATCAGAATGCTTGTTCTAGGGTCCTTTGCAAATTGATGAATCTGGCAGCAGATTTGTGATTCCACCCCACTCTGATTGGCAAGTCACAGAAAAATGTCAATGGTGGCCATTATTACCCAACATGTTCTGATCAGCACTGTGTTCAGAAAAAGAAAAAGGGCATAAGAGGGAGAGTTGACCTACTTTAACCCCCAGGTCCACATGGGACCTCCAAAATGACCCCCTCTGGCAATAAATTGATTAGTAAAAAAAGTTATTTTTGTCATGGACTTGGTGAATCCAATGCTGGCTTCGTGAATCCTAGACTCTAGGTCTTGCAACACTCCTGGGCCTCTGGATTTACAAATCAATGTTGGGATTTGTTAATCCTGCAAAGAAATTGAAAAATTATTCAGTGCAGAATTGCTTTGCTTAGCTAACAGCCACACTGGAGGTTGGCCACATGCGGTGGGTGAAAGCAGGTTCATGCCATAGTCAAGACCCTGCAGCCAACCCCACACCTTCAAAACTGCAGTCACAGAAGTGTATACATTCATTGACCCTCACCATTCTTTTATTAGCAGTTTATTCAAGAAAGATAAACCAAGTTTAACATTCGAATTCCTATTGGTGCCATTGTCAGGTGCACTGTGAAAGAAGCAATTCCTGGTAGTGACCATGTTTTTAGGTTCTACAGGAACATCAACAGGTGTTTATTAACAGAACATTATATTATTTAAGTTTATTTCTTTCCATTTCTAAGAACATTGTAATCGTACTACTCAGTTTGTTTAATAAATAGAATATATGCAGGTGAGCATATTTTAATATGCAATTTTTTACCATTGTTGAGTGTAGGGAGGGCCCATTATTCAAAGAACAGAACCTTAAGTGGGTTGTGATGGCCCTCCACTACCCTCTCTCAACTATGGCAGTAAACAGCATATTGCTGTCAGTGGACATGCATGTATGATTTCTACTGTGCCTTTTTTCATGAGGAGTAACTATAAAGAAAGTTGTGTAACCATAACCAGAACACAGGGGGGCTAAATGTGTGCAGGGAGACAAATTACAATGACTGAGCCTTGTGAATATAGACCCATTAGATTTCTTCTGTAGACTGATTCTAGAATGGTTTCTGGGAGGCATTAAGCAGTTGCCAACATAGTTTTTTTTTAAAACCTTTATTTATGATTTTTTTTTTAAAACAGACTTTATTGATTGATTGCACACATTCCGCAGAGCTCTTCACACCAGAGCTATCTGCAGGACAAATAGACATCAATTGAGTTGCAGTCCACTTTTCTTTCCGTTGATAAATAAACATAACAAAAACGATACTAGGCACCCCCCTCCCCCTCTACCCCCCTCCTCCCGAACTCCCCCCTCCGGGATCCCACCCACCCAAGTCGCACAAAGTCCGTCACATGTCTCCTATATATCATACATCTAACTGACTGCATGCATGCACCTTCTACCATGGCCCCTTCATGCCACCTCCGGACGATCTTCCCGTTCCACCGGAGGCTCAAGCCACAGGCCCCTAAATTCAGCCCAGCGTTTCCAGATTCTATAATGCTTTTGTGGGCATCCTCGGGCAACAAAAATCGGCTGCTCCATTCCCATACAAAAGTCTAGCCCTCTCTTCCACGCCACCACAGAAGCGGCCCGCAGATTCTTCCACACTCTGGCCACGTCTCTTTTGGCCAATGTGAGGCCCAGCAGCAATAAGTGCCTTTTGTAGACGTTACCACCTACCCCATCCATCACATGTAACAGGCCCAGCTGCGGCGTATGGGGGAGCTCCCACCCCAGGACCTCAGACATACAATCCAGCACCCCCTTACAGAACCGAGCCAGAGAGCCACAACTCCACACCGTGTGTATAAATGTCCCCACTTCCTGGCCAAATCAGAGACAGTCCCGGGATGCGATCAGTCCCGCCCACCACAATCGCTCTCTAGGAAAGTAAACTCTATGTAGGTACTTAAATTGGATGAGCTGTAGGCGCATTGCTGTGCGAGCACCCCTGGGGGCTGCCAACGCCTCCCTCCAATCCTCCTCCTCCAGTTCTCCTACGTCCCCTTCCCAAATCTCCTGTAGCTTCTGCAACGAGGGGGAACAGTGTGTGACTAATGACTGGTATATGCGTGATATCTTTTTCGTCTCCAGGTCACCCATAAACACCTTCGATTCCAGAGGGCTAAACTCGGGGAGGGATTCCAGGCCCTCTATGCTAGGGGCGAGGGCATGGCGCTACTGAAGGTATCTAAAAATCTGAGATGGAGGCATACCATATTCCCTGCTCAGATCCTGAAAAGACTTATGCGTCACACCTGACAGCACATCTCCTAGGGTCGAGATTCCAATACTGTCCCATCCCCGGAAGCCCTGTAGTGTCGCTAGCCCAGGTAGACGCCCATTGTGCCAGAGGGGGGTTTCGCCAGTCAAAGTTTTCCACCATCCCATCCGACGCAGCGCCTGTCTCCAAATCTGAAACACTACTTGCGTGGCCGTGGCAGTGTCTTCTGCAACTGCGCCACATAGACAATGGTGTGTAGCATGTGGGACCCCATAAGGTAGCGTTCCAGGGCATATGCCGGTCCCCCCTGTCTTCATACCACCACTCGTTCAAGACTAGGAGGTGGGAGGCTTGATAATATTAAAGAATATCAGAGGTCGCCAATCCACCACAATACGTAGACAAAAAACAGGTGCGCAGTGCTACCCGTACCGTGCCCCCCGCCCAGAGGAACTGCCCCAGTACGGAGTCTACCTGTCGGTACCAGTGAGGCAGAATAGGGTAAGGGTGGTTCTGTAATTGGTATAGCAGCCTGGGGACAGCTACTATTTTAAACATGGCCGACCTACCATATATCGTCAGTGGCATGCGGGACCACGTCTGGATATCTGCCCGGACCCGCTCCCAAACCGGCGCTAAATTTCGCTCCCAGGAGACCGTGGGAACCTCAGATAAAAACACCCCCAAGTACTTAATGCCCCCCACCGCTACCTGAAATGGAGATGCCCAGTCCCCCACTCCTGAGCGCTCCCCCAGCACCCATAGGGTTGACTTGCGAGGGTTCATATACAGCCCTGAGGTCTCTCCGAAGATTTGCATGATTCGCAGGAGGCGCGGCCCGACCTATTGAGGTTAGTAAGGAAAAACAGAACATCGTCTGCATAAAGCGAGATCCTATCGGATGGTCCCCACTCCCATTCGAACTCGCGCAGCTGCACATCGATGCGCACCCACACCGCCAGCGGCTCCATCGCTAGGACTAAGAGGTATGGCGAAAGGGGGCAGCCCTGCCGGGTACCGCACCCGATGGAAAATCTGGAGGATATGGCCCCCGAACCCGAACCGAGGCTGTCAAATTCGAATATAGAAGTCGCAGATACGACAGGAAGCGGGGCCCTAAGTTAAGCCAAGGCAGGAGCGCAAACAAATAAACCCAACTCAGCGAATCAAATGCCCTGTCGATATCCACTAAAAGAAGTGCCGCCTATTCCCCGTACTCCGGACCGCCGCCACCGCTACATGTGCTCGGCGAATATTGTGGCTCTTCGCCCTCTGGGGCAGAATACCAGCCTGGTCTGGATGGACAAGCACCGCAATATGGGGCAACAGCCGCTTAGCTCATGCTTTGGCCAAGATTTTGGCCTTCACATTCAGCAGAGAGATTGGGCGGTATGATGCGTAATGCTCTGGGGGCCGGCCCGTCTTATGGAATACCACCACTTCAGCGTGTCTCCAATCTGGAGGGAGGCAACCTCGTTCCCTGGCCTCTTCCAGGGCCGCTCTGTAATGCGCACCCAGCTGTAGGTGATATTCCCTATAAAATTCACTGGGGAACCCATTGGGTCTGGGAGCCTTTCCTGTGTTAAGTTCGCCCAGGGCCGTGCCCAGCTCCTCCTCCGTCAGCAGGAGCTCAAGGCGCTCTCGCACCTCATCTGACAGCGATAAACTTGCCACCACATCCTCAGGAAGGCATTCGTTCAGGGTGTACAGATCTGCATATCTAATATGCAGCAAAGCTCTCCGCTAATGCTTTCGGATCTGTAACCAGGACACCCACTCCATCGAGTATCCCTGGCAGGGTCTGCACCTGAAATGTGCCCTGGCATAGCCGGTGTAACATCGTTCCCGATTTGTCCCCCCACTGGTATACCCTGCTGCGCATCGCCAGCCATATCTGCCGTGCCTCGTCTATGAGCAGCGAAGCATAGGACTGCTGCACCAGGAGTAGTTTCCCGACTGCTTGACCCTCACCCTCGACACTGCCCGATGCTCCAACGCCTCAATCTTAGCCTTGGCCTGTACCACTTCCGCCCTGCGCCTCCTCCGGGCAGCCGCACACCAAGCTATATCTACTCCCCATAGCGTGGGTTTCAGAGCCTCCCACACAGTCCCGGCACCAGCTACGGACCCTAAATTCTCAACCAAATATTGAGCTATGGCCTCGCCCATATGCTTCTGATAGTCTTCTTGCTGCAGGTGCCTTACGGAGAGGCGCCATCGAAACGGCTGCCGCCCCCTGTCTAGACAAAGGTCAACTGAGATGGGGGAATGGTCTGAGAGCCCACGCGGTAGTATGTCTGCCGACTCCACCCTACCAATCACTGCTCTGGGAATAAAAATATAATCCAGCCTAGAGAAGGATCTGTGAACAGCTGATAGAAACGTGCACTCCCGACTGTTGCCGTGCAAGTGCGGCAATGTATAAACCCAGTCCAAGCCCCTAACCATGACTCTCAATTTGGTGGAGTGGCCCACTACCTGACCACCCCCAGGCCTATACCTATCTCTGAGTCCATCCATGATATCGTTCCAATCCCCTCCTACCACCGCTAACGCGTCAGGGATGTCGGCCCGCACCTCAAACAGCTACTCAAGCATCGACCATTGCAGAGGGGGCAGGGCATGCACACTCCCCAGCACCAGAGGCTCCTCCCCTACCATACCCTTGACAAATATGTATCGTCCCTGTGTATCAACCCTTTGAGCAAAGTGAACATAGGGGAGTCTGCGATGCACTAAGATGGCCACCCCCCTAGATCCCCTAGTAAAACCTGCATGAAAAACCTGCTGGTAGCCATATCGCTGTAGACACAGTGTCTTAGTACCTAGTAGGTGAGTTTCCTGTAGCATTAACACATCAGCTCCAACCCTCTTTGCCTGCTGCAACACTGCCCCCCTCTTGACCTTGTCTAGGACTCCCCGCACAATCCAACTTAGGACACGGAGAGAGCCTCCGGGCCCCAGAGCCCTACCCACAGGATTCGCCATCAGGGAACGTCTAGAGCAAAAGCCCAGATTCTGGGCCATGCAGATGCATACACAACAACCGTTGAGACCCTCACGTGACCGTGCGACTCATACCCAACCAGAACGAATCCCTCCCAAGAACAAACAACCCTCCCACCCCATACCTCAAGAACATTAAAGTACCTGTCGTGGCATAAAAGACCCTCGGCCCCCAATGCAGGACCTGAGGCCGTTCACACCAATGGATCCCTACCCAATAACCCATGAACCCTAAACCCCCCCAACAAGCCTTAAACTAGGGGGGAAAAGTCCGCCCATAATGCATCTCCCTCCACCCCGCCGCAGCTCACATTAACTCATAGTCGTACAAATACCTACACACAAGCTCCCTCTAGCCCACAGGTCAGTAGCGTCAACAGCGCAAAGTTACACAGTGCTATGCAAAGTTGAATTGCAAACCAGATCCCCTCTGCCCACCAATTGGAAAAGTCAAGGATCCACTGTTCGATGCTCAGGAGCCTCGTTCCCCTTCTCCGAGGCACTGCTGGATGCAAAACGCTGCCTGGACCTGGACCTCCAGTTCCCCTTCATCCGTGACCCCCAAGAGGTCTGCGAATGTGCCTCGCTCAATGATGAATCCGACTCCACTCCCGGCGGTGTATGCGCCCTCACCTTCACTGTTTCATCCGTCCATTTAAAAAACTCCTCAGGGGTATCAAAGAAGTGGGTGCAGGACTGAAAAACCACCCACAGGCGGGCTGGGTAGCGCCAGGCATAGGGGAGCTTAATGTCTCTAAGGCAAGCCTTGGCCGCTGTAAATGATTGCCGCTGCTGCTGCACCAAGCGCGTGTAGTCCGGAAAAATCAGGATATGCTGGTTTTCGTAAAGTAGGGGTTCCTTGGCCCTGGCCTGTTGCAGCATAGTGTTGCGGTCATGATAGTTCAGTATCTATCACAGGCCGTGGGCGAACCCCCACCGGCGGCTTCTGCATGAGAGCCCTGTGTGCCCGCTCTATCACAAAACCTCTAGAGTCGGGGGGAGCCAACTTTCTAGCCACTGCATCAAGAAGCCCTCCATATTGTCTTTCTTGCAGCCTTCCGGAAGTCCGACAAAGCACAGATTGTTCCGCCTGGCCCACCCTTCCGCATCTTCAGCTCGGAGCGCCAGGCCCTTCTGAATGCTCTCTATACTGGCCACCTTACGCTTCAGGGCTGCAACGTCATCCTCTAAACCCGAAATCCGGGTTTCTGCCTCTGTGATGCGGGACACGGTGTTTCGCAAGTCTTGGCGCAATAACGTGACATCCGACCCCACTGCGCCTATTTTCGTGTCCAACATATCCCGGGACTGGGTTATGGCTGCCATCAAATCCGCGTTGTCCGGTCCAGAGTCTTGTTGACCGCCTGCAGCCCCTGCACTCCCACGAGTTCTCGTGAACTTGTCGATGGGCCCATGTTTCGTGGTCCCTCTACCGCCCTTGTCCTGCGTCATGTCTACCAGTTGTAGGAGTCCGCCCAAGGGAAGCCCAGTCATCACGTCCACTGGCAATCCCACTCAAATACCACTAAGGCTGCAAATGTATTCCCGGGCCGCTCTCAGCCGGATAATTCCCACCCTCTAGCCAGTGCTTGCTGCCCAGTCTCGTGCCCCACGCCATCTTTACCGGTCCCTAGGCCTTGAAGAATGCCAGTATCCACGCTACGCCACGGGACACAGCCTAGACCTCCACACCGCTCTCCCTACTGCCGCGGCCCGGTCCGACCGCCGTATGATATTGCACTGGCCTCCATCAGTCTCGCACACCTGCGATGCCACAGGCCCGCATCCCTCCATGGGCGTTACGCTCTGCCCTGCAGCCTCGAGGCACACCACAGCAATGGACTCCCGGCCAGTCAGGGCGCACCCCCGGGCCCACAGCCCAAGGCAAAGACAGGTCCAGCGATGGGACGCTCCGCTCCGGTCCAGCCTCACCTCCTCTGTAGTCTGGATGCCAACCCCGAGGGCCAAAGTGCCCCCCGAGCGCCCACCACGGGCACCACTGCTGGATTCCCACCCTGGGGCGGCGCCAAACTTGAGCCCCCTGCTCCTCTGCACAGCACTAGGCCTCGCCGTACAAGAGCCTCAATGGAGTAGGAGGAAAGAGGGGGGCCCCCTCCCTCAGAGCCCACCACTCAGCTGGATATCCGGGGGTCCGGCCCGCACCCAGTAGCCGTCCGCAGGTCCCGCCGGTCCAGGGCCCCGCTCTGCTTGCAGCAGTCCGCGGAGCCACCGATGCCGCACATGTTGCACCATGCCGCACACCGCAGGGCTTACAACTCCGGCCACCAGGCTCCCTGGAACGCCCGAATCGTTACCGGAGGCTCACTGCTAGTCACTGGCATAAGATCCACCCCTCCAGGCAGCGGGGAATCGGAGGGGGACAGGATAACTGGAAGGATTAACGCCGGGCTGGACGGGGCTCAGCTAAGCTGCGTCCGCCATGCTGGCCCGCTTAGCCATGCCCCTTTATTTATGATTTTAACAAGATCACAGCAGGTATACATTTTCAAATGGAGCAGACAAGTGGAAATTTACAGCAGAGTACACATATACGAGCGGGATGTACCAGATATTGGCAGATCAGATTACCATGCATTTAAATGCATACCTTTTCACCCCTTGCATCTCACTCCGCTTCCCCCTCAGTCATGCTCCCACTGGTGTCCGATTCATATGGGCCACTTGAATTCGGTTCAGGGTTCAAGAATGCTTCACACAGCTCCCTCCATTCACTGATGTCCACATCCAGCATATCATCCCTATGACTTGATTTCATATGGGCGTCTTACGCTAGTGCCACTCACACATGTCCTTATACCATGCGTCCACATCTGGGGTGCACTTCCCCATTCGTGTTATAGCGACCCTACGCTTTGCCAATACTAAAAGTAATTCCAAGAGTTTAGAAGCTATCTGGGGCTTCTTGGGTTTCCTGATGTGTCCCTATAAAACAGTGAAGTGGTGAGCGCTCAACTCGAAAGTTTGTGCCCCTCCACACAATCTCCACCACCTGGATCCAGAATTGATTCACCCCAGGGCACCCCCATGCTAAGTGCAGGAAATCCGCCCAGTCAAACCACACCATGGGCAAGCATCCCGATGGTCCGGGGCAATGCGGTGCAACTTCACTGGTATCATGTAAGTGTAAGTACGATTGTAATGTATCAATTTAAAGCATGTGTTGCAGGATACTGTATGAGTGAGTGCACTTACAGCTGTCCATGCCCTTTCTCCCAGGGGCTCTGTCTTGTCTGTGTTCCATGCCGCCCTTGCCCTAGGAAGGGGGCCTGTTGAGTCTACCCTCATTGCGTTATGTAGGAGAAAGATCAGTCCACGCCCAGAGTAACAGGTGAGCAATATATCCTGTGTATGTGCTGTCTGCGAGAAGGCGGGATATGTGGGCCAGGCCACTTTAACCAGTTCAGTCATCCCAGCATAATGTATATAGTGATACTGTCCCAACCCAAAGCCCCCACAAACCCGCTTGTAGGAATTGAATGTTTCACCAGGATAAAGGTCTCCCAGTACTTCGCATCCCCCCTCCCTCCACGCCTGGAATGGCATACGAGCCATCATTTCTGCACCGGGGCAAGTATTCATATAGGAAGTTCCCAATGGGATGGTGCTCGTCTCCGGATTGTTTTCAAGAATAGCTGCCAGATGCTCGTATTTTGTCGAACTACGTAGGGCATATGATCTGGGACTCCCGTGCCGTCCATCAGTGCTTTAAAATAATATGTTTGTGGAACAAAAATCAGTATAAAGAAGCAAGCAGTGGAGAAGCAGGGGCCGATTTGGGCACATTGAAGATCAGTAATGTTGGAGCATTTTGTACAAGTTTTAATTTGTGAATCAGGAATGCAGAAAGACCTGTGTAGACCGAATTGCAAAGGTACAGTCTACTTATTACTAAAAGCTGGACCAGGGTCTTTTGGGAGTCGAAGGGAAGAAGTGGGATGATCTTACTAGGAAGTTTAGATTTGAAATAACATATGGGTGTTAGCTTAGAAACTTGAGAACAGAAAGGTTGGTTGGAATAAATATAATTCCCAGATTGCTAGCTAATTCTACTGGTCTCAGTGGGGTATCAAAAACCTTGGCCACTATTAAGAAGACCATATATATGATTTTCCAAAATTGAGAATCTCTGTTTTCGAAGTGTTGTAGCAGTGAAAATTCTGCTTTATTCAAGTGGCTATTGCGACTGGTCATGGTTGAGCAAGAGTCTATGCCATGAAGAGGGAGCCTTCAATCTAGAAGACAAGTGGGGAAATGCCCACATATGCAAAAAATGGCAGATCAAATGAAGCACTAAGATGAGCAAAAGGTGTGACATAGAGATTAAACAGGATGGTGCTCAGGGATGAACCTCAAGGGATGCCCCAAGATTTATAAGTAGAACTAGAATTATCTAAACAAACAGTTTAGTAATGACCCAAACCCACTCAGCACAGGGCCACCTAAACCCATCTCCTTCTTCCTGGTGAGCAGGATTTTGTGACAGACCGTGCCAAAAGCAGAAGAGAGGTCAAGCAGGACGAGAATGATGCTGCCACCCTCATCCAAAGTGAGCTCTGTGTCATTTGTAGCCACTATCAACACAGTCTCTGTCCTCAGCCCAGACCAGAAACAACATTATTGAGAGTTTCGGAGATCGCATGGTTCCACAAAAGAGTTGAGTAGTTGATTTGCACATCTCTCTGTGGGTTTAGTCAAAACCTATAGGCAGAAGATAGGTCTGTAGTCAGAAGTTATAAGAGGATCCAGTGATGCTTTTTTGAGAAGAGGGATGATTACTGCCTGTTTCTAGGAAACAGGGAATTGACTGGACCGTAGATAGTGTGAATAAACTGAACAAATATCAGCAATTAGACTGGATGACAACATACAAGTACACTAGCTCCACACAACGTGTTATTTTGCCACATATACATCCACCAGCCTGGCCTAAATAAATATATTAGTTCCCACTGCCTCCATGCATGTTCTATTCGGCATGACTATTAACATTAAAAATCCTTAATCTGCTTCCTTTCATAAATCAGTTTTCACACGACTGCCTATATACCTAAAAAAATGCCCTGTGAATTAAGCTAACTTTAGAGGCGTGGTTCCAGCCCAGTCCTGATATTTTTCATACTACAGATAAGAAAGGGTGCGACGGACCTGAGAAGGGCATTTGTAACTCAACTACATTAAGAGGGGAGGAGACTGGTTAACATTGACCGATATGCCTTACCATATTGAGGGGGATTATTTCAACTGAAACTGTCTCTAGACATGAATCAAAATTTAACAGTGATCTTGAAACCAATGGGTGCAAGTCTTGGCAATCCCCACTGAGAGAGTTTTGACTGGATATCCAGAAAAAACCAAGGGGCATATTACCAAGCAATAGCGATAATTATCGCTATTGCTTGGTTAGAGACAAAAATCTACCGCTGAGCTGCGGCGATTTTTATCGCAGATAAACCTTGGTATTACCAAGGTTTATCGCAAATGCGATAAAAATCGGCCGCAATGCATGAATATCGCTGAAAAATCCACGATATTCATGCATTACCGAGCTAATGCTCTTAGCCATGTTATCCACCTCCCATTGGATAACATGGCTAAGAACTGCTCAGGGCAGGTGTTAGCTTTTGGAGATATTCGCGCTTAGCGCGAATATCTCCAAAAGTTGGTAATAGGAGATAGCGATGTTAGCAACTGTTTCCAGTCGCTAACATCATGGCACGCCCATTTTGCATGTCATTAGTGATAAATATCACTGACATGCAAAGTGGGGCCCAAGATGGTCGCTATCTCCTACTAGCTGTCGCTAACTGGTGTTAGCGACAGCTAGGTAATAAGGAGATAAGTTTATCTCCGCTTTCTTGGCTTTTAAAGCCAAAAAAGTGGAGATAAACCCCCTTGATAATAAGCTCCAAGAACCAGAAAAAATTAATTAAGACAGAGAGGAACTTTGCAAAGGCTTTCATGCTGTTCCATCCATATGTCATCTAGTTGAGCTTGATAGCTTTGTGCTATGAACCACTGCAGTAACCTTGGCTAAGAACAGGAAGAATGATATGCAGTACTAAGGGGTAGTAAGTGGAGTTAACCCTGAAGAAACAAAGTCAAACACGTTTGGTTCTTTGGTAATTTGCAAGGGTATTGTATAGCATCACATTCGCTTTTCCATGCCCTATTTTTGCTGTGGTGTTTCTCGGTGCTCTTACTTGTCTTCAGGAGGTTGTTGATCCCAATAAAATGACACCTTTAGAGGGTCGATTCTTACGGCCATCTAAAAAAACCTGTTTTTGTGTGATAAATGGGACTTGAGTTTCAGTTATGGAGTGTTAGTGTCTCCTTGTCCTATTGGGTGAAGCATGTGTACTCACAGTGTCAGGATTACTACTGGAGGCACTGTTGATGTATTCCAAGAACAGTGTCTGCAAAGGTTGCACACCCATTGCGCTTTCTCGCTCTAATTGATACATTTACCTGCAAAGCTCAGCATTAGAGAAAGAAAGAAATTGAGAGCCTGGGAGCGGCTGCTTGCACACTCCCTTATTTTCCTTTGAGCTTTGGCTTGTCGGAGCACAATGGCATCAGGTTCAATGAAGAAGCCTTCCACTGGGTTCTAAGAGACAGGCACTTGCATGCCAGGATTGCAGGGTGGTCTAATCTAACTTAACCCCTTAAGTGCTGCCTCGGTGCATTGGCCGACGGCAGCACTACCTCCCCAGTGCTGCGCACGACCATTGGACGTCCATTCAGCACTAGTTCCAATGGACAGTGCAGCACTGGGGAGGAATGTTTAATAGCATCTATGAGGTTAACACTGCTCTAAATCTGGCCATAGCCTAGCAGGGTGGCTTTCTAGTGAGGCCAGAGTTGTATGTGTGATAAGCATTCTGACAATGCTGAAAGCCTGTAAGAGGTGTGACACTGGATGCAGGTTTCAATCGCTGCCAGTTTTATTCCAGAATTTCTGGGAGATCAGAAGGTAATAGCAATCAGCCACTCTCAAGTGCTGGCACTACATCCCAACATGCCATACCTAATTTGGGATAAAAAACCAGGTGGCTACAGCTGGTGCGGCTCCTCCTCGTAGCCATTTTATTTGCCACTGCAATGGCTTGAGCTGTGTGCAGTGCGAGGGTGGGGTGGAATCCTGCAAATGCAGGATGGCAGCACTGGTCTACAGTACATATATCGGATTGGCCAGCTGTCTGCAGCTGTCCTATCCGACATACGGACTGTAGATCCAGCAATCCAAAGGCTGTGAAACAGCCTGGGGATTGCAGGCAAAGGCCCCCAGCCTCAAAATGAGCGCTGGGTTAGCCTGCTCCCACCAATCTTGGAGCTGCTTTCACAGCACAAAAGCTGCTCCAGGATTGGTTGGAGATGTGTTCCACAAGTAGGAAGGAAGTCCTTCCTTTTCCTGCTGAGGAAAGCAAAGAGGAGTGTCACCAGTCGTGCTGATGAATTTATGGTGAGTCGAGCATCTTCACGTCCCACCATTTTTTATTTACAGTAGCTGCTACTGGCTTTCAGTCTGATATTTACCACCCACACCTGGTGTTACCAATACCACGCACATCTATAACTCCAATGGGTCGGCAAAGCTCCTCATTAGGGGCCAGATGTAGGTAAATATTTTTTTCTGACTCTTAAATACCGACTCATACCGAATCAGTAATTAAGAATCGGAAAACGGGATGTAGATAAAAATTCGGTAAAAGATACTGAATCGGTATCAGTTGGAATTTCAAATCGGAATTTACTGAATCGGGAAATACCGATTTGGTAAATACCGAATTGGTAAGTACCCATTCATTCCTATGGTCCTTCTGGCCCATAGGAATGAATGTAATATATCGAATCAGAATTTCCGATTCGGTAAATACCGATTAGGTAAATACCGAATCGGGAAAAATGAAAAATTACATGTGATCCTGTAAACCAATAGGAACACCCACCACACAACAAAGGCACAGAGGAACCAATCAATCAGAATCAAGCACCCCTTCCCAGTACCTGGGAGTGGCCACACCCATGCAGGTGCAGAGCAACTGAACAGGTAGCAGCGCAGGAGGAAACAGAGATGAGCTGGATTTTCAGAGCTTGCCTGTCCATCAGAATGGAGTCTCAGGAAGGGCAGAAGGATGCAGGAGACCGCAGAAGGAAAGTCAAATTTAGTCCTGCAGAACTCCAGGTGCTTGTGGAAGAAGTGGTAAAGCACTACAACAAAATATTTGGGAAACAGTCTCTGCTTGTTGCAGAGTCTGTAAAAAGAAGCTTACGGCTTGATATCCAGACAAATGTGAATGCCATTGGGATGACGCACATGGAGATCGACGACCTAAAGAAAAGATGGTACGACCTGCGCATCGTAACCAAGAAGAAAATTGCTGCCCAGAGAAAGGAACCACGTGTCACAGGTGGGGGAAAAAACCGAGCTCCCAAACTTACAGAGATTGAGGAGCTGGTAGAATCCACCCTGGAGCCAGAAAGCATTCATGGAATTGGGGACATGGATAGCTCTGACAGAGCATCAAAGAAACAAGGTAAAATGCATGGACAGTAGGGGTGGGCGGAAAATCCGTTCCGCTCGCGGATTTTGCGGATTTTCGGGAAATCCGCAATCCGCGAGATTTGCGAATCTCCCGCAAAATCCGCAAATCCGCGAGCAGCGGATTTTGCTCGCACTGTTCGCGTGAGTTCGCGTGAGTTCGCGCCCCGCGAATAAGTGCAAAATTGCAGAAATACGATCTTAGCAAAACTGAAAGTAACTACTTACCAGGTTCAAAAGTTCAGGCTCATCATTAGTAGCCATTTCCTGCAGTGCTTCCTGAGGGGCCCCTCCAGAGTTCAGTTGCCAGTTGAAACTATTATGTGACCCTGCTCTGAACCTCAGAATAGTTACACATATGCCACAAAGGTCCTGAATTACAGCTAAGGGAGACAAGCAGGAGCCAGGCTGGAAGTTAAAATCCATTAATCAGCCCCTAATTCATTATTGTCAGTTGGGGCAGGGCAGGTGTTGTAACTAATTTTGCAACAATGAAAGCACTTAGCAAGTGCAAAAGATCACTAATCAGGGCGCACTAAGGAAGCAGGTGCCAGCTAAAAAAATATTCTGTGACACATTAATCAGCCCCAAATTAATTCAGGTCACTTGAGGCAGGGAAGGTGTGCTTTGCTTTGCCGAAAATAATGTACACTGGACAACCAGAGGGTGTGGTGATGAAACAGAGGGTGGCATGGGTGGGCCAGAGGGTGGCATGAGTAGTCAGAGAGTGGCAGTGGTGACAGAGAGTGGCAGTGATGAAGAAGAGTGTCCCAAACAGGCTGGACACGTAGAAACAACAAGTTCGCAAAACTTGCGACCCGACAGGTAAGTTCGCAATTTGCGAAAGTGTACAAAACCCTCGCGAACTGGCAGAAACACGGGCGAACACACAAAAAAAAAAATCCGCAAATTCGCGGGAATTCGCGGATTTTGCGGATTGCGAATCCGCAAATCCGCAAAATTCGCGAACGCGAGATCCGCAAAATTCGCTCATGCCTAATGGACAGTAATCCCCACCCATTACCCTGTCCCTCTTCCCCATTGTGTGTAAGCGTAACGCTCCAGAACTGCTTTTTCTGATGGCCAGCAATGCATCATGGGAGACGTAGTCATAGGTACATACATGCAATGCATACACCATAGAATCCAGCAAGGCATGCCACACACAACTTTGAGCAGCTGATGTAGACTAGGCAAATGTGTGAAATAAATGCATTTAATGAAGACACACAGGTGAACTACACCACTGACCCTATGTCCATATCTTTTCACAGGAGAATCCTCATACAATACAGCACCAGCAAGGGAGGAGAGGGCACCAGTACCTAACAGAAGGGAAAATGACAGACAAAGTGCAGGTCACAGCGCTGTGGGAAACGATAAATAAACATCCCAGGAAGCCACAACACCTGAGCGAGCCACAACACCTCAGCTGCATTCCCCTCTGTTGTTTGGAACACCTGAGTTGGAACCAGCAGCACATTGGCCAACACCAACCACACAGTCATTCATGCAGGGAAGGGCAAGGAGCGCTGATGTGCCCCCTCTAAGGATACTGCAAACATCAAATGAGGACGATGAGGAGGGTGAAATGCCGATAAATCCAACTGTGGCTGACAAGGTCAGGCAGCAGAGTACTCCAGGCGCTGTGCGAGCCAGTGTCCTTGACAGAAGGACACGGGAGAGTGGTGCAGGGCAGGAAGGAGAGGGTGTCTTCTGTGGCCTGGAGGCCCCCATGGTTAAGGTACAGCGCAGGCAGGCGAAGGCAATGTTGGCAGTGCACAGGCAGGTGCGCAGCATCAATTACAAACTGTCACACATTGACCACGGAATTGGCAACATTGCTGGAAGCATGGAGGCAATTGGTAAGGGGATGTCAGACATCTCACGGTACATGGGTGTTCTGTCTGACAAGTTGGACAGAGATCACTTAGAGTGTCGTAGAGAGTGCCAGTGTATGCGGCAGCAGTCTAAGGCCCTGGACCGCTTTGCCACAGCATCGTGCAGGCGTTCAATTGCAATGCAGGATGCATTAGTGCACTGCTGTACAGACTTATCAAGGGGCATGGGGAGAGTCACCTCTGCGATGGAGCAGATGCTCACTAACCAAACAGGCACTGCTGGTGACACAGGTGTGGAAGACACAGAAGGGTCCACCAGCAGGAGTGGCTCCAGCACACCTGTATCTGAGAAGCATAGGAGCGTCAGGCACAACATTTCTGACCCAGCCACCACCCAAAGTGTGGATACACAGCCTCGTGCAACCCGCACTGTAGTGCGTGCCCGAAAACGTTAAGGATTGCCAACACCCCACAGGACTGGTCACAGTGAGGGTAACAGTGAGCACGCAGTCATGGACACAGACATTGTAGGACAATGGCATTTGAACACTTGCACGGTGTAGTGAAAATTAAACTACATGCTTCACATACTACACCTGACTGTGTCTCATTCATTACCTAGTAATATCGACGTGTGATCTCTGCCCGTCTCAATCTACCATCTGT
Organism: Lissotriton vulgaris; assembly: GCF_964263255.1. Taxonomy (NCBI): domain Eukaryota; kingdom Metazoa; phylum Chordata; class Amphibia; order Caudata; family Salamandridae; genus Lissotriton; species Lissotriton vulgaris. The sequence goes on along the minus strand of NC_141697.1, from coordinate 491,600,570 downwards.
TGCTGCTGCTCCTGTTGCTTGGGGCTCTGCCAGTTCTTGATCATCATCAATGTCCTCGTGATGTGTTACCTTCACCTCTATGCCATCTTTGGTGGCAAGATTGTGCAACATGGCACAGGTAGCTATTATCTTGCAACACAGGATGGGGGTGCACTGCCGGGCACTTCCACTCTTGTGGAGGCAGCGGAATCTGCTCTTGAGGAGTCCAAATGTTCGCTCCACAACGTTGTGAGTAGACCTGTGAGCCACAATATAACGCCTCTCACTCCTGGTAGTTGGATTGAGGTAGGGTGTGAGCACGGAAGGACGCAGGGCATATGCACTATCACCTAGGTCACTGCTTTCCAAACTTTTCATGTTGGTGACACACCTTTTTGTGAAATTTGTTTCAGGGACACAGTAATGCGAGCTAGCGCAGCGAGCCAGCCTGAATCACTCACAACCCCACACACACACAACCCCACACACACCCCTACACACACACACACACACCCCTCCACACACACACAACCCACCCCACACACACACAACTCCACACGCACCCACCCCCACACACATATCCCCACACACACACACAGCTACACACCCACACACACCCACAAACACCCCCCCACACATTAGCATGTCTCTGACATGAATGAGTAGCCACACACACGTGAATTGGTATTTTGGCAAATATTCACATAATACAGTGCATTAACATCATCGTGGATTACCTACCTTTACTCTGATATGTAGACAAGATACAATGTTTTCCTCCCTGACTGTATTCATGTATTTTGAAATGCTAATAGTGTGTAATATAGCAAGTATTTCTGCACTTGCATTCGCTATGATTTTACCTCCCTCCGTGGAGTGGATGCAACTCAATGATGTAATTTATTTTGTTGCATTCTGGATGTAATCATGTTTGTTACAGAATGCACATTGATAACACATGCTATGCAAAAAAGAAACAACAGTTTCCTCATTGACTACATCCCGACTGTATCCGTGTATTTTGACCGGTAGAAATGCTATTAATGCGTAGTATGGCAATTATTTCTGCACCAGCATACGCTGTGTTTATATAATGGAACACTTTTTATAAATATTCGGTATGTAAATACATTTTTAACACAATGCGCATTGTAAAACACAGTTTACACCCAAAAAGCTGGATGTAATATCCCCCAGCCCCCTTCCGTTGTGTGTGTCACTGCTCCCGGGCACCCACACAGCCGCACCCGAGCACTTAACAGGTCTTTAAAAGACCACTTAACGTGCTAATAAGGCTTTGTTATTCATATTAGAGCCCCTGCAGCGCCACTCTGCCTGTTGCTGGAAGGCCCGCGCGGGGTGATCTAAAAGCATGCTGATCGCCCGACACACCTACCCATGGGGCGCGACACAGTAACGTGTCGCGCCACACAGTTTAGAAAGCTGTGACCTAGGTGGTAAAGAGAGGTTCATCAATTACATACGCATGACACATACATCTGCCATTACTATCAGGGTGTATCACAGTTGTTTACCTAGCAGATAGCCGTCCCCAAACTCTCCAGCAACAAGCCGCGTGTATATCCCACTGTTCTGGAAAATGTAGGAGTCGTGGGTGCTACCGGGATATTTGGCCACAATGTCGGTGATGATGTTGGCAGCATTGCATATCACCTGCACATTGATGGAGTGCGTTGACTTACGGTTTCTGTAGATGTGTTCAGTGGCTGCAGGTGGACAGAGTGGAATGTGGGTGCCATCTATGCATCCTATCACGTGAGGGAAGTTTGCCAGTTGATAGAATTCAGTTTTTGTTTTTGCAAGTTCCGCAGATGTGTCAGGGAACCGGATGTAATGTTCCATTCTCTGCGTCATGGCCTCCAGGAACTTGCGGAAAAAACGTGACAGGCAGCTCTGGGACACACCACCAACTGCAGCAATCACACTCTGGTAGCTCCCAGAGGCAAGCAGGTGTAGACTACACAGCACCTGCACATGGGGTGGGATGGCGTGGGCCCTGGGTGTTGGGTGTTCCAGGTATGGGTGGAGGTCCCTAATCAAGTCCAGGATGGTTCTGGGGTGTAGCTTGTACCTCTAAAGTATCTCTGGCTCAGTCAGTTGGAATAGGGTGATCCTCTGCCTGTATACCTGCTCTTCCCTTCTCCAGACCCTCTCTCCTGCTGCCTGTAGCCGTAGCCGCCTCGCAATAACGTAGAATGCCGTCATTCTTGCAAAACTGTGGCATTTTGGGGGCTTTTTTATAGCCTGTACCTGGTTACCATCTGCTTTCAATCCATGGTAAATACCGACTCTTAAATACCAAATTTCGACGAATTCGGTATTTTTTGACTTTTCTACATCTCGATGGGCCACTTTTACCATTTCTTATTTACCGATTTGGTAAATAAGAACTCGGTAGATGTGGATTCGGAAAAAACCGATTCGGAATTATACCGACTCTTATTTACCGAATCGGGTACTTTTTGGCACCTACATCTCAAATTCCAAATACCGGTCGGTAACGGCCGAAATTACCGAATTTCGGCCGTTACCGACCGGTTTTTGGCTACCTACATCTGGCCCTAGATGTTTTGATGGAATCAGTGTTTCTTTTCCTACTCCTGCATTCCTTCCTCAGAATTTCTCACAGATACTTTGTCTGATTTCAGGAGCCAGAGCCCTTGGGTCAAATAGGCTACTTTTTATTCCTAAAGGGCCAATTAGCTGCTGTAATTGACACTTCACACTACTGAGGCACTCGGAGGTAGGCCCCTAGTGCAATGGCATTTTCTTTGTTGCATGCCAAGGTTGTCCATAAACTGCCCTGTGTTCTGTCCTAAAGGGACCTACAGAGTTGAGACCAGTTAATGTTTTAAGGAGCCTGAAAGCTATTTATATCTGTTTGCAGATAACCTTAAATTCTTCTGAAGGGTTAAAAAAATGGCACAAAGCACTGTGACGAATTTCAAACGTTTAACAATAGAAAAAACACATAAAACACAAGTTAAAATTAGGGATGGCACTGAAATGTTTGAAAAGTAACCAAGAGGGTGACTTCTAATGTCCAGTTAAGTCTTTCGAAAAGGCATCCCCTTCGAGCGCAGAAATAATGGGAACATACAAGGAAATGGAGGTTTTGAAAAAAATGGGAAACCATTATTTATGAACGATTACATGTGACTACATAATTTCAGCATTTTAAGGGGCCAGTAAAGCAAATTTTGGGGAAAACATGGAGTATGTTGATGCTGTACACATCCTGGGTAAGGCCCCGTCTTCAGGGGGATGTCCAGTTCTGGAGGCCACATCTCCACAAGCTATACACATGGATTAGAAACAGTTCACATATGACCTAATAAACGGTCACATTTTTGAGCCAAATGTCTTTTGATGGAAGCCTCACCAATCTAAGCACAGGCCCCCTGGAGAAAAAGAAATTAGGGAGTAAGAAAGTATAAGGGGAACATTTGGAGTCACAAAACAAATCAACACTCTCTGAAAGCACTGACATTATTTTAACATGAACATTTCAGTACATCCCACTACGACCCTCTAATTGGTCAATCTTGAATCATCTGGACAAAAATGTTTTTCAATGCCCATTAAAGGTAGAGTACAAAGTGTTGAACTGTAATTTATTCAGTTGTCTCTCATAGACTTTGTGCGCCAAAAGGGCATCAGTACAAGTAAAATGTAGATCCTGATTTAAGCTGGAATAGTATGTTCGCCAGATTCATTAATACAAATTTGGTGGAAACATCCCATTAGAAGTTCTACTCCCCATTGAGTTTTCATCAGGAAAAATCTGATGAGAAGTGCAGTATACATAACTAGAAAGAGGGGGAAAAGCCTTAGGAATGACCAAAAACACATATTGCAGACATTAATGCTATTGTATAGGTTGACACTTTGAATAGTATGGTAACATTGCCCCTCAATATTACATACCCAGCTGCCTAAGTAATTCAGCTGTGTTATTACTGATAAACTTGTACTGAGGGCCTAAGTCGTACAGTAGATTTTAGGAATTAGAATTTGCAATTCATTTGATGTTGAGCAAAAATGTGCAAATAATACAAATCTATGAAGCAATTACTTATCGGTGTGCCTAAGATGGAATCAAAAGAGCAGTTCACCTAGCCAAGATTTTCTTTCCTCGGAAAATTTGTAACTGACTTGCTGAGGGTGCCACTATTTGTCTTCAATCAATCAACCAATCAATCAGAGCACTTGTAAAGCGCGCTACTTACCCGTGAGGGTCCCAAGGCGCGGAGGGGAGGGGGGGTGCTGCTACTGCTCGAAGAGCCAGGTCTTGAGGAGTCTTCTGAAGGCGCGTAGGTCTTGGGTCAGCCGTATGTGGATAGGGAGGGTGTTCCAGGTCTTGGCGGCGAGGTAGGAGAAGGATCTGCCGCCGGAGGTTGTTCGTTGGATGCGGGGGACAGCGGCGAGGGCGAGGCTGGCGGAGCGGAGCTGGCGGGTAGGGTTGGAAGCCGAGTCTGCTGTTCAGGTAGGCTGGTCCGGCATTGTGGAGTGCTTTGTGTCCGTGGGTGAGGAGCTTGAAGGTGATCCTCTTGTCGACGGGGAGCCAGTGTAGATCTCTCAGGTGGGGGGGTGATGTGACGGGGGACGTTGACGATCAGCCGGGAAGAGGCATTTTGGATGCGTTGTAGTCGTTGTAGCTGTTTGCCTGGGATTTCTGAATAGAGTGCGTTGCCGTAGTCCAGTCTGCTGCTGGCGAGAGCCTGTGTCACCGTTCTTCTTGTTTCGGTCGGGATCCACTTGTAGATCCTGCGGAGCATGCAGAGGGTGTTGTAGCAGGAGGAGGAGACAGCATTGACCTGCTTAGACATGGAGAGGGAGGAGTCGAGGATGAATCCTAGATTGCGTGCATGGTTGGTGGGTGTTGTTGCTGTTCCCAGTGTGGTCGGCCACCAGCAGTCATCCCAGGCTGAGGGGGTGGGTCCGAGGATGAGAACCTCCGTCTTGTTCGAGTTCAGCTTCAGACGGCTGCTCCTCATCCAATCGGTGACGGCCTTCATTCCCTCGTGGAGGTTGGTTTTGGGGGTGTGTGGGTCCTTGGTGAGGGAGAGGATGAGCTGGGTGTCGTCAGCGTAGGAGATGATGTTGAGGTCGTGTTGGCGGGCCACTTGTGCGAGGGGGGCCATGTAGACGTTGGGCTGAGGGATGAGCCCTGGGGGACACCGCAAATGATGTTGGTGGCTTCGGATCGGAAGGGTGGGAGGCGGACGCACTGGGTTCTGCCGGAGATGAAGGACATGGTCCAGTCAAGAGCCTTCTCTTGGATTCTAGCTTCTAGGAGGCGGGTCTTTAGAGTGCGATGGCAGACTTTGTCGAAGGCAGCTGACAGGTCCAGGAGGATGAGGTCTGATGTTTCGACGTTGTCTAGTTGGCGCCTGATGTCCTCTGTGGCGGCGATGAGGGCTGTCTCGGTGCTGTGGTTTCGTCTGAATCCGGACAAGGAGGGGTCCAAGATGTTGTTGTCTTCGAGGTGGCAGGCCAGTTGCATTTTGACGATTTTCTCGATGACCTTTGCCGGGAACGGGAGCAGGGAGATGGGCCGGAAGTTCTTGAGGTCCTTGGGGTCCACTTTGGGCTTCTTGAGGAAGGCGGTGATGTCGGCATGCTTCCGGCTTTCCGGGAAATGTCGCTGTTTCGAAGGAGATGTTGATGACCTTCCGTAGTTGGGGTGCGATGGCTGCATCTGCTTTGCTGAATACGTGGTGTGGGCATGGGTCAGACGGAGATTCTGAGTGAATGGAGTTCATGACTTTGCGTGTCTCGTCGCCATTGACGTTGGACCAGGAGGTCAGACGGTTGGTGCTGGTGGTGTTCACAGGGGAGGTGGAGTCTGGCGTAGTCAGTGCGGTCGTGGTGTTGAAGCTGTCGTGGATGTCAGCGATCTTGCGGTGGAAGAAGATGGCTAGTGAGTCGCACAGTTCTCGTGAGGGCGGGATGTCGTTGGCGTTGGCGCTGGGGTTGGAGAGTTCCTTTACAATGCTGAAGAGCTCTTTGCTGTTGTGTGCATTGTTATCCAAGCGGTCTTTGAAGGGGGATCTGTTGGCTAATCTGATGAGGTGGTGGTGTCTGCGGGTGGTGTCCTTTGGGGCCGCGTGGTTGTCCGGTGTGCGTTCGTGGAGCCATGTCTTCTCTAGTTTCCGGCATGCACGTTTAGAGGTCTGGAGTTGGCATTGTTGTTGTTCTCGAGATGGAAGTTCAGGTCCCAAGGAGGATGTAGTCCATGGAGACGAGTGTGTGGGTACTGGCGAGGTCGGCGATGGAGTCGCTGAACTGAGCCCGGGGTCCGGGGGGTCTGTAGATGAGTGTTCCTCTGAGGGTGGTGTTGGGGTCGGTGTGGATCCGGAGGTGCAGGTGTTCGGCAGTGTTGAGGGTGTCGTCTGCTTGGGTGGCAACCTTGAGGTTGGACTTGTGGACAATGGCTATTCCTCCTCTGATTCCGTTAGCGCGATCCCTGCAGGTGATCTTAGAGCCGCCCGGGATGGCTATGGGGATGTCGGGCGCCGAGGAGTCGCTCCACCAGGTCTCGGTCTGGAAGGCCATGTCTGGGGCGGAGGTGTCGAGCAGATCCCAGAGCTCGACGGCGTGTTTGCGTGCCGAGTGGGTGTTGAGGAGTATGCAGTGAAGGTGGTTGGGTCCAGTCCCTGGATGTTTGCTGGTTCTGTCGCAGGTGAAGCTGCAGGTGTGGCAGGAGAAGGATCCGTGGGTCCGTTTTGGGGCAGCCTGGAAGCAGGTGTGGTTTCCGCCAGCGTTGAGTGCGTGGAGGGTGCTGGTGTCATAGTGGATTCTGGTGTCGTGGCGTTCGCTGGGTCCAGGGGTTCTGGCGCTGGGCGTGGTCCAGGCGCGGATGGGCACGGCGCACCAGCGGCTTGCTCGCTGCGTGCGTCCGGTGTGCGGTTCTCGGCCTGCATATGAGGTGGCTTGAGAGGGAGAAGCAGCTGAGAGGCGGAGCGGGGAGGCGAATGGGTGTGCAGGAGGGGCGGGCCGCAGGGATGCAGCGGCGGGAAAGGGTCGGATCGGGAGCGGCAGGGGTGCGGGGGGAACTGGTGCACAGGGCAGAAGGGAGGAATAACCCAGGAAACAAGGAGGCAACAAGGAGGCAGGAACCAGACAGTCAGGTGACGAGCAGCGGCGTGGTGGTGACCTGCCTGCAAGCAGGGTCAAAGGTCACAAAAAAAGCGCAAAAAGGTCACAAAAAACGGGGGAAACGAGTGGCACAGAGGCATAAAGGTCACAAGAAAGGGCAGAAAAGCTCACAAAAAACGAGGGAAACGAGTGACACAGAGGCAGAAAGGTCACAAGAAAGGGCAGAAAAGGTCACAGAAAACAGGGGGAAATGAGTGGCACAGAGGCAGAAAGGTCACAAGAAAGGGCAGAAAGGTGTCAAAAAACAGGGGGAAACGAGTGGCACAGAGGCAGAAAGGTCACAAGAAGGGGCAGAAAAGGTCACAAAAACGGTGGGAAACGAGTGGTATAGAGGCACAAAGGGGAGTAGAGGCAAGAAAAACAAGTACAATCAGGGGAGCAGAACACAAGAAAAACGAGTGCAATCAGGGGAGCAGAAGGCAAGAAAAACAACTGCAATCAGGGGAGCAGAAGGCAAGAAAAACTGGTACAATCAGGGGAACAGAGGCAAGAAAATCGAGTGCAATCAGGGGAGCAGAAGGCAAGAAAACGGGCACAGATAAGAATGGAGGCATAGGGGGTAGACAGGCAAAAGCGGTCACAGACACCAAAAGACAGTATGGACAGTACAGGGAAGACAGACAGACAGCGACAATGATACAAACCTAAGGCCTACCACTGGCCACCAGGGATGAGGCACAGGTGGTAGCCTGTGGGTGGAGGAGGGCCTTAATTTCTACAGCAGCTGGGGCAGGGTCAGGACACACAGGCAGAGCTGTGTGGTGGTGGAGGGACCTACCAGCAAGGTCAATGTCTGTTTATTTCGGAAAAAAGATTCACATAAAACAGAAAGATATTTCTACAAGGAGAAAGATAAAAAGAAACAAAATCATACATTGATCGTGAAATGACAAAAATAAGAAACCGATACAAAGTAACTACAAATATGAATGAAGCCGTAAATAGAGAAAGGAGGAAACGGATTAAATAATAAATATGCCTTATAAAGTGCAAATTCATTCTTAATCAAACCTCAGATTGAACAAAATATTTAATATCTGTGAGGATTATGGATAATATTTCTGTACAGAAGAAAGGAAGATTCTGAAGACCAGTGTAACTATAAAGGACAACCCATAGAGAGTACCGTCTCAGATCAAGACAATCTTTTTCCTTAGTACCCAAAACGTCATTAGTGACTGTAAGTTTACCGCTGGTTTCTTTCTCAAAATTTAGTGGTTCTCCCATTACATGTCCAAAAAGTCACGACAAGCACTGTCTTTACATGGGCCTCCAAGGTCTCTTCATAAAGACCATAGGTAATCTGTGCTCACCTGTCCTGCCTGGTCTTCCCAAACCTGTATTACAAAGATGCCACTTACAAAGGTGTCCGTATTTCCGTGAAGATATTAATTCTTGTTTTAGGACCTGCGTTTATTTCATTCTCTAAATTTTTTGCCACCTTTGCAAGGGTCCATTCTTGGTACCATATCAAGAAACAAAAATAGATAAATATACCACCATGATCACATAAACTAATCAAGGGACTTATTTAGAGTTTGGCTGATGAGATATTTCCTCAAAAGTGTGAATGATACCCCCTCTGCTGTATCACAAGCACATTATGCTATTATGCACTTGTTAATGGGCAGGCGGTATATCTGTTGCAAAGCATCCTGAATTATCTCCATTAATGTTGGATTGCAAGAACAAAGCCAGCAGCCTGAGGTCTTTGCAATGATGCCATATATACAACAGGCGTCTTGAAGGCACAGTTTGCTGTTATGGTATTCTAGAGTTTGTTGTTGGTGTTTGACTCACAGTTGGACGTGCAAAATGTTGAGGATCGTATGACTGGTGTCATACAATTCTCAATTTTATATGTATGAAATCTTTGCTGCTGGTTGACAACTACACATGCTAACATCTAACACCTACGTGTGAGTACCATGCGGGCACCAACACACACAGACATGCAGTGATTGTAGTGAAAAACGTGTGAGTACAGACACAACTACACAATTAGGACTGCTTGAGGTAATGGCTTCCAAAAGTTAATTTTGTTAAAGTTAACGAGTGTGTAACAAAGAAGGAATGGCAGTGTGTGCATGTGATAAAAAGCATTTTATAATTCCATACATTAGAATTTTATTTCAAAAGGAGGTTATGGTGTGAGAGCACATATGGAGCTGAAGACCCTGTAGAATATAATACTGTTGAAAGTGAGAAACAGGGGCACTAGATGGATGGGTCTGAAAGGTCTTGTCTGATGTCAGTGTCAACGTTGCCAAGTGTTCTAAGATAATCACACTTTTCATGTAAATACTTTAAATGTGGTCTTTTGAAACTGGTTCACAAGATATAATCAAGAATTCACAAATGCAATCAGTTTCGCCTTGCCCAACCTCCTCGCCAAATTCTATGCATTGGCAAGAGCGTATCTGTCCTAGCTTTAGGAAAGATGGTTGGTTAAGCAGGTACACAACTGTACACTTAACATATGTTTAGCCACTTCGCTGCGGGGGTTATTTTCCCGCTGTGCTGGGGGGAAGGGGGGCGCGCATGGCGCCCGCATGCTCATGACGAGCTGAGCTCGTCATGAGGCACAGCGCTCCTGTGCTCATGACGAGCTCAGCTCGTCATGACCACACCCATTCCCGTGGAACGCTCAGCACAGCAGGAGAATTATCCCCGCATGTGAGCATTCCACGGCTCATGACGAGCTGAGCTCGTCATGAGCACCAGAGCGCCGTGGCTCATGGCGAGATCAGCTCGTCATGAGCATGGAAAGAGTTAATTGAACTGGTTCCTCTTTTCTGTGGCCCTGCTTGAGATATGTCTTCATAGTTATTTATTCCTCTGCCTTTACACCATCATACCATGACCATCGACAATATGCAAGGAATTAGCACCATATGCCAGGAATTACCACCATATGCCAGTCGGACAAAGTCGATTATTAGTTGGGGTGGTTTCGAGACCCTACCCAGTAATTGTGTCACTATTCCATGCCTGGTCCAGTTAGTGTTGCAGGTAGGGTTCTGTACATCAAACCTCAGCTCAGTCCTCGGTAGGAGTGGGACAGAGAAGTCAGTCTTAATTCAAAGGGAACCAAGTGTAAAGAATGTATCAGTACCAAACAGGCAATAAGTAGGAACCACAACACAATAAAAATCCAGCTCCACTTTATAAAAAATTGTATATATTTTTATTTTTAAATAAACACCAAAATGACAAAAATCAAAGGAAGGGAATCAGAGTTATGTTAGTTGTAGTATTTTGCTTAGTTCTGCTTTTCACTCTAGGAAGTTTTCAAAGTTTCAAAAAGTTTTGTAAATCACAGATTTTCTCTCTTAGTGGTAGTCTATGATTCTCGAACATGAGGGTCCGGAGCAAAGTCAAAGTTTCAGGCTGACCACGATGGAAGTCGGGGTCAGATGCAAGCACTGAGTTGGTCCCGGCCAAATTTTACCTCCCCATTTAGAAACTTTTCTAGTTCTTTATCCAGTTGATGGTGAGGCCAGTCAGGGTCCTCTGCAGCTTGAGACCGGCAATCAACTGAATTTCGATAGACAGGCAAAGTCCAGCAGTCTGTTGAAGTCTTGTTTCTCGATGACATTTGAGGCTACCCACGAACCAGCAAATAGAGGAAGTTAATGAGCCTCAGACTGTGCACCCGAAAACAAAATTCTGTCTTTTGAATTTGGCTTGCATGTTGCAGTTCTGTGGAGATAAAGAGTTCATTCTTGCACCAGCCAAGGGTTCATAACCTGGGATGCACCTCTTGGACACTAGAACTTGCCAGAGCAAGTCCAGTGGCTGCTGGTCAGCTGGGCACATTGAGGATGCAGGCTTCTTTAGTTTTTCTGTCTCTGAAGCATTACAGAAGGCTAGCCAAGAAGACCTTGGAGGTCACTCACTGGTACTTGGCATTAGTGGGAACAGGTTCAACCCTTGAGGTCTCTCTCCACGATGGTGATAATAGGAACAGCCCTTTATCTTTCTGAAGTCCTGTCTTAGTTCAGTAGATGCAACAAGTGCAGTCTTTCTTGGTGAAGTCTTTCTTTCTGCATTCCACAAGTTTACAGTTTTTCTTCTGTCCTTTGAGAATCCCACAGGGTTCCGAGGCCGGCAGTCAAGGGTACCACTTTTATGCCAATTTCAAGTTTGTGTTTTGAGAGGACCCCCTAGAGATTGTGCTACAATTCCCATGGGTCAACTCTGCCCCTTTCCTGTGTAGTTAGCACTATACAATGCCACAGTGCATCTCTATGTACAAATACAAAATGTCAGGACCCTTCTTCTCTGGGTCAGAGCTGTAGGCACAGCCCTGAAGTGTGTTCATCTCAGTATAATCAGCCAACCCTCCTAAAATCTGGTTCTTCAACCTGTTTTCCCCATCTTGGCAAGATGCCAGCCTGTCTACCTACATAAAGGATTGGGCAGGCTAAGTTGTGACTCATTTGCTTCTCAGAGGCGATAGCCCCTTTGAAGCTGGGCCATCTGTGGCCATCAGCCTTGAACCATTCTGTTAGGTGGAGGTCCCTCCTCCGTCCCCCAGGTTTCCCTTTTTTTACCTTCCTGGGGGCACTTCACACCTTCTGGCAGGAGGGCAGCAGGCTACCTCAGGTGACAAATGCTGTAGTTAATCAGAAACGCTATAAGATCTTTGGGGAAAGAAAGTGTTGACTTTCTAAAGTCACTTTTGCATTTAAAGTTACTTTAAATCCAACTTCAGCATTATGTTGGATAGAATGTAATAATTAATTTGATACCATGTAGTGCTATGTTTGGTTGTCCCAAATGAATTTTAGCACTTAGCATGTGGTGTAGTGTAACTCCTTGTTAGCCAATGAGGCCACCAGCCCTTCTACATTGAAAACGACAATTTTGAGTTTTTACTATCAGGATATATTAAACAGAAAATGAACATGTCTATCTTTTTAAGTGTTTGACACCATGACTTTTTTGGCTAATAAGACGTCCCTGGAAGTGATTTATACATTTTAAAAAGGACATTTGTGGCATGTCAACAGGGTTATTTTGCCATGTTGGGTTGGCAGTTTAAAAGCTGCCCGACTAGACTGCAGTTTCAGACCTAGAGCTATGTTTTCACCTTGTTACAGCAAGGTATTGTATTAATGCGACACAACCACATTATATCAAGAATTACCACAATTATGCAAGGACCAGAATTATAAATGTTGTGGGTGCCATAGATGCCCGTAATAAGGATGAAACACCACCATACTTCCAGAACCTTCACTAGCCAATGGATTCCCACAATATTCCAGAAATGACCACCAGGACGCTTCTCATGAAGGGGCAGTGGTGCTGTAAAAATAATTTCATTCAATCATTCATTCAATGTGCCAGGGTGAATATTATGCCTTTATTGGGGGCCATTGTGCCAAGGATGCTACAACATGGCAAGAATCACTGCCATGCTGCTACAAATGTCCTTATTCCAAGGGCGGACAACACGGCACTACGAATGTGCACAAGAATGTCCACCAATCTGTTAATATCGGCATTATGCCAGAGTCACCCTCAGTTGAATGATGCACATCATATGCCAGGAAATACCGCCATAATATTATTGTATTTTCCGTGACATGGCACAGCCTGTCTCACATGCACACTGTGATCAAACGCAGGTAAGAGTGGTGGGACTGGTGGGGGGGCGGGGTGGGTTCAGGGAAGTCGACATATGTTGGGATGAGTTAACTTAAAATAAATAAAACCTTACGCTCGCCGTATCACTGAGTCGGCGATGCCGCGAGCACAAGGTAAGTGGTTTTATTTCTTTTAATTTAATTTATCCCGACATATGTCGACTCTCCCAACCATTGCCCCACTGCTGTTACCTGTGCCGCCCTCCACTGATCAAATGAGCAGGGCTTTACTGACCCTGCGCCAGTTAGTGTGGTGTAGGGCCTGCCTTTGGCTATGGAGTTCTAAAGCATAGGGCTGTGCCTGGAGCAGAGGAGCTCGTTTTCAGGCCCCACTTCTCTAATTGAGCTTTGTCTTCAATGCTTTAAACCAATAGATATTGTGTATGTTTGTTGGGTAATGCATGGATCACACTCCATCAGCTTTGCGCAGTTTGCACTTTGTTATCTGTCACTCGTGTGATCTCTGGAACTGTGCAGCCACCCACCCCTGCACTAAGGCTTGCAGCAAGCCATGCATTATTGGGGATATCACCCCTTGGCTCTGCAATATTGCATCATGCTAATTCTGTTTGAAAACACTCCCTAAGAAACATCAGTGGTCAAACCAAGAGCAGCAAACTCTGACTTCCATTCGAACATCGCGGTACAAAAGGGGGTGGTGATGGACGGAGCATCTGAACCAATCAAAACACTCACACCCAGTAAACAGATCTTGGTTTAATCCATCACCGTTCTTTAGCCCACTTTGCAACCCCAGTTCAGACATGGCCATATGCAAATCAGTCTGACCCTGTGCCTCATGGGAACAGTCCAGCACGAACTGCCAAGCCATGCCTTCCCTGGAACGGAAACAAGCTTCCTAGGACCGGTTTCTGGCATTACAGCCGTCTTCAGCCAGACTTGCTTGAATCCAGTGGCAAAGTAAACAAGGGACTCACGTCTGAGCATACCCTGCCAACTTATGGCGAACAAAGCGGCACAAAAGGGGTGGGGATGGACAGAGCATCTGAACCAATCAAAACACTCACACCCAGTCAACAGATCTGGGTTTAATCCATCACCGTTCTTTAGCCCACTCTGCCACCCCAGTTCAGACATGGCCATATGCAAATCAGACTGACCCTGTGCCTCATGGGAACAGTCCAGCCGAACTGCCAAGCCATGCCTTCCCTGGACCAGAAACAAGCTTCCTAGGACCGGTTTCTGGCATTACAGCCGCCTTCAGCCAGGCTTCCTTGAATCCAGTGGCAAAGTGAGCAAGGGACTCGCGTCTGAGCATACCCTGCCAACTTATGGCGAACAAAGCGGTACAAAAGGGGGTGGTGATGGACGGAGCATCTGAACCAATCAAAACACTCACACCCAGTCAACAGATCTGGGTTTAATCCATCACCGTTCTTTAGCACACTCTGCCACCCCAGTTCAGACCTGGCCATATGCAAATCAGTCTGACCCTGTGCCTCATGGGAACAGTCCAGCCCGAACTGCAAGGCCATACCTTCACTGGACCGGAAACAAGTTTCCTAGGACCAGTTTCTGGCATTACACCCGTCTTCAGCCAGGCTTGCTTGAATCCAGTGGCAAAGTGAGCAAGGGACTCACGTCTGAGCATACCCTGCCAACTTATGGTGAACAAAGCGGTACAAAAGGGGGTGGTGATGGACGGAGCATCTGAACCAATCAAAACACTCACACCCAGTCAACAGATCTGGGTTTAATCCATCACCGTTCTTTAGCCCACTCTGCCACCCCAGTTCAGATCTGGCCATATGCAAATCAGTCTGACCCAGTGCCTTATGGGAACAGTCTAGCCCGAAATGCCAAGCCATGCCTTTCCTGGACCGGAAACAAGTTTCCTAGGACCGGTTTCTGGCATTCAGCCGTCTTCAGCCAGACTTGCTTGAATCCAGTGGCAAAGTGAGCAAGGGACTTACGTCTGAGCATACCCTGCCAACTTATGGCGAACAAAGTGGTACAAAAGGGGGTGGTGATGGACGGAGCATCTGAACCAATCAAAACACTCAAACCCAGTCAACGGAGCTGGGTTTAATCCATCACCGTTCTTTAGCCCACTCTGCCACCCCAGTTCAGACCTGCCCATATGCAAATCGGTCTGACCCTGTGCCTCATGGGAACAGTCCAGCCCAAACTGCCAAGCCATACATTCACTGGACCGGAAACAATTTTCCTAGGACCGGTTTCTGGCATTACAGCCGTCTTCAGCCAGGCTTGCTTGAATCCAGTGGCGAAGTGAGCAAGGGACTCACGTCTGAGCATACCCTGCCAACTTATGGCAAACAAAGCGGTACAAAAGGGGGAGGTGATGGACTGAGCATCTGAACCAATCAAAACACTCACACCCAGTCAACAGATCTTGGTTTAATCCATCACCGTTCTTTAGCCCACTCTGCCACCCCAGTTCAGACAGGGTCATATGCAAATCAGTCTGACCCTGTGCCTCATGGGAACAGTCCAGCCCGAACTGCCAAGCCATGCCTTCCCTGGACCGGAAACAAGTTTCCTAGGACCGGTTTCTGGCATTACAGCCGTCTTCAGCCAGACTTGCTTGAATCCAGTGGCAAAGTGAGCAAGGGACTCACGACTGAGCATACCCTGCCAATTTATGGCGAACAAAGCGGTACAAAAGGTGGTGGTGATGGACAGAGCATCTGAACCAATCAAAACACTCACACCCAGTCAACAGATCTGGGTTTTAATTCATCACCGTTCTTTAGCCCACTCTACCACCCCAGCTCAGACCTGGCCAAATGCAAATCAGTCTGACCCTGTGCCTCATGAGAACAGTGCAGCCCGAACTGCCAAGCCATACCTTCCCTGGACCGGAAACAAGTTTCCTAGGACTGGTTTCTGGCAATACAGCTGTCTTCAGTTAGGCTTGTTTAAATCCACTGGCAAAGTGAGCTATGGACTCACGTCTGAGCATACCCTGCCAACTTATGGCGAACAAAGCGGTACAAAAGGGGGTGGTGATGGATGGAGCATCTGAACCAATCAAAACACTCCCACCCAGTCAACAGATCTGGGTTTAATCCATCACTGTTCTTTAGTCCACTCTACCACCCCAGTTCAGACATGGCCATATGCAAATCAGTCTGACCCTGTGCCTCATGGGAACAGTCCAGCCCGAACTGCCAAGCCATGCCTTCCCTGGACCAGAAACAAGCTTCCTAGGACCGGTTTCTGGCATTACAGCCGTCTTCAGCCAGGCTTGCTTGAATCCAGTGGCAAAGTGAGCAAGGGACTCACGTCTGAGCATATCCTGTCAACTTATGGCGAACAAAGCGGTACAAAAGGGGGTGGTGATGGACGGAGCACCTGAATCAATCAAAACACTCACACCCAGTCAACAGATCTGGGTTTAATCCATCACCGTTCTTTAGCCCACTCTGCCACCTCAGTTCAGACAAATCAGTCTGACCCTGTGCCTCATGGGAACAGTCCAGCCCGAACTGCCAAGCCATGCCTTCCCTGGATCGGAAACAAGCTTCCTAGGACCGGTTTCTGGCATTTGAACATCTGCACAACAAACTTTTAGTCCATCCATCTTGGAAAGGGGCGACCATTCGGTCCCCCCGAACGTATGGCGGAGTACCACGATCCCCCCGGGAAGCCATCTTGGGCGGGGGGCGAGTCTCGGCTGGTATGCCCGAAGCGGCGTAGCCGGGGCGCGTCTTTTCCCGCCCTGGAGTGGGCTGGCCTAGACACTGACGCGGCCGGGCCACGCCCACGGGGCAGGCCGGGGCGGGTTTACGCCCGCCCTGAAGACGGATAAAAGGAGCAACAAGCCAAGGAAGCATCCTCTTGTTCCTGTGCTCTGAAGCTGCACCACCTCGCTGCACGTGAGCTCGAGACAGAACGAAGAGCCAATTTTGAGCGTTGTAATCTTTCTTGTTTGTTTTACAGATACTCTGTCGGAGAATGCCTAAGAAGGCGGGAAAGCGAATGACTACCAACCAGATGCTGCGTGTTCTCATGAAGGAGGTGACCGACCTAAAGAAGCGAATGGCGGAGAAAGACGAGGAAGGGGGGCCGAAACGTCCTCTGGCAGGAGCAGCTCCAGGAGGAAAAGGCAAGAGGCCCAGAAGGGGAGCAGCTGGGGGAGATGTCCCAGTTCCCTGTACCCCACTCGAAGCACCCACTCCTGTGCCGGAGGAAGGGAATCCGATTCCCGTGGTGGTCACCCCCGTGTCCGGGGAGGATATGCCGCCCGAGCTGGCAGCACAATTAGCAGCGTGGTTGGGTAAAGATAGCAAGGGCGCCACGGCTGACGACGCGCAGGGGTTGATGAAGCAGCTGCGGGAAACAAGGGAAGCGACGAAGGCACCATCGCCGGCTGCGGCAGTTGAGACGCCACCTGGCTCAGGTCCAGTCGCAGATACAGCTTCCGGTTCAGGTAAGCGGCCATTGCCGATTGCAAGGGATGAGTCGGCACCCTCTCGAAGGGAAAAGTTGGGTCAACATGTCCCTCTGGCTATCAAAGAGAAGATATGGGCAGGGGAGTATATAAACATCTTCTCGTTGCTTACTGATCATTATGAGATGGAGCATGTTAAGAGCCAGAAGGAGCTCATGCATCCGAGTGTTTGGCGCGCAAAGATGGCCGCCTTTAAGGTAAATGAAAACATTGGTAATTGGGGCAAAGCATGGGGGGTTTTTACATCCATCTTGGGTGAACGTAGGCCCGAATTGCTGCCCGAATTGCCGATTTATCAGTCACGGATCATGGGGTATTCAGTATCTCACGAGGGCAATCATTGGTTTTGTTACGACAATATTTTCAGAAAGGCGAAAGAGCATGATAAAAACTTAACTTGGGATTGTTATGATTCTGTCTCCTGGTCCAAAATGGAGGATTCTGGTATGTTGAAGGTGCCTTTGGTAGGGAGTAACATTGGTGAATCTTCCCACCAATATGCGGGGACGCACTTTCGATCAGGTTCGAGTAACGACAATCACTCGAGGCCAATCGGCAACGCAGGTAAAAGGGGGGTCTGTTGGAACTTTAACAGGGGGAAATGTACGAGGCCCCAGGGGTCATGCAAATTTAGGCACGAATGTGGGGGGTGTGGGCAATCATCCCATCCTGAGTCCATGTGCAGAGCCAAAACGGGTGATAACGGGGGTAGAGGAGGCGCCAAACAGGTCTGACATAGTCCGAGGGGCGCCTTTACCTACTCCGATTGATACCATGGCAATGATTCCCTGGCTCAGCGAATACCCGGATCACGCTTCCGCTGGGGTGTTGCGGAACGGATTTTCATATGGTTTCCGCATCCCAGTGGGGGAGTTTCAGGGTATAGCAAAATGTAAAAACCAGATATCAGTCTTACAGCATACGACCGTGGTACAGGAAAAGATCGGGAAGGAGGTGGCTCGAGGTCGAGTCGCCGGTCCATTTAATGTGCCACCAGTTGCTAACTTTGTTTGTTCCCCTTTGGGGGTGGTTCCCAAGAAGGACCCGGGTGAGTTTCGGCTGATACATAATTTATCAGCCCCACGTGGTCTTTCCGTAAACGATGCGATAGACCCGGAAGTGTGTTTGGTGCGGTACGCATCCTTCGATGAGGCCGTAGCCATATTGAATCGCCTGGGGCCCGGTGCGCTGATGGCAAAATCGGATATCGAGTCAGCGTTCCGGTTGCTCCCGGTACATCCAGACGATCAGCGTCTCCTTGGTTTCATGTTTCAGGGTCAATATTACATGGATAGGTGTATGCCGATGGGGTGCTCTATATCGTGTGCATATTTCGAAAAGTTCAGTTCCTTCCTGCAATGGGTCTTCACAAAGAAGACGGGGTTTCAACATGTTATGCATTATCTCGATGACTTTTTGTTTCTGGGGGCAGCCGGGGATCCTGAATGTGGACAGGCTTTGACTGCATTTTGTGTCTTGATGAATCAGTTTGGCGTGCCATTGGCACCAGGTAAGACTGTGGGTCCCTCGACTTGCCTCGAATTTTTGGGGATCGAGCTCGATTCCGAAGAAGGTTGTTTTCGTTTACCAGGTGACAAAGTGTTAAGATTCAGGGCATCCCTGCAAATGTGTATAAGTGAGTCTAAGGTTAAGCTACATCAATTACAGCAATTGGTGGGACAGTTGAATTTTGCCCTAAGAGTTATACCGATGGCCCGCCCCTTTTCTCGCTCGATCGCTCAAGCCATGGTCGGCCTGAAGGAGGGTCATCATCGCACAAGGCTCTCGGTCGAGGTTCGCCAGGACATGCGCATTTGGTTGGCATTTCTGGCGGATTTCAATGGTCGGATTGTCTGGAACAAACCGGCCGTGTCCTCTGAGGAGCTGGGGCTGTGGACAGATTCGGCAGGGAGCATTGGTTTTGGTGCCATATTCGGCACTCAGTGGTCGGCACAAAAATGGCCTCAATGGTGGCATGATAATGGTCTGACAAGTAACATTGCTTTCCTAGAACTTTTTCCCATTCTGGTGGCCCTGAGAACTTGGCCCGAGGGGTTCAGAGATCACTCTGTGGTATTCTGGTCTGATAACATGACCGTGGTTGAGTGTATCAATAGCCAGGCAGCACGATGCAAATGGATTCTGAGACTGCTCAAGGAGATTGTGTTATTGTGTATGCAATTGAATGTCCTATTTAAGGCAAGACATGTCCCGGGGGTGATGAACCAGGCGGCTGATGCGCTTTCTCGTTTTCGTATGCAGGCCTTCTGGGGTTTTCTGCCCACAGCGGACCCGGTGGCAGCACCCTTTCCCGAAGCTCTCTGGTCTCTCGGTGCCCCGAACTACAGAACCTCGTGGGAGAGAGTTTAGCACCCAGGACGAGGAAGGCATATGAAGGGGCGTTCCGTTCCTATTGGGCCTTTTTGGGGGCGGCTAGAGGGGAGCTTTGGGGCCAGGAGGAGTTGGTAGTAAAATTCCTGCTGTCTTTACGTCAGGCAGGCAAATCAGTGGCTACGGCCCAGAGGCATCGGGCCGCCATTTCCTTTGTGGCTAGGGCTCATGGGATCCAGGACCCGACAGCGTCTTTCGTTGTGCAAAAAGCGCTACGTGGGTGGCAACGCCTTGAGGGTCGCAGAGTAGATGAAAGGCGCCCGATAGGTTTGGATAGGTTGGCCCTGTCATTATCTAGACTCCCTGCAACATGTTCATCCCAGTATGAGACAGTGTTATTCCGAGCCGCTTTTACGCTGGCATTCCATGGGGCTATGCGGGTAAGCGAACTGGTGGCGAGGAACAAGCAGGATGTAATGGGGGGACTGTGCCAAGAGCACGTTCAGATCAGAGGGGAGACAATGACAGTCTCGTTCGTCAGGTCCAAGACCGACCAGGGTGCGATGGGTGATTGCATAATCATACAAAGGATCCCCGGGTCCTCCATGTGCCCGGTAAGTTGTGTAGAGGAATATTTAGCACAAAGGGTGGCATCATGGGGGGGGACCTTGTTGAGACACGCTGACGCCACCCCACTGACGAGGTTTCAGTTTCAGCGGGTGCTTGCGATGTCGATTACGGCTGCGGGCTTGAACCCGGGCGAGTTTGGGACCCATTCCTTTCGGATAGGGGCTGCTACAGAGGCTACAGCCAGGGGTCTGAATGTTGAACAAGTTAAACGTGTGGGGCGTTGGTCCTCCAATTGTTATAAGAGGTATGTGCGGTTGCACATGTTGTGAAGCTGTAATGATGTACTCACGCTTCTTGTTTTTGTTTGGTTTCAGTTGCGCAAGCCTACGAGGCGGGGCGGGCTATGCAGTCGACCCAACACCGGGCCAGTGGTCAGACTTCACCGGCTGTGAAAAAGGAGGTGTGGGTCGTGGGCCACTCATACGTGAGGCGTGCCGCGGACGTATTCAAAGCAGGTGACATGATTCACGTGGCTGGGGAATACGGGTACAGTATGTCCTTCTACGGAAAGGGCGGACTCTGTATTGACCGGTTTCAATCATTTTTTGAGGGTTTGCTAGGGCGGACAAGGTCACCGCCGTCTATAGTCATAGTACATCTTGGGGGCAATGATTTGGTCACCACTGGTAGACGACTTCTTCTTGAGGCGATGCTTTCCACTGTAAGTTGGTTGGCGAGGAGAGTTCCAGGGTGCACGATTGCATGGTCACATATGATCCCACGAAAAGTATGGCGGGGTGCTCTTTCTGTTTCTGCTCTGAATCATTCAGTAAGAAAAATTAATAACAAAGTGAGTAGATTGTTCCGTTCCAATACGCTGCATTCTATTTCGCATGGTTGTATTACTGGTGACAGTATGTATTTGGGGGATGGTGTTCATTTGTCCCGGGTGGGGAACGAGTTACTCATAGGAGACTGTATAGCTTGGCTAAAGACTTTAAGACATGACCTTTAGGTAGGAGTGCTGTGGGGGGTCCGGATAGCCGGTCAACTATCCGGCCTGTGGCGGTAAGGTCATGATCGGTGAGCACTAATTGGAAGATCCCTATGAGTGGGCGTCACCCATTACGGATGGGAGCGCTCGAGGGAGGTGGCCATTGGCCCCTCCAAGGGGAAGGCGGTCCCTTCTAAGGATGGGCCGCCGAAAGGAAAGGAAAGGCGGTCAAGGCCCCTTCCTGGGTAGGAGGGGCTACAGCCCCCTCCTGGAGAATTTCCCGGGGCCAGGACATCTGCGACGGCAGATGCGGTAAGTTGTGTGGGGTTTGGGGGGGGGTCTACGCTACCTTCTAGATTCCTCACACGAGTCCTCGAACGACCTTTAAGTGGCGTCGAGTTTATTGGGGCCCCCGTCAAGTCAAGGGAAATTGGTAGTTGCACTCGAGGTACACCTCTGTGCGGTCGCCCCTCACAAGTGAGGGGGATATTTCTGGTTAGGGATCTTGACACCGGTTACGACCTTGCCGTTGGCCCTTAAACGTTAGGATGTACAATTTCAAAATTTCAAGTTAGATGTTTTGTAGGATGTTAGTTCGGCTAGGAGAACCTTTGTATTAGAGAATATGTTAAGGTTAGCCAAACATCGCAATGTGGTAATGAAATTGTACATAATATGAAACTGTTATTTTAATGTTTTAATTTTGTTTCATATTTTAATAAATACGGCCGGGAGGGTCACTCCCTCCCGTCTTCCAAAAGTTCAGAACTGTTTCCGGTTTCCCATCCTTGGGGATTGTGTTGAGAGGGGGTGGCGGGTATCTCAGCCATATGAACATTCGCACAACCTCTGGTATCTGAATTTCAGGGACGGGTACCAAATGCTGATTACACAGTTCCCTGTGACAATAAACCCATCATTTTCTCAATAACAACTTGCACTGATACTGCTTGGATTCTGGGAGTGATTTGTTTATCGTTTGGACCACTTTTCTTGCTATTATTCCTATTGGCGAGCAAACACAAATGGGTTCATTGTACCACATGGACAAGCCTGCAAACAATTTCCGCCCGGGAACCAGAGGGATCAGGATTATTTCATCTCCTATACAAAGAACACGCAGCTTTTCCAGAGCCACCTCACACACTCTCTTTCACTTTGATACAAATCCCAACAACTTCTATTCTAAAATATGTTTCCTGCAAAATTAATGTCTCTTCATGCTATATGTGATGCAATCCACATCCATTCCCAGGCACGCATGAGGACATTTCCCAGAGTCACTATAAAGATGGCCACCAATCTTTGGCAGCTGAATGTTTTTCATACATCTGTTTAGTGCTCAGTTGCAGAGCCTACGTGCATGCACTAATGGTGAATCTTTACGCTACTTACGGTGCACGATCTATGTTAATCATTAGTTCATAACACAGATGCAAAAAAGAAACAGACAGCATTTATCGGTTGCAGAGCATGTTTCATGTAACTTTATGGGTGTGCACCTTGAATATCGACACTAGTATAGTGAAGGAATACAATGGCGAGGACAAGATATCGAAAAGAAAATATTGACAGGTAAGTAAATCCAGATTTCCTATACCTAACTCCAAATATATGTACCTAGGCAATATGTATATTTTCAAGGTAGGTAAATCTAAGCAGTCCTATGTGTATTATTCTTTCAATATTTTGTCCCTCAATTTGTTGCACTCAGTCTTTCTGTGCCACCATTTTCTAGGTATCAATATTCAGTAGAACAATCAGCTTTGTGATAGACTGTTACATTACTATTCTACATTGCATGTAGTCATTCATGTATTATTCACGGTTTATGGACATGCAACTTGTGTCACACGGATACATTTTGTATACACAGAGGGCCCGATTCACAAAGGGACTCCACACTCGTAACTTAAAGAGTTGTAAGTCCCTTTGTAACTCTTGCTTGAGTGCTAAGCAGAGTACATAGCCTGTAGCTGAGCATTAGTTTTTCGTGTTGGTGCTACATGGCAGCTGCCTATGCACTATACATGTGTACTTGACGAAGAGTGCACGCCTAGTTATCTTTGTCTGTGGGCCATGGTTTGTGCCACTGCGAAGCACACAAAATACTAAATATATAGCAGATCATTCTAGATGCATATTTCTGTTACAGGCAGTGCATCAGTCCATGACTCACAAGTACACAACACTGGGACTGAAGCCTTTTGAAGATTTGCGAACCTTCAATGGATCCCAGGGCCTTTACATGTATCTTTCTCCTTGGTTGCTGCTGCCGGAAAATGCTTAAAAAACTGAGGGGCATATTATCAAGGGCAGTATCGCCACTTTAGTGGCAATTTCTGCCGCTAAAGCAGTGATATTCTTATCGCCCATTAACAAAGCGGCGCTAACATGCATTAGCGCATGTTAGCAGCCGAATTTCTAACGCTACGCATCTTAGCGATATACATTGCTATTGAGATGCAAAGTAGGCGTGCCATCCTGAAACAACATGAGGAAGGTCGGTGACACAACATTGCGGTATTTACGATGTGGCCTCGCAACCGCGTAGCAATGAAAAAAGTCCTGCTAATCGCGTTTTTTGCTGGATTTTAACACCTAAAAAAATTCTGACTTAGCCATCTTGTCAATGGGAGGTGGATTGTCAGGCTAAGGCCACCATGGCATATTATCAAGGATTTCTCTATCCCTGAGGTTTTATCGCTGGATTCCCAGCAATATTCACTAATTTCGCTGCTATCGCTGGATTTTTTTATCGCCTTGGAGATAAGCGTTGAAGATAACGCACTAAGTCGGCAATGGAATCCAGTGATAGCCGGCGATAAGTAAAACAACGATGAGCACGCTTTGTGATATTTATTGCAATTTCTTGATAATATGCCCCCGAATGTCTCAGAAAAGACCCTCACAATATGTTCATGTGGAGCCTAGTATTAAACATGAACACATTAAACAACCCATCCAGTTTTAGGCAATTGTTTTCCAGAGCGTACAGAGGACTTTGAACCCTACCCCTGGTGGCCCAAAGATTAAGGGTCAAATGTACTTTCCTTTCATGCAAAGGAACTGGGCAAGGTACCTTGCTGCACTGGTGAAAGGAAGGGAACAGAAATGCTTCACACCTACTAAAATAAGGTACACTGTGTGCTGCCTAGCACCAACACAGGCACCCTTGCACCATGGGAGATCGTGCACCTTATTTTCAAATAAATTACGAGAATTCTTTCTGTCACCAGGAAATACTGAGATGGAGGCCAACACGGGCAATCTTTAGACATTCTACTCTGCATTCCCATTTCCTAAGCACCACTATTGTAAACACATGTACCTTAAAGTGTGATGGGCTGCACAGGGGCATAACTTCGGAGGAGGGGGGTGTTTGGGGTGTGTCACTTCTCAAATAGATGTCTTAACAAGGTAGTTGGGTTTGGAGGCTATGATTTGGGTCTGACATGTCTGTGTTGGTTTTTCTTGTCGTCCTGATTTGACAAATAAGTTTTAACTTCATCATTTTTTGGACCATGAACTTAAAAATACATGGGGGCATATTTACGAGAGCCTTGAGTCATGCTTGGACTGCGCAACATGGTACATGCACAATGCAAAGTCCAAGTCATGTTTATGAAGCCATGCAAAGTCACTTTGTGTGACTTTGAATGGCTTCTCTAATATGGACTCTGCGCAAGGGAGGAGTTCCATGGGCGTTCCAACGCAACTCCCATGATTTTTGTTGCATACCTAGATTTACAAGGACTTGCAAACCTGGCAATGCATCAAACTATTATGCCCCCCCCAGGTGAGACATAACAAGGAGAAATATATTTCTCCTTGCTTTTGCCTACTTCTATGTGTGCTGCATTCTGAAGCACGCTTAGAAAGAGGAAAACACCTCTATAGATTGTTCTTGTGCAGGAAAGTGCACCTTCCTGCACAAAAACAACCCTGCCTGTAATGCAGGCACCCTTGGACTATCGTGCACAGGTGCTTGCATTGCCGCTAGGCTGCCAAAACAGCACCAGTGCAGGGGCAAGGACAGGAATGCACGTATTGGATCAATACGGTTCATTCCTGCCCTTTCCCTGTGATGCAGAGCAGCGCAGTAAAGTTAACTTGCTGCGCTGCCCTGAGTCACCGATCTAGGATATAGGCTCCATAGTGCCCAGTTTATTAAAAAAGTAGTAAATCTGAACCCACAGAAGTACTCCTTGAATGGGTGCAAATGTACTGCTTTTTAGAATTCACAAGCATTGGCAGCTGCCAACTTGGAATGCTGCGCTGGTCTTAGATTTTCATTCATACTACTGTCAATAAAAGAGCCAAAAGTTGATGAGAAGAATGCTTTCAATTAGTGTAACCAATGACAATTACTTGGGATAGCATTCCAGCCCATTGTTTTTCGCCCACTGTGCCACATTAGACAGAGGACATGATTTAAGGTTTGGTTGATGAAGTAAAGTAAGACAGTGTGGCAGAGGTCTTTATGTCTGCCACCCTTCCTTTATTCCTCCCACTACATTTAGAGATGTCTGAAGACCCTCAGACATCTTTATACTTTGACATGTAGGAAAAGTGTAATGGATGGCCTTGTCAATGATATGGTTATCTGTCAAACTTTTCCAAAGTTTTTTTTTCTTTTCATACACAACACCCAAAGCAGGCATTTCTTTTTGAAAAATAAAAAAACTAATGACCCCCGCTCCATTGGAGTTTCTCCCATAGTGGTGAGATCATTTTTCTTTTTTTTTTTTACTGTCCCTCACTTCCATGGTATACCTGGCAGTGACCGAGAGTAAAAAAAACATTTGACAACCTACTTTGAATAGGGCAGATGGTCAGATGGCTTACCTCTGATAACCCCTACTCCGTTGGGCCATAGAAGGAAGTTTTATGGCATAAGCGTAAAGTTTGCAGTACACACTACTCAAAATTGAGTGGGTCTACTTTGAGTTAGGCAAACAGGGTACTCTGCTGTCATTGTAATGGAGTACCCTATCTGCCAAACTCTCAATCATCCCCAGAGGCCCACCTATTGCAAATCAGTATTGACCCTGCCCCCAGGGACTAGTCCATCCAGAATCTAGGTCATCTCACCAATTCACCCTCTGGTCCACTGCTTTTTTAGTTGGGAAATTTGAGATTCACCCCCTCCCCCCATCCCCAGAACCTCACCGACATAGCTATACCTCTGGGGCTGCAATGCAATAAAATGATGGCACTTTACAAACAGAATTTTGTGCAGGAGCCTGTAGAGGTATATGGGAGCTACTATTGCGCACCTGATGGCCACAGCGACACCTTTGCTGCAAGTATGACTGCTGACTGATCAGGGAAGTCGGTATCCCTTTAATGCTTTCTTTAGTTTTTCTTCTTTGATAGCTTTATTTCGGTCAGAGACCATAAAAGTGCAGATAAAATACATACAAAGCACAGTTGAATAAAACAATAAATAGTGAGCAGCTAATATTAGTCATAAAAATAGATTAAACTGAGAAGTTATCGTAATCCAAATAACATAGAATTTAGACAAATTAATCAAAGGTATTAGCATTGGTGTTAAACAAAGCCTTTCCTTCCGTGCCACATACCATGTAAAAAGCGAGAAACGGCAAAGACAATGGGAGGCGAGGTATCGTACATTAAAACTCTACACACCTGCTTGCAATGTCTGAAGCCCAAGTTCCTACATAGTGGAATCAACCAGCATTTTCTTATTGTTGGGTACGCTGGACAGAAGAACATAACATAGGGAACATCTTCTCGCATATAGTTACATGCCGGCCAGGTTCCATTTTCTGTTTTAGCCCATTTCGAAGTAAATGCCCTGATTGGCAGGCAGCCATGCCTCAGTTGGGTATATAATTTCCTCACAAGAGGGGGTTGAATTATGTCAAGGAATTCCTCTAATCGTGATTCAGATTTTACTAAGAGGAACTCTGCAGACAGCCTGCCCTGGGTAGTTGTTCGCTCTAGGGCCAGTACATTTTGTCGCCTCACCAGAGTTAGCAGCTCCGACCTGGGCATCCTCGGACAGATCAACTCGGGGGTCTCCCATAACTGGGGCAAGCCTACCAGGGTGATGAGGACCTTGATGTGGGATAGCCAAGGGATATTTTTGTTTTTTATTTGTCCCCATACCTCCAAGAATTCTGCTCTATAGGGGGCCCGTTCCGGGACTAACCAGAACCTCTTCCAGTAGAACAAGGGTCGAGCTGCTACCAATTCCTCAATGGACTCCAGCCCCAGATCGAGTCGCAAGGGGATGAGTGGTGTGCTCTGTGGTAAGCCCACCAGATTCCACATAAAGGACTGTTCGACCCTGAGGAGGGTGGATGTGTTCTTATGTCCCCAAAGTTCAGCGCCATACATTGCGGTTGTCCTGGCCTGGAGTCCATAAATTTCAAGACTCGGGGCAGCCGGTTTAAAATCTGATGTTCTATGAAGCTTTCTAATACCCCCTACTATTTGCGATAGTCTAAGAGCAGATTTAGTGATTTGGTGCCCGCAGTCAAAGTCTTCTGTCAAGGTGATACCAAGGTAGACAAAAGTTTTAACCCGTTCCAATGGAATGCTATTCAGGACTGGATTTGGACGGGTTTGCCTCGGGGATTGAAAATCATGAACTTGGTTTTATCCAAGTTAACCTCCAATACACGCGGGGCACAGAATGTTGCAAACCCGTCCAAAATACCCTGGATGCCCGATGATGTTTTGGATAACAACAGAGTGCCATCCACAAACATCAGAGCAGGCCCCAGCCCAGTGGCCAACCGAGGGGCATCATTGTCTTTTACCCCATTTAAGACGTCCACGAGGCCATTGATGTAGAGGCAAAATAACGTGGGAGCCAGGACGCTCCCCTGTCGTACACCCTTGGAGACAGGGAAACGAGCTGAGAGATCCCCATATAGTTTTTCAATCTCGTAACTTGGGCATTGTTGCACTGAGTGGTTGTGAAGGTGAAAATCATCATCAGGTTCGCAAGTATTAAATAAGTACAGTTTTTACTGTACATCCTGCACTCTCAGCTTGATGTTGCATTTCGTGCTTTACTTAGCTGTCTAAGATTTCCATTATGAAGTCCCTTGTAGTTCAGATGATGCTAGTAGCCCCCATTAACTTTAAACTCCCTGGAGCTACTGGTACAGCTAGTGTTGAATAGGGAGAGGGCTGCATGAATTACTGGGTTCAAATCTGGGGCACCCAGAATGAAGCCCGAGATGTGAAAAATAACTGAATTTCATGCCACCCTGCATTACTTCCATTGGTTGCTCACGAAATCCTATGTTTTACTTTCAGCCACCTTGGTATAGTGTATCACAATCCACCCCGCGGGGAGGGGGGAGGTATGTTCTGTACAACATCATCTTTCTGCTCTCCTGGTGGGACACTCCCACCACAAAACTTACCAATATATATTCTGGTGGGGTGCACATGCCCGGCCCTGCTTTCACACCTTTGGGAGCAGGCTTTCCCTTTGCCCCCTTTCTTTTGCATACTCCGTGTGGGTCAACCCTATGAAGGAGTGATGCAGGGGAGCTACTTCCACGGGAGGTGCTACAGTCCACCAACATCTGGCTAAGATATCGTTTTCCTACACATTCTCATTAGAACCCTTAATTTCAGCACATGTGGCAAATGTATGTTAGCTCTGACTGAATGCGGAGTGCACTGATGTTCCATTGAATGGCTTTTGCTTTTTGAGATTTGAGCGGGAAACATACTTTGGAATGCCAGAGAGCCTTATCCCTTTTTAAGTGACCTTCATAAAAATGCCAATTTTGGGAAAAACTGGTACTAATTATTCAAAAGGGACAAATGCCATTGACTGAAAACAAGGTGCTGTTCTGACGGGTGTTGTTAAAAATCTTGAGGTCTACCAAAGGGACTAACAGCAAATTAACACGCTTTTTAAAACCACAGTCAAGCTACTTCTTGCTGGAGAGTGAATAAAAGGCCAGAGGGCGAGGCAAGGGAGCTCCGGCATTGTCACAGAGGGTAACAAAAGTGGTATGCTGTGAAGAATACCTGCGTTTGTGCATGTAGGCTCTTGATGCCAAGTAGATGCCTTACATTTCAGGGATGCTGAGTGGCGGTCGGAAGAACGGATGACTGACTTAAACAGGTGCAAAGCAGGATTGCAGACATGTTTTGCTAAAAGAGAGAGAGCCGTTTCAAGGGTGCAGTCATTACGAGATTATACTATAGATAGAGCTGTTGACAGCGTGACTCTCATTTTATGTTCACTGTGGGAATGAAAGCAACCAGTTCTAAATCCAGTAAAGGAAATGTAAATCCCAGTTTTCACTCTATGCCTCATGTGAAGTTGCATTTATACATCTTTTATTTGCTATTCAGTGACAACTTTGTGGTTTACCCCGGATGTACACCTGCAAATTGTTGATTTAAATTACCCACCAGCACCCAACGAAGCACCACGCTCTAGAAGAAGAGAAATTAACTTATCAGGCTGTTCTACTAGGAACACGGTTATTTATTACATTTTTGATAGCTGATATCTAAGACAACACTTTTTACTTTTTAATTCGTTATATATTAATAAAAAGCCTGAATCCATAGGAAAAAAACATTGATAAAGCCAATAGGTACAAAGTGCTGGTCATAAAATACTGGACACAATATGCAACGAGTATTGTTGTGAAAAGTGCAGTATTTTGCGATCTGACCCATGTACTAATAATACTGAATCATAGTGGGTCACAATTTGACCTACCTCATGCATATTACACTTTCACATAACTTCCACACAATTCATCCTAATGCATCCCATCTATTGACCATAACCCATCAACAGGTTAAATGTATATGTTATCTGACCTCTTAACAGAAGTTCCCACCCAAACAAAATTTGCCTCTGTGACTTCAACCTTTCTTTATATGCCTCTTTCGAGATCATGAAACAAGCCTTTCATGACCTACTGCCTGCAGCAGACATAGAACAACACATCTCCCGGTCAACCTGTAGCAGAGGAGGCACCATGGACATAATCTGCACCTTATTAACCAGTGTCACCTGCCATCGTTCATAGCAGCTCGACTGAACTGACTTCACTATCAATCCGAAACACTTAGGGCTCGATTCCGATCCGGTAAAAAAAATCCCCCGTACGAGTCGTATTCATAGCCGTTTCCGTACGACTCGTAAACACACCGTACGATCCGGCGAGTACGATCCGGACCGGGTGAGCAGGACGCTATTCGTACGGTCGGCGTCAGGTAAGGGCGATTCGTACGGAAAAGCGCCCAATCACATACACACCGTACGCCGTGTACCCCCCATGATCGCCGGGGTACGTCGCGTACCCCGGCGATCATGGGGGGTACGCGGCGTCCCCGGTGGGGGGCGTTCTGTACTTGTTTCGGCGCGAACTATGCATTTACGGCTGTTTCCAGCTCCCGTAAAAAAAAGGCTTGTACGTTGCGTACCCGACACGAATCGTACTTGCTGGGTCGTAAGAACCAGCCGCGAACCGTAGCGATGTCACGTACAGCGGGTTCCGAGTGAGACTCGTACAGATATTTTAGTCGTACGGAGTCCTGTACGACTCGTACGGTCTTTGGCTACTGGTACGGATCGTACTTCGTCGTACGTACGGGGACGTGTACGGGTACGATTCGTACGGGGAAAATTGCTTCGTACGACCATTCGGAGCGCATTTTACCGGATCGGAATCGAGCCCTTAGTGTCAACTCAGAAAGGTCAACAAAAGCAGTTAAAAACCTAGACCATATTCTTTTTTTTTGCCTCATTTTTTAAATTAATTTAAGAGAGAGAATATAAATAATTAAGGTACTACAACATGTAAGACATAAAAATAAAACCATCTTGAACAATACATAATTAATAAAAAGAATAAATATGAGCAATAATATATATAATGGATAAACCCTAATAAAACCAGATAGATAAGAACCTAATCATGTCATTTCATTTGTATTACATTTAAGTAAGAATAATTGATCATAGAAAGAATAAATAAAAAAGACCCAGAAGAAAAAAGAAAAAAGAAGAGAGAAAGAAGAAGAGAGAAAAGAAAGAAAAGAATAAGAAGATAGAGAGAGAGAACGAAGATGAGCAAAGGAGAAAAAGAGAAAGGTACTCCAGCCCTACTAAAAGAAAAGGGAAAATCAATCAGCAGTGATAAAAGGATATTGAGCCACCAGACCCTGAGAGACTAAATGGATATATTTATCAAGCGATTTCCAGACACCAGACGAGGTAAAAGGGATATATTGTCCCTCCTCCACCGAAGTGTGAGCACCGCGGAGAAACGATACCCATGCCCACCATGTGAGATACGATAAGGAATTAAAGGATTTCCATTCTGACAATATAATCTTAACAGCTATTGATAATAATAGATCCAGAAGCAGAAAATCTAACTTGTCTAAAGGAAGTGGAGATGAAGCTGCCCATGGACCCAACAAAGCTAGAGGAAAGGAAAGCTCAAACTGGATATTAAAAAATAGTAATAAATGCTTGTGGATTAACTCCCAAAACGTTTGGAGAAGGGAGCACTCAAAAACATGCTGAGAGGTACCAGCAGCACTTTTACAGTTCCAGGTAAGATTATCGTCTTTAAATTTGAGTGTACACAGACGATCTGGGGTCCATTGTAGAAGATTAATGGTGAAAATCTTTGATTGATCAGAGAAAGAGCAATTTTATTACGTAGGGAAAATGTCCCAATGGTTTTCCAAGTGTCCAGTGTAATATGTTTGAATACATCAGAATCAAAATGGTGTATCCATTTCAGCTGTGTGACCGTAGAAAGTGATGGTGGAGTGATAAACAAAAACTTATATATCTTAGAAGTAACATGTCCTGCCTTACCCCAAAGCTGTAGGAGAGAAACAGTAATTTAGTCCGGATGAAAGTGAAACTACACTTAACCGTAACCAATGTCATGCTCAAATCCAATCCAAACAAACAAACCATATCAGATCCAAAGATTGAAAGACCTCATAACTTTGAAACATGGTTCCCTTGCCCTACATATCTCATCAAGCTGTCTACTGAACACTCCTAAATCTCATCAACTTACCTTGTGCTGAAGCAACAGGACCGTTCTTCATCACTCATAAATTGTACAGGGCTCCATTCCTTGGACTGCTAAGCTAACTAGCGCAAATTGCTACTCTCATTGTATAGTCATTTACTTTTTCCTCTCTTCTGACGAGACCCCTGTATTGGATGAGAAGAGGTCATCGCAAATTCTGACACTGAGCTCACGACTGGAAGTCATTGTTTCTGTAAATATGTGACAGATTTGTGTCTGACCTAGAGGGAACTCACATAGTGACAGAATACACCCAGTGTAATAACGCAACCACAACCTGCTCCAAAGTGCTTGTTTGACATAGCCCAGCCCACTGGTCCAGTGCCTACACTGCACCCTAAGGTGGACACTTATCATTCACAAGGATCTGTAATTGGATTCTCCACCGCACTGCCGCACAATTAGGGACAATTAGAACATCAACCTTCAATGCCCTCTCAAACAAATTCATCTTGACTGCTGCAGAGGAGCATGGTTATTTTACCAATGACCACAGCTTCCCCAAGGAGCCACCCCTATCAGATGGCAGCAAGGAGGACACATCACCAAATAGCAACCAATCGGCTGGATGAAGTGACAGCTGGGGGCCCTGCTTCACCCAATACAAGAAGTTGTAACAGCTCTAACGTACCACTCACTAAAATGGGAACATCAAGTTGACCTTCTGAAAAACTAGCCTTATTTGTGTCAAGCAGAGATGCAAAATTGGAGGTCTTGAACAGCTTGGTTATAAGGACACTGGTGGCAGAATCAGGTGCTCTTTACAGCTGCGCCTTCTCCCTTCCTATATGGCTGAAGTGATATTGTTATTGAAATCCTTACCCATTTCACCCCTACAACAACTGCCACACTCTGTGTTATTTGTCTATGATTCACTACCACCAAAAACAATGGAAACCTCCGTAACACAGGAATCCAGCTCCAATGTACAAACCAAAGGCAAAAACAACAGTTGATGGACAGAATGCAGAACAATGTCATACATTCACCCCAGTACAGAGATCTGGGCCTAAATCCATCGTTTTTTTGCTCACCATGGCATTCCAGTTTGAACCTAGCCATATGCAAATCAGTCTTGACCCTATGCCCCATGGGAACAGTCCAGCCTGATCTGCCAATCCAGGTCCTCTCTGGACTGGAAACAAGTATTCTAGGACCGGTTTCGGGCTTTCAGCCCTCATCAGTCAGGATAGCTTGATTCCAGTGGCATGGAGAGCACGGGACTCACGACTGAGCATACCTGTCCCACTCGGGGTGACAAATGCAAAAACAAAAGTTGATGGATAGAATGTAGAACAATGTCATACATTCACTCCAGTGCAGAGATCTGGGCCTAAATCCATCGTTGTATTGCTCACCATGCCATTTCAGTTTGAACCTAGCCATATGCAAATCAGACTTGACCCTGTGCCCCAACAGTCCAGCCCGAACTGGCAAGCCAGGTCCCCCGTGGACTGGAAACAAGCATCTTAGGACCGGTTTTGGGCTTTCAGCCCTCATCAGCCAGGGTAGCTTGATTCCAGTGGCATGGAGAGCACTGGACTCACGTCTGAGCATACCCGTCCCACTCGGGGTGACAAAGCAAAAACAACAGTTGATGGACAGAATGCAGAACAATGTACAGAGATCTGGGCCTAAATCCATCGGGCTGGATTGTTCCCATGAGGCACAGGGTCAGACTGATTTGCATATCTGAACTGGGGTGGCGGAGTGAGCTAAAGAATGATGATGGATTAAACCCAGATCAGTTGACTGGGCGTGATTGCTTGCAATGTTCAACACTCTGTCCATCACCCCCTTTGGTTTTGCTTTGTTCGCCCTAAGTTGGCAGGGTATGCCCAGACTTGGGTCCCTTGCTCAGTTTGCCACTGGATTCAAGCTAGCCTAGCTGATGACGGCTGATTAGCGAGAAAATGGTCCCAGGATGCTTGTTTCCGGTCCAGGGAAGACATAGCTTGGCAGTTTCCCATGAGGCACAGCAGAGAAGTGTGGCTCTCTGATTAGAGCGGCAGACCCTGATGCAGAGGTCTGGCCCGGGATCAGGGTTCAATTCCCCTTTGGTTTTGCTTTGTTCACCTTAAGTTGGCAGAATATGCCGAGACGTGGGTCCCTTGCTCGCTTTGCCTCTGGATTCCAGCTAGCCTGGCTGATGACGGCTGATTAGCGAGAAACTGGTGCCAGGATGCATGTTTCCGGTCCAGGGAAGACATAGCTTGGCAGTTTGGGCTGGACTGTTCCCATGAGGCACAGTGGAGAAGTGTGGCTCTCTGATTAGAGCGGCATACCCTGATGCAGAGGTCTGGCCCGGGACCAGGGTTCAATTCCCGACGCGGCAGGGTTCTGAGCCCAAAATGTCCACGGACTCGATAATTCTCGCCTCGGTGCCGATTCTAATCATGGGTCCCACGCTGCAACTCTGGGCAATAGCTTGCTTAATCTCCACTACGGCGGCCCACCCGCTGCGGGATGCCTGGCTTTTACCTTGGGGATGCCCAGTAGGGGTTATCTCACAGGGAAAAGCCAGGACGGGTTCCCAAGGCAAGCGCCTTGATGCCTTTGGGTGATACGTGCGCTATATAAATCGCAATACATTACAATACAGGCTCAGACTGATTTGCATATGGCCATGTCTGAACTGGGATGGCGGAGTGAGCTAAAGAATGATGATGGATTAAACCCAGATCAGTTGACTGGGGGTGAGTGCTTGCAATGTTCAACACTCCGTCCTTCACCCCCTTTGGTTTTGCTTTGTTCACCTTAAGTTGGCAGAATATGCCGAGACGTGGGTCCCTTGCTCGCTTTGCCACTGGATTCATGCTAGCCTGGCTGATGACAGCTGATTAGCCAGAAACCGGTCCCAGGATGCTTGTTTCCGGTCCAAGGAAGACATAGCTTGGCAGTTTCTGCTGCACTGTTCCCATGAGGCACAGGGTCAGACTGATTTGCATATGTCCATGTCTGAACTGGGGAGGCGGAGTAAGCTAAAGAATGACGATGGATTAAACCCAGATCATTTGACTGGGGGTGAGTGCTTGCAATGTTCAACACTCCGTCCATCATCCCCTTTAGTTTTGCTTTGTTCACCCTAAGTTGACAGGGTATGCCCAGACGTAGGTTCCTTGCTCACTTTGCCACTGGATTCATGCTAGCCTGGCTGATGACAGCTGATTAGCCAGAAACCGGTCCCTGAATGCTTGTTTCCAGTACAGGGAAGACATGGCTTGGCAGTTCGGGCTGGACTGTTCCCATGAGGCACAGGGTCAGAC
The DNA here is from genome assembly GCF_964263255.1 of Lissotriton vulgaris. Lineage (NCBI taxonomy): Eukaryota > Metazoa > Chordata > Amphibia > Caudata > Salamandridae > Lissotriton > Lissotriton vulgaris. Next base: position 491,565,078 of record NC_141697.1, on the reverse strand, counting down.
TGATTTGCAAATGGCCATATCTGAACTGGGGTAGCAGAGTGAGCAAAAGAATGATGATCGATTAAACCCAGATCAGTTGACTGGGGATGAGTCCTTTCAATGTTCAACACTGCGTCCATTTTCCCTTTTGTTTTTGCTTTGTCCAATGTACAAACCAGCCTAATGGAGGCCTCTTTTCCATCTAAAGGGAGCCGACAGGACACTGAGCTCGCCAATTCCCACTGGTGCCCTCTGCCCCAATGTAGAAAGTAGCTTAATGGAGGCACCAGCTTTATTCAAAGGAGACACCCATATGAATCCCAGCATGTTAACCCCCGTCCCCCGGAAGGCAATACACCCCTTCAGAGACGAGAGGGAAAGGAAAAGGAAGCACAAAAGTCAAAACAAAAATCTTGAGATCAAAGGAAGAACTTACGGGAATCTAAGAGCATAACCTTTTCCCCATCTTTATTCCCAAGGCAAATTGAGGAAAAGCACCAACTTATTACCAATGGTCTACATGATGCTTCGCAAAATACCCAACCTTTTATCCAAGCAATTTCCATGGCAGTGGGGCAAAACAATCTCCCAGGTGAACTTAAGAGCTGTGAGGCTGCTTGCTGCATCTTGCAAAGGGGTGGCAGACAGAGGGGGATAGGAGCGGCTAAGGCCACTTGACTCCAGCCCCGTCAATCGCAAAGAGATGGTGCAAATAAATACCACAGCTCGGTCGGCCACCAGGCCTCCAGTGCAGCATCATGCCCCTCAGTGGCACTGCCACCGAGATGTGCTGCAGAACAAACCACCAACTAAACTTGCAACAAATCCCTCAGGGGCGCAACAAGACTTCCATCCAACTACTGAAAGCATGTGGCAGCCTGCACCAATACGGACGGGGGTGGCAGACGGTGTGGGTGAGGAGCAACCAAGGTTACAGGCCTGTAGCCCCATAAGCCAGCAAGAATCACAACAAAGTCCACTCGTTGTTGTGCCCCCAAAACTGTATGGAAAAGCCTACAGTAAAACAGAAGAACAAACAATATCTAACTGTTCATCAGCTGCAAGGCCCACTTGAAAACGCACACAGCTATTATCTACCCAGATTATAAAAAACAAAAGGCCCCCAAGACATGTTGGATCGAGGTAACATGGTCACACTGCTTCATGCCCACCCCGACCTGGAACACATTGGATCCCAGGAAATAGTGTCAGTTCAATCGAAATGAGGTTTGCAGGATAAAGAACCCCCACAGGTAACGTGGGCCTCCCCAACAATCACCCAGGGAGTTCTAGAAAAGAAAGTGTCAGTTTAGAGAATGGACAATTAAGGTAGCTGAATATCAGAACAATGCCTATCCTGCTACCCTGTCTGGTAAATCAGTTATGAAACAAGAACACCATCAAAATCGCCCTCTACTAGATAACAGGAAAGAAGCATGCCCCTACTCCATCTTGAAGAGCACAAAAAGCTTAACCTCCAGATCGGTCCCCACCTCACCCGCTCTCCCATTAATAATCAGCATAAACAACAAGGAGACAAAAACAGCTCTACTTCACTCCAACGGGGAGACGCAGAGCCCGCAACTGAGAATAGGAGCTCTCCCACTAGAGGGAACTCGCATAGTGACACTCAAGCCAAATCAATCAACTCTGGATCCCAATGCCTCATCCTGGTCATGGTTGCCATCAATACGGTCATCGGCCACGGAAATTAAAGCCCAAGCCATGAGGGGCGCCCCAGGTATGGCAATATGTTTATGAAACGTTAGCAGCCTGGAATCGACCCTAATCAATTGTGAGGTCTTTCACGAGCTCCAGAAGTATGACATACTTACCTTCCAGGAGACCTGGCTGCTCGAACCATCACCATTAATTGGATTTCTTGAGCTCCATAGGCCAGCGGCTACGAGCTAGGTCAAAGGTAGCCCCAGGGTAGGCATCTCTATTTTCATTTTGTCCAAACTATCTCTGCAAGTTACAAGATTCGAATCGGAAGAACCCTGGCTGCTGTTGGTATTGTTTGAACATCTGCCAGAAGGGCCGGCCTTCAAATTATTGATAATGAAGATCTACATAAATCTGCTTAGAACGCAAAAACGTGAACCTACCGCTCATGATAGGTGACCTCAATTTGAACTTACTCCAGATGTTTACGACTGATGAGATAACAGCCTTGTATGACAGCTACTGGAATACATCACACCAAGTTAAACCAGCTACTTTAAAAAAAGACCACCGGGGTGAATCTTTCACCACCTACTGTACATTTCTTGGTCTAAGAATGCTTAATGGCCGCCTGAAAGAAAGCCAACCACTCCCTCTACACACAGTATTGCAAATTCTAAATCAATAATTGTGTATACCCTAAGGAACAGGCCTTAATTCTCTTACTTTGAAACATTTTGTATCGAGCCGCGGACAGAAAGCGAGCAGTTTCCACAAAACATCAAAATTATGCTACAGATACAATCTCACAAGGCAGAGCATACCCTAGGAGTATACTCACACTCAATGAATCTGAAACTATTACACTGGAAGGACACCTTGGCAGAATTCTCAGCTTACTCAACAAATAATTCTACGAATCCAGTCAACTCATGGGAGGACCTAAAGAAAACCTTACTTTTGCAACAAAAACCTGTGGCATTCAAAATTCACACGCTGACGCTTAGCCTGCCAATGTCCTGCTGCTTCCTTCAAGAGCTTATAAAGGGCCTTAAGTAGAGAGTTGTGCCTGCTGGCTTGTAGCTGCTCAAATCAGGACCTCATAAATAAGGTCAGGCTACAAAAGAAACAATATTAATGCAAACTCTGGCAGCTCAAGAATCGCCATCGCAATACCTTTTGGGCCACCTTGCTCCTCTTCTTTAAAGGAAAAAACTGTAAAAAAGTTTGGGGAATGACGGGCGCCACCGCACCCCGGGGGGCGTGCCGCCTTTAGTGGCAGCAAAGGGCGGAACATGTTAGGAATCCCTTCCGGTCAGGAGAACCCGAAGAGGAAAGTGAGGGGTTAGAAACAGGGAATACAGGAAGCGCCGCAACCGGATATGCGTCACGCGGGTTGCCACGGACGTAGTGACTGGTGGGGGGTTTAAAAGCCAGAGGGGCAAGAACACCGCCCTCTTTGTCCACTAGCCTGCGTGAAGGTTGGAGGTCGCGTGAAGAGTTACACGAGAGGACCGCGTGCGGCACCGGCGGTCTGCGTGGAGCATTGGCGGTCGTGCGACCTATTGGCAGGTGAGCGGGCCTCACAGTGAGGTGCAAGGGGTGCAGTTGCCTTGAGTGATAACAGCTTGTGATTGTAACTAGGAAATTGGCCGTGGCCGCGAGTTGTTGCTTTGGCCCAGATCGTAACTCTTGCTGCTTGCAATTCGCATGAATGAGCGGAGAACTTGTTCCTATCCCCCGCCCGTGGGACAGGGTGCAAGGGCGGAGGACGTGGTGAGAGGCGGCTGGTGTGATGTTAGGCCTGGAGTAATGGTGGCACTGGGCGGCGGGGAGAAATTGGCGCGGTCGCTTGCAGCAGCTTACTCGTTTTCAGCGGGTTGACATCTATCAGGCTTTGAAGTTGTATTTGCAGAGTTCTAAATTGGAAATCGTGTCATAATTTGCACAAGGGTATGGCTATGGTACTGAAAAAGGAATGCATTGGTTATTTTCTTTTTGTTTACTGGGCATAGCCTGGAGTGATGTGGCGCTGGGCGGCTGGGAGCAATCGGCCGAGCTAGGTCCGTTCGCTCGGGTGAGAACACGGCTCCGACTCGGGCACGAAACGTGGAGTCTTGCTGGCACCGCGCGGCAGTCAGGGCAATATGCGCGCGTTAACCGATGCAGCGAGTACGTGCACAGGGGATCGGGGAGGGGCTAGACAGCCGGTCGAACTCCCCTAAAGCTGGGAGTTCGGTGCATTGGCGCGCAGAGCAGCGTGAGCACACGAAGCCTTGAAAAATTGGGCATGCCAGGGGATTAGAGCAGGGAAGCGTTCAGGGAGCGCATTAGGCCCTGTTTTTTGGTAAATGGCTCGTTCTTCAGACAATACGCATTGGCCAAACCAGCAGATCCCCACATATAACCCAAATTGGGAAAAAGGCACATTGGTGGCACGGGCAAAAGCAGGGTGACAAGGGTGATAAGGACATGGTATACCAAATGGGATAAGTGGAGCGAATGGAACGCAGGATAAAGGTGGGTACTGGTGAGTATTACCAGCACCGGTAAGGCATGTGACTAATATGTGTGGCATGGGCAACAATATATGCATGAGTGAGAGGGGCATTTTGTTGGGGATCGCATGATCAGGTTAAGCGGACTACACTGGCGGAGTAGGTATGGTCAGTGTCCGGTCGAACGTATGGGGTAGGGAGTGCATGCGACAGGGGGGAGCCTCAGGTACCAGGACAAAGGAGGCAGGAGGGAGAAGAGAATGAAGACTAATGTGTTTCTGTTTCCATTAAGTGCAGAATGCCTCCCAGACGGGCTCGAAAGGGCAAGGACGCCCCGGCCACAAAGGACGACCCTCGCACGCTGGCAGAGCTGTTGGAGATCACTAAAGAAAAAGGCATCGACTTGGCGTTAAAGACATTGACGCAAGGGGCCAGAACGAGCTCCCAGGAAGAGGCAACGCGGGCCAAGCGGGTGCGGCGTACACCGGAGAGGTTTAAAGAGGCACAACCAGAAAAGCGCAACAAATCGGGGGTCTCTCAGGCCACTACCTCAGGTGAGGCAGGGGTGATAGACAAAACAGTCCTGGTGGCTGACACGGCGCAATCAATGAACGTGCCCTCCATGGGCCTGGCTGGTGGACCCATTACAATGACCAATGTTTTGCAGATGCGGGGCTACCACCATTCACAACGGGTGCGGTGCACCCGACGCATATCGCCCCACAAGCCGCTCAACCAGTGGTCGCACATCAAGGTAGTGGTATAGCAGAAGTGTGGGTTCGGTCAGGGGGTGTGGCTCAATCTCCAGTGGTGGTTGCAGCAACGTCGTGAGGGCAAGCACATAGTAATAGCGCAGCAGGTTCGGTGGTCCCCGCAATGGCATCTCTCATGGTCGTAGGGTCAACAGTCCTGGGGCAGCCAGCACTAGCATACAGCCCACTAATCTATGGGTCGGCGTCCATGGTGTTATCCCCCTCGGCGTGGATCACGTGCCAATGGAGATCAAAGAAAAAATATTCAGGGGAGAGTATGTGGACGTGTTTGACCTCATAAACGCTGGGGTGGTACCGGCGAAAACCAGGGTTGGGAAGGACGGGGCGCTCAAACAGAAAAGGGTATGGGTAGATTGGTTGAGCAAGAATTGGATTGCAGGCTTTGCGATCTACGCGGCTATTAGGGTCGAAAGGTACCATGCATTGGCAGCCCAATAAATCAGTACCATGTCTATGATTCATGGGGCGGCGTCAGAATTCCAAGGGACAGGGTGGCTCCAGTACGACAACAAATTCAGGCAAATGAAGGCAGTTCATCCGGAGGTAGCGTGGGACCAGCGTGAGATTAACATGTGGCACTCGGTGTTTTACTCAACAATACCTGTGAACAAGACTAGTCAGCCCTCTCGGGGGTACAGGGGGTCTGTAGATAAAAAACTGGCCTGCTGGCAGTTCAACAAGAACAAGTGCAACCGTGGCACAGCATGTAAGTTTGAACACTGCTGTTCGTTATGTGGCATCAGGGCACACCCAGAAATTAGATGCTTCAAAAAGTTGGGGAGGCAAAAATAGCAGCTTGCCCACACCCAATCCCAAGCCAAGGGACGCCCCGCCCAAGCACCCTAGGTGCTTACCAACGCCTATCCAGCTTCACGTCCTGACACACCTCCTTAGTAAATACGACAAGTTAGAAGAGGCTCCAGTTTTAAATAATGACTTTCGTTTTGGCTTTCGCATTCCATCCTCGGCTACCCCGTCCACGGCTCCACTGCGCAACCAACGCTCAGTGCTCCAAAATCTAGAAGTGGCTAGGCAGAAAATCGCGAAGGAAGTTTCGTTGGGGAGGGTGGAGGGCCCCTTCCAACATTTGCCGAGGCCTGACCTTGTATGCTCACCATTGGGGTAGGTACCTAAAAAAGAGAAAGGGAAATTCCGTTTGATCCACTTGTCGAGCCCACCTGGGTTGTCAGTCAATGACAAACCTGACCCAGAGCTGTGCATGGTGCGTTACATCACCTTTGATATAGCAATCCAGAAGCTACAGGTTCTAGGGGAGGGAGCGTTGATGGCTAAATCAGTCATCAAGGCAGCCTTCCCCCTCCTGCCAGTGCACCCTGACGACGCCAGGTTCCTGGGGTTCACCTTTGAAAGGGAGTATTTCATTGACCTCTGCATGCCAGTGGGGTGTTCCATTGTGTGCGCGGTGTTTGAAACATTCTGCAGGTTTTTTGAATGGGCAGTGCAGCAATTTCTAATGTCTGTGACATCTGTCGAGGTGGTGCATTACTTGGATGATTTCTTGTTTCTGGGACCACAGGGCTCCCTTGTGTGCAGGGTGGCCCTGCTGGGCTTCCAGCAGCCGGAAAAAGCGCTGGGCCTGTATTTGGCCGCGGAGAAAACAGAAGGGCCAACTACTAGGTTGATCTTCTTAGGCATTGAAATAGATCTTGGAAATACTGCCCAGAATCTGCTTCACGCCTTACGAGACGCAGTTACTCGGATTGGCATACTCATTAGCGTTTTTTGGGGCATTTAGGATCTCGGAATTGGTACCAGCGTCAAAGTCAGACAAGGAAGGGGGCATACGCTGTGAAGACATTATCCTGACCAGGGAGTCCCTTCAGGTCAGGGTGCAGAGATCTAAAACGGACCCGTTGGGTAAGGGAACCTGGGTCCAGTTAGGTTCAATTGTGGGGGCTATCTGTTGCCCGGTAAGCTTGGCCAATAATTTTTTCCAGATTAGACCGGGTTGGGGGGAGGGGGACAGCAGGTTATTATTGCCACGCTGATGGCATCCCTCTCACCAGATTTCAGTTCACTAGGATATGTAAGCGTGCTCTGGAAAGTCTAGGGGTGGAAACAACGCATTTCACATCTCAATTATTCCTCATCGGCACAGCCACAATGGTGGCTGCCCTAGGCCTCCCTGAGGAAACCATTTGGAGGGTGGGTCATTGGAAGTCAATGTGTTTTGAGCTTTATGTACGCCCCCAGTTAGCATGAATAGTTAGCTAGTCTTCTCCACTTGTCCAGTCTCCCGCTGATTGTTTCCATTTTCAAATTTGATCTAGGTATACCGTCCCAGAGGGCTCAGATATGCTGGTGTGGCTACTCTTTTATTCGCAGATCAGGGCACTTCTTCAAGAATTCGCGCGAGGAAAAAGTACAGAGTGCGAAGGGAATCGACCACCATTGGGTGGGGGTAGGCGGACAGCGATTAGCGGAGGTGCCTACCGATCTGCGGGGCGCCATGGCCAAGGGCATGCCGGTTCCCAATATAGTGGTGATTCATTCAGGTGGCAATGATATGATCCCAGCGGGAAGGAGGGATGTAAAGGAGGCCGTTTTTTTCCATTCTGTCGGTGGTTAAGAACATGTTGCCCAACACGAAAATACTATGGTCCGAGGTGATACCGCGTCAAGTATGGGTGAAGGGCGCGCCGCCGAAGGCAGTTATTAAATCAGTGAAGAGACTGAATCAGTCAGTGGCCGTATTTTTTTTTAAAAACAGCATTCGTACTATCAGGCACAAGTTAATACAAGCGTCAAGGGCAGAACTGTATGTGTTTATACAGACAGTCTTGGGAGCCCTTGCTGAGGAGATAGAATGCGCAGGAGGGGAGGTCGAGTCCGCTAGTAAGAGCCTCGCCCTGTGGCAGGGTCCTGGGCAAGAGAAATGACAGGGACTCAGTTTGCCGGATTGCTGCTTGGCCCCAGAACAGGGCTTGCAGTCTATCGGGGGCTCCGGGCTGGCGGGTGAGGGAGCTGACCTGCTAATGGCTCTGGACTCTCTGGCTGTACCCAGGAAGCCGGTGCTTGTCACAAGCAGTGGCAAAATAATCTACCTGCTGCTCTGTTGGCCAGGGGGCGGTCAGCATAAGGAGAGCAGGGTATATTGGTTGTGGCCTGCTGGCACAGCCCGAAGGTAAAGCAAGAAGACCTGTGGAGAGACAATTGTAAATACAATGGAAATGTATAACCTGGTTATCTTATTTGCGGGCTGTGGTGTTTTAAATAAAGTAAGAATAAAGGATGGTCACAAAATTAGTAGAAGAGAGGCCGATGAAGTAATTGGCCGTATCTGTAAGTTAATAAAGTTTACACTGTGAAGACCAAATACTGACTCAGGTGTTTCTATGAGAAGGGAAATGGGAAAAAGAAATGTGAAGTGCACTTTGTATGCCAGCTATAATTAACAAGCTGGAAAAAGGTTGTATGGAGGCAAACAACGCTGCCAGGCCTGAAAACATCTGGGTTGCTCACAAGTGTAAATCACAACTCCCCAAGGTTTTATCATCCCGGACAAGACATTAACATCTCGGTTCTCAATTACATCCACCATACTTTGCACTGAGGCCCAAACGGAGCACAAAATTAACAAAAGCGGGGCTGACAGAGCCCCAGGTCTGAACAGCCCTCCTCAGGCTCTATTTAAAGCAAACCCGGCTTTATGGGCAAAAAGTCTAATGTGGCTTTACAACCAGGGATCAATGACCGGTCAGATACCGGACATGTTGCAAGCTGTAATCACACATCCCATCTTAAAGGAGGAGACCCCTCACCGGGAAATTATCACCAAATTTCCCTGTTGGACAAAAACGCTAAATAGTATGATGGTTTCCTCCTAGAAGACCTAGAGACTTGGGCATCTGATGACGGTATTGTGTCCATAAACCAAATCAGATTTAAAAAAGGAATGGGTACAATCACTGAGTTAAAGACCATCTCCCTTGTGATCAGTAAAATTAAATCCAACCGCACCCCCTCTACCTTTGTTTTATAGATTTCAAGGATGTTTTCGATTAGGTACCAAGATCACTCCCATGGGCAAAATTAGTGGCATTTAGGATCCCACAAACTCTTCCTAGAGTCATTATTGAGCCGCACACGAATATGTAGATGCATTTAAAAATGGGGTATGGGAACACGGTCTCCAGAAAAATCTCCACCACTACCGGCTTGAAGCAGGGATGCGTCCTGGCTCTGCTCCTCTTCAACCTTTTCCTGGTAGACCTGGTACCCTCCCTAAACAACATCACTGCCCCCCCCCTAAAATCGGTGGGGACCATCTGGGGGGCCTGTTCTATGCAGACAATGCCCTCCTCATACGTCAGACAAAAATAGGCCATGCTTGCTAAACATCTTACAAGCCTACATTGTCAGGACCTAACTGGAGGTGAACTTACAAAAGACTAAAATAAAGATCATAGGGCACAAAATCAAAAGAGGGTGAATGATTCTTAAACGGAAACAAAATCATAAAAGGAATTACATGCAAGGATTTGGCATAGCAAGGTTACCATGGGCTCTTCCTAGTCTTGGTTCCGCCTCATGCCTCTTCCTTCCACAATCTCTCCTTTCCTGTCTTTACCTTAGTATTGCTGATACTTTTTCTATCACTGCTTTTTCCATTCCAAACGTTTCCTATATTTTTCTTCCTCCTTCTTTCTGTCTTTTCTGCCTAATAATGAAAAATAAGTCTCAGTTCCCGAAAATGAGTAAGGGTGGCCACCACCAACACAAATGAAGCACTATCAATCCCAGAAAGTGATTGAGGTGAAAACTACAGAAGGATCCTGGAGCACAGAAACTGGGAAAGGCATATTATTGATGAAACTGTGTGAACCTGCACAACGTAAGATGGTGACCAGAGCACTATTCAAGATGAGGTAATTGACTTTGCATGGAATAAAAATCCATATCTTGCCAGATTTGAGTTGTGATTCCCTCTTGCAGTAGATGGATCTACAGGCCATCAATAAATAAATGATCTATTAGGCCTGTAGCCATTGATGTGGTACCCTATCAGATTGAGATTGATAGTGGAGGGAAATCATTTAGTTCACAAACCTAGGAGCAGAGCAAGATTTTTTCAGAAAAATAGAAACATGGTGGCAAACAATTTGTTGAGAAGACAGCAACCTGAACTTTATGGTGGTCTGTAGCTGTGCTCAATGTGAGTCCTCTCACAAATCAGTAGGTAAAGCACGTTTGCGGACTACATAAACCTAGGATGGTGCCAGACTGATTCCATGCACCCCTGGAGGATATGTTGTCCCTTGGACCAGCTAGCTCACAGTGCCACTATTAGCCCCCTAAACTTAGGCAGGGAGTGAACAGTTCTGGCAACTACAGAACATGGCAACCTTTGTTCCCTCAGGAACCGTGGTGACAGACCTAGGACTTTTTGCTTAGTCACTTGTGTTCTCTTTCACTCAGAGAACTATACAAAGAGTACACAAAGGGGAGATGTTCAATATTTATTGAACTGTAATGATTCTTGTATAGAAAATATGTGGTGCAATGATTAATAGGCAGAAGAAGACGAAAGTTATATTGAGTGAATATTCTAGCATCAGTGAATGGAAGCAAAGAGTTCCACCATCTTGTTGAGAGAGCTAATATATGTAGACATATACCGTATTTATAACAATCTAGTGTACTCCTACGATGCAACCCTAACCTATGTGTTTAGCGTGTGAATGTATGGTCTGCCAAAAAAAAACCCTTCTGGATGATCTAACCCCTTCACCTGGTGGGTAAGAATGTAGTGCCCTGTCGTGATCACGCACGAGTCACCCCTCACGGAGATGTCAGTCAGCTGCCAGGCAAAAGCTTCAGCATGCAAGGACCACTCAAAGTCAGCAGAGGTATCTCCAATGATTGTATTTGGAAACAAAAGGATATATGTAGAAAAAGGCATATTTGCCTCGGGCTGTGATTGTGATCAGGCTGTCTATTGTTTGTACTGCACAGATAGCTGTGTCACCATATGGACGTAATACAAACACATTTGTACCACGCATGTGAAGGCCTTGCACATAATGCCAAGGCAACGTGATAGTGATCTCACAAAGTTTTTTTGTGTAAGCAAGGTCGGTGTTTCTTACAAACTAACCCAAGTGTCACAAATGCAAATGTGTCAGAAATCAATGTGACAAAGGGAAGGCAACTTTAGGAAAGAACTGTGCACTTGTAAATTGGCACTATTTCCTACCAGGCCTCACTCAGGCACATGAGAGGGAGAGTCCTTTATTGGGGCAGAAATGTTTATTCGTTGCCCATTTGTTCAAGTGGATATAAAAGTTGCAATTTCAGGTTTGGTGTTAATCTCTGCGTTCTCTGCCACCATTAGATGTGTTTGTTGGAGAGATTTTCGTGTTGAGATATTGGAAAATGAAATAGAGGAACTGTTTTGTTATTCCTGTTTCTTGCTGGATGGCATATAGGAGTTTTACTAGAGTATTAGAATTAGTGCACTTTTGTATTATTGAATGATCCTTTGTATAACTGTCCAACAAACGTTTCAATCTATCAGTCTAGGAAAATGTAATTTGTTATCTTCCAAAATGTTTGAAGTCAGTGTATTATCTGCTTCCAATATTTGTTTCTTTGCATCCTGGTACTTGCAGTCCTTCATTTAAAATGAGAAAATAGGACAAGTTCCCAAAATGCAAACAAAAATCATAATTTGGCAAAGTCAACAGGTCTCGACTCTAAAATGCAGAGCTTTTGGCATTGTCAATGCTTTTTGAATTCTCAATAACAATTGCCAGAAAGGCCACCGATACATGACAATGCATGCAAACACATGCAGATGCATGGCTGGTCATTTTGGATTGTTTTTTCTTTTAAGGAATATCTATTCCAATATGGCCATAGATGCATATGCATGTGTCTAGATGCATAAGAGGCCATTTTGGTATATTTGACTGTTCTGAAATGGCCAACTGCCATCTTCCAACAGTAAAGTAAAAGTTTAAAAAAATGAAAAGGCAACTGTACAGCAGTGCCAAAACCGGAAGTGAGTGGTCTGGCAGCACTTTGTTGTTGCCAGTCTCACATAAAATAATTAATTAAATAAAAAAACAAAAAATATGTTGGAAATGGGAAGCAGGGTGGAGAGGGGGGAGGGGATCATTGGGGAGTAAATAGAGAGTGCACAGAGGACTGGATGCACTGTGCTGTTATTAGGAACATGCAGACGAAGACCAAGAAAAGACATATAGTCCCATGGTGTCCTGAAAGGCGTGCATAGATAAAAAGTCCCCTCAAGTCACCAGTGGAAGGATACAACTCATCCCATCAGAACTCTTTCAAACTGAAATGCTCTTTGGTTGGACAAATACAAGAATAGGGAGGAAAGCCATTGAATCAAGAGCAGAGACATCGGATAGACAACAATGCCATCCAATCATCAGCAAGGGGCTCGAGGATATGTTATTTATTGGAAGCAATGGATGTGCGGCAGATACCTATTGCTGTCTATAGTCAAGAGCTAAAAACCGAACTAATTGCTGCTGAGTATCCTGAATTGCAGACTTTTCTGGCATAATGTGCTGCCCACCTACTGTATATTAAAGTATTCCTTCCTAAATTAACTAGATCATTATGAGTCCCATTGTTTAGCACTCTGTATTCCTTGTTGCACATCACAATGTCCCCCTTACAGTGCTCCCGCCAAGGCATAGCAAACTGCAATGTCCAGGGTATAGGCCCCCCGGGACATTGCTGGAGCCGGGCCCCATGGCCATTTATGGCCCTCTCCTACAAAAATTAAGCCCCAGGGAGGTGGTGGTCCCCTGGGGGGGCTGTATCCAATTTAGTATACAGTTGCCACGGGGAGGTGGGGTTGCGTGCAGGGGCGGCTCCTCCATTTGGTCAGACGACGCAGGACTGGAGCGGGCTGCAAAGGTAAGTTATATTTTTTTAATGTATTTAAAATTAAACCCCCCTGCATGACTCCCTCCCCGTGTGTCCCCTGCCCCCCACCCACGAGTCATGCCACGACTGGCTGTGTGGGGAGACTGGAGCCTGCCCACGTATTATGTTTTAATATAGACCCAGGGAGGTGGCGTTCCCCAGGGCAGAACAGGGGCCTAGTGGCCCCCTGCATTCCAGTGAGTCAGACCCAAGGAGGTTGTGGTCCCAGGGGCTGCAGGGAGCCAGCGCGGGCCCCTCATCATTATTTTTATTGCCCCCTGGACCTGGCTTCTACCCTGCCCCCTTTTCTTTTTTTTAACTTTTATTTGTGACTTTGTTCAACTGAGTCACAAGATGGCTGCCAACACTTCCTTGTTTATAGTGTTGGCAGCCAATCAGATCTCAGGCACAAGATCAGGAAGGGGCACAGATCCTTCCCGTCCCTAGATATACAACTCAGAATTTCTTTACATTTATTTGCAACTACTGAACAGATTTACACCATTTAACAAAAAGAGTGCTTTCTAGACCAAGAACTACCTTTTTGCCAAATTTGGTGTAATTCTGTTCAGCAGTTTGGGCTGTGGCAGTGTCTAAAGTTTCCTATGGAAATTAACATAAAGAAAAAGTGTTTTCTCGACCCCCACTTGACGGATCACCCCAAAACTTTCAAGGCAGCAGCTGAAGTGACTGGCATTTTAGTTTTGAAAATTTCGGGAGGATTCATCAAACGACGCCAAAGTTCTTGGCAAATAAAAAAACGCTCTTCCTATGGAAACTAGGTCCTAACCATAATTACCTACTGGCGATAAAATGCTACAAGCCCTTCTTTTTGCAAAGGCCTGCTCGGTGTATAAAATTCCTAACTACCTACGTCCTCGTGGGACTAGAGAATCCATTTTTGTGTCATTTCGCTCAGGTTTCCAAATCTAATTCATTAGCAAAATGTATATTTTTGATAAACATATTACAAAGATGATTTTTAGGAATGTTGTTAATCTGTGCTTTGGCCATTGCAGTCTATTAAAGTAACTATTTCCTCCCACAAGTGCTATAAGTAGATTTTCCAACACCAGGGCTCAGACGGAATAAGTTTAATAGCCCCTCATTAAACAAAACATTGTGGAAATATGTCTAAACCATATTATAGAAGATATAGGATCAGAATGCACCCAGAACGTACTTCTGTCCCAGCAAGGTTAGACTGTTCCCAGTATACATTTGGGTCGCCACAGATTGTGGGATAGGTTGTTATTTAAATGGATTAGATTTAAAGAGGCAGAGCAAGATGGCAGAAGGGGGGAACAGATAGAGAAAAAGAGACAAAAATGGACAGAGTCACAGAGAAAGTGTCCAAGAGAGACACATAGAGACAAATAGACAGTGAGACAAGCAGGGAGACACAGACAGAAAGAGTTAGAGGGACATAGGCAGATGCAGTCATTGAAACAGACACACATAGAGACAAACAAACAGGCAGACAAATTGAGGTTGATAGAGGAAGCTAGTTAAATAGACATAGGCTGAGATATGCAGATAGATATAGGTAGATATGGATAGAGTAAAATATATGGGCAGGCAGCTTACCAGACAGATGTACAAAGATTGGCAAAAGGAGGGATAGGCAGGTGAATATATGGACTTAGCTATATAATTAGAGAATGGAGAAATGACAGATAAATAGACAGCAGCAGATAGATATTAAAATATAGATCTGGAAGGATATTCAGAAGGAGATGAATCAGTAGAGAAGGATAGATGGATCAAGAGAGACAGAAGTTGAGAGAAACAGATGGACAGTAGGAGAATACAAAGAGGGTGTGGTGGAGGTAAATTGAGATAGATAGTTAGAAAGATAGATTCATAGATCTTTCTGTCTCTCTGTCTTTTTCTGTATCTCTATCACACTGCCTCCATGTCTATTTTTCTCTTCCTGTCTTTTTCTCTCCTTGTCTTTCAGCCTCTACTTGTCTTTACCTCTCTTCCCTTTCTCTGGCACTCTGCCGCTCCCTGTATCTCTCTTTCCATCTCTCCCTTTCTTTCTTTGTCTCACCTGGACTTTCTTTGTCTCTCCCAATCGTTGCTGGTATATTGAATACAATATATTGTAGCTCATTAATATTGTTCCGTTTATTTCATGGTGACCAAAATATCATTGATTTTAACATCTCAGGCAAGAATATTATTTTTTGTGCTTTTTTAATATTGTTGTTAAAACTGTTTTGGTTTAAAATATTGTTGTATTTAATACCTTTGTTTTGTGTATATGTTTTTGTGTTATATTCATTTTTAACATTTAAAAAAACATATTTAGTAGTGGGGTGTGTGGTTTCTATGGGACTATATTTGTAAAAATAATGTGGTTTAAAATATTGTTGTATTTAATTTTGCTGCTTTGTTTTTTGTGTATGTTTTACTCATACTCTTTTTTTAAATTTGAAAAATATTTAGGAGGTGGTGTGTGGTTTTAGGGGAATAAGGTGGGGACTAAATTATGTTTTAAATTTATTTCATTTTTTTAACTTCTCTTAGGTATTCTTACATAAATTGATTACATTTTGTTTATTTAATTTTTTCTTCTAATTTATGAAATATGTAAAATATTTTAAGAACAGGGTGTAGAGTTTGTGTGATATTAGAATCGGGAGGAGAGATTGTTAATGGCATTGTTTGTAATGTATTTTGTTCACACTTTTAGAGTAATATTGATAGATTAATTTACATATATTGCTATGTATTTAGATTTTTTGTATTGTATTTATAGAACATATGTTTTAATATATATTCATTTATATTTTGTTTATATTTTAAAAGGTTTTCTTTTGGTAATTTTTATAAAATTATAAAAAAATATATTTTTTATGACATGTAAAATATTCTTTATTGTAGCTTGATATTATTTATATTTGGCATAAATTGTTTCTATTTAAGATATATTTGTCTTTTGAAATATATACTTTATACAAATGTACAATTATTATAATTTTTTAAATATAGTACTTTGTATTATTAGTTTGTAAATTATGTTTCGTATATAATATTGTTTGAATAATATTTTTTAAAAGCATAATATTAAAGTTCATTTTTATATTATAAATTATGTATTATTAATTTTTTACAGTTTTGTTTTTTTCAATGTTTTTATAACTATCTAATTTCTAAAATATTTATTGAATTTAGATGCTTTATTGTAATTTCATTTTTTTTCTTTTCTTGTTTGTTATAAATAAAAGTAGTGCTTTATTGGTGTGGGTAGAGTAAATGAAGGTTCTCATAGTGCAACACTTTTCTCAGTGTGGGTTTGATAGGAGTGGAGATTGTAAACCCACACCCTTCAAAAGACAACACTTTTTCTATTGTGGCTTAGATTAGAGAAAAAATTGTAAATCCAAACTGCTCAAAGTCCAACATGTTCTCCAATGTGGTTTAGATTGAAGTGGGATTAGTAATTATACACCCTCAATGACCAATATATTCTCCAGTAAGCCTTAGACTGGAGTTGGGATAATAGATTGACACCCCTAAAAGTCCATCACTTCTCCCAATGTGGTTTGAATTGGAGTAAGAGCATTTTGTTTACATTTTTTTAAATATGTAGGGTATTTCAATTTACATGAGATTGGAGTGGGAATAGCTTTTCTAATCCATCAAAGTCTACCACTTCCTCCAGTGTGTCGAAGATTGGAGGGTGACTAGTAATTCAACAGTCTTCCAAGTCCAATACTTTCACCAATGTGACTTAGATTGGAGTGGGGAGTTCAAATTCACACTCCATAAAGTCCAACAGTTTCTGCATTGTGCCTTATATTGGAGTGAGAATGATAAATCTACACCCCTCAAACTCCAACACTTTTCACAAATGTGCCTTATATTGGAATGAGGACAGTAAATATACCATTCTCAAAGTCAAACACATTGACCGATATGGCTGAAATTGGAGTATGAATAGTGAATCTATGCCCCTCAAGTTCTAACACTTTACCCAATGTGGCTTAGATTGGAGTGGGAATAATTAATCTTCACCCATCAAAATCCAACACTTGACCCAATTTGGTTTAGTTTGGAGTGGGAATAGTACTTATACACTCCTCAAAATCAAAGATTTTGCTCAGTGTGGTTTAGATAGGGTTGGGAATAATACATCTGCACACCTCAAAGTTCAACACTTTTCTCAGTGTGGCATAGATGGGAGTGGGAATAGTTAATCTACACGCCTCAAGGTCTTACATTGTCCCAAATGTGTCTTAAATTAGAGTGGAAATAGCTACGCTCAACCTTTAAAAGTCTACTACTTTTTTCCAGTGTGGTTTAAACTAGAGGACGAATAGTAATTCTAAACTCCTCAAAGTCCAACACTTTCAACAATGTGGATTAGATTGGAGTGGGAATAGCAAATCTATACCGTTCAAAGTCCAATATGTTCCCCACTGTACCTTGGATTTGAAATAGTAAAACTACACCCTTCAAGTCCCACACTTTCTCCAGTGTGGCTTAGATTGGAGTGGCAATATTACATTTACACCTTTAAAGTTGGACACTTTGTCCAATGTGTTAAACTTTTGTTCTATCATTCAAATGGCATTTTTACTATTTTTTTATTTTATTTTATCATTTGTAGTTGTGTAGGTGAAATAAATGTTTGTATTAATTTTTATTTGTATGCCCTATTACATTTTAGAAATGTAATTGTAAATTGAAGAACAACACATTGTTACAAGGTAACTTCTATTTTTTTAGATGTATTAATTCTTACAACAGAAACAGTTGCATGTTTGTCGTATATTTTTGACACTTAGGGAACTATTACGATCTCGGTAGGAAAGCCCCTGCCATTAGGTCGGAGGGTTTCCAACCGAGATCGTTGGTTTAAATTTCAACCCCTAATAACAATATAGGCGGTTGGAATTTAAACCGGTCGGTAATTCCAACTGGATTCAAATGGGCTTAAGGAGGCCAACCCGTAATGCCAATGGACGCGTTTCCGCTTTTGGGATTACGAGGCTCGGTTTCTGACAGGCTGTCCATGCCGGGCTTTCTGACATGGAGAACCTGTCTGAAAACAAGTTTGGGGGCCCCTAGCAGGGCCCCCTTCTCTTTGCGGCTTCTGGTTCAATGTTCATCCCTGCACCATGTGACAGGCACCCTGAGGTGCCTGCCATGCGGTGCAGGGATGAACACAACATCCCATTTCCCTATGGTTTACGGCCGTAGCCCAAGATCCGATATAGAAATGTGAGTATGCAACCACACCATGTGCGGTCACATTGTAATTAGGCGGTCGGGACAGCTGACCGGATGTTGGCCAGTCCCGATTCTGCGATGATGTCAGTCGGAGGCAACTCTGACTGATATCATAATCGGGCCCTTAATATGTATTTGCATTTGAACATACATTGTAATACATTGTAACATAATTTTCATATACATACATGTTTTATAATTTGTTTTGTTTTGTAGTAAAAATCTGTATTTTGTTTACATTTTTCAAGCTATACATTGTTTTTCAGTTTACATTTTGATTACAAGCATAAAATTTTAACACAATTGTTTTTTAAAAACATTATATTTTTTGCTTACAAATACAGTTAATTTTATGCATTTTATAATAATAAATATTTCAGTGTATTAAAAAGTGCTATGAATATTGTTTAAAAAATATATATTCATTTATGTTCACATTTGTTTTATTTGCATTTATCAAAACTTGTTTATCATTACAACTTTTTTTAAAGTAAAATATTAGGAATTAATATATTTCCATTTTGCATTGTTTTCTATGAAGTTTTAGTCATTTGTTTATGTTCATGTAGTGGCCATTTTTAAAAATATTTTGATAATTTTTAGGCTATCTTTGCGATTTGGGCTCTCCCTGGTTCTGTTCAGTCACGGTTCCCCGTTCCTGTTCACTAGGTCAGGTAAGATTACTTTTCTCTTATTTTTATATGTCTTGGTGTTCCCGTCTTCTCTACCATTTCACCAACTTACCATACCTGATCCCAGCAGCGACATTTAAGGCCCTTGACACTCTCCTTACGGAGCTCGTATGGGGGCATGGCCGCAGACGTATAAGTTTGTCTAAGTTACAACTCCCCTCTGACGCCGGTGGTATGGGCCTGCCGGACTTTAGAGCTTACAACTATGCGTGTCAGCTTCAATGGCTGGCTTTCTGAGTGGCTGGTCGCAATCTCCAGGAGATCAGTATGTCGGAGGAGGATCACGATAGGGGGAGATTACACACACTACTCCTGCCCAATTCTGACATGCCGAGAGATGCCCCACCACTTCTTAGACTAGCTATCCTTTACTGGAGGAAGGCTCTGAAATACACTTCGCCTAAGTCATCCTATGCCCCCACTATCCCACTCTTGGGCATTCCGTTGGGCACAGGAGCTCTCATGACGACCGCACTAACCACATGGCATAACGCAGGAGTATCGCATGTGGGCGACCTGTTTGCGGACGGCCACTTGTTGTCCTTTGAAGACTTCAGAACCACACAAGGCATACCTGGGGGCTCATTCCTTCTGTACGCCGGTCTTCGCAATTATATCACACATAAATGGTCACCTGAGGGCCGGGAACCTGACACAAACCCCCTCACTAAGATGCATTATCTAATGGGATCGGGTGCACATCTGACGAGATGGCTTACTGCTGGCATCAGAGAAGGGAGAACATTCCCTCTCTCGCTTCTCAGGGAGAAATGGGAGGAGGATGTTGGTAGGCCCCTGAGAGACAAAGAATGGGACCGAATACTGCAATTTCCCAGAAAGGTAGCCAGGAACCCCAAGTTCAAATTCATTCAATTAATGCTGCTACATAGAGCCTACCTGACCCCGCACCGCATACATACGATGTTTCCTGATGCGAAAAGCAATTGCCCCCGCTGCGACACTGAAGACGCATCACTGATACACATGATGTGGCAATGCCCCAAGTTAGGATACTACTGGACCACGGTCCATGCATCGCTTGAGAGCGCAGGGGCCCTGTCCCGATCTCCTACACTAGAAGGCACGTTGTTGGGGCTGGGGCCCTCCCAGCGCAACAGGACAGTGGCGTCGCGCTTTGCAGACCTGGCCCTATTATTAGCGAAGCAAGCTATTACGATGAGGTGGAAGTCACCTAAACCACCCAACCCTGAATTATGGAAGGCAGAGGTAGTGCGCTGGGGTAGGGCAGAGGGTGAAGCACTGCAGCGCGAAGAATACAGAGGCCTACGGAAAAGGCCGATCTCACTGGACTGGTTTGTCACGTTGGGGGAGTTTGAAACGGGAGATGATGGGGAAGAAGGGGATAACAGTGACGCACCGAATGTGGAATGAAAATGTCCGGAGCCAGAATTTCATACACTGTCACCGGCTGTGATGCATGATTATGGGTTGGGGAACACCCAATCACTGGCTTGCTGCCTCGCACCGTCTAAGTGTACTGATAGAAGAGGCTACATGTTATAATACTAAGGGTGACCCAGATAAATGTTCGTTCTATTCGCTTAATTAGATAACTGCATAGAGAGTGTCGGGTGGGTTGTTCGAGGGTGGTGGGAGGGTTTGTAACGACAAGGGTTTGTTTAATTGCGACAGTTCCGATCGCCACAAAATGTAAAATCAAAATGGCAAGGCAAAATATTTGTTTTAAGCAGACACATGCATGGTTTACTTTGATGTACTGGACTTGGAAATGTATGTAACTGCTTCACATACTATGCTAATAAACAGATTTAAAAAAAAAATATATATATATATGTCTTGGTGTTTGGAGGATGTGTTTATAAGTAGTTTAGGTAATGTATGTTTGTGTTTGACTTTTTTTACTTGGTTAGTTTTGGAAAATCGTTGTTGTGATAGTTGAGCACAGTAGGCCTCACTGTATTGTTATTAGAGTAGTATTTATTTGTGGAAGCTATGCAGTGATAGCATTTTTGCAATTCTTTTCTATGGTACTGTATTGGTTATGAAGTTTTATGTTTCCCGTAGTTGGGTGTTTTATTTTTCTTTTACAGGTTTTCAGTTTGGTCCTGAAACTAATCAAATTTTTGTATGCATTTTTTTCTCAAAGAAACAAAATTGGTCATAATTTTAACAAATCATATTGATTTAACATAGTTTTATAGGACTGGACCTGCATATCTATGATCGTGATGCTTTTAAGAGTGTTTATATAAAGTGCTGATGTCTATTTTGTATGCTTTTACGATCACTGAATAATGTTCCAATAACGTTTAATAATTGAATAACCAATCACATATATCATTTCCTTGAGTTTCCAGTTATTCTCAACTGTTTTGTGTTGATATCTTTGCATTTGTATACGTTTTCCATATTTTTGGAAGACTGCTGTCTTTTGGATTATTGTCGAGTTTGGTGTTTTCAGGTGCAAAACAGTAAATTATGTTTTATTTTATTTTCTTAAGAGTGATAATGTTATTGTAAAGCAATGTATATAACTGGTTTATTATCATTATTATTTTGAGGGATTTTATCACATTTTGCATTATGTATTGTGGTTTTTAGAGTTGCTCTTTATGGTGTTTAATATATATATTCTTGGACTACATAGGGTTATAGTTGGTGGTGTGATTTTTGGATTTGGTTTTTGGATTAATGTTCTTGTAATGGAGCTTAGGTACTGTAGTCCTTGCATGTAAGCAGAAAAGTCAGACTTTGCTCTGTAAACATTCACGCATTTGTGTGGTTTGCTTTGAGACTTTAAGTTTAAGTTGGGTTATTGATTGTTCACTTCTTAATTCTTGATAACTTTCTTTTTTTTTATTCCAAAAATTGGTATTGTGTACAGTGGGTTCATCTTAATGTTCCTTGGAGGGCGTGGCACCCTTAAACAGCATTGTTGTTTTTTGCTTGGTGCGATGTGATACCGCCATAAACATTCTACCATGTTGGCGCTTGTAACCAGAATGGTGCAGCCTGCCAACACAAGTGCCTTCCAATTAGTCCATTAGAGGGTTTAATAGCACACCTGATTGGCTCTATGTAGTTAATTTTTTTTAAATGGTTGACATCATTGATTGGTCAAAGTAGATAAATATATTTTGTGGATTATAATTGTTGGTTTTGGATTATTTTCCTTTACTAGTTTATGGTATGTTGCACTTGGTTTGGGAAGCATTTGTGTTTTGATATTCTCAATGGATTGTGAAGATGTATGTGAATGGTGGCGGGTATGATTTTAATCATCCATGTTTTGCTGTGACTGTTAGTAGGTTATTATTAGTAACATGTATAATTCTTCTTCTTTATTTGTTGCTATTGTTATATAAAAGGAATTAGTTATTTGTGTGTGTTAAGGTTGAGATTTTGGGGATTTTATTTCCTCAAATCTTCTTGGAGCAAATGGTGTTTCTCTGGTTGCTTTTCAAGTTCTGGCTATGAGTTGTTTTAAATAAGGAATTTCAAGTAGGTGGCCTGCAGAACATTCTGGAACAGTGGGTATCATATTATTTTAATTTTTTACGGTAGACTCTTGTGAACTTATACAAGCTTCCTTAGGGTCTTGCATTACATTTCTTATTTCATTTCTGTCCCGTTTGGGAAATGATTAGGCTCTCTCTTATTTTGTAACAATTTCATTTTTTTATGTTGCCCTTTCTCAAGATGCAGTAGAATAATATTTTGCATATTTACATTGCGTTTTCTCACTACCTTTTTTTCATTGCTCAATGTGTATTCCAACTGGTTTAATAATAATTTTCCTTTTCAAGCTTTTCTGTATGTAGCTCTCTCAGCCATTTTTTCTGTGCGTGATAAAAAATGTAATTATTAATTAAATAATAATAATGAATATAATGTTTTAGCATACTTATTTACACATGTTGTAAACATTTTGTACTTACTGACCGATGTTTTAAACATTCTGTATAATTATGAGTTAGATGTTCTTGGAGCTTTCAGAGATGTTTTTTAAATCTATCATTTATGTTGATGATTTTTGTCACAGGAGTTTGATCTTGACAGTTGGAAGAAAATAGTAATACCAGTGTGATATGGTTAATAATGGATTTTGTTTTATTTTAAGGCTTTTGGGTTTTAGTTTTAGAAGATATGTTTTTATTATTTGTTCATAAATTATTTTGTGGTGTTATACTTACATTTTATTTGTTGTTGTGAAGTTTAGTTTTAGGAAATTATTATTTCTGCTTCTTATTATTTTCAGTTTGGATTCGTTTTTGTTATCTGTATTTAGGAAACATGAAAAGAAAGGTATATACTAATTTGTTAGTCCAACTTAACATTTATAGCTTTGGTTTATTTAAATTAGCGCTAGTTTAATGTATTTTACCTACTTTTAAGTAAGTTGTTAATTTTCTTTAGAGGTATCCTTTTATTTTGGTGTATGTCCACACTCTGCAGAGTTTTGGTCGCTTGAAGTACGGTGTTAATTGAAAGTTTTGTGCTTTTTTTGGCCATACTCTTTTTTAATTAGGAAAGTGTTCTAAATAGTTTACTGTTTTCGCTATTTGAATAGCCTTTATGTTATTTGGTAAAGGTTAATTGGTGTTTGTCTCATCATGTTGTAGAAATGCTTCATATTTTAGTTGCAAATGCATTACTTTTAGGTATTTTTCTTATTTAATTATTTTCTTTCTAAATATTGTTTTGGTTGCTACTAAAAATGGTCATTTGTATATAATTAATGTTTTAATGTTATTTGTAATATATTTATATTAAATATATTAAAGGATTTACTAATAAAATAAATTAAAATTTTTATCATGTTTTTGTTGTTTAATAATCAGATTTATATTGTATTTTTTCATTTATTTGTGATATTGTCTTGTATTTCAATTACTTTGACTTCTGTTTTCATTATTGTAATAATATCTTTGCTGTTGTCAATAGCTTTCAATGTTGCATTTAGTGTGTTTGATTGTGGTAGCAAAATTTAGGGGTCAATTCCGATTCGGGAAAAAAAAACGTCCAACGATTCGTATTCGTAGCCATTTCCGTACGAATCGTACCAATCCGTGCTAAATGCGTAGTACGATCCGTTGTCCAAGAATACGTCCGAATGTTTGCGAACCGAACGAAAAATAAGTGAAGATCCGTACGATATGGCTTCGGAAATTGAACCGTACGATTCGGAAACATGCTGAACGACCCGACGAGTACGATCCAGACCGGGGTACGAGGACGCGATTCGTACGGTCCACGTCAGGTAAGGGTGAATCGTATGGACAACCACACAATCACATACACACCGTACAGTGCGTACACCCCATGATCTCAGGGGTACGGTGCGTACCCCTGCAATCATGGGGTGTGTGCACCGTACCCCATGATCGCAGGGTGTACGCACCGTACACCCTGCGATCATGGGTTACAGTGTGTACACCTCATGATTGCAGGGGTACAGTGCGTACATCCCATGATCGCAGGGTTACGCAACATACCCCTGCAGACATGGGGTGTATGCACCGTACCCGGGGGGGCCGTTCCGTACCTGTTTCGAGGCGAACTCTGCTTCTCCGGACGTTTTGGGCTCTCGTAAAAAAAGCGTTGTACGGTGCGTACCCGACACGAATCGTACTTGCTGGGTCGGGAAAACCTGCTTCGAACCGTACGGATGTCGCGTACAGCGGGTTCCGAGGGATATTCGTGCGGAGATTCGAGTCGTACGGTCGTTGTACGATTCGTACGGAGTCCTGCTCCTGGTACGAATCGTACTTCATCGTAAGCACGGGGATGCTGCAGGGTACGATTCGTACAGGAAAAAAGCTCTGTACGGCTATTCGGAGTGGTTTTTCCCGAATCGGAATTGACCCCTTAGTGTATTTTTAGTTTTGATAGTTTGGTATTTTAGATTTTTTGATAGAGATATTTTTGCAGTAAATATAGTTTTTATTTTTTAAAGTATAGGATCATAATATTAAAGTAATCCATATTCATTTTGGCAATTTTTGTTTTTTTGTTATTTTATACAGCACAAACTAGAACCAAATGTATTTAAATTACATGAGGTCCAAATCCAGTATATATGGTCACATTCATTTTTTTAAGGCACAGGGACAATAAGGGCCTCATTACGGTGGCGGTTGGACGAGCGTCCAACAGCCATCGTTTCAGGCAGTTGTCCGGCCTACTATGGGCCCGATTCCAATGAGGTTGGAAATGGCTCCAACTGTCGGTCAGAGCTGTTCCGACTGCATCAGAATTGCTTGTTTGGATTCCTTTCTGACTGAGCCATTTTGAGGGGCTCGGTCAGAAGGGAATCCAAATCGGTTTCCGAATGGCCAAAGACAGGCTCAGAGAGCCCATCTGCCATTCGGAAAGCCCTCAGTAATCCCTCGCCAGGCTTTTTCTGGACGAGGGATTGCGATGGCAGCTTCCTTTCTGTGCCGGCCTTTCTGACACAGAAAGGCATTGGGAATCTGTCTTTGGTGGCCTAGGAGGCACCTATGGTGCCCTCTGTTGATCACTGCACCCAGTGGCAGGCACCTTGAGGTGCCTGCCAGCGGTTGAAGGTATAAACTGCACCTTTGCTCTTTGCAATGAGAGCATGCATTCCTTCTGGAATGTATGCTCCCATTGTAAAGAATAGGCGTGCTACTGAACAGGGTTGTAGCAGTTATAACACTGGGAACCTCGGTATTAGCAGCTCCCTCTGCTTCCAGGTTAGTATTAGGTATAGATTGCCTCACACCCATACTCTCAATGCCCAATAAATTGCCAGGACATGCCTCTCCAGGCTCCTTCCCCTGTTCCCTCTCGTTTACAATTCGGCCAGCATGCTGACTAATTGTGATAAGATGCCCATTTAAGTCAAAGTCTGAGAGCGTCAGAGTTTAATGTGTCTCTGCAAGCCTTGTTTTTTTGTTTAGCGTATCACCTGTAACAAGTGGGCTATTCAGCTCAGTTTGATCTGTATTATCGCTCGTGGCCCCCCTATAAATCCTGAGGCGACCACACTGTTCTTAGTTTCCACCCCCTCATCTGCCATCTTATCAGTCTCACCAGTCTCATCAGGCATTAACCAATCTATGCCCCCAGGGTTTTGAAGTTCCTCTTCTTGATTGACAGCCCCCAGGACAGTTTGATCCACAACAATCGATTTAGTAATTATCTCGACTAATTTACTACTAGCCACACTCTCTGTGTTTATCTCAGCTTCCAATAGCTCCTCAGATTTCTTTCATTGTAAATACCGAAGCACAGGCTTACCGAGACCCCCATCCTGTTTAACACCAGATGGCGGATCAACGCCACTACTGAGAGGCTGCAGCACGGTTTGGCTGTTGAGGGCTCACAGCTCCTGATGCCGAAAGTTTGTCTAATGGGGAGAAAGCGCTAAAGTGCCACGAGGGGAAGAATCACAGCAAAAGCGGCAAAACGGTAGAAGCAGCAAAAGCGGCAAACGGCAGAGATTACCTACAAGGCGGCAAGCAGGATTTAGAAGCACTGCAGACGCCGTAACCCGCTACTCGTGGGATTCGGCTTCAGCTCAGAGCTAGAGCGGTATAAATGGTAAAAGCAGCAAAGCGGCAAGCAGAGTTTCGGAGCACTGCAGACGCAGTCATCCGCTTGGAGGATCTGGTATCTACTCGAGAAAAGTGATCGGCTTTCACCAGAGTTCACCAGAGTTCAGTGGCGGTAAGCAGTAAAAGAGGCAAGTGGTGGAGATCAACTACACGGGGCAAGCAGAACTTTTGAAGCACTGCAGACGCCGCCACCAGCTGCTCGGGGGGACTCAGCTTTCTGCTTAAGTCTGTCTAATGGGGAGAAAGTGCTGAAGAGCTGCGGGGGTAGAAGCAGCAAAAGCAGCAAGCGGCAGAGATTAACTACAAGGCGGAAGAATCTAGAAGCACCGTAGATGCCGCCATCTGCTTAAGTTTAATGGGGAGAAAGAGCTAGAGTGTGGCAACAGCGGCAAAAACAGTAGAAGCAGCAAAAGTTGCAAATGGCAAGCAGAATATTGAAGTATCACAGACGCCGTCTGCTTGGGGGGTTTGGCATATGCTCATGAATAAAGATCAGCTTACATGATATACCTTGTTGCAGCACTGCCAGCAACTCACGGTACCGGATGCAGGGACTGACAAGGATCGGTCATAGGCATTCTCCGGAGGTCCTGCTCAACTACGTGGCGGTGCGCCTTACAGCCCAACGCTCTCTCAATTGCTTCAGCTTTGGGCCACCCCCACAGATACGGGCGTTTGCTCTGCTGGGAATGGCTCCACAGAAAAATCCACCTCGAGGGACCCGAGCCACAAGCCGACTGCCAGTGAGTACAGAATCACCAGGAGGCAAGCGGGTCGCTGGGAAGGCTGGTAAGGCTGATGGGTGTGGAAAAGTGGAGTTCTCAAACACCCATGCACAGTGTGTCAGGCATTGTGTGGTGCTTGGCACACGGTGCATGGATGTTTGGAGGGGCACCACATGTGCCCCTCCTGGGCCCATGGCAGAGGGCCACAGGGGATAGGGTCCCTGCCAGGGGCCCCCAAAGTCCCATTCTGCCTGCCTTCACATGGTGGTTGGACTGCCATGTAAAAGCAGAGCGAAGAGGGTCATCGTAATCCTTACACCGGTGCCTCCGCAGGCACCGCCACCGCCCCCATTGTAGGGATTGATCTCCGACCCGACAGGCTCCTTGAGCCTGTCGGAGACATCGATTGGTCACTTCGCCCGCTGCACTCTGACCGACAGCATCATTATGCGGCGGTAGGACAGCACCTTGAGATGTCGGATGGACCGCCACCGACAGCCTGCCAGTGGCGAGCCACCCCACATCATAATCTGGCCCTAAGTGATTTGCCCAGCCTAACAAGATGTTGAGTGAGCTGACGCAGAGATTCGATACTGGTTTCCTAGTTCTAAAGACAGCAGGTCTCGTTATAATGTCGTGAGCAAACTACAAATGTTTAGGTTCTTTGTTACATAAAACGTGAAAAGCTTCACCTCTGAAATGCTATGAATGACCTGGACCTCATAACTGTAAAGCTTTAGACTCCCAGGGCCTTATTTATGAAGGCCTTGCACTGCTGGTGCGTCACTTTTAACATGGGAAAAAGTGACGCACCGGTGGCGCAAGGCTTTCATAAATAAGGCCCCCAGTGCTTTGTTTTCCTATTCCATGCAAATTAGGTAATTCTTCAGCTGTGAAATGATCTGAATTGCGTCTATTTTTCTTAATGATGCCTGTTGTATCAAGCCGTGTTTTTCCCCTCATTTGTGGAGACAGTAGACATTTCCTACATCTTAAGCATTCCACCCTGACACCGATGTCTGTCAACTCTCTCAAAACGAGTTTAAGTAAAACAGCTTCTTCGTACTCCTTAAGCTGCACTAATTACATCATCAGTGTTTCTTTTTACCAATGCTCCTTCAAGCCGCATTGCTTATTATGCTCTTTGATTGGTTTAAATTAGAAACAATCTCTTAAAGATGTTTGCGAGGGAGGAGGTTTTTGGTTCGGGAGTTACAGGACTGCTGCTGTGAGACCCTCAGAGGTTTAAAACCGAAATAAAAGGCCACTGCTGTGCCTGTTGCCCAACCGCCAGCTGTTCCACTTGTCCGAGAAGAATGTGCCCCCGCTGCGGCAGCAGGTTTGGTCTACACGTGTGACAGAATCTCCCGCGCGGTCATGTTGTGAGAGTCTGGATGAAAGCTGCTAGGCCTGGAAGCGAGCATTCAGGAGGGCCGGGGGCATTCCAAATCTGCAACTGATCACCCAGGAGGACATTTAAAGTCTCTTCTCCCACCAGGTCAGGCAAAGGTGAATAATACTGCCATTTTGCCTGCTCCTTTGCATTTGATTCCCCATTTTATTAACTATACTTTAATTCGTGTCTTTCCTCATTTCTGAACACTTTTCTATAGAATCTGTTTCTCCACACCTCGGCTTTTTTTTATTGCAGAGTTCGAAAACACATATTACACAAGAATGGCATCATACCCGTGAGACATTTTTCATAATTTGCAACAATTAGGTAATTCCCACGAATTTCACACACTGGAAGGCTTGGAAAATTGAGACATCAGACTGATTTCTTTCTCAAAAGCTAAAATAGCAGTATATTGCATAGAAAGTAATGAAAACCTAGTTGCCCAACTTAATAATTTATTGCCCAATGTTTAATCAGAACAAAAGTAATCAAAACCGAAACATTCTATTCCCGAACAGAACAATGAACAGTGCAGCTGCAAAATCCTTCACTTAAATAGACATATAGCTAACCACCCCTTTTTTCAAACCGCACTTTCTAGCTGACACTTGCTAACCTTTTTTTTTCTTTTACTATATACTGTAGTTAACCAAAAAGTATAGAACAAAATTCAACTTCTTATTCTATAAAACAGATTCCTGTTTGAAGAAAACATATTTATTATCCCAATTGACCCAACAGGCAACATGTATTGATGTTTAACAAAGCCGTTTCATATCTCAGGTGACATTTAAAGAGAGCATTCTTGATCCTGCTACAATAACCCTTAGGTGGCATTGGTGGGCCACATCAAGCGCCGTCCTTCTTGGTTTTACAAATTAATGTAATTTGATATGTGCATATATTTGCCTTCCCTTGTGGTTTCTATCTTGTATATTGACAGTTTTTCAAATATCTTCTTTTAATCCTAGATTGGTGTTCTAATTTGTTCTTGGATTCAGTAGCGGCTGCTACCGAACGGGGGTGGTGAGGCAGGGGCTAGTGATAGTGAGGTGTGGGGGAATAACTGAAAGCACTTACCTTAATGCTGCCCCTCCTCCGTCCTCTTCTCTGCAGCAGTAAGCACACAGCCTCCCATAATCCCCTAGCGAATCACAACGCTACATTCAGACCGTGGTTCAGTGCTCAGAGAGGGACTGGGAGGCTGTGCCTGTTCTCCAACCAGGCTGTACAATTCAGCCTGTGGAGAACATGCAAAGTGTGCATGATGGTTTGGCCCATCCGAGACTCCTGACCAAACCGTCATGCGCACTTAAGGTGCAGCCACCCCTCCTCCCTCGACATCAGGGGAGCATGGCCCCATCCTAACTTAACTACAAGCGCGGTATACAACGTTTACCACGCATTTTTTACCACGCACTACACTTACAACGCAGGCATTACCACGCATACCATTACAACGCATTGCGCTGGGGGGCGCTCTAGGATAGGGAATAAGTATAATTTTATATCCAACACCTTCCCTAGTGTCCACGGGGACTGGAGTTGGAATATAAATTATACTTACCACTATCCAGCACCTCTAAGCGCCATGCGTTGTAACGGTAAGCGTTGTAAATACCGCGTTGTAACGGTATGCGTGGTAATGGTATGCGTGGTAACGTCATACATCCTAGTAAGAAAAGTTAGGATCCCTTTTAAAGTATTGCTCTGAACATGAAATCCAAGCAGCGGCGGATCCTTCGCTAAGGCGGAGGAGTGTCTCCCTATTGCTTTAACTGCAAGCTCAGTACAAAAAATACAATGATAATAATGTTCAGTTAGTATCATTTTATTTTTTTAATTGCGCTTGTGGATGTATGACGTTACCACGCATACCATTACCACGCATACCGTTACAACACGGTATTTACCACGCATACCATTACAACGCATTGCGCTGGGGGCGCTCTAGGATAGGGAATAAGTATAATTTTATATCCAACACCTTCCCTAGTGTCCACGGGGACTGGAGTTGGAATATAAAATTATACTTACCACTATCCAGCACCTCTAAGCGCTATGTGTTGTAACGGTATGCGTTGTAAATACTGCGTTGTAACAGTATGCGTGGTAATGGTATGCGTGGTAACGTCATACATCCACAAGCGCAATTAAAAAAATAAAATGATACTAACTGAACATTATTATCATTGTATTTTTTGTACTGAGCTTGCAGTTAAAGCAATAGGGAGACACTCCTCCGCCTTAGCGAAGGATCCGCCGCTGCCTGGATTTCATGTTCAGAGCAATACTTTAAAAGGGATCCTAACTTTTCTTACTATATTGTTGTAACATTAATTTAATTATAATTTCAGAATCTGAGTGCCAAGGGATCTCCCTAATATATTAATTCATTTTATTTTTCAGTAAGTACATGACACGGCTAGTATGAATAGTGTAATCAACAACTTTGCATTGCATAGAGAGAAGGAATACAATATACATACTAGGGGGGTCATTATGATGGCTCAAGGACCGCCACCGCCAGGCCGGCAGTGGCGGTCCTCCCGCCATCACATAGTGATTTACCGACTTCAGGAAGCTCTTCAAGACCTGGCTCTTCGAGCAGTGACAGACCCCCCCACCCCCCCCAGCGCCTTGAGACCCTTCCAGGTGAGTAGCGTGCTATACAAATGCCCATGATTGATTGATTGATTGATTGACCGACTGCCAAATTAGGATGGCGGTGGGTATCGCGGCGGACGCAAAATCTGTCCGCCGCTTCACCGCCAAAGGCAAATGCACCGATTGCCTGACAGACAGAGCAGGACCACTAATACGGTGGCGGTGCCTAGCAGGCACCATCCACCAAATTAGGATGTGGGTTTAAAAAGGCCTTTCCATGGCGGCGATGACGTCATTGAACGACTGACAGGGATTTGGTTTGGGGGCCCGTTGCGGACCCCCTTGTTTGAGGGGGGGTTGCTGCACTGGAGGGTACCCATGGTACCCCCCTGCATTTCCAGCACCAAGTGGCAGGCACCGCGTGGTGCCTGCCATGTAGTGCATGGATTTGTAGTGCAAGCATTTTACCTTGCGGAAGGTGCTGCAGCCAGCAGCAGCGCCTGCAATGTTAAAAGCCCAGGATGCGCCCACCAGTTGGCGGGCGCATCTTAATCACAGTGGTGGGACTGCCGCATGTCTGGTGGGCGGTCCCAAACACCGCTACGATGGCGGGCGGACCAGGCCCACCCACCATCGCAATCGGTACACAGACAAAATATCGAGTGTTAAATTTCGATATACAATTATATCGAAGTTTAAATATCGATGGGACATAATATAGAAGGTAAGTAATATCGACAGTCTTAATATCGATATTAGTATGATATTAGTAATATCGAAGTTTTAAATATCGATGTCAATAATATCGAAATAAATAATTTCGATGTTACTAATATCAATTTTTAAATAAATTTTGTGTATATTATATTGTATTTATTATGTTTTATTATTTATTTTTAATGTAATTTAATTAAATATTGTCTCTTAGTACTGTAGCGGGTTGTGGGTTTATAGGGGAATAAGGTGGGAAGTAATTTAATTATGTTAAATTAATTATTAATTAGTAGGAATTATTAATTAATTAATTGAGAATTAATTTTTAATTAATTTTAATTAATTGATTAATTGATAAATATGTTCTGTAGCGGGTTATGGGTTTATAGGGGAATAGGGTGGGAAGTAATTTAATAATAATTAATTAATTAATATATGTTTGTAAATATTTTTAATTAATAATTAATTGGTAACTAATTAATATTAATTAGTTAATTAATTAATACAATTGTGTACATATTTTTAATTATTAATTAGTTGGTAATTAATTAATATTAATTAGTTAATTACATTAATTAGAGTAATTTTTTATGTATAATTTTTTGTTATTCTTAATTAATTAATTGGGAAAAAATAATATTAATTATTAAATTAAATTAATTACAGCTAATGTGCTAATATATTTACTTTATTGTTATTGTTAATTAATAATTAATTGGTAATTAAATAATATTAATTAATTTTGGGTATAGGAGTATTTTTAGGGTTCAGGGTCAGTTTTCAGTTCTTGGGTAAAGGGGTATTTTTAGGGATCAGGGTCAGTTTTCAGTTTTTGGGTAAAGGGGTATTTTTAGGGTTCAGGGTCAGTTTTCAGTTCTTGGGTAAAGGGGTATTTTTAGGGTTCAGGGTCAGTTTTCAGTTTTTGGTAAAAGGGGTATTTTTAGGGTTCAGGGTCAGTTTTCAGTTTTTGGGTAAAGGGGTATTTTTAGGGTTCAGGGTCAGTTTTCAGTTCTTGGGTAAAGGGGTATTTTTTGGGTTCAGGGTCAGTTTTCAGTTCTTGGGTAAAGGGGTATTTTTGGGGTTCAGGGTCAGTTTTTAGTTTTTGGGTAAAGGGGTATTTTTAGGGTTCAGGGTCAGTTTTGGGTTTTTGGGGTACAGAAATATTTTTAGGGTTCAGGGTCAGTTTTGGGTTTTTGGGGTACAGTGATATTTTTAGGGTTCAGGGTCAGTTTTGGGTTTTTGGGGTACAGGCGTACAGGGTAAAAATAAAATAAATTTACATTAAATCAATTAAATGAAATTAAAAAAAATAAAATTACATTAGATTATTAAGTGTTTAATTTATTTTAAATGTATATGTATTAGTTTTAATTTTTTAATTATGTTTTAATATTTTTATTTAATATTTGTAAAATTATATGTATTTTAAATTATTTTTACATTATTATTAATACATTTAAAAAAACGATATTTTGAATTTCGATATTTTTGTACTACGATATTAATTTTTCGATATTTTTGTACTTACCTTTATGAAGATATGACTCCGATATTTTTGATTTCGATATTTTTGTGCCGATATTTTTGTATGTAGATATTCTGTCTGTCGATATTAGGTCAGACATTCATCGCAATCAGCCCCTACATTCTATTTTCTAAGTTGTATAAAATTTAGTACCCTGCAGGGCCGAACTGGCCGTAGCGGGCACCAAGCAATCCCCCGGTGCGCTGCACTGGTGGGGGACCAGTTTAGGGCACCTGGGGGCCGTTTTTGTTACAGGTTCTTTTGGCAGGATAGCTGCAAAATCGTCCCTGTAACAAAATCGGCCAAAAACCGGCCCTGGCAAAGAGCTTGGCGGCACCCACAGCCCCCCCCAGAGGGGGAGGGGGCGCCCCAGCACTTTCCAAGGGCCGGTTTTAGTTCCCAGTCTGGCCCTGGTACCCTGATATAAAGCCATCTTAAAAAAATAACTAATTGACTACTCTGTGGGGCCACAGTCCTGTGAGCGTATGGTGGGTTAATGCCTGGATATTTTCAGAAGCGCCAGAAAGGATTATCTCGAGATCTTGTACAGTGCCACAGCAGCTGTGATTGGTTGGTATGGATAGGAGGCTCTCTGTCGCTGGAGTTGGTAGTGGGCACTGTGAGTTGTGTTATCCAGAGAGCACTTGGGTGAAATGAGTAATGAGTGGACCTATCAAGCGGACATTCAGCTTTAGAAGATGTTGCAACACCTGTCCATTATTGTGCCCAGAGAACCCTTGAGAGTTGCTGCCCAGTCCTGCAGGAGTCTTCCGATGACACCAGGATGGCCAGGGTTCATCTTTCATTACTCAGCAAGAGTCAACTCCTACAGGGAACATTCAGCACAGCCCTGGATGCAGTGTCTGCCATGCAGTGCTGATGGGTCACATTGTTGATTTACAGTGTGAGATGTCCATTATGACAGAGGTGACTGAATAATTCTGTATAAAACCTGTAGAAAATCCCCTTTAATCAGTTGCAACTGTTTTTCCCTGGATCCGGTTGCAACTTACACATTAGTTGAGACATGCTGCATAATATAACGTTCTAATCATGAGGTCAGTAAAGTAAGATGTTTGTGAGGGGCTTCGGTAAACAAGCTAATGTGGAGCCTTTCGTGGTTTAAATAAATGATGCTGTTGTGAAAGTGGAAACAGAAAGCAGATCCGGCATCTAGTGCCATTAGCCGTGTTGTTAAATAGGGCAGCTTAGCTTTCAAATCTATAATGAAATGTTTGCAGCATGAGGGTGGGACACTGAAAAATGTGGGACCTGTGGAATAATGGCGCCTCTGCCCACTGCTTTTGACAGGCCTTCATCAGTTACACTTACAGCAAAGGTCTCATTCTGCTACTGATGCGGCAGGAAGAATGAAATGAGAGGCGCTGTGTCAACCTATGAAAGAGTATAAAGAAAACCTCCAAGTTTTCATGGCCCAGGGAAACTTTGTGTGACCAATTATTCCTTCCAAAGCAAGGAGCAGGTTATTCCATAATTTCCCTACCAGGGTCTATACTAAGCTAACTGCGACTTACGGGACATGTGTGCCTGCTTGCCGCACCAGGGTGGGGTGGGGGGGGGGGGGGGTTGCAGATGCTAGTGTGGCCTCTCCTTCGATGCAGATTGTAATGGCACTACAAGTGTGCGGGCAGGACCTCAAAGGGGCTTTCTTCATTTGCACGAGAGCATATTGGCTTTAAACATCTGGTCTGCCTTTCACTAATGTGCTTCCCCTAGACTAAGCACCAGTTCCTAGCTGCGCTTGGGCTAGAGCATGCATTCTTATTGGGTGCACTGATCCGCTCTGCGCCTAATTAAATGTACTATATGCTGGACTGCTGGGCAGTGCATGCTATCTGTAACATGGTCCCTGGATTCTGGATCTGATAAGCAGTCTGTTGGACATCAAATCTATTGCATAACTCATGCTTCATCGAGTCATGAGATTTCTGCATCTTTTCATGGGAAAATATAGTGCCGAGTGCCACTGTCATAGAAGACTTTGTGGGACACGCATGCGACCATAGACCAGATCAAGATATATTACATTGTCACAAGCTAACCATGTGGGGGTCACAGCATTGAGATCTGTAGAGGGAAAGAGATAACAGACTGAAGATGTTGAATGTGCCTGAGGGGAGCAAGGATCTCTTAAAGATGTCTTAAGGAATCTAGGGCCTATGGATTGCACAGTGTCTTTCTTCTGAAGGCTCTAACACACATGGCATGAACAGAATATCAGTTAGGTTGCTCTCCAGAACGAAGTCTTCCCCTAGCACCTTTTCACCCAAGTAAGTATGCATTCTCATGAAAAATTGCACCTAGCACCAAAGGAGACCACAAGATAAGTGACTTCTCAGGCATCACATTCAGAGAAACATTTGAAGGCTAACTCGTACCTTCTACATGTACCTAACACAAAGTAGCCATGTGCTGTCTGCCATATTAGGTGATCAGGGGCCTATGAATAAATCTCTCTGGCAAAACCTTTCTAGTAGAACTTAATGTCTGCACGAGTGGCATCGTGAACCCCTACTTTAGCAGCGTATGTGGGGGAACCTCTAAACCCAATGACTTGGTAATCGGAGTCCCACTAAAAGCTGAAGCTGATTAGTTTTCTATTGGCCTCTTCGTTCTGCAGGCTGCAGACAAAAACTCATATAAAGGCTCATAGGGAATTGCATGCCTGAGGGATAAGTCTCAGAGGCTGATAAGTGAGTGAGGTTCTGTGAGGAAGACAAAAACAATTATGAAAACTTAAAGGACTGAGAGTAGCTCTCAGACCATTTAGGAGTGGGAAGAGGAAGACAAGAAATAAAGAAATATGAGAATGGAGAAAATAATTTTAGATACTGGTAAGAAAGGTAAATGAGTCAACGTAAATAAAGATGAAAAAAGAAGACAATATTAAAAGAATTACAGATAGGTACATCGGAAAGTCAAAGAAAGGTGGGGTAGGGTGAAAAGAACAAGGAATGGAAGGGTGCAAGGCCGACTGGTTTGAATGAGGAGAAAATTGATGCACTGATGGGTAAAAAAATCAGTTGATGAAAAGATGGCAGAAAGGGTGAAAGGATGAATGGCTAGATTCATGGATGGGTGGATGGATGTTAGGGTGAAAGGGTGAATGGATGGGAGAATGAAAGGATGGATGATCGATGTGTAAATGGAATGGCCATTGGATGCCTAGATGGCTGGAAAGATTAAAGGGTAGATGGAACGTGTGAACGAATAGATAGATGGAATGCCAATGGGTGGTTGGTATAATTAAAGGGATGGAAGGACGGGAAGGTGAAAATGTGGGTGGGAGGGAGGATGAATGGATGGATGGATGAAATGGGAAAGTGATAAGAACTATTCTAGGAAAGGTTGGACAAATGTACTTTACTCATTTGGTGTAATTAGAAGTTTGGTCCCAAGCTGGAGTATTTTAATTTTCTGGCTACTCCCTTGTTCTGCCTCATCTGGGCGAAAATTAGAATATAGCTTAAACATATATGTTATCCACAAAACTCAAATTCAGAATGGCCTTTAGATAATTAAAACCAGGGAGATTTCAATTCTTCAAAGAATAGTTTTTTGAAGATCACCACAAATTTCCAAACAGTTGGCAAGGCCATTGTAAATCCTTTCTCAAATAGAAAACACAGGGTGGCTCATATAATTGGAAAATAACTTTGGTGTAACTATAATGTGCAGGTCACATTTTAAATAGGTGATATATCAATCTGGGGAGTTCTGACATTGAGAGTGCTCCAAATTCCCTGGATACACAACTGTACAGATTATTGTGTATCTTATTCCCTATCTAAGCATCCAGTGTTCTGATTTTATTTAGTAATTTGTATAGCGCAAACTGGCTCAAGGGCAATAGAGTGCTTCACATAGGTACCAAAGTACATTCCACATTTTTGTAGGCATGAGAGGTTGTGATTTGCCCAGAAGCACAGTTGTATAGCCGAGGCTGGACTTAAACCAGGTTCCCCAGATGAGCTCAGTTAGGGCACATCTCCTTTACTATATGTACAGTGTGAGAAGTTGGTCTGATATGTAGTGTTTCCAATTCTGGAACCACTGGGTATCAGTCCAAACAAACCCCAAAGATGTCTGGTTGTAAGTCAACCTTGTTAGACAAGCTATCCTAGTGGTAGCATGGACTAAGCAGCCTTAAAGGCTTAACTTAAGAGGTCGTGTTAAGCGAGCTGTTTTACCACATACAATCCTGTAATCAAATGAAAGGACACCACACAAGTATATATTATAAAAATATATGTATTTATTTCTAAATTACTCCCCAGTACTCTTTATGAGGAAAGGGGCACAAGCGTTAAATCAAAAGCACTGTTACACATATAAAGTTGCACAATTATGGATGAGGGCGGGTGGCCACTCAGACCATATATCAAAAAAGTGGTATAAGTAACACTTATCGAACAATGGTTAGGCCTAGGGCCTAGAGATTCGCTGGGAGCAGTCAGGACTAGCAATGCTGAAGTCGGGAGTAGCCCACAGGAGACGGGTGCAGCACGGAAAGTGCGGCGCGCACCAATGCACTGTCAATGGTGCATAAAAGTCAGTTAAAGTGAATTAAAAGATACTTCCGCTGAACCTAGGAACACAAAACTTTAGACACAGACCCTAGAGGTGTGTACCAGTGTGGGAACACCGGCGTTGCAATGTTACCTCACCCACAGGCCGTGGGTGCACAGGGTCGAAGTGGCGTCGAGTTCTGTCACGCAGGTTCTTGGTGCTTGAAGCTGTTGCAGCTGCAGGCGATGTGAAGCAGAAGTGTCCGGTGCGATCCAAGGGTGGATCGAAGTAGAAAAGTACCTGAAAGCAGAGGGGACAGAGTCTGGGTCACTCAGCAGTGACCAGGGTGGAACCAGGACGGAACCAGGCAAAGTCGGGTGCAAACAGGTGATCAGGGGTTGCTTCTCTCTGCAGCCACGTGGACACGAAGAGGTCAAGGACGTCCAGGAGTCGATCACGAGCTGTCCCTCGAAGGCTCTAGCTGATGGCGGTGTCGGCAACTCGATTGAAGCAAACAAGCCTTGGCTAATGCAAGCCACGGGGAAAGTGCAAAAGGCTTATTACTCGGACCAGCAAGGTCAGAGCGGCTACTCCTTTCTACAGGAGTGAGGGCAGGTCTGGAGCAACCAGACCCACAGTATAAATCGTAGGTTTCTTCGCCAAGATGGCCGCTGACCACGTGACAAGCGGACGGGATGGCGAGTCGAGTGGCACAAAACAAAAGGGCCCCACGCAGATCGTGGAGATGCTGGAGGGCTGATCTTTGATGCAAATGCTGCTCGGTTGTGGGGCTTCTCAAACCCCAAAGCACAGAGTCGAGGGTGCCTCGGGTGCTGCGCAGTCAGCGTCTCGGGGGTCTTTCAAGATGGCCGCTCCCACGTCTCTCGGTGCCTCCACGGGTCCCTTCTTTGCAGGGACTGTGGATCGGGCTGGGAGAAGTCTGGGAAGCTGGGTCTTGTCAGGCTCTGCACTCGGACTCCGGCGGGAGGCGGCGGCAAAGCAGACGTCGAGGTGCTGGGTGATGCCTGTGTTCACAGGGTGGCCCCTCCTAGGCCACAAGGGAGATGCTCTTCAGTCTTCTGTCATCAGAATGTCGAACTCCAGTCGTCTTCTTAGTTTAAAGTTGATTTCAGGATGATCTGAGTTGCATTGGCACTGCTCCCCCTCTTATTCCAATCTGAGGGGTGGATCTCCTGCTAGGTCCCTCCCCTATGGGTGGGACCAGGAAGGGGGGTGGTTACACCCCCTTTCCTTTGTCCAGGTCTCACTGGAGCTGGGGCTGGGCTGCCCCAGAACCGGTTTGACAGGATTATGCAAGGGGAAGCCTTGTGCTCCCCAGGCACTGTCTGGTTTCATTCAAACCTCCCTGCTACAATCCACTATCTCCTGTCTGGGGTGGTGTCACACCTCCCTGTGACAGGAAATCCTTTGTCCAGGCCTCCTCTGCTGAGTTTCGGTCAGCAGCAGGAGGTCAGACATGTGTCTGTGGCAGAAGCATCCATTTTGTGGATCTGAGGCTCTTTTAAAAATCAACCGCATTTTAGCAAAAGTAACATGTCGTCCCCTCTAGAGGGGTGGAATGCTACCCCCGTCGCCAGGACTGGCGATGGGGTAGTATTCCAATTCGTATGACACCTTACACGACATGTTTTGATAAAGCCAAACCAAAGTTAACATATAACCGCGAGGATTATAATGCACTTAATAGTATATGGTTTGGCATTATCCCGGATCAGCTTAGGGAGTTGTTCCCGACAGCTGCAGACAGGCTCAGCTCATGCCAGAGCACCATCTCACATAAAACCACGCACTCTGCCTCCAGGATTGATGAGGCCTTCCATAGGAGTGGCTTACAGGCTATATATGTGTCCAGATATAGGTTTAGATATAGGTATACTATATCTAAGCAAGGGGTGATTACACCCACTTGCCCCAGCTGAGTGATCAGCCAGTTGTGTCAATTTAGATAGCCAGCCAGGGGTGGCAAAAGATATGCTGCAGCCCCTGGTAGGCCTTGGATGCACCTATGCCCTGGGCACCTATAGTGCTCTGTACAGGGGCTGATAAGGTGACCCAAGCCAATCTAGTTATGCACCTAGGGTACATGGAATACATTTTACAGAGAGAGCAGATAGCCTGGGGCCCTGATTAGCAGGGAACCAGGCCAACTAAGTCGAAAACCAGCTAAACACAGGGCAAAAAATCTGGGGTAACCATAGTCAGGTAGCCACCTTCCTACATAACCCCCCCCCCCAAACGAAAGGAGATAAGGCTATCCTTGGCCAGGTAAGCCTATATTGCCTGAGTGGCCATATAAGGAAGTACCTGCACTAGCATGGGTACCCCCTGTCTCATGGTCCACTAAGCAGTCCCTCACCCTAGGGGTATTAGAGGGTCTCCACCATAGGGAATCACTACCTTGGGTGTGTTTATGCAAAGTTAAAGGCTGGTTTGGATATGGAGTATTGAAGTGAGGCTCCACTATTTTTGGGCTCAACTTCCTCCAATTATCTTCCACCATGTGTGCCTTTCTTTCTTCAACTGAGTTGCACTGAGCTCTCAGGGTCAACCTCTGGCTACCTAAAGCTGGAGGCTGGGTCCCTCTGTTTGGCTTGCTGGAGGGACAGTTCAGGTTTGGGCCCTTTGGGTCCCAGGTTTGGCTGTGCCCAACAGAATCCATCTGTGGGAGGTCCCTAACTGTTTTTAAGGGGGCTCCCTCAGGAGTTTTTAAAGTTTTCACCTTACTAGGCCTACTAGTTTTGGTGCCCCTAATCTGTTGATGGGGGTGCTTTATTTGACAGGGGGCCCTCTGGGTCTCACTGTCCTTCTTGTCCTCTGCAGCCCTGGGCTGACTGAGGCAAGGTAGAGAGGGGCAGGTTACCTGCTCCAGACTGGATCCCACCTGAGAAGGGTCCACTGCCATCAGAGGCTCTGTCAGGCCAGGCCTAACAACCTCTGGGGCAGTTCCTTCATCAGGGGTAAGATCAGTTCCCTGAGGAGGCTGATCCTGTCCTACTGTCTGGTGAGGGGGAGATTTCTCTTCCTCCTCCATGCTCTCAGTTTGGGTGGAGTGATCCATCATTTCAGGCTTCACAACACACATATCTGTTTGAGTTTGGGCTGTGGCCATCACAGCCCCACCAACCTTTTCAGGAGGAGACTCAGTTTGGGTTTCTGCTGTTATCATAACAGCTTTGCTATTCTGTCTTGGAAGAGCTTCTGGTAAAGATGGGGCAGAGAGTTGCTCAGCCCTACCAACCTTTTCAGGAAGGACATCTTGAATTGGGGCTATAGCCAGTACAGCCCCACTAACCTTTCCATTGGAATTTACCATTCTAGAATGGATTTTCTGTTCAACCTCAGCCCAGGCTGAGATTTCCAAATCATTACCCAGTAGACAGTCTACAGGCAAGTTTGGTGACACTGCCACTCTCTTTGGGCCAATGACACCTCCCCAGCTGAGACTTACTACTG
Organism: Lissotriton vulgaris; assembly: GCF_964263255.1. Taxonomy (NCBI): domain Eukaryota; kingdom Metazoa; phylum Chordata; class Amphibia; order Caudata; family Salamandridae; genus Lissotriton; species Lissotriton vulgaris. The sequence continues at coordinate 491,523,771 of NC_141697.1, read as the reverse complement.
CCATGGGATGATTTGTTTGGATACCATCAATGTTTGTTACCTGGTATGTGGCACCTGGTAAAAGTTGCTTAGAGGGGACTATACAGTCAGCCACCATGGTGATGCTAGCCCCTGTGTCTCTAAAAGCCTCAACTTTCAAACCATTGATGATGGGTTCTTGTCTATATTTGCTCAAGGTATTTGGGCAAACAGAGAAGTTGGCAAACCCCATGCCAGTCTCATAAACAAGATCATTTGGGGATGGGGACCTGGATAGGCCAGGGTCCCCTTGGGCTCCAAAAGTAAACCCACCCAGATTCCTGGGTGTGCTCCCACTTCCTGGGGGATTACTGCTGACAGTAACAGGAGGTGTTGGAGCTGGCTTTGGCGGTATGTTTTCTTTATTGCCATTCTTGGGACAACAGCTGTCTGTTTTGTAATGCCCAACCTGTTTACAGGCATGACAATAAGGCTTTTTGTCAGTTGATGAAGTGTCTTGGGACCCACCCCCCTTCTTGGAGTTTTGGGGCCCTGGGGAAGTGTTTTCTTTACTTGTATCCCCACCCTTATCTTGAGACTTGGTAGACTCCTTCTTCTGGTTATTGTCCTGATTCCTAGGCCTAATCCTGGTTCTGACCCACTTATCTGCCCTCTTTCCCAATTCTTGGGGAGAGGTCAACTCTGAGTCCACCAGGTGCTGGTGTAAGAGCTGGTTCTGACAATTACTTAGGATCTGCTCCCTCATAATCAAATTATACAATCCTGTGAAGTCATGTACTTTGCTGCCATTTAGCCAACCCTCCAGAGCCTTAGTTGCACAATCAACAAAATCAGTCCAGTCCTGAGTCTGTGTCTTCTGGGTATCTCTGAACTTTAACCTGTACTGTTCAGTGGTTAAGCCAAACCCATCTATCAGAACACTCTTCAGGACTTTGTAATTGCTGGCATCCTCATGTCTGACAGTGAGGAGCCTATCCCTCCCTTTCTCTGAAAAGGAGTACCATAAGATTGCTGCCCACTGTTCCTCAGGAACCTGCTGTACCATGCAGGCTCTCTCCAGAGCAGTCATCCATTTGTGGATGTCATCCCCTTCCTGATAGGGGGGCACAATCTTTTTCAGGTTTCTACTATCATAGGACCTGGGTTTCTCTTTAGGAATTTTGCTGCCACCAGTGGCATCTAAGCCACACAATTTTCTTTCTCTTGCTAAAGCAAGTTTAGCTTGAGCCAAGGCTACCTCTTCCCTTTCTATTTGGAGTTGGACAGCCCTCATCCTGGCCCTATGCTCTTTTCTCTGGGAGGAAGTCATCCCTCTTTGAGATTCTCTTGAGGCACTAGAAAGATGAGAGTCCCCTGATGGAGATCTCACCCTCCTGTTGCCTGGGAGAATTTGGTTATGAGATCTGGAGTGGTGCTGGCCCTCTCCATTCTCATGTAGGTCCAAGTTGGCCTGGTTAAGCCTGGCAACCTGTACCTGGTTTCCCCCCTGATCCTGATCTTCAGGCTCTTCTGAATCAGAGTCTTCCTCTTCCTCCTCCTCCACTACTTCATCTGGAAGATTCTCATTCTCAGGGGAATGTATCCCTTCACTTGATTCTAAGGGAGCCTGACTCACCTTATCTAGGTCATCCTTTTCTAGGAGAGCTACTAGGGAAGGAATGGTAGGGCCTCTGCCCTTTTTTAGCCCCCTGGCTGTGCACAAGGCACTCAGGTCTTTGTGGCTAAGGTTGTCATATCTGGATGTTGTCCCTATAGGATCAACTATTACAGGAGCAGAGCCTGAGGCTCTACCTGTATCAGACATGACTGCTAGTGAGGTGTAAGTGATGTACTTACCTACACTAAGTGGTTTCCTACTGTACCTTGCTAGTGAGTTGTAGTCAGGGTGTGCTAATCCCTTTAATCTACAACTACTAAGTTCAGTAGAACTTAATATGCTAAGCTTTTGATTTATATGTACCTAGAGGTACTTGATGTGATCTTTCAATTTGATAAAGATTGCAATGGTAAAACAAACAGCAAGCTCAAATCCGCACCGCTGCACACCAATGTGAGAAGTTGGTCTGATATGTAGTGTTTCCAATTCTGGAACCACTGGGTATCAGTCCAAACAAACCCCAAAGATGTCTGGTTGTAAGTCAACCTTGTTAGACAAGCTATCCTAGTGGTAGCATGGACTAAGCAGCCTTAAAGGCTTAACTTAAGAGGTCGTGTTAAGCGAGCTGTTTTACCACATACAATCCTGTAATCAAATGAAAGGACACCACACAAGTATATATTATAAAAATATATGTATTTATTTCTAAATTACTCCCCAGTACTCTTTATGAGGAAAGGGGCACAAGCGTTAAATCAAAAGCACTGTTACACATATAAAGTTGCACAATTATGGATGAGGGCGGGTGGCCACTCAGACCATATATCAAAAAAGTGGTATAAGTAACACTTATCGAACAATGGTTAGGCCTAGGGCCTAGAGATTCGCTGGGAGCAGTCAGGACTAGCAATGCTGAAGTCGGGAGTAGCCCACAGGAGACGGGTGCAGCACGGAAAGTGCGGCGCGCACCAATGCACTGTCAATGGTGCATAAAAGTCAGTTAAAGTGAATTAAAAGATACTTCCGCTGAACCTAGGAACACAAAACTTTAGACACAGACCCTAGAGGTGTGTACCAGTGTGGGAACACCGGCGTTGCAATGTTACCTCACCCACAGGCCGTGGGTGCACAGGGTCGAAGTGGCGTCGAGTTCTGTCACGCAGGTTCTTGGTGCTTGAAGCTGTTGCAGCTGCAGGCGATGTGAAGCAGAAGTGTCCGGTGCGATCCAAGGGTGGATCGAAGTAGAAAAGTACCTGAAAGCAGAGGGGACAGAGTCTGGGTCACTCAGCAGTGACCAGGGTGGAACCAGGACGGAACCAGGCAAAGTCGGGTGCAAACAGGTGATCAGGGGTTGCTTCTCTCTGCAGCCACGTGGACACGAAGAGGTCAAGGACGTCCAGGAGTCGATCACGAGCTGTCCCTCGAAGGCTCTAGCTGATGGCGGTGTCGGCAACTCGATTGAAGCAAACAAGCCTTGGCTAATGCAAGCCACGGGGAAAGTGCAAAAGGCTTATTACTCGGACCAGCAAGGTCAGAGCGGCTACTCCTTTCTACAGGAGTGAGGGCAGGTCTGGAGCAACCAGACCCACAGTATAAATCGTAGGTTTCTTCGCCAAGATGGCCGCTGACCACGTGACAAGCGGACGGGATGGCGAGTCGAGTGGCACAAAACAAAAGGGCCCCACGCAGATCGTGGAGATGCTGGAGGGCTGATCTTTGATGCAAATGCTGCTCGGTTGTGGGGCTTCTCAAACCCCAAAGCACAGAGTCGAGGGGGCCTCGGGTGCTGCGCAGTCAGCGTCTCGGGGGTCTTTCAAGATGGCCGCTCCCACGTCTCTCGGTGCCTCCACGGGTCCCTTCTTTGCAGGGACTGTGGATCGGGCTGGGAGAAGTCTGGGAAGCTGGGTCTTGTCAGGCTCTGCACTTGGACTCCGGCGGGAGGCGGCGGCAAAGCAGACGTCGAGGTGCTGGGTGATGCCTGTGTTCACAGGGTGGCCCCTCCTAGGCCACAAGGGAGATGCTCTTCAGTCTTCTGTCATCAGAATGTCGAAGTCCAGTCGTCTTCTTAGTTTAAAGTTGATTTCAGGATGATCTGAGTTGCATTGGCACTGCTCCCCCTCTTATTCCAATCTGAGGGGTGGATCTCCTGCTAGGTCCCTCCCCTATGGGTGGGACCAGGAAGGGGGGTGGTTACACCCCCTTTCCTTTGTCCAGGTCTCACTGGAGCTGGGGCTGGGCTGCCCCAGAACCGGTTTGACAGGATTATGCAAGGGGAAGCCTTGTGCTCCCCAGGCACTGTCTGGTTTCATTCAAACCTCCCTGCTACAATCCACTATCTCCTGTCTGGGGTGGTGTCACACCTCCCTGTGACAGGAAATCCTTTGTCCAGGCCTCCTCTGCTGAGTTTCGGTCAGCAGCAGGAGGTCAGACATGTGTCTGTGGCAGAAGCATCCATTTTGTGGATCTGAGGCTCTTTTAAAAATCAACCGCATTTTAGCAAAAGTAACATGTCGTCCCCTCTAGAGGGGTGGAATGCTACCCCCGTCGCCAGGACTGGCGAGGGGGTAGTATTCCAATTCGTATGACACCTTACACGACATGTTTTGATAAAGCCAAACCAAAGTTAACATATAACCGCGAGGATTATAATGAACTTAATAGTATATGGTTTGGCATTATCCCGGATCAGCTTAGGGAGTTGTTCCCGACAGCTGCAGACAGGCTCAGCTCATGCCAGAGCACCATCTCACATAAAACCACGCACTCTGCCTCCAGGATTGATGAGGCCTTCCATAGGAGTGGCTTACAGGCTATATATGTGTCCAGATATAGGTTTAGATATAGGTATACTATATCTAAGCAAGGGGTGATTACACCCACTTGCCCCAGCTGAGTGATCAGCCAGTTGTGTCAATTTAGATAGCCAGCCAGGGGTGGCAAAAGATATGCTGCAGCCCCTGGTAGGCCTTGGATGCACCTATGCCCTGGGCACCTATAGTGCTCTGTACAGGGGCTGATAAGGTGACCCAAGCCAATCTAGTTATGCACCTAGGGTACATGGAATCCATTTTACAGAGAGAGCAGATAGCCTGGGGCCCTGATTAGCAGGGAACCAGGCCAACTAAGTCGAAAACCAGCTAAACACAGGGCAAAAAATCTGGGGTAACCATAGTCAGGTAGCCACCTTCCTACATACAGGAAGCTATATAATAAATAATTTACAGGAAAATGGAATTACAAAGCTCAAAAAGTATCGAAAGTCTGCTTTTAATAGTACAGTTTAATGGTGGCTAATCCATTCATCCTGATGGCATTGATTAATCTGTCACGCTACCAGTCCCCTTTGTTTGGATAGTAATAAACACTCAACAGTGCTCTAATCATAGTGACTGTGGGCATCATTGTTCCAGGTTTGAGGATCTCTGGGGAGGGTAGGGAGAGCTGATGACCCATTGAGGTCCTAACATTTCCCATAGGATCTGTTATTTTCTCTCAGGTGAGGGAGAACGCTTTGCCGCCCCATGCCAGGGAATTATGCTACACTGGGCTTCTAGCAGCTTGGCATTTACTTGTGTACAAGGGCACAGTGTACGGTGCCTCTGTTCCATGCAGCATCTAGTCAATTAATGTGCAGCACTATAGGTGACGGAGATTGTGTTCCACTAATCTTAAATAACAGGAGAATGCATTTTACATCTGTGCTAAACAGGTGTATGGCCCAATTCACATGAATGATCATCGTTTCAATGCTGCAGTAAGTGTTGGAAAGTGTACTGAAGTTACACATTTTCACTATGTGTATATGGGGTAAAATATTTTCATGAAAACATTTTTTCCATGAAAAGAAAAAAGCAGCAAAAAGATGATTGTACAATGTGGCTTTTTTCTTTATCGTATGTACGTGGATTCTCTGCAATGCAAGGGTCATTCACACACCAACACACACGCACACACACGTACACCAAGCTCTGGAATTCACCACCAACCAACATTAGAAGCATATAGGCGCATAAAACCTTCAGAAGACAGTTAAAACATGGCTATTTCCTAGGTAACCGAAGAGCCCAGGAAATAGTTGCAACCTCAAGTCCAATCCCCCAGCTTACAACCCATGAATTGTAAACATCTCAACCAGTAAACTGCATTCGATATGAAGGTACGCTAAGAAGGGTTGACCTATGATTCACCGTGGCATTATATAGTTATGTACTTGCATATATAACAGTTACCGACCACAATAATAGTAAGACCACCGTACACAGCTGTCAGCAGAAAATTGTTGCTTATACCTTTTAAATCTACTTAAGACATATCTGTCATGAGGGTTGTCCATCACCAGCATGGAACAGACAAAAAACCAAACATCACCAAAGGAACAGGCATGGAATAACTGAAGAGACCTGTCGCACCTTACTAGACAATTCAGAGGACTCTGATATAGTGCCCCACTGCAGGTTGCAAACATCAATAAAATCTGACTGCTTCTTTACATTTCACAATGACACTCAGATATGGGATGGCAATAAAAATACCCATCCCAACAGATCTCTCCACTTCTCTCTCCCTCCAACCATGTCACCTTGGTACTACTATACACAACATCTCAGATTGGACAACTCAGTGCAGTAACCAACTAAGAACACTATATCATAAGAAATACCAAAGAGGGACCTGCAGAGCTGTTCAAAGCTATCAGCATACTCAAAACCATAAAACTGCACATCTGTATCTCACACTTCATCATCCACCACACTGCTACGCACTGCGTCTCATAAAATAATAAACCTACCTCTGTGGTCATCAAGCAGGAAATGGAAACACTTCCACATAGCTTCAAAACAAAGACATCTTTCCAACCAAACACAGCACACTGTGTAGCGTGCTACCCATGTATCAATGTAAGGAGTGCTTCAACGCCCCAAATAGGCATAGTAAATTCTCTATACAATTCAATACAATACAATATCATAAAATAGATACGTATGTGCATAAGGGACGGAAAAAACAGGCGCCTCACACAAATGATTTGATTTAAAACAATGTTTTATTAGTTGTGTGCGATAAATGTCAGAAGATACTTCTTGACAGTAAGAGACAAAAACAAAACTTTATAGAGTGCTAATTAAAATTGACTTTGGTCTAGTAAGTCAGCACTTGAATCATATAATGCTGCTATCTCTATTTATGGAAAGTTTTTATCATCTCTACTTTTATGGCCGTAATTGCCTGAATAACATTTTGTGACTGACTGCCTGATTGACGAGTAAGTCAGCAGAAAAAGACAGTTTTCAGGGCCTTCCTAAATACAAGGATGATGTTCAATCTTCCTTTTCTGCTATGGATGTTATTTCATAGTCTGGGTCCCAGTAGTAGATATTACCCACCTCCCCACCACTTACGCATATTCCCTGGAGTCTTTAGCAAAAGCTGACTTTCTGAATAAAGAAAAACAACTAAGAAGAAGGGAGGTAAGATGTTGCTCACAGTTGTACAAAACTTTTAAAATAGAGCCTCTGGATAATCAATTATAAATTATTTGGGGCCTGCGACCCATAATCACATCCTTGCAGTTGAAAGATCATCCACAATGAACGCCAGGGGGCGTACTACACTACCGGCGCATTTTCCTTGTCTGCGACGGGCGCACCTATTAAAGGTGCACCCAGCGCAAGCTTTGAAAGTGCGCCATATTACCATGAAAGCGCTGTCCACAGGGCAGCCGCAAACTCATGCTTCCCTGGGGGCAGTGCCTTCCTTGTGAAAAACAGATCGGCTACTTTAAAGCTGCTCTGTTTATTCACTGTGCAGGCGGCAACCCACCTGCACTTTGAAGGGGGATTAGAGATCCCCTTGCAGGTGGGTGCAGTCAGTGACTGCACCCTTTTGCAAGGAGATGTCTGGGGGTCCATATGACCCCCTTTCCCCCCTCCAGAGGGCTGCTCTCAGAGGGCACACTAACAGTGCGCCACCTATTGGGTTGGCGCACTGTCATTGCACCTACTGAGAGCTTCTTTGCCTCAGCTCGACCGCCTGTAATATGGCGTGGGCGCAGAAGTGAAGGTATTCCCTCATTTGCAGGGTCACGCCCCCATGCAAATGAGGGAATTCCCCCTGAAGATAGCACTGGCACTTAATAATACCAGAGTATCCCGGGGGCACGCAAAGTGGGCGCAAACCCCGTTGCGCCCCGGAGCACTTTCATAATAGGGCCCCAGGTTTTGCATGTGCTGCAAATTAGCCAGTAGCTAAGCAGGAAGTCAGAGTATAGTTATGTTGCTACCACAGTGGCATGGAACTCTATGTGGAAGTATGGTAATGCCCTTTTTTGGAAGCACAGAACGTAGAAATGTAACATTAATATGATCCCCTAGGCAGAGGTCGGATCTGGTGTTACTATCAATAATCTTACTTTGGGTGAGGATGATGAGGCCTTATTCAAACGAACTGGTCAATGGAACATATCCTAGCAATGCTTATTCCTTCCAATTACCAAAAGCTTTGTCATATTGGCATAAAACTTTAAGAAACTGTTCTCTGTCCACAGCTGGATAGCCTCCTGACAGCAGATTCGAGAGAGAATTGGTAGCTGGATTATCCAATTGGATGATCAACCAAGTCTCATAAGCATTGAATGATTATTTACGCCCAAAAGATCGAATTTAGGTTAGAGAGTGGTTGAACATAGATTTTAAAAAACATAGGTGACACCCTGCAAGACCTGATGATCTTCCATCAGTAGGAGTATAGATGGAGAGATAGGGACATCTTTCTAGAAAGGAATGAAACCCTTACAGGACTGAGCCCTCAACTCCCATTGCTCTGAGTCTGTTGCTGTGGATGGAGTGCTTTCCATCAAATCTATATACAGCTGCAGAAAGGCTCTCTCGGTGCGTCGCTTTAATTCAAAATTAATCTCAGCTCTTCCATGGACATCACAAATGCTCTTTCGGTCCCTGTAAGAGACAAAAACCTATTTGCCACAAGTCGAATGCATCAGACTCCCCCAAGAATCCTCACTGTTACTTCACCACAGTTTTTTCCTATGCTTCTTAGAGCTGGGAAAGGCTGTAACTGCGTGAGAGGATTGTATCTGAGTAGCATATGTTTAAGTCCCTATGTAATGAAAGGGGGGGTGGGGGTGGAGGGAACTAACACGCCTTGTATTTCTTTTAAAAGGTACACAGTTCCCAAAGATCATATTTAGGTCCAGATTCTTAAAAAAAACTTGTATATTTACACCTGTAAATGTACACCCTCGTTTGAATGCAGATTTTCATACTTTTCAAATTCAGAAACTTTTTCAGGAGTATTGCTGGGAAGGGTTTAGTGAATTCCCACTTATGCGTCTGTGAAGTCAGTCTGTCAAAAATACCTTCTTCGTTTATAATCACATAACCATGAAAGCTGCAAGCAATAGAACACATACATACATCTTAAAACATTATGTGATTACATTTCCGCAAAGCAGATTTTAAAAACATCAAAACAGCAAGATTTGTGGACAACAATTGAAGGAAACAGTGCAATTCTGCAGCAATGGAAATTATTTCTTTTCAATACTGATTTTTTTTTCTTTTGTGTGAAACTCTGCTAAAATTTCCCAAAACAATCAAATTAATTTAAGTCTGATCAAAGAACATATCACATGGGCAGGAACAGACAGCGTCTGCGCTAAACTAGCAAAATGGGAAGGACGGTAAATAGGTCCCGCTTCGCCTGTGTGTTAAGGCGCTTTCCTGAGGATTTTAACATCGGACACCGTGGGCAGGAGGAGGAAGCACAGGGCTGCGAGTGCCAGGCGAGGGACAGGGACTCCATTGCCCAGGAGTCCCTGCACTGTAATCACCTCCACCTGGTCGCTCTCCCTGTTTGCCCCGCCCTTGAACACCTCCCCTACATATAAGGAGTAGTCCTTGCCGCTGCCCGAACAAGGGCGGGACCGTTTGTGGCCGTCAGGGGCCGAAGGAGGCCGGGCTGGGCCACCCCATTGATGAGTAGGACCAATAATTTTCTTGCTACTTTGGTGGACTATACTGACTCATTTAAATTTGTGTCCTATTGTGATCAAGTATTTGTAATTTTGCTGTGGGGGGCCCTTAAATAATGTCTCTTACGCTAAATAGCACCAGCTTGGCACCCTCTCAGGCTGAGGGTGGACCAACCATCCTTGGCCCATTAGACACATTTTTTAATCGTGTTGTCCAAGATATTGATAAGGAGATCTCCTTAGCAGAAAAACGAGCCGAGCGTAGGCTGTCTATTGAGCTCCTTAAAAGTTCTACAGACAAACGCTTGCCGCAAGCCTTCCCGGCATTGGTTACCCCTTTGTCCTCCATAATCCTGCCTGCTGTGTTTGAAATACCCAATGTTTCTCCCTTAATTATGGAGATCGGATATTACCACCCTGTCCACAATTTCATCTGTAAATCCCATAGACTCCCCATCCTGTATAGTTGAAGCTAGTGTGTCTGATTCAAAACCATGCGCAAAAAGAAAAAGGAGTACTGCTCCGAGGAAATGTTACTCCTCAAAACCCCCTAACAAGGTTAGGAAAGTTGCAAAAAAACCTTTACCTACCCAAAAGGAGAATAGTGGGGCTAGCGAAAGTGGTGACCTATCAAATGAGGGGGGAAATGTAGACTTGGCGAGCTCAAACCCTTCTTCTAATGACTCCCAGGGGAAGGGGTTGGCTGTGAATGCCCTCTTGACAGATCTGCTGATACCCGAGTTGGAAAAGCTATTAAGGTCGCTTTTGACACCCATAGAGGTTCAAGTTAATAAGCTAGTTAACCGTTTGGATCATTTCGAGCAGGCCACCTTAGACAATTTTTTCCACATAAAGTCATTAATCAAATTACAACCTAGATTAATTGAGACTAGCAAGGTTCAGGAAACCACGGGAAAGACAAAAAATCTGCCTATTCCAGAATTAAAACCCCGTCAGGCAGAACTACAAACGTGTCCCAGAAAAAGGGACCAAGTCAATCGCCTAATCCTGTAGTGCTAGTCTGTACGGGTACTAGTACAGGCGAAAAAGTAACTAAGGTCCCAGACCCGGTGCCAAAGGGCAATAATAAAGAGTGTCCGCAAAGTAGTACCACTGTTCCAAATAACCCCCAGCCCCCACCAAGCACTCTTAAACCCCACCCTAATGTTGGAGCGGGGGGTATTAACGGTTCCAGGCTAAGCAATGCTGTACCCACTAACTCGCAGCAAACATCAAATATCCCTATACCCTGTCCCAATGTCCCAGCTACCAGACAACCACCAACTTATCCAGTGAAGCCACCCCAAAGGATACCTCCTGTGAATCTTTTTCCGGACTCCCATCCCTTCGTCGCGGTCCTCACCAATGTGCCACCTCTTTTGGTTGGACAAAGAGAAACCTTCCAGATGCTCAAAAATAAAGTAATGCACTGGTTAAGGGTAAATAGACCATTACCGGGGGAAGTGGATGGGTTGATAATAGGGGTAAGGAGGATTGACTGGATTGGCTACACTTCCAAAAACTTGGGGGGGGGGGGGACTGTATTGTTATTAATTTTCAAGACCCCAGGGTGGCTGGTTGGATAACGAGGCAGGGTTGGGGTACAAGTAGTGGTGGAATTGGCATTGTGGACCTCACCTTTTTTTACCCAAGGCAAATATGTGCCAAAGTAGGAGGGCCTTGGAACTTAAACAGCATTAACAACCCCCCGATGGTAAGGGTTGCTCCACCATCCATTACCCCATTGCAATGGCAAACCGACAGTAATGGTTTAAACTACAACTATCTGGAAGGCATGCAATGTTTGAATTGGGGTTGTTGACCAAAGTTTGACTATCAGAACAACAGGGGAGGTACATCTTGTTGGAAGTCATGTTGGAACCCTGATGTCCCTGCATTGAATACTGATGTTGTGTAAAATGAAACAAATGATGGTGAAAGGATTGTATTTGAAGAGGAAGCTGCTGGGGGGGTTAATGCAAAATTCGGGGAGTGGGGAACCATTTGTTTTAAGCACTACTGTCTCTCAAGGAGTTGAACAAAACACCACGGGTAACAACCAAAATTGGGGAGAGCAGGGTGGAAGTCCAATGAACTCCCCTAGATTGCCCATTACAAGAACAGTATGCAGGGATGGATCTGCTCCAGGGAGTTTTATATCTTGGAACATTGCAGGACTGGGGAGTAAGCTGATGTCACAATCATGGATTGATTTTATTAATGGTTTTGAACTATGTTTTCTACAGGAGACATGGGCTTGTGATCCTATCTATCTCCCAGGTTATTTAAATTTCTCGATCCCAGCAAGCAGAGGTGTCAGGGGTTGACCTATGGGAGGCCTCACAGTTTGGATTAGGCAGAACTTTGATACCACTGTGAAAATGTGGGATTTGGGTTGTAGAGACATTTTAATGTTGCAAATTTCCTCAGCAAAGTGGGGTGTGATAGATTCGTATAATGTCTATGCTAGAGGCTCCAATACTGGGAGTTCCCCCACTTCAGAGGCCTTATCTAATTTTCTGCAAACCAAGTCCCTTGGAAATCGAATAATAATGGCTGGGGATCTAAATAGGACCTTCGAACCCTTAGACAGTACTGAAGATCCATTGGGGCAGGAGGAGGACAATCTATGGGGAGTCCCTTATCTGAATCTAGCTCCTGTTAAACGCTGGACGAAGGATATACTTCTCCTAAATACTATGTGCTTGGAACATGGGATGAGAGCCCTCAATGGAAGAACAAAGGGAGACAAGGAGGGTGTGTGTACATATGATAATGGTCACAATAGAAGTAGGATAGACTACGTTATATGTAGTCTTAATCTCTGGCCGGGGGTCAGTGACATGGAAATCAAGGGCAGGATAGAAAGTGATCACAACCCCCTTTGTGTGACCCATACCTGGTGGAAGTTAACACAGCCCAACTTCCAAGCAAGTGATGGGTTGCTCCCAGACATGGCAAACAATATGCGCAGACTTAAATGGCCATGTGTGTTGGCGAATGCAGCATCTATGGACTTTATCGCTTCCGAGGTGGATAATGCAATTGTCTCCATGGAACTAGCAAGCTCTACAGTCCCAGGATCTAGGACAATTACTGATATTCATAACAATCTCTTCTCCCTTTTAAAACCCCATTTTGTGAGAGCATGTAAGGGAAATCGTACAGTACCCTCCAAACCAGCTAGGTGGTTCAATCGCGAGTGTAGGGCAGCCAGATTGACCCTGGGTAATGCTATTAGAAATGGGGACAGGGCAGCAATTATAGCAGCAAGGAAGCAATACAATACAAGCATCTCCCTGGCAAAGAAAACGTGGGATGAGAAGTATTGGGATGAACTAAAAGAGGCCTCTATAGCCAAGGATTCCAGGCTTTTCTGGAAGATAGTGAAGTGGGGCAGAGGTGGTACCCCAAACAAACCAGATAATAACGTTGCAGAGTCCGCTTGGGTGAACTATTTCAGGCCCCAATATGCAGAGACAAAGGAGACGGTGGGAGGGGATGCAATTTTAGCTGTATTTCCCAAAGACAATTTGTTTTCCGCCAAAGAAGTTGAACTTGCAATAAGCTGCACACAAGGGGGTAGGGCCCCCGGTTTAGATGGGATACCCTTGGATGTTTTTAAAAACGACAAAAACAGGTGGGTTAGGTATGTGTTTCTATTGGGGAATGCCATTGCAAAAGGTGCGTTAGTCCCAGACGAATGGAAGGGTGCTATTATTATACCGATCCATAAAAAAGGAGATCGATCCCTTCCGGCTAATTATAGGCCAATAAGTTTGATTGCCACTATCCAAAAAGTAATTGGGAAGATGGTGGTAAACAAACTTATGGAATGGGTGGACGAAAATGACTCCCTTTCCCCCTTCCAGGCAGGCTTCCGGAGGGCCACTAGCACCATTGACCAGGTGTTTCGTTTTACTATGTTGCGGTGGGGGACGGTACTTCTTGGCAAGGGCAGCCTGTATGTCACTTTTGTCGACTTGCGGGCTGCCTTTGATTTAGTCCAAGAAGTAAGCTCTGGACAGTTTTAAATAGGATAGGCATTCCAGCAGAATTGCTCACTCTAATTATGAGGTTGCACAAGAGCAATTTTGCTAAAGTCCAGTGGGGGTTGAATGGCCAAACCTCCATCGACTTTCCAGTGGAACGAGGGGTTCGCCAAGGTTGTGCTATGGCACCCTTGCTTTTTACATTATATATTAATGGGATAGTTGGCAGGATGCTGGACGCTAGTGTGGATGCACCTCCGTTAGCGGGCATCAGGGTTCCAATCCTGATGTTCGCCGACGATACGTTAATAATGTCTAAGACCCCGGCTGGGCTACAGCGTGCCTTGAATATCTTTGATGAGTTCTGTCTGGAGCATGGCCTTGAAGTAAACATAGGTAAGACCAAGTTGATGGCTTTTTCCCGAGGATGTAAACCTCGCCCTAGGATACACATGAACAACATCGGGCTTGAGGTAGTAAGGGAGTTTACCTACCTGGGGGTACAAATAGCAGATAACCACGGCTGGTCCCACCACATAGAAAAAGCGGTTTTGAAACATCAGCAAATTTCGGGGGCTCTACGGGTGGAGCAAAAAAGATTTTTAAAAAAGGCCATAAAACCTGTCCTTGCTGTATGTGATGCAAGGGCAATAGGGTCGGCCCTATATGGGGCTGAGCTGTGGGGTTTTGAAAAGTTTATTTCCCTACAGATAGCAGAGAACAGGTTCCTTAGGGGAATTACGGGACTTCCCCAGAGCACCCCACTAATCCCTCTTAGTCTTGACCTGGGGAGAAGATCTGTCAGCGATCGAGCTAGATTGCGTCCCATTTTATATTGGATACGACTTTGGTCCACTCCCGAGATTAAGCACTATGCAGATGGGTTTCTGGCAATAATTAAAATGGACACCTTCCATAAAATACCATGGTTGAAAAACTTAAGGGTAATGTTAGGTGAACTGGGTCTTTCCAACCTCTATGATAATCCAGCGGGGGAAGTTTTCCCAAGCAAAAACACACTTAAAACTCTATATTGGGAGTGGATAGATGGTAGGCTTTGGAGGGGGGTAAAATCTGATTTGATGGGTGGTCGTTTCTTGGAAAGCAAAATGTGTCCCGTATTAGAACAGTATTGGGACAGTATAACTGTCCCTATGGACAGGAAGTTGTTTTTCCAGCTAAGATCTGGCTCCCTCCCCGTGAGACATTTAACAGGCAGGTGGAAGAGTCTGAATACCCTGTGCTGCCCAGCATGTCGCGCAATTAATGAAAGTGTGGGTCACTTCCTATTTGCTTGTAACGCCTATGCCACCCCAAGAAGGGTATGGTTAGCCCCAGTTTGTAAGAACCTTGGGACATCCAGTGCAGTTGAGGCCCAGAGAATTATCTGTACCACCACGGAGGAGCCTATTGTTATGGGAATAGCTAAGCATCTGGGGTGGGCCTGGTCCATTAGGTGGAGAGCTCTTTCCTCAAATGTGTTTTGATTATTGTTTTAAATCTGTGCTAATTTTTATATTGATCAAACTTGCACAACTGTTTTATAAATATGTATTTGACTAAATGTTTTATTAAGTTTTAAAATGTATGCTGTGCTTTTATGAGTATGCAACTCGAATAAAGCTTTCCTACTACTACTACATTAAACTTTCTATAGGGTTACAAGCATATAGTCCTAAGTCTAAATTGCATCGGAAGTTCTCTTTCACAAACTCCAAAGTCCATGTCAAGGTAAGGGTCGATAAACATAGTGGTCTGGGTCTTAATTATGAATTTTTCAAGTTCTGTTTTCTCTCACAAAACACACCTTCTGTGCATGATATTTTTGAGATCCAAGGTTTAATCGCCTTGCTTATGTAAGAGGGGTTACAAATATTTGTTGAGATCGCTCAGTGCAGTTTTAACATAAGACAACCAAGATTTGTTCAAACCATTATCAGAGTTCAAACAGCCAGTCTGACATCTGTGTTCAGTGATTGCAAACAAAACAGGTGATGGACCGAATGTGGATCAATGTCACACATTCATCCCAGTCAAAAGATCTGGGCCCAAATCCATCGTTTTTTTGCACTCCACACCACCCTGGGTTAGACAATGGCGATATGCAAATCAGCTCTGACCCTGTGCCCCATGGGAACAGTCCAGTCCGAACTACAAAAGCCATGTCCTTCCCAGAACGGAATCAAGCATCCGAGGACCGGACCGGTTTCGAGGTAACACCTCTCATCAGCCCGGCTAGCTTGACTCCAGTGCTGTGGAGTGCCTGGGACCCACGTCTGAGCATCCCCAGCGCACTTATGGCGGTATTGCAAACAAAACAGGTGATGGACCGAATGTGGATCAATGTCACACATTCATCCCAGTCAAAAGATCTGGGCCCAAATCCATCGTTTTTTTGCACTCCACACCACCCTGGGTTAGACAATGGCGATATGCAAATCAGCTCTGACCCTGTGCCCCATGGGAACAGTCCAGTCCAAACTACAAAAGCCATGTCCTTCCCAGAACGGAATCAAGCATCCGAGGACCGGACCGGTTTCGAGGTAACACCTCATCAGCCCGGCTAGCTTGACTCCAGTGCTGTGGAGTGCCTGGGACCCACGTCTGAGCATCCCCAGCGCACTTATGGCGGTATTGCAAACAAAACAGGTGATGGACCGAATGTGGATCAATGTCACACATTCATCCCAGTCAAAAGATCTGGGCCCAAATCCATCGTTTTTTTGCACTCCACACCACCCTGGGTTAGACAATGGCGATATGCAAATCAGCTCTGACCCTGTGCCCCATGGGAACAGTCCAGTCCGAACTACAAAAGCCATGTCCTTCCCAGAACGGAATCAAGCATCCGAGGACCGGACCGGTTTCTCCAGTGGTGTGGAGTGCCTGGGACCCACGTCTGGGCATCCCCAGCGCACTTAGGGCGGAATATGCAAACACAACAGGTGATGGACCGAATGTGGATCAATGTCACACACTCACCCCAGTCCAAAGATCTGGGCCCAAATCCATCGTTTTTTTGCACTCCACACCACCCTGGGTTAGACAATGGCAATATGCAAATCAGCTCTGACCCTGTGCCCCATGGGAACAGTCCAGTCCGAACTACAAAAGCCATGTCCTTCCCAGAACGGAATCAAGCATCCGAGGACCGGACCGGTTTCGAGGTAACACCTCTCATCAGCCCGGCTAGCTTGACTCCAGTGGTGTGGAGTGCCTGGGACCCACGTCTGGGCATCCCCAGCGCACTTAGGGCGGAATATGCAAACACAACAGGTGATGGACCGAATGTGGATCAATGTCACACACTCACCCCAGTCCAAAGATCTGGGCCCAAATCCATCGTTTTTTTGCACTCCACACCACCCTGGGTTAGACAATGGCAATATGCAAATCAGCTCTGACCCTGTGCCCCATGGGAACAGTCCAGTCCGAACTACAAAAGCCATGTCCTTCCCAGAACGGAATCAAGCATCCGAGGACCGGACCGGTTTCGAGGTAACACCTCTCATCAGCCCGGCTAGCTTGACTCCAGTGGTGTGGAGTGCCTGGGACCCACGTCTGGGCATCCCCAGCGCACTTAGGGCGGAATATGCAAACACAACAGGTGATGGACCGAATGTGGATCAATGTCACACACTCACCCCAGTCCAAAGATCTGGGCCCAAATCCATCGTTTTTTTGCACTCCACACCACCCTGGGTTAGACAATGGCAATATGCAAATCAGCTCTGACCCTGTGCCCCATGGGAACAGTCCAGTCCGAACTACAAAAGCCATGTCCTTCCCAGAACGGAATCAAGCATCCGAGGACCGGACCGGTTTCGAGGTAACACCTCTCATCAGCCCGGCTAGCTTGACTCCAGTGGTGTGGAGTGCCTGGGACCCACGTCTGGGCATCCCCAGCGCACTTAGGGCGGAATATGCAAACACAACAGGTGATGGACCGAATGTGGATCAATGTCACACACTCACCCCAGTCCAAAGATCTGGGCCCAAATCCATCGTTTTTTTGCACTCCACACCACCCTGGGTTAGACAATGGCAATATGCAAATCAGCTCTGACCCTGTGCCTCATGGGAACAGTCCAGTCCGAACTACAAAAGCCATGTCCTTCCCAGAACGGAATCAAGCATCCGAGGACCGGACCGGTTTCGAGGTAACACCTCTCATCAGCCCGGCTAGCTTGACTCCAGTGGTGTGGAGTGCCTGGGACCCACGTCTGGGCATCCCCAGCGCACTTAGGGCGGAATATGCAAACACAACAGGTGATGGACCGAATGTGGATCAATGTCACACACTCACCCCAGTCCAAAGATCTGGGCCCAAATCCATTGTTTTTTTGCACTCCACACCACCCTGGGTTAGACAATGGCAATATGCAAATCAGCTCTGACCCTGTGCCCCATGGGAACAGTCCAGTCCGAACTACAAAAGCCATGTCCTTCCCAGAACGGAATCAAGCATCCGAGGACCGGACCGGTTTCGAGGTAACACCTCTCATCAGACCGGCTAGCTTGACTCCAGTGGTGTGGAGTGCCTGGGACCCACGTCTGGGCATCCCCAGCGCACTTAGGGCGGAATATGCAAACACAACAGGTGATGGACCAAATGTGGATCAATGTCACACACTCACCCCAGTCCAAAGATCTGGGCCCAAATCCATCGTTTTTTTGCACTCCACACCACCCTGGGTTAGACAATGGCAATATGCAAATCAGCTCTGACCCTGTGCCCCATGGGAACAGTCCAGTCCGAACTACAAAAGCCATGTCCTTCCCAGAACGGAATCAAGCATCCGAGGACCGGACCGGTTTCGAGGTAACACCTCTCATCAGCCCGGCTAGCTTGACTCCAGTGGTGTGGAGTGCCTGGGACCCACGTCTGGGCATCCCCAGCGCACTTAGGGCGGAATATGCAAACACAACAGGTGATGGACCGAATGTGGATCAATGTCACACACTCACCCCAGTCCAAAGATCTGGGCCCAAATCCATCGTTTTTTTGCACTCCACACCACCCTGGGTTAGACAATGGCAATATGCAAATCAGCTCTGACCCTGTGCCCCATGGGAACAGTCCAGTCCGAACTACAACCGGACCGGACCGGTTTCGAGGTAACACCTCTCATCAGCCCGGCTAGCTTGTTCCCATGGGGCACAGGGTCAGAGCTGATTTGCATATTGCCATTGTCTAACCCAGGGTGGTGTGGAGTGCAAAAAAACGATGGATTTGGGCCCAGATCTTTGGACTGGGGTGAGTGTGTGACATTGATCCACATTCGGTCCATCACCTGTTGTGTTTACATATTCCACCCTAAGTGCGCTGGGGATGCCCAGACGTGGGTCCCAGGCACTCCACACCACTGGAGTCAAGCTAGCCGGGCTGATGAGAGGTGTTACCTCGAAACCGGTCCGGTCCTCGGATGCTTGATTCCGTTCTGGGAAGGACATGGCTTTTGTAGTTCGGACTGGACTGTTCCCATGGGGCACAGGGTCAGAGCTGATTTGCATATTGCCATTGTCTAACCCAGGGTGGTGTGGAGTGCAAAAAAACGATGGATTTGGGCCCGGATCTTTGGACTGGGGTGAGTGTGTGACATTGATCCACATTCGGTCCATCACCTGTTGTGTTTGCATATTCCGCCCTAAGTGCGCTGGGGATGCCCAGACGTGGGTCCCAGGCACTCCACACCACTGGAGTCAAGCTAGCCGGGCTGATGAGAGGTGTTACCTCGAAACCGGTCCGGTCCTCGGATGCTTGATTCCGTTCTGGGAAGGACATGGCTTTTGTAGTTCGGACTGGACTGTTCCCATGGGGCACAGGGTCAGAGCTGATTTGCATATTGCCATTGTCTAACCCAGGGTGGTGTGGAGTGCAAAAAAACGATGGATTTGGGCCCAGATCTTTGGACTGGGGTGAGTGTGTGACATTGATCCACATTCGGTCCATCACCTGTTGTGTTTACATATTCCACCCTAAGTGCGCTGGGGATGCCCAGACGTGGGTCCCAGGCACTCCACACCACTGGAGTCAAGCTAGCCGGGCTGATGAGAGGTGTTACCTCGAAACCGGTCCGGTCCTCGGATGCTTGATTCCGTTCTGGGAAGGACATGGCTTTTGTAGTTTGGACTGGACTGTTCCCATGGGGCACAGGGTCAGAGCTGATTTGCATATTGCCATTGTCTAACCCAGGGTGGTGTGGAGTGCAAAAAAACGATGGATTTGGGCCCAGATCTTTGGACTGGGGTGAGTGTGTGACATTGATCCACATTCGGTCCATCACCTGTTGTGTTTGCATATTCCGCCCTAAGTGCGCTGGGGATGCCCAGACGTGGGTCCCAGGCACTCCACACCACTGGAGTCAAGCTAGCCGGGCTGATGAGAGGTGTTACCTCGAAACCGGTCCGGTCCTCGGATGCTTGATTCCGTTCTGGGAAGGACATGGCTTTTGTAGTTCGGACTGGACTGTTCCCATGGGGCACAGGGTCAGAGCTGATTTGCATATTGCCATTGTCTAACCCAGGGTGGTGTGGAGTGCAAAAAAACGATGGATTTGGGCCCAGATCTTTGGACTGGGGTGAGTGTGTGACATTGATCCACATTCGGTCCATCACCTGTTGTGTTTGCATATTCCGCCCTAAGTGCGCTGGGGATGCCCAGACGTGGGTCCCAGGCACTCCACACCACTGGAGTCAAGCTAGCCGGGCTGATGAGAGGTGTTACCTCGAAACCGGTCCGGTCCTCGGATGCTTGATTCCGTTCTGGGAAGGACATGGCTTTTGTAGTTCGGACTGGACTGTTCCCATGGGGCACATGGTCAGAGCTGATTTGCATATTGCCATTGTCTAACCCAGGGTGGTGTGGAGTGCAAAAAAACGATGGATTTGGGCCCAGATCTTTGGACTGGGGTGAGTGTGTGACATTGATCCACATTCGGTCCATCACCTGTTGTGTTTGCATATTCCGCCCTAAGTGCGCTGGGGATGCCCAGACGTGGGTCCCAGGCACTCCACACCACTGGAGTCAAGCTAGCCGGGCTGATGAGAGGTGTTACCTCGAAACCGGTCCGGTCCTCGGATGCTTGATTCCGTTCTGGGAAGGACATGGCTTTTGTAGTTCGGACTGGACTGTTCCCATGGGGCACAGGGTCAGAGCTGATTTGCATATTGCCATTGTCTAACCCAGGGTGGTGTGGAGTGCAAAAAAACGATGGATTTGGGCCCAGATCTTTGGACTGGGGTGAGTGTGTGACATTGATCCACATTCGGTCCATCACCTGTTGTGTTTGCATATTCCGCCCTAAGTGCGCTGGGGATGCCCAGACGTGGGTCCCAGGCACTCCACACCACTGGAGTCAAGCTAGCCGGGCTGATGAGAGGTGTTACCTTGAAACCGGTCCGGTCCTCGGATGCTTGATTCCGTTCTGGGAAGGACATGGCTTTTGTAGTTCGGACTGGACTGTTCCCATGGGGCACAGGGTCAGAGCTGATTTGCATATTGCCATTGTCTAACCCAGGGTGGTGTGGAGTGCAAAAAAACGATGGATTTGGGCCCAGATCTTTGGACTGGGGTGAGTGTGTGACATTGATCCACATTCGGTCCATCACCTGTTGTGTTTGCATATTCCGCCCTAAGTGCGCTGGGGATGCCCAGACGTGGGTCCCAGGCACTCCACACCACTGGAGTCAAGCTAGCCGGGCTGATGAGAGGTGTTACCTCGAAACCGGTCCGGTCCTCGGATGCTTGATTCCGTTCTGGGAAGGACATGGCTTTTGTAGTTCGGACTGGACTGTTCCCATGGGGCACAGGGTCAGAGCTGATTTGCATATTGCCATTGTCTAACCCAGGGTGGTGTGGAGTGCAAAAAAACGATGGATTTGGGCCCACATCTTTGGACTGGGGTGAGTGTGTGACATTGATCCACATTCGGTCCATCACCTGTTGTGTTTGCATATTCCGCCCTAAGTGCGCTGGGGATGCCCAGACGTGGGTCCCAGGCACTCCACACCACTGGAGTCAAGCTAGCCGGGCTGATGAGAGGTGTTACCTCGAAACCGGTCTGGTCCTCGGATGCTTGATTCCGTTCTGGGAAGGACATGGCTTTTGTAGTTCGGACTGGACTGTTCCCATGGGGCACAGGGTCAGAGCTGATTTGCATATTGCCATTGTCTAACCCAGGGTGGTGTGGAGTGCAAAAAAACGATGGATTTGGGCCCAGATCTTTGGACTGGGGTGAGTGTGTGACATTGATCCACATTCGGTCCATCACCTGTTGTGTTTGCATCTGTGTTCAGTGAGGCACAGAATTATTCTAAATGGAGATCCAAGACAGTAAAGGCGCAAGTTCAGTAGTATCTTTAACATACGTAAACCCCAACATGTTGGGGCTCATGTCCAAAATAGTGTGGGACACTGGGGGTGAGGGAGAGGAGATGTAGACAAAAGCGATTCCCCCAGCCTGCAAGTACTTGATATTTGAACACCCCACAAATCCCTGCACCGTATGTAAGTATTGGAATGCACACATCATGTTATAAGTTTCCAGTAATGAGGCTATGGGTCGATTGCTGACCTCACAAGAAACATTAAACGAGGCACCTACTGCCTGTGAGTATTTAAGGTGTCTAACCACAATACACAGAACCCATGAGCTTGCACTGTTGAATGTGACCCCTGCCTTCGGACAAATATTGTACGCGATTATCACCTTTGGGTCACAAGAATGGAAGGAGCCAACACTGAAGGGGGTCGTTTTAACTCCTTTTATTGAGTTACAACACAATGTTCGGGATATCATTAAACACAATAAGGGTCCAGGATCCTTCCTTGTTGTCCTCAGCGTCAGGTCTTGGGGCGGAGGTCCGAGCGTACCAGGTCATGTAGCGAAACACAAAAGAAAACAATGTGGCTTTTAGGTACTGGTCACGCTTTTCACTAGACAGGGGGAAGGGGAGTGAGGGGAATAGTCAGAACCACCACCAGCAATTGTGGATACCCTTGAACAGTGCTCGAGAGTTACGGTGTCAGGCCTCCCGTGAATGGTTCTCAAGAGCTGCGGTGACAGACCTCCCCTCCCGTCTCCCTACTCGGTCCCGTCCTTCTTAACCCGAAATAGCGAACCCAAACGAGCACGCACCTGGGTAAGTCACGCGTCCTCCTTTGCGTGGCTGGGCGATACGCGGTATCGTTGGCCTCCTGGCGTTTCCTTTGACGGTCTCTGCCTCTCGTCTGGTTCAGTCCTGGCGCCTTCTCCGCCCGCTGTGTCGGATCCCGTGAAGAGCTCCGCCGTCTTGGTCCCGTCTTCCATTTCGGTCGTCTTGGTCTCGGCTTCTCTGTTCCGGCTCGCGTTCTTCTGCTCCTGGCGTTGAACCTCTGCTTCCCACGAGTCTGCCAACCGAGACCTGGCGTCTTCCGGATCCACCCTCAAATGGTGCGAGGTCGCACCGGATAGGCCCACAAAGTCAGGTGGTCCAGAGGCGAGGCGGTCATCCAGATAGCACGGGCTGTTCTTAAAGGGCCCGTAGTAATCCGCCTGTAGGTAAGACGTAGAATCAGGCATCTCAGTCTGAGCCGAGCAAGGGACCCCCTGACAGCGATCTTGTGTTATTAGGGATGCAAGACATTACTTGTGATTTAGAAAAAATTGTCACAAGATCAGGATCACCCATAAAACTGTCATATGCGTTCACTAGTACTTTCCACCTATTCTGGGTAGGGGCAAGCAAAAATCGCTTCTTTCACGTACAGAAAGCTAGAATTGACCTATAAGCCAGTATTGCCCCGACTTGATAACTTTTTTATTTTGAATTATCAATGTTTAAAATTAATAAAATGGGGGCCAAAACACATCCCTGCTTTACTTCCTCTCCTAATTTACAAGATTTGGACACCCCCCTTCGCCTATGCCGATTTAACTTTATTGTTACAAGATTTGGACACCCCCCTTCGCCTATGCCGATTTAACTTTATTGTTTTTTGCATTGCCATAGCACTTAAAAATGATTACACTGTAAGAATAACAGTAAAATCACGATTAAAAAAATATAAAAGCAAACCATTATAATTCTTGACAACCAGCATAAATGTTGATTAGTTCCCCGGACCCTTCCATTTTCTGTGCCTCAGAAACATGCAATTCATATGTAAAAATGCATTTGCATTAGAGCGATTACACTTTTCCTTTGTTTTTCTCCTTTGGCAAAATATTTTCCCACTGGTGAAACCACTGGCTTTACAGCTCCACCCATTTCGGGATACTCCTTTCACAGAAAAAAATGAGATCTGCCAACACGTTTCACTTTTCAATGGCGCACAGGCCTAGGGCTTTTTTAACTTCTCTGCTGCCTCCCAATTAAATCAAGGCTTTCATTTGCTTTCAACTGCATTAAAATAAACATATGTGAGGATTAGTACATAATCTCTGACCGCCATTTTACTCAAGTCATATCAAACTACATGTTTATTATTATCATTATTGAGGATTGCTTACCCTACCTTACTTAAATATTTTGCTTGTGCTCATTGCTCTGTATGTTTCCATTCCCTTGCGCTCTGATGCTCAAAGGACTTGTTGGTGCTATGTAAAAATGTTCAACAAACAGGAAAATAAATAATTAGATAATTAGATAAATATGGTTGCGTGTCTTGGTAAACCAGGCCACAGCCTCACCACTGGGAGCCTGATTGATAATTCCGAGCAAATGGCGATTTGGTTAGAGAAATATCCTCCCTAGCCTCCTGTGAAATGTCATGTGAGATGTCCAGTGACCTCTGAGGAAAGAACCAGTGCGAAAAGGAGTGTGTTTATAGCATATCTCATTTCATTGAATTAATAGTTACTGCCGCAACACTGTAATAAAAGACAGCTGTTTGGTAATGTGCTACATTAAACATGCAACTTACTTGTGGTCACATGGGCCACATTCAAAAGAATTCCATAAATCATGACTTCATCCACATTTCCTAGTATGTATTCATTCTAAGCATGTCAGAGTATGCCGGCATGTGGGTAAATGATGTTTGCCTCCTGCAAGTGCATACTTTCAATATGTACTGCAGATTTGTTCCGGGATGTTCATTGGGGCAGGAATCCTGGCACTGTCTAAGGATCAACTTTCTACAATAGCTTTAGTCTCATTTTAATTTTGTAACTATTCATCAAATCCATGTAACACAAAAGTTCCTTGACATAGGTTATTGATTGGTGATAATGTATGTTTAAGCAAAAGTCAGGTCATGAACATATTTCTACATTTTAGGTGACAAACAAGGGGCGTATTCAATACTGACATGGCTGAATTAGCTAGTGCCCCAGGAGCACAAAAGACCTTTCTGCTGACTAAAATAGTAAAATATTTCGCCTCAGCACAGGTGCTGCATTTGCAGGAGAGAGTGCAGCAGTGAAGTACGGGGCAGCGGTTCAAGCTGTCGCTTTGTGTTGCACTACAGGAAGAACCTGTCCTGCCTTTGAATGAATTCCATGGAATCTACCACAGGAGGGTAAAACCCTCATGTGAAAGCTTCCTTCACCCTCTCAATGGGCTCTTTGGCGGACACTCTAACTCAGCACTTCCTCCGAGTTGGTGCCCAGTTAGTTTGTTCCTGAGATTCTCCTTG
The DNA here is from genome assembly GCF_964263255.1 of Lissotriton vulgaris. Taxonomy (NCBI): domain Eukaryota; kingdom Metazoa; phylum Chordata; class Amphibia; order Caudata; family Salamandridae; genus Lissotriton; species Lissotriton vulgaris. The sequence goes on along the minus strand of NC_141697.1, from coordinate 491,498,596 downwards.
GCAGTGTGCCTTCAGATCCAGGCACACTGGCAAGGAGGCATTCAGAGGATCCTGGCAAAGGTCTTAACCCACTTTCTTTTACAGTGCTAGATTTTCTTTAAGATGTGTTGGGTGGGAATGGCCTTGTTAGCAAAGGACTTTTGATTCATTGTTTCGGATCATTGACATTTGGCAGATGGCCAGTGGGGGGGAGAACGGGTGGGACTGCAGTTTCTCTTGTTCATGTGAGAAAGTTTCTTGGCAGGGCCTCTCCTTTTTCTGTGCCTAATTACTGCTTCATGAAGGCTGGTGACAGTGCGGTGCAGATGTCTCCCCATTCCTTGTCTTTTGGATTCTCCTGTTGGGAGAAGGTATAATTTCTGTCTGATGTGACTGCTATCACCTTGCACAAAAGTGGTGTCTGAGGAACTACCAGAAAATGTAATTTGATAGAGAACCAGCCCAAACCAGTTCTGAAACTTAGACATAGGATCCACTTCCCCTGTCTGGAAATGTTTGTAAAAGTGGGATCCAAAGCACCCCACTTTGTCCCATTACCAAGTTCTTCATTACAAACAAAGGGAGTGGTGCACAGTACTTGAAGGATGGCTGTGTGACTAGGGCTGGTGTCTGCGTGACAACCAGTCTCCAAGAGGTGAGAGGATATCAGCTGATGTTTGCAATTTCAACTGGAGGAGTTGAGGGTATACCTAGAGGTTAGAAGCCAACCTGCCTACTTATGGATGGAAAGTGTCTGTCCCTGCAGGAGGAGAGAATATCCAAGAGGGGAAACCCAATAGATTCACAGCATTGGAAAAAGCCAGAGAAAGAGAGTGGCTATAAGGAAGTAAAGCAGGTGCTATCTGTGTGGAGGGATTCCCCCATTCTCACTCAGTGGTTCATGGCATGCACTGCATCAAGATTTCTACAAGTACCAAGCATTGTATGTGATCAGCAGTCAGCCATGTGAATGAGACACTGGTGCTACAGCTGCCAATGTTGGAAGTGCAATGCTTTGTCGCCATCAAGGTGCAAATCCTTATTGGCACGGTTGCCACCACTGCTGAAGACATCCGTGTGGTCAAAATAAGCATGGAGGCCACATCTGCCACCCCAGTGGGCAATCTACACCCATCCTAATGAAATCATTACTTCAGAAAATGAGATCGGCCTTATGAGCTTCTGTGCTGAAATCTCCAGCAGTCAAGTTCTGAGTAAGGCTGCAGCCTTGACCCCACAGTTCAATAGCCACTACCACAGGAGAGGACCACTGCATGAGTCCATCCCACAACACCTAAACTGCAACAACTGAGCTCAGGTAAACATGGGCCTGTGAGTAGAAAGAGAGACTGAGAACGTGGACGAACATCTGCAGACCCAACTTAAAAGTCTTTCACTGGGTAAACACAGAGAGGTGAAAGCAAACTGAAATGTTGGGCAAATCTATTCCTGGGGTGCGTTTGGAGTGAACTGCACCTGTATCTAATCAGTGCCGTATCTAGAGTTATGCACCCGGGTTTATAGATGCTGGAGAACTTTATAATCGCAAAACAGAACAAAGTGGCTAGTCAGGTTTGTTTTGTAATAAGTTAGGACACACTCAGCCAGTTTGTGCTGCGTGAACCACAAGTTTTGTATTACAAAAGATTTATTTTCATTTTTAATTAAGTTTCATAGATTTGTCCATATGTCTTCAAAGGAATATTTTGTCAAGACAGTCATCTCATTTCATTTCATAAAGCTTTATTCGGTTCATAACAATTAATGACCATAAAAGCACATAGCAAAATGCAACAAGATAAAACACAGTAAATTAACAGTAATGTTTAAAAGATCATGCTTTTCCTAAAAGCCATAGATTTACAGATAAAACTCGCAGCATAAAAACATTTATGGGGGCAGTCCATGTTGTATAATAAACATATTGCATCCTCCGCAGTATGAATACCATACTTAAGAAATATTGGTTTTAGATATGTAATCCTTACATTCTGGAACAACGTACAAATGAGCATAAAGTGCAAGGTGCTTTGTTTAGAATGCCCATCGCAGGGACAAGGGCCAACCGGGTGCTTTTTTTGATGTGGAAAGGCCACCAGAACATGAGCAATTCCAGCTCTCAATCTAGTCAATACAAATCGATGCGCAGGCCTAGTTACCACACTCAGGTAATTCTGGAATCCCTCGATAACAATATATTTATTGTAAAGATTAACAGTGATGAGAGAATTGGTCACCGCTGAGCGTTTCAGAGCTCTATAGGACTTAAAAGAATTTTTCATGTCCTGTTTGGCAAGACCTCTGGGGGGACGATGGTCTAACAGCAAGTTAATATCATAGATACTCAGGTAGCAATCAACAACATATTTAAGCCATGGTATCATCAAACAGTTGTCTAAACCAAGGCAATCCCTAATTACAAGTTGATTAAACTCAGTCTCTTCCTTGAGCCAAATAGCTTGATAGAGTAGTAGAGGCCTGAGTAAGGCAAGGTCGCCCAAATAAGCGACCCCTACCTCTTTATGAATCAACTCTGTTGGGGCAAATTTAGGGAGCCACAGTAATTTCTGTATGAAGTTATTTTCTTCCCTCTGCAGGTACTCAACATTGCAGTAACCCCAAAGCCCCGCCCCATAAAGGGCGATGGATACACTACGTGCCTTGTAGATCGTCATCATATCTTTAATTCGCCTATCTCCCAACTTAGAGGCAAATTTAAAAATGCCAAAGGAGCTTTTGCTCATTTTGGTCTTAACATTGGTTAGTTCTTGCCCCCAGCTACCATCGCTTCAAAAGGTAACCCCCGGTAGCAAAAACTATTGACATGCTGTACTTTTACCCCTTCTATAAAAAAGGCACAGTTTTTCCCCATCTTTGTCCCACAGGTCATAGTGTGGGTTTTATTTTTATTAATCAGCAGTCTCCTACTCCCAATAAAATGAGTAAACCTGTCCATCAGGCGCTGCAGGCCAACAGGTGTTCGGGACAGAAGCACCGCGTCATCTGCATAAAGCAGAACTGGGACACTATTCCCAGCAACCTGTGGGGCATCAGTTTTGACAGTTTTCAGGGCAGATTCAACCCCATTAATAAAAAGAGTAAACAACAGGGGGGCAAGAACACACCCCTGTCTAATTCCCCGTTTAACATTAAAATTTGGAGTACACTCCCCACTAACCCCATAGCGGACACATGTGTGCATCTTACTATACAATCTTGCAAGGAAAAAGATAATTTCTTTGGGGGAACCCATATCTAGCAGAACTGACCACAGGAGTGAATGGTTTACCAAATCAAAAGCACTTCGTAGGTCAGCAAAGCAAAGATTGATATTACCGGGCTTGGCTCTAGTATACTTGCCAATCAATAATTCTAGATTCAGGCACTGATCTAAGGTCCCTCGTCCCTTCCTGAATCCGTATTGTGAATTGGCAAGAATCCCGTTCTCATCAGCCCACTCTTCTAATCTATACAGCAACACTCTACTCATGATTTTGACCGATGAGTCAAGCAGGCTAATCGGCCGGTAGTTGCAAGCTGATGCCTTATCCCCCTTTTTATAAATGGGGACAATAATGGAATCACCCCAAGAGGGTGGGATCAGGGTGGTAACCGCAGCATTGAGTGCCAAAGTAAGTATTGGTCCCCAGAGCTGCGGTTGAGCCCTGAACACATCAATTGGGACTCCATCTGGCCCCTGGGCCTTACCACCCTTACTGGATTTAATACTACTTTCCACTTGTTTCAGGGCGATATCTAAAGGCACCACGGGTAAAAGCCTTTGCTCTTCGGACGTCTGAGTATTATCCTGGAAGATTGCGGAAAAGTGTTTCACCCAGTCCTCACTACCAACGTTGGAGGAGAGCTGTGGATTTTTATCATCTTGGAGGAAAGGGGAGTTAATTGTGGACCAAAATAGACGACTATCAGCAGTTTCTGCTGCCTTGGATAGGTGATCCCAGGCTTCCTGCTGTAATTCCTTCTTCCTTTTGGATAGCGCCTTTTTATATTCAATTCTTAAAAGTCTGACTCTATTCTTATCTCTTGGAGTAAGGGCTAAAGCGTGTTTAAGTTGCGAGAGAAGGGTCGTCCAGGTATGGTCAAACCAACCGATCCCTTTTCCGCTTCTGCCCGATTTGGTCCCCGTGAAGATGTTATTAATAACGTTGTTAATGTTAAGATAATGAGTCATAACGGAGGCAGGCGGACATCCTGGAGTCAGGATAATATCAATGTCCGCCAGGAATTTATTTACAATAATGGGTTCCACTATAGATACTTTTTCCCCTTTCCACCTAAGCCTGGTCCCATTAGCCCTATGTGGCTCAATGTCACTCAAAATTCTTGTTGGCAATTCTACTCTGCACTTCCATGTAGTTATTTGCATTGTGACGTAGTTATGGTCACTCAGGGCATCCCTTACCTTGGTCAGGCAGTGAGGTACCAAATTAGATGAAACCATAATATGATCGATAGTGGACCCGCTATTCCGCCCAATAAAGGTAGGAATGGAACTCTCACTATCCCCTAGGTCAGTACTCACTAGCTCTAAATCATAGGAGGCCTTGACGTTATTGATAGCTTCCCTATAGGCATGATGTGGGGAATGCAACATGCTCTCCCCGCTATTGGTTTGAATCCCACATGCCCTGGAGGAGGACAGACTGCAAACTGTTAAATTAAAATCCCCTAACCAAATATAAGTAAAAGTGCATTTTGCCTCAGATATCAGCTTCATGAGGGCACAATCCAACTCCTCTATTACTTTGTGCCGTAAATTGTTAAAAATGTTATTGTAAAAATTTATTAAAAGCACACCAGTGCCATCCTGCGTGCGTACCCAAAGAATTTGTGAGTGGGGTTCAACTAGCAAATGTTTGATAATTGTCAACTTTAGATCCACTGATATTAGAAAAAGTAGACCTCCCTTTGCCCTGCCATGCCTTGATTCAGTAGCTTCAAGACTATAGCACGTGTACCCTTCGAAACTAGGTTTGGCAACACACCATGTCTCCTGTAGGCATAGGATGTCATAGGACCTTACAATGCCCTCCCACTCCATTTTGTGTACCTTAGAGGCCCAACCGGCAATATTCCAGCTAACAATTGAAATCCCCATGGTATGATCACTGTTGGAAATGCCATGTGCATTGTTGGGATTCTTGCCTTTACTACTTTGTTCAATCACAAACCTCCCTATAATACTACCTACATCCCTCACTGGGTCCTCAGAGATCTCAGTCACATAGGACACTGTTGTCCCACTACTCATATTACCCATGATATCATTAGTCTGTTGGCTCTCAATAACCACCTTTTCCTCACTAGGATTATTAAGATTAGCACCCCTGGTGACGTCCCTCTGAAGCCCGGGTCCCTTATGAAGTCAATCATTCTGGTCCAGGGAACTCAGGAGTTGATACCTGTTCTGGACAAGGACTTCATAAACCATCCCATGAGTTGGTGGAAAAAATCTGTCACCATTAGGTGGAAAATTGGGGTTAGATAGAAAAAATCTATCATCAATAGGTGTAAGGTTTGGTGTGGGCAGGTAAAATCTATCACCAGTAGGTACAAAATTAGGGATGGGTTGAAAGAATCTCTCACCATTGGGTATAATCTTAGGGGTGAAAGCCCTATCTCTGCTAGTGGCAGGTGGTATCTTGTTAAGATGGTTGTAAAAATAGCCCAAAGGACGTGCAGTTACATCAGTCTCATACTGGGTTATTGCAGCAGCTCTTAGTAGGACCGTCGCAACATGCTGGCGGTGTTTAAAATTGACAATCACACAGTCTCCCCCACAGTTCTTTCTGGTGTTGCCAACCCAGTTGACCCTTCTAGTAGATAGAATTTGGTCCGAGAAATTAACGGGGAACCCAAATGTCTATGTAGCCAAGAGACCGTTTTGTTCTTTAACGAGTCCCGGCGGCTCTTGGAGAGGTATAGCCTGACTGGGTGCTAAGGGGGGAACGTTGGTTAAAACCACAACATAGGGTACACACTCGGGTGGGAGGTCTACCGAGCGATTATTACCAACAGATGCCCCTACAGAACCAGCAGCCTTAGCCGGCATTGCTGGTGCCTGCACTGCCCCGCCTGTCTTAGGAGCTGGTAGTGTGTTTGTACAAATAGGTCCCACTAATTGTCTGTTGTTGATTTGACTGTCTTGACAAAATATTCCTTTGAAGACATATGGACAAATCTATGAAACTTAATTAAAAATGAAAATAAATCTTTTGTAATACAAAACTTGTGGTTCACTCAGCACAAACTGGCTGAGTGTGTCCTAACTTATTACAAAACAAACCTGACTAGCCACTTTGTTCTGTTTTGCGATTGTTGAGGTCCAGGCTGGTCAGTTTTAGGACCCAATACCTTCTTTTGTTCACAGGAGAACTTTATAAGCCAGGGGGCAGGAGGAACCCAAGGGTGTAGTGAATTAAAGATTTAGGAACATGAATGTGATTACAACCCTGTCTTTAAATGCCTGATTTGTACTTTACAGTATTATGTTATGCTGGGTGAGTATATCACTTTCTTTGAACTGGGCTGGACAATATGTTATTGTGCCTGTTCGTTCATTATTGAGTTCTTTCTCCCTGCAGACCATCTTCATGAGAAGCCTTATACTGCTTTAACTGCTATCCTGAGAGTTAAGTGCAGAAAAGGCAATACTTGCTCCTATTTGCAGAGCCATAGTAGGATGGACCCTAGGACACAAGTGGCAAACAACCTCATCCACCACAGTTGGGGCCAGGTAGGGTCATCTAGGATTATTGAGGTGGAATTAAGTGTGTTAAGTCCACTTCAAGTGACTTTGGCATGTTGTATTCCACAAAATGCTATATATTAGTTTTTGACCTGGTATTTTCTCCAGGTTCATCCTCAGATTGTTTTACTTTGCCCTCCACATTTTGCTGAATCCATTTTCCTTGGCCTTAGGACTTAGCACTTTACCACTGCTAATCAGTGCTACATTTATTTAATTAATTTATTTATTTTTAGAGTTTTCTATAGGGCGAACCAGACCCAAGATAGGGTAACAGAGCACTTTACAAAGTGAGCAGGGAAAAAAAGAAGCATTTGTATCCAATATCATCAATCAGTACAACGTAAAATAAGTAACAACAGAGACATAATAATGTTCGGGGTACAGATGCAGAGAATGGAACAGCTCTGTTATAGGGAGTCAAATCGTGATTGAAAAGGACTTCTCTTCGCACTAGAGTTTGCAGCTGTCTTGGGATTTGTGATGAATTTACAGTAGGAGTTTGCTCATCAGCAATGATTTTGCTTCCTTTTTGAAGAGGAACGTTGAGGTAATTTTTCTGATGAATGGTGGAAGCGAGTTCTAGATTCTTGGGGCCGCTCCCGAAAATGCTCTGTTGGAGGTTTTAGTCTTGGTGAACCTTGCGGGTTTCAGGAGTAGGTTATCTGTGCTCCTGGACTGTCTGTTTCCTCCAGATAGTGAAAGTTTTTGGGCTAGGAACTGAGGGGTATTGTGGTGTAACGCCTTATAATTAATACAAGCAATCTTTAGTTGAATGCGGGCTTCATAGGGTAGCCAGTTTAGTGCCTTCAGGTGTGGCGATATGTGGTCGAATTTCCTTGATCCTGAAATAAGTCTAGCTGCGGTGTTGAGACAGGCTTTTGGGGGTGAGGTAGATGTTTTGGGAAGTCCAGATAGGGTGGAACAACTGTACTCCAGCCTTGAGATGACTAAGGCCTGAACTACTGTTTTGAGGTCAGGGATCTCAATAAACGGCTTCATTTTTCTTAGATAATTGAGGTGAAAGCGGGCATTTTTAGCCATCAGGTTAATGTGAGCTTGCATGTTAAGATTCTTATCAAGTGTGACTCCAAGTGATAATATTGTGGAGTCCACCAACGTTGGAGTGCAATTCAAGGCGGTGATCATTTTGGTCCATTCCGTTATTTCTTGGGAGTTGTTGGGGGGGGGGGGGGGGAATTAAGAGAAATTCATTTTTTTTAGCATTTAACTTAAGGAAGTTGGTCGTTAGCCATTGTACAGTTTTTTTAAGAGCTAGATTCATTAACTTTATCTCTTCCGTCGAGGTGATTTTGATGTAAAGTAGGGTGTCATCCGCGTACATGTGGTAGAATATGCTTGCCTGTTGTAGTATGTTAGTGAGAGGTTCATAATATAGATTTTTATAGAGTGGGAGACGGGGTAGAGCCTTGAGGTACTCCTAGTAGGTTGGGTGAGGATGGAGAGAGGATCTTGTTGGTCATGAATGATTGTGTTCTGTTCTCCAGAAAGGATTTGAACCACAGGAGGACTGTGACAGAAAAGCCCACCCTGTCTTCTAGTCTTCTGAGCAGTTTGTCATGGTTGACTGTATCAAAGGCTGAGGAGAGGTCAAGCACAACTAGCAGGCATGTTTCATGGTGGTCAAGAGCTGAGAGGGCGTCGTCTACTATATGTAGGATGGCTGCTTCAGTGCTATGGCCAGGTCTGAAGCCCGATTGGTGTATGTTCAGTATGTTGAACACATGTAATGTGTGAGTTCAGTTGTTGTTGAACACATTTTTCCAGGACATTTGCTAGCATAGGGATGTTGGTTATTGGTCGGAAGTTGTTGGGGTCGGAGTTACTAGATGTCATTTTTTTTTTAGGATAGGAGTAACTTGACCAGATTTTAGGCAGTCAGGGATGTGACCTTGTGAGAGCGAGGCATTATTGATCTTGGTCCAAAGAGGGGCTATGCCATGATAGATGTCGGGTAGGCCCTTTGCTGGGGAAGGATTATTGAAGTGGTTGTTGAGTTTAGTAGTTGTTAGAATTTTTGAGATATCATCGATATCATAGTATTTGAAGTTGGACCAGATAGAAATGTTTTTGATAAGAGTTTGCTTGTTTAGTACCAAGTTATTAGCTTGACTGATCTTGGGGGTGGCTAAATTGCTCACAGCTGTTTTGATTTAAAGTTGGAGGGCATTAGTTTTTGCTGCAAAGAATGAGGAAAATTTATCACTGCTTAACTGACAGGCTAATGTTAAGAGTGAAGATTGGCCAGCTTGTTCGATTGTTGATTCAGAACTTCGATGAGTTTTTTTGGTCTATTCTTGGCATTATCTAGTTCTGATTTGAAGAAGTCTTTTTTTGATCTTACAATTCTTTTGTTGTATGATTTTCTTGCTTTCCGGAGAAGTTTCAACTGGGGAGTGGAGGGCTGAGACCTCCATTTCCGTTCAGTTGATCTAAGTTTGCGTCTCTCCTCGTTCAGGGCTTCCCTGAACCATGGGTTTTTATCCTTGTCAGGGATTCTTTTGAGTTTTGGCGGTGCGGCTTGGTCGAATATTCTAGGCATCATGGAGTAGTAGTGATCAGTGAGGGCAGTGACGTCACCTAGGTTGTTGGGAGGGATAAGAGCTTTCTCACAATGAGAGGCTAACTTGATCCAGTTGATGTTCTTAGTGTCTCTTATCCATTGCTTAGGTTTGATTTGTTGTGGGGAGGATTTTCTTGTTACAAGAGGGGATTTGGAAAGTGATAATGTGATGGTCTGACCAGTCACAAGGGTTAATCGAGATCGATTCAATAGTATTTGGTTTGCAGATGAGCCAATCTAGCGTGGCACTTTTGAGTGAGTGGGCTCTGAGATAGCTTGGACCAAGGAGTCGTCCATAAAGAAGGATTTAAGGGCATTGACCTGTTTGTCCAGATTGTTCTCCCAGTGTAGATTAAAGTCACCCAGGAAAATGTCATTAGAGTGAGGGGCCGAGTTAGCTGTGATGATTTCCATGAGTTGTTCTGTGAAAGATATGTTTTGCCCAGGAGGATGGTAGAATATATGTAATTTGAGGGGGAGGTTACTAGGTGAATTTACAGAGATACCTAGGTATTCACAGAAGTCCAGGGGTTCCGCGTGAAATTTAGAGACTGTGAGGTCAGAGCGATGTATGCAGGCTAATCCACCGCCTATTTTGTGAGGTCTGTCTAGTCTAGTGATGTTGAAGTCTGGGGGGACCAGAAGGTCAAGGCATGGAGAGGATAATTCCTTGAGCCATGTTTCTGTGAGGATGATTATGTCCATATTCATGCTATCGATGAGGTCAGCAATGTCAGAGGCGTATTTAGTGGCTGAACGGCAATTTAGAAGAAGGCAGGAGATCTGGTTTAGGGGATTCTTTGGACTAGGCTCCTGGCTATCTTGGATTGGGGGTTATAGATTTAAGATTATTCCGATTTATTCCTCTGTGGATAGGATGTGATGTTCTGCAAGGTTTTATGGAGACTAGGTGGATAGGGAACTCTTCTTTATGAATGATATGGTTGGGTGGAGGTTCGTACTGCCGTAACAGAGATTGCAGTTCCTGGTCCGTAACAGAGTTAGAGCGATTGCGCATGCGCAAGAATCGATTGTCTAGCGGCAGGGGGATCGTTTTTGCCACGTTGTCAGCTGTCTTTAGCTAGTTTTGGAGATATTTTAGTGTAGTAAATGCTTTTTCCGCAACTTGTAGGATGGTTTTGATCTCAAGTATAACGTTTTGAAGGTTTCTAGCTGTGTGGTAAGAGGTTTTGGGAGTGGGATTAAAGTTGTTTCTCATGGAAGTTCTATTTGAGGGTGATACAGTAGTGCGAAGTAAGGGGGGCAAATTGTTTATCTTTCTTTCACTGAGTGTGGGTGCATGGCTGGGACGAGATTCTTCAGGGGAGGGAAGGGAGGAGGGGGTAGAAGCAGTAGGGTCCCTAGATGTGTTGTGAGAGAGAGAGGAGGATAGCGGAGTAGTATGTGCTAAGGAGATAGAATTATTGCCTCTTTCCTCGGTCTAGGTAAGGGAGGTGGTTGGTCTTCAACCAGAGAAGAGTGGGCAGTGGGGATAGTAGTAGGGCCCCTAGATGTGCTGAACGATGTTAAGGATGTAGAGGGTGACCGTGCAGTGCCTGAGAAGGAGATGGAGTTGTTGCTTCTATCACTACTTAAGAGTGATAGGGGTCGATGTTCTATCTGAGTGGGAGGAGTGGTGGGGGTATTGTTGAGTTCCTGAGCAGTGTTATTTATGAACCCTGAGATTGTCCGCGCAGTAAGTGGGAAGGAAGGAAAGTTGTCATTTTCTCTTTCGACTGAATTAGGTGAGGGAAGGGGTTGAGGGGAGGAGCTGCGTGAGGTGGCAGAAGGTGTCAATGCAATGTGTGCATAGGCCGGAGCGTTGATGGGGTCTCTGTCCTCTAGTCTGGGTGTGGAGGGTGGTCTATGATCTTCTGTAGAGGAGGGGGAGGGGCGATAGTGAGGACTTGAGAGGGAGTGGGTATATTAAGGGTGTGTGTTTTTAAAGGTATAAAGTATTTGTCGAAGAGTTCTAGGTCCTTGTTAGAAGCTTGAATAAGGACAGTGCCATTTTTATAGGATGTTATATTCAATGTGGCTCTGAGGCTCTGTGAGGGATTCGTAGTAATCTTGGTTCCGTAGGGACTTTGCTTGTGCTCTCTGCTTAAAACATGGTAATATTTGCTCATCCCCAATTGACGTATTTAATTCACTTATTAGTCGCTAGTAAAGTGGTACTTCATGTACACAGGGTCTATACATTAAATGCTACTAGTGGGCCTGCAGCACTGACAGTGCCACCCAGTTAAATAGCCCTTTCGATTATGCCTCAGGCATGCCATTGCAGAGCCTGTGTGTGCAGTTTAAACTGCCATTTTGACCTGGCAAAATAAATCTTTTGTCAAGCCCAGACCTTCCTTTTTAATACATATGTCACCCCTAGGGTAGGCTCTGGACAACCCTAAGGGCAGGGTGTAATGTATATAAAAAATGGCTAGGTACTTTTAAGTTTTACATGCCCTGGTAGTGTCAAAATCTTAAATGTGTTCTTTACTACTGCAAGGTCTATCTCTCCCATAGGATAACATTGGAGTTTCCTTATTACATTTGTAAGTGTAATTTTCAAATGGGAAGAGATAACTGGTTCATTTTGGTGTCTCTGAATTCACAATTAAAATCTTAAGTAATGGTGAAGTCAAATTTTAAATTGCAATTCTGAAAATGCCACTTTTAGAAAGTTGGTATTTTCTTACCTAAGATATTTGGCGCCTGCAGACTGTCGGTGGTCACATGACTGAAAGTAGTTGGCATTTGGGCTTTGTGTATTCCTCCAAGACAGCCACACACAATGGGAGCTTGGGTGTGGCTGGATGGGCGATCGCTGCCAGGATTGGAGGGAGGAGCTCACCCCAGCCTCACTTACACCCGAATAGGCTACGTCCTGACAGCATACCCCCTGTACTTAGTTTGGAGCCAGAAAGGCAGGGCATCTCTGCACTTTAAAGCCACGCCTCTGCAAGCTTCTTACCATTTCAAAGACACCACTGTGTATAAATAAGGACCTGAGACACCAACTCTTAAGTACACTTCTGGATTTATGGATACTCTGCCAGGAAGAAAGACTGCTGTGCTGCTACAAAGACTACCACTCTTCTGGACTGCTGCTCTAAAGGAACTGCTGCCCTGCTGTGCTGACCTGCTGCCCTCTTGCCTGGCGAAGAAGAACTGGACCTGTAACTTCATTTTGTACACAAGACCCCAGAGTGACTCAAAAGGCTAGTCGGCTGGCCTTCTGATTTGAGCCCAAGGGACATAAAAGGCTCCCCAACAGCTCCTGGACCAGGCTGCAGTGAGTTCATGGCCCCCATGTGGTGCCTCTCAGGACCTGCGCCCTTGGTGTGGCTCACAAGCTATTTAAATCAAGCTTTTGGGCTCTCCACAACCACAAATAGGCCTATTCGCACTGGAACTGCATCACTTGCACCACAATTCAGCCAGAGCTGCTGGCAGTCTATTTCTTCACAAAACAGGCATTGATCGCCCGTGGAGGACTGCTACCATGAAGCTCCAGCTCGTCTGTCCATGACACTCGCCCTGCTCTTTGTACCACACTGATAACTGCCCACAACACTCTCATTGCGAACCCCTTCAATGTGAACAGGACTCTTGGCACAAAACTTGAGAAGGTAAAATTTCAGCTGAACTAATCGGGGACTGTATTGACCTGTCCTCCATTGCAGTGGATCTGAACATTTGAATTTGACACGGTTCAGCGTGACCAGATAGCCGCGGTTGGCGCTTTGTACTATGAGGTTCTATTTTGCAATTTACTCTTTAAAATTCATAACTTAAGTTTTACTGATTGGATGTTTGTTGTTTTGGTCCTGTTTTACTGATTAAATTAATCAGTTATAAAACCTGTTTTGAGATTTGGTGTGTTTTTTCCACTGTTTTACCATTTGAAATGCTGCACTAATACTTTATACATTGTCTCTAAGTTAAGCCTGATTGCTCTGTGCCAAACTACCAGGCGGTTGAGCACAGATTAATTTGGGGTTGGTTGTGTCTTACCCTGAAAAGGGTTGTGGTCGCTGCTTGACCATGGCTCTCACCAAAGTCAACCAGTAACCCAATCACTAACAATTGATAAATAATTCAATAATATTAGTCCAGGAATACAAAAATAATTTGCTGACACATGTTTAGGATTCGTGGCAGAGGCTTTGTAAAAAATGTTTCAAAAGAGACTATCTAAGGTGCTAGAAGGAAGTGATGGGCAATTCTAGGAAAAGGAAACAAATGCAGGCAGTGCAAAATATCTAAGATGCCACAAGTGGCTGACAGTTCTGTAGGTAGAGGAGAAGATTTTCATACAAGATGGCGAATATGACAGCACTGCAGAGTTGGGAAAAATCCTGTCATGTTAATTGTTTCAGTTGGTTGTGCATCACTTGAAGCTACAGCCTCTCATGCCATGATTATTTGGATGTTTGGGTTGGTGAGCGTGGCCTGGAGGCACTGGTGTTGGTAACAGTGTTACCAGGGCTGTACAACTGGAAGGATATCTCTGTGAATTTACGCACCCACTGCAAAGATCTGCGTATAAGGTTAAAGTTTTAATATCATGGATCTAATTAGCCATTCATCCGTTTGAGGTCTATAAAATGAGCACCATTGATTTGGGTGATAAGTAACAATTGATATCATCTCCTAGATACCAGATAAATGATAGAGTGTCATATGTAGTTGTCGTAATTATTCTTAGTAATTGGTTGGAGAGCAGATCATTTATGCTGTAGGCTTCCCTCGTCGCTATGTCTGCAGCTTTGTGCAGCCCTGTATTTCTCCACTCAGATGGAGTACTGCATGGGCCAGCCATCTTTCAGGAACAAGTTTATGTACCTGGAGGAGCTTTCAAGCACAACCCCAATAGATTATTTTCATTGGCCCCTTTGAGGGAACAATGGCATTCTTATGTATCTTCGGAATGAAATTTAGGATTGGTAGTACAGGGAAACCATTTCCAAAAACTGATATTCTTCCTATGAGAGCAAACTTACAACATGCCATTGTGAAAGCTCTGTACGCCCCTCTGCCCCCAAATAAATAAATATATCCCCCTGAGTGCCTGGCCCACCTGGGGGCAGAAAAAACAAACAAGTGTGGGAGACTGTGCCGCTGTGCGAGGTAAATGGTTTTATTTATTTTATCTTCCCTATCCTGTCATATGTCGACTATGCCCCCCCTTCCCCCGCCCGCCCCACAACTCTTACCTGTACCGGCTGCGCCTGGATAGGAAAGATTTTTTCCAATTCTTACGGACAGCCACAGACGGAAAACCGCATTTGCAACCCAGTCATTACGATGCGTTCCCTTTACCACGCATCCATTACAATGCATATGCCTTTACCACGCATGTCTTTACCTGGCAAACATTTACCATACTTATGCATTTACTATGCATGCCTTTACAATGCACATGTAAGCATTTTATATATATATATTACCGACTGGCACTCGCCAATAGGTAGTTATAGTTAGGGCCATGTTTCCAAAGGAAAAGCGACTTTTGGCTTGCCTATATCTTTGGCATCATTTGATAAATCTTCACAAAATATTCCCAATAAATGTGCCGGTGATTCATGTTATGCATGGAAAGGTTCATGGTGATCTGTTAAGCGGGGGCCAAGAAAACAGTGGAGGGTCAAAAAAGGGCGATTCCTATGTTTATTATGATAGAATCTTTAGACACGCTTGCAGCCCAAACCGAGTGACCACGTCCCAAGGGCCTTTTTTTAGCACATGGGGCCCCCTTCCTAAGACTCTCAAACCCCCGAGGTCCACCACCTCCTCGGGGCTTTCACGTTAATAAAGGAGGGGGCTACACAGACCCCCCTCCTAGTCTTTCTACATGCTCCCTGGAGCAAAACAAACAAAAAATATTTAGGGGCCACATGGACGCTCCAGGTCTCGGGGATCACCACCTCCCTAGGGCCTTCACAATATATAATACTGAGGGGGCAGCACATCCCCAATCCAGACTCATATACGGCCCTGGGAACCGACCACCTCCCTGAGGCCGGCCCATGCAACAAAGGAGCTAGGTAGCACTGCCCTCCTCCTGAAGCCATATATGGCTTTGGGGACATCCACATTCAGGGCCGGCTCCTGCTATGTCTTGGGGTGCCCAACCCCCGGGACATAGCTGTTTACTCTGACTAGGCAGGAGCTTTGACAGCTCCCGCCAAGTCAGAGCAAACACTCTGGTTCCAGTGGGCGGGAGATGTCAAAATGCTCCCAGGTGCTGGAAGTGGAGGTTCCATCTCTTTCCCTGCCCACTGACATGTGTGCAGGGAAAGAGCTAAAACTATTGCTCCTGCATGCAGGGAGCTGCTTTCCTACAGCTCCTAGCATGCTACAGCAATGCCAGCTCCTGCAGGAGTTGGGAATTTGTCTGGGACCGTGGGGCCTGGAAGCTCCCCCTACGGTCCCAATGTTGCACACTAAGTGCCCTGGGTGAGCTCCAGGACACGCAGGGATACATGGCCAAACCCTGGGGGCTTGGGTACCCAGGGTTGAAATTGACCCAGGGAGAGGGGCTGCCCTCCCATGTTAAGTTAAAGCTGGGCCCGGAGGATGGGGTCCCCGATACCATATGTGGCCAGGGAAGTGGGCCCATGTGGACCCCATTCCACTTTGAAGAATGTATTTGGTCCCAGGGTTGTGGTGTCCCTGAGGTCCAGGGGATCTGCACGGCCCCTGCATAATTTTTAAGTTAGCCCCGGGAAGGTGCAAATCCCCGGGGCATATAAAAGACCCAGGAGGGGGAGCCCATGTGGCCCCATTTCTTTAGTTTAATTAAAGAAGGTGGCTGTCCATGGGGCTCTTGGAGCTCAATGGAGGGGGGGGTCCCCGTGGCCCCCCTCTTTAATATCAGTAAAGGCCCCAGAAGGTGGTGGTCTATGTGCTCATAAGAGGGAACATGATGGAGGGCAGAAAAACAAACAGAAAAGGCAAAACAGAGGGCAGGAAAATGAGGCAAAAAGGCAAAACTGAGCAGGAGATGGCAAAACAGACCGGAGAAAAATGAGCAGAAAGGCAAATCGGAGGGCAGAAATGTGAGCAGAAAAGGTAAATCAGAGGGTAGAAAAACTAACAGGAAAAAGTAAATCAGAGAGCAGAAAAACTAGGAGAAAAGGTAAAACAGAAGGTAGAAAAACAAACAGGAAAGGAACAAACAGAGCAGAGGAGGGCAAAACAGAGGGGAGAAAAATGAGCAGGAATGGCAAAACAGAGCAGAAGAGGGCAAAACAGAGAGTACTCAGACACTCACACACCCACTCGCAGACCTACTCATACTCACACATCCACTCACAGACCCACTCAGAGGCTCATGCACTCACTCACAGACCTATTCAGACACTCATGCTGCTGATAGAACTCAAAGGGTTAAAGCAATCACTGCAGAGATCTCTGTATACGGTGAATGTCGGGGGTCTGAACACTTGGCAGGGGTAACTAAACCTTTTGTCTGTTTATACATCCATGAAATTGTCTAAAATTGACTAATATTCCAATGATTCACCACCAAGCCATAGTTCAGTTTGTGGTGTGTACTTTTAAATGGTCAGTGTTATTTCTGTAAATAGGCCACTGGCTTGATTTAAGTAGCTGTCTTTGCTAAATAACAACCATTTCGGTAAATCCTGACATCTCCTTTAAATACTGCCAGGGGGGGGGGGAGGTATGGGGGGGCAGTGGAAAGTACAGCATAAAGTAAACACAATAGTGTACAAAAATACGCTTGCACAGTTCTCATTCCATGCGTGTTGGAAGTTGTTAAGCACCGGCCTTCAGGAACGCGAACAAATCACCAGCCAGCAAGAGGTTTTGTTTCCAGAATTCCCACACACAAACCAAACAAAGATAAACACAGGTATTTCTTCCTTCAAATGTCTATAAAAAAGAAAATACCAGGGACTGAGTCCAAGCCAACCACAAACAATGAGCAGTTACTAGCCCGAGGGTGAAAACACTGACAACCACGAGACTCAAATTACCCATGATTAGTCCGAGGCTTTTAAAAACATTGCCATAATCCGATAATGAAACGTGACCCCCCTGCTTCCTGCTGACAACCTGTGATCTGCTCGACCATGCAGTGCCCTGCAGTACGCCAGTCATTCCCGCCACTCTCGCAGAACAGACCAGACAAACAGCAACAGTTGGAGCCAGCAGACCTAGCACTGCCCCCTGCACTGTTCAGAAGATTTATGGCACAGAAAGCTCTTTGTCCACAAGCGTCAAATCAGTGCACGCAATTTAATTTGAAAAACGTTCTGAAATTATCTATTGCAGAAGTGACATCTCCAGCAGTAGCTCGGACAGCCCTGTTTTTAAGTCTGGCCTAAAAGCACATGCGCTGTCTGTTGCAGGAGTTATTGTTAGCTGACAGTGGTTTTAGAATCAATCCACTGCTTACCATTGGTTAACTTCATAGTCGCTGTCATTTGTTTGCTTCTTATTCATTAGCATGTGTGGGCTTTCCTTACTCTTCATGTGTCTGTCCCTGTCCTGGGGCATGGATGCATTACTTGTGCTCTTCCACTACTAATTATTTGGTGCTACTTTTACGTTTTGCCTACATGATGCTTGCACCGTGCTTGTAAAATCTCTTGTATCAAAAAAGAAATTCTTAAAAGGAACTTAGAGCCCACCCATTACTTACCTGTACTTGTCATTCTTTCATATCCTTTCTTCCTGTTGGTCAAAGCCTCCTCCTGCCATCAGCTTCCTGCTCGGCTTCATGTCTTTATCCTTGCTGTGAAGCTTGGACCAAGTACTGCTTCCGGCGGCCAGTGTCCTTCCACTGGTCGCGCACTTGTAACATACTTTATTTTTATTTTTTTACTTTCCAGTGTCAGCATTCTGTTTGTCACTTGAGAGTTCCTGCCACACCCTCACTTCTGTTGAAGTGTGCCACTTCCCTGTTCGTTGCTTGCCTGTCCCTCCCAACACCTCACTCCAGTCCTTGCATGACCCTTCCCCACCCGTTGCTAATGCCTCCCTCCTACCTGTCTTATAGCTTGTTTTATATAATACAAAGTTGACTGGAAGGATCTGGAGCGCTAAACATGAGTGCTAGTTACATTACCGAAGGACACATTCATTTTTACAGGCGCCCCGAGATGAAGTGATTTGCCTCAAATCATAGGATGTTGAGATGGCGCTGAGACTGGAACCTGGTTCCCCAGCTCCAAAGTCAGTAGCTCTGGCTGTAAAGCTACAGCCTCTCCATGCTCAGTGCTCCAGCGCTACAATTTGACATGCTGGTAACTGCAATGGGCATTTGCTCAAGAATATAAACTACTTATTAGGTATGGGAAAAATAACAATTTTAACTTGTTTGCATGTGCGATTTATTTTTTTACTTTCCAGTCTCCGCATTCTGGGGCATATTACCAACAAGTAGCGATATTTATCGCTAAATAGGCTTAGCGGCGATTTTTTTTATCGCTGAGCATCGCCGAAATTTATCGTTGAGATAACTTGCTATTAGCAACGTTTATCTCCAAAGCGATACACTTTCCGGCGATAGCGGCGAAATGCGTGAATATCGCTGAGAATACAGCGATATTCACGCATTAGCGACAAAATGTTCTTAGCCATGTTATCCACCTCCCATTGGATAACATGGCTAAGAACTAGTCTGGGCAGGTGTTAGTATTTGGAAATATTCGCTTCCATCGCTACGCCTGCCTTGCTAATAGGCGATAGCGATGTTAGCGACTGTTTTCAGTCGCTAAAAGTTTAGGTACGCCTACTTTGCATGTCATTAGCGATAAATATCGCTAACATGCAAAGCGGGCCGCAAACCGCTCGCTATCCCCTAAAAGCTGTCGCTAACTGCTGTTAGCGACAGCTTGCTAATAGGGCGATAGAATTATCGCCACTTAGCGGCCGAAAACGACCGCTAAGGGGGCAAAAATTCCCTATCGCCACCCTTGATAATATGCCCCTCTGTTTGTTGCTTGCCCGTCCTTTACACCACCTCAATTCTGTTGCTGCATGCCTCTTCCCAGTTCGTTGCTGGCCAGTCCCTCCTACCAACTCACTCCCGTCGCTGCATGCCCTTTCCCTATCCCGCATAGCTTGTTTTACATAGTGTCAAAGTCAAGTTTATTTGTTTGATTAATTAAAATCTTACAAAAATGCTTTTAAAATATCACCAGAGAATAAAAAACTTTAAAACACCATGTACATAATTATTCTAATATCGCATAATTTGTGAAGTTGTTTACCAATCACAGATAAAAGTTTTACAAATGCAGAATTCATAAATACATCATTCGGGTTTAGGCATGCCATTAACGCTTGTCTACATGTCCTTACTCCACGAGCATTAAATAGTCTCTTAAGGATAATTTTGCTTTCAGGTTCTATTGCAGGACAAAGACATAGTAGGTGTATAATATCCTCTTGGCCACATTTACATAGCCTACATATAGTTTTGTCTTCACTAATCTTCCATGACGGCAGATGACACAAACCTGGCCAAAGTCCAAAACGTACTTTTATAAAAATTCGCTTACTTTGCTGTGACCATGATGTTTCAAGATATTCTTGGACTTGCTTTTTTTAAAATCCATTTATAATTGGCCATGCGTGTCTTCTTTTTACAAGTACCTCGTTGTCTTTTAACAGCGAAAGATGATTAGTCAGTTTATTAATTGTTCTTTTGAAACTTTCCTGGGTGTTTTACATAGTGCAAAGTCGTCCGGAAGTATTGGAGCACTTCACATGAGTGCCAGTTACATTACACGAGGACACATTCATTTCCACAGGCATGGGGGAGAATAAGTGATTTGCCCAGAATTGCAAGATGTTGTACCTGCGGTGCCAAGCCTCAAACCTGGATCCCCAGCACCAAATTCAGCAGCTCTGGTTGTAACGCCACAGCCTCTCCATGATCAGTGTTCCAGCTAGCTACACTTTTGAACATTGGTAACTGCAATGGGCATTTGTTTTCAGAATATAATCTTCATTTTAAGTATATGGAAAATAAAACATTGTAACTTGTTTGTACGTGCAAAGTTTAAAGTAAGAAAAAAATGCACTATGATGTGGTCTGTCCATGTCACAGCACTTTTTCTTAAACTTTAGACTATATAGGACAGCAACTTGCACCGCTGTGCAACATTTAAAAATAAATTGACAAAGCCAATAGATCTTGCATAGATGAAACTTATTGGATTTGCCAATGCTTGTTTCTTTTTGTTTAAGCACTCCACAAGAGTGCTATAACTAATGTGTTTTCCAGCTGTTTCCCTAGTTTGCTCCTCCTCTCCCAACATGTTTTGTGTTGTGCATTCTCTCTTGCCCATTTGCGTCTCCATGCCTGCACCAAATGCTCTCGTCCACTTCCATTTCCTCCCCCCACACTCTACGTTACTTTCTTTCTCCATTAGTTTGCTTCCATCACTGATCCCGGATCCCTCTGTATTGCTCCCCCCCACTCTCCATGTTGTGTTCTCTCACTCATGTTTCTCAGTTTGTGCTGGACTCCCAGAGTGGCTGAGGATTTTTTTATCTGCTTCGCCATGGAGCAAATTACCACCACAACATTTAGATCGACTTCGCCGGTGAACAAGAATTGCAGGTCACATTCTAAAGGGACCCAGTGACACCAAGAGCCCCGGGACCTACAATTACAGATTGGGGTGTCACAGTGGCCTTTGGTTTTCTTTCAGTGAAGTGCACTTCTCAGAAGTAACACCAGCTGTTCTCCTGCCCTCCCAGAGATGGGGCAGAGTGAGTTCCGCAAAGGAGCAAAGCGTTCACTCTTTGTTTCTGTTCCAGAAGTTTTGGAATACTCCAAGGACTCCACTGTCTTACAACATTACGATTTTTAGGTCGCACCCACAAGACCGCTCTTAGCTGTCTGCAGGCAAAAACCTATATTGAACACCATAGTGCTTTAAGTAAGTTCATAAGAGTGAGGAGTTTCTCTAAAAGGCGCGTGGCCTAATTAAGGGTGTTGTTTAAAATATGTGAACTACAATCCCATATTTTGTTTTTTGATAATCAATTTTATTTATTTTACAAAGGGATAGTGATAAAAACATAAGTACAAACCGTACAGCGTGATCAGCAGCACCACAATGTGTGACATTAGGCGAGTAGAACAGTCTTGTGACAATATACATTGTTGTTTCTCCATCTTCAGAGGGGCATATAGAATTAGAACTAGTAAGACAAGGAAGTTAATCAATCTATCATTCTAACCATTTACCCCAGACCTTCCTGTGTTTGGCTGGCCTGGCCTCTAATAGTGGTAGCTCTTGTGCAGCGCACCAGTCCACTCCTCTGCGCCATCTAGTTATAGTGGGAGGGATGGGATTCTTCCAGGCAATTGCCATGTCGCGTTTGGCCACTACAAGGGCGTTCCCTAGAAACACTTGGTCTGATCTTGATCCATCTAGTCCATCAGTGACACCTAGTAATGTGTTCAGAGGGTTGTGTCAGACCTCCCATCCGAGCACCTCTGTGAGTCCTGCCTCCAGTGCAGCCCAGTAAGAAGTTATATGTGGGCAGGACCATACCATGTGGAAAAAATCTGCGGGTTCAGCATCACATTTTACGCACGCTAGGTGCAAGATTAGGCCCGCTCTATGTAGGCGGGCAGGGGTAAGATAAGAGGCGTGTAGGCAGTAAAACTGTACCAGGCGAAGTCTAGCTGAGACAGTGATGGTCTTGGCAGCAATCAGAGCGTCCCTTCAATCCTCTTCTTCCAGAGGGCCCAACAATGTCTCTCACTTAGCTCTCAAAGGGTCAAGGGAAGTAGGACCATTATTAGTTAAGGAACTATGTATATGTGAAACTCCTCCCCTACCCAGGTTAATCATCGTGATCTGAGCTTCAAGGCGGCTGTGTTCTGGCAGTGATGTGCCTGACTTTATATGCACTTCTAGGGCATGGTGGAGTTGTAAATAATTGTAAAACCGGGACAGGTGAAGCAATGTCTGGACTGCAGGTCCGCAAAGCAGTAAATATGGTCACTAACTCAGACGTCTCAAAGCTGTGAGATGCCAATGAGGTCCCAGCTCTTAAAAACTTCCAAGCCCCCCACCACCTGCAACCATGTGCCCTGCCACAGGGGTGTTTGCTGAGTCACTTTGTCCATCCATTGGGTGTGTCATAGGGAGGCACACCAGGCCAGAAGGACTGTTCGGGTCACCGTGGGTAGGTCCCCGGGAATAGGAGATCCGTACATCATAGCATGAACTTGAGAGAGGCCTAAGTCTTTCAGTTCAGCCCTGTAAGCAGGGTCAGACCACACCCCATTTAACCAGACGGGTATCACTAGGAGGCGGGTTGCAGGATAATATAAGTACAAGTTCTTTAGACCCATGCCTCTGTCAAAGGGTGGGATCTGGCAGCACGGAAGCGCCATACGCGGCTGTAGGCAACTCCAGAGAAACCTTGTAATTAGACTATTACATTAAAAAAGGCTCTTTGGACATGGAATGGAGTATTCTGAATGACAAAGAGGAACCGGGGGAGACTCGTCATTTTAAATAGCGCTATTCTCCCTAGCGGGGTAAGTGGTAGTTTTTGCTTCTTCTGGAGGTCCAGCTGAGTTTTGGCAACTAGAGGATTCACGTTAAGTGCCCAGGCCAGTTCAGGAAGTAGGGTGACTCATATAACTAAGTATTTGAAGGATTGACGTCTGATAGGGATAGCAGATTGCCAGTCGAAAATTCCCTTGAGAGATGCAGGGGAGCCAAAGTAGACTTGGCCGAGTTCAGGCACAACCCCGAGAGTCGTTCAAAGGACTCCAGTATATGTAAGCATCTAAGACCGGATTGGGCTGGGTCTGCGAGAAAAGCAGGACATCATCTGCATATAAAGCAATTTTGTCTTCATGTGATCCTACCCAATTCCAGCCTTGAACCTGGTAATCTGAGCAGATGAGATTGGCCTCGGGCTCCATTGCCAACGCGAATAGGAGGGGCAGCCCTGTATCGTTCCTCTTCTGATTTGAAAAATGTTCGAGAGCGCTCCATTGACAAGCACCAGTGCAGTTGGTTTGGAGTATAGGATGTGAACCCTTACAGCAGAATTTGGAGCCCATGCCCATAACCACTAAGACGTATTCCAAGTAGCGCCAGGCGACCGAGTCAAATGCTTTCTCGACGTCGACTAGGAGCAGTGCCAAATAGGGGATCAGTGACTGTCGGTTCGCCAAGGCCAGATGTAGACACCTCAGGCAATGTATGGTTCTCCGTGCCGGCATGAAGCCGCATTGGTCAGGGTGGACCAACTTGTTAAGGTACGGCCTAAGGCACTGAGCTAGAACTGTGACATAGATTTTGACATCAGTATTGATCAGGGAAATGGGGCGGTAGTCAGTATATGTTGGTGAAGGTGGTTGGTTTTGGGGATAATAGCTATTGTGGCTGTGTCAGTCTCCGGAAGGAAAGAGCCTTTTTCTATGGCCTCTTCATAAAGGGCTGCAAGGTGAGGAATAAGTATGTCGTGGTAAGTGGAGTAATATTCTTGTAGGTAGCCGTCCGGGCCGGGGGAATTACCAGCCACGACCAGCGAAAGGGCACCTTGTATTTCTTCGCATATGATCAGCCTTTCCATTCCATCTGACTCAACTGTATTGAGCCTGAAGAGGTGTAGGTCTTCTAGATTGATCAACTTTGCAGGGAAAGCTCTGGCTTCCGGGCAGAGTATAAGTCTGAGTAATAGTCTGCAAAAGTTTGGGCCATCGCTTTGGGAGAGTGGTGAGTATTTCCTTCTGGGTCACGGATCTCCGGAATTATCTGGTTCGCTACGGAGTAGGACATTAGTCTATGTAATATTTTCCCATTTTTATCACCCATATACACGTAATAGAGGACCTCCATAGGAATTTTGCAGAGTCTAGTGAAATCTCTCTCATTTGTTATTGTTATTGTTAATTTCGATTTATAGCGCGCCCAATCACCTGCAGGCCTCTAGGCGCTTGGAAATCGATGTCATACAATAACTTGGTTCACTCCTAAGAGAGATGCAGCTACAGGACTACACTGTGGTCAAGGCTCTTCTAAACAGCAAGGTTTTCAGAGATTTCCTGAACCGCAGGAGATTCATCTCCCTGCGTAGCCCCTCAGGCAGCTTGTTCCATAATTGGGGGGCCAGGACAGAGAAGGCTCTCCCTCCCTTAGTCACTAATTTGTAGCGGGGGCAGACCAGTAACTGAGCGTCTGATGATCTGAGTGCTCTTGTCGGGTTGTACACTTCCAGGCGGGCTTTGATATAGGCCGGCGCATGGCCGTAAATCGCCTTATGCGCTATACAGAGGCTCTTGAATTCAACCCTCTCCTTAACAGGGAGCCAATGAAGGTTTTGAAGAAGAGGGGAGGCCTTTGTTCGTCTGGGCACTCTGAAAATTAGCCGTGCGGCGTCGTTCATTACGACCTGGAGTCTGTTTATCGACATTTTTGGGAGGCCAAGGTACAGGGAATTCCCATAGTCGATCCGGGAGATGACAGTTGCTGCTACAATTGAACGCATCATCGAATGAGAAAGGAAGGGGGCTATCTTTCTCAGTTGTCTGATGATGTTCGTGCAAGTTCCAACAACAGCGGAAACTTGACTGCACATTGACAGGTCGCAGTCTAATTTAATCCCCAGACTCTTTACGTTGGCACTAGGCTTTGGGGCTGATCCACGCTCCGCAGGCCAGTACAGATCACTCCACGGTGAGGTGGTAGATGGAATTACCAATACCTCGGTCTTATCCGGGTTGATCTTTAGTAGGTTTTTCGTCATCCAGCCAACGGTGTACCTCAGGATATTTTGGGCTTGGGTTTGTGCTGTCCCTGTGTTATCGATACTCAGCACTAGCTGAGTATCGTCAGCATAGTTGTAGACTCTGCAGCCCAACTCAGCCAGGGATGCAATCAAAGGCTGCAGGTAAAGATTGAACAGAAGTGGGGACAGTGCGGAGCCCTGTGGGACTCCGCACTCTAAGAGGCCCACTTCAGATATTGACTCCCCAAGTTGTATCCTCTGAGTCCTTCCCAAAAGGAAGGATCGCAGCCACTTGAGGGCCAAGCCTTTGATCCCAAAGGCCTCCAGCCTTCCCAGGAGCAGGTCATGACTGACGGTATCGAACGCCGCTGACAGATCTAGTAAAATCAGGGCGCTCGGCCTTTTGCCGTCAGCCATGCCTCTCAGTTCGTCCAACAACGAGAGCATCACTAGCTCGGTGCTGTGGTGCGCTCGAAACCCTGCCTGTCGCTCATGCAGTAAGCCATGGGATTCGAGGTACAGTGATAAAGACTTCAGCACGTGTTGCTCTAGGACCTTAGCAAGGAAAGGCAGCTGGGAGATCGGCCTATAGTTCTTCAGGACAGACGGATCTGCGCCTGGTTTCATCCAGCACTAATGCCAGTTGGCCCAAATGGGTTTCATCTGGTGCTCCAGATGTGTCTCTCTCAAGCTGGGTCGCTTGGGATTCAAGGAGTGTGAGTCTACTGTTTTGCACTGTTTGTTGAGCTTTGAGGTGGCGCTTGCCGAGTCCACGGATCGTGGCTTTACCCTCCTCCCACAGAGTGCCCAGGGACGAGACGGAATCTTGATTCGTGAGGAAGTACTATATGATTTTGGTTTTAATTGTCTCCTTAAATTTCTGGTCTTGGAGAAACCAAGCATTAATCCTCCACGTTGGGAGGATAACAGTGGGGGGATCGCCTTGGTTCAAGAGTAGTGGTGAGTGGTCTGAGATGCCCCTTGGGAGCAGATGTATTTCTCTGACTTAACGACACTCGGAGGCCAGCATAAACATCACGTCGATGCAAGAGTGGCTGTGATGTGCTGCTGAGGTATGGGTGTATTGGGTTTTCCAGGGATTCCAGGATGGCCATACGTCACACATACCCATGGTTTCAGTCCAGACCACTAACTGTTAGGTGTGTGAGGTGCATGAGATAGAGGGGGTCCCGGTGGTGTCAAGTCTGGGTTGCATGACAGTATTGAAGTCTCCTCCCAAAACCGTTGTTCCAGGTAGTAGGGAGGATTTCACCTATGTGGTCTAGGGTCTGCGTGTGGGTGGCGCCTGGAATATAGATGGAGAGGACATTGAGGGTCTACTCGCCCAGAGCTCCGGAGAGGGCTACAAAATAGCCATGGGGTCTCTGGTAATTTGTGCAGGTACAAAGAGTAAGTTGCGCTTCAACAATCCTGTATTTTACACAGCATGCTGCCTGACTTGCGTTTAAGTACCTCTGTGTGAGTTTTCTGCTTTTCCATCCAGATATATCACACAACAACAAACATGAGCATAAAACAAGCCAGACCTATTGGCTTTGTGAGTGCTTGTTAGGACTATGATATAAACAAGTTTAAAAAATGATTTGGTTGTAAATAGAATTAGTAAGTAGAAAATACAAAGACAAATGGTCTCAAAGGCAAGGCCTATTGATTTTGCAAATGCTTGTTTTTATTTCCCATGTTGATACTTACATTTGCAGGTGAGCAAGCAAAACTAAAGAATGAAAAGATAAATACGACAGTCTGGCTTACTTATAGATGTCACTGAAGAGAATGATAGCACATGTGTGAGTAGAATGTAAAGGAATGTTTTTTAGATTTAGGGCCATATTTATCAATAATTCATGAAACCCAAGACAGCAAACCAACTTGCTGTGCTGTATGAAAGTGAAAGGGCAGGAATGCACCATATTTAACATTATAAGGCACATTAGTGTCCTTTTCTAGTGCTGGTTACCTTTGTCTGCCTAGCACCAACGCAGATACCTTGCATCATGTTGATGATTGCCTGTGTTGCATGCAGGATTGTTTTGGTGCAGGAAGGGACATCTTCCTGCACAAAAGCAATCCCCTGAGGCATTTTTCTATTTCTAAGTGTGCTGCATCCAGCACACTTAAAAAGAGGAAACAGCGAGGCGAAATAAAGATATTCCTCCTCTGGTGGGGAGATGTACAATTCTGACGCATTCCCAGGTCTACCAATGTTGGTAAATTTGGGACTGTGCTATAATCCATGGATAGCAATTACTGACAATAGGGGTTGAAATGTCAACATCATTTAAGCCTTTAGATGTGCTAAGAAACAATTTGGAAAAAAACACAGTTGCTGGACAGAATGCAGAACAATGTCTTACATTCACCCCAGTACAAAGATCTGGGCCTAAATCCATCGTTTTTTTGCACTCCACACCACCCTAGGTCAGACAATGGCTATATGCAAATCAGCCTTGACCTGTGCCTCATGGGTACAGTCCAGCCCGAACTACCAAGCCATGTCGTTCCTAGACCGGAATCAAGCATCCAAGGACCGGTTTCTGGCTATCAGCCTTCTTCAGCCTGGATAGCTTGACTCCAGTGATGTGGAGAGCCTGGGACTCACGTCTGAGCATACCCAGCCCACTCTGGGTGAAAATTGCAAAAAACACAGTTGATGGACAGAATGCATAACAATGTCTTACATTCACCCCAGTACAAAGGGCTGAAGACGGCTGGAATGCCAGAAACGGTCCTCGGAAGCTTGTTTCTGGTCCAGGGAAGGCATGGCTTGGCAGTTCGGGCTGGACTGTTCCCATGAGGCACAGGGTCAGACTGATTTGCATATGGCCATGTTTGAACTGGGGTGGTGTGGAGTGCAAAAAAACGATGGATTTAGGCCCAGATCTCTGTACTGGGGTGAATGTATGATATTGTTCTGCATTCTGTCCATCAACTGTGGTTTTTGCATTCGTCACCCTGAGTGGGATGGGTATGCTCAGACGTGAGTCTCATGCTCTCCACACCACTGGATTCAAGCAAGCCGGGCTGAAGACGGCTTGAATGCCAGAAACCGGTCCTCGGAAGCTTGTTTCCGGTCCAGGGAAGGCATGGCTTGGCAGCTCGGGCTGGACTGTTCCCATGAGGCACAGGGTCAGACTGATTTGCATATGGCCATGTTTGAACTGGGGTGGTGTGGAGTGCAAAAAACCGATGGATTTAGGCCCAGATCTCTGTACTGGGGTGAATGTATGACATTGTTCTGCATTCTGTCCATCAACTGTGGTTTTTGCATTTGTCACCCGAGTGGGATGGGTATGCTCAGAAGTGAGTCCCATGCTCTCCACACCACTGGATTCAAGCAAGCCGGGCTGAGAGACGGCTGGAATGCCTGAAACCGGTCCTCGGAAGCTTGTTTCCGGTCCAGGGAAGGCATGGCTTGGCAGTTCGGGCTGGACTGTTCCCATGAGGCACAGGGTCAGACTGATTTGCATATGGCCATGTTTGAACTGGGGTGGTGTGGAGTGCAAAATAACAATGGATTTAGGCCCAGATCTCTGTACTGGGGTGAATGTATGACATTGTTCTGCATTCTGTCCATCAACTGTGGTTTTTGCAAGAAACAATTTGGAATCACGAGTATACTGCTGGCTCCTTCAATTAAACGAAGGCATTGACTTTCCATTGTATATATCTGTGCTACTCATCATTGCTCACTGCACCGTCTGCACTTTAACTTTGCACCATTTATGATTTTTGCCACCATTATTACTGATATTTTTTATTGTGAATCATTGAATGTAGATGGGCCTATACCATTCAGAAATACAAAACAATAAACTGGGAATTACTTCTTACATACACAGCTTTTCAGCATTCATAAAATAGATCACTGCCGATTTGATAGAATTGTTTTTAAATGTGTAAATGTTTTCTGAGTAGAATACAGATTGTTATTTTATACACTCAGTTCCCACAGTGAGGACTATGTTGCCCCGTCTTTTTAAATTGCGTTCCAAACAAGCAATATTTTTGATCTTTGCAGAGATTAATTAATTTTGGTGAGAGTAGTTTCTCACACACTGCTTTCCCTCCGAATTTTTTGTTTTTGGATCAGAATTAATAATACAAAAAAATACGTGTACCAAACATTGTTGATATATAACTTTCCTCCCAAGGGCCAACTTGAGAGGTCAGTTTGTGTAAAATAAATTTAAATCTGGCCATGCAGTGAAAACCAGTCAGGCGGCTCTGTGGGAGGAGCTGTGGAAGTATAGTCCTGCCTTGGCTCACATTTGGCTCATGTCAACCAATCCAATGAGTGGTGTGCTGGTTGCTCTCACTGCTTAAGTGTTTTGCAGAGCCTGGGAGACACCACTTGTGCATCTGGTGCCATTTCTCCTTCGCTGCGGTAGCAATGCAATTTTTGGACTAGGTGTGCTTGAGTGTGTAATGTTGATCAGCAACAACTGCTATTCTTTCATGCAAACTGCAGAGCAGAACTATCTGTAACATTTGTGACTGCAAGCCCCTCAATCGAGTGCTCTAAATTGGGTTTCAGAACTGAGCCCTGGCAAACACCTGCTAAAACTAAGCACTGCATATGGTCAATGCCATATTTGTAGAAGAAAGAATTTAAAACCACTATTGAAAAATCTTCTTTGGGACAGCAAAGAGAGGGAACGATATCTGTCACTATAGTTATGATTCTTGAGATTTAACTAACAAAGCACTTTGAAAAAATCTACATTGTAAATATGGTAAGTATTTGAATTTGAATTTAATTTGAATTTAAAAACATTTATTGAGCGCGCTTATACCCAGCGGTTTCATGGCGCTTTGAGGACTACGACCAGCAGCAGCAACAAAAAAGACAGGCTAGACGGCAAACGCTCTGGAAAAAAGGAAGGTTTTCAGGTTCTTCCGGAACTCGAAATAGGAGGTTGAGGATCTGAGTGTCATAGGGAGGGAGTTCCAGAAGAAAGGTGCAAGGGCCGCGAATTTCGCCCCGCCTGCTTTCTTTTTCTTAAAGCGGGGTGTGGCCAGGAGTGCCCTGTGGGTAGAGCGGAGTTCTCTGCCCGGCAGGTAAGGTTTGATGGCTGAGCATATGAACTCAGGGGCAGTGCCCATCCTGGCCTGGAAGGTGAGGCAGCCTAATTTAAATAAGGCCCGCTCCCTCACAGGCAGCCAGTGCAATGATTTCAGCAATGGGGTGACTCGATGGAATTTGGGCAACCCATGGATCAGGCGGGCAGCCTGATTTTGCACTGCTGCAAGCGGTGTATGGCATAGGCCGGTGCGCCGTTATAGATTATGTTCCCATAATCAAGGCGCGAGAGCACCATTGCCATCACAATTATTTTCAGTGCCGGAAGGGAGAAGAAGCGGGATATCTTCCTAATTGTCCGGAGGGAGAAAAAACAAGAAGAAACCACCGAACTGACCTGGGGGTTTACAGAGAGTTGGGAGTTAAGGAAAATCCTGAGGGTTTTAACTTTAGGGACCGGGAGGGGGGGGACACCAAGTGAAAGGGGCCAAAACGAGGGGGACCAGGGACTGCAACCACCTCCTGTCAAGACCAACTCTGTCTTGTCAGGGTTGAGTTTGAGGTATACCGTTTTTACAATATAATACCAACTCTGTCTTGTCAGGGCTGAGTTTGAGGTATACTGTTTTTATATACCGTTTTTACATTATAATATTGATACAGTGTAAAGTGAAGAAACTGAGTCATATTTCAATTAACACCTAGGGTTTGTGAGCTAGGCAATTTCATGTGTAGGAACATTTCTTCAGTATTTCATATTTTTATCATCTAGCATTTCAAGCACCTGATTTGATTTGATTTGATTAAGGATTTATAGAGCGCGTAGCTACCCTCGGGCGTCCCAGCGCTAACGTAACAGCTTGACAGTACTCCTGGGGATGGAATATTGAGGGAAAAACCAGGTTTTCAGCAGTCTGCGGAATGAGAGTAGATTGTTTTCTTTGCGAATGTTGAGGGGGAGGCTGTTCCAGAGCTTTGGAGCGTTATAAGAAAAGCGGTGGCCGCCAGTGCGTGCTTTCCTTATTCTGGGGACGCTCGCCAGAAACAGGGTGTCCGACCTGAGCTGTCGGGTTGATTTGTGAGGCTTGATGAGAGGTCTCAGTATTGGTGGACCTTTGCCTTGTAGGATTTTATGGGAGATGCACAAGGCTTTGAAGGAGATGCACTCTTGGATGGGAAGCTGTCCTGTCCACACCACCCATTATATGTTGATCGTTCCAGTAGATTTATCTACCCTTCAATATTTAAAATGATCTGTTGGCTTATACCCTCAGAAGTACCAAAGGATGCTCAGAAAAGTGCTGTGCTTTTAAGTTCAAGTATGATGCCTAATTAAAGCGCTAAAAAAGTCAGCTGCATTTGAAAGCCAAAGCAAAAAAATATTGTTTTCTATATACAATGCATATACTAGATACTTAATTGAGTAGATGAGCAAGAGGACTATTGAGATGTTAAATATTCCCTCATCTTGGCCATCAAAGCACTCAGTAGGTGGATGGGATAATACAGCAAACAGTTAATCGCGTGAGGTGAGAAAGAAATACTCCTCTGGGTGGAGCCAAACCCCACTCTATGTATATTTTAAGTAATTGGCTACAGGTAAAAACAGTGGTACAAAAGGGGGTGGTGATGGACGGAGCATCTGAACCAATCAAACACTCACACCCAGTCAACAGATCTGGGTTTAATCCATCACCGTTCTTTAGCCTACTCTGCCACCCCAGTTCAGACATGGCCATATGCAAATCAGTCTGACCCTGTGCCTCATGGGAACAGTCCAGCCTGAACTGCCAAGCCATGCCTTCCCTGGACTGGAAACAAGCTTCCGAGGACGGGTTTCTGGCATTTCAGCCGTCTTCAGGCCGGCTTGCTTGAATCCAGTGGCAAAGTGAGCAAGGGACTCACGTCTGAGCATACCCTGCCAACTTATGGCGAACAAAGCGGTACAAAAGGGGGTGGTGATGGACGGAGCATCTGAACCAATCAAACACTCACACCCAGTCAACAGATCTGGGTTTAATCCATCACCGTTCTTTAGCCCACTCTGCCACCCCAGTTCAGACATGGCCAACATGTAAAAACAGACAGGTGTTCTGTCAAGTCAGACCTAAAATCCATAAATAATAGTACCTTGTAGATTTTTGCTGACAGTTTGCCTCTCAAAGTTTTTAAAGTATTGTGAAATAATATGTACACATTAAATTGAATGGAGGGTCTGAGGAAGATACAGAGGACCAACACCAGGCGCATAAGGTTTACAGGTTATATTAACCAAACACACAAAAGGGGATGGGAGGATACATGCAATAGGCCTAACCACTGGCAATCTATCATAGTAGCCTTCCAACATATCGTTCTTTTTCCCACCATTCCACCCTTACATTAGACCCAGCCATATGCAAATCATTCTTGACCCTGCTCCAGTAGGAACAGTCCAGCCCAAACTGCTAAGTCAGGTCCTGTTTCCGTATCACAAGAACCCAAGACTAGTTTTGTCCTGATTGGGGCTATTCAGTTGAGTGTAGCATGGTTACAGTGGCACAGTGAGCAAGGGATCCACATCTGGGCATACCCTTGGCTACTCAGTTGATAGATGTGGGTCCCATGCTCAATGGAACCAAGCTTCACCCAACTGAAGAGCACCAATCAGGGCAACGCCATTCTTGGGTTGCTTTTGTTCTGGTTCTGGGAACACTTGCCCTGGCAGCTTGAGTTAGACTTTTCCTATTGGTGCAGGGTCAAGACTTTTACATATGGCTTGGTCTAAACTTATCTGGCATGGTGGGCAAAAGAATGATGGATTGGGATGCTACCCTGAGCTTTGCCAGTGTCTAAACTAATTGCGAGCATTCCTCCCATCACCTTTTGTGTATATGGTTATCTTAAGCATTCAAGAGAAATCATTAGTAGATGAAATGTACTTGCACTGTCCCAGTTATGTTATGGTATGTGAATTTGTAGAGCACAGCTACTCACTCACGAGGATATCCAGGTGCAGATTAGGGCAGGCCTGACGGGGAGGAGGAGATCATGTCGGGTTCGTCTAGAAGAGCCATGTCTTGAGGTTCCTTTGGAAGTTCATGAGGGAGGAGGAGGTTCTGAGGTGTTTCTGAAGGTCGTTTCAGGTCTTGGCTGCGAGTGGAAATGAGTTTTAGTACCTAAACGTTTTCACTGTTGGAACTTAAAGTTTGAAAGTTGCTGAGTATTAACAATGATACTGCAGTAAGAACAGATCAATATAGTTTACTTTAAGTGCCATTATAGGATTTTGGGATTTTATTATGATAGATGACATATAAATGTTTTTATTGTTTGTTACAAACAAGTGTCTATTATTGGAAAATTTATGAAAAATGAACAACAAAAAGTCCTTTAAGTTAGCCATTGATGTACAAACAGTATAAACAAATACATTTAAAACACGTTTACTGATACAAAGCCAGATCTATTAGCTATGCGAAGCCTTATTATAAATGCTGAGCATTTTCTTGTGGGAGACATGTTCATTAATGTTGACAATTCCTTTAAGGAAGCATTGTAAGTATGCTGTGAATTTCTCGATGAAGATATCTCATTAATATTGACGATTTCTTGAACGAAACGTATTAGTTAAGGCTGAAAATGTCTTTAGGCGCACATTTTCATTTTTTCGAACATTTGTTGAAAACGTTTTTTTATCAATTCTCAACATCTCATTAGGGATACATTTTCACAAATGTTGAGCATTTTTTGAGGCAGACATTTTGTTCCGTGAATCGCTTAGTAGAGATATTTTCTTACATTTTCAGCATGTCTTGAAGAAGTCATGTTGATAAACGGTGAAACATCCCTCGGGGACCATATTTTAATTAGTGCGCGTATTTCTAGAAAGAGGTTTTAGGTGGTGCTGAATGATTCCTGAGGGAGACATTTTCTTTAGTGCTCCGCATTTTTTGAAGGAGCCAGCCACGTTTAGTTACACAGTGAAGTCGCTGGCACCTTCGCCGTTTTATGTGGTGTCTGAATCACAGCATGGCCTTCTTGCCGCCGAATGGCTTCGCCAGTCATCCACATAAATCGGTTATTTATGGCGAGCTTGTCTTAAAATTGTCGGGTCAAGTTTTCGTACCCTTTCCTTTTTTGTTCACAAGAACGCATTAATCTGGTGCTGCCACCTGAAACTTAAAACTTCTGAGCGTGAAGTCAGCGGGTTAATGTCTCAGAAAGTCCTATCTTAAACCGTATCGGTTTTTGTTTTAAGATTTACGCTCAGACGTGTCAAGAATTTCGGTAACTCAATTAACCATAAATCCGCTATATTTCCCTTCCACGCAAGATAGGCCTTTAGTCTTGCTTTGTTATTTGGTCTTGCGTTGTACAGGGTGAATTCGTAAAAATAAATTGAGATTTCTACGTGTGCGTGGCATTGAAACAGATTTACAGGCTGGTCCCCAGCGCCCAGTGTTGTAGCAACCCTTCCGGGAAAGTTGTGAACTTGCAGAGCAGACTAAAACAACACGCTCCAATCCACGCTAGGATTGTCGCATAACAGGAAGCGGTATAACAACACTGGTCTCCTAGAAGATGAGGCCCATACCAAATTATAGTTCCTGAAATAGCAAATCAAGGCCAACGAAGTGCTTATATTTTGGACCAAGGTTAGTGATATGCTTGTGGTGGTGATCACATACGAACTTTCGCCAACAGCATGGTGCAATAATTTCACAGTCCAGTCCTCCATGGATAGACACAAAACGACCGTCCTGCTTGGTTTACGGGCAATTTGTGTATTAGTCATTGTGATTGGCTGCTAGGTGTTCTTCTGTTGCGTTGAAAGGACCCATTGGTTAGGTCATCAGAATCTGTGGAGATAGCCTTCCGATTCCTGCACCACCGTGAGCGACTTGAGATAGGACCATGTGGAGGTATCCCCCATTGCAACATTTCACGAAGGCAAAGTCCAGCATGTCAAATTTAAAAGTATATTAATCATTCTAACTGCTGGGGCGCTCACTGCGGGGCATATTATCAAGAACGGCGATAAAATTATCGCCGCTTTAGCGGCAGGAAACTGCCCCTAAAGCGGCAATAATGGGCTTGATAATACACCCTTGTGAATTCCCATAGCAGCTCAGGTTAACACCAGAACCTGGGCTGCTATGGGAATTCACAAGGACATATTATCAAGGCCATTATCGCTGCTTTAGCGGCAGTTTCCTGACGCTAAAGCGGCGATAATTTTATCGCCGTTCTTGATAATATGCCCCTGCATTCTCTTCGCCCAAGCAACAGCCAGAACATACTTCTGAGTCTAAAGAAAGTCCCATCCTTAGGCCTATCAGAGAGGATGTTAACACATCCTTAGTCATGCTAGCCCTAGATTACTCAAAACAAGTAGTAAAATGGGCAGTAAGTTAGTATTTTTTACACAGGTCAGTAGATCAGGAACTATGTCTAACTCACCTTTAGAAATCTGATTTTCCCAACAGGCTAAAGGCAGGCATGTTGTTTTTAGATAATCTTTGGCTGTGTTATGCCTTCAGATATAGGTAAGTATTAGGTTTGATATTTTCCCCACCTTATTACCACTTTATTAAAGTAATAATAGGTAGGGAAAAATATTTATACGTTTCTATATATTTTTCAAACATTTATGGAGTACTGCGGTACTGCCTTGGGTGTACTGCAGTACTCAAAATAAATGTAAACATTGAACAAAAATAAAAAATACACTGTAAAACACCATGTTTTTTAAATATAGTGTACTACAGTGTATTTTCTATTCTTACCATATTTAAATATGCACTAAAAAGATTTCGTAGTACTGCTGTAATACCTACAAATTATGGCACTACTTAAAAATGTTTTAAAAAAATGCACAGTTCTCCCTAAATTGCAGGAAATATATATAGAAAATTATATATACATTACTTTCTCTATTACCAATGTGATAAAATGGTAATAAGTAGTGAACAACAATAAAACCTAATACTTGCCTATATCTAAGATGCAACACAGAACACACAGTGAAACGCAGAATGCAGAACACAGCTGAACTGTGCTAAAAACAACATGGCTGCCTTTTACCTTTGGTAAACACAGGATTTAGCCAATCATAAAATGACTTCTAATCTGCATGTACCACACTATACGCTATACCACAAACTTACAGCAGTAAATTCCGGCACAATATATAACACAATTTTTTCAAATGTATAACTTTAACACTACTTACGCTATTCACATATACTACCAAAAATGACCTTGTACACGTAATAATGTATATTCCTGATACATTACATCTACATCAGTTCACATGCTTTCACACTACTTCTGTTTCTATTACCACACCCTCCACTCTATGCCACTTCAGTGTACACCACTGCAGTGGAATTCTATTCCAGTGTACACCACTCCACTCTACAACAAATCGACTGTACGCTATTACACTGTATACCACTCCATTCTCTGGCACTCCACTCTACTCCAATATACGTCAGTCCAATCTACACTACAATACTCTCTTCAATTCCAATGCATGACACTCCACTCTATGTCACTACACTGTACACCAGTAAACTCAGTGCTATTCTACTCTACACCACTCCACTCTATGCTACTCCACTGTATGCACTCCACTCTATGCAATACCTCTCTACGCTACTACACTTTATTCCATTCCACTGTATACTACTCAACTCTACAACACTCCACTGAATGCCACTCCACTGTATGCCACTCCACAGTACTCTGTTACACTGTACACCACTACAGTCTACCCCACTACACTCTACTCTGCTCCACTCTGCAACACTCCACTAAATGATATTGCTATCTACAACACTCCACTGTACACCACACCAGTGTATGCCACTCTAGTCAACAATATGCTACTGTATGCCACTACACTGTACGTCACCCCACTCTACATCATTATACTCTAAGCTACTCCATTGTATGCCTTTTCCCTTGACATTATTTCACTCTACGCCACCTGACTCCACTCTATGCCACTCCACTCTACCCCACTCCAGTGTATGCTATTCCATGGTAGGCATCTCCACTGAACACTACTCCAGTCTATCCCACTCCACTCTTCGCTACTCCTCTCTAATTTATTTTAATTTTATTTATTTTATATGCTTATAAAGCGCCAGACTAGACCCCCGAAGGGGTATCTCCGCGCTATAAAGCAACTCCACTCCACTACATGCCACTACACTCTATGCCACTCCACTCTACGCTATTCCATTTGATGCCATTCCACTTTACGCCACTCCAAACTGTGCCACTCCACTATACGTTATTCCACTATACGCCACTCCACTCTTCACTATTTTACTGTTTGCCACTATAATGTACCTCACTCCACTGTATGCCACTTCACTCAATGCCACTACACCGCACCTCATCCACCCCACCCCACTCTACTCAACACCACTCCACTATACACTATTCCACTGTACGCAGCTACACTCTACACCACTCAACTCTATGCTATTTGACTCTTTGCCACCCCACTCCACTCTACGCCACTCTAATTGTATGCTATTCCAATCTGTGCAACTCCGGTGTACGCCAAGTCCACTCCACTCTACCCAACTCCACTCTACATCACTCCACTCTATGCCACTGCGCTCTATGCCAGTCCGCTATACAGCACTCCACTTTATGCTATTTCACTTTGAAACCACTGTTCCACTGTTTAGTAATCCACTGTACGTCACTCCAGTCTATGACATTCCACTGTACACTACTCCACTCTATGCAAATTCACTCTACCCTACTTTACTGCGAGGCACTCCAGAGTATTCCACTTGACTGTTTGCTACTCTACTCTACCCAAATCCACTCTACACCACTCCACTCTATGCCACTCCACTCTACGCCATTACTCTGTACAGCACTCAACGTTATGGTATTCCACTGCATGCCATTCCACTGTATAGTAATTCACTGTACACAACTCCAGTCTAGGACATTCCACTGTACACTACTCTACTCTATGCGAATCTACAGTGCACTAGTCCACTATATGCAACTCCACCCTATGCTGCTACACTCTATGTTAATTCACTCTTCCCTACTTTACAGCAAGGCACTCCAGAGTATGCCACTCGACTGTCTGCTACTCTACTCTACATTATTTCACTCTATGCCACTGCACTCTGTGCCACTCCACTCTACACTATTGCTCTCAATGCCACTCCACTCTATGCCACTCCACTGTAGGCTATTCTACTATATGCCACTCCACTGTATGATTTTCTAGTGTTGGCCACTATAATGTTCCTCACTCCTCTCTATGCCACTGCACTCTACGCCACTACTCCACTGTACACTTTAATACTCTAGCACACTTCATTCTATGACACTTCACACTTTGCCACTCCACTGTACGCCATTCTACTGCATGCCACTCCACTGCATCCCACCCACCCTACTCCATTCCACTAAACACTATTCCAATGTACGCAGCTACACTCTAATCCACTCAACTCTATGCAATTCGACTATTTGCCACTCTACTCTACCCCTCTCTGCTGTACTTCACTCCACTGTAAGCTATTCCATTGTAGCATTCTCCACTCTATCCAATCCCATTCCACTCTACGCCACTCCACTCTATGCCGCTCCACTCTATGCCACTCCACTCTACGCCACTCCTCTGTACAGCACTCAACTTTATGCTATTCCACTATATGCCAATCCACTGTATGGTAATCCACTATACGCCACTCCAGTCTATGACATCCCACTCTGCACTACTCCACTCTACACTAATCTACTTTATGCTTTGCCTCTATATGCAACTCCACCCTACGCCGCTTCACTCTATGCTATTTCACTCTGCCCTACTTTACTGTATGCCAATCCAGTGTATGCCACTCAACTGTACGTTACTCCACCCTACGCTATTCCACTCTATACCACTTCACTCCAGACCACTCCACTCTATGCCATTCCACTCTACACCACTCCACTCTCTGCCATTCAACTATGCGCTATTCCACTCTGCGCCACTCCACTCTATGCTATCCTACTCAACGCCACCCTACTGTACAGGACTTCACTCTGTGCCACTCCAAAATACGCTATTCCACTGTACGATACTCCACTGTTGGCTATTCTTCTGTTTGCCACTATAATGTACCTCACTTCACTGGATTCCGCTGCACTCTATGCCACTACACTCTACACTTCTCCAGTGTATGCTATTCGTCTCTTTGCAACTCCACTCTACCCAACATCGCTCTACACCACTCCACTTTGTGACACTCCATTTTACACTATTCCACTCTACGCCACTCCAATCTGTGCCACTCCACTCTGTGCCACTCCACTATATGCTATTCTACTGCTTGCACTATAATGTACTTCACTCCACTGGACGACCCTGCACTCTACGACATTACACTCTACACTACTCCACTGTATGCTATTACACTCTAGCACACTCCATTCTATGCGACTCCACTCTTTGCCACTCCACTGTATGCCATTCTACTGTATGCCATGCCACTGCACCCCACTCTACTCTATGCCACTCCACTATACACTTTTCCACTGTCCGCAACTACACTCTATGGCACTCAACTCTATGCTATTAGTCTATTTTATAAATTAGTGTTGTGTTTCTTTGTTGATATGTGGCTTTCTTATTTCGTTGTTTGATACTGCCAAATGCTTTACACTAAGTTCCTTTGTGCAAGCCTTGCTGCTCGAAGCATAGCTACCCAGAATGGAGCTTAAGGTTGTCCAAGCAAGACTGACTGGACCCAAGATAGTTTTTGCTAGTGTATTCCATGGTAAGGCTACCCAGCCATACCATACAATACACCAAAATCATCACATACATGCAATATATATAAACAGCTCACATATTCCCTTCACTAATCAATTTCAAAATAGTAGATTAAATGCATGAGTTCTCAAGAGCACAAAATTAACATATCTAATCTTACAAGGAAAAGGAA
The DNA here is from genome assembly GCF_964263255.1 of Lissotriton vulgaris. Classification (NCBI taxonomy): domain Eukaryota; kingdom Metazoa; phylum Chordata; class Amphibia; order Caudata; family Salamandridae; genus Lissotriton; species Lissotriton vulgaris. Next base: position 491,458,523 of record NC_141697.1, on the reverse strand, counting down.
GCACTTATTACTAATATTCCACCTGTTTACCTCTATCCTTGAGTTCTTGAGTAGCGTGCTGCTCGGCACAAAACATTTAAATGCCACGTCAGGGGTAGTACGTGCCGTATAATTCAATTTATAATTAAAATTTACTAACATTTGCGCTGGTACTCATGAGATGCACTGCAATTGTGGGTAGCACTCACATGCTTTTTAAATATATGTTAAATCAACACTGCTTTATGCATTGTTTTGAGCCAAACAAGCCCCTGTGCAAAACTTTTACAAAAAAATCCTCTACATACACGTGAAACACCTTTTCCCTTCACATCTGGGCAAAGCAGAAGACTCTAAAGCTGACATGATATTAAAATGGAGATTATAAATATAGCTTGCCAGACTGCCTGACATTATTTCCTGGCAGGGAGACATAATTCAATTTAATGTGAAAAATAAAAGCTTATGCCGCGCCGCTGGTGAGATGGCCATGTGAAGCCAAAAAAGACTGGGATCTTTAGTTAACTTTATCAGCTTCCAATAATCAAAAATAATTACTCTTGATCAAATTAGGCCTACACTATGGAAGTTCCAAGCAAAGTACTGTGGTCTGTGTGGTGCTTAAAGCACCACAGAGGGATTTTATTGGTTGTTTAACCCCTTGAGCGCTGATGACGGAACCGCTCCGTCATCAGCTGCGGTGGCGCTGTGCTGATGACGGAGCGGTTCCGTCATGGCCCGCCCGCCGCTCATGCGCGGCGCGAATTCCGCGCCTGCGCTGAGCGTTTTATTGAGCGGGCGGGGCCATGACGGAACTGCTCCGTCATAAGCACAGCGCAACCGACGCTGGTGACGGAGCGGTTCCGTCACCAGCATGCGCCCGCCGCTCTTCCGCCCCACCCCCTTAGCACTGCGGCGGAATAGCCACCGCAGTGAAGGGGTTAAAGATACAGGATACACCTGCTGTGATAGGAACACAAATACATGAACTGCTGGAATGTACACCAGGCCCTGAAAATGCCTCAACACATTTGTTAAAAACACAGGGCCAGATTTATCAAGGTTTCGGGGCACTCTTGCACTACCCAAGGGGGCGCAAGGGCGACGCAAAACTTAAGTGAGATTTATCAAGCCATACAATGCCACCTTGCATGGCCCTGCATGGCTTGATAAATCTGGAGTAATTCCAGGCAGTAAAATCGCTGCCTTGCATTACTCACCCTCAGAAAGAGGTTCCATGGGTCGGCAATGGGTGTTTCCACGCATTCACCCATGGTTGTTGACACATTCCCAGATTTACTATTGGTGGTGGAACTGGGAATGAGTCAAAATTCTATGCCTTCGCTGGAGAGGCGTGACGAGAAATATCTTCATTACGCAGCACACATAGAAAGAGGAAAATGCCTATCAGGATTGTTATTGTCCCTTTGTGCACCAAAACAATCCTGCCTACAATGCAGGCACCCTTGCAACATGATACAAGGGTGCCGGCGTTGACGCTAGGCAGACAAAAGTGCAACAGCTCTAGGAAAAGACAGGAATGCACCATACAATGTTAAATACAGCACGTACATGCCCTTTCACGCAGCACAGAAAGTTATCTTGATGTGTTGCGCAGCATGAAAGATTGATAACTATACCCCATAGGGAAGAGGTGTGGCGCCGCGGCCAGGGCGACTGACGCTGGGGATCACGGTTCGATCCCGGCTCCGGAAGCAGGGGTCTGCCCAGCACCATGCGACTCTGGCAAATAGCTTTCTTAATCTTCCAAATGGCCCCCCAGCGCCGAGATAGCCCTTGGGGTGATTCGTGCACTATACAAGTACTTGATTGACATTCTACATTTACTAATATACAATAGTAAAGGTATTTAAAATGTGGAACTGAGTGAACGGTGCGCGTTAGTCCTCTGCCCTGCAAAACATTCCCAGCCAAATGAGTGGGTAAGTTAAGAAGCTATATAGATTTTTATCAATTCATCAAGGAACACTAGATCAATACGGTTTATCAATTTTCTTCTCTTTTTACTCAGGCGCCCTTCAAAAGGGCTGAGAAACCTCACCAAGGCACGTGGGCAGGGACTGCTTCAGGTTTCCCATACATTTCTTGCATTGGTCACAGCTTCGACTTATAGATCGTCGATTAGTCGCAGCTGTTGGCAGTAATGTAGTCTATATTCAGGAGGTCAAACGAGTAGCAGGTTATCAATCAGAAACCTTTGAACGTCAAAAATTACAAACGTCCGTGTTATCGTCATGTAATGGGACTGGACTGAACCATTCAACATTTATCCGCACAAAACTCCAATAAATTATGGAAATGTCTCTGCTGGGCATCCACTGACCTCACAATTATCTGGCAGTGCGGTGAGGCTGGAAAGATATCTTTGTTGCAACATTAGCTCGTGGAAACAAGACAATGTAGAACCATAATCTGCGACATACTTATAAAACGAAATGGTTGCGCCCATTTATGAGTGAATTTATAAGGTATGGTCCGGAAGAAGAAAAGTTTTTGCTAATGTATGGAGTAATCATACATATACTAGCAATGTGCACGTAGGTTAATCAACTATGGCCCATATTTAGGATTTGGTGGAAAAAATAAATTAGCTATGGTAACTGTGCGGTGTGCAGGGGCATAGATATTAATTGTGACGCAGGTGCAATTGCACCGGGACATAGTAGTCGGAGGCAGTACTTCACCCCAATTCTTGCTACTTTTTGAGGTGCTTGCTATGCCATTGCATGCTCACATGGATGCATGTGTGCGTGCACACACACACACACACACAAGCACACACACACTCGCACCTAAACCTAGTGATAAATCAAGGCAAAAGAGTGCAAAATAAGTGGGAAATGTAGCGTAGTACAAGGCAGTTAATTGACGTGGTAAATAGACAGAGAGGTAAACAGCCCTCACAACGAAGTCGTCACCCCCATGCACTTACAACGCGGTTCTTACAACGACTGCGTTGTAACAACGCATACCGTTACCCCGCAAGTCGTAACAACGAGTTGCGGAGGGGGAGAAGGTGTTGGATTTAAAATCCAACACCATCCCTACTGTCTGCACAGACTGGAGTGATACTATTCCAACATCCAGCGCCCCCCCCTTCGCAAATCGCTGTTCCGACTTGCGTGGTAATGGTATGCGTTGTTACAACGTGGTCGTTGTAACAGCCGCCTTGTAATTGCATGCGGGGTGACGGCAATCGTGAAAAGGAGGCATATTCAGTGTCAAAGGAAAGGGCACTGCAGAAATGTCAGAAATGGAGAACATTAGGTGGCGGAGTTTAGGTTTAGTATGGTGTGATATAGATATGTATATAGAGCATCTATTCCTGATTAGGTATAGGCCACTTTGCCAGACGGGTAGCACGCCACAGTGTGAGAGTCAGCTTCTAGTGAGTTAGCCAGGCAGAAGGGTTACAGTTAACGTTGCAGTTTCTATTCACTCTCAAATAATTTGTAATATTTTTTCTCATGTAGAATTGATAAAAATTCTATATGTGAATAATATTTTTAGATTTAAGGATGGTTCAGACTCTTAGTAACGTTGTCAGGCATAGGATACCAGGCATCATACTGTTTGTAAACTGGTTGATTTATACATTTGCGCACTGTTCTTCCTGCCATTATTCGTTTTGATAGATTTGGTATAACAACAGCAGTGAAATGTAGTTTGTCGAGTTTGGTGGTTTAAGTTATCCTATAGATTTCTACTGAATTAGGCAAACTACTGAAAATTAGCCAAAACGCATCATGCTTCATTTTTGTTAGAAGTTCATGAATAGTCTAATGAAGTAGTAACGCATCATTTACGTTGGAGCTGCAAAGATCATGCAGAGTGTAACATTATGCAGTAATAATTTACAATTTCTCCGATGGCAGTGCACTTTTCATTGGAAATGAACAGGGGGCTTTTTCCGCTCTAGAAGAGGTACTCTTTTTGCTTCATTTACTAATGCCTACTGTGGTGGTATTAAAGTTATTTCACATTCTTTCAGCTATTGGTGCCATGGTTCCTGAAAATTGAATTCCTGTAGTCTCTTCTATTTGGTGATGAAGGGAAGACATTTGGGCTCAGTTGTGGGCGTTGTTGATTTTGTTAAACAGTATTCTATTTTCGTATATTGCTGGTGGTGGTGTAGAATGATATTGGTCTGTTGTCTCCACGATTTCGATTGGAAACATTCAGGTCTTCACAATTCTCCTGAAATTGTAAACCCAGAGTATAGATGCCACACCTTGGTAGGGAGCTGTAGAGAAGTCCAGTTGTAAGTGTCTGATCAAGAGGTTGGTAAAGACACTGTACTCCTTGGGTCACAATATAACAAACGTGCATGCATTTGTGACATGCTGACAACATTATGTAATCTGGTCACATGATCACAAAGTGGTGCAAATGGCACCCGATCAACTTTCCCATGCAGGATCTATTGTTCTCTGAAAGGTTGACCTTAGAACAGTGCATAGTGGGTGAGCGACGCAGGGGGCTAAGCAGGCCCAATATCTATCTTACGAGAGCATAATGAGGCAGTCATAGAGGAAACTTTCATAAGTTTTCACAAAAAGTCAGATCTATTAAATTGCATGAACTTTCGTTGTGTGAAATCCTAAAGCCAAATAAAGTACAAATAATGTAAGAGTGGAACATTGAGTAATATTTCTAGGCATTGGATGTGGAGTTATTGAGAAATAAGTGGCTTACTCTTGGACGGTTGTGTTAAAAATGTATACTTCGCACACTCTAAAATTACTTTTTTACGCGAGCACAGCCAATAACATCATTAATACATGACACTTTATAAATATGATGCTAAATAGTTTTTTTTTTACCAACCACTCAATGCAGTGCTGTGTGCATTTAGTAAATCTGGGACTTAAGTTGTCGCACAAGGGCATTGCAGAGAACCCTGTTACTGGCATCCAGACGCAGAGAGGTATTTAGCAAGAAATTAGCCCGCACCACTTAGGCGATCAGATTAATCCACCTATCACATTCTACTTTAATGACAAATATCAGCAGGCAGGATCTCTGTTCTTTTGAGACATAGCCACCTGACCAGGGATGAAACGGTGAATAATGACAGATGATAAACCAAACAGGAAGACAAATCTTTCTCATCATTACCAAAACAAGCATTGGCAAAGTCAATAGGTCTGGCATCAGCTGCCAGCCTTTTGGTTTTGCAATAGTAGTTTTGTTTTGCTGTGCTTTTGTAAATGTTTATTACTGAAAAAGCTACTGTGCCCTCACCAAAATAAAAAAACAAAAATTGGCTAAAAGCAAAGTATTGTTTTTAGTCTCAAAATATGTATTTTTCCAGTTTTTTTAAAATATATAGGGCAGGCTTGGCTGAGGGAATTAGAGGGCCATACATGAGCACCAGTTACATTGAACAAGGACACATTAATGTTTTGTAGGAACTAGGGAGCAGATTTACAAGCCCCTTGCACCACTGTTGCGTCATTTTTAGCATGAGAAAAATGACGCAAAAGTGGCTCAAGAGGCTTGTAAATCTGCCCCAAGGAGATTAAGTGATTTGCCCAGAATCACAGGATGTGGAGCTAACGCCGAGATTCGAACCTTGATTCACATCTCCAAAGTAATGATTGCCTTAGTAGTCCCTGGCACTGAAGGGAACTGCTTTGTTTGTTCATGTGCTTCTTGTGAAAGAGCAGAAGGCGGGCACTCACAATGAAGTTTGTGGCTAAATGCACGATCCACAGAACTAGGCTGCATGCTTCAGTGGGCAGAAAAAATATGTGAATGCCACAATAGACCTATGAATGATGAGGGCTGACTGAAAACCTCATTCAGTAAGTATATTATCATATAGTTTTAATAAAATTCAAAGAGCTTGACTAACATAGCCATAAAAATGGATTAAAAACTATTGTTTTAACTGATTGGGAAAGAAGTTGCAGTTCAGTGGTAGACAACCAAAAAGAGCGACTGAATCAAAAGGGCTACTGTTGTTTTTAATTGGTATGTATCATAGTTTGGTCATAAGTCAATGAAAGACTCATAAAATAAGTAGTTTGGACATCTTTAATATTGTGAATAATCATAGTAGATCTCGATAATCTCAACTTTTGAAAACGGTGTCCACCTGTGGATTAAATAAAATAACCCATTTGGAAAATGAAAAAGCAAAATATGTGCAAAGTCTACCATACATAAACATGTGTTGGTTTGCGTTGTGTTGATTAAAATAGATTGTAATGCTAAACAAGAATCGGCAAAGCCAATAGGTCTGGGTTTAGGTACACAGTCAAAATATTGAGTTGTAAATTTCGACTTACCAAAATATTGTGTTTCAAATTTCGAAGGTGCAGAATATCGATGTCAAGAATATCGTTGGACAGAATATCGACCCTAAGGTAAGTAATATCGAAATTCTTAATATCGATGAAGTAATATCGAAGTTAGTAATATCGATAGCATATATATTGATGTAACTAATTTTGATGACACTAATATCGATATTTGGATTATTTTTTTGTTTTTTATTATGTATGTGTTATATGTTTTAGTTAAGTATTTAAAATAATTTATATTATATGTGTATTAGTTTTATATATTAATACATTTATTTATAAGTAAATGATATGTTTTAGTACTGGAGCAGGTTGTGGGTTTATAGGGGAATAGGGTGGGAAGTAATTTAATTGTAATTAATAAAATATTTATTTATGTATAATTTATTTTGTAATTAATTATTAATTGGCAATTAATGATTTTAAGTGATAAATTAATTATTTAATTGGTAAGTAATGTTAATTTTAATTAAATGTTATGTTTTAGTGCCTGTGCGTATTGTAAGTTTATAGGGGTATTGGGTGGAAAGTATTTTTATTGTAAATATTTAATTATTTATACATTTTTAGTTATGGATAATTAATGTATTAAATAATTATTAATTGGTAATCTATTTTTTATTAGATAATTATTTAATAAATTGTAAATTAATATTTGTGATTTGTGATAATTTTTTAATAACTAGAAAAATTAATTAATTAATTAAACATTTTTAAAAAAAATATTAATTTGTATAATGTATTTTAATTTTTAATATTGATTTAAATTTAAATACTATTTTATTCTTATGATAAATAATGTATTATTTAATATTTATTATTTGGTGAGTAATATTTATTAATTATTATTTATTGGTGTTTGTTGTTAATTTATTGTCAATTAATTATTCAAATTAAATTGGTTTTATTAATTATTACTTGTTTTTTATTGATGTTGATGTATTTAAAAATGTAATTATACATTATTTCAAATATAAACATTATTTAGAAGTATGTTAAATAAAAATCTATGTTATTAAACGCTTTCCCTACTGTTGCACCATTTGGAGTTGGAATGGTAATTTTCCCCCCTACGCTATCCAAAGCTTTCTCCTACTGTTGCACCCTTTGGAGTTGGAATAGTAATTTTTCCCCCTACGCTATCCAAAGCTTTCCCTACTGTTGCACTCTCGGGAGTGGGAATAGTAATTTTACCCCTACACTATCCAACACATTCCCTACTGTTGCACTCACTGGAGTGGGAATACTAATTTTTACCCACCCGCTATCCAACGCTTTCCCTACTGTTGCACTCTCTGGAGTGGGAATAGCAATTTTACCCCCTACACTATCCAACGTTTTCCCTACTGTTGCACCCTTTGGAGTTGGAATAGTAATTTTTACCCTTACGCTATCGAACGCTTTCCCTACTGTTGCATTCTCTAGAGTGGGAATAGTTATTTTTACCCACCCGCTATCCAATGTTTTCTCTACTGTTGCACTCTCTGGAGTGTGAATAGTATTTATTCTCCCTACGCTATCCAATGCTTTCCCTACTGTTGCACCCTTTGGAGTTGGAATAATAATTTTTACCCCTACACTATCCAATGCTTTTCCTAATGTTGCACTCATTGGAGTGGGAATAGTAATTTTTACCTACCCGCTATCCAACACTTTTACTACTGTTGCACCCACTGGAGTGGGAATAGTAATTTTTACACATACGCTATCCAACGCTTTCCCTACTGTTGCACTCCCTGGAGTGGGAATAGTAATTTTTACCCACCTGCTATCCAACGCTTTCCCTACTGTTGCACTCTCTGGAGTGGGAATAGTAATTTTACTATCCAACGCTTTCCCTACTGTTGCACCCTTTGGAGTTGGAATAGTAATTTATACTCTTACGCTATCCAACGCTTTCCCTACTGTTGCACTCACTGGAGTGGGAATAGTAATTTTTACCCAGCTGCTATCCAACGCTTTCCCTACTGTTGCACTCTCTGGAGTGGGAATAGTTATTTTTACCCACCCGCTATTCAATGTTTTCTCTACTGTTGCACTCTCTGGAGTGTGAATAGTAATTATTCTCCCTACACTATCCAATGCTTTCTCTACTGTTACACCCATTGGAGTTGTAATAGTAATTTTTACCTTTACGCTATCCAACGTTTTCCCTAATGTTGTACTCATTGGAGTGGGAACAGTCGTTTTTACCTACCCACTATCCAACACTTTCCCTACTGTTGCACCCACTGGAGTGGGAATAGTAATTTTTACCCGTACGCTATCCAACGCTTTCCCTACTGTTGCACTCACTGGAGTGGGAATAGTAATTTTTACCCACCCGCTATCCAACGCTTTCCCTACTGTTGCACTCTCTGGAGTGGGAATAGTAATTTTACCCCTACACTATCCAACGCTTTCCCTACTGTTGCACCCTTTGGAGTGGGAATAGTAATTTTTACCTATCCGCTATCCAACACTTTCCCTACTGTTGAACCCTATGGTTTTTGAATAGTCATTTTTAGCCTTACGGTATCCAATATGATTTATATTTATTTATTTGAATTTTGAATTTAAAAACATTTGTAGAGCGCGCTTATACCAAGCGGTTTCATTGCGCTTTGAAGATTACGACCAGCGGGCAGCAGCAGGAGAGGGCATACTAGGTGGCAAAGGCGCTAGAAAAGAGAGAAGTTTTCAGGTTTTTCAGGAACTCTAAGTACGAGGATGAGGTGCGGAGCGCCAGGGGGAGAGAGTTCCAGAACACTGGTGCAAGGGCCGCAAATTTCGCCCCGCCGGCTTTCTTTTTCTTGAAGCGGGGTGTGGTCAGAAGTGCCATGTGGGAAGAACAGAGTTCTCAGCCCGGTAAGTAGGGACTGATAGCTGAGCAGATGAACTCAGGGGCAGTGCCCATCCTGGCCTGGAAAGTGAGGCAGCCTAGTTTGAATAGGGACCGTTCTCTCACGGGCAGCCAGTGCAGTGCCTTCAGTAATGGAGTGGCTCGATGGGAATTGGGCAATCCATGAATCAGGTGGGCAGCCTGATTCTGCACTAACTGCAAGCGGTGTATGGCGTAGGCCGGCGCGCCGTTGTAGATTATGTTTCCATAATCAAGGCGCGAGAGCACCATAGCCTTTACGATGACTTTTAGCGCCGGAAGGGAGAAAAAGCGAGATATTTTCCTGATTGTCCTGAGAGAGAAGAAGCAGGAGGATACCACCAAACTGATTTGGGGGTGCACAGAGAGTTGAGAGTTAAGCAGAATCCCAAGGGTTTTGACTTTAGGGACCGGGAGTGGGGGAGCACCAAGTGATGGGGGCCAAAATGACGGGGACCATGGACTGCAACCACCTCCAGTCAAGACTAGCTCAGTCTTGTCTGGATTGAGCTTGAGGTGGTTGCAGTTCATCCAGTCCTGAATGAATAGCATAACAGTTTGAACATTCTGAGCGGACGAGGGGGAATGGGAAAGATTAAAGATTAGCTGGAGGTCGTCGGCGTATTTGAACACCGTGACCTCCAGCTGCTGCAACATAAGGGGGTAGATGTATAGATTAAACAAAAGGGGGGAAAGTGATGAGCCCTGGGGGACGCCACACTCCACCTTACGGGAGGCGGCAGTGAAGCCAGCAAGGTGGACCGCTTGAGCCCTATCGCATAGGAAGGACTCAAGCCATGAGAGGGCTAGGCCCTCTATGCCCGCCGCCCTGACACAGGTGAGAAGGATGGAGTGGTCCACCGTGTCAAAGGCGGCGGACAGGTCCAGGAGGATAAGGGCCTGCGAGAGATTGGTGTCAATGCCCTCGCGAAGTCCATCCATTACCGAAATCACTACCTTCTCTGTGGAGTGTAGAGGTCGAAAGCCCGCCTGGCGGGGGGAGAGACAATGATTTGCTTCCACATGAGCGCTCAGGGTGGTGGTGACATGGGTTTCCAAAACCTTTCCCAAATAGGGCAGCAGGGAAATGGGGCGGTAATTGGAAGGGGGTGAGGGATCGGCACCAGGTTTTTTTAGGATTGGAATGACAACCGCAGCTTTGTGAAAGTTGGGGACGATACCGTTGCTGAGCGAGTCGTTGAGGAGTGTGAGGGGGGGCAGGACAGGTCAGGTAGATTTCTCTAAGGACGTGAGCGGGGCCAAAGTCCAGAGGAGAGCCCGATTTTACCCGTTGGAGCAACGGGGGAAGAGAGTCCATAGTCAATGGAGGAATGATGGTCAGTTTAGAGGCAGTGGAAGGGGGAGAGGGGTTAACGAATGTTGGTGAGGGGGGGTATGTTGGTTTTGATCTTTGCAACCTTCTCAAGGAAGAAGTCATTGAGCGAGTTGCATAGATGTTGAGAAGGGGGGATCGTTGCCGTGGCTCTATCAGATGAAGCTAATTCGTGTACCGTGGCAAAGATTTCTTTGGACTGGGACTCAGCCGCTAATATCCTATTAGAGTAAAAATCAGTCTTGGCCTCGAGAATGGCTTTTTTGTAGGTCTGGAGGACAGAGAGTTATGCAATTTTCAGTATAGGGCAATAGGCTCTCCTCCAGGCTCGCTCAGCTCTCCGCCGTATTTTTTAATATTTTTATTATGTTACATAATGTTGTGTTTAATTAATTTTTCAAATATTGAAAGTATATTTCATTGTTTTTATGTATTAAATATAAATATTTATTTTAATTTATTTTATTATTTTATGCGTGTTGATGTATTTGTAATTTATAGTATTTGTTAATATTTTTAAATTAATTAAAAAAATAATAAATATTATAATTAATTAAATATATATTACATATTGTATGTTTAATTTTAATTAAAAGTTTATCATTAAATATGTATGATTTATTCATTTTAAACATTCTAAAATATTTTTACATAAGTTTAAATTATATAAAAGTATTATTTACTTTATATGTCTTTTTTTAATAAATAAAATAAACAATATTTTTAATTATGATATTTTTAACATCGATATTTTAGTTTCGATATTTTTGTACTTACCATGTTGTAGATAGGGTGTCAATATAATTGACTTCGATATTCCAGCATCGATATTTTGTCTGTCGATATCCTGACTCTCGATATTCTGTCAGAGATTCCTGGGTTTAGTGTGTTAATGCATGAAAATACAGCTTTAGCATATTCAACATTCACATCTAAGCAACAAAAGGCAGTCGTAATTGAAGGTTCTCTTGTCTTCGTTACAGTCCTCATTTAGTTTCTTCGTGACCTGAAGCTCGGGTGGAAGGGAGAATTCCTTAAAGTGCTCCTATCTATGATATAGAAATAAATGCAGGACTATAATGACGTGTCTCTAACCACCCAAGTATCATTTCACATATAATCCAACAGAAGAATGCAAGGGAGGCTTCATTTAGGACCGCCTTTTGTTTCAAAGAGTAATAAGCTTTGGCAGAAATGAAAGACTCACTTACAGTTCTGTGTGTTGCTGTGGGACTGAGAGTTCAGTCTAAATACAAGACGACAGAACAGGCAGTGAGGCAAAAGTGATGGTGTTAAAGAGAATGGACGGGAAAGAAGAAGTGTTGGCAGGGGAATGAAAGTGTAAGGAGAGCAGGTGGCAAAGAACAAAATACGGGGAAAGAGTGTTATGTAGGAAAGATGAGCAACTGTAAGAAATTGAGTTACTGGTTGGGGGCGTGGGGTTGAAACCCTACTCCAGCAGTAACCACAAGTCAGGGTAAAGTCATAAGCAAAGCCCAAATTAACGCTTACTTCTTCTAGTAACTTGGCACAAAGCAGTAAGGCTTAACTTGGAGGCAACGTGTACAGTATTTATTATTCCTTTTATTGGGTTTTAACAACATACACCACAATTTCAAAAAGCTGACAATACATCCTGTATAATCCTATCAGTATTATGTCATACTGTAGATCGATGAGAACAAGGAGTGTGCAGTTCCTATGTGGGTATCTAGGTCTTCTGATATGGTGAATCAAGGTGAGTGCTCCTTTTAGGAGTAAGGGCCCTCACACACCATGAGTGACTGGTGACTGAGTGCAATAAATCTGGGACTTCAACACATATCCTACCTTTCAGGTTCTTGAGACCTAGAAAACAAGCTCCCTGAAATACGATTGAGCCCACCCAGACCTTTAGGAGCCTGGGTGAACCGATGATGAAGCACAACCCAATAGGGTGTGTGAGGGTTAAATACCAAAAGGAAATCTTTCCTTCCCATTGTTGTGTTTTTTTGTCACAAAAGAAGTTAATTAGGCCTTAGGAGCCAATTTGGGGTTTGGATACACTTATTGTGAGTAGAGTTTGAGCTTCGGAGGAGGTATCCTCATCCTTCACCTCTCTTACTCCTTGTTGTGGATAGTGGGGTACTCTCCACTGCCACTTAGTGATCACAGTTCTTGGCAGAACGTCATGCGTTTCAGCCAGTGGTCAACATTAGCGACAGACTTCTTTCCACAGTGTATCGCAACCCTTCTTTTTGCCAACAGAAGATCCACCGCCACCAATTTACGATTCGCTGTCTGTAGGGGCTTTACCAGTTCAAGAAAGCACAGCTGAGGTATGCACTCCACAGGTTCAAGTACCATGTCCATGATGGCATTGACCACCCGCTCCCAGAATTGACCCATCCGTGTGCATTGCCAGGCCAAGTGCATGAAATCTGCCTCCCCTGCCATATAGCATACACAAGTAGCATCATCATATAAGCCATACCGAAACAGCCATATATAGTAGTATAATACATTTGCTGCAAGTATATAAATGAATTATTCTCACATTACAATTAGATGTGAGCATACCTGTTAGTGCACAACAGAAGCTCCAGTCTCCTGGACCTATGGGTGTATCCAGAACAGTATTCTACCCTTCTAAAGCTACATGTACTTCTTTCTGACTGTCCTGCTGAAAGGCTCTATATAAGTTTGTAACAAGTTTTACTTGTGTGGTGCTAGTGAGCAAAGTCTTTTAGCAGATTAAGAATTGGGGGTTCAGCAGGGAATTGTGGGTACAGGTCATACATAGCAGTCTTCGACCAGTGATAAGTGAACGCTAGGAGCGGGGCTTGACTCTGTGGCAGATCTGCTATATCTACAGAGTTCCCCCCGGGATAGACATCCCCTATTGTTTTCAGCCCATGTTCTCTCAATAGTGCAAATGCCCCTATTTCATGAGAGACTCAGATTGTTATTATATCACAGTGGAAGTGCTGGGGCATACAATGGCAGCTTAACAGCCATGGGGCCCAAAGCCCTCCAGGACTTTGCAGTGCAGTTAATGGTGTTGACCTCCTCACAAGTTCTCTCCCGGCATAACTGTTAAATATGGCATGTGCTGGGGGATGAACCCAGTAGTGTGCAAACTGTGCTTGTGCACAAAGATAGTATAGATAGAGATCTGGAGCCCCAAATTCACCCTGATCATAGGGCAATTTGAGCGCCTCCCAGCTGATTTTGGGTTGTTTGCCCGCCCGGGCTAGGGTTATCATGTGTGATCTATGGGTTTTAAAAAACTGTTGTGTCAATGTGATAGGTATGTTAATGAACAAATATAGAAACCTGGGGAGTACTACAATTTTCACTACTACCACTCTGTCGACCGGCAACAGGGGCAGCCGTAGCCACCAAGTTTCCTGTTACTCAAGCTTTGAGATCGCTTTGCCATAGTTATGCCTGACCACTAACTCTAGTTCTTTATGTACCCATACCCCTAGTCCGTGCTCCACTCCAGTGGGAAGTCAGGGGAAAGATAGTGGATTTTGATCAATTGATACTTAATCCAGAATAGCTTTCCGAACAGATATATTCTCATATAACTGGCACCTGGTGAGTGCGGGGGTACGAACATAGAGCACCAGATTATCAGCATACAATAATAAAGTAAGTGGGCATTGATGAAAGCGCAGCAGAGACTCAGCGTGGTGCTGCTGAATTACACATGCTAAGCACTCTAGGGCCAATGCAAATAATATTGAGGAAGTGGGCTGCCCTGGCGTATGCCTCTACATGGTGTTCAGACAAAATATCAAAATAAAATATCAAGATGCAAAAATATTGAGATTTTAATATCGTGATACACAAATATCGTTTTGCAGGAATATCACTGATAATATCCATTTTCTAAAGTAAGTAAGGCAAGTAATATTGAGGTGAAAAATATCTATGTTGTTAATATCGAGGTTAACAATATTTATGCAGTTAATATCGTTTACAAAAATGTTGTTAAAAATCATTTTTTTCATTATTTCCATATATTGTAGTATATGTTTTATTCTATGTTTTAAATTCTTTTTATAATTATTGTTAATGTTTTTAAATAAAGTTTTCAAATTTTCTGTTTTGAAGTTTTTTTTTACTGTCATTTTTAGCATTGTAACAGGTGTGGGTTTTGTAGGGGTATAGGGTGGAAAGTAATTTATTTATAATTAATAATAATTCGTTTACAATCATTAACACTTATGTAATTGATAATTAATTATGTAAATTGTGTAACACATTTATTTTTTAGTTAAGTTCTAGGTGCAGGTTGTGGAATTTGTAGGTGTATAGGGTGGGAAATAATGTTATTATAATTCATGAATAATTACATTTGTAATTATTATTATTTAATTGATAATTATGTTAATTGGTTATTAATACTTTTTTAAAGTTATGTTTTAGATGCTTAGATATTTGTAGGGGTAAAGGGAGGGGAGTAAATACATTTGAATTCATTAATAATTTATTTGTTATTTTTTATTGTTTAATTGATAATTAATTGTAAATTATATACTTACATTATTTTTACATTTTGTTTTCGGTGCGGTTTGTGGGGTTTATAGGGGTACAGGGTGAGTAGTCAATTAATTATAATTAATTAATAATTACTTTAAGCTCTTATTAATTGTTTAATTGGAAATTAATGATGTATATTTTGTCATTAAGATATTTTTAAATTAAATGTTAGGTGCTGTTGTGTTTTTAGGGTTACAGCATGGGATGTTAATTAATAAATAATATAATAATAATGAATGATTACCTTATTATTAATTATTTAATTGATAATTATGTTAATTGTGAACTTATCATATTTTAGGTTATATTTTAGGTTTGTGTTGTTTAGTTTATGGAGGAATGGGGGAATTTATTTCAGTAATAATACATAAAAATACAATTATTCATTTATTTACATTGTTTTATTTTTTAAGATATTAATTATGTTATTCTTTGTTTTTTTAATGACATTTCAATTGTTAGCTGTTATGTGTGTGGGAATATAGTGTGGTTTTTAAATTATATTAATAATATTTGTGTTAATTACTAAAAATCATTAGAAATTGTAATATTTATGTTATTTTTTAAATGTTTGTTAAATTGAAAACATTTACTTTTTATACTTCGGATTTTATATTTTTGGGTATTTTATAGAGTTGTTAAAATATGTTATTTGTTTGAAGTGAATTACTCTCTTCGTACCGTACCACTGAATGCAAAGAGAATAGTACATATTAACCTGCCAGAGTCTAACTCTTTCACTGCTGTTGCACAGACTGGAGTGGGAATACTAAATTTTACCCCTGCTGAGTTCAACACTTTCCCTACTGTTGCACTAAGTGGGGTGGGAATATTACATTTTACCCCTTCAGAGTCCAACGCACTTCCTACTGTTACACAGACTGGAGTGGGAATAGTCAATGTTACCCCTCCTGAGTCCCACGATTTTCCTGCTGTTGCCCTGACTGGAGTGGGAATAGAAAACTTTACCCCTTTTACGGTCCAAAATTGGGCAGCTCAGCTTCTCTTAAATGTCAGAAAACAGCATTCAGCTAATCCTGCCTGACCTCACTACACTGGCTTCCAATCCAGGTAAGGATTCAGTTTAAAGCTATGTGCATTGTACACAAAGCACTAGCCGGTAAAGGATATCTGATGATTCAGGCCATGATTCACCCTTACCAGTCAAAAAGAGCCTTGAGATCAGAGGGTAAACACTTACTTATAGCCCAAAAAAATCAAACGAATGACAAGTAGAGGTCGCCTGTTTTCATACAGTGCTGCCATGATTTGGAATCATATTCCCCTTCACATCCGCTCTCAACCCAACTATTTATGCTTTCGTAAACAGCCAAAAACCTTTCTCTTCTCCTGATATGTTTTGAATCTGGTATTACGCATTCCTCAGCGCTGGGATGCCCTCGGGTAACCAGGCGCTTAACAAAGGCTTCCTCCTTCATTAATTCATCCTAAGTCCAAGGCTTTCCCTACTGTTGCACAGACTAGAGTGAGAATAGTAAATTGTATCCCTTCAGAATCCAATGCTTTAACTACTGTTGGTCAAATTGGAATGGGAATAGTAACTTTTATCTCTACTAAGTCCAACGCTTCCTCTACTGTTGCATAGACTGGAGTGGGAATAGTAAACGTTACCCCTCCTTAGTCCAACGCTTTCCCTACTGCTGCACTAAGTGGAGAGGAAATAGTGAATTTGACCCCTTCAGAGTCCAATGCTTTCCCTACTGTTGCACTGACTGGAGTGGGAATAGTTAATGTTACTCTTCCCGAGTCCAACACTTTCCCTGCTGTTGCGCTGACTGGAGTTGGATTA
This sequence comes from Lissotriton vulgaris, assembly GCF_964263255.1. Taxonomy (NCBI): domain Eukaryota; kingdom Metazoa; phylum Chordata; class Amphibia; order Caudata; family Salamandridae; genus Lissotriton; species Lissotriton vulgaris. Next base: position 491,441,682 of record NC_141697.1, on the reverse strand, counting down.
GTAAATTCTACCCCTTCGAAGTCCAACTCTTTCTCTACCTATTTGGTACTCGCAAATTGCGCATGCAATTCCCATTCATTCCTATGGGCCCCTAGGCCCATAGGAATGAATGGGGAGCTATTCCTTCATTGCGAATTGCAATTAAGGAATAAGTAGGAATCACAATTTTTTTGCGATTTCTACATGCATAAGGAATTATGATTCCTAAAAAGGGATTTCTAAAAACTGCTATTAAAGAATCTCAATTCCTTATGTTGGTGCATGTGCCCCTTAATTTTTTTTAATTAATAATATAACAAGTATATTCACAGAAAAAAACATAGGTTTCAGGCATGTTATACTTAGGAATTAGCATTTAAAACCCTTAGAAATTCACTGAAGAAAACATAGGTTTTAGGGGTGTTAAAGTTAGCTGGATATTTTACTTGTATAAAACCAGTGAAATTCCCCCGTTAGAGTTAGTTGTACTAACTATAACTCGCGCGCCCACAATCCACTGCTGATGATGTCACATATTACATCATTCATGACATGGTCAGTGACATCACTGATGACATCTCAAATGACATCACTGATGACATCACTGATGACATCATCCAGTGAATGTGGTTTGCTTCGATATTTAAATGAGTATTATCTATCTATATATATATATATATATATATATATATATATATATATATATATATATATATATATACATACATATATATATAACCTACTGGCGGTCGCCAGTAGGTAGTTATAGTTAGGATTTTTTTCAATGTTAAATCTCAAAATTCTATTTGGAATAACTTTGGCGCCGGTTCACGAATCTGCCTGAAAATTTCCTCAAAATGGCCTCGTGGAGCTCCGGTCCTTCCCTGAAAGTTTGGGGGGGATGCGTCAAGCGGGGGCCGAGATAAAAGGGGGGTCCCAAACGCGTTTTCCCCATGTTAATTTCCATAGGGCGGTCGATGTCACTTTTAGCCCGAACGGCTGAATGGATTTCCACCTAATTTGTCAAAATTGTAGGGACTGGTAGCCCGATGTGCCTTTGCTATGTCTCGAGATATGGGCTCCAGTGGATTTTGAGTAATTTAGGTTCAAAAAAATATATATATCTATAGGCGCGCCCCGGTACGCGCGCAGGGGAGCGCTCAAAGCGCGCCACGCGACTTGCGTACGGAAAGCTGATTGGCTCTCGGGTGTCTGTAAACATTCGAAACAGTCCGCAGCGGCCACCATCTTGTACCTCGGTAGGATTGAGGTGGTAAAAATCAAAGGGGGAAATGAGCAAAAGGGGGCAGGGTACACCCCCCCTGACCCCCTAGGTTTGATGTGGGGGTCATAAAAAAGCCGTACGGGGCCCAAAAACATTTTTTTTTTAAATTTGTGCCGAGGGAGCGCCTGGTACGCGCACCGGTGAGCGTACGATTGAGAAAAAGAATGACACTTTTTTAAAAAAAAATAGCATTTTTTTATAAATTGGAGGTAGTTCTGAAAAGAACTTTTTTTGTTTTTTTTGTTTTATATTTTTTTTATACTTTTTGAAACGATTTTATATTTTTTTGGGATTTTTTTCAGGGGAAAAACAAAAACAGGGATTCAAAAAATGCTCAACAGGATCAAAAAAAATGAGAAAATTTAGGGACGGGGAGAGCATCGGTGTTCCTGTTTCTTTATTGCAATGAGTTCAACGCTCTGCTCCCCGAAACAGAGTAGTTCGTCACAGTCCTTGCATAAAAATGTTATTCCTGCAAATACCGGCTGGACGTTAGGGACCATTCTTGCATGTGTTGAACCTGAAGGTGTTGCTCCACCAGTGGAGGTGCTGCTGCCATCTCTTCGTGCCTTCTCTGCCAGCTCCCTGACACTCTCCCTGGAGTAATTGTTGGGGTGTCTTCTTTTGACATGCCTAATTAAATTGGCATTTCCAAAGCTGTATTTTTTTAGAGGATTGCCTCTGGATAAAATACTTCCACATATTTTACAAGTTACTTTACTTGCATTAACTTTCTTTTGTCCTTCAGGGATGTCATAAAATTTCCAGATGAAGTGGTTCTTTGTTTTCTGGTGAGGAGGGTCCTCTTGCACAAATCCATCTGAATCACTGCTGGAGGACTCCCTTGCAGTCATTGCTGTAGTTCAGGAAAGTATGAGTTCAAAATTCACAAAACACCTCTTGCTCTCTCCAAGTGCAAATCAATAGTGAGAGAAATGGGTGGGTTTCTCTAAATTTAGAAAAAAATAATTATTGAACCAATGAAAAGTGTTATTTACAGGTCACATGACCATGGGCTTCATCATTATGAAACCAAAACTGTTATGAACCAATGAAAAGTGTTATTTTCTGGTCACATGACCCGACGCGCTTACGCGCCGCGCCGCGGGGCGCGGCCAGAGGCGCGCTGCGTAAGCGTGTCAGACGCCTACGTTGCGCAATCGTATTCGCTCGAGTGCTTCCGGGTGCGCTTACGCCGTGCGTATCACGCGGACGCGGCTATGCGATACGTCACGATCATGTTTTCGTTCACGATATTGGCGCTCTCGGGACGCTCCCCGGAGCGCGCCTCGGGACGCTTTATAGAAGTACGCTTTTCGGGGCGCTCCCTGGGGCGCGCATCAGGAGCGCACAAAAAAAAAAAAAGGGAAATTGTAGGGACAGGTAGCCCTATTCTGAAGTGCTTTTTACGAAAATTAACTTTGGAAAAAAATGTATTGTGCTACATTGGGCTTTATATATGTTAGAGCAAAAATGTAGCTCAAATATAGCCGAACTGTAGCCCAATGACAGAATGTATCAGAGTGTTCTAAACAACTAGAGCGCTAACAGTCTTACTTATAAAGTGAGACTAATAGTTAGGAATTAGCATTTAAAAAACCTTTGAAATTCACTGAAAAAAACATAGGTTTCACACCAGTTATAGTTAGGAATTAGCATTTAAAAAACCTATTAAATTCACTAAAAAAACCATAGGTTTCACATCAGTTATAGTTAGCTGGAAATTTTACTGGCATAAAACCAATGAAATTCCACGTTATAGTTAGTTGGACTCACTATAACTTGCGCGTGTAATGCACTGCTGATGACATTACATATTACATCACTCATGACATGGTCAGTGACATCACTTATGACATCACTGATGACAGACCTCCTTTAAGTGTAATGTAACCCTTAAAACACATATTGGAAAATAGAAATTAACATTTTCAAAAAAATGGACATACCCATACCAGTTACAACAACCAATTCAGTAATTCCACCATCTATATACACATTCTCTCATTCACCAACAGTTCTATATAGTCACTCATACATATACTCACTCATCATATGTAGTGATACACCTATACATCCTGTTACACACCGACAATCATCCAAAAGTTACTCACACACATACTCACACATGCAAATAAACTATTGAACATCCATTTATTTGCATATAAAACTATACACACTCAACCACCCATACAGTCCTGCACATATGGTGTCTTCTAAACACATACAAAGAGAGAGTTAGTCATTCATGCATCTATGTGATTAGTAATACCCCCATGAAACCATAGAAACACTCATACTGATACTAAAAAAACATCTAAGAACCCAAATACCTACACATGTAGGTACTCATCAACCCATGCAGCCAGTTATTCACAAACTGAAACACTGATACATATATTTAAATATTTAAACATTACTCGCTAATATATGTATTCACTAAGGTACACTTAATAAGCCAGTTATCCAATCATTTCTTTTTGAAAAAAACATTCATTAAGACAATAATTTAAACATTTATTCTTTCCTCGACCTTTACATATACATATATAAAACATATTTATTTTTTAGAAAGACACACATTCACTGGATGGTGTCATAAGTGATGTCACTGACCATGTCATGAGTGATGTAATATGTAATGTCATCAGCAGTGCATTACACGCGCAAGTTATAGTGAGTCCAACTAACTATAACGTGGAATTTCATTGGTTTTATGCCAGTAAAATTTCCAGCTAACTATAACTGATGTGAAACCTATGGTTTTTTTAGTGAATATATATATATATATATATATATATATATGTATATATATGTATATATATATATATATATATATATATATATATATATATATATATATATATATATATATATATATATATATATATATTAATCTGCCTTGAAGACTGAGTGGATGTATAAGTGTCTGAATGGAGGATTTAGTAGCAATGTGATTGACTGTCTAAGTGACGAATATAATGTGTCTCACTAAATATATTGGATAGTGATTAAACTGTGTGAATACCTGTATCACTCCATCTCTTGTTGTGTAAACAACTACATGAATTGGTTACTAGCTATGTGAAAGTCTATATTAGTTATTATTTATTTAAGTGAGTATTTGTATGGGATAGTGAATGAATGTGTGTGGTTGGGTGGGGCGTGAATGACTGTCCAAAGATGTGTAAATAGTTCATATAGTAGGTATATGAGGTTACGAGTGTAGTGGAAACAGTTGTTTGAGTGATTGAATCTCTTTATGGGTGTGGTGATGAGTAAATATATTTCTGAATGATATATGTCCAACAAACTAGAAATATAAAAGGCAGTGTATGTGACACTTGTTGTATATAAATACGTATACCGAAGACTCAGTGATTGTATGAGTGACTGTATGGATAACTGTATACTTGTAATAGTGATTTTATAGCACACCTAGGGGCCCATTAGGATGTCGGGCGGATTTCCTCCGCCAGGGTAGCGGTGGCCACCGCCACCCTGGCGGAGGCAATCCGGCCGACATCCTTCCTTGCATTCCCCCCGCCATATTACGATGGCGGAGGGGACCGCAGCGGTGGGAAACACCGCCCGCCTAATTTCCACCCCGGTCGCCATGCGGCCGGGGCGGAAAAAGGATAACATGGTGGCGGTGTCTATCAGACACCGCCAGCCATATTAGAATAGGCATTTTTCAATGCCTGTCCGTGGCGGCAATGCCGCCACGGAAAGGCATGCAGTGTTCACTCTGGGGGGCCCTGTGGGACCCCAGATTGATGGCCATAAGGAGGTGGCACACGGGGGGGTACCTGTGGTACCCCCCTGCATTTGCATAATCGCAGCGGCAGGCACCGCGCGGTGCCTGCCGCTTCGATTATGCAAATGCGTGCATTTATTTTTAACATTGTGGCGGGCGGTGCAGTGAGCACCGCCCGCGGACTTTTTCCGCCCACCATCCTAATGGACCCCAAAGTATGACTTTCTAACTACATGAATAAATAAAGTGGTGTTTGTGTAAGCTTAGTAAATATAAGTATGATCAATTGTTTGCATAAGTGAGTAGGATGTCTGCATAAGTGAATAGGATGTGTGCTGGTGTGTAATGTTGATGTAGGTGTAGAAGTATATTTAATAGTATTATATTGATCTTTGTTAGCTTGTATGACTGAATCTATATGTAAGTGTTTAGATGTGTGTATAGATGTAGGAATCACTAAGTGCATTTTTAGAAACTTGTATTGGTGTGTCAATGGTTTCAAACATGATGCTCCATATGTTATAATGAGTGTTGAAAGGTTATGCTACTGTATGATGAGGTGTATCATCACATGGATGATGTCATCAGTGATGTTATCAGTGATGTCATTTGAGATGTCATCAGTGATATCACTGACCATGTCATGAATGATGTAATATGTGACATCATCAGCAGTGGATTGCGGGCGCGCGAGTTATAGTTAGTACAACTATAACGGGGGAATTTCAATGGTTTTATACGAGGGAAATGTCCAGCTAACTTTAACACCACTAAAACCTATGGCTTTTTCAGTGAATTTCTAAAGTTTTTTCAAATGGTAATTCCTAACTATTTTTTTTTTTAAACCTTTATTAGTTTCGTTCAACACAGAGTCATGACAGTTACAGCATCTGCAGTTCAATAAGGCAATTTGTATGGTACATTCAGTAGAGAGAAAAAAGAAAAAGAGAACAATGGAAACATCACACGAGCAGTGGCTAGTATAGTGCAAATAAATCCCTCAGTGTCCCACAGTGGGAGGTCATGCGTCTATGGACCTTCCATTCTATCCAGCTGGGGGGGTCATAGGGAGAAGGGGGCCCCCACCCTCCGTATGCAGGTGGAATAGCAGGTAAGTAGGCACGTTAGCGCGGTCCTCCCCGATCCTGAATCGTCTCCGTCTCTAACAGTCCACTAAGTGCTTTACCTTGCGAAGTGGCGCATCTCTTGTGCAGCTAGGGTGTGCCGCTCCGCCCAGCACCTCCGCTTGAGTTATGTGTAAGGGTGATCTAGTCGAGATTCAACTGAATGTGGTGTGCTGTATTCTCCCACTCAGGTGTCGCCCACAGCTCCATGCTAGTGCAGTATTCATTGTGTATACATCCCCAACAGTCCATAGCGCCGTAACGGTGGGAGGGTTAGTAAAATCTATCCCTAAAGTCGTATCTCATGGACCTCAATTATCCCAGTCTCTCCCTCAACAGTCCATCAACAGGCATGTTATCCCCTCCCGAGTTAGGTGGATCTAATTACTACCTATAATGTGGGATGTGGCAAGGTGAGTGCAGTGAGAAGCACTGATACGCTCATGGGCCCGGAACCGGCTCGTCCTCTCCCGAGGAGTCACTTTGCGTCGTCTGAGAGAGCCAGTACACCTGTAAGGGGGACCAGAAGTCACTCGGAGCACAGCGGGCGGGTAGCAGTTCCGCATAAACGCCATGTTGTTCATGACAGTATTGGAGGTCGTCCAACCATTCCTTAAACTTCGGCGCCCTCCCCCTCCCCCACCTACAAGCAATCCTCCGCTTGGCGAGGAGTAACGCAGTGTCAACAAATTTACGATCCGACTTGGGCACATTTCTGGTATATCCTAGTAGCATCACTATCGGATCTAGAGGGAGAGGGCCAGCAATCATTATCTGGAGGGCAGCATGTACCTGTTCCCAGTAATTTTGTATCGCTCCGCATTCCCAGGCGAGATGTAGGAAGCCCGCGCCTTCCGCTCGGCATCTAGCGCACCTATCATCCTCCGAGAGGCGAAACCTCAGCTTTCTGACTGGCGTATAATAGTATCTTTGCACAAACTTGTAATGAATGATTTTCAATCGACAGCTGGAGGATATTCTAGCCGTGACCGAGCAGCAATACCTCCACTGTTCGTCCGTGAGTGCAATAGGTAGTTCCGACTCCCAGTCAGCACGCGCTTTAGACAGGACGATCGGTCACTGCTCACGAATGGCGGCATAGATTTTAGACACCAAGTGCTTGCCATCCGATACTAGCATGACATGCAATGGCAGCGCCGTCCCTGGTTCCTCCGGGAAGTTAGGGAGAATGTCTCGCATACCCTGCCGGAGTCGAATGTAGTAGAACACCTCCATAGGTGTCGGGGGAGCAGTCTGGAACACCTGATCTTTGGTATGGAACAGTCCATCCCCGAATAAGTCGCCCCACGTATTAAGGTGTATGCGGCTGCACATGGACCGGAATCTCTTTTCCAGTAAAAGTGACAGTTTCGGGTGGTACGCAAGAGGCAGTGCCGGTGAGTATAACATGGGAGCGTCCAGCAGTTTAGCTACTCTCCGCCAGGCATCGATCGTACAGGTTACAGTGGTAGCAGGCATCTCAACATCCCCAATCACTCCCATCAGCATACCCTTGAGCGGGAGTGGGTGCACTATCCAATCCTCCGCAGCAACCTGTGGCATAAAGGGGGCGGGGCTAACCCAGTGATAGGCATGCTGCGCCTGTGCACTGAGATAGTATACTTCCAAATCGGGCACATCAAATCCCCCCCTATCATACGGCTGCGTCAATACCGCCCAGCTAAGGCGCGGTTGTTTACCTCCCCAGAAAAGGCGAAGCAACTCAGAGCGAAGTCTTTTGAAAAAGTAGGTGCCAGGGTGATAGGGTATGTTTTGAAATAAGTATAAGAAGCGTGGGAGGACGACCATCTTGATCAGGGAGGCTCTGCCTGCCATTGAAAGCGGGAGGGCCAGCCATCGGGACACATTGTCTGTCAGTCATGAGATGGCCACACCGTAGTTTAACCGGATAGTGTCCTCCCTAGTGAGCGATATTTCAATGCCCAGATATTTCAAGTCCGAGCTACACCATTCCAAGGGGTAATCCAGCGGAAATTGGGTGACCGAGGCAGTGAGGGGGAAGAATTGCGACTTTGTCCAATTAATATGCACCCCGGATATGCCGCCAAACGCTACAAATTCCCTCAGAAGTGGGTTGAGGTTTTCTTGTGGATGTCGCACATATAGAGTGACGTCATCTGCATAGAGGGAAATACCAATCTACCGCTGGTGACAGTTAAAGGCACTGGCCTTGTGTAACTGTCGAATCCTGCAGGCCAACGGTTCTATTGCCAGGGCGAATAGTAGGGGTGATAGGGGGCACCCCTGTCTAGTCCCTCTTGTGATCGGCATCTGTGTCGACAGCACCCCATTAACGACGACCCTAGCGACCGGAGCAGTGTACAGCAACGTCACCCAGGCGATAAATATTCGGGGGAACCCCATTCTGCTCAAGATAGCCAGTAGATAGCCCCATTCCACTGAATCGAACGCCTTGGTGGCGTCCAGAAACACGGCAGCAACCGGCAATTCGGGCGCAATGGTAGGAATGAGGGAGAACAGCGTGCGCAGATTATGAGACGTGGCTCTCCCCGGGACAAAGCCAGATTGATCAGGCAGCACAAGAGTAGTCATGAGTAGGGACAGTCTAGTTGCTAGCACTTTTGCAAGAATCTTCGCGTCACAATTCAGCAACGACAGGGGTCTATAGGCATCAGTGTCCGTTGGATCTTTTCCCGGCTTTAACAGCGAGGTGATCGCCACCTCCCTCATGGAACCAGGCAGTATCCCTACTTCTAGCGAGTCCTCGAAGACCTCTTTCAGCACCGGCACCATGATGTCGATGTAACATTTATAGAATTCGGCCGGTAGGCCGTCCAGCCCTGCCGCTTTGCCATTACTGAGGGACATGATCGCTTCCCTAATCTCGTCAAGTTCGAAGGGGTACCCCAAGAACGCCCTGTCGCCATCGCTTAGCCAGCAAAGCGCTATGTCCTCCAGGAAATTACCAAACTCTACCTCGCCTTCCTGCTGTGTGGAGTATAGGTTTTTGTAGTGTTGTAGGAAGGTGTCTTGAATTCCCTTAGAATCCTGGTGTATCCTTCCATCCCTATCAGAGATTTCCAGTATATGGGTGGCAAAGCGCTGGTGCCTAGTGAGTGCCGCCAGCACCTTCCCTGGTCGGTCCCCTTCGCAATACCGCCTAGCCGTCCAGTATTTACCCTAGAAGTTCACCTCCTTGGCTGCCTCCTCCTCATAGGTCGTCAGTTTGGCTCTAAATTGTAACGCTAGGTCAGGGCTGGGATTTCCGACCATCTCCGCCTTAAGCTCCGCTTCGAGTGTAGTTAATGTACGCACTATGCCTCTCAGTATTCCGCAGCTTTTAGAGATCGCGATTCCCCTTACAGTGACTTTGAAGGCTTCCCAAATGGTCTCGACCCTATCGACAGACCCCTTGTTCCTAGGAAAGAAGGCTTTGATCTCTTCCCCGAGTTCATGTTTAAAGACAGGGTCCAGCAAGGCCGAGGGGAAGAGCCGCCATGGCGGTCTTACCCTAGTATGTTCTGGCAAGTCCAGGACAGCCAATACAGGGCAATGGTCCGAGTAGGTACGGGGCAGATGTTTCACCTGACCGATCCCTCCAGCTAGGCCCCGGGAGACAAAGCAGTAGTCGATCCTCGCCCATGAACGCGCATGTGCTGTGTAGTGGGTACCTTCCCTAGCTGCTGGATGTGAGTGCCTCCAACTGTCCACTAATCCTGCCTCTGTAAGTATTCCCTGAAGAGCGTCCCTGGCCTTTGTGTTGTACAGTCCACTACCGTCCGATCTGTCTACCATAGTATGTAATGATAAGTTGAAGTCCCCCCCCAGATGATGTGCGTGACCTCGGTCTCCAACATGTGGCCCCACAATGACAAGAAAAACCCAGGAGTGTCGACATTAGGTGCGTAACAATTCACAAGCATGACCACATCAGTTCCCAGCCTTCCCCAAAGGATGACATACCTCCCCTCCTTGTCTACCCGCACACCCAACTTTTGGAATGGCAGCCTCTTATTGATCAAAATAACAGTCCCCCTAGAGTACGTGGAGTAGGAGGAAAATTCTCTCACACACGCCCATCTGCTCGCAAACTTGGGGACACTACCTGGGCTAAGGTGGGTTTCCTGGAGCATCGCTATCTGCACATGGTGCCGATCTAGATACGCAAGTACATTTCTGCATTTCCGGGGGTCATTGAGTCCACGGACATTCCAGGACATTATGGCGACCGTAGCCAGAGCATCATCACCCATGTGCGTCAAAATATCCCTGAATGAAGCCAACTGCTGATGTTCCAGCACTAAGTTGAAACGTACCAATTGTCAATCTCTCCACTGTCCAGTGCATTCTCTCCATCCGAACATCCATGCATTCATACATGCGCCCTCCAGTATCCGTACACTTGCCAAGAACGCCATACGCAGCAACCTCATCACTTCCAACAACTAGTATCCCAACAAACGAACATTCCCCCTGTCTCCATACAAGACTACCCAACCCAGGCTTTCCATTCCCTCCCCCCACCCACTGAAGCAACCCAAACTTGCCAGTACCATGATCCCCCCCCCCGCCCCAATCCCTGCACTCAAGAACAACAGAAAAACCATGTGGGGAATTCCCTCTTGGGAACATCAGAGGTACGCACAAAAACACCCCAACACTCCCCTCTCGACCCGCATGCATCATACGGGAAAGACAGAGAAAGTGGGATGGCGCCTGGCATGTATCATCCCTGCGGGTTATAGCCCTCCCAATAAACCTGTGTATCTCATCACCGCCCTCCAATCCGGAGAGGTTACCATATAGTTCAGGTGAACCATCCATGCAGCAGCCGTCGCTCGTCCAGGTTCCTGCTCCGCCGTCTGCCTGCCCAAACCAATAGCAACCCCTGCAGTGGGGCAGAGCCCACCAAGCTAATCATCGCTCCACAGTAAATCGGCAATGTAACATATCCACAATCCACGCCATCCCCGGCCGGTCATGGCAACCCCGCCGGTTGCAGGCCACAAATATCCAAGTCCAGCCTCAGTAACATCACTAGAAGTCAGCGACCAAAAGCAAGCCAAACTGTTATCAGGACTCCTCGTGCTCGACAAGACTCCCGTCTGCCTCGTCTCCCTCCTCGTGTCGCCCGTCTCTCCTAGCAGTGCGGAGCCTCTTAACGTAGTCCTCAGCTTGTTGTGGGTTCGTAAAAAAATGTTGTTTGCCCTGATGGGTCACCCTAAGGCGGGCCGGGTACAGAAGTGCGTAATCCACCTGCATATCCCTTAGTTTCCTCTTCACATCCAGGAATTTCCTCCACCATGGGCGTGAAGTCCGGGTATAAGGAGAATTGTACTCCATCACAAGCCAGGTTTCTGTTCATGCGAGCTGCGCGTAGTGCCGTGTCCCGGTCGCGATAGTTAAGCAGCCTGGCGATGATGGGCCGTGGCTGCGCCCCCGGCTTGGGAACTGGACCCAGGGAGCGGTGCGCTCTCTCGACAATAAATTGACTGGAGAAGGCCTCCTTGCCCATGGCAGTGATGAGAATGCGCTCTACATAGTCTTCCATGCGGCCAGTGTTGGTGGACTCCGGAACACCCGTGACGCGGATGTTGTTGCGTCTGCTTCTTGCCTCCAACTCCTCATTCTTCGCAGCTATCACCCTCAGTATATTGTCCATTCGAGATAGGCGCGCATCGTGGGCAGTCGTCGTGTCTTCTGAAGTAGAGATGCGTCTCTCTGCTTCTGTCAAGCGCTCCTCGTGGACCTCAAGTTTCTGCGCAACACCATCCATCCTGGATGATAGACGGTCAACCTTGTCCACTATCGTGGCGAAGCCCTGCCGCATCTCCTCCATCATCATTCGCAATTCCGGGGCCAGGGGCGCAGTGGGGGGTTCAGTGCCTGACGGTCCTGGGGCACCGCCGGTTCCTGCCGTGCTGCGCGGTGGTTTTCTGGCCGTCGCCGGTTCAAAAGATAGCTTGGGCTGTTTATTATCGTTCTTGCCCATTGCGTCTTGTAAGTGTGCACCCACTGGGTCCTGAGAGTGAGAGGAATATTTGCGCACACTTCCCACAGAGAGGACTGTTCGCGCCAAAATCCCCTCGCGTGGCTGTCTCTTCCGAGGCGGTTATACCTCGCCGAGGGGCCAAGCCAACAGTGTTCCAGTGGCCCCCCCGCCTCCTCGAGCCCTCACTACAGCAATAGGGCTGGTCAATAATGTCCGCAGTGGAGGGCGGGCATGGCGGATCTCTGCAGCAGGCTAAGCAGACCAGGAGCCAAGTGATGCCAGTAGGGGGGTGACGTGGTGCGCCACTCTGTCAAGACAGGAGCCCGCCGTACTGCCGATGAAGGTGACCCCCAGTGGTCCCCTGTCGCTCCGTGTGTAAAAGTGCACAGATGCAGCAGGGTCGGGAGCCGATACCGGAACCTCCGCGATGTTGCGCGAGTCGGGGCCGGGGACACGGTCACTCCTCTCGCCGTGAGAAGCCCAGCGTTGCCAAGTCCGATCAGCCCCCCAGCGGACCTCCGGGGCAGTGCACAGTCTCCCCTCATGCTGCAGCAGTTCTGGGGGGGGGGGGGGGGAGACTCACCTCCGGTGCTCCTCGGCTCTCCTCCGGGCTATCGCGCGCCCCTCAGTACGAGCTCCGGCAGGTCTCTCCCCTCGCAGCGAGAGTATCGCGACTCCGAGGCCCAGTCGCCTCGTGGAGAGCCGCGGCCTCGCGTGGCTCAGTGTCCGGGGCAGAAGAGCAGGTGTCCGCAGGCTCCCTCTCCAGTCAAAGTTACGAGCCGTATAAGTCAGGCTCCAGGCGTCAGAATTGCACCAAACTCGGGCAGACGCTGCTAAACAGGGACGTCCACCAGCGGTACGATTTCTGGACGTTCACTCGCAGTATCAAAGGATATTTGAAGGATACTGCTGGCCAGGCCGCCAGGGCCTTACAGAAGTGCGGCCATTAGCGTGTGCCCCCTCTAGCGCCCCCTCGTAATTCCTAACTATAACATGTCTAAAACCTATGGTTTTTTCAGTGAATTTTAAAGGTTTTTTTTATGCTAATTCCTAACTATAACATGTCTGAAACCTATGGATTTTACAGTGAATTTCGAAAGTTTTTTTTAATGCTAATTCCTAACTATAACATGTCTGAAACCTATGTTTTTTTCAGTGAATTTCAAAGGTTTTGTAAATGACAATTTTTAAATGTATTTATTGTTATTTTTTTTTTTTGTCCTGATTTTCTAAATTGTTTTAAACAGTTTATTTTTAGATATTTAATTTTTTTAATTACATTATAGTTACATTATACATTACATTACAAAATATACTTTCTCAGAATGAATTACTTTAGTTTGAATACTTTGCAAATAGGCAATAGACTTTTAAGTACAGTAGTTACAGTTGTTGCAATGGGAAACTCAATTCCAAACACAATGCAACATTGAGGTCAATGTGAATTTCTATTTAAATGCAATTAATTACTTTTTTGATTACTTTTCTAACCACAGGACTGGATCCTAAATTCAGTCCTGAGACATAACCTGTAAACAGTTGAGTAAAAGCGTTTTGGTTACAGTAGTGATTTTTAAGGAATTTTATTGTATTTTAAAAGATGACACTTAGAAACTTTTTCACATAGAATCACCAATGTTATCCTAAGGGAGGAAATTCACTTATCAGGTAAGTAGTGTTAACGTTACTTTTTCTTACTCAGTGGTGGATCCTGGTTTCTGCACGGGTGCATCTTCTGTAAACAGTCGAAAGAATGTGCTTAAGTCATACAGGCAATTTCTAAGGAATTTTTTAGTTTGCGAAAATAGACACAAAAATGTTTCTGGTGAGAACCAGACAATGGATTCCTATGGAAGGAAATACAGGTTACTGGTAAGTACGGTTAGAATTACTTTTCAGGATCAGTACTGGGCTCAAAGAAGCAGCACAGAGGTCACTCCTAATAACATGTGAATAAATCGGAATTTGTAGTTCTTCTGATTTTATAGATTTGATTTGATTATCGGATTTGTAGAGCGCACGAATGCCCGGGGGCGTCTTGGCGCTGAAATGACTGAGACTGTTTGAGGGGGGGGGGGGGCGTCATGCGTACCACTGGGCCAAGCTACACAGAAAAGAGCCAGATCTTTGGGCTCTTTCTAAAAGCCAGCAGAGATGAGCTGTTTTTTTCATTTCTGCAGGAAGTTTGTTCCAGGTTATCGCTGAGTGCAGTAGGAACAATCTAAGTTGTTTAAATTGGGGGGTATGGAGGAGGTTAGCACTGCTGGATCTTAGCGTCCTAGGTGGGATGTACTGTGCCATGTTTGTTTTAAAAAAATGGGGGCCTGAACCATGCATGGATTTGTATGCCAGGCATGCTAACTTAAATTGAATTATTTTCTCAACCGGTAGCCAATGTAGACTTCTGAGTCTAGATGCCACCGGCTCAAACCTGGAGATGTTCAGTATCAGCCTGGCAGCAGTGTTCTGCAGCCGCTGAAGTTTTAAGAGGATCTGTTTTTGGAGCCCAGCATATAAGGCGTTCCCATAATCCATTTTGGAAAGGGCCAGCATAGTTACCAGTGTTTTACTGGCGTCAGGAGGAATATATGGCAGTAGTTTTTGAATTAGCTTCAACGTAAACCAGACCGAGGAGGCAAGTTTGTTAATTTGGGCCTTAAATGTGAGTTTAGAATCGAACATGAATCCAAGGTTCCTTACGCTGTCCACAGGTGATGGGCAGCTGCCTAAGCCGTCAGGCCACCAGTTAGGTGACCAGATGTTAGCATCAGCCCCCAGCAGCATGACCTGCTGCTGGGGAAGGAATTTTTAAAAGTTCAAAAACTCCACACTGATTAGAATTTCCAAGTGAAACCATTCAATGTTAGCCTATGGAAGGAAATACAAGTTACTGTAAGTACGCTTAGAATTACTTTTCAGGGTCAGTGCGGGGCTAAAAGATGTACAAAAGGGGTGGTGATGGACGGAGCATCTGAATCAATCAAACACTCACACCCAGTCAAAAGATCTGGGTTTAATCCATCACCGTTCTTTAGCCCAATCTGCCACCCCAGTTCAGACATGGCTATATGCAAATCAGTCTGACCCTGTGCCTCATGGGGACAGTCCAGCCCGAACTGCCAAGCCATGTCTTCCCTGGACCGGAAACAAGCTTCCGAGGACCGGTTTCTGGCATTCCAGCCGTCTTCAGCCCGGCCTGCTTGAATCCAGTGGCAAAGTGAGCAAGGGACTCACGTCTGAGCATACCCTGCCACACTTATGGTGGCCAAAAGCGGTACAAAAGGGGGTGGTGATGGACGGAGCATCTGAATCAATCAAACACTCACACCCAGTCAAAAGATCTGGGTTTAATCCATCACCGTTCTTTAGCCTACTCTGCCACCCCAGTTCAGACATGGCTATATGCAAATCAGTCTGACCCTGTGCCTCATGGGAACAGTCCAGCCCGAACTGCCAAGCCATGTCTCCCCTGGACCGGAAACAAGCTTCCGAGGACGGGTTTCTGGCATTCCAGCCATCTTCAGCCCGGCCTGCTTGAATCCAGGGGCAAAGTGAGCAAGGGACTCACATCTGAGCATACCCTGCCACACTTATGGCGGCCAAAAGCGGTACAAAAGGGGGTCCCGGGGTGGGCACCCAGGGACACTGCAAGAGCCGGCCCTGGGGGGGTGGCAGTCCCCAGGGCCATCGAGGGCTCCAGGAGGGGGGCCGCGAGGCCCCCCTCCCACATTCTTCAGAAGCCCCGGGGGAGTCGGTCCCCAGGGCGACTCAGAGCCCCCCCTTTTCAAATGTCTTTAAGCCCCCCCCCCCCTGACCCCCTCCCTGAGCAGGCCTAGGCGGTCAGGGTGTGTCTACCCTGCCCCCTTTTCTCGTTTTGCAACGTTTTTTCTTTGGTTTCCTGTGCTGTGATATGGAGTGTTGACAGCCAATTAAAAAGCAGGTCGTGCACGATAGGGTGCGTGCAGGCTCCGCGTAGGGTACGCAAACCCTCCGAGCCCTTAGATATATAAATGACTTTAACTGCCATTTTCTCAGGAACTACTGAACGGCTTTAACCAAATAAGCAAAAGACATGAGTCAGAACCAAGGACTACCTCTTTGCCAAATTTGCTGTAATTCCTTTCAGCAGGTCGGGTTGTAGCTGCGGCTAAAGGTCCTATGGTAAATTGCATGGGGAAAATGCGTTTTGGGACCCCCTTTTTTTCGGCCCCCGCTTCATAAATCATAGGGAAACTTTCAGGATAGGAGCGGACCGGAGCTGGCCAAAAGTTTGAAAAATTTCGCGCAGATTCGTCAATCGTTATTCCAATTTAGAACTTTGCGGATTTCTTATGGGTAATAGGTCCTAACTATAAGTATCTACTGGCGACCGCCAGTAGATAATATATATACATATATATATATATATACATATATATATTCACTGAAAAAACCATAGGTTATAGACCATATATAGTAAGAATTAGCATTTACAAAACCTTGAAAATTCACTGAAAAAAACATAGGTTATAGACCATATATAGTTAGGGATTAGCATTTATAAAACCTTATTTTACTCGCACAAAACCATTGAAATTCGCAATATAGTTAGTTGCACTAACTATATATCGCGCACCCGCAATCCATTGCTGATGATGTCACATATTACATCATTCATGACATGGTCAGTGACATCACTGATGACATCACTGATGACATCTCAAATGACATCACTGATGACATCACTGATGACATCTCAAATGATATCACTGATGACATCACTAATGACATCTCATTTGACATTACTGATCACATCACTGATGATATCATTTATGTGATAATACAATGAACATCTTCAGACTCTAATATAACCTTAGATACAATCAGTATAAACAGACACTCACAGACTGTCACTTATCCATGGAGTTAATCACACACCTAGTCAGTCATGCAAAGAATCAATCACACCTCAATTTTCTCAACTATACAGTTATACACACCTTACTTATTCAAACATATACTAACACATATTTACTCTCTTATACAATCCCTGATACATGTTCACAATGATCCATACAGCCACTCACACATTCACTGGCTCTTATGCATAGTTATTTATATATGTCAACTCTCACATGTACTGTATTTTACATATGTACTTACTTTGACATGTAGCACTGAGAAATCCATTCACTCACCAATACACTCAGGCAGACAGTCAATCGCCCATACAGCTATTTCCACATGCACTTTTGAACCCATACATATAGTGAATCAACTGCTCACACATCTATGCACAGAGTCACACACCTCCCAGCCACCCACGCACACACTCAGTCTCCCATACAAATACTTGGGCAACCAATCAATAACACATGCAGCAGTTCACAGTACAACAGACATAATGATGCACAAATTAAGACATTTTAGCCACTAACCCATGCACTCAGTGAGACACATTTAATCACTCACTCATACACCTACTAAATCCTTCATCCAGACACTTATACATCCACTCATTCTTCAATATGTAAGACATATTTTAACTTTACAGAAACATACAGTCACTGGGTGTTGTCATCAGTGATGTCACTGACCATGTCATGAATGATGTAATATGTAACATCATCAGCAGTGGATTGCGGATGCGCGATATATAGTTAGTGCAACCAACGATATATGCGAATTTCAATGGTTTTGTGCGAGTAAAATAAGGTTTTGTAAATGCTAATCCCTAACTATATATGGTCTATAACCTATGGTTTTTTCAGTGAATTTTCAAGGTTTTGTAAATGCTAATTCCTAACTATATATGGTCTATAACCTATGGTTTTTTCAGTGAATTTAAATGGTTTTTTAATAGCAAATATCAAAAGCTGTAAAATGTCAAGTACGTGGAAGGTAAAAACATTTTCGTATTTATGCACGCTGACCCAACGTGACCCGGTAGAGAAGAACTTGCCCTCCCCTCTTTGACTGATGGTTCTTGTTGCCTGTCCCTTCTCTTGTCATTTAACAGAACTTTTTGGACTGCTGAAAGGGGTTGTGTTCCGACCGCTGGTTGGTGGAGACATTTTGACTATATTCTGGACCTGCGTTGTCGCGTAATGCGTCATATGACGCGCCGTGTTAGCGCACCCGGAAGTGCTCCGGTGCGCGAGGCGCAGCTTCCCGAAAACGATCCAGAGCGCGGCGCGCAGCACGTAACGTAAGCATAACAGGTCATGTGACTTGTTAATAAAACTTTTCATTGGTTCATTTTACTTTTGTTATTCTAATGATGAAAGGCTTGGTCATATGACCTAAAAATAACGCTTTTCATTGCTTTCGAACATTTTTTTTTCCTAAATGATGAAAGCCCCACCTTTTTTTTTCTCGCTCTGACTTGTAAAGCAAAGGACCCAGATGCATTTACAGTTTATCACTAACAATGTTCCAGGCTAATGTATTTTCCCGGGAAATTTACAACTGTCCTGCAAGTAAAATATTCCTATTTCGAGAAAAAGGGCGTTTCTTCGTCCCATGAGGGAGCCGTTGAGCAAAAGAGGCTCGGCCTGCTGTCTTAGTCGCTGATAGGCATGAATATCGGATTCTTATCGATCACTTTATGTTGCAGGAGTGGAAAACACAACAGCCCTTGACTATTTATCTTTACTGCGTTCCTGCGTATTATACCTTTCAACCGTCATGTAATCGGGCTGCTTTATTTCACTTGCCTTTTACTCATTCGAAAACAGTGGCTATTATTCAAAACTATACCAAAAAAGGTACTACTACCATGTTTTGTTTTAAAAACCTTTATTGTGAAAATGTCAGTATACAAATACGGGCCTATAACCACGTGGGCCGGCCACGGAGCAAACTGGAATCGTATATGATGAGGGGACATTTACACTGTAGAAGAACGTAACGAGCGGGCCATTAGGTTGCAAGAAGTAAGGTGTCTAAAAAGTTGCGGAATCGGGGGACATACATTTTATAATTAAAGTACGACAGGGCAAATTACAATAAAATTATCTAGATAAACATTTGCGGGTAAGTACCATGAGTGACGTTAATTCGAACTTTCAATAGTACAGTAATCAATAACACATCAGAACTTAATATCAATAGGGATGTCCAAATGTTCAATCAATTCTCGTCCCCGCCCGCCATGTGCTTCAAAACTGCATACGTATCTCGTGATCTCAAGGTTGGGCAACCAGTACACAACAAGGAGTTACGAGTCCCATTTATACCGGCGCCATTTTAAGCGAGGCCGGGCAGGTCCAGGATATAGTCAAAATGTCTCCACCAACCAGCGGTCGGACCGAACATCTTTCGGCAGTCCAAAAAGGTTACGTTAAATGACAACAGAAGAAATAGGCAACAAGAACAATCAGTCAAAAGAGGGGACGCTTTGGTGAATGGGGCCCATGCCCTAGCAGGCAAGCGTCCGAGTTCCAAGGTGTCCCAGGGCCATTTTAGTGGACCAGGCCCAAATCCAAAGAGCTGGCCACCATTTTGAGAGTCCTGTTGCAGCCGGCTATCGCTGCACCACAAGAGTAACCGAAATTCAGCTAGATGGCGGGCGAGTCACTGTACCGCAAGAGCGGGCGGAACTCAGCTGGATGGGGGGTGAGGCACTGTGCCGCAAGAGCGTGCGCAATGCAGCTGGAAGGCGAGTGAAACGCTAAGAGGCGCCCCACTGCAGATGAGGTGCCTCCACCTGGGGAGGCAGGAGAGGGCCTTTTGCGCCGCCTACCCCCCCCCCCCCCCCCGGGCACCCCACGCCGTCTTTCGGCGCAGCATTGTAGGATAGCCACACCAGTGCGGCAACTTGCTGGACACCACCTCGGTGCCATCCGGATCTCGACGCGTTGTGCTGCCTTCGGCCTATTCGCACATCGGTCCGCTACTGACGCCGCCTCACAGGCCAACGGATTTTGTAGGCTTTTTATAGCCCAAAGCCGCATAACAGGTCATGTGACTTGTTTATAAAACTTTTCATTGGTTCATTTTACTTTTGGTTTCCTAATGATGAAATGCTTGATCATATGACCTAAAAATAACACTTTTCATTGGATTGAAACATGTTTTTTTCCCAAACGATGAAAGCCCCACCTTTTTTTTTCTCACTCGGCAATCCAAAAAGGTTCCGTTAGATGACAACAGAGGGGACAGGCAACAAGAACCATCACTCAAAAAAGGGGAGGGCAAGTTCTTCCCTACCGGGTCACGTTGAGGCTCCACCGGAAGTCATCGAATTGATAGTCTACAGTGTTTCTGGATGTTTCAGACTGAAGCTGGCGTCAGCATGAGAGCACCACCATCTCGTAGCTCCGTCGTGGCCATTCCGCAAGCAATCATGTCAGCCGCTCCCCACCGGAAGCCTGCGGGAGTCGGGGGCCCCCAAGACTTTTGTAGAATCTTCAAGGCTGAAGGGACGTTTCGAGAATGGGGCCCAAGCCCTAGCAGACAAGCGTCCGAGTTCCAAGGTGTCCCAGGGCCATTTTAGTGGACCAGGCCCAAATCCGAAGAGCCGGCCGCCATTTTGAGAGTCCTGTGGCAGCCGCCTATCGCTGCACCGCAAGAGTGGGCGCAATTCAACTACATGGTGAGCGAGACGCTGTAGCCTCAAGAGCGGGCGGTAAAACAGCGAAATGGCGGATGAGGCACAGTGCAGCAAAAGCGGGCGGAAAACTGCTGATTAGTGACTGAAACAGTAAAAGGGCGCCCCACTACCGCAGACGAGCCTCCACCTGGGGAGGCCCATTCACGCCGCCTCCCCCCCCCCCCCGGGGCGCCCCACGTCTTTTTTCGGTGCAGCATTGTAGGATGCCAAAACCAGTGCGGCAAGTAAAGGACATCACCTGGGTGCCGTCCAGATCTCGGCGCGTTGTGCTGCCTTCGGACTATTCGCACAACAGACCGCTACTGACTACACACAGTCCAGCAAAAGCGGGCGGAAAACCACTGAATGGCAAGGGGGTGCCGTCCAGATCTTGTCGCGTTGTGCTGCCTTCGGACTATTCGCACAACAGACCGCTACTGACCATTGTTGCTGTGTTGAAATTTTTTTTTTAACGTGTTTACTGTTTTTGGTGCTTTGTATATATTTATAAGTTATTAAAGTGTTATAATCCTACTACTTTGTTGGAGTGCTATATATTTTTAATGTGACACATAATTGTGAAGACTTTGATGTACAAAAAGGCATCCCTGGAATCTTCCGCTTCAGGCTCGGTCCCACACACCCTCACAGTGAGAATCCCCTCCCCAATCACAATACAGGATCGTTATCAGATAGTAGGAACGCGTGTGGTGTGACGGATCTCATGGGGTGGGGGCCTTGATCTACTGTAACTCCTTTGAAGAGGGGTGATTCTTTACAGTTGAGGCCATAAACTACATCCGCAGGGCTAGGTGATAGCCTGGGACCGGCCTGGACAATCAGACACAAAGGAAGAGGAGTGTCAGAGGGTGCAGTAGTGAATAGGGTGAAAGGGAGGTGTCGGGCGGGCACAGGGTGTGATTCTCAGGGAAGAGCAGCGCAGATGGGGGGAGGTTTATGGCCCATGCATAAGAGAGAGAGTGGGGGTGACCAATGCGTGGGGGAGATGCTTGCGAGGGTGGGGAGCCATGCTGAGGATCGGCGGCGTGCAGAGAGTGGGTCTGGTAAAGGCATCTAAAATGGCTGCCGTGCACGATAAAAGTGTGGCATTGGAAAAAAAGCAAGATGGCGCAGACAATGTTTATCAATACGGATTAATTTATAACAATTATTTTTAACAATATATTTACTCGCAGTGTCAAAATGGCGGTCAACACTTCCTGATTTCCTTCGAATCGAACGTTAACAGATGTCACGATCGGCGTCGTGCAGAGAGTGGGTCTGGTCAAGGCATCTAAAATGGCTGCCGTGCACACAAAAGTGTGGCATTGGAAAAAAAGCAAGATGGCGCAGACAATGTTTATCAATACGGATTAATTTATAACAATTATTTTTAACAATATATTTACTCGCAGTGTCAAAATGGCGGTCAACACTTCCTGATTTCCTTCGAATCGAACGTTAACAGACGTCACGCAGCAAAAAAAAAACCCCAAAAAAACGCTCATGCGCAGCCGCTGGAAGACAAGTATCAACATATATGAGCATCCTCAGCCACCCTCAGAAAACATAGGGGGTCAGGATACGTCTCCCGTACCCCCTTATACCCATTTCTCACATTGTTTTTCCTCCATCTTGTAATTTAATTAAAACGAAACACAAAATGGCGAATTCCCGTTTCGCGTCCCGATTCGCTACCCGGTTCGCGAACCGGAAAGCGCTTCTACCACAAAAAATCAATTTTTTTTTATTTGCCCCACAGGACCCTTTAATAACCCCAACATCATTCCTAGGGGGTCAAGAATGGTCTACCTTGCCCCCTTTCATTAAATTCCCCCTTCGTTTTTCTCCTCTTCTTGTCTCTCGATTCTACCGAGACTGTTTAGAATGTTGACAGACACCGGAGAGCCAATCAACTTCGCTTCGCAAAGCTCCGTTACGCGAAAAGTTTGCGAACCGGAGCGCTACCCGGGACGCTGTCACAGATATATCTGTTTTTTAAAATGTTAATTTCTCAAAATCCACTGGAGCACATATATTGAGACCCAGCAAAGGCACATCGGGCTAACAGTCCCTACAATTTTGCCAAGTTTCGTTCAAATCCATTCAGCCGTTCGTGCTAAAAGTGAGGCCAAACGCCCTATGGAAAACTCAATGTTAAAAACGCGTTTTGGGACCCCCCTTTTTTCTTGGCCCCCCCTTGGTGAAACCCCCCCGAATTTTCAGGGGCTGCTCAGAAACAAAATGTGCCATTTTCCTGAAAATTTCAGCCGATTCTGTCCACAAACGCCAAAGTTATTAGACATAGAATTTACAAAAGTCCCATAGAGAAAAAATCCTAACTATATATACCTACTGGCGACCGCCAGTAGGTAATATATATATATATATACATATATTACACCACACAGAATTTGGCTAGCTTAAGCCGCTTGCAACGGCGGGCTCCCGGCGGAATCGCCACTTCCTCGTTATTATACCTTTCCCTGGTATACCACGATTTTTCATCAAAAAACCAGTGCCGAGGCCCAAATGGTGCTTGATGTTAGTATTTATTTGGCTCACGAAAAAAACAACCCAACGCGTTTCGAAGCCAAGCTTCTTGCTCACGGGTCAAGAAGCTTGGCTTCGAAACGCGTTGGGTTGTTTTTTTCGTGAGCCAAATAAATACTAACATCAAGCACCATTTGGGCCTCGGCACTGGTTTTTTGATGAAAAATCGTGGTATACCAGGGAAAGGTATAATATATATATATATATATATATATATATATATATATATATATATATATATATATATATATATATATATATATATATATATATATATATATATATATATATATATATGATATATATCATGTGATCAAGGCCCTTTGCGGGCTGAAACGTTATGGCGGATTTGGTATTGGGCTTATAATAAACAACAAGCATTTGCAATGCAATAGGTCTCGCATTAGGAAAGTTTGAGTTATTTGTCCTGTACATGACAAATTTGTTATTTATGTGTTATTTTTGAACATTTTTAAATTAATAGCTTTGTCATTTACAATGGTAATACTTTTATTTTTTGACAATGTGACACCTATATATAGATTGTGTGGTTGTGTGTGTGTGTGGTTGTATGTGTGTTGTTGTATGTGTGTTTGTGAATGGTTGTATGTATGTGAGTGTGCGGTTACAGAAGGATGTATGTGGAAGAGAGCAGCATATCAGCATATTAAAAGAGAACAGGGAGTTAAAGAAGGATGCGTGTTGAAGAGATCAGCAGATCAGCACAGGAGAAGAGAACAGGAAGTTAGAAAAGTAGGCGGTGGAAGGGAACAGCAGATCAGCACATGAGAAGAGAACAGGGTTTTGGAGAAGGGACGGGTGGAAAAGAGCAGCAGATCAGGATGGGAGAACAGAACAGGGAGTTAGAGAAGTAGGCGGTGGAAGGGAACAGCAGATCAGCACGGGAGAAGAGAACAGGGTTCTGGAGAGGGGGGGGTGGAAGAGAGCAGCAGATTAGCAGAGGAGAAGAGAACAGTGAGTTAGAGAAGGAGGCAGAGTGGAAGAGGGCAGCAGATTAGCATGGTAGAAGAGAAGAGAACAGGGAGTTAAAGAAGGATGCGGGGTGGAAGAGAGCAGCAGGTCAGCATAGCAAAAGAGAACAGGGAGTTAAAGAAGGAGGTGGGGTGGAAGAGAGCATCAGATCAGCACAGCAAATGAGAACAGGGAGTTACAGAAGGAGGTGGGTGGAAGAGGGCAGCAGATTAGCACAGGCGAAGAGAACACGGAGTTAAAGAATGAGGTGGTGTTGAAGAGAGCAGCAGAACAGGACGGGAGAAGATAACAGGGAGGTAGAGAAGGAGGCGGGTTGAAGAGAGCTGCAGATCAGCTCTGGAGAAGAGAAGTGAACAGGGAGTTAGAGAAGTAGGTGGGTGGAAGAGAGCAGTAGATCAGCACATGAGAATAGAAAAGGGAGTTTGAGAAAGAGGCGAGTGGAAGAGAACAGCAGATTAGCATAGGAGAAGAAAACAGGGAGTTAAAGAAGGAGGCGGTTGGAAGAGAGCAGCAGATGAGCACATGAGAAGAGAAGAGAACATGGAGTTAGAGAAGGAGGCAGGGTGGAAGAGCTCAG
This sequence comes from Lissotriton vulgaris, assembly GCF_964263255.1. Lineage (NCBI taxonomy): Eukaryota > Metazoa > Chordata > Amphibia > Caudata > Salamandridae > Lissotriton > Lissotriton vulgaris. The sequence continues at coordinate 491,416,868 of NC_141697.1, read as the reverse complement.
CAGTTCTGCACGGGAGAAGAGAAGAGAACAGGAAGTTAGAGAAGGAGTTTGTTGGAAGAGAGGAACAGATGAGCACAGCAGAAGAGAACAGGAAGTTTAAGAAGGAGGTGGGGTGGAAGAGAGCAGCAGATCAGCACAGGAGAAGAGAATAGAATAGGGAGTTAGAGAAGGAGGAGTGGTGAAAGTGAGAATCAGATCAGCAGAAGTTAACAGAGAGTTAAAATGCAATACAATATGTTTCTCATTTGGAAAGTTTGAGCTATTGCTATTGTAAATGACCAATTTTATTTTAATGTTTTGTTCTGGAAAATAGTGAAAATAATTTCTTTGTCATTTACAACGCTAATAGTTATACCTTTTGCAAATGTGACACCTATAGCATTTGTAATGCAATATGTGTTGTATTTATGTGACTTACATGTATTGATATTACAAACACTGGTTTGGAGTTGGAGGGTGGATTTGGAGGGTGGAGTTGGAGGGTGGAGTTGGAGGGTGGAGTTGCATTTTGAGTTTGAGGGTGGAGTTTGAGGGTGGAGTTGGAGGGTGGAGTTGGAGGGTGGAGTTTGAGGGTGGAGTTTGAGGGTGGAGTTTGAGGGTGGAGTTTGAGGGTGGAGTTTGAGGGTGGAGTTTGAGGGCGGAGTTTGAGGGTGGAGTTTGAGGGTGGAGTTTGAGGGTGGAATTTGAGGGTGGATTTGGAGGGCGGAGTTAAAGGGTGGAGTTAGAGGGTGGAGTTAGAGGGTGGATTTGAAGGGTGGAGTTAGAGGGTGGAGTTAGAGGGTGGAGTTGGAGGGTGGAGTTGGAGGGTGGAGTTGGAGGGTGGAGTTGGAGGGTGGAGTTGGAGGGTGGAGTTGGAGGGTGGAGTTGGAGGGTGGAGTTGGATGGTGGAGTTGGAGGGTGGAGTTGCATTTTGAGTTTGAGGGTGGAGTTTGAGGGTGGAGTTTGAGGGTGGAGTTTGAGGGTTGAGTTGGAGGGTGGAGTTGGAGGGTGGAGTTGGATGGTGGAGTTGGAGGGTGGAGTTGCATTTTGAGTTTGAGGGTGGAGTTTGAGGGTGGAGTTTGAGGGTGGAGTTGGAGGGTGGAGTTTGAGGGTGGAGTTTGAGGGTGGAGTTTGAGGGTGGAGTGTGGGTGGAGTTTGAGGGTGGAGTTTGAGGGTGGAGTTTGAGGGTGAATTTGAGGGTGGATTTGGAGGGTGGAGTTAGAGGGTGGAGTTAGAGGGTGGAGTTAGAGGGTGGAGTTGGAGGGTGGAGTTGGAGGGTGGATTTGGAGGGTGGAGTTAGAGGGTGGAGTTAGAGGGTGGAGTTAGAGGGTGGAGTTGGAGGGTGGAGTTGGAGGGTGGAGTTTGAGGGGGGAGTTTGAGGGTGGAGTGAGTGTGGAGTTTGAGGGTGGTGGAGGTTGAGGGTGGTGGAGGTTGAGGGTGGAGTTTGAGGGTGGAGTTTGAGGGTGGAATTTGAGGGTGGATTTGGAGGGTGGAGTTAGAGGGTGGAGTTGGAGGGTGGAGTTAGAGGGTGGAGTTAGAGGGTGGAGTTAGAGGGTGGAGTTAGAGGGTGGAGTTAGAGGGTGGAGTTGGAGGGTGGAGTTGGAGGGTGGAGTTGGAGGGTGGAGTTGGAGGGTGGAGTTGGAGGGTGGAATTGGAGGTTGGAGTTGGAGGGTGGAGTTGGAGGGTGGAGTTGGAGGGTGGAGTTGGAGGGTGGAGTTGCATTTTGAGTTTGAGGGTGGAGTTTGAGGGTGGAGTTGGAGGGTGGAGTTGGAGGGTGGAGTTTGAGGGTGGAGTTTGAGGGTGGAGTTTGAGGGTGGAGTGTGGGTGGAGTTTGAGGGTGGAGTTCGAGGGTGGAGTTTGAGGGTGAATTTGAGGGTGGATTTGGAGGGTGGAGTTAGAGGGTGGAGTTAGAGGGTGGAGTTAGAGGGTGGAGTTGGAGGGTGGAGTTGGAGGGTGGATTTGGAGGGTGGAGTTAGAGGGTGGAGTTAGAGGGTGGAGTTAGAGGGTGGAGTTGGAGGGTGGAGTTGGAGGGTGGAGTTTGAGGGGGGAGTTTGAGGGTGGAGTGAGTGTGGAGTTTGAGGGTGGTGGAGGTTGAGGGTGGTGGAGGTTGAGGGTGGAGTTTGAGGGTGGAGTTTGAGGGTGGAATTTGAGGGTGGATTTGGAGGGTGGAGTTAGAGGGTGGAGTTGGAGGGTGGAGTTAGAGGGTGGAGTTAGAGGGTGGAGTTAGAGGGTGGAGTTGGAGGGTGGAGTTGGAGGGTGGAGTTAGAGGGTGGAGTTGGAGGGTGGAGTTGGAGGGTGGAATTGGAGGTTGGAGTTGGAGGGTGGAGTTGGAGGGTGGAGTTGGAGGGTGGAGTTGGAGGGTGGAATTGGAGGTTGGAGTTGGAGGTTCGAGTTGGATGGTGGAGTTGGAGGGTGGAGTTGCATTTTGAGTTTGAGGGTGGAGTTTGAGGGTGGAGTTTGAGGGTGGAGTTGGAGGGTGGAGTTGGAGGGTGGAGTTGGAGGGTGGAGTTGGAGGGTGGAGTTGGAGGGTGGAGTTGGAGGGTGGAATTGGAGGTTGGAGTTGGAGGTTCGAGTTGGATGGTGGAGTTGGAGGGTGGAGTTGCATTTTGAGTTTGAGGGTGGAGTTTGAGGGTGGAGATGGAGGGTGGAGTTGGAGGGTGGATTTGGAGGGTGGAGTTTGAGGGTGGAGTTTGAGGGTGGAGTTTGAGGGTGGAGTTTGAGGGTGGAGTTAGAGGGTGGATTTGAAGGGTGGAGTTAGAGGGTGGAGTTAGAGGGTGGAGTTAGAGGGTTGAGTTTGAGGGTGGAGTTAGAGGGTGGAGTTAGAGGGTGGAGTTGGAGGGTGGAGTTGGAGGGTGGAATTGGAGGGTGGAGTTGGAGGGTGGAGTTGGAGGGTGGAGTTGGAGGGTGGAGTTGGATGGTGGAGTTGGAGGGTGGAGTTGCATTTTGAGTTTGAGGGTGGAGTTTGAGGGTGGAGTTGGAGGGTGGAGTTGGAGGGTGGAGTTTGAGGGTGGAGTTTGAGGGTGGAGTTTGAGGGTGGAGTTTGAGGGTGGAGTTTGAGGGTGGAGTTAGAGGGTGGAGTTAGAGGGTGGAGTTAGAGGGTGGAGTTGGAGGGTGGAGTTTGAGGGTGGAGTTGGAGGGTGGAGTTTGAGGCTGGAGTGAGGGTGGAGTTTGAGGGTGGTGGAGGTTGAGGGTGGAGTTTGAGGGTGGAGTTTGAGGGTGGAGTTTGAGGGTGGAATTTGAGGGTGGATTTGGAGGGTGGAGTTAGAGGGTGGAGTTAGAGGGTAAAGTTAGAGGGTGGAGTTGGAGGGTGGATTTGGAGGGTGGAGTTAGAGGGTGGAGTTAGAGGGTGGAGTTGGTGGGTGGAGTTGGAGGGTGGAGTTGAAGGGTGGAGTTAGAGGGTGGAGTTGGAGGGTGGAATTGGAGGTTGGAGTTGGAGGGTGGAGTTGGAGGGTGGAGTTGCATTTTGAGTTTGAGGGTGGAGTTTGAGGGTGGAGTTTGAGGGTGGAGTTTGAGGGTGGAGTTTGAGGGTGGAGTTGGAGGGTGGAGTTGGAGGTTGGAGTTGGAGGTTCGAGTTGGAGGGTGGAGTTGGATGGTGGAGTTGGAGGGTGGAGTTGCATTTTGAGTTTGAGGGTGGAGTTGGAGGGTGGAGTTAGAGGGTGGAGTTGGAGGGTGGAGTTGGAGGGTGGAGTTAGAAGGTGGAGTTGGAAGGTAGAGTTGGAAGGTAGAGTTGGAAGGTGGAGTTGGAAGGTGGAGTTGGAATGTGGAGTTGGAGGGTGGAGTTGGAGTTGGAGGGTGGAGTTGGAGTTGGAGGGTGGAGTTGTAGTTGGAGGGTGGAGTTGGATTTGAAGGGTGGAGATGGAGGGTGGAGTTGGAGGGTGGAGTTGGAGGGTGGAGTTAGAGGGTGGAGTTGGAGGGTGGAGTTGGAGGGTGGAGTTAGAGGGTGATAAGAAGACTAGATACAAAGATAAAAAGAAGAGCAGAAAGAGACAAGGGGAAATGGTGAGAGGAACAGTGGAAAGAGATAAACAGAGGAGCAGATAAAGAAGAAGAGAAAGGGTGACAGAGGAAGTGTGAAAGGGAGATGAATATGTAGGAAAGGGGAAATGAGTAAAAAATACATGAAAACTTGCCCCCTGCCTGTAACAGTAAATGTGTCAAAGGACACAGCCTTCAAAGAAAGCTGGAAAATGGTGACTGCCCACTTGAAGAGACAAAACCATACGCAATACAAACCCCTAGCGTCGCCTTCTTGCGTTCGCTCCTTACCCCCCACACCCCTCCACCACCCCCCGTTGATGCCCACCACACTTGCATAATTACTGCCTCCTTTTATTCATAGTGCGCCAACAGCTCAGAGGCAGAATGCTTAATAAAAATAGTGCTAAAGAACAGTTTATAGAACAGTACGATTCCAGGGAATGGGAAACAGCGTAGAGGGGAGGGAGGGGGGACAAGAAGATGAGGTGAACGGAGGGGTGTCTGGGGGTGCAATGGGGAGATTGAGGAATCCAGAGTGAGGTAAAGAAATAGTTGAGGAGAAGAGGGCGTGGGAACAGGGGGAGATGTACGTGAATACAGGAGCGTGAGAGCTCTGGGGAGGGCCGTGAAGAAGGGAGAGGGAGAGAACGAAGAGCAGCCGGCTGACCAAACAGTGTGGGGTGTGAGGAGACTGGTGTGAGCAGGCAAGGGGGAGATGAAAGGCGGATAAGGATTATAGAAATAAAAGGTGAAGATGGGGAGCCAGGAGTACGGGGGGTTATGGGGTGATATGGAGGAGAGAAAGAAGCAGTTGTTCAGTAAGCCATGTTCAGAGAGTGGCGTGAGGATCGAGGGGAAGGTAGACGAAGAAGAGATGTGCCTGGAAAGGAGCAGATGGGCGGGAGAAGCGTTTATAGTAGGGGAGAAATCAAAGAAGAGGGAACTAGTGAGGATGGCTGAAAAGCAGCTTTAAAAAAGTCCTAAAACTAGCGGCGCTCACGAGCAAGCAGCAAGGGAATGGTTGAGAATGGAGGAGGGGTGGGGCGATGAGAGGCTCGGACAGGACAGCAAGTATTTAACAGTGGTAGGGGGTTGATTGGGGGACGGGGAGAAACCAGCTGCTGAGCGTGTTCGGGATTGACTAGCTTGTATCTTTGAGGGAGAAATAGTTTATAAAGCGCCAACAGGAGTAACTTCGCATGAGGCGCATAAAGTTAAATGACTGTGCACAGTACAGACACACGCAATACATGAACATTTTTTTCCCTATGAGAAAAAAAGCGTGCAGGAGGGACAGCAGAAAGGAAAGGCACAAGATGACCCCTGAGGAGATGCAGCGCGAAGCTGCAAGTAACACGAGAATGTTGTATTGTAAATAAGCTCTTGGCATTGCTGTGGGGGGGGCAGGGTGGGTGTGCATTGCTTTGAAGGCTGAAACAAGGGAGATTCATAGATTAGTTTGAATAAAAGAAAGTAACGCATCAGAGGTTGGACGGCAGTGCACACCTTTATTACACACGTGTAACTGCATTTCTGTCCTTTTTGTGACTAATCATCAAGTCGCCCTTGTGTGTGATTTGTCCAGATGAGCATGCTCACATTTTTCATCAGTTGGTCCACGTTTTTTTGCCTTACTGTGAATACACCAAAGCTGATGAAAAATACAATAAGCGCTTTTGTGCTAATCACCACAAAAAGCCTTAGCGTAAACTGATGATTTCACAAATAACGACAACATTTGTAGCACGTGTGTAAAGAGAGGTGCAATCACCAGTGTTTGCAGAGGCTCTAGTTGTCCACAATACGGCCCCTGATGTCAAACCAAAAACAAGAAAGGAGGAGAGAGGAGAGAAGAAGGGAAGGGAGGCAAAGTGGCGGGAAGAAGAGAGAGGGCATGAAGGGATCGAAGGCAAGGGAAAAAAATGGAAGATGAGAGATTAAGAGGAGCCACAGACTTTACAACAAGGCAGCGCTGAGAGGGGGGCTGGGCACGAATTAAGGAGAAATGCGAGTCACGGTCGCCACGAAGTGTGAAGCAGTGGGCAGGGAAGCAGATCCCTTTGAAGCTCTCGGTGGCCGGCCGTGAAAACAAGCAATTAGGGGGAGGAGAAGGGAAGCCAGCGCGCACTGCGCAAGCTGGGGAAGCCTGTGGGAGGGAGGCTGAAGGCTGGCTTTAAGGTGGAGAAATGCACGTGCTTGTGGTCACGTGATTTCACGTGAACTGTTGAAAATCCGCACTCGCAATCCGGATGGTTTAACTTTGTGGTTTCACCGCAATAGGTCTCTCTGCGAGACCTAAAAATTGCACCAGTTGCGGGTTTGTCTCGTCTTGTTCTACGAACTACAAAAGATGTTGTATGCCTTATATATATATATATATATATTCACTTAAAAAACCATAGGTTTCAGGCCTTATATAGTTAGGAATTAGCATTTAAAAAACCATTGAAATTGCTCCTATATAGTTAGTTGTACTAACTATATTTCGCGCACTCGCAATCCACTGCTGATGATGTCACATATTACATCATTCATGACATGGTCAGGGACATCACTGATGACATCACTAATGACATCTCAAATGACATCACTGATGACATCACTGATGACATCTCATTTGACATCACTGAAGACATCATCCAGTGACTGTGTGTTTCTGTAAAGTTTAAATATGTTTTACATATTGAAGAATGAGTGGATGTATAATTGTCTGGATGAAGGATTTAGTAGGTGCGTGACTGACTGTATGAGTGAGTGATTAAATGTGTCTTACTAAATGCATGGGTTAGTGACTAAACTGTCTGAATGTGTGCATCAGTATGTCTGTTGTTGTGTAAGCTGCTGCATGTGTTGATCAGAAGCTATATGAGTGGCTATATGGGTTATTGATTGGTTGCCCAAGTATTTCAATGGGAGACTGAGTGTGTGTGTGGGTGGCTGGGAGGTGTGTGACTCTGTGCATAGATGTGTGAGCAGTTGATTCACTAGGTGTATGATTTCAAGAGTGCATGTGGAAACAGCTATATGGGCGGTTGACTGTGTGCATGGGTATGTTGGTGAGTGAATGGATATCTCAGTGCTACATGTCCAAGTAAGTACATATATAAAACACAGTGCATGTGAGAGTTGGCATATATAAATGACTATACATGAGAGCCAGTGAATGTGCGAGTGGCTGTATGGATCATTGTGTACTTGTATCAGTGATTGTATAAGAGAGTAAGTATGTGTTAGTATATGTTTGAATAAGTAAGGTGTTGTGTGTATAACTGTATAGTTGAGGAAATGGAAGTGTGATTGATTCTTTGCATGACTGACTAGGTATGTGAGTAACTCCATGGATGAGTGGCAGTGTGTGAGTGCCTGTATAGGTGTATGAGTGCATATGATAGTGTTGTATTGATGAGTGACTGTATGTATTAGTGATTATATGGGTGAATGAGTGAATTATTTATTATTTATTATTATTATTTATTTAGGGTTTTGTAAAGTGCATAGTAACCCGGAAGCATCCCAGCGCTGAGACCAGGACAGTCAAGAGGGTGGAATGGTGGGAAGAAGTGGGGAAGGGGGATCAGGGAAAGAGGTGCGTTTTCAGAAGTTTCCTGAACCGGAGGTGGTCAGATTCCATCCTTAGATTGCGGGGGAGGGTATTCCAAAGGCGGGCTGCGTTCACTGAGAATCGCCGTCCGCCTGTGCGCACCCTTTTCACTCTGTGAACTGTGATGAGGTGTTCATGGTCAGAGCGGAGGGGTCTTGTGGCTTTGTAAGGCCTGATGAAGTTTTTAAGGATGGGGGGGGGGCCTTTATCCTGCAGGAGTTTATGGGCCAGACAGAGAGCCTTGAATTTATCTCTTTCTCTTACTGGGAGCCAGTGGAGATGCTTCAGGGCTGGTTTGGCTGAGGATCTAGCCGGAGTGTTGGTGAGAAGCCGGGCAGCGGCGTTCTGAATCCTTTGTAATTTATTAAAGGTGGCTTCAGGGGCTCCCAGATAGATGGCATTGCTGTAATCCAGCCTAGAAAGAATAAGGCCTTGGATAAGCAGTTTCTGGGAGATGGGAGGGAGTAAGGGCAGGATTTTCCTGACTGATCTAAGGAGCCCGAAACAAATCCCAGCAGTTTTTTTGGCTTGGGTTTTGAAGGACAGGTCTTTCTCTAGCCAGATTCCCAGTCTCTTGATCTCGGTTTTGGGGACCGGGGGTTCACCCAGACAGGAGGGCCAGATGTTAGAGGGAAGGGAGAGCCCTTTTTGGCCAAGGAGTAGGATTTCCGTCTTGGACCCGTTGAGTTTCAACGCTGAATTGTTCATCCACCCCTGGATTTTGGAAAGGCAATTGTGGAGGTTAGATGGTTTTTGGTTGGGATGGAATAGGGACACCACTAACTGGGTGTCATCTGCGTAGCTGATGATTTTCACTCCGAACGGGGTGACTACCTCCTCCAATGGGGACATGTAGACATTAAATAATGTCAGGCTTAGTGAAGAGCCCTGCGGCACTACGCATTGGAGGGGGATGGCTGGGGAGCGGATGTCGTTCTCCCAAACCTGCAAGGAGCGATGGTTTAAGAATGATGCGAACCAGGCCAGGGCAGTGCCCTCCACGCTGATGTCTCTGAGTCGCTGGATTAGAGCCCGGTGGTTGACAGTGTCAAAGGCGGCACTGAGGTCCAGGAGGATCACTGCCACTGATTCTCCTGCGTCCAGAATGCATCTGGTCTCCTCCACTGCGGCCAGGAGGGCGGTGTCCGTGCCCTGAACTGGGCGGAATCCAGTTTGCGAGCTTCTGAGCAGGTTGTTAGACTCCAGAAACTGGGAGAGCTTTTTGTTGACTATTTTTTCAGTGATTTTACTGATACCGGGGAGGAGGGATATTGGCCTATAATTGGCCAAGTCCAGAGGGTCTAGTAGAGGTGTTTTAAGGAGAGCCTTGACAACAGCCGCTTTCCAGCTGGGGGGGACCTTTCCCTGAAGTAAAGACGAATTGATGAGGTCAGTAAGAGGGGGGCGATCGTAGGAGCCACTTTCTTGAGGATGCGCAAGGGGACCGGGTCGCTAGGGGAACCACTTTTGATTGTGGCGAGCGTGGTCGAGACCTCTTCAATGGTTACCGGGCCGAGGGTGTTTAGGTGGGTGGTGGTTGGGTCAGATTTGGAGCAACCATCATCGTTGAGACTGTGGTCGGCTGGGGGTAGGGAGGCGAGAATTTTCTGAATTTTCTCGTCAAAGTATTTAGCCAGCTTGCGGCATTTATCCTCAGAGGTGTTGGGATCTGGGAGTTTCTCTGGTCAAGGGTCTGGGAATTTGAGTAGTTCTTTTAGGACGATGAAGGTGTCTCTGGCGGAGCAGGAGGAGTTTTTTATTCTTTCATCAAAGAATTGGCCTTTAGCAATGCGTAGCGCGAGTTTATAATTTCTTAGGGAGGCGCGGAAGGCAGCTTTTTTGGCTTTGGATTTGTCCTTCCTTCATGAGCGCTCTGTCCTTTTGCACTCCTTGCGTAGAAGGTTAAGCTCAGGAGTGTACCAGGGGGCCGGGTTCACTTTTTTTAGCTCGTTTCAAGGTACTTGTTTTGGGGATGAGATCGTCCAGTGAATGAGTGAGCCAGGAGTTAAACTGCATATCCGCGATACGTGGGTCAGGAGCTGGGGGGGAAGAGTGACCATGAGCTTAGAAGCCCATTCTTCCGGCGAGAGTTTGTGCCAGCATCTATTGATGACCCGGGTTTTTTAACGGTTGGGGTGGCGGGACAAAAAGATGCCAGTCGATAGGAATCAAGAAATGGTCTGTCCATGGTAGGGGAAGGGGAGTATGGGTTTTAAGGTCGTAGATGTTAGTGAAAATGGGGTCCAGAAGATGTCCTTTATCATGGGTGGGCTCTGAATTCACTAGTCGTATGCTGAAAGACGTGAGGTCAAGGAGAAGTTCGGCGGCAGTTATGTCCTTGGGGTCTAGTAGATGGAGATTGAGATCTCCCAGGATTAGAAAGTTGGGAGTTGTTGTTGCCATAAGGGTAACCGTATCAACAAGGGCGCTGGAGAATTTGGCTGGGGCTCCAGGTGGGCGGTATATCAGTAGACCAGAGAGGGAGGTAACAGGTGAAATCTGTAAAGCAAAATGACAGCTTTTGCAGTCCTCGATGTTACCATTGTTAGTTCTGCAGGTGAAATGCTCTCGGTAAATTATTGCCAGGCCACCTCCTCTGCCGAGGGGTCTGTTCTGAGAGTGGATTTGGTAGCCAGGTGGTAGAGCATTAACAATGTCAGATTCGGTGTAGGGGGTGAGCCAAGTTTCCGTAAGAAACAGGATGTCAAAGGCGAGGTCATGGACAAGAAGGTTTATCTCGTGGGAGTGTTTAGGAAGAGACCTACAGTTAAGGAGGCCGAGCTGAAGTCCGTGGCAATCTGCGTTGGTAAGGGCCGAGTTGCAGAGCTCGCAGTTAGTAAAAGGTTTTTCTCCTGTATAGATGTAATTACAATTAATGTTTTTTGAGGGGTTGAGTGCGAGGAGCCTACCTTGAGTAAAGGAAAGTCGGCTTGTGGGAGATTTGGGCATGGTGACAGGGTCTGGGGCCGGCCGGGCCCGGACAGGCCCAGACGGGCTTGCCTTAGGCGCGCCTTTGGCGCGCAGACGGCGCGCCTGCTGCGCCCGTCCGCTACGCGTACGTGGAAAGCACATTACTTATAGGTGGTGTTGGGGGCGTGGCCTAGTGGGAGTGGGCGTGGCCTGAGGTCCGGCTCGCTGATGGCGGCAAAAGCAGATTTCCCTAGCCTGCGACAGCGTTTACCTCAGTTGCGCGGGGGTCCCAGGGTTGAAAGAAGTGCACAAGGCAAGGTAGGAAATGCGATCTTTTTAAAAAAAAAAAATGCCAAAGTTAAACCAATTTTAAAACAAAGAGCTTAGCGCAAATAATTAGAGTTCCTGGCTGTGCCTCAGGAGTATCATGATCTGGCTTTGGGCTCGAATGTGTGTGTAGACCTAGGAATCAGTGAGTGCGTATGTAGTAACTGGTATTGGTGTGTCAATGGTTTCAAGAATGGTAGTCTGTATTTAACACTGGGTGTATCAAAGGTTATATTAGAGTGTGAGGAGGTGCATTGTATTATCACATGAATGATATCATCAGTGATGTGATCAGGGATGTCAAATGAGATGTCATCAGTGATGTCATCAGTGATGTCATTTGAGATGTCATCAGTGATGTCATCAGTGATGTCACTGACCATGTCATGAATGATGTAATATGTGACATCATCAGCAGTGGATTGCGGGTGCGCGAAATATAGTTAGTACAACTAACTATATAGGAGCAATTTCAATGGTTTTTTAAATGCTAATTCCTAACTATATAAGGCCTGAAACCTATGGTTTCTTAAGTGAATTTGCAAGGTTTTTTAAATGCTAATTCCTAACTATATAAGGCCTGAAACCTATGTTTTTTTAAGTGAATTTGCAAGGTTTATTAAATGCTAATTCCTAACTATATAAGGCCTGAAACCTATGGTTTCTTAAGTGAATTTGCAAGGTTTTTTAAATGCTAATTCCTAACTATATAAGGCTTAAAACCTATGTTTTTTCAGTGAATTTGCAAGGTTTTTTAAATGCTAATTCCTAACTATATCAGGCGTGAAACCTATATTTTTTTTCAATAAATTTCAAAGGTTTTGTAAATACTAATTCTATTAGCGGATAACGTTTATATATGTTATTATCCTTCTGAGACCACCTGAGCAGCCATCTTGTTTCTCTGGAGAAGTGAGGCACAAGAGAGCACAAAACAAGAGTGGAAAACACGAAAAGGGGGCAGGGTTCAGACCCCCTGCCCCCTAGCCCTTCTCAGGGGGTCCCAGAAGGACCACCAAGTGCAAAAAAACATTTTTTTTTACGTACGTATGGTGCGCGTACTACGCGATTTATTTATTTATTTATTTATTTATTTTTTGCCCTTGGGGGTCCTTTTGGGACCCCCCGAGAAGCGCTAGAGGGTTGGGGGGTCTCTACCCTGCCCCCTTTTTATTTTTCCACTCTTGTTCAGGGCTCTCTTGTGCCTCAGTTCTCCTGAAAAGCAAGATGGTGGCCAACACTTCCTGGTTTGGAACCACTGGAGGAATTTTCACCAAACATACAAAAGGCACTGCTGCATACCAGTCCCTACCATTTTGCCAAATCTGGTGTAATTCCGTTCAGCCGTTCGAGCTTGAGCCTTGTCAGAATGTCCCTGTGGAAATTAACATGGGGAAAACACGATTTGGGACCCCCCTTTTTTCTCTGCCCCTGCTTGACGAATCCCCCCCAAAATTTTAGGGAAGGAGCGGAGCGCAGCGAGGCAAATTTGAGGAAAATTACAGGCAGATCCCTCAATCGGCGTCAAAGTTATTCCCATTAGAATGTTCAGAATTTCCTATGGTAACTAGGTCCTAACTATATATACCTACTGGCGACCGCCAGTAGGTAATATATATATATATATATATATATATATATATATATATATATATATATATATATATATATATATATATATATATATATTCACTGAAAAAACCATAGGTTTCACACCAGTTATAGTTAGGTGGAAATTTTACTCGCATAAAACCATTGAAATTCCCACGTTATAGTTAGTTGGACTCACTATAACTTGCGCGTGCAATGCACTGCTGATGACGTCACATATTACATCACTCATGACATGGTCAGTGACATCACTCATGACATCACTTGTAGCCCGAAACGCGTTATGCATTTCCTGCTTGAAACTTCTAAAACTGGATTAAATACCTGTCATCCATTCCGTGGTCCGTCTCCTGTTTGTGCGCTTCGCTGATCTGAAGGTTGGAAGTGGCGAGTTGGGAGTTCTGTCAGGGCAACACTGTGTGTTCGAGCGGGATACTTAACCAGCGTTCGCTGTATTGGAGTTACATGCAAGTCTGCCTGTGGAAGTTTATGGAAGCCAAAAGCACAATGGGGCATTTTCAATAACCAGCTAATGCAACAGCGCATACTGAATAGACATTAAAAACAGCTCCCCGGATTGGACACCCATGGTCCAATAGGATGTGAGGAGACAGTATGTGAAAGCCCCGCGAAACACAAACAGGACAAACACGAAGCTGGCATTGAGAAAGGCACACGCCGAAACGCGTCTGCCAGGTGTTTTCCCTTCTGGTGGTGTACCATCTTTCCAGTGTTACGAATAAAATTTACCTGGAGGTGACCCGTGCATGTGTCAGACCCGTTTCTACTGCGAGGCGGGATTGGTGTTCTATGTGGTGCAGCAGTCGGCGTTGCTATCTGACACGCCTCTCGGTCTGGAGCTCTGCCTAAGACCGGCAAAAAACTTTTTGGACTAGTGGTGAAGGCACACGGCGGCGCCCCCCCAACCGAGACAGGATTGAGGTATTGGGGAGAGAGCGGCAGACCCCTGCCGGACGGGACTCCTCCAGTTGAAAAGCTATTGACACAGACGACTTGGAGGCAGCGTGCATGTGGCCCGACAGCTGACGGAGTCAGGGCAACACTGTGTGTTCGAGCGGGTTACTTAACCAGCGCTCGCTGCATTGGAGTTACATGCAAGTCTGCCTGTGGAAGTTTATGGAAGCCAAAAGCACAATGGGGCATTTACAATAACCAGCTAATGCAACAGCGCACACTGAATAGACATTAAAAACGGCTCCCCGGATTGGATACCCATGGTCCAATAGGATGTGAGGAGACAGTATGTGAAAGCCCCGCGAAACACAAACAGGACAAACACGAAGCTGGCATTGAGAAAGGCACACGCCGAAACGCGTCTGCCAGGTGTTTTCCCTTCTGGTGGTGTACCATCTTTCCAGTGTTACGAATAAAATTTACCTGGAGGTGACCTGTGCATGTGTCAGACCCGTTTCTACTGCGAGGCGGGATTGGTGTTCTATGTGGTGCAGCAGTCGGCGTTCCTATCTGACACGCCTCTCGGTCTGGAGCTCTGCCTAAGACCGGCAAAAAACTTTTTGGACTAGTGCTGAAGGCACACGGCGGCGCCCCCCCAACCGAGACAGGATTGAGGTATTGGGGAGAGAGCGGCAGACCCCTGCCGGACGGGACTCCTCCAGGTGAAAAGCTATTGACACAGACGACTTGGAGGCAGCGTGCATGTGGCCCGACAGCTGACGGAGTCAGGGCAACACAGTGTGTTCGAGCGGGTTACTTAACCAGCGCTCGCTGTATTGGAGTTACATGCAAGTCTGCCTGTGGACGTTTATGGAAGCCAAAAGCACAATGGGGCATTTACAATAACCAGCTAATGCAACAGCGCATACTGAATAGACATTAAAAATGGCTCCCCGGATTGGACACCCATGGTCCAATAGGATGTGAGGAGACAGTATGTGAAAGCCCCGCGAAACACAAACAGGACAAACACGAAGCTGGCATTGAGAAAGGCACACGCCGAAACGCGTCTGCCAGGTGTTTTCCCTTCTGGTGATGTACCATCTTTCCAGTGTTACGAATAAAATTTACCTGGAGGTGACCCGTGCATGTGTCAGACCTGTTTCTACTGCGAGGCGGGATTGGTGTTCTATGTGGTGCAGCAGTCGGCGTTGCTATCTGACACGCCTCTCGGTCTGGAGCTCCGCCTAAGACCGGCAAAAAACTTTTTGGACTAGTACTGAAGGCAAACGGCGGCGCCCCCCCAACCGAGACAGGATTGAGGTATTGGGGAGAGAGCAGCAGACCCCTGCCGGACGGGACTCCTCCAGGTGAAAAGCTATTGACACAGACGACTTGGAGGCAGCGTGCATGTGGCCCGACAGCTGACGGAGTCAGGGCAACACTGTGTGTTCGAGCGGGTTACTTAAGCAGCGCTCGCTGTATTGGAGTTACATGCAAGTCTGCCTGTGGAAGTTTATGGAAGCCAAAAGCACAATGGGGCATTTACAATAACCAGCTAATGCAACAGCACATACTGAATAGACATTAAAAACGGCTCCCCGGATTGGACACCCATGGTCCAATAGGATGTGAGTAGACAATATGTGAAAGCCCCGCGAAACACAAACAGGACAAACACGAAGCTGGCATTGAGAAAGGCACACGCCGAAACGCGTCTGCCAGGTGTTTTCCCTTCTGGTGGTGTACCATCTTTCCAGTGTTACGAATAAAATTTACCTGGAGGTGACCTGTGCATGTGTCAGACCCGTTTCTACTGCGAGGCGGGATTGGTGTTCTATGTGGTGCAGCAGTCGGCGTTGCTATCTGACACGCCTCTCGGTCTGGAGCTCTGCCTAAGACCGGCAAAAAACTTTTTGGACTAGTGGTGAAGGCACACGGCGGCGCCCCCCCAACCGAGACAGGATTGAGGTATTGGGGAGAGAGCGGCAGACCCCTGCCGGACGGGACTCCTCCAGTTGAAAAGCTATTGACACAGACGACTTGGAGGCAGCGTGCATGTGGCCCGACAGCTGACGGAGTCAGGGCAACACTGTGTGTTCGAGCGGGTTACTTAACCAGCGCTCGCTGCATTGGAGTTACATGCAAGTCTGCCTGTGGAAGTTTATGGAAGCCAAAAGCACAATGGGGCATTTACAATAACCAGCTAATGCAACAGCGCACACTGAATAGACATTAAAAATGGCTCCCCGGATTGGATACCCATGGTCCAATAGGATGTGAGGAGACAGTATGTGAAAGCCCCGCGAAACACAAACAGGACAAACACGAAGCTGGCATTGAGAAAGGCACACGCCGAAACGCGTCTGCCAGGTGTTTTCCCTTCTGGTGGTGTACCATCTTTCCAGTGTTACGAATAAAATTTACCTGGAGGTGACCTGTGCATGTGTCAGACCCGTTTCTACTGCGAGGCGGGATTGGTGTTCTATGTGGTGCAGCAGTCGGCGTTCCTATCTGACACGCCTCTCGGTCTGGAGCTCTGCCTAAGACCGGCAAAAAACTTTTTGGACTAGTGCTGAAGGCACACGGCGGCGCCCCCCCAACCGAGACAGGATTGAGGTATTGGGGAGAGAGCGGCAGACCCCTGCCGGACGGGACTCCTCCAGGTGAAAAGCTATTGACACAGACGACTTGGAGGCAGCGTGCATGTGGCCCGACAGCTGACGGAGTCAGGGCAACACAGTGTGTTCGAGCGGGTTACTTAACCAGCGCTCGCTGTATTGGAGTTACATGCAAGTCTGCCTGTGGACGTTTATGGAAGCCAAAAGCACAATGGGGCATTTACAATAACCAGCTAATGCAACAGCGCATACTGAATAGACATTAAAAATGGCTCCCCGGATTGGACACCCATGGTCCAATAGGATGTGAGGAGACAGTATGTGAAAGCCCCGCGAAACACAAACAGGACAAACACGAAGCTGGCATTGAGAAAGGCACACGCCGAAACGCGTCTGCCAGGTGTTTTCCCTTCTGGTGGTGTACCATCTTTCCAGTGTTACGAATAAAATTTACCTGGAGGTGACCCGTGCATGTGTCAGACCCGTTTCTACTGCGAGGCGGGATTGGTGTTCTATGTGGTTCAGCAGTCGGCGTTGCTATCTGACACGCCTCTCGGTCTACAGCTCCGCCTAAGACCGGCAAAAAACTTTTTGGACTAGTGCTGAAGGCAAACGGCGGCGGCACCCCCCCAACCGAGACAGGATTGAGGTATTGGGGAGAGAGCGGCAGACCCCTGCCGGACGGGACTCCTCCAGGTGAAAAGCTATTGACACAGATGACTTGGAGGCAGGGTGCATGTGGCCCGACAGCTGACGGAGTCAGGGCAACACTGTGTGTTCGAGCGGGTTACTTAACCAGCGCTCGCTGTATTGGAGTTACATGCAAGTCTGCCTGTGGAAGTTTATGGAAGCCAAAAGCACAATGGGGCATTTACAATAACCAGCTAATGCAACAGCGCATACTGAATAGACATTAAAAACGGCTCCCCGGATTGGACACCCATGGTCCAATAGGATGTGAGGAGACAGTATGTGAAAGCCCCGCGAAACACAAACAGGACAAACACGAAGCTGGCATTGAGAAAGGCACACGCCGAAACGCGTCTGCCAGGTGTTTTCCCTTCTGGTGATGTACCATCTTTCCAGTGTTACGAATAAAATTTACCTGGAGGTGACCCGTGCATGTGTCAGACCTGTTTCTACTGCGAGGCGGGATTGGTGTTCTATGTGGTGCAGCAGTCGGCGTTGCTATCTGACACGCCTCTCGGTCTGGAGCTCCGCCTAAGACCGGCAAAAAACTTTTTGGACTAGTGCTGAAGGCAAACGGCGGCGCCCCCCCAACCGAGACAGGATTGAGGTATTGGGGAGAGAGCAGCAGACCCCTGCCGGACGGGACTCCTCCAGGTGAAAAGCTATTGACACAGACGACTTGGAGGCAGCGTGCATGTGGCCCGACAGCTGACGGAGTCAGGGCAACACTGTGTGTTCGAGCGGGTTACTTAAGCAGCGCTCGCTGTATTGGAGTTACATGCAAGTCTGCCTGTGGAAGTTTATGGAAGCCAAAAGCACAATGGGGCATTTACAATAACCAGCTAATGCAACAGCACATACTGAATAGACATTAAAAACGGCTCCCCGGATTGGACACCCATGGTCCAATAGGATGTGAGTAGACAATATGTGAAAGCCCCGCGAAACACAAACAGGACAAACACGAAGCTGGCATTGAGAAAGGCACACGCCGAAACGCGTCTGCCAGGTGTTTTCCCTTCTGGTGGTGTACCATCTTTCCAGTGTTACGAATAAAATTTACCTGGAGGTGACCTGTGCATGTGTCAGACCCGTTTCTACAGCGAGGCGGGATTGGTGTTCTATGTGGTGCAGCAGTCGGTGTTGCTATCTGGCACGCCTCTCGGTCTGGAGCTCCGCCTAAGACTGGCAAAAAACTTTTTGGACTAGTGCTGAAGGCACACGGCGGCGCCCCCCCAACCGAGACAGGATTGAGGTATTGGGGAGAGAGCGGCAGACCCCTTCCGGACGGGACTCCTCCAGGTGAAAAGCTATTGACACAGACAACTTGGAGGCAGCGTGCATTTGGCCCGACAGCTGACGGAGTCAGGGCAACACTGTGTGTTCGAGCGGGTTACTTAACCAGCGCTCGCTGTATTGGAGTTACATGCAAGTCTGCCTGTGGAAGTTTATGGAAGCCAAAAGCACAATGGGGCATTTACAATAACCAGCTAATGCAACAGCGCATGCTGAATAGACATTAAAAACGGCTCCCCGGATTTAACACCCATGGTCCAATAGGATGTGAGGAGACAGTATGTGAAAGCCCCGCGAAACACAAACAGGACAAACACGAAGCTGGCATTGAGAAAGGCACACGCCGAAACGCGTCTGCCAGGTGTTTTCCCTTCTGGTGGTGTACCATCTTTCCAGTGTTACGAATAAAATTTACCTGTAAGTGACCCGTGCATGTGCCAGACCCGTTTCTACTGCGAGGCGGGATTGGTGTTCTATATATATATATATATATATATATATATCAAACAAATGCAATCTCCCGAGCTCCGACAGCAGCGACCCAGGAAATCACGCGGATCCAGTAATTATAAGCACAGTTTTTTTATTCACAAGCTGAACCAAGCAATCTGACGCGTTTCGGGCATCCGCCCTTGCTCACAGACAGTCAGAGTTGGTAATGCATGCGTTTTAAATAGTAGTCACTTAGCAGTGAAAAAAATGCATTTTTTTCTCTTTTTCATAATACACCACGTGTTGATGAACAGCGAGGACAAACTACTAGTGAGTGGTAGCCTAGTCTGTTTTCCAAACAGTATTGAAATAACAACAGTTCAAAAAATTCATTAACAGGTTAAAATCCATATGTTAAATTGACAAAACTGTAAACCCATGATACAAAAGTTTAAAAAGATATAAAAAACTTTTTTCTATACATATATATATATATATATATTCCCACGTTATAGTTAGTTGGACTCACTATAACTTGCGCGTGTAATGCACTTCTGATGACATCACATATTACATCACTCATGACATGGTCAGTGACATCACTCATGACATCACTGATGACACCATCTAGTGAATGTGTGTCTTTCTGAAAAATAAATATGTTTTATATATGTATATGCAAAGGTCGATGGAAGAATACATGTTTAAATAAGTGTCTTAATGGATTTTTTTTTTTAATTGATTGGTTAACTGGCTTATTAAGTGTATCTTAGTGAATACATATATTAGCGAGTATTGTTTAAATATTTAAATGTTTGTATAAGTGTTTCATTTTGTGTATAATTGGCTGCATGGGTTGGTGACTGACTCACTGTTTGTATGAGTTTTGAAGACAGCATATGTGCAGGACTGTATGGGTGGATGAGTGTGTATATGTGTGTGTTAGTGAGTGAATGACTGTCACACTAGTATCTTTATCATTAACTACATTTGTTCTAATGTAGTATATGTGAGTATTGATGTATATAAGTGAGTATATGTGAGAGTGAGAGATTGAAAGAGTTCTTGTTTAAATAAGTATGTGTTTCTATAAGTGATTGTTTAAGAGAGTAAGTATGTGTAAGTTTCCTTAGAAGTAAGGTGGTAGTGTGTGTATAGCTGTATATGTAAATAAATGGATGTTCAATAGTTTATTTGCATGTGTGAGTATGTGTAACATTTTGATGACTGTCGGTGTGTAACAGGATGTATAGGTGTATCACTACATATGATGAGTGAGTATATGTATGAGTGACTATATAGAACTATTGATGAATGAGTGGATGTGTATATAGATGGTGATAATACTGAATTGGTTGTAACTGGTATGGATATCTCTTTTTTTCCGAAAATTTTAGTTTCTTTTTTTGACTATGTGTTTCAAGGGTTACATTACACTGAAAGGAGGTCTGTTACTCTGTCACAAGGATGGTGTCATCAGTGATGTCATGAGTGATGTCACTGACCATGTCATGAGTGATGTAATATGTGATGTCATCAGCAGTGCATTACACGCGCAAGTTATAGTGAGTCCAACTAACTATAACGTGGGAATTTCAATGGTTTTATGTCAGTAAAATTTCCAGGTAACTATAACTGGTGTGAAACCTATGGTTTTTTCAGTGAATTTCATAGGTTTTTTAAATGCTAATTCCTAACTATATAAAGGGCCTCAAACCTATGTAACTGTGCATGAGAGCCAGTGAATGTGTGAGTGGCTGTATGGATCATTGTGAACTTGTATCAGGGATTGTATAAGAGAGTAAATATGTGTTAGTATTTGCTTGAATAAGTAAGGTGTGTATAACTGTATAGTTGAGGAAATGGAGGTGAGCGATTCTTTGCATGACTGACTAGGTGTTTGAGTAACTCCATGGATGAGTGACAGTGTGTGAGTGTCTGTATACACTGAGTGTATCTAAGGTTATATTTGAGTCTGAAGAGGTTCATCGTATTAGCACAAGAATGATGTCATCAGTGATGTGATCAATGATGTCAAATGAGATGTCATCAGTGATGTCATCAGTGATGTCATTTGAGATGTCATCAGTGATGTCATCAGTAATGTCACTGACCATGTCATGAATGATATAATATGTGACATCATCAACAGTGGATTGCGGGTGCGCGAAATATATAGTTAGTATATGGGAATTTCATTGGTTTTGTATGATTAAAATATTCACCTGACTATATATGGTCTCAAACTTATGGTTTTTTCTGTGAATTTCAATGGTTTTTTAATAGCAAATATCAATAGCTGTAAAATAGATACTTCATTAAAATGATTAATGTATTTTATATTTATTTAATACAATTTTTTTATGTTTTGCCCCGGTGCGCTTCCGTTACGCGCACCGGGCAGTGCACCCACCGGTAAGCGCAACTCTGTGTAGAGCCCCGGTGCGCATAACGGTGAGCGCCCCGTCAGCGCAATTGCCGCGAACGAAAACAACATCGCGACGCGGCACATAAGCGTGACGTATCGCGTAACCGCGTGATGCGTTCTTTCGGCAGGCTGCGTAAATGCACCCGGAAGCGCTCCGTGGCGCGACCCGGAGCGTGAAACGTAAGCGCGCCGGAGCGCGTAGCATAAGCGCGTCGGGACATGTGACCTGAAAATAACACTTTTCATTGGTTCTCAACTTTTTTTTCTCCAAATGATGAAAGCCCCCTCCTTTTTTCCTCATTCTTACTTACTTCTTTGAGAGAGCAAGTGCTATTTGTGAGCAGAGAAATGGCTTCAGTAGTAGCTGCAGCCGGTGCACCCCCACCACCACCACCACCACCCAGAAAGGAAGGTCCACCACCCCAGATCCTTCCAGGAGTTGAAGAAGAGGAGGAAGAAGATGATGAGGAGGAACCGCCTAGGAGATTCTTGCGGGAAGAACCTAGGGAAAGGCATGTGAAAGTGCATTTTATATGGGAGTACTTCTCCATCCCTGCTGGCCAAAAAAAGTGAATACCCCACATGTCACCTGTTTGATTTGCAACAAAGTCCTCTCCAGGGGCAACCCAAAGAAAAAGTATTCCTTTGGGAATTATACAATGATCTGCCACATGGAGAGGTGGCATCCTAACAATTTGGCACAGGCTGAGGTACGGGACATGCTTCAGAAGAACAGAGATCCTCAGGCCAGCACCTCCACAGGTGAAATTTCGGTTGCAGCACCAGAAGGGCGCGAAATGATGCCAAACATACAAATTTAATTTTTTTGTGGAAAGATCATCTGCTACGGGCAACTAAGTATTTCCCTCATTAATGATGCTGTAGACAACCACCACTGCAGCAAGAAAAGAAAGCAGTAGCTTTTTTTTTTTTGCTCCTGTTGAGCCAATGTTAATTCCCAGTTTTTTGTTTCTTCCCTACAAAATATAAAATAGTTCATAAAAACCAAAAAAAAAAAAAAAAATGTTCAGAAAAATAAAAAAATATATAAAACAACAAAAATAAAAAATAAAGTTCTTTTCAGAACTACCTTCCAATAATAAAAATGTGCTATCATTTTTTAAACTCTTACATACTTCATTCTTTTTTTCCCCATGGTATGCTCCCCGGTACGCTCCCCGGTGCGCGTACCGGGCGCTCCCCCCGCAAAAATCGAAAAAAAAATTATTATTTTTTTGCCCCGCGGGGCCCTTTTATTGCCCCCACATCAAACCTGGGGGATCAGGGGGGGTCTACTCTGCCCCTTTATGGTCATTTCCCCCTTTGTTTTGGCCACCTCTTGTGTCTCGATCCTACCAAAAGTATTAAACGCACACCACAGAAGGCAGCAGCGATAGCAGAATCTCACGTTTTGAGCATCTGGTTAGCTCTTCGTCAGTGGGTATAAACAAATGTGTAGAGGCAGCAGTGACTTACGCCATATTTATTATTTGATTTGTTTTGAGGAATCGCTTAAAGTCTTCTGCAACTATTTGTGGACTACTATAACCGAGATGCCATGCGCCCACTGGGGCGGAACCATCAATTAACCCTTTGTATGCTGGTGACGAACCCCAGCCGTCACGCTCTGCGGTGCTCGTGTGCTGATGACGGCTGGGGTTCGTCACGGCCCGCCCTGTTCGTTTGTTTACCGCACAGCGGCGGAAACGGGCCAGCAGCGAAGGGGTTAATGAAATAATAAATGGTCTGGTAGCATCTTGTTAGTAAGTAGGGATTGTAGTCTTTTGGCCAGGATTTTTACCAGTATCTTAGCATCTATGCTTATTAAAGATAACAGCCTGTAAGACTTGCATTTTTATGGTGGTTTATCTGCTTTAAGCAGGGTAAAGATGAAGGCCTCTCTGAGGGATGGGGGTACTATCTGTTTAGTATATTCCCCCTTACAGACGGCAAACAGATATTGGACGAGTATTACAGCACACTGTTTATAAAATGTGCATGTGAACCCATCCATGTGTGGAGCTTTGCCATTAGGCAGAGTGCATATGGCCTCCTTCACCTCATATACTGTAATGGGTTGCACCAGGTACTCTTCTGTCCTAGTGAGAAACATGCTAAAGTTACATCCTCGAAATAGTTGGCTAACTCTGCCTCAGAGGTCGAGGCACGCTTTTTATTTAGGTGAGTGTAATAGTCCTCAAAGGTGGCCAGAATAGTCTGGGTGTCATGATAGTGCATTCCGTAGATGTAGTTACAGTTGTTATATGTGTGTGTACCCAGGGCTCTTTCAGCTTGGCCGGCAGACTTCGGCCTGATTGGCCTCCATCCCATATGACCTCGCCACATGTTGTTTAGAAAGATGATGACTTCATGCACTGCAATTCCTTTGTAGGCCATAATCTAATACCGGATGAAGGCCAACATTTGGGACCTGCATATTCAACTTTTAGGCTCTGTATGTTCTGCTCTATTATCAGTAGTTGTGCGCTCAATGCCCCAAATACCCCTGCCTGCGTGCTAATATATACTCCCCTGATGGTATCTTTAAACGCCTCCCAGAGTGTCAGCCCCTGCCACAGAGCCCACAATTTTTTCAAGATATTCTAGGATAGCTGTGTGCAGTTCCTCCTTAAATACAGGATCAAGCAAGGCTGTAGGGTGGAACCTCCAAGTGAAACATGCAGAGGCATGTGCAGATATCTCCCCATCTAATCTCCCCAGTGCATGTTCTGAAAGCATTCTAGGCATATGTTGCGACTCGATCATCCAAGTGCTAACCACTTGGGGCACCAACCAGTAATCTAGTCTGGACCATGTGCCATGGACTGTGGAAATGAGTGTGCCCTCTCAAACCTTTGGGTTCTGCAGTCTCTGTATATCCACCAGGCCTCTATCCTCTATTCCCTCCCGTAGTGCCCGGGCAGAATGTTTGACTTGCCAGTCCCCAGTGGCAGACTGGTTAAGCGTCGGGTCCAAGTATCTATTTAGATCTCCCCCCAGAAAATAGCTGCTGATTGTAGAGTGTTACAAAAATTCAGGATCATCTGTGTTTGGCCCGTAAGTAGCTATTACGGTGATCAATGGGCCATAGAGTCTGCCATATACTACCAAATAGCAACCTAAGGCACTGTTTTGGAGTGAGTACACATGACTGGGACTCCCTTGTTTATTAATAATAATAACCCTCTAGAGTATGAGGAATAGGAGGAGGCCAGTCAAATACCCACCCAGCAAGCTCCAATTACACTGTCAGTGGGTTTAGTGAGATGCGCCTCTTGATGTAGGGTGATTGGAACATGGTCTTTGTCTAAGTATGCTCTCACCTGCCTAGTTTTCCTGGGATTATTCAGCCCTTGAACATTCCATGTCAATAGCATTGTTTGCCCCTTACCAGGATTCCTTATAAGTCAAACAGTTTCTGATCAAGAGCCCTGCACCCTCTGGCATCTCCTGGTATTTTTCATACACACAGTGATTGACAGCCAGGGGTAGTAGATCAATAACAAACTCAAACACCCTCCTACTTTAGCATCCCAATTATGCCAAATACATCATTGTTAGGAATGGGGTCTCTAGTTGGCAGTGTAACACACCTGTCCAAGTAGGGACCCTTCCTTCTAGTCAGGATAAGGGAATTACACACCCAAGATAACCCCTGCAGTGCTCACCCCCTTGGCAGCATGGCACAATTAATCAGACCTATCACAGAGGCAATGTCTAAAGCGTTTGTACATAACACACATAGTAACTCATTGAAACACTACAAATGGACACCACACCAGTTTAGAAAATAACCAGTCTTTAAACGAAACAAGACCAAAACAACAAATATCTAACATACAGAACTTAAGATATCACTTTTTAAAGGTTTAAACAATTCTGTCCATAGAACTCTATGGATGTGTTGATTTTAGCACAAAGTACCTTTGATACATTAAAATCCAAGACAGAAAACAACCGCAAAGGAGGAAAGTGTCAGAAAACACAATGATACATCGGTTCTTGGGTCCAAGGGGAAAGGAGGCATCAGTTCTGCTGAATGCAGGAGAAGTGCTGCGTTGATTCCTTACTGTGAGGAGAAGCAATGCACCAGTTACCAGAGGGGACTCCTCTCAGCGGCGTGATGCATAGGAAACAGGCATGATGTGTGGAAATCCAGATGCGCTGGGTCGATGCGGCTTGGCAAAACAAAAGCTTTGTCGATTCTTTCATCAAGGGACCAGTGATGTGTTGATTCTTTCCCAGGGAGACGGAGCTGGGGTAGCACAAGAGGAGTACAAAGTTCCCCGATGAGAGTGTGAGAAACAAGAGTGCGTGCAGCATAGAGGAAAGACAAGGGGAAAAGGGCATTTCCCTTTTTGGAACTAAAACCTAGCTAGATGTCATGCTTTATCATATGGGTTCCTCGTCACGGGCACCCATGAAGGGGCTCTTTATCGGAGATCTTTTGTTCCAGCCATATGGTGCATGTGGGTGAGAGGGCGAGTGAAGGTGTAGTCGTGAAGTGGTGGTGAATAAAAAAGGTGAGTCAGTCCACAGGGAATATTATTAGCGTGGCTGACACCCTTGGTTAAAAATAGTGGGAGGGGAGATATGTGCTAAGAAAGTACTCAGCAGGACATCTACGACCCTCTGGTCAGGTCAACATGTTTCTTGCTCAAGTGGCAATTCTTCAGGACCTAAGTGCTCAGTACTACACAGTGAATAAAAAATGATTTACAACCTTATTCCAGGAGGTCAATAGGAAGGCAGGCCGACAGGTCCTGCTAGTGAGTGGCGACCCTAAGTAATTCCCTAAGGTGCCTCGCAGTCTGCTCTCGTGGGACCTGCGCCAATGGTCAGATACCGGATAAATGCGCGGTCACAGCCGTCACAACCTACCCCCACGAGCCTGGTCAGGGCATCAGAGCGACCAGTCACTGTGTAGTACTGAGCACTTAGGTTTTTTGTTCCAAAAAGGAAAATGCCCTTTTCCCTTTGTCTTTCCTCTATGCTGCACGCACTCTTGTTTCTCACACTCTCATCGGGGAACTTTGTACTCCTCTTGTGCTACTAGTCATCCGGACATGTACACTGGACCCCGTTAAATAATGTCCGCACACAGTTCCCCTTGTTGTTAAAAGACGGAGCTGGGGTCTCAGACGTCAGAGACACAGTGCTCTAGACTCGGGCTGTGGCAGTTCTTCAGCCTGCGAACAGGCATTGCGTCAAGTTTTCAGCTGCATTGCAGCAATGCGTTGGTTTTTCAACTTCATGGCAAGCATGCGGCGGGAAAAATGGCATTGGAATGGCGATTAATGGATTTTCAAGTCTTGAAGCAGCATAACCACCTCCACGGATGCAGACCTCGAATTAGCACAACTTGGCAGATCACAAATCCCAGCAGTGGAGTTCAGAAATGCTGCAGATTAAGTCCTTGATGGCCCTGAGACTTTCAACAGGAGGCAAACACACACATGCCCTTGGAGAACCTTGGAAAAGCAGGATAAAAGAAAGCCAAGTTCAGTTCTTTCACTGATCACAGACAGAAGCAGCAGTTGCATGCCAACCCAGCAAAGCAAAACAGAGCAGAGTCAATACTCCCCTGACTGCCCTTCAGGTCTTCTTCTTGGCAGAGTCCTGAGTCCATTGGCAGAGTCCTGAGTCCAGACTCTGCCTTTGAAGTAGGCATACTTTAAAGGAAAGTGCAGCTCCTCCCACCACTCTAGCTCAGGAAGGCCCATCAGCCTGGTGATGGGTCATCGGGATATACAGGACAAACCTTAGCTCCCTTTGTGTGAGTGTCTAGAGTGACTGCACAAACAACACAGCTGTCAGTCTAAACCAGACGTTGATTCCATTGGCAGGCAGAGGCACGGGTATGTAAAGCAAGAAAATGCCTACTTTCTGGCATTTTCAAATACACAATTTAAAAAACAACTCACCTAAAAAATGTATGTCTAAATCCTGGGTTCAGAGAACCCAAACTCCAAACATCTAGCTTTTCCCAATTGAAAGTTACACTTGTAAGATGTTACAAGCTAGCTCCAATGATAACCTATGGGATAGATAGCCCTTACAATGGTGAAAAACGAAATTGGCAGTAGTTCACTATCAGGACATGTAAAACACTGAGCAAATGTCCTACCCTTCACAAACACTGCACCCTGTTCATGGGGCTACCTTATGCCTAACTTAAGGGGGCCTTACATGTAGAAAAGGGGAAGGTTTGGGCCTGGCAAGTGGGTGCACTTGCCAGATCGAAATGGCAGTTTTAAAAAATGCATTCATAGACCCTGCAATAGCAGGGCTGGGACATGTTTACAGCGGTACTCATGTGGGTGGCACAACCAGTGCTGTAGACACACTAGTACCATTTGATTTACAGGCCCTGGGCACATACAGTGCACTTTACTGGGGAATTACCAGTTTATCAAATACCAATCTTAAATAACCAATCATAATTTACACAGGGAAGAAATAGAGACCTGCACAGCCACCAGGGGTATACCTCTGCTCAGCTGCCCATGCAGCACATTGTGCCCTGTCAGCCATTGCCGTTGGGCACAGGGTGCTGGAGTAGTGCCATACAATGGCTGCTGACCACAACTCACAATAACCTATGTAGTGGAGGGACATTCCCCTCCTCACAGTAGCAAAATAACATATCATTGTCCATGGACTTGATAGGTACAGATGCTGGACACTAGCATAGTTCTCAAATCTACAAATGGTCAGTAGTGTTTTAACAAACTCCAGTGCTGCTTTACGTGCAGCCGCGGTTTCTTCATGAGGGCGTGGGAGCATCGCCCCCTGTTCTCTGTGAGCTGCGCTAGATCAAAGTGAACATTGAATGGCAATGAAATTATTTAATTCCCATTTTATTTTTCACAAGGAACGTCACAGCCAACAGGCTGCCCATGAGCCAGGAGAAATGAGGGGCATGTCCTCTGCTGCATGGAGGACTAGAGGAGTGGCTGGTCAGACACTACAAAGTGCACAAGCCAGTATGGCCTGCTCTCCAAAGTGACATGTTCACTTTGAAGCTCTCCACCCAGCTGTCTGAGACAGCCGGGTGAAGACTAAGCACAGGTCAACAGGGCCTCAAGGAGCAGCTAGTCAGCCTTCTCCATCAAATTCTGGCACTGCTCTCATGCTGGTTAACAGCATGACAGTATTGTCTGGATTGCTTAGCGAAGTTACCTCATCCCCTCGTGACCGTCGGAGCCACAGTTTGCGAAGGGCACAGAGGACGCTGCCCAGGTAAGTATATTTATTTTATTTCTGAAGTTATTGCAATGCCTGCAAGTGTTTTATATTTTGCATGCTTGTCTTATGTATGTGTTTTGGTGTGCTGAGAGGCATTTTGCTCTCCTACAACTTTCATATGTTACCATCCACCCCTGTTTGGATGTCCTCAATAGCTTTTGCGATCTGATGTTGATCGATGTGCAGCCTGGCAGGGTAGAGCATGGCATATGTGATCCCCATCTGCTGCAGTTTCTTTTTGACCAGAAGAAATTCTTTACAGGCCCCTGGTACCGCTGCCGTGAAGGAAATAATGCAATATGATTTCCCTGGTATTGTATGTTCACCTTCTACCGTGCAAGGTGGAGCACCATATCCCAGTCATGGTAGTTGAGGAGTTGGGCTATGATGGGACACAGTGTCATCCCCAGGGAGGTCGAGCCACCTATGACCTGTGCCCCTGCTACACCGTCAGCATGCCTGACAAATATTCTGCATCGAAGATGTCGCTAAGCATGGTTCCCACAAAGTGTTCCATTGGTCCTATATTGGTGGATTCCAGCACACCCGTGATACTCAAATTCTCTGGCGGAACTGCACCTCCAGGTCTTCATTTGTGGGTTGAATCCCTGCCAGTACTTTCTCCATGTTCAGGCACTTCGTAGAGACGCATTATAGATCATCTTTAGTAATTGAGATATGTTGTTATACACCCATTTGCGAGTGGTTTGTTTGTCTAACTTGGCCGTCATATGGTTCATGCAGCGATTGATTGGAAACTTTGGTGTATGGCCATTAGTGAGTTTTCCAGAGCTGAAGCGCTCTGAGGGTGTGAGTCGTTGTCTGAGTCTGACAGGGGGGTCAATGCCGAAACGTAGTTTCTCGTCGAGTCTCAAACCTGAGGCGAGATTGTCTCCTGTCAGCTTTCCCCATTCTGATGTCAGAAGCAAAGTCTGTTGGAAGGGGAGAGTGGCAAGGACGTCTCGGCTCACAGCCACCACGTCACGGACGTCAGGCTGTGATAGTCTTTCTGGGACTGCACCCTCACTGTTGCAAAGGGCTGCTCCATCGGCACTTCCTCTACACCAGGCCATGAGCCCTAGATATATTGGTGTTGTGAGCCTAGTCAGGTTGGAATGAGTCCAGTAGCCTGTGTGGTAGTGAAGCCCTCTGTGTGACCTTCAGTGTCCCCCCTCTGCCGCCAGGCATGCAGAGCATGTCATGGCACAGGGCTAGCGAGTCTTAGATACTGGCAGTGATCAAGGGCTCCTGCACTTGTCAGATTGCCTTACACTACATAGCACTGTTTCACTATTTAGTTCCCAGCAAATCCATTTGTTCCAGCTTGATACCAACATTATGAGGTAGACATCTCAGAGTGCCCTACACAGTCGTCCAGCCCACGCAGCTGCCTGCCCCTGCCCCTGGAGGCCTGCTCTGTACTCCCACATGCATGGGCTGTTCAGTGCAAACCTGTTCTTCCTGTTATTATCACCTGATGGGTGAACAGACCACATAGTGCAAGCAATGAAAGGGGGGCCAGCAATAGGCCTCAGCTGCCGGTCTCCCTCAGTGCGGTGGCAAAGGTCGCAGTCTCCATAACTCCTTTATATCACAACTACACACTCCTACTTAGCAGTTCACAGCACACCTGTTCCTGTCAGCGGTTGCGCAGCTGTGTATGCTCTGGTGGTCTCAGAGCACTGCATGTGGCCACCCAGCCTGCTCAGTAATCTACCCCTGGAGACCTGCTCCTCACCTTGCTATGCCCAGGCTGGTCAGTGCGGCCCATCTCTTTTTGTATGCTGGTACTTGACTGGCATCTCAACTTCCTATATGTCAGCAGTTAAAGGAGGCTAGTGGGGGGGCCACACAGACTGCAGTCCTCACTGTCCTGTGTGGCACAGCTACTCACTTTAGTGTAGGCCTCACCAATGCACTCAGTAAATTCTCAAGATCCCCCGCGGGGAGCACACTTTCAGAGTCTTATGGGGCCTTCTCCCACTGCCAATTACCTGTGCGGCCAACCTTTGGATCTGCCCATAGTCTTCGGTACAGCTTTCCATACAGCCGCCTCAGTCCCGCCTCTTTACAGAGACGTATGGGTTGGGCCACATCCCATGGCTGTTGCACCAGGCCCAGCAGCCGCCAGGTTGCGGCGTCTCACAGTGTTTTGGCAGGGAAGTGATAAGCGGTCACCCTTGCCGGTCTTGGCTTTGCACCATTCAGGATCTTGCTCGGACTGCCACAACTCACTTCTGCAGCTCATGCTGCTGCCATCTTAGGCCCAGAGAGGGAGACACACAGCGACCTCACAGATGTCTATTTTCCAGGGTTCCTTGACACCAGGCGTTGCTGTTTTTGGGTTGTGCAAGCTTCCAGTATTATTTTGCATGCTATGCCCCCAATTTAAAAGGTGGAGGCTTGCCAGATAGCAGGATTATGGGCGGATGAATAATTCCAGGCGGCAGAGCTACACTAGAGTGTGGCCATCTTGCTGTGGGCTCTCTAGTGCCCCACCTAAAGCAGCACTTTAAACAGAAACACAACAAAAGGAAAATCCCACACCAATTCAGAAAAGTAGAGTGAAGTCAAATAAATAATTGAATAGTCTATTTTAAAGATTTAAGTGAAAATAGCACCAAAAACACAAAACACCAAATGTTCTAATCTGGTCACATCGGACCGAGACAAAGTCACAAATTTTTGCCGACCGTGATGGAGCATGGGCTAACTACAGGGACCAGGTTAGGCCAGCTGAATATGAATATCTTAAATCCTGGGTGCAAACTAGTATGAGATCCTGTTTCAAGGATGTGTTGTGCAGCCAAGGTGATGTGTGTTTCTGCCGTGAAGCTGTGTCATGCAGCGTCGGTTCCAGTGAGCTGTGATCCTGCAATTTGTGGTCCTGCATCATTGTCGAGGATGCCAACAACGATGGGATGACAATGCGAGGTCCTAAGTTGAAGATGTGTCATACAGCGGTGATTTGATAGGGCTGCAGGTTATGATGCAAAGTCCTATGTTGGTGATGCTAAACGCAGAGGTCCTGATGTGGAGTTTGATGAGACAATGTGTAGCACAGCAGCTCCAATGCAGAGTTTCTTGGAGGTGATTTGATGTGATGCATCAGTTCAACTGGGCACTGCAGTTAGGCTGGCAGAGTACCTTCAGTCCCACTACCAAGTGTTCAGGACTTGGGTAGCAACACTAGGAATGGTAGGACTTACAGCAGACAGAGTCCAGGTGCTGGGTGCAAGGTGGTTGGAGCCTTCTGTACCGGAGGCACTGGTAAAGAGGCCAGCCAACTAGTCCTTGGAGACACACTGGTGGTCCTGTGTTTAATATGCAGGTCCAATCCTTCACTTAGGTAGGGGGGCAGCAGGGCAGCAAATTGACAGTCCGTCTTGCAGCAAAGCTGCACAGCAGTCCTTCTTCTGAGTCTTCCTCAAGTTCAAATGTGTACTATAGATTTGGGTCTGAGGTCCAATATTTATACCTGGTGCCCACTTTGAAGTAGGAAAAGATTCTGGAGGTTTCCACCCCCAGAGGTGTTTAGAATTTCCTGTCTCCCTGCCTTGGCCCAAGGTTGTTTAAGGTAACAAAAGTCTAGTGCCAAACCCTTTATGAATAAATGTGCTCAGGCAGAGCCTTTGTGATGTACTACTGTGGTAGGTGACAACTCTTGTCAGAGTGGTCCTTCTGCCAAACACCCAGCTTCCCTTTATCTCACTATCTGGGAGAAATCCACAAAGACCAACTGCCAGCTACACCGAAGCATGTGTCCTAGGCACAGGAGGCAGGTACCAAATGGTTAGGACAAGAAAATGCTAACTTTATTAAAGTGTCACCAATGTAAGCTCATTACAGAAGAGGAACAAATCTACTAACTAAGCAAGAACATTCTGATTTCGAAAAGTTCTCAACACAAACCGGCAAGATATCAAACATCAATCATCCAAAATAATTGTAAACACTGCACGCCGGTGGCTCGGCCCCCACCTAGCTATAACTGACAGGGCACGCTAAATGCTCACCTTTTATGAAATTAAACAAGGCCGGAGTTCCAAAATAAGTCTACGTTTAAAATAACGAACGCTCTGCTGAAGAAACAACTGCGCAGACGGAATAAACGCTTCATAACCAACAGATTACACTGTGTGTCAGCCCTGATGATAATCCCTTAAGCAGTCTGGGGATTCAAAATGCGTTAGCATTTCCGTTTCTTCCATGAGGGTGTTCTAACTAATAACGGACTCTGGAGAGGGTTTAGTGTACATATATATCCCCACAGAGATGTAGTTTATCCCCCATGGCTAGCTTCTCTTTTTAAACAAGCCAAGTAGAGCTTAACGTGTCACTAATGTATTCAATATATACTGGTGTAATTGTTTCTAATGTATTAAATTTAGTTTCACATTTTTATCGCTTTTCACTATCATAAGTTTTGTTTACTTGTGTTTTTGTAATTCTATTTTTCAATGATTTGTATATCTTTGAATGCCTCACTGAAAAATCAAATGGTTATATAAAATGTGTTAAGCATGGCAAAATGTTTAAGCATGGTACAATGACTAAATGCATTGCTCCACAGTCTGCTGAAATAAATAGCAGCCTTTTAAATTGGTGGCCAGCTTCCTTTTTTCTTTAAAACTATTACACGTTCCACCAGGCCCCCTATATGTACGTAACCCATCTGTCTAAAAGGAGCATTTTCAGAATTGTGACTCAAAATCCAACTTGATTGTTATAGAGTGCTTTTTTAATTACAATACTTTAGACACCAAGTTCAAACAGTCTGCTTGCTCCCAATTGAAAGTTATCACTTATTAAATGTAGTAAGGAAACCCAATGCTATGCAGTAGTGAAAAATTAATTTAGTTGTTTTTCACTACCAGGACATGTAAAATTTAAAATTGCGTGCCCAACTATTTAAATACACTGCACCCTGCGATCTGGGCTGTTCAGGGCCTATTCTAGGGGTGACCTAGATGTATTAAAAAGGAAGGTGTGGACCTGGAAAAAGGTGCATTTAGCAATTTCCAAATGGCAGTTTAAAACTGCACACACAGGCACATCGGCAGACTTGAGACATGTTTTCCAGGGCTACTTAAGTGGGTTGCACAATCAGTGCTTCAGGCCCATGAGTAGCATTTAATTTACAGGTCCTGTGTACATGGGGTACCACTTTACTAGGGACTTTCAAGTAAATTCAATGTGCCAACTGAGTACAAGCCAATTCTGCAATGTTTAAGGGAGGGAGAGCACAAGTGCTTTAGCACTGGTTAGCAGTAGTAAAGTGCACAGAGTTCTATGGACAACAAAAATGAATCGAGCAAAAATAGGAGAGGGAAAGCAAAAATTCTCAGGGTTACCCTGCAGAGAGGGCCAGGACCGACAGCAACCCATAGGGAATGTAGAGCTACAATGAGGGGGTGGAGAAGGAGAATCATGACACAGGAAAAACGGAAGGAGAGGAGTAATGAGAAGTGACAAATAGAAGAGTGGTGGGTGGGAGCATTCAGAAGAGGGAATGAGCACCCAGGATCCGTCGGGAAGGCCTGTAGTGGTAAAATAGTCTGTCATGAAGTTCAATGCGTACACTTGATGGGAAGCATACAGATACACTCAAACAGCCACTTGATAGAACAAAATACTCCTCTCTCCTGGGTCAAGACATTTTTGACAAAGTCTCAAACGAATATCTCGCAAATGCTGGTGGAAAAAAAGCCAATGGGTGAAGGAGGAGGGCCAAAAGTCCACTTTAAGTATATTAGAGAGGATAGGTCTGTTTGAGAGCTATGCAGTGAAAACCCAAATCTAAAAATGTTGGTTGAGGCGTTCTGTAGCTCTGCTTCTTAACGAAAGAAAACATGAGTGAAACAATCTTCAGACAATAAAACTCTTCTGCTGACCGCTTTTCAAAAACTCCAGTTAATGACTGGGAATACATTTTCTGAGAAAGATATCTTAGCTCTCACTCACCTGCCTTTAGTGGGTGACTCACATCCCCACACCTGCAGTTTTCTTCACCTGGCTTGCTGCTTTGTCCTGCAGATTGTGGCTGTATTTATGCAGTGGCATTGAAGAGTGCTCTGGACGGAATCTCTGCTGACAGACAGTTTTGCAGCCAAAAGATAAGAGCAGCACAGGAGGCCATAGATCAAAGCAATGTTGCTTTGAAAAAACATGACCTCACACACATTGTTGTTCAGTTAGTGCTTCGAATGAACACAGCGATAACTAACCCAGAGATACAACTGTAAGCATAGTCTTGTGTGGTTTAAGCATGGGCTGTACTATACTCAGAAATGCAATTTTTTTGTTTAAAAATTCGGGTGTCGCCTGCTAAGATGAGTGTTGGCATGCACCAAATCACAGTTTGAAATCTCACCCTCTACGCTGCTGCTGCAAAAGGTAGGGTGGTATGAGATATGTGACTCAAAAACCTGTTAGAATAGCACCTTCTGTATAATGGCTGAAATCGGGCGCATTGTGAAAGATAAAGGTAGTGGATCATAGTGACTGGATCCTCGGTCTCCATTTCTCTATTTTGAAAGCCATAAAGGCTCCACGTTGGCTAGCATTTCGGGATATCTGGAGCTATGTTTTAGCAGCTCAACTGATCTAGACTAAACAAAGTAGAGAATTACAGATGATCCAGTTTATAAAGACCTAAGTGCTCAAATGGTGGGCAGGGTTCCATTTGCTATACACTCAGGGGCAGATTTATCATAGTGTTGCGTTGCCCATGCGTCACACAAGGTAACCCTAGGACAACGCATTACTAAAGTCAGATTTACCAAGTAATTTAAGACCACCTTGTGTGCCTCAGTGGTGCTTGGTACATCTGGAGTGATGTAAATCAGCACAAGTCACTGCTTTGCATTACTCTGCACCAGGAAGGTGTTCCATGTTTGGAGAGTGGGTGTTCCTACGCATCCACCCATGGGTTTTGGGGTATTCCCAGAATTACCATAAGAGCGAGACCTGGGAATACATCAAAATGCGACGCCTTCCCAGAGGAGATGTGACGAGGAGAAATATGTTTATTTCTCCTCGTTTTGACTCTTTCTATGTTTGCTGCATTTTGCACTACACGTAGAAAGAGGAAAAAGCCTCAGACGATTGTTTTTTACAGGAAGGTGTCCCTTTCTGCACAAAAACAATCCTGTCTGCAAAGCAGGCACCATTGCACTGTGGTGCAAGTGTGCCTGCATTGGCGGTTGGAAGTACATAGTATGCCCGTGCAAAGAGAGGACAGGAATGTACATATAATGGTAAATATGGTGCATTTCTGCCCTCTACCTGTCACGCAGTGCCACGCAGCAAAGTGTCTTACTGTGTTGCATGACATTTTGATGAATCTGCCCCAGTTTTTTAAGACCTGGATGCTCAAATAATAGATTCAAAAGAAAACCCAAAGTGTTGGGTATAGAAACCTAGCCCACAAGCTAAAGACTCTTGACTCGTTCAAGTTAGAGAAGCGCCTTGGAGGAAGAATTATTTTTTCTTTCTTGAGTCTCCTCACTCACCAGGGTTTCCCCACGGTGACATGCTTCATCATTGGGGCCATCCCAGTCCTCTACGAACTGAGGCGTGCTGCGACTTGCGGAGTTACGTAGGAGCACTTGTAGGTAGACTATGTGTAGTGCAATGTTTTGGGGGAGTGGATGACAGCGATTAAAAATACCTTGCTAGTGAGCATCAATAACGTTTATTCCTGCTCCTAGGTTGGCATGTCAAAAAAGGGGGGTTCACTGTGGAACCTAACTATAATGAGTTGGGCCGCAGTGTGAGATCAACATGTTTCGAGCTGCCCCTAGCTCTTCCTCAGGACCACACACGGACCAGCCCTGTGTATGCCACTCCTAATATACCTAAATAGGAAATAAACAATTGTGAAGTGAAGAAGGAATTATTAAATAAAGTGAACGCTGCTACTAATAAAGCATGCGCTGTTGGAACATACGTTCCCTATGTCACGTTCTAAATCTGAAATGGAGAAAATTAAGAGATTGCGTTAGAAAACAAAGTCCCCCTCTCTTTTTGAGTGGGGGTGGTGATTATCTACTTCCAATATTGCAGTGCTCCTTGTGGGTGAGTTGCTCCATACTGGCGCTTGCAGTCTTCCCAGACAATTGTGATTGTGCCTAGGAACAATAAAAACATGCTTGGTAAACTTCCCAGACAACCGTGATTGTGCCTAGAAGTAATCAGGGCATGCTTGTCTGACGCGCAGTGTACGTGTTTATACACTGCCATCAACATTCATTCATTCATTCACTCACAACTTAAGCAGGGACATACAGAAAACACACTTCTTGTAATCATAAGGTTAGGTAGTTCATTACTTTTTGGTTTGAGAAATCTCGCTCCATGGACTCGGGGGGGGGGGGCGGTGTCCCCCGGTCAAACAATCCTGCCGAGAATTAAATATAATGAACGTTAGTGCTCATATTCAGCAAAGGGAAAGAGTACTTTGGGCATGTCATGGTCACGAACGTTAATAAAAGAGAAGTCAGTAATTTATGCATGGCTGATGGCATGGAATTGTGTCCATAGATTGTGGCCTTCACCAAAGGGTCTGACGGACTCAAGTAGTTGCCAACTATCCCTGTGAAAAAGAATGGGCACATACTTCATACGAGGGGCGCCACGTAATCACACCTATTCTTCTCTCTGCCGGACCGCATATTAACTCGTCTCTGGTGAGGGACCGGTATTGTAGTTTCATGTTTGTACCGCGTGGTCTAGAGAGCTAGACTGTGCGCGAATGGTTGGAAAGGCCGCCTCTGATGGGAGGAATGGCGCCCATGTTGGATGGATACGCGAGTGGGCTCTTTCGTATTCCAAGATATAACTCTTAAATGACTAAGTTTTTGTGCATCAAAAGCAATTAAATCAATATTTATTTTATATTGTTAATAACAATAGCGGTTGTAGTACATGTACACTGCGCGTCAGACAAGCATGCCCTGATTACTTCTAGGCACAATCATGGTTGCCTGGGAAGTTTACCAAGCATGTTTTTATTGTTCCTAGGCACAATCACAATTGTCTGAGAAGACTGCACTCGCCAGTATGGAACAACTCACCCATAAGGAGCACTGCAATATTGGAAGTAGATAATCACCACCTCCACTCACAAAGAGAGGGGAACTTTGTTTTCTAACGCAATCTCTTCATTTTCTCCATTTCAGATTTAAAACGTGGCATAGGGAACGTATGTACCAACAGCGCATGCTTTATTAGTAGCAGCATTCACTTTATTTAATAATTTTTTCTTCACTTCACAATTGTTTATTTCCTATTTAGGTATATTAGGAGTGGCATACACAGGGCTGGTCCCTGTGTGGTCCTGAGGAAGAGCTAGGGGAAGCTTGAAACATGTTGATCTCACACTGTGGCCCAACTCATTATAGTTAGGTTCTACAGTGAACCCCCCTTTCTAGACATACCAACCTAGGAGTAGGAATAACATTTGTTGATGCCCACTAGCAAGGTCTTTATAATCACTTTCATCCACTCCCCAAAAAAATTGCACTACCCATAGTCTACCTACAAGTGCTCCTACGTAACTCCACAAGTCACAGCACGCCTCAGTTCGTAGAGGACTGGGATGGCCCCAATGATGAAGCATGTTACCGTGGGGAAACCCTGGTGAGTGAGGGGCCTCAAGAAAGAAAAAAAAAATTCTTTCTCCAAGGCGCTTCTCTAACTTGAACGAGTCAAGAGCCTTTAGCCTGTGGACTAGGTCTCTAAAAACAACACTTTGGGTTTTGTTTTGAATCTATATGCCCGGAGGACCACCTAGTCTTTACTCTTCCTACTCCCCCTACTTGTGTTCTGCTCAAATAATAGCCCATTAGCCATGCTGGGATAATGCACAACATAGAGGGAAATCCTCTCCTACACCTACTTTACATAATTCAGCTATCACTCACATTGAAACAGTGCCCAAAAATAGGCATGAAGTGAAAGTGGTATAAATCGAATCACAAATTTGTATGATTCAGGGGGCACAAAAACAAAATGCACCTAGCAGAGCCAAATACAATTTTTTGATTGATGATCAATTAGAGTATGTGCACTGAATTATGAGGTAAACATAGCTATTACCTGTACACATACATGCTGAGGAGAAAACTGAAGATATTTCTTATGATCATACCACTGAATAAATCGTTTTATAGATTGAAATTCTCAGACGATTGAGTCAACGATCAGGCCCTAGCAGCAATGGGGGATGAGAATACCGGACAAAATTGATAGTGGAATATTTATGATGTCTAGAAATACAACTGAAGAAACATAAAAGACTTTACATTCTTCCTTTCAAATTATTGTAGGAGGGTTTCACCCGACTCTTGGCTGGAAAGAATGTTCTCATAATTCTTACCTGGTACGCACAAAATTGAGCCAGACCGATTCTGTAGACCCGTTGGAAGGTGGTGCACAAAAGGTTGAATACAATACTGAGGCCCACATGCATCAAAGCAGAACCAGTCTCAAACGGGCAAAGAGTATTTTTGCATTTGGGATGCATCATCCCAAATGCAAAAATCGCAATTTAAGTAATCTCTAAATTGCGATTACTTAAATTGCCATTGCATTTAAGGAACCGCAAATTGAGATTCCTTAAATGCAATGCATTAAAGTAAAAAAACTAGCGATTTCCCTAATAGGGGTCGCAAATTACCATGAAGTTGAACTTCATCGTAATTTGCAAAAACTTTGAAAAATGCACTAAAGTGCATTTTTCAAAGTTCCATTTTACACACACACACATGCCCTTGGGGCATGTGTGTGTGCAAGATGTACTCATATGCAGATTTCAGGGGTGCAACAGGGTGTCCTTTTGACACACTGGCACCCTTGAAATTGCAATCTCAATTTGCGATTCTCTAATTAAGAATCACAAATTGAGAATGTGTTCACATTCATTCCTTGGGCCTAGAAATGAACGAGGAGGTATTCCTTAATTGCGACTCGCAATTTGCGAGTCGCAGTTAGGGAATGTTTAGACATCGCTATTTTTTAAGCGATTTCTACATGCATTATCTTTTGCTATTCCTTATTAGCGAATCCTTATTTTTTGCTAATAAGGAATCACAAATGGCATTGTTGATGCATGTGCCAGGTAGTCATCCCAAAATTCATGCTTTTCGTAGAGGAAGTTCCACCGCTGAACCTATCACTAATGGAGAGACTTTTTCCAATGTAATCAATCTTTATTCAACTTCAGAAAGTAATCATATATAACACTACACCTCTATAACTTCTAACGCTCTTTCATGCTCTCTCTCTCTCTCTCTCTGTATATATATATATATATATATATATATATATATATAGACATATATATATATATATATATATATATATATATATATATATATATATATATATATATATATGATGAAGCGACACATGGTGAGGGAGCGAGTTATGGTTACTTTAGGGCACGAGATATAGTTGCTTGAGATAACTGTAACGGTGAAGTTCAGTGGTTTGTTCCTTTAAAACAGTTAATATCTCTTTAACCTTTGAATTTTTCAGTGAATTTTAAATGTAAAGTAAGAATTTAGTAACATTTCTAACTATAATGTCACTTTAACCATTGTTTTTTCAGTGAATATCTTGTGTTTTTTTAAATGTAAAGTAATAAAATATTACCATACATAGCACCAACCACAGGCCGCGCAGAGCTTTTGGCCGTATGTAGCATGGCGTTCACATCAGGGCTTGCAACCAACCCTTTGTGAACAGTCAAACCCCTACTCCACACCGTCTAAGGCCTACGGTCATGTGCGACATGGGGCTGGCTACAGGCCACACCCTGCAGCCAACCCTCTGTTGCTCATGACTTGTGACTGTGGGGGGGGGGGGGTGGGGAGGGCATATGGCCTATTGCCCAAACTCTCGTAGGCACACATGGCTGAATATAAGGGGCATCATTTTTAAAAGTGCAGAGCTACTGACTTTATCAAAGGGTCAGAACACCAAAATATAATAAGTGGGCCTATTGACTTTATGTCGGGTTCAGAATGCCAACGTATATTTATTGTCTTTGACTGAAAGTGACCAATCAATTTAATGAAATATATATTTCATTATTTCCTACAGTTCGACTTTTGGTTGATTTTTCCCATGAGACTTCGTGATCTCGTGAGTGCGAGCGGCTCCTGCGAGTCTTGTGATAACATGCGCTCTGATTGGCTGGCTGTTGGAATGTTAGAAATTAAATGGCCGCCCATCCTGTTTATAGTGAAAAATTGGAGGTGTTGTGGAAATGAAGCAACAAAGCTATATAATGGGCAGCAGAAAGGCATTGTCGAAGGGATAACTACTGTGAAGATAGCACATGTATATTGTTTTTAAGTAATTTTTAGGATCTCGGGGGACTCTCACTGGATTGTGAGTTCTCAATGCACTCTGTAAGTAGGAATTCAGATTGTGGTACTTGTTTTTGAGAAGAAGTGTTTAACAGATAAATACTGTGATGAGTAAATAGCAAAATTATTATTTTTTAAAATTGTTACGATCTCGCGAGACTCTCACAGGATTGTGAAAATTTGTTTAAATACACTCTGCTATGCACACTTGTTACTGTGGGAAGGAGTCTTAGTGGAGATAGTGTTTATTAAAGTCTACTAATTATGTTCATTGGCTTGGGAAAAGTTGTGTGTAGAGTTAAGGCTCGTCCACACATCATACTACGTACACCCATAATCTGAGATAGAGGTCTGTAAGGAGAGCCCAGTCCCACCCCAAACCCTACTACTCACAAACATCATTACAGAGAGAGGTCTCAGCAGAGAGGCCAGTCCTTCCACACACTTTACTACACACACCCTTCTTCCGAGGGAGAGGTTTCAAATGAGAGGCCAGTCCATCCACACACCCTACTACACACACCTGTCATCCAAGATAGAGGTCTGAGTGGACAGGGTAGTCCCTGTCTGTACCCTACTATGCGCACCGTCACGTGAGAGAGGGGTCTGAATGGAGGGGCCAGTTCCTCACCACAGCCTACTATGCACACAAGTCATTTGAGAGAGGAGTCTGAAAGGAAAGGCCAGTCCATCCACACACCCTACTATGCATTCCTGTCATCTGAGAGAGAGGTCTCAAAGTAGAGACCTGTCACCCCCATGCACTATGGCCCATTACACACTGGCCATGTCACTGTCTGCATAATCCACAAAAAGAGCTTCTGGACCTGGAATGCAGCTTAAACATGCTCCAATCCAGCACTGCCCTTCCCTTATGTAAAGAAATGGTAGCAAAAGTCTTAGAGCTCAGTGATCAATTAAAGGGATGCCTTAGAAACCTGCAATATTGTTATATATGGTTCTTTATGTTCTATGTAATATGCAGCAGCGAGTCCATTTTTGTATAATAATTCCAATGACATCAACAACAAAATAATAATAACATTAACAAGAATAATAAAATTATAATTAAATTAATTTCTAAAGCACACAATTGCCTCAAAATCATCCTGGTGCAGAGTTTAGCGGTACAAAAGTTCCCACTTAACACCAATTACATAGTAAACAACCAGGTTTTGAGGAGCTTCCTAAATTAATTGAGGTCCTCAGACCTTCTGAGATATATTGGCAGGCTATTCCAGAAACGCGCTGCCTGTACTGAGAATGCTCTACCTGCCCCCTCCCACCGAGAGAGTTTGACTTTTGGCTCTGTAAAAAGACTGGTCTCTGCAGATCTCACAAACCAGGCTCTGTAGAACCTAGCAAACTTGTTCCCAGTGGTGTAGCTCCAGGGAGGGGGTGTTTGGAGTGTTACACCCCCCCCCCCCCCAAAAAAAAGGTATTCTGTAGGAAATAGTTGGGTACAAATGCTTTCAGTCGGGTAATGTGAAGTTTCTGTTTGATTTCACCTGGGATTTTTACATGCGCCCACTGTTGTCAAAACACACACACTCTCGTCTGTTTTACAGGCCTTAAAATGTGGATTCATTTTTAAAAAAATTGCAATTTATGTACGTTTAACAATTCCGCACTCCTCTCTCTACCCACTGCCCCTTAAGCCCCCCTCATATCTGCTTCTCATAAAATGTGTTTAAACAAGTTGTGTAGTGTGGTGGTTGAGAAATCTAAAGCTCATACCGCCCCAGTCATGCTGACCAAGCTTCGCCCCTGCTTGTTCCGCAGGTACACAGGACCAACCTTGCAGAAGGCCCTAGGAACTAAACAAAGAGATTTAAAAATGATCCTTTTAGATGCCAATAACCAATGCAGTTTTTGCAATGCAGAGGAGGCCGATGAGACTCGTGGCCAGGCGAGCCACAACATTTTGTGTACGAGAAAGTCTGGAGAGCCCAGAAACATGAAATTACCATAGTCTAACAGACTAGGGCCCACATGCATCAAAGGAAATTGCATTCACAAACGGTGCGAATCACAAAATTCGGCCGTTTGCGAATGCAATTTCCATTTTTGGGATGCATTATGCATTTTGTTGTTCTTGCAGTTTAAGAAATCTCAAAATTGCGATTTCTTAAATTGCGATTGCATTTAAGGAATCTCAAATTGAGATTCCTTAAATGCAATGCATCAAACTTTTAAAATTTGCGAATTCGCAAATAAGAGGTGCAAATTACCATGAAGTTGACCTTCATGGTAATTTGCGAAAACTTTGAAAAATGCACAAAAGTGCATTTTTCAAAGTTCCATTTTACACACACACATGCCCTTGGGGCATGTGAGTATGCAAAATGTACTTCTAAGCTGATTTCAGGGGTGCAGCAGGGTGTCCTTTGGACACCCCTGCACCCTTGAAATTGCATTCTTAATTTGCGAATTTCTAATGGTGAATAACAAATTGAGAATGTCATTCCCATTCATTCCTATGGGCCTCTAGGCCCATAGGAATGAATGGGGTGGTATTCCTTAATTGCGATTCTCAATTAGAGAATCGCAATTAACGAATTTTAGGGAATCGCTATTTTTTAGTGATTTTTTGATGTATTGCATTTTGTAATTCCTTAATTGCGATTCCTTCTTTTTCGCAATTAAGCAATCGCAAAATGCAATATCGATGCATGTGCCCTTAGGTACCTTGGCCAATAAAAAGAACTATTATTATTTTTAATAATAACAATGTTATCATTATTTAAATAATAACAACTATTCATTTTAGCATCACAATGTTTATTATGAAGGGGATCATCTTTATTTGCTTTTGTGGTGGTTTTATAATACATCTTTACTTTTACGAATACAAGTGTCTGCCATTGATTTCAGAGGGAGGCAATGGAAGCTCGCCTTCCTTACTTGTCGTGGTATTCCTTTGCTGCATTCTTGACTGTGAGTGTGTGTGTGTTTAGTCTGATCCAGATGCCACAGCTGTCAGTGATATTGGTTCGAAGGCCTATGACATGATGCTATTATCAGTGCTTCGGCCGTGAGCACGCGGCGCACCGTTGTGAGCGCGCCCTGTGGTAAGGCCACCTGCACCTTCTCAAAAGCCTCACCTAATTATATATTAAATGAACTGCCATTCACCGAGGTTTCCCCGGGGCTGTTTTCAAACAGGGGAAGTTATTTTTGCTGATCGCCTGAAGAAGTCCAGATCTTCCCTGAGACGTTTCCTGGAGAATATTAGGGTCACCGCTTGTTCTCCTCAGAGGTGTGATCCCTGATAAGAACCAGTTGAGCTTGTGAGCGTGCACGGGATTTTCCCATTACTATTTTACCAAAGTGACCGTTAATACCCATATTAATCTGAGCCCGCTGTCAAAGGCTGTGCTGCGGTTGCGCTGGGATCGGCTTGATGGTTGTCTGGTAAATTTCTGGGTGGCCTAACAGATGAAACGACTTTGAACCAAATTTACTATGCATTTGCGAGGGCACTCGCTCAACCTAAAGCGGCACAAACAGCTGCGTCAATTAACTTCCCCACACAAAATAAATTTCGCGCTGAAAAAATTGTGACGAATGTTAAATGGCATTGCTTCACCTAGCGCCAAACGCCGCTGATGAATGCACATGGGGAGGGGAAAACACCCCTGAAATTAAAAGCGAAGCCAGGTGAACTAAAGTAGCACAGCCCAACCTTGTGTGAAATACTAGCGCCAAAGAACCAGGAGTAAATAAAGGACAAAAGGAACATTATAGCATATTCCTATGCTTAACGTAATTACACATTGTAAGCAACTTAACCATGGACAGTTATCTTCATGTAGACTAGCGTTGACTTAACAGGGTGTTTTTGTGCCAGTACTGCCGATATCATGAATAGTGCACAACTTTTTGTAAATATGGTGCTATGCAATTTTCCACTGTTCATTCAACGTAAAAATAAAGATTTTCACACAGGGCTACGTTGCCCAACTTTGAGTAAATGTTGGCTTCTTTGGTAAAGGTTTTGTTCCAGGGAATCGTCATGCAAACATTCGTTTATTTTGCGGACATTTTGTTTGCTGCCTGACGCTTTATTTTTTGGGTTAGATTGTATTGCTGGGTTTTAATCCTGGCTCTCAATTTACATTCCATGTGATCTGAGACAGGCCAGTGAAAGTCTATGTGTCCCTAAGACACTGATAACCCCCGCACTGTGCCCCACTTCAATTGAGTTAATATGCTCACCACTTGTTGCGGTCTCCATCCTGCCGCTTGGTCCTGCCGTCACCGGGCTGTCTTTCTTCTTCTGCTATAAACGACAGATATCCCAACTGGTATCATTCATAGGTAAATATTAGGGATATGCAAGCAACATTATCCACAAGGAAAACAAGGAGCCTCTATTTAGTTATAGTATGTGCTCTTGGCATCATTTATAGAAACAATTGAAGAAAATTGGTAAGGAAAACAAGGTGGATAATACAGTTAT
Organism: Lissotriton vulgaris; assembly: GCF_964263255.1. Taxonomy (NCBI): domain Eukaryota; kingdom Metazoa; phylum Chordata; class Amphibia; order Caudata; family Salamandridae; genus Lissotriton; species Lissotriton vulgaris. The sequence goes on along the minus strand of NC_141697.1, from coordinate 491,371,993 downwards.
AACAGCACTGTAGTACATAAATGAAAATAATTGGATTAACCTAAGTGGCACAAGGTGCTCATGGTTTGTGAGTGAAAACCAAGGTAGCAGCTCTGGTGACAGTGTGAGCAGCGTGAATGGCGCAACGTGACTGGTGTAAAGAAATATACAGTGAATAGTTATCACAGTGTGGTTAATTAATTAATTAATTGTGGGTTTGTAATGCGCTAGAATCGACTCCCGAAGGAGTATTTCTGCGCAGTAGACCGCTGGGGAACCCGTCCTGGCTTTCCCTGTGAGATGGTCCCTACTGGGTGTCTCCAAGGTGAAACCAGGCATCCCCGGCGTATGTGGGGGGCCGTTGTGGAGATGAGGCAAGCTAATGCCCAGAGTTGCAGAGTGTGATCCCTGGTTAGAGTAGGCACCGAGATGAGAATTATCGAGTCCGCAGACCCTGGTCCATGACCCTGCCGCGTCGGGAATTGAACCCTGGTCCCGGGCTGTCCTCTGCTCTCGGGTCTGCCGCCTCTAACCAGTGAGCCACACCACTCCACTGATAAATTCAGTAGGTCCGGTTATATCACAATTCTATTTCATTGTTCATAAACCACTTTGTGAGGAAGCGCCTATGATTGCGCTGGTGTGTCGACGGCGTTTCGATCCATAGAAATCAGGATCATCTTCAGGACAAGGATGGGTTGAAGACAGTGCTGCGCAAGAAGGGTAGAAAAGGAGAGGATAAGGAGGGTGGGCAATCAAAAGGGGTGAAGATGAATGGGAGCAGGCCGCGGGTAATAGGCGCGGGTAGCACAGATAGTGCTGGGGTCGAGGGAGGGCAGGACTGGCTGCTACAAGGTCAGGAGCAAAAGGGGGCTCGTAGGTTGCTGCGTCGGGTGGGTAGGAGGGGTGGAAACAGGGGGGGGTTGGGTATTGGGTTGTGGGCGAGGATGAGACCAAGCAATTAACTAGTGGGATAGTGTGGGGGTAACTGGTCCGGCGGGTGGGTGGTGATATACAACCTATTGCTGTGACAAACAATTAGAGGCGAGGCATGGGGGTAGTGAGGGGAGGCTGAGGTGGAGCGCAGTGAACGGGTGGGGTTGTAGATAGAGTCACTGGGAGGCGTGGAAGAGCGGGTCGCTGTGGGTACAGCCTGCATGGAATAGCCGATCACAAGTGAAGGAACCGGTGGGACTAATGGCTTATCCGGTCCGGTCAAAAGTAAAGGAAACAGGGGGACTAGTGGCAAGAACGGTCCGAGGAAGGGGAGGGACAGGAGGGGCACGAAAAGTGACTGGGTGGGGCAGGCGAAGGAGCGGGGGTGGTGGGGCAAGGTCTTACCGTTAGTAAGAGACGACCGCTGTGAAAACTAATGGCAGCGGAGGTACGCGATAGGCAGGCCGGTGAGTGTCTCTCAGGCGCCTTCTTGGGTGCTGTCGCCCCCAACAGCTTGGCTCGGGGCCTCCTCTGTCGTTTTGGCACAGGTCCCACAGCTTCCTCCAGCTGCTGACCACTCGGTCCTTCCCCAGCGTCTTGCAACAAGTGGGGCTGCAGCCACTCCGTCCCGTGTATCTCGGATGCCGCCCGGATTTGTTTCAGCAACTCTCCCAGGTCTCTCCTTCTACTCATTGTAAGTTGCTGGGGGTTTCTTTGCTGTTTGGAAAAACCAGGGTGGGGTGCAGCCGCCTCCTTATGCACCAACCGTTGTTCTCTGCCCCTGGAGCCGGTTCCCACCAGTCTGTGGGCTAACTAGTTGCTGTTGCTCCCTTGCTGAGTCAAATAATGAGGCGGGGTGCAGCCACCCGACTTATGCAAAAACTTGGACTCTTTAACTGTGGCTGGTACCGTGCTCAGCCCAGTGTTGCCGGGTGTTGCTTTTATGGGCCCACACCCTCTCTTACTTCTTCAGTTGGTAGGCACGCCGATCACAACCCAGCTCCCTGTACTGTGCCGCAGTGTAGCTCGTGGGGGCGTTGCTGGCTGATGCGCCAACTTTGCCCGCCCACTCTTTTCCGGACTCGGCCGTTAGTGTGGGCGTGCCAGTGTAGCAGGGGAAAAGTCCCGGCTCTCTGATACGAGCCGCGGTCCCTCTGCTTTTTTTCAAGCAACAGTGGTCCCATGCATAGATAGGTACAGGAGAAATAAATATAGACACAATGGAGCTATATTGAGTAACGTGATTTGTCCAGCCGGACAGGGATCACAAATTTTTACTATAAAATAAATTCAACAAGGAAATACCTTACATCCAAAAGTCAAGCAACAGTGGTCCCAAGCATAGATAGGTACAGGAGAAATAAATATAGACACAATGGAGCTATATTGAGTAACGTGATTTGTCCAGCCGGACAGGGATCACAGATTTTTACTATAAAATAAATTCAACATGGAAATACCTGACAACCAGGGCGGTCCCTCTTTGCGGCCGCCCTGCTTTGTCCGCAAAAACCCTCGAGGAAGCAGCCTCAAACACCCAGGATCAGGGGACTCCTCAGGCAGCGACGATGCCGAGCCGCGGGCGTGGGCATGCCCATGCTGCGAGACAAGAGTTCAGGCTCTCAGCCTGGAGCCGCGATAAGACTTTGCAGCCGCTCTGTATTGCCCGCCAAAAACTTGCTGCAGTGTTGCCGGGCCGCTGGCGCGGTTGCGCTGGTGCTGTGGGGCAAAAGTTCCGGCTCTCAGTCACGAGCCGCGGTATCTGCCGCAGTGGAGCCGAGCCACGGGCATGGGCACGCCGGTGCTGCGGGGCAAAAGTTCCGGCTCTCAGTCACAAGCCGCGGTCACTCTCTACAGCCGCCCTGCTTTGCCCACCAGAAACTGCCGCTGCGGTGCTGCACGATTGGTTACCAGGCCTCTGGCTCAAGTGGTCCGCTCCGCTCTTGTTAAGGCTGTCTTCCCAGCCCACTCCACGGCACTGCACTGCACTGTTCTGACGCGGTGGAGGAGAGACTGGCTTCTTCCAAGAGGTGCCCTTGGTAAATGGGCTCTTTCCAGTCCGGAACTCGATACTCGAGCAGAGCTTCACCTTGTGCGTACAGGTATGTTTCCTCTCATCAAGATTCCTCCCTGCGCGCCGCTGCTGTCCCCTGGTCCACGATACCATCTGGTCCAGGGAGCGGTGCTTATATGCCCCCCATTTGCCTTCCTGGCTAGCTGGACGTCTTTTCCTATTGGGGTAGGTACCCTGAAATGTTCTCCATTGTATGGGGGTAGGCGCCCACTTGGCGGTGCCAGCATGGGGGGAACGGGCACTTTCCCGCTTCTGGGGCACTTTCGGGTGCCCAGAACCGGTTCTCTTCGGGGGGCTCGGCGCTGGTTATGGCGCATGCCCTTGAAGCCCCCTGCGGGGACGGCCCCTGCGAAAGTAATTTTGTTGCATCAGGAAGTAGATTGATTTGAAAATCATAGTAAATGCTTGCTAACTCTCCATTCATTAGACTGTTTAAGTGTCATTCCCACTTTGCTTTCACCCACTACATCCTGCAGCATTTGTCAGCGGGTCAGCCCACTTAACCGACTGATTCCCTTGCACTGTGGGTGATCACATTATCTCTAATAAAAGAGAGAGGGACCCCAAGACCAAAGGGATAGGGTTCCACAGTTGACGCAAGTCAAAAATTAATTCCCTTTGGGCGAATTAACGTTAATACATAAGTACTTACAGACATATAATAAACTTACCAATACCAAACAGATAACAGGGAAGCAATGAAAATAGGTGATAAATTCAATACACGTGAAAACACTATGGTAAAATAAAGTATTCAAACAATATATTAGCATACATTACATTTGTTAAAAATTGGGAAACACATACAGGACGGAACAATAATCAATAAAATCAACATTCCACTAAAAAGGAGCTACAGGGAGAAAGGACTAAACTCAAACAAAAACAGTAATTTTGAATTTTCCTTAGTTTCTATTCCCAGATTTACTCCTTGAGCATCGACGCGTTTCAGCGGTATAATCAATCTAAAACCGCCTTCATCAGGACAATTTGTACAAATGTTTCCCAATACTTCTCAGGTAAGCAAAGGGTCTGTCAGTGTATCTTAAGGGGTATACTGCCTCCTTATCGTTTGTTGGAGATATTCGTCCAGCGAATTATCTTCTTGATATACACAGAATTCTAGATTAAAATGATGACGGAATCTTTGTCATAGTTTCACTATTAGTGAGGCAACCAGCATAATGGCTGGGGAAAAAGAGTTAAAATCACTGCGTTCAACACACGCGGTAGTTCTGTTCTCAATACCGACTCCCACCTATGAATAGAGCGGTTTACGACTTTTGAAGGGTTCAGGGTTCCAGAAAGATACCCACGACACGAGGTGATTTCCTCCGTGTTAACCCTCTTTAATTAACTCACGAACGTCCCGCGTGGATGTCTGCTCGTCGCTAGCCGGTAGAACGAGCAGACATCCACGCGGGACGTTCGTGAGTTAATTAAAGAGGGTTAACATGGAGGAAATCACCTCGTGTCGTGGGTATCTTTCTGGAACCCTGAACCCTTCAAAAGTCGTAAACAGCTCTATTCATAGGTGGGAGTCGGTATTGAGAACAGAACTACCGCCTGTGTTGAACGCAGTGATTTTAACTCTTTTTCCCCAGCCATTATGCTGGTTGCGTCACTAATAGTGAAACTATGACAAAGATTCCGTCATCATTTTAATCTAGAATTCTGTGTATATCAAGAAGATAATTCGCTGGACGAATATCTCCAACAAACGATAAGGAGGCAGTATACCCCTTAAGATACACTGACAGACCCTTTGCTTACCTGAGAAGTATTGGGAAACATTTGTACAAATTGTCCTGATGAAGGCGGTTTTAGATTGATTATACCGCCGAAACGCGTCGATGCTCAAGGAGTAAATCTGGGAATAGAAACTAAGGAAAATTCAAAATTACTGTTTTTGTTTGAGTTTAGTCCTTTCTCCCTGTAGCTCCTTTTTATTGGAATGTTGATTTTATTGATTATTGTTCCGTCCTGTATGTGTTTCCCAATTTTTAACAAATGTAATGTATGCTAATAAATTGTTTGAATACTTTATTTTACCATAGTGTTTTCACGTGTATTGAATTTATCACCTATTTTCATTGCTTCCCTGTTATCTGTTTGGTATTGGTAAGTTTATTATATGTCTGTAAGTACTTATGTATTAACGTTAATTCGCCCAAAGGGAATTAATTTTTGACTTGCGTCAACGGTGATCACATTATGCCTGATGAAATGTGTACAGCCATCTGAAAAGGAGTGCCCTTCAGAGCAAGGGCTAGCGAGCGTCGGCTCATGGGCCCGTCCTTTGCTTTTATATTTTTATATCCTTCCCAATTTGTTGTGTATTGCATATGTTATCAAAATAAATAAATAAAAACATTTGACCCTTGCCAAGGCCAGACCTGTTGGCTATGCTAATGCATTTTTTATCTGTCTTAGACTCCCAGTTGTCTCCTCTGCATACATCTGAAAACAGCATAATGAGAATTTCACCAGCATTGTGGCGCCATTGGTGACAATTACTTGTGCATAATGATATCTAGTGGTGCAGTTTCTGAGTGAAAGTCACTGCGTTGTAAAGTTATATGTGGTAAAGGCATGCATGTTCCATCGTACATCCCTTGTATGTGGACATGGGCCATGCTATGCATCTCATTCAGTACATTCTGGCCAGCCTATTGGGCTAAGAGAACATTCCACTGCTCTAGACTCTGCAGATCAAAAGAGAGAACACCGTGGCCACTCATACGGCTATCTAGACCCCAAGTTCTGGAACAAGCTGCCACTGCAGATTAGAGCAAGCATTGGTAAAGTCAATAGTCTCGGGTATAATGTGCTAACATGTAAGGAAGGCAAGCATAAGTGTGGATTAACAGCTTATTTAGCAGGGAATTGCATGCATTGTAATCACACAGTCCATTGGATGCAAATAGGATAGTAGTCCCACATAGCTGATAGCATTAGGGGAGAGAGGGTGTATTCTTTTCCATACCTAGAAAATATATACTTGACAAAGCCTCAAGGCAATAGCTGAAAGCTTGTTGTCAGACATGGCAATTTCAGCAGGTTTACCCCCAGACTTTTTAGGTTTCGACCTGGCGAGGGCACGCAGTGCCCCGCCCAGATCGAAAACTTTTGTCAACAGTATGGATGTTCGGACCGCCTCTGTTTCCCATTGGCTAGCTCCATAAATGGACGCTAGCCATTGGGAGACAGAGGCTGTCAATCACGCTTTCCTGTGAAAACGCGATTCGGGGGCGTTTCTGTGTCTTTTTTTAAGTACCGCCCTCTCCTCTTCCCATTGGCTGGAATTTTACCTTCCAGCCAATGGGAAGGGGAGAGCGCGAAAAACACGCCCCCGAATCTGCCGGTTGGGACACCCCCGTGACGTCATTCCCGGGCCGCGCTGTGATTGGCTGCCGGCCCGGGACCTGACTTGTTTCTGTATCGCTACCGTTTTTTATCCGTATATGCTTATGTCACATCTTTCTTAGACCAGGGGACATTTTTGGAAACATAAAATCCAAGAAATTACCTTCCTCCCTTCCTGGTAAAACCTGGCATCTGAGTCTCAGCGTGAAATAGAGGACGGAAGACATCAGTTATATTAAACTCATCTCCCCGAAACAGTGCGAGGTACGAAAACATATATAATTCCACCCGTCAAAGCCAAGGGACTTCAAAAACACAGGAGCACCGAGTCAAATTTGGCGCGGAGGCAGCAGAGATAACCCCTCCCTGCACGCTGGAAGGATGACTGTTTACAGCACCGGGAACCCCCTCTGTAGCCCAACAGCACACATTCCCAATGAGAGGCCAATCGGTAAACTGTACTTTGAGCGGGTAATAAAATGGATTGAAGCGTCATGGATGCCCGCCCAGCCCCCTGGCGGCGATGGTGGCAGCTTGTGGCACAGATGCCCTCAGCTGTGGCGGCTGTGGGTTAGCAGGGCTGGCTCTCTCTCTGCGGCCACCCAGGCTCGCCCCTCCCTCCGGGTCATTTCCGAAGCTTGAGCCCGCACAGGTGGAGCGAAACTGTTCACCGTGTCATCGCCGGGCCCCCGCTCCCCCCCGGATCCCTCTGCCCTGAGTGCCACTGCCACAGCCATCCCAGGTATGCCCCTCCCGACAGCCTCACAAGAGCCGGGCTTAAAACTAAGCCCAGCGGCCCTTCCAGCTGGAAACCGAGCACATCTGCGGCCAAACCGGAAGCTGGACTCACCCATGTTGTAGGTGCAGGCGGCGGCATCCCTGGGCCTCCCATCCTTTCTGTGCCACGTGCGCTGCGAGCTGTGGACAAGGGCGTGCTCGCAGACTGACATGCAGGCCGTGTAATGGAACATGTGTGTTGCTCGTTATCGGCATCAGGGCATGCTTTGTTTTGGCCTAACTCGGTCATGTTTATTTATAACATTTAATAAGCAGATTGTAGATGCAGAGGACGGGACGGGGGCGCGCGCTGGCAGGAGGGGAGATACAGTTACCGTGTTTATTTTCCCTGTCGTGTTTATTTAGAAAACTTGACGCAAATGCGGATTATGATAAAAAAAAAATGAGACGGGGGTTATATTACAGTAACAGTGCTTTGAAGAGCATGCCGGTAAGGGAGACTTGGCAGAGGTGGTGAAGGGTGGGGGTCATGGACCGGGGTGGGTCACGGAGGTTTCTATGGGTACAAGTCAGATCCAGGATATTACTGGAGAGGGCAACTGGAAAATGTAGTAGAGGAGCCCCAAAGTATTGACTAAAATATGCAGCAAGAAAAGGCAAATTTTGTGGCTTAATGCAGTGGGACAGGTTGTGATGGTATTATTTCCTTTTTTTATCATATTTACACAGGTTAAAACTGTCCTGGCAAAGGTTTCACATCATTAGTGACAGTTTAACTACCAATTCAGCAATAAGCAACAGAAAGGTGACCAGTCAACCCCTGCAGAGGGCTTTCCAATGCGCAACAGTGCGTTTTACAGTGTTTTTAGTTACTTTTGAACTTTTGGAGCTAGATACATTATTTTTGTTAAAATCTGCAGATTATGCATCAGATGATGGATTATGTGGCAAATGTGGCAAATTCATAATCATGAAAGTATAAATGCTGGTAATGGCATTTTAAAACAGTAACCTAGCTGGAAGGCTAATTGGCTCTGTTTAAACTAGAAAGGGATCTTCTGGTGTGTTTTCTTGCATACTTTCAACAGGTAATGCAGTTGGCATCCATTTTGCTATCCATGGAATTATAAAAAGCCGATTAATCCCTGCTTGAAACCTACATCTTTACTCCGAGCAGCCTCCAACCTTTATTGAGGGTTTTCTGGTTCATTCCATTTTCTTAATGTGCTCTTCTTTTAAAGCGCCCACATGCTGCCAGCAGGTGCTTAAAATCCGTGCTGTTGAAAATCTGAATGAATGCACATACAGTTCACAGGAAACAACATGGGAGCACGTTTAACATGGCCCAACTCACAGGTCCATGTTTGAAACTGAAAGCAGATAAAATGCAACTGTGGAGAAGACCTGCAGCTCCCCTTCCACCATCTCACTGGAAGCAGATAGATAGCTGACACAAATATTTGGGAATTAAATGAGAATTGCAAACGAGAAGGCTGCAAGAGTTAACTGCATGCTCCTGACGTGTTGTGACCAGTGGTCCTAATGATGAAATTAGGGTAGGGCCCACACATATTTCATTCTCCCGATCTTAAGAAGCACCTGTCTAATTGAGTCCAATTAAAGCATGGGTACTGGAAAACATATTCCCAGGGGCCAAAACAATAGTCTGTGGTGTGACCGAGGGCCGGTGAATGGATGCAGGGGTTGGACGTTGGGTGTAAGGGAAGTGAAGCCGGTACATGGTGTGCACAGTGAGTTGTGGACTCATTTTGAGGGTTTCATTCCATACTGTCCTCTAATTTAATCCCCTGGAGTAATAGATTTGACCACACTGTATTCTGAGCTGTAATCCCCCTACCAAACCCTGGGGTAAGCATTATCTGCTTGCTATAACTATCTTTGGAGAGGCAAGTGAACAAAGAAGGAAACTTGATTCCCTGCCCCCTGGCTGTGCTGGGTTCCCCGCCCCCTGGCTGTGCTTGCTCCCCCTTCCCCTGGTTCCCCTTCCCCTGGTTTTGCTTGCTCCCCTGCCCCCTGGCTGTGCTTGCTCCCCCTTCCCCTGGCTCCCCTTCCCCTGGTTCCCCTTCCCCTGGCTGTGCTTGCTTCCCTGCCCCCTTGCTGTGCTTGCTTCCCTGCCCCCTTGCTGTGCTTGCTTCCCTGCCCCCTCGCTGTGCTTGCTTCCCTGCCCCCTCGCTGTGCTTGCTCTCCCGAGTGTGTGTGTGGCTCTGGGTGGGTGTGAGTGGCTCTGGGTGGGTGTTGTGTGTGTGTGGCTCTGGGTGGGCGTGTGTGTGTGGCTCTGGGTGTGTGTGTCTCTGGGTGTGTGTGTGTGGCTCTGTGTGTGTGTGTGTGTGTGGCTCTGGGTGTGTGTGTGTGTGGCTCTGGTTGTGTATGTGTGTGGCTCTGGTTGTGTATGTGTGTGGCTCTGGTTGTGTATGTGTGTGGCTCTGGTTGTGTATGTGTGTGGCTGTGTGTGTGTGTGTGTGCGTGTGTGTGTGTGTGTGTGGGTGTGTGTGTGTCTGTGTGTGTGGCTCTGGGTGTGTGTGTGTGTGTGGCTCTGGGTGTGTGTGTGTGTGTGTGTGTCTGGCTGGCTCTGGGTGTGTGTGTGGCTGGCTCTGGCTGTGTGTGTGGCTGGCTCTGGGTGTGTGTGTGTGTGGCTCTGGGTGTGTGTGTGTGTGTGGTAGTAATTGCTGTCTGCTGAGCTCGTCCATAGGGTACAGTAGGTCTCACATTTGCGAGAGATTAAGATAATGGCAATGTAAATGAAAATGCCATTTATTTATCTGTTTTCAAAACCAACACATAAATAAAAATGTTGTAATTTACAATGCCAATAGCTCTAACTTTTCCAAAGGCGAAACCATTGCATTGTAAATGCTTGTTGTTTTTTTGCCTCCTATTTTTGACCATGTTTTTGTTGGTTTTAGGACCCTGGGCGCTTTACCACTGCTATTCAGTGCTAAAGGGCATATGCTCTCCCTGTAAATTGTGTTTATGGATTGGTGATTCCATGATTGGCATATTTGATTTACTGGTAAGTCCCTAGAAGATTGCACTGTGTGTGCCAAGGGCCTGTAAATCAAATGCTGCTTTTGGGCCTGCAGCACTGATTGTCTCTGGGGCATAAGTAACTGGGTCAAAGGATTCCTTCTGGACACTTACTCTGTACTTCAGCTGCCTTTCCTCTTCTTTGCATACCACTCCCACTCCGTAACACTAGCAGTCTCATTCTCAATCTCTTTGACACATATGCGTGAGAGCAAAAACATGCACTGGATCAGGGATGGTTTGCAAGTCCCTGGAGTGTACGAAATAGTTCACAGCTTTTTACCTTGCTTGATCAGTGGTGTCATGCGGTCCAACTAGGAGGAGCCTCTTACTAGAGAAACAGATAGCCAGAATGTGCAAGGCTTGGGAAGAAAGAGTAGGAGGATCGACGCAGGGCAAAGGACACAAATGACTGGCAGAGCTGCAAAAAGCAAATAGTGACCCATCTTAGAGATAAGGTTGCTGTCAACAAGTAGCAAATCACCAAGAGACTACTCAATTTATGGTGTGCCTTAAATTTATCAAGTAAAGCCTGAAAGAAGATATTCACTTTTGTAGTGGTAGTCAGCAGGAAAAGTTTGAGGCAGAGAGTATCAGCATTCGTGCCAACCTGCTACACAGCAGTTTGTAGGCTTTCTTCAGTGTGCATAGGCAGGAATGTTACAACTTTTTTTACTTCTCACATGAGGTATTCTGAATTGGGTTGGAAGACCGTACTCGCCATAAACTCAAAACTGGCAACTAGCTTGGACTGCACTGAAAGCATTTGGGGCTGCTTTCCTAATGATTCAGGACTACGTTTCACTCCAGTAGGCTTATTACAATGTCAGTCGGAGTTGCCTCTGACTGACACTCTCTTAGTCTCAGGACCAACCGACCTTCGGTCGGCGGTTCCGACCGCCTGATTACAGTGCGACCGAACACCGTTCTGTCGAATTCCCACTGTTCTATATGGATGCTTGTGTCAATGCCGTAAACTGGCCATAATACAGGCGCCTATGGAGACAAGGATGTGAGTGTAAAACCCTGCATCCCGTGGCACGGTGCCTGCAACACAGTGCATGGATTTACAGAGGGCAACTCAGGTACCCATCAGCCACCAACCGTAGGCCATGGAGGCAAAGGGCCCTGCTAGGGGCCCCCAAAGTCACTGTCCATCAGGCTTTCCGCATCGGAAAGGCCAGCATATAAAAGGCTGTTTGAAATGCCGTCCATGGGTGATTACGGTGCTGTTTTGACCATCTGGTAGAGAACCGTTCGGAACCGCACCAGAGCGACTAGCCGGTTTACGTTCTGACCACCAACATCCTAATCGGGTGGTCGACCGCAAACCAACTGTTTCTGTTGGAAATCTTCAAACCACGGTCATAAAGCTTCCGACTAGAGGTCGGAGACTTTCGAACTGACATCGTAATTGGGCCCCAGGTGTTCACATTCCCCCTATATACATTTTTTAAAGGTAGAATCACCAAGTAAACCTGCCATAGCAACACATATGTGCTGCAGATTCTCCCTCCTGTCACCTCCCTACAAACAAGTCGTCCCTCGCAGCTACTTGCTTCCAACATTGTCGGTGACTGTGACACAGTAGTCGATGCCTCCAGGCCCATCTTTTAAAATTATAAATAAATGCATAAAAAGTTTAACAAAAGTAATTACATTTTTTTTAACTTACTACCCCCCTTATCACCTATAAACCCAACATCCTGCTGCTAAAAAATACGTTTAACAAAAAATATTATTATTAATATTATAATTAATATACAACACTAACAATTACTAAAATAAATAACAGTAACAAAATAATAAATCCCATTTCTAAATAAAAAAATCTATATTCTATACAACTATGGGCCTGAAAACGATGATGGTCAGGCAAGCATCCGACCAACACTCTAGTGGGAATGAAACCGCACAACTATAAGTCGGCTTTCCACAAGCAGTATTTGGAAGTGACTGCCCTTTTGGCTGTCGAAAATATCCATTATTCTATTGCAGTTTGTGCTGCAGCTGGAAAAGGACTGCGGCACAAGCTGCAATAGAATAATGTGTGTGTGTGTGTGTGTGTGTGTGTGTGTTCTTATATAGCGCTCGATGTTACCCTTGGGCATCTCGGCGCTTGCCTTGGGAACCCGTCCTGGTTTTTCCCTGTGAGATCACCCGTGCTGGGCATCCCCAAGGTGAAAGCCAGGCATCCCGCCACGGGGGGCCGTTGTGGAGATTAAGCAAGCTTGTTGCCCAGAGCTGCATAGTGTGAACTCGTGCTTAGAGTGGGCACCGAAGCGAGAATTATCGAGTCCGTGGACAATTGGGTTCAGGGCCCTGCCGCATCGGGAATCAAACCCTGGTCCCGGGTCTGACCTCAGCTTCAGGGTATGCCTCCTCTAACCAGTGAGCCACACTTCTCCACAAGGGTGCCTGCTACATGGTGCAGGGATGTTTAGGGGGCACCTATGGCCATAGCAGGGGTCAGGGGAAAAGGGAGCCCAGTAGGGACCCCAAAAGTCACTTTCGACCTGCCTTTTCATGGCAAGCAGACCACCATGAAAGGACAGGCGGAAAAAGGCATCATAATCTCGATGTCAGAGCCGAAAGTTGCTCCACTGTCATTTTGGGGTTACTATTCTATCCGCAGCCATGATGGGCTCTGTGAGCCCGGCAGAAGCAGAGCGCAATTACTCCGCAGGTTTCTCTCAGATCACCAGTATCATTTTACGGCGGTCAGACAGAAACCGATGATGTCGGGCATAAAGCCTCAGACGAGTCAGGCTTTCCGGCCAACATCATAAGACCCAATATTTTTCACATCAATATTTTTAATATCGATATTTAAAAACGAAACCTATTTTTGATATTTTTGACATCGATATTACTTTCCTCATTATTATGCTATCACAATATTTTAAACTCAATATTCTGTCTCAATACTGTTTGAAATGTATATTTATAGAAGTTTTTACACTGACTGCATTATCTTGCGGTTTTTAATGTTTTTTAACTCATACTGTAAATTACTTTTCATTGTATACTTTTATGGCACTAGTTGCTGAAATAAAGTAATTTGACTTGACTTGACTTGGTTTTCCACCTCCTCTGGATCTCTTAAAATGAGCAAATTATTATTCCACGCAAATGTAAGGGTTGCAGGGAACCTAGCTGGGCAGCAACTCCAAACTCCTTAAATTATCCTTGAAAATGCTTTTCCCATTCCAATTGCTGATTCCTGTGTGACTGTAGTTATATCAGATCTGATACGAAAGGACAAATTAGCTTGCTGCAACATCATCTTCATATTCTCTGTTTTCTGTGACATGGGTCTTGGGACACACATAGTAGCGCAAAGACCACAAATTGCGGGGCCACATTGCAAACAAAGACAACACGAAAAGATGATGGCCAAAACTACTCCAACAAAGGTCAATACCCTCCATCCCCATGTGGACAGTAGTCCCCAAAACCATCCCATCAGAGACCAATATCCTTCGTCCTGGTGGATGGACTCAGCAATGTGGTGTAATTTAGAGATGGCCTGGTATACTGTAGGGGCGTTGTCAGGTATGTAAATGCAACAACTGGATCCGATCAATATACAGACTCCGTCACGATCCGCAAGAATGATGTCTAACACCATTCTGTTTTGTAATGTCATAAGACGATCCGCCTGAAGCTCAGCAGTGATATTACCCAGTGCTCCGACAGTTTCATTTAGTGGTGCTTCAACAACACGAATGAGATGCCTGATATTTCTACTATTGGCTATAGGGCCCCAAAATGGGAGGAATCCTTTAAGGAAGTCGCCTCCTTCTTGTCCTACTGTGTCTTCCAAAGCAATAACCCCTCTACCGTACCTTGTCTTGTGATGTCCCAAAGGAGCTGTATATGTTGGAGGGAGGAGAAAAGCATATAACAAGTTCCTGAGAAATCGGCTGGTAGCCATGTATAGGCTTTGTCATGACAAACGAAATATGTTCCTTGAGATGCTACCAGTGGTGGAGACGTTCGGGATGTATAGATATATGTGAGGTTACAAGTGCTCTTTCCCAATTGAGCCTTAGGACTTTGACCATTTGCTTGGAGACATAGGTGACCTTGGGGGGGGCACAGTATATATAGGTGGGGATCTTTTCTTTTTGGCTCTGTCTGTAAGACTAGTGACGTAATGTGTCACATTCCAGTCAATTTATGCTTGTCGTTTGTGAGTGGGGAATTCATTACATTTCTTAGAATGTTTTGACATAGCCACTATTCCTTTTATCAATGCGTCATGACTAACGTCAATTCCATCTCCATACGGACCAACAGGATGTCGATGTTGGTTCTCATAGGCATTGGCAAACATAGAGGTGTAAGCCCAAGAAGATCCTTTTAGGGAGAAGGGTAGAACTAAATATGGCATTCCTCTATCTGTATTATGGGGTAAAAGTCCACAAACCCAGCAATCGGTGGTATTGATCACCAATTGATGCTGGTGTAACAATTGAATGAAGAAATTGTTGAAATACTCCATTCTCCTAATTTGCTCATGCTCGGGTAGCGTATGAAATTGGTGTGGGTAAACAGTAGTGTGAAAAGGTATGGGCTGGGAGGTAGATATAGGTACAGATGTTGGCTGCGAAGTGTGAATAACCCAACCCACACAAGCTAATAAAACACATAGCAAAGTTAAAACACATAGTACTACGCCACATCTATTAAATAATAATTTACAATATTTAGCAGAATCCATCTTCTACATGTTGCTTGTGGCAGTCTTCCTTCTTCACTTAGCCGTGATTATTAGCCGTCCTATGACACTGCAAGTCCCGCAGACCTATTGCCACAATTCGAGTCACTAACTAAGGCTCTTACCACGACCCTGCAACCTAATTAGATGGTCAACGTCGCAAAAAACACACAACAAAAAAAGTTTCCTAATTGTCCTTAGTTGCTCTAGATCTCAAATTGTATCTTATTCTGTTTGGTACAGTCTGATCCTGGAAAATGTCTCTGGATTAGTTGTGTTTAATCTCAGATGTGGTGGGATTGCTTCTTGCAAAACGTCATTGTCTTCTTTCTCAGACTGAGTCCATTTTAGGTGTGCATCGCAAAAAGGTACAAACCGGGGGATCCTCTCTCCTTCACAATCACCTATACCTTCGCGGACCCACTGATCAAAAGGCAAAGGCAAGGGCACCTTTTTGCAGTGCACACCATGGATCCAGTTTTTCTTTCCGATCACCTTCACAGCTGTGCGTGTTGTCAATAACACTTGACGTGGCTCTCTCCAGCGAGATTACAAAGGTCTTTGACCTCTGAAAATCTTTAGTACAAACCCAGTCACCGGGTTGTATGGTGTGACCAGGATGCGTAGAAGCCTGAGGCAAAGCGTCTCGTACCTGTTGATGGAGAACACGCAATTTAGTGATGAGATCATGCAAATAGTCAATCAACATTGGGTATTCTATGTCAGAGTACTTCTTGGGTCTAGGGACACCCCATACATTAGCCAGGCTTCCGAACACAATCTCATATGGGTTAAGTCCCGCACGAGAATGAACAGCTGTTCGAGTTGACAAGAGGGCTAAAGGTAAAGTATCGGGCCAGGCAAGACCTGTGCTGGCTTGTATCTTCGCAAGTTTAAGCTTGAGAGTGCCATTATAGCACTCTACCAAACCTGCTGACTGAGGATGGTTTGCCGCATGGAATTTTTGCTTAATACCAAGACCGGCATATACTTTCTGCATAATTTGACCCACAAATTCACTTCCGTTGTCACTCCAGACAATTCGAGGTAAACCAAACCTCGGGAAGTATTCTTTCAGAAGCACCTGGGCTGTAGACAAGGCAGTATTATCCTCTAGGGGGTAGGCCTCTATCCATCTAGAAAAGGCGCACACCACCACATGAATGTAGTCTATTTGCAATACCTCAAAAGGATACGTTGGGGGAGCAAAATGGCCTGCTGGGGTTGGTGTCCCTCTTTCTGGGTTGTGCATCAAACAAACAATGCAATGTTTAACAAGATTGTCTGCACATTTCGGAATCCCTGCATTCTGCCATACCGGAACCAAAAGCTTGCATATTCCTTTCGCACTGATGTGGGCTGGACCATGCGCCATAGTTACTACTGGAAGTACATAGGCATCTGGTAACAGCCAACATTGGTGTTCCGACAATTCTATCCAGCACCCCGTCGCATCCAACATTCCGTACCATCTCTCCACTTACTCAATTCTTTTTCTGTAGCCTCTTCCTGAATCATTTTCATACTTTCTATTGTGTCCTCACACATTCCTCCTTGACTGACCCATCTAGCAGGTCCAGCAACATACATATGACTCGTCACATCTCTCGCTGTCTCTTTCGCTATCTAATCCGCAAAAGCGTTTTCTTCACCCACATCATCAGTGATCCTCTTGTGCGCACTACACTTCACAATTGCTATCTGAGTGGGTAAAGCAAGTGATTCCAAAAGGTAATTCACTAACTGACCATGATGTATTTTAGTACCATGTGAGGTAAAGAATCCTCTTTCCCTCCAAAGGCGGACAAAACTGTGGGCCACCCCAAATGCATATTGGCTGTCGGTGAACACATTCACTCTCTTTCCTTTAGCCAATACACAAGCTCTAGTCAGAGCTATCAATTCAGCTGCTTGGGCTGAAATCTGCCTAATGCGTGCCTAATGCGTGCTGTCTCCACAATTGTATGCAAAGTGGTAACAGCATAGGCTGCAGTCGTTTCACCATTGGGGAGCTTAAAACATGAACCATCCACCCATAGGATCCCATCCGGGTGCAGGAGCGGCGTATCCTTCAAATCGATTCTACCTTTCGTTTCTTCCTCTGTACGGAGAAAACAATCATGTTGCTCTTGAATGCCTTTCTCTACTGGGATCGGTAAAAGCGTAGCTGGATTCAGGGTTTACATCATTTGATGTGCACGTGACTAGCCAAGAGCGTCAGCTCATACCCCGAGAAGCGGGCGCTCGTAAGGTGCTGAGTGTTTGTCCTGTTTTGGAGAGTATCGACTGCATGTGGCACCATGACAATAAGCGTATTGTCTAGCACCAGTCCAGCAGATTAGCGAAGAGAAACTGCTGCTGCTGCTGTAGCTTTCAGACAACTAGGTAATGCTTTAGCCACGGGATCGAATGTAGCCGAAAAATAGGCACATGGCCGCTGCTTGTCCCCAAATTGTTGTGTCAAAACTGACAACGCGCAACCTTCTCTCTCGTGCACATGAAGTGTGAAAGGTTTACTGTAATCCAGAGTACCCAACACAGGAGCAGAACATAAGGAAGTGCGCAAATCAGTAAAACTTTTCTGGCATTCCTCTGTCCAAGGGAGAGGTTGGGGTGTATCTTTAAGGGTAAGTGCTAACAAAGGTTTTGCTAACAAAGAAAAATTCGGAATCCACAGTCTGCAATGAGAGGTAATGCCCAAAAAGGCACGCACCACTCTCTGTGTGCATGGTACAGACAATTGTGCAATTGCTTGGATTCTTTCTGGGGTCAATCGCCGTCCCTCCTTCGACAAGAGATGACCTAAGTAGGTAACCTCTTGGCGACAATATTGTGATTTAGAGGGCGAAACCTTATGATGAAGGTTCAGACAAGTGATGCAACAATGAAACAGTAACTTGTTTACAAACGTCCTCAGAATCAGCAGCAACCAACAGATCATCTACATACTGAATAAGGGTGGCACCCGGAGGCAAAGGGAAAGCATCGAGCTGAGTTTTTAAAGCCTGACTAGAAATGGAGGGACTTTCACAATAGCCTTGAGGTGCGCGCTTGAACCGGAAACTTCGGCCTCCCAAAGAGAAACCAAAAATATCCCTACTTTCCTCAGCAATGGGAATGCTAAAGAAAGCATTCTTAAGGTCAATGACCGAAAACCAGGCAGCCGAAGCAGGTATCATTGTCAATAAAGCAGTGATATCTGGGACGACAAGAAACTGGGGTACAACAATCTTGTTGACCTCCTGGAGATCGATCACAAAAACGATAAACAGGTGGCTGGGAAGAGTCAGTACGTTTAAGGACAGGCAGAACAGGACTATTGCCCACATTTCCTCTAGTCTCTTCAACCACACCTTTCTCAACCAGATCATAAATGATAGCCATCAGTGCTCTCTCACCATCACTCGAAATCTTATACTGAGGAATGTGAGGTAACTTAACATTAGACTTGAGGGTGACAACATAGGGTGAAATCTGCAAGAGACCACATCATTGGGGCCCGTAGCCCAAAGAGTGGCAGGCAGGGAGCGTAATTCCGAAGGTAGTTGGTCTCTAGACAAATATGTCGGGGAAATCAAACTTTTACCTAAAGTAAGGTGTACACCAGAAGGAGAACAATGCAGTGTCGCATACAGTCTTTTCAACAAATTCAAACCCAACAAATTCTCACCACAACCAGTCGTCAAAATAAGCGGAGCCTCTAAATCATAAGAACCTGTCGAAATGGGCAGAGGACAAGAAACTGGGTTACGAACTGGGGCGCCAGAAAATCCTACAGAAACATTTGTTAAGCCAGTCAAAGGTGCCCCAGGGAGTTTAGAGTGGATGATAGAACTCTTCGTTGCACCAGTATCCAAGAGAAATGGCTCTGACACACCAAGCGCAACGACTTCAACATAAGGCCCATTTTGGTCCACTGGAACTGATATGACTCCCTCACTTTGTCTATGGCTGTCCTAGCTGGAGAAACCCTGATTCTCAGCCACCACCCGTAGGCCATGGAGGCAAAGGGGCCCTGCTAGGGGCCCCCAAAGTCACTGTCCGTCAGGCTTTCCGCATCGGAAAGGCCAGCACGTAAAAGGCTGTTTGAAATGCCGTCCATAGGTGATTACGGTGCTGTTTTGACCGGCTGGTAGAGAACCATTCAGAACCGCACCGGCGTGACTAGACGGTTTACGTTCTGACCGCCAACATCTTAATCGGGTGGTCGACCGCAAACCAACTGTTTCTGTCGGAAATCTTCCGACCACGGTCATAAAGCTTCTGCCTAGAGGTCGGAGGCTTTCGATCTGACATCGTAATTGGGCCCCAGGTGTTCACATTCCCCCTATATACATTTTTTAAAGGTAGAATCACCAAGTAAACCTGCCATAGCAACACATATGTGCTGCAGCTTCTCCCTCCTGTCACCTCCCTACAAACAAGTCGTCCCTCGCAGCTACTTGCTTCTAACATTGTCAGTGATTGTGACACTGTAGTCGATGCCTCCAGGCCCATTTTCTAAAATTATAAATAAATGCATTAAAAGTTTAACAAAAGTAATTACATTTTTTTTAACTTACTCCCCTCCCTTATCACCTATAAACCCAACATCCTGCTGCTAAAAAATACGTTTTACAAAAAAATATTATTATTAACATTATAATTAATATACAACACTAACAATTACTAAAATAAACAACAGTAACAAAATATTAAATCTGATTTCTAAATAAAGAAATCTATATTCTATAAAACTATGGGCCGAAAAAACGATGATGGTCAGGCAAGCACCCGACCAACACTCTAGTGGGAATGGAACCGCACAACTATAAGTCGGCTTTTCCACACGCAGTATTTGAATGTGACTGCCCTTTTGGCTGTCGAAAACATCCATTATTCTATTGCAGTTTGTGCTGCAGCTGGAAAAGGACTGCGGCACAAGCTGCAATAGAATAATGGAGGGTGCCTGCTACATGTTGCAGGGATGTTTAGGGGGCACCTATGGCCATAACGGGAGTCAGGGGGAAAGGGAGCCCAGTAGGGACCCCAAAAGTCACTTTCGACCTGCCTTTTCATGGCAAGCAGACCACCATGAAAGGACAGGCGGAAAAAGGCATCATAATCTCGATGTCAGAGCCGAAAGTTGCTCCACTGTCATTTTGGGATTACTATTCTATCCACAGCCATGATGGGCTCTGTAAGCCCGGCAGAAGCAAAGCGCAATTACTCCGCAGGTTTCTCTCAGATCACCAGCATCATTTTATGGCGGTCAGACAGAAATAGATGATGTCGGGCATAATGCCTCAGATGAGTCAGGCTTTCCGGCCAACATCATAAGGCCCAATATTTTTAACATCAATATTTTTAATATCGATATTTAAAACGAAACCTATTTTTGATATTTTTGACATCGATATTACTTTCCTCATTATTATGCTATCACAATATTTTAAACTCAATATTCTGTCTCAATACTGTTCGAAATGTATATTTATAGATGTTTTTACACTGACTGCATTGTCTTCCGGTTTTTAATGTTTTTTAACTCATACTGTAAATTACTTTTCATTGTATACTTTTATGGCACTAGTTGCTGAAATAAAGCAATTCGACTTGACTTGACTTTTTTTTCTACCTCCTCTGGATCTCTTAAGATGAGCATATTATTTTTCCACGCAAATTTAGGGGTTGCAGGAAACCTAGCTGGGCAGCAACTCCCAACTCCTTAAATTATCCTTGAAAATGCTTTTCCCATTCCTATGGCTGATTCCTCTGTGACTGCAGTTATATCAGATCTGATACGAAAGGACAAATTGGCTTTTTTATAACAGCCTATTTTAGGGTCTCTTTTAGTGTGTGAGACTTAAAGTTGATAAGAACCTTCCTTGCCTTCTTTCTATTTGGATTTCTTCTCAAAGGATCTTGGTGATTTCTCTGTATATCTGTAGCCAGCTCTGTAGATCTATCAATGGAATAAATTAATTGATTAGCGTTACCGTGAACCTTTTCTGGACTTCGCCTTCCACTCCTTCAGAAATGTTTAATATTCTTGAGTCGTTTTGTCATGCGTTATTCTTTAAAGTAACTAGTTTATCTTGAATTTCCTTTTTGCCTCACCTCAATGCTTGGATTTCCTTGCGATTTACTTCAACTTCTCCCTTTCAGCTCCTCCAGTGAAAGCTCCAGCATATTTATCCTTTCCATCAAGGTATCCATCTTACCCTCCAACACCTCAAACCATGTATATTTGCCTGATTTTTCTCAGAAATTGCAAATTTGGACCTAACCTCTTCCTTTAGTTCTATTAGTAGCCTCTCAAGCCCTGCTTGTCCAGAAGGGTTGTGTATATCTCCCTGTTTGTGTTGTGAAGCTGTGATTGTACTTGTGCTCTTCAGTCTTATTTGAGACCTTTCTCTGCCTGTGCCTGGAATCTATTTTTTGCAGGCACACCTTCTATTGCCCTCTCTACTGCCGACCTCTAGTAGTCCTTTATTCCTGTTTCCATAATGACTCTGCCCTTATACATAGCGTCTAGGAGGTTCACAAAGGGGAAAGGTGATTTATCTGCCTCTTTGAAAAACCTCAGGGAGGGAGTAATTTGGGTGTTATACAAAGGTTTCATTGTCCCTCCAGTTGTTCTCCTTGTCTTCTCTCCTCTATTTGCAAGGGGGAAGGAGTTGAAGCTCCAAGACCTGAGAATTCGATGTGCCTGTATTTTAACCAACTAGAATTGTTGGTCCCGTGACTTCACTTGGGAAAGGGGGAACAAGCCCATACAATTGTCCGAGTCCCGTTTCCTTAACTTGCCACTATCCAGACTAGAATTGGGCTTTGAATTTGTTTTACTGTGTCTCAGAGAATATCTGCACCAACCTGCCACCCCACAGTGCCCTAACCTTTTCCCTCAGGCTTTTCTCAGTTTGACGGGCTGTACAATTAGGTCCTGTTGCCACTAGTTGCAGCTTGACACAGCCTCCCATGCCAAGCTCATGTGGTGAGCACTGCTCCCAATAAGGTGAGCGCGAACGCAGCTCTGTTTCCCCGAGCGCGCAGTGCCATGTGTGGAGCACTCAAACAAAGGAAAACACCAGGAAAACACCTGTTTTTCACGCCGCTCACTTTTTAAAAGCAGCGGCGCGAAAAAAGGGTGTTTCATGTTTGCGAAGAGCGGCGGAATAGACCAACTTCAACAGAAGACGAGGCAGCGGCAGTTAAGTCCTGCGGCAGCCTGTGGGCACTTGCTTTCTTATTTTGAATGTAGAACCCGGCTGCGGGGAATATTGTGTGCTTTTGTTTAAGTATTCATGTTGATTGTAGTGCTGTCATGAGCTGCGGTTCACATGAATACTTTAAGCAAAAGCACACAATCAGCCCACAGCCGCCCTTTAGTAACAAAAGAAATTCAGCAAGTCTGCAAACACGGCGTGTAACGCTCACGCAGTTTTTGTAGACTTGCTGAATTTTGCTTCTTAATAGAGATGGGCTGTGGGGTGACACTTTTGAAACTTTTCTGTGCTTGGCATAGTGTGCCGCCGAGCTTGTATTTTTCTGTTTCTGTTGTGGCATCCAGATGTATGATACAAGTAACATCTTACCTGTAACAAGTCGGACTATTGGGGTTCTAAGTGGTTGCTAGTTGCTTAGGATAAATAGGCATGTATATAATATTGAAAAAGCTTCCACTTAAAGCCCTGATGACACCACGACAATGTTGCTGCCCCTGAGTTTCAAAAAGAGAAGGGCTAGTGCTAGTGAAGAGAATACTCCCAACAGATGGATCAGTCATTTACACACTTGCAGCTGCCATCTGCTCAGACCTGCATCTTGGCAAGATAAAAAATCTTGGCAATGCCTAACCAGCCTTCCACCTTCTTAGTTCATATAGGTGAGCACGGTTACATAGAGCGAGTATTTAGAAATGACAAGATGGCCATATCTTTTGTCCTTTTTTCTTCCACTCCCCTGCTGCTCTCGCCGTCTCCTTCCCTTCTTTTTCTTCTTCCTCATATCTGTCCTGCTCCATGCTTCCCCACTTTCCCCTTCTCCCAATCCCATTCTTGTCTCCATTTCCCTCTCGCTGTCTGCTCTTTGCTTTCTCTCGTACTTGTTTTCCATTCTTCGTTCTCCCTCCCAGTTCTCCAAACCGTTTGGCTGCCTTTCTCTTTCCGTTCCTCGCTTACCAATTTCTCCATTACCCCCTTCTCCATTTCTCGTCTTTGTTCCCTGACTTTTTTTCTCCTTTGTTCCTCTCTTCCCTTTCTTCATCACTAAATGCTATTTCTCACTAGTCTCCTCTCCTTTTCCTTCTGGCTGTTATGTTACAAGTTTGAAAACGCATACCACTATCCCTGAATATTAGATGGAAGCAAATTTAGAATTTAGACCAGTGTGCCTCTGCAGTGTCAGTGACCTGGCCAAAAAGGGCATGAAAAATCTGAAATTGGATCATAAATCCAAGGCTGTTCTAATCAGGGGCCCCAGAAATAAGTTTTGCCCAGGGTCCTCTAAATCCTTTAGATGTCCCTGTGCATTTGTTAAAGTTTTCATGTTAATTGCAGCACCCATCATGAGCTGCAATTAACACGAAAACCTTAACAAATGCACACAATCACCCTGCAGCCTAGCCCTATTAAGAAAAGAAGTGCAGCAACATAGCAGACAAGGTTTCAAATTGCAATGTGGGACATTTTCATAATTTCACTGTAATTATTACTGCCGTTTGAACAGGGCCTGCTTTAGTGCTGGTGGCACCTGGTGTGACAATGTTTGTTGGCCTCCCAATGGCCACCTCCGCCACGGATACTCTAACTACCAACTTTTAACAATGCCCCTCAAGCCAATAACCTCTCTCTCTTTCATATTTATTTTGTTTAATAGAACCACTCATAACAGTGTAAGGTGTTAAGCACTTTACATTGCATACTCATTACACAGAGACACTGAATCATAGTGTGTAAATCAATATATAGGAAATGTTACATCAGGCAGAGGAATACAATTTGTAGGAGGCACAAGTCCTCCATACTGGTAGACAGTATAGTTTAAAAGTTCTTGGTCCGAAGAAGCATACACTGAGAATTTAAAATGTAACACCATAGCTTTACTGATAGGAATTTCTAGCCAAGTGAAACCTTTTTGCAACATTAGGATAATGAAAGACTGGGGGGGAAGTTCATAATGTTGTAATCTATACCTTACAGTTTGCATGCAGCTCTTTGATAGTTAATAGCTCACTGTTCTATATTAGGATTTCAATGTATAAACCACAGGTGGAAAAGCACTGTCTTTTCAAATTTTTAGGCAAACGTTTGGACTGATATTTGGCACTGTACACACGTGCGGTCTGGTTCCTGGCACACATAGCCATGGCTGCAGCGCACAGAGACCCTACACAAAAGAGAAAAACTAGAGTGAACATTGGTGGTGAGTGGTGTGACTTTCTGACTCCCTCGGATTTGTAGACGCCAGCTCTTTTGCCCTCAAATAACCCGCAAGCAGCCGCCAGCCTGTGCTGACGCTGACTAGCATTCTGCGGAAGGGAACTCATGCTGAGGACTACAGGTCCTTGTGGAGGCCAGACGCCGCCTCTCTCCACAGTGCATCATCACCACAGAGTTTGTCTGGATCATGCTGCCCACTCTCCCCAGCTTCCTCACCAACCATCCACACCTCTCCCGATGGCTGCTATGACCTCTCGGCCACTGCTCAAGTAAGCTTAGTGTTGTAACTAGATTTATCTCCTTTTAGGTTGCTCAGCCAGTATGAGTGAGATGTCTGCGTGGAATGTTGGTGTGCGTGATGTCAGACTGAATAGAATGTGTGTGTGCCTGGTGTGTGTGGAGAATGTCAGTTGGTGAGTGAGGGCTGAGCAACATCCATCAAGCTCCTGGTGGGACCTAATACTTATCATATTGAAACCAACTAATAAACACCTGACTTGGATCAATTACCTGGCTACCTCTACATTTTATCCTCTTTTATTACAACATTTTGGCGACGCTTGGAAAGAAACCCTGTGTGCTGTGGACTGAAGTTTACTGAAGGTGAGAAAACCTCCATCATTTAAATGAACTTTATTTTACAAGTAACCAATGAAAGACTAGCAACTTTAAGTAAAGGAAAAACAAGGAAAAGAACACCCTCAAAAGTCCCACCAGTGTCCTCTACCACCTGGACAGCCTATCCAGGGTGCTTCACACTCCTTGTAATTCTGGATTTTTGATCTAAAGAAAAAATACAATTCTAACTAATATGAATTAACGACTGGCATGTTTTTCTATGTGTATGGGTTCCCTGTGACATTTACTGACGCTAGTGATGAGCACGAATTGTGGCCATATTTTACCAACTGTCCTTCGAGGGAGCCAAGAAGTTCTCTGTAAAGCATTTTCTTTTATTTTATTTGGATTGCTCGACTAGTGAATGCTGAATATTGGCAAAGATCGTTTTTTTTTCAACAAACTCTGGCCGTGCACTTTAAGATACGTGACTTTCAGATTCAAAGTTATTTATGACTTTAAATGACTGCCACAGTGTGAGATTGCCTGGAGGTCGAAGGGTCAATCTATGGAAAGCTGCTCCGTATTCTTTTGCCATGGGAGTTTGTAATGCGCAAGTTTGGAGTTTATGTCTTGGTCCGGATTTGCTTTCAAGTAAACAGTTTTTTTTTTCATGGACCAAACTGCTGTATTTCAACGTCTTTCACTACAGGCTTGCTTATTCTGCTTGTTGGGTCAAACGTGGCATTTTAAGCAGATAAGTATGAAATACTTTTATTTTATTTCGTGTGCGCTTTAACTTTGCCGCTTGTACAATTTGCAGTGAGGCCACTAATCAACCGGAGTTTTACATTCTGCTCGAGCCATCTTTCAAAGAGAAATAGAATAGCATGTACGTACCTGTTAATCCTGCTTACGTCTGCATCTCCGTCAGAGCCCTTTCTACTTCGAGACTTTACTCCGACGTTCTGCACTGCTGGTAGACGTCCTGCTGCGCTGACGCACCGAGAGCCACACGGATTTGCGTGTGAAGACGTGCCACCATCTTGTAGTCTGAGTGAGTTCTTGAGAAGTGTTGCCGGGCAATATTTGATATCGTGAGGAGTGTAACGTTTTTCAAGGACATTGCATCTTACGAAGTGTTCCTGTGCCTATAGGATCCATGTTGTTCTGGACTAATTTACAAGAATTGCGAAGAAGTATCGAAGAAAATGGATCTACGGTGACAACTTTATTTGTTTTAGTTTATTGTGTTTCAATGGTTGCCATGTGTTGTGTTTGCTATAATCTTTTCTCATCCTGTAAGTGGGTGTTTCGGCTTATATGATATGTACGACATTTTCTGACCTAGACACTTGTGTAGCACTAGCATTATTCTTTTCTGTAGTGTAGTTTGCGTAGGAGCTGGTCTCTTTACTTTTCTTCAGTGTGGGTGGTGCGCACACCTTTTCACTGTTGATATACTACACTAGCAGTTTTGTTGTGCTCAACTTTCTACTCTTAAAGTGTAATGGGTCTTGTACCAATATTTTTATGCTTTCATGGGGTTGTGTTTCTACCCTATACATTTATGGTTTTATGAGCTGGAGTATTATACATTTATGCGGTATGCTTTCATGGGTTGTGTTCCTACCCTATACATTTATGATTTTATGAGCTGGAGTATTATACATTTATGCGGCATTTATTGATGCTATTATGCCATAACTATTAAGCGCGCTAGTAGTAAGACAGAGAAGCGCGCAAGTAATTATTAATATTCATGATGCATTTATACATTTGTTGCTATACGAAAGGTTGTGCACTTATTCTAGGATCAAGTGTTTACCCTATACATTTATTGCTATACGAAAGGTTGTGCACTTACTCTGGGGTCTAGTGTTTACCCTATACATTTATTGTTATACGAAAGGTTGTGCACTTATTCTGGGGTCTAGTGTTTACCCTATACATTTATTGTTATACGAAAGGTTGTGCACTTATTCTAGGGTCAAGTGTTTACCCTATACATTTATTCTTGGGTCATGTTTTTACCCTAAATATTTACGTTACTTTTATTGATGCTATTTTTATGCTTCTATGTGGTGGGTTTCTACCCAATACATTTGCGCCTTAGTGCAACGTACTGTGTTCTTTTTCTTTTCTTTTCTTTTCTGTTCTCTCCAAGGGAAGGGAATATGTGCCATGTTCCATGGTTTATCCTTTTACATTTTACGTTGTTTCTTTGCTTTACTTATTCTTCTTTCCTTTTCTTTTCTTATATGAACTGTCCGCTTTATTGCATGTGTATCTTTCAAGATTTTAATTGATTTATTTAATTGCTTTATGTTGCAAGCATTTCTGTTTTTTCCTGTTAAGAAAAGGAGATGTGTTGTAACTAGATTTATCTCCTTTTAGGTTGCTCAGCCAGTATGAGTGAGATGTCTGCGTGGAATGTTGGTGTGCGTGATGTCAGACTGAATAGAATGTGTGTGTGCCTGGTGTGTGTGGAGAATGTCAGTTGGTGAGTGAGGGCTGAGCAACATCCATCAAGCTCCTGGTGGGACCTAATATTTATCTTACTGAAACCAACTAATAAACATCACACTTGGATCAATTACCTGGCTACCATCTACATTATATCTTCTTTTATTACAACACTTAGCCCTGCATTCACGCTCTCATGATGGCTGTTATGACCTCTCCACTGCTTCCCACGTAAGCTTCGCCCTGCATCAATGCCTTTATGCACGCATTATCGATCTGGAAGAGAGAGCTCCTGGACAGCTCATTAGCTGGCCGCCATGCTCGCCCCATGTCCACTCCACCTCGATGTATTGCATAATATCACCTCTCAAACCTGGCTTGTCCACAGGCACAAATGCATCCACTGTGGTCATCTTTCTTTGGGCTATTTAAATATTACAATTGCATTCAAAGATGGCTGCCATGGCGGCCATGCACATTCGCAGCAGCATTCTAACCAAAAAAAGCATAGGCAAAGTCAATATGTTTCAATAGAGAGAACTATTGGCTTTGCCAATGCTTATTTTAAAACTGTATTGAAGCCGTCATGTACATATAAATAAAACATGTCCCTATATGAGAGACTGAAAGATTATCTTGTTCACTTGATACTCAGGTAAAGATCTCAATTAATCAACCTTAACATGGCCTTTGCAAAACCATGCTGCTGTAGATCCTGTAACATACTTGTTGCATGGCATTTGTCCACTTTTTCTTTTACAAACGATTGCAACTTACCACCATTCTTACTGACTTCCTCTCTGGTGTTATGGAATCTTTCTAAGTTCCAGGAAAGGTAAAGAGGAGTATTCTTTGACACCAGTCAAGGGTCCAGGGCCTTGGGGACAGCACTTGAGGGCCAAGACTTACTTTAGCAGAGACCAGCAGAAGGGTTCAGGGCAGGTCCGGTTGGAAGTGGTCTGCTGGAAAAATGCCAGAAAGGTCTCTTGTAGCTTGTTATTTCTATGTACCGCGAAGTGGAGGTTAGCCTTATGAACCATGGAGTCCATATATTTGTCCTGGGTACAAGAATGAGAGTAAGTATAGGCCTTTGTTCTTTCACAGATCCAGAAAGTGTAATGCTGATAACTTTTGGAGTATTATGGGCATCCAATGCAACATGTATCCCAGCTCTGAAATAGCACTGACTATTGGATAATTTATTGTTTTTTTGTCATATGGGGGCATCAATGACAGAAGGTTTCCGCTCTTGACATAATGTATACCCTGCATCATAGTGGTAATTCTTGCATTACTGTGAACATCCAAGGAATTATATTTCCACATATGGTATAATCCTTGCCTTGGCACAATGATTTTAATTCTTTACATATTGCGAGTACCCATGGCACAATGGTGCCCTCCTCTAGTATAATGCTGGCCCAGGCGTAATGGTGGCAATTCACATTATATGGTGGGCCTCACTGAGAAGATGGTGCCTACCACAGGTATGAAGCTCACCTGACTTTACAATGGTATTTCTGGCATGTGTTGGGTTTTGATGGCCTGATAATGCCCCACTCCAGATAAAAGCTTGATTTGAAACAATTATGGTATTTCTTGGCACACTGTGGGCATCCACTGGGCTTTTCTCTGTCATAGTACTGGCCCTGACACAATAGTGAACATTTTAGCTCCATTGATCTATGACAAGATTGTGTCCACCCCTAATAACATTCCGGCTATTGTTTACTGATATAATTTTTTGTCATGTTTCTGACATCCATGACATCACTTTAACCATCCCAACATCATGCTGACCCTTGCATGATGGTGGTAGATGTTGGCATATTGTGGGCATCTACGGTGACCACCGCTGGAATAATACTTGTCTTGGAATTATATTGGTAATTGTTGACATTTTGTGGGCACCCATGGCATGATGGTGCCCAACAATAGCTTAACGCTTGTCCTGTGTAAGTATTTTAATTATTTGAATATTCTTCATATCCAATTGACACTGAGAGCAGCTCAGCTGCTGTGGTTCTTTTGGAGCTATCCGCGGCTTGTGACACTGTGTGAGACATTCGTTCCTGATGCACAGGCGAACAGAGCTAGGAGTTGCCGGATCATCCTATGATCTTTTGCACTCTTTCCTCTCAGATAGAGAGCAAACAGTCATGCCAGGAAAGTTTTCTTTCCACTCCCTTCTCCTTGCTGTGCAGCATACCACTAGGGTCGTCGCTTGGTCCCACCTTATTTAATATCTATGTGGCACCCTTGCAAACTAATCAAGTCTTTCGGCTTCTCTGCCATCTCCTATGCTAATGACACACAAATTGTGGTGTCCATCATGAGTAATATTGAGCAGGTGGCACAACAGTTCAATAATTGTATGCGAGCAGTGTTTAGCTGGATGAACAACCACTGTCTCAAGCTGAATTCAGAAAAAAACGAAGTCCTTCTCTTTGGGAGAGATATCTCTTTTTGGATCGACACCTAATGGCCACAGATGCTGGGACCACCCCTGACTCCAGTTCCCGAAGTGAGAAATCTCAGAATAATTTTTTATTCCAAACTCTTGCTGAGGGAGTAATAAAATAAACGTACATCTACTTGTTTTCACCTGTTAAAAATCCTCAGGAAAATCTTGCCCTTTATCCCGAAAGATTTGTAAAATGACTTTGGCCATCTCTCTGGTCCTATCAAGCCTAGATTACTTCAATGCCCTGTTTTTGGACATGCACCAGGGCTCTCTCAAGAAATTGCAGAGGATTCAAAATGCAGATGCTAGGCTGCTCAAAAACATCAAAAAAGTTGACCCAGTCTCAAAGGCCCTGGAGGGGATGCACTGGCTCTCTATAAGAAAAAGAGTGGCGTTTAAGTCACTGTGTTCAGTACTTTAAGCACTCCACGGTGTCGGCCAGAATGCCTTAAGAACACATTTTTATGGTATGTCCCAGGAAGAAGCGTTCACTCAGAGATCTCCAAAAATGTTAGGATACAAAGAATTCACACTGCCTCATTGGATGGCAGAAGTTTTATACATTCAACTTGCATGGAATCAGCTTTCCTGGCACCTATGGAGCTAAATGAACCTGGTGATATTTCGGACACAGCTCAAAACCTGGCTCTTTCCACTCTCCATGTAGATGCAATACATTAAATGCAGATGATCATCTAGATTAAAATCCTAGCGCCAAGATGACTTCGGGCATACGTCGCCCTCTTTAAAAATAAAGATCTAATAAAAAATCCGCTACTGACTCAGGCATGATGGAGATAACTATAGCATATTGTAGACATCCATGAAATGATGTGCTCACCTTTAACATAATGGCACTTGGAATTTATAGCAGAGATTCGGAGAAAAAAAAAGCGGAATTTTGCTATGTCAGCTTCCTTTGCGAATTTCTTCCCCGTGCATAGATTAGGAAGGTGTTAGCTGCACATTAACGTCTCAAACTGAGCGCCCCATTATATTAAGAATGTAGGATGATAGTATTTGGTGAGAGCAGTCCAGAGTATAAAATAAGGTTCAAACGGTGTTATTCCAGGTAGTTACATGACTCCGGAAAGGGCACCCTTGGGAAACCACGGGCCTCATTTATGAAAAGTGACGCATCGCTACGTGAAAACAGTGATGCGTCACTTTTCACTGCGCCCTCCTTGCGACACCAATGATGCGTCATATTTACATTATGACGCATCATTGTGCAAGGAGTTACAGATACGTCAGTATTTCTGACGTATCTGTAAGCGCAAAAGTGACACATTGCTGGAGTGTGTCACAAAAGCGACGCAACTCCAGCAATGCGTCCTTTCTCATGGGGAAAGCCCCATGTGAAAGGGCCTGCATCAGTCTTACGTCTGCTGTGAGGCAGGCGCAAGATTTTGACGCAACAGCGTCCTAGAAGTGACGCAGTGAAATCTCTTAGATTTCACTGCGTCACTTCTACGACCCTTTCTTGCGTCAATACGCCCCCTTGCATACATTATACCTGGCGCAGGTATAATGTGGCGCAAGGGTTTACAAAGTGACGCATCTACCTAGATGCGCCACTTTGTAAATATGGCGCAACAAGGCGCATTTTTTACGCCACTGGTGCGTCACAAAAAGTGACTCACCAGCGGCGTAAAAGTGACGCAAGGGCTCATAATTGAAGCCCCACATTTCCAATCACTGGCATTTTACTTCAGTTAGGCAAAGTTAGTCCTCCAAGGTGCAGAGCTTTCATTCTTATTTTCTCCAACCGGTCTTCAACATGTATGGTCTTCTTAGCTTGCTCTCCAGAGAAAGATGAGGAAAACTGAAGTTCTGAGGTTAGTGATTAGACCTCTTTAATGTTCCTCTCTATCTCCCTAATGGTGACATACTGTTTTGGTCTCCATCCCAGCATGGCTGTTGACCCATCCAATGTTCATGCCTGGATGCAATGGAGTTGACTCCTCCCTAGAGGGAGGTAATACCACACTGGACAAATACTGATTCCATTGGGTTCGGTGTTCACCAGCTGTGGCAATAATTCCCCATTCCAAAGACTGCATTTTAGATTGAGGACAATAGGGCAATACTACATTTTGCCCATGTTCTGAACTGCAAAACTTGAAATATGGATTCCTTTCCTGACCACAAATGTATGGAGGTGGGAAACGTGCAGTGTTATCATGACAGTAGTAAGCCTGAATTAGGGGCATAGCTACCATATGTGCAAAAGGGGCAGTGACACCGTGGCCCAGAACCCTGAGGGGCCAATTGAACCCTGCTAATTGCAGTATTGTACTACACCAACAGCAGTCAGAGGCGCCCTTTTTTTCTGGCTTGCACCAGGGCCCATGGCATCCTTGCGAGTTTACTGGTTTGACTTCCGCTGGGCACTGTTCGGAATTTCACTGTAACAACGGCCTAAATATAGTCTGAAAACAAACCTTCAGTTTTCCTTTGTGCCAAATGTATGTGGCTAATACTTTGCCTGAACTAACACTTCGTAAAAACGCGGACCACTTGAATAACAGACTCTCACGTTAAACGTAGCCATTAATCTGAACACATCTGTGCATGATACCCAGAATGCCTTGCTTTAAAAAGCTGTCGCAAGGTCTGCGGATGATCACAGGAAATATTATATTTCTGCAGCATTTCGTGGCTCGGATCCCAGCTGCAGCAGATATATTTGTACTGACAGGAGTCTGCTTTTAATACTTCTTGTTTCAATGTCTGTGGTCTTGCCGCGCTGATGGGTTCCAGTAATAACTGCTGGGATGCATTGGTAAAAGAAGACGTCAGACACTGGAGCCGGTAGGAGTATGCCTGACAGGCCCAGTCTCCAGAGATAAACAAAACAGCCCATCTGACAAAAAGTGAGTGCAAACAAACGAAGAAATACAACCATTAGGCAGTTACTGACCAGAAGTGCATTATTTCATACTTGACTCTCAGTTGGCTATCTGAAAATGTGCAAAGTGCAGTTTAGTGCATTTTCAAAGTTCATTATAAAAATGCTAATTTCTCGGTATCTTGATGCAGTCAATGTTTTTGGTTGTGTGTGATCCGTTGTTGGTGCAGCTGAGAGCCTGCCATTTTGAAGGGCAGAACAAAGCATTTATTGAGACGTTTTGTGCGACATGTCGTCTAATGCACTTCATTGCGCTTAAAGGTTTTTCAGGTTGGTTTTGTAGGAGGCATTCAAGAGGACATTTTAAATACTTGAAAATATGCTACAATTTGATTTTTATAATGTTGTGGAACTACTATGGAAGAGGGAATGTATAGTTCAAATTCTAAATGAGATGAAAACAACAAATTTGCAGAGTGTGGACAGAGTCGAAGAAGAGATCAGGGCCCGTGCAGCAAAAACAAAATACCCCTTTGCCTTCGAGCATCTTTGTCACAAGTTCATAGCACACCACCACTAGGATCATAGGACTCCTCTGTGGATGACAACCCACTTCATGTATTTTTATCCTAATGAAATGTAAGGAATCCAACATTTTAACCTCTAAAAGACCAGCATTTCTTCAGGATCTGAGCCATGATTTCCACCATAGGGCACATTTGATGTACCACATACAGAAGCGCAGATTTTTTAACATGTAGGAGATAGGCATGCCGCTACAGTGGCAGGCACGGCGTCATGGATACTGACGTTTTGGGTCATGGAGCATAGGTATATAGATTAGACCACTGGTGCTCTTCCAATAGTAATAAACAGAATATCATACTCAGCATGGACGCATGTATGGGCTACACCATGTGGTTTTTTCATGTGCAGAAGTCATGAACAAACACATTTTTTCACACTAGAGCACAAGGGGTTAAATCTGGGCAGTGAGAAAGAAATATATTAACTGGGCCTGTGAGGATGCAACCCCTTTGCTTTTTTTCCCAAGTCTTTTATTGCATACTGTGGCAATTGCATGGCATTAGAAATTTGCTCTGTGGTTATAACATAACATGTATTTGTAAAGCGCACGTTCACCCGTGGACATCTTGGCACTGAATAACAGATTTTTATTGTTACCCAACTCAATGGTACTCATTTTATCAACCTCAGAAGGATGAAAGACTGAGTGGACCTGTC
This sequence comes from Lissotriton vulgaris, assembly GCF_964263255.1. NCBI lineage: Eukaryota > Metazoa > Chordata > Amphibia > Caudata > Salamandridae > Lissotriton > Lissotriton vulgaris. The sequence continues at coordinate 491,338,126 of NC_141697.1, read as the reverse complement.
GGGATTTTAACTAATGACCATCAGGTCAAACACAGGTACCTTATAGGGGACACATTAGTCCACTAAGCCACCAGACCCGACTTAATAAATGTGCAAATAATCTTTTTATTAGTACAATTGTTCCAAAAACATGTTATTTGGCCAATATTTTCACTGGCATAAATAATACATACTTTAAACAATAGGAGAGTCAGGGTGTAGACAATCACTCTTTTACCCCTAAGATCAAACTTTTGTTAACAACGGAAGAGTGATCAATACAAAACACCTCAAGTGGCAATTCAATGAGAAAACCAATGCGAAAACAAGAAAAACAAAAATAGTTAAACCTGGTGAAGGAACACAAAAGTTATTTATAAAAAGAACCCTCACTCACCAACCTGGTGGTGACATGCTTCATCATTGGGTTCCCACTGGAAGGACCGAATGTCTTCCCAGTGTGCTACTACGCCTGTTTACAGCGGAGCTGGTTCTTTTGTGTGTTGATGCAGTGAAAAACCAAAAGTGATAAATGAGTGCAAAACTTAAAAAATGCGTAGTTGTGACTGTCAACTACTTTATTAATAGTCCAACCAGTATTAGTTAAAAACAGGTAATTTAGGACTAACAAGTAGTTTTTTTTAAATGAAAACCCTTAGTCCTCTGAAAAATTGGTCAACATGTTTCAGCTTAAGAGCCAGAATCGCTCAGCATTCGTCAGGACCGTACATTTAATCCTCCGGCGGTATGCACGCGCTAAGGCGCACCCAACCGTGAGGATATAAATGTGAAAACATTTTTTTAGTCAAAATTGTAGTGAATTACTCACGGATTTACCAGTGGGGGCACACTCAGTAATTTACTGGGGCCGTTCTATCTGTAGGGAGGAAATAGAGCAGTAATTCAAGAGACATATTAATCACATGATTACATTTATACCTTGTAACAGAAATCACAGGGCAGTGTTTCCAAACCCTTGCCTTCACCAGCTGACACCCATTATGGTGGCACACTATTCATGCAAGCATATATCGTGCTTAAGTTGCCAAGAAATTGACTTTTCTTCACTTCTTGATATTGCCATATTGCAACAAATCGACTGTTATTGAGGAGTCAAACAGAGTAAATTTACGGCGACTATAATTGTCGCAGCAATTCGTCTAAGGCTGCAAAATATTCAAACTATTCAGTAGGAAAGAACCATGCCTCAGGTCATACAAGGAAAATTATTAGTAATAGCAGTGCACGCTGTTTAAAATCATAGACTAACCGTAACAGAACCTGTGAGAGCTCCGTTATTAGTTAAAATCATGGAAGGAAAAACAACCTCTCCTGGGACTTACAAAATGCGCTTTTTGTCCGCATGTCATGGGCATACACGGCAGGGGTTTCCTTCACGCCGTGCAATCTGTAATTGGATTAGTGAAAAAGCTGTTAATATCTCCCCGCAACGTCCGCGTTGCTTAGACTTTCTCACTCCCAATCGCATTGCCTATCAAAACTCCCGCCTTGCTACCCCACTTACTTTTTTGCCGGCTGCTCCCCATAGGCAACCTATCGTTTGCACTTCTGTGGCCCGAATGAACATCGTACCAGGGCGCCGCGGTGTGAGATAACGTCGAACGCGGGTCACGTGACTCGCGTATCATGACGTTTGTTTCTATTCCTTTCCACTTAAAGGGCCAGAAGTTGTTTCAAGTTTAAAACTTTATTGTTACGCTCAGAGTCTTCGAGCTTAACATTCCGCTCCACTCCATGTTATTAGAGGGAAATACAAAACTTTTTATGTTATTTTTAGGTACATGTTGGTAGAAGCTTATTGGTACTTCTAGGGTGCTCTGTATTGGCTGGCATGGATGTATTTGTCCACAGAGATGGGAACTCAATGTTCCCTTGTTCATAGTATGTGGAGAAACGATCTTTTCAGAGAGAAGTATAGTGTGTTTTGTTCATCTGCATTCTTTGCAGGTCATGCTGTTAACGTCGCAACACTGATCCTCATGGAATGTCATAGTTCAATCCTGAACGGTGACTAGACAGACGATGGATCCATCTCTGTTCTTTCTCGAACAGATTCCTTTCATTACCACCAGTCATATGCTCAATAAGGGTCCATCGCATGTCGTTTGGTGTATGATTTCTCTCAATGAAATGATTTGCAGCTTGGTAGCATTCCTCTTACATTGGACGTTACTCCGTTGTTCACAAATCCTCAATTTAACACGTCTGGTTGTCATTCCCACATACTTGAGGTCACAAGGGCATGTTATTAAATAAACCACATTGCATGTGTTACAGTTTGTGTGGCTGCGTTGTACCCGCTGTTTCCCAGGTTCGATATTTATAAACTTTGTATGAACAGTTAAGTGGCAGACACTACAATTCCCACATGGGAAATGGCCCATCACAGCTGGGATCCTCTAGGCGTTAAGTACTGTCGTTTCCTGTCTACTATGATGTTTTACTGGGCGAGTGTGAACTGATGAGTCTTTAAGGCTTGTGGCTCTCTTGTAGGAAAATAGGGGTTTGCCCCACTTAAATTGGTTGCTTGTTATGATTTAATGCTGGTTGGACTATTAATAAAGTAGTTGACAGTCACAACTACGCATTTTTTAATTTTTGCACTCATTTATCACTTTTGGTTTTTCACTGCATCAACACATAAACGAACCAGCTCCGCTGTAAACAGGCGTAGTAGCACACTGGGAGGACATTCGGTCCTTCCAGTGGGAACGCAATGATGAAGCAAGTCATCACCAGGTTGGTGAGTGAGGGTTCTTTTTATAATTAACTTTTGTGTTCCTTCACCAGGTTTAACTATTTTTGGTTTACTTGTTTTCTCATTGGTTTTCTCATTGAATTGCCACTTGAGGTGTTTTGTATTGATCACTCTTCCGTTGTTAACAAAAAATAAATAATACATACACACATCTGCAGAATGTAACATGTTATTTATTACCATTGCTGAGTAAAGGGAAGGGTCATGAATCACATGAGGCTCCAATGCACACTCCTGCATAGTGAGAGTTGGTCCAGAGGTGCCTGGGTACAGGTCCCCTTGGTGTGATCAAATGTAACACTGTTGAAACAAGAGCCAAGGTTGTCCTTCTTAATATCCACCCAGCTGGTGTATGCAGCAGGTGCGTATGCAGGATTTATCACCCCCATAACCTATCTTAAGCACAGATGCATATGGCATTCTTAGAAGCCAGAAGGTTACTTTCAGAGGTTGATGCTCATACTGATCATTTACTAGAAAGAAAGACGCTGCCCTAAGAAGGTGGTCCTAAAGGGGGACAACTGTTACCTGCCTGTTACTACAATCATTTAGCTGAGGCATACTTCCAGACACTGTCACCATCATATATATAAGATAAGTGCAGCAGTCAAACATGGCGGAGCTTGATGCCTCATGACCCATGGTGGATAGACCAGTCACAAGAGGTAAAGGCCGCTCAGTATGCATGAATTGCCAGACATTGGCTTGCTCTTGTTCCACACAAAATGCATATGTTCCTGCGAACCTTGTTATTTCGATAGGTCAAGTAACTGATGTTACTGGTCCCATCGAAATTAAGAGGATACTTATAATTAGGGCAACATTTGTGGGCCCCACAGACCCCAAAGGTCATATATTTTTTTTTGTATAACTGTGAATATGTGCCTTGTTGATTCCACAGCTCCAACAGGCAGATATGACCCCCTTTCATCGGCCTTACCTTTAACCTCGCTATTCCTGCCAGACAATAATTGAAAAAGCAGTTCTCGGACTAAATTAAGAAATTATATCGGACATTTCTGCACTTGGAGGCCTTGCTATCATTCCTTCCTGTCCTACCTGAAAACCCCTAGAAATTCAGTGAAATAAACCAAAGTTTTGTGACATCATAGCTAGGTGAAAATATCAGTGTCACGTCACATTTTAAAACCAAAAACACTCTGAAATTCCTTTTGTGCTCTAGGACAACTATAACTCACACCCTCGCAATGCACTGCTAATGCCACCCACATGTTACATCACTCATGATGTGTTTAATTATATCGTTGATAACATTACTGCAATATTTATTGATAAGACTATGTATGGGGGGTGCAAGTTATAGCTACCTTAGGGCACGAGTTATAGTTACGAGAGTTAAATATAATTGGTGAAATTCAGTATTTTATTTTTGTTTAAATGTTACGTTGGCACTGAACGTTTGCCCTAACTATATCTTCACTGTAACCTTTTGTTTTGTCAATAAATATATATCTTTATATAAAACTGAGTTATCTAATAATGAGGGAAGGTAAGAATCCCAAAAAGTGATACTGCTATTTCAACAACAAATAATCCTGTGGGATACAGGATAATTTTGAGTCCTCTACAGAAAAATATGCTGAAAGGAGTTACAACAGAATGTGGTGAAAATAGAACTTTACACAAGGAAGTGCATTTGATTGTTTTAGTTTAACAACTTTCAGCACTTCAAAAAAATTATCAATACAAAATGTTTTGGGGTGGCCTTAGAAGGGTTAAAAATTTAGAGATATCTGGATCATGGATACATAAACCTAGGTTCACGCAGTATCAGCAGATTAAATTTAAAAAATAATAAAATCTGTAAGATGAAGCTTTCTTTGCCATTCTGTCATCTATTCATGACCATTAAAACTTTGCGAGGTCCGCGGATGCAAAACTTCTGAATGCCTGTCTGCACCAAAGACAAATCTGTTGCTGGAGACATTAAAGGATGTAGGGCTAGGTCTGTGCATTCTGAAAACAAATACGAAGGGAGTCATAAGGGGGCAGTGGTAGCACGTTCTGATCTCCTGACTAATATTAGTGGGCCCCATAAGGATCCCTCCTTAGATTAAAATTATTTAAAAAATGATGTAGGGAATTGTGGACTCCAAACAGGTGTTAAAGGAGCCCAATGCAGCTCCAAAGTATATGAATGATGCCTCAGAGTCCACAAACCCACAGCAAGGGTTCTTGGACCCATGTTGAGGCTCCTCTCATGTTCGTGGACATGAGACCAGAACTGTGAACTCAAGATGTATCCCAATATGAGTCCTAGAGCCTCTGAGTTTTTGGGAAAGCTGGGGTATGCTAAACCCGCATAAAGAGTCTCTAAGGGCATGCATACACCCTATAGACACACACACACATCATGTGTTACCATCCTTGTGGGGACTATGTGTGAATACCTGCCTTGTAGGGACTAACCTTTCCCAATGTTTTTAAAATATACTAACAGAAAAATATTAAGAAAACATTCATGATACAGGATCCTGCTTCAAAATCGCAGATATATTGCTATTTAATCATGCACACAGAACCATCCTTGTGGGGACCTGAACACGTGCTATCATCCTTGTGAGGACCTAGTCCATTCCACAATTTGTGATTGAATAGAGTCAATGGCACATGGCTAAATGTTTAATTTATCAACATAATACACAAACAACATTATAATCTATTCATATATGAATTGCTGCATGCATACTAGGGGTATACAGAAAAGACAGATTATGTTAATGTGTCAGAAAATATCATATCATGATTACAGAGAGACACTTAAAACTGTATTTAACTCCTGTATTAGTGCTTAAAATCTTTAGGAAACAAGGGAACTAACACATAACTAAATTAACATATGGAACCAAGGAATAGGATGTTCAAGTCCCCACAGAGAAGTGTGTTATTATAGCGATGTTCAAGTCCCCACAAAGACAGCGTGTTATTATAATGTTGTTCAAGTCCCCAAAAATATAGTGTGTGAAGACGATTGTGTTTAGGTCCCTACTGAAATAGTGTGTACATTCAAAGCTTAAATCCCATTATAAAGAGTGTGAACATGATGCAGTTCAAGACCACACAGAGGTTGTGTGTAATTAGAGGAGTGCTCAAGTCCCCACAGAGATGATATGTTATTATAGTGATGTTCAAGTCTCTGCAGAGATAGTGTGTTATTACAGTGATATTCAAATCTCCACCAAGATAGTGTATTATAGTGTTTTTCAAGTCCCCGCAAAGATAGTGTGTTATTATAGTGTTGTTCAAGTCCCCACAATGATAGTGTGTGAAGATGATTGTGTTTAAGTCCCCACTGAAATAGTGTGTAAATTTAAAGCTTACATCTCACTATAAAGAGTGTGAACATGAGGATGTTCAGGTCCACACAGACGTTGTGTGTAATTAGAGGAGTGCTCAAGTTCCCACAGAGATGGTATGTTATTATAGTGATGTTCAATTCCCCACAGAGATAGTGTGTTATTATAGTGTTGTTCAAGTTCCCACAAAGATAGTGTGTTATTATAGTAATGTTCAGATCTCCACAGAGATAGTGTGTGTAGATGACTGTGCTTTAGTACCCACTGAAATAGTGTGTAAATTCAAAGCTTAAATCCCATTATAAAGAGGTGAAACTAATGATGTTCAAGTTCACACAGAGGTTGTGTGTAATTAGAGCAGTGCTCAAGTCTCCACAGAGATGGTATGTTATTATAGAGATGTTCAAGTCCCGATAGAGATAGTGTGTTATAGTGATATTCAAGTCGAGGTGCCGCTCGCTAACATTGACTTTGGACCCTGGTGTTTCCCTGAGGATTGCCGCGACGGGACTGCGAGGACCAGCAGCCCCGTAAATTTGTGCAGCTGTGTGCCTCTTCCCGCCCTTGCCTGCTTCATAACAACTCACGCCCCACGCTCCGCGAGAGCCGCTCGCTGACATTGACTTTGGACCCTGGTGTTTCCCTGAGGATTGCCGCGACTGGACTGCGAGGACCAGCAGCCCCGTAACTTTTTGCAGCTGTGTGCCTCTTCCCGCCCTTGCCTGCTTCATAACAACTCGCGGCCCCCGCTCCGCGGGAGCCACTCTCTGACATTGACTTTGGACCCTGGTGTTTCCCTGAGGATTACCACGACGGGACTGCGAGGACCAGCAGCCCCGTAACTTTGTGCAGCTGTGTGCCTCTTCCAGCCCCACTTGTATGTACTTAATTGCGCAAGTCTACCACTATGCGGAACGCGCACGGGTGGGCGCCGGGCGAAACCCGTGCCAAGGGCCGGCCCGTTTGAGCCCGGTTGAGGATGGGACGGGCCATCCCCCTAAAATTTGCTATCAAGGTTAGTGTGTGGATGCTGTAAATAACTGATTTGTACCTGAAGTTTTGCCTTACTTATAGGGGGGTCGGTCTTATACTCACTGTCATCATGTCCCTAACGGTTGGTGAAGTTGCTAGGAAAATAGCAACTGGAGGGTCAATAATTGGCACTTTGGATCAGTTTCTCGTTAGCGCCTCGACGGTTCTAGCTCGCGAGATTGAACAGACAGAAAAAAGATTATCTTTAGAGATTGCTTTCAATAAAAGATCTTCGATGGGAAGTTTAGCTAAGGTCTGCTCTCCAATCCCCCCACTGGTGCCAGCTATTGCTATATTGGTAACTCCTGAAAGTGAAAAGGAGGACCAGTTATTACAATCCACTGGACGCTTGCCATCTCCTACGATAAGTGATGCCCCTTTAATGGGCTTTAACAACGTCATTCCTAGCAATGTTCCTCCCAAGTCGTTGATATCTAGTGTCAAGACCCGTTCAGCAAGTAGTGCTAAAACAGGGGCTCCTCAATCAGTGGAGAGTTCAATGCAAAAAAGGAAGCGGAATGGGGCACAAAACAAGTCAAAAGGAAGAAGAGCAAAAAGGAGTAAACTTAATGGGGGCACGGCCCCAACTTCCCCACAAAGTTCTACTACTTGCCCACCCAGTGTCGTAGCAGCTCCTCATACCCCTAGTTTAATAGTGGATACACTACCTGACGAGCTGGGATCTGCTTTCTGGTGCAAGTTGGAAGCCATTTTTAAAAAGACATGTCTCCCAATTTATGATAGACTGGACACTATTGAAAGTAGACTTGTATGTTTGGAATTATCTCTTGCTTCGGGGCAGTTGCGGGGTGGTGTTCGGGCTTATGGGGTATCTGGCAAACAAACAAAATTGCCTGGGAATATTGTAGCTGGTGTTGATCTCAATATTCCGCAGATTGGAAATAATTCTGATAAAGCCAAAGCCCTATGTGGTATTCTAAATCCTGTCTCACAAATCACCCATGGGCCATTGACAGTAGTCCCTAATCAAGCTTTACAGAGTGATGGGGTAGGGTTAACAGAAACTTATGGCCCAGTAATCTAACCACGACTTGTGAATAACTCCCCTCCTGTACCTTCTCCATTTAAAACTCTACCATGTATTAACCTTCCACCTGATTCTGTTCCATACGTAGTGGTACTGGCGGGCGTCCCTCAGGTGAGCCAGAATAAAGGAGAGACGTACACGGAGCTCAAAAATAAATGTATTTTTTGGCTTAGTACTAATCGCCCACTACCCCCCATGTATCTGCTGAAATTCTGTTCGCAAGAAGAGTGGATTGGGTGGGGGCAAGAAATAAGACAATAGTTGGAGACTGTGTAATCATTAATTTCAAGGATAGGAGGGCTGTTAATCACATTTGTAATTGGCCCTACGAAGGCTTAAATACTGTAATCCAGTCATTTTCCCTGACCTTCTTTTACCCACCGGCACTCCAAGCCCCTAGAAATATGTTATCAGTTGGGAGGGCACAGAATTGGAGTTCTGTAGGGGAACCTAGGATGTTTAATAGGTTTGAAGTGTTGTCGGGGTTGGATAACTGTGATTGACGTGGACCCCTTGAAGTTTATAGGAGGCGTAAAGCCACACGTAAAGATACATTCAAAGAGGGCCTAAACTCATTCATTGACATAACTAATTCGCAGGGTGGGATTCAGTATGAAGTAGGTAGGTTAACCCCACATCAACAGGATTGTGAGTTAATATTGACTAACTGCCCGAGTATAACAAACACTTTTCCCTTAAATAAGTTGAATATAGAAATAGGTGGGATTGACAATGTTGAATGTTCACGCACTGGGAAAGGTTTGCTGTCTCTCTTATCTTGGAATGTGGCGGGACTGGGCACAAAACTGATCTTGCCTGATTGGTCCACCTTGATTGATAAATTCGATATTTGCCTCTTTCAAGAGACTTAGTTGGTGGATCCCGCTTTTCGGGGGGGATATTTGAATTTTTTTGTCCCAGCATAAAAGAAGGTAAACAGACGTCCAATAGGAGGATTAGTGATCTGGGTCAAGCAGTCTTTAAGTTGTGACATTAATCAACAACCGGTTCATAATAATGATATCTTGGCAGTAAGACTCCGTTTTCCATCTGGAGTGAGCTTAGAAATTTTTAATGCCTATGCTAGAGGGCACCCAGGGGGCAAAAGGTCTAAGGTAGTATCTGTGTTGGATTCCCTAATTGAGGCTTCACTTTTTAATACCCTGCCTCTTGTAGTGGGGGACTTTAAAACTACCTTCGAGCCGTTGGGGTACGATGACCAATGTCTAACGGAGGAAGAAGACTCTAGATGGGGTATTCCTCAACTCCAGTTGGCACCCATAAAAAAATGGACCAAGGCTGCACTACAAATGAAGGGCCTCTGTATGGGGAACCAGCTAAGGGCTGCCAACGGTCGTACACCATCTGACAGACATGGTAGTAAAACGTATGATAATGGCCTCAGGTCTAGTTGCATAGATTATCTGCTTGTCCATCCAAAGTTGTGGCACTGTCTTATGGACACGGCAGCAATGGTGCGCACAGAGAGCGACCATAATCCCCTTACTTCCTCATTTAAGTGGGTGTCAGATAGAGCTGCGGTTGATACCTTGGTAAACCCAGCCCCGGAAGTCGTTCTGACAAATGATGAACGGCACCTTAAGTGGAGTAAGGTAGTTGAGAACCCTGAAACCCTGATCTCTATTAGGGATGATGTAATCAAGGTACTAGCTGATTTGGGGTCTGTCATTTCTAACATGGATCCACTTTCTTTAATTTTTGAAGCCCACACCAAACTTTTTGTTCAGCTAAAAACTCACTTCTGCAAGATAGGACCTGGCAGAGGAATACTCACCAAGAAACCTGTGAGTTGGTACAATGAGGCTTGCACCCAAGCCAGAATGGAACTGGGCACAGCATTAAAATCGTGGGATTCAAATAAGGTGAGAGAGGCACGGGGCCAGTATAGGAAAGTGCAAAAGGAGGCAATAAAGCTATGGGATGAGGGCAAGTGGCAGGAGCTTAAAGATGCACGCATGGCAATGAACCCAAAATTATTCTGGGACACGTATAAATGAGATAGAGGTGGGTGTTCGGATCGCCCACAAAAACAACGTTGCCCAACATCTGTGGGTAGAATATTTTAAGCCGCAATATGCTGCTTGTGGTAGTAATTTAAGTGGTGGAACATTTGAGTACACTTTTTACCAAGGAGATGCTTTTACCATGGGAGATGTAGATAGGGCCCTGGAGACCGTAATCGAGGGGAGAGCACCAGGCATTGATTGTATCCCCGCAGATGTGTTCTTAAATGATAAACAAATATGGCGGGTGTATATTGTGCATTTGGCAAATGCTATTGCTAAAGGAGCTGCTGTCCCCCTCTCTTGGAAGGGGGCAAAAATCGTTCCTGTATATAAAAAAGGGGATAAGTCGATTGCGGGCAACTACATGCCTATTAGCCTGATTGACTTCATCCAAAAATTTATGAGCAGGTTACTGTTATCTAAAATGCAGGTTTGGATGGACGAAAATAACATTCTGAGCCCTGTGCAGGCTGGTTTTCGCCCTAAAACGAGCACAATTGATCAAGTCTTTAGTTTTATTATGCTATATTGGCGAACTGTGGTTTTGGGTGAAGGGGCTCTGTATGCTGTGTTCGTCGACTTGAGAGCAGCCTTTGATTAAGTTCCGCGTGGTAAATTATGGCAGGTATTGGAGGGGCTGGGGATGGCCCCGGAGCTGCTTACATTGATCGTATGCTTGCATGAGCCCAATTTTGCTTGGGTTCGATGGGGGTTTCAGGGGGAGGTTACTGTAACCTTCCCCGTTGAGCGGGGAGTGCGGCAGGGGTGTCTTATGGCACCGATCCTGTTCTCGCTCTTCATCAACGGGGTGGCGGATTACTTTTCCCTGACCCCTATGGATGCACCAGTCTTGGCAGGCATTCGCATCCCAATCCTCATGTTTGCGGACGATACTTTAATAGTATCTTAAACAACTAGTGGCCTTCAGAAGGCCCTCCAGCGGTTTGGGGACTTTTGCCTACAGCACGGTCTGGAAATAAATACTGCTAAAACCAAGTTCATGTCATTTAATGAACATATATCTTTTAGAGGCAGTATATTTATGAACGAATCTCCTCTAGAGCAGGTAGACGCATTTACTTACCTAGGCGTCACCTTGCAGAGGGATATGCGCTGGAACAGTCAAATTGATTTGGCTGTTTTAAAACTCAAGCAATAAGCCAGTTTTCTCTTGCAAAAATTTAAATTCCCCTTGACAAAACCCATTAGTCCAGTTCTCGAAGTTTACGGGATGAAGGTACTGAGTTCGGCCCTTTACGGAGCCGAACTGTGGGGTTTTGAAAATATTATACAATTGTCAAAGGTGGAAAATTAGTTTATGCGTAAAATGACAAGTGTCCCGCAAAGTACCCCGCTAACTCCACTATTATGGAATTTAGGAAAAAAAGCAGTAAAAGACTTGGCAAGTCTGCGGCCTTTATTGTATTGGCGTAGGATATGGACTACAGATGAATTGTCTCACTATGTCCAGGGCCTTACAGACATTATTAAAAATGACACCTTTCAAAAAATTAAATGGCTTAGAGAGATTTGGTGTCTATTAGGGAGGATGGGTATGTCAGAATTATGGGATAACCCACAAGACGCAGTTTTTCCAACGAAAAAACACCTGAAGGGAAGATATTGGGAGATGGTCATTGCATTAACATGTTCGAAAACCCTATCCTCACAACTTACTACCCGTTTTCTGGAATTTAACACCTTGGCTGCTATGGGTTTTCCCGCTGGGTGCTGCAATATCAAGATTTCCATTATTCATGACAAAGCCAGCTCGTCATAAGCACAGGGCAGGTAACACCCATGACGAGCTGGCTTTGTCATCAGCACTGAAGGGGTTAAGACTTGGCCAGCGTTTGAGAAATACTCAAATTGAAAAGCCACACAATCGTAAATTTTACTTTCAATTTAGGGTTGGCACCCTGCCTACTAACCTATTTACTGAGAAATGGGAAGGGACAGTTAACAATAAATGTCCAAGGTGCCAGGACCAACAAGAAACCATAAGCCACATTCTGTTTGTGTGCCCGGAATATATTCTACCCCGTCGCAAGTGGATTAAACCCATTTGTCGACTCATGAGCACTCAGAGGTATGCTGAGGCCCTGAGAATTCTACGTACAGATCCCAACCCCCCTATAGCGTTATCTGTGGCGAAGGCTTTGCAAAGGGCCCGGACAATCCGTTATAAACTGTTGCTGTCTTTATCCTGCGAAAAATTTGATTAGTTGAATGAAATAGCATAAATGAAATCACGCCATTGTAATTTTGGATTCTGAATATTTTTTGGAAGTTTTAATAATTTTCTTAAATTTTTGTATTCGAGAGTTGTAGTAGATGTTTAATTCTGTCTTATCTATTTCTGTATCATATTAGATGTTTTATGTATTATTGTATAATTGACAAATGTTTTTAAAATGTGCTTTGATGACTCAACTGTCGAATAAAGTAAGATGATGAAGATATTCAAGTCTCCACAAAGACAGTGTGTTATTATAGTATTGTTCAAGTCCCCACAATTATATTGTGTTATTATAGTAATGTTCAGGTCCCCACAGAGATAGTGTGTAAAGATGATTGTGTTTTAGTCCCCACTGAAATATTGTGTAAATTCAAAGCTTAAATACCATTATAAAGAGCGTGAAGCTAATGGAAAGGGAAGACCACTCGGTCCCCCCGAACGTATGGATGGGTGCCCCGATCCCCCCGGGAAACCGTTGTGGGCAGGGGGCGTGTTTCGGCTGGTATGCCCAAAGCGACGTAGCGGGAGCACGCCCTTCCCGCCCAGAAGGGGTTGTCCTAGACACCCGCCCGGAAGTCCGCGCACGGATGGGCGTACCTGAGGCGGGCCCCCGCCCTCCCGCAGATGGATAAATAGAGCGGGAATCCAACAAGGCTTCCTCTTGTTCCAGTGCTCTGAAGGCTGCACCACTCGTCGCTCGTGAGCCCTCGAAGGAACAAGCGGCAATTTTGAGAACTTGTAATCTTTGTTGTTTCTCTTTCAGTGTCAGGCGTGTGGAAGATCTAGTACCTTGTGGATCAAGTTGGACGGAGTAACCAAGATATGTCTGGCAAGAAAGCGGGGAAGAGCTCCGAGATGGAAAAGATGCTACGCACCTTGGTGAACCGAGTAGCAGTGATGGACCGAAAAATGGGTAAAGTGGATGCGATCGGTCGGGGCTTAGCGGATGTCAAGAAGCAGATAGCAGCACAGAACAACCTCTCGTGGCGGCCTAAAAAGGTCATAGGGCCGGCCTTGCTGGATGTCGCCCCAGAGGGTAAGGGTAAGAGGAATAAGAGGAGGGCGGGTTCCAGGGAGGGCCCAGCCCCAGAGGTGCCCCCAGCGAGCCCGGGCGCAATCAACCCAGTCGTGCCGGTGGACAGCCCGGTACCAGGTCCGGATGTGGGTTTACCAATCCCCGTAGTGATAACGCCAGTTGAGGATGACCAGATGCCCCCAGAACTGGCCCTTCAGTTAGCTGCAGTGTTACCTTGGCTAAAAAAGAAAGCAGGGGGATCAGTGGCTGCGGGTGATCCGGCCGAGGAAGCCAGACTAATTATTGAGCAGTTACGGCAGGCAAGGGAGGCCGGGACAGCGAATGTACCTTATGTTCCCCCAAAGGTAGCGACGGGGGTCACAACGGATGGTCGAGCGAAGACAATGGACACGGCGGCTGAACCCGGTAAGAGACCATTGCCATTGGTGGGGGAGAGTTCAGTGCCTTCAAGGCGGGAAAGGTTGTCTCAGCACATTCCGGCAGCCACGAAGGAAATGATATGGGGGGACAAATACATAATATGTTTTCACTGTTGACTGACCATCGTGAGGTAGAATATGCGAAGACCCAGAAAGATTTGTGGCACCCCAGCGTATGGCGGGCCAAGATGGCGGAATTTAGGGTCGATGAGACCATGGTGAACTGGGTCAAGGCCTTTTCTATTTTTACGGCAGTAATGGGGGAGCGTAAACCTGAAGTGTTGCCCGACTTATCATGTTACCAGAACAGGATCATGAATTTCTATGCAATGTACGGGGGTAATGAATGGAAGGGTTATGACGTTAACTTTAGGAAAGCAAAAGAGTTTAACGAGGCTTTAACATGGGATTGTCTGGACACGGTGTCGTGGCATAATCAGCTTTTGCCGGGACCGGCGGGGACGTCGGTGGCAAACACGAGCGGGTCTGGGACATTCCAGCAGAGACCGGCACAACCCTTTCGGGCGAGCGCCGGGGGGGGAGTCACATCCCAGGTCCGGCGGGAATTGAGGCAAGCGTGGGGTTTGTTGGGGTTTCAACAAAGGAAACTGTAACAGGCCTCAAGGAACATGTAGGTTCCGGCATGCTTGTTCGGGCTATGGGAATTCCTCACACCCAGAACTTAGCTGTAGATCCAAGTCCAATGGTGCGGGAGGAAAGGGGGGATCCAAGCAGGATTGAAGTGGTGCCTTGGAAGCAAACATCTTCGCCCATCGATATCTTGGCTTTGACCCCCTGGCTGAACCAATACCCAGATCATGTATCCGCCGGGATTTTGAGGAATGGCTTTCTGCATGGCTTCAAAATCCCGGCGAGAAATTTTTGGGGGAGCCCCTTCTGTAAGAACCAACTATCTATTCAACATAACCCGGCGGTGGCCGCCAAGAAGATAGCCAAAGAGGTCAGCTTGGGACGGGTAGCGGGGCCGTTTGCCTGCCCGCCAGTTGCGGAATTTGTGTGTTCACCTCTAGGGGTGGTTCCGAAGAAGGACCCGGGGGAGTATAGACTCATTCACAATCTGTCGGCCCCGAAGGGGGCCTCGGTGAATGAGGCTATTGACCCTGAGGTATGCTCAGTTCGATACGCATGGTTTGACGATGCCATCGATCTACTGAATCGCCTGGGCCCCGGTGCACTGATGGCGAAATCAGACATCGAATCGGCAGTCAGGTTGCTCCCGGTACACCCTCGGGACCAGCGCTTGCTGGGATTCACGTTCCAAGGGAAGTATTACATGGATAAATGTATGCCCATGGGTTGTTCAATTTCATGTGCCTATTTTGAAATGTTTAGCTCCTTTTTGGAATGGGCATTCACCGAGGCCACTGGGCATAGACAGGTGATGCACTATTTAGATGACTTCCTTTTCTTGGGTCCGGCAGACACTACAGAATGTGCACAAACACTGCAGGACTTCTGCACACTCATTCAGGAGTTTGGGGTCCCATTGGCGCCAGGTAAGACGGTGGAGCCATCTACCTCACTGGAGTTTCTGGGAATTGAGCTCGACTCAGTGGAGGGGTGTTTCCGTCTGCCAATTGAGATGGTGGCCAAGTTCAGGGTTTCCTTAATACAATGTCTCAGTAGGGACAAAGTGACCCTACACCAGTTACAACAGACAGTGGGCCAGCTCAATTTTGCCTTAAAGGTGATACCGATGGCTCGCCCCTTCTCACGTTCCATTGCACAAGTTATGGTAGGCCTCAAGGAAGGACACCACCGCACAAGACTGTCGGCAGAGGTTCGCCAGGACATGCGCATTTGGTTGGCATTCCTGGCGGACTTCAACGGTCGAGTGGCGTGGAACAAACCCCCAGCATCGTCTGACGAACTGGGTTTGTGGACCGACTCAGCTGGGAGTGTGGGATTTGGCGCAATCTTTGGTAACCGATGGTTGGCGCAAGTATGGCCAACGTGGCGGCACTCCACTGGCCTAACAGGTAACATTGGGTTCTTGGAGCTATTTCCCATTTGGGTGGCTCTGTTGGCATGGCCGGAAGACTTTAGGGACCGCTCAGTGGTGTTTTGGTCAGACAACATGACGGTGGTCGAGTGCATTAATCACCAGGCAGCACGCTGCAAGTGGATATTGCGGCTGTTGAAACAAATTGTATTACGATGCATGAGATTGAATGTACAATTCAGGGCAAAACATATGCCAGGTGTACTGAATAATGCAGCTGATGCCCTCTCTCGTTCACACATGCAGGCTTTCAGGGGTCATCTACCCACAGCGGAACTAGTGGCGGCACCGTTCCCCGAAGCACTATGGCAGATCGGTGCCCCGGATTACAAGACCTTGTGGCAGCCAGCTTAGCGCCCAGGACGAAAAAAGCTTATGAGGGAGCATTTCGTTCATACTGCACCTTTTTAGGGCCGGTAGGGAGACATAGCTGGGGGCGGGAAGAATCCTTCCTAGGGTTCTTGGTGGCACTTCATAAGGAAGGCCGATCGGCGGCAACTGCCAACAGACATAGGGCAGCCGTATCATTTATGGCACAGCTCCACGGGATAAGGGACCCGACGGGTTCCTTCTTAGTCAGGAAGGCGCTCCGCGGTTGGCAGCGCCTGGAAGGTCGCAGACAAGATACAAGGCACCCGATTGGTTTAGAAAGATTGTCCTTGCTACTAGCAAAACTAGATGAGACATGCTCCTCCTCTTCCGAGGTAATTCTGTTCCGAGCGGCTTTCGCATTGGCATTCCATGGGGCCATGCGGGTAAGTGAACTCGTAGCAAGAAACAAGAAGGATGTGGAGGGAGGTTTATGCAGGGATCATGTCCAAATACGGGGTGATTCTATGTTGATATCGATAGCCAGGTCCAAGACAGACCAGGAAGCTTTGGGGAGTAGTGTTGTTTTGCAGCGCGCCCGAGGGAGCCCCAGTTGTCCCATAAGGTATTTGGAGGACTACCTGGCACAGAGGTCAGCGACATGGGGGAGGAGCCTGCTTAGACACGAGAACGGCACCCCGTTGACGAAATTTCAGTTTCGGAGGGTGTTGGCAATTACGATTGCTGCGGCGGGCTTGAACCTGTGCGATTTTGGGACCCACTCATTCAGAATAGGGGCCGCTAGTGAGGCTACGGCTCGGGGTCTGGGTGCGGAAGAAGTGAAACAGTTAGGCCGTTGGTCCTCAAACTGTTTCAAGAGGTATGTGCGACTGCACATGTTGTAAAAGACTGATGAAATGTACTCACGCTTGTTGTCTTTTGTTTGGATTACAGTTTTGCAAGCCTGTGACGCGGGGCGGAATTTGGGATCGACCCAACACCGGAGGACCAGCGGTCAAGGATCACCGACTGGAGATCAAGTGGTATGGGTCGTGGGCCACTCATACGTGAGGCGCGCCGGGGACGTATTCATGGCAGAGGATTCGACTCACGCATCTGGGGAATACGGGTTCAGAGTGACCTTCCATGGGAAGGGAGACCTCTGTTTTGACCAATTTCAAACCTTTGTGGAGGGACTCTTAGGGCGGCAAAGGTCACCGCCATCTGTAATCATAGTGCACCTGGGAGGCAATGACTTGGTAAGACTGGGAAGACGGGTGTTAATGTTAATGTTAGTCAGCATTTATTAAGCGCTCGTACGCCCAGAGGCTTCATGGCGCTGTAGGAAGGAACAAGGCGCGACAGTCAACAGTAGAGATGAAGCAGCTTAGTAATGTGCCTGAGAAAAGAGCCAGGTTTTCAGGGAGTGTCTAAAGCTGAGGATGTTATCATTCAGTTTAAGGTGAAGGGGGAGAGAGTTCCAGAAGGCAGCTGCAAGATGGTCAAAGCAGCTGCCTCCGAGACGCTTCCTCTTGTAGGGAGGGACGATCAGAAGGGATTTGTGGGTGGACCGGAGGTTGCGGGAAGGGCTGTATCTTTTGAATAAGTCTCTAATGAATAGAGGGCCAATGTCATGTAAAGACTTAATTAAGATGCACCCGGCTTTAAAAGTTACACGCTGCTCAACAGGCAGCCAGTGTAGCTGTTTCAGGCCAAGTCTAACAGACTGCCTCTTAGAGAGATTCAAAAGAAGTCTAGCTGCCTGATTCTGAACCAGCTGGAGGCGTTTAAGCTCTCCAGTTTGGAGCCCAAAATAAAGGCTATTGGAGAAATCCAATCTGGACAGGACCAGGGAGATGACGATCTGTGTGAGGGCAGCCGGAGAGAAGAAACAGGCAATTTTCTTAATTTTCTTCAGCTGGAAGAAGCTAGATGACACAACTGCTCCTACCTGTTTTTTTAAGGAGAGATCCTCGCTGATGAAGATTCCCAGGCTCTTAACCGAGAATGACTTAGATGGGGGGGCGCCCATGCTAGAGGGCCAGAAGCTGGGATTCCAACTAAGTTTCAAATGATTGCAGTTCATCCAACTCAGAATGTGGGACATGGTGTTTTGGAATTCTACCACAGAGTCCTTGGTGTTCAAAGGAAAGATGAGCTGCAAATCATCAGCATAGTTGAAGATGGTTACTTTCGCTTTCCTGAGGGAGTATAAAAGGGGGCGTAGATACAAATTAAAAAGCAGAGGTGATAAAGAAGAGCCTTGAGGTACTCCACAGATGGTGGATATAGTAGGAGCAGTGAAGGAACCCAGTCTGACCGACTGAGTTCGGCCAGTGATGAATGAGCGGATCCAGCTCAGCGAGGGGCCCTGAGTCCTGCCTGCTCGACACGGTCGACCAAGATGGTATAGTCGACCGTGTCGAACGCAGCAGAGAGGTCCAGTAGCACCAGAGCCTGGTGGATCCCTTCGTCTGCGTTCCGCCTCAGAGTGTTCTGCACCGAAAGAATGACTGCTTCAGTAGAATGACAAGGACGGAAGCCAGCCTGGTTAGGTGCAAGATACTCTGATTTTTCCAAAAATGTGGAAATGCTGTCACAGACATGAGCCTCCAGAAGTTTGGCGCAGTATGGCAGCAGGGATATGGGTCTATAATTAAGCGGATCTAGCGGATTGGCTCCTGCCTTTTTTATAAGGGGGATAAGGAGGGCTTTTTTAAAATTGTTTGGGACTTTACCCTGTGTGAGCGATCCATTCAGCATAGAAAGTAAACCCCCGGGGATGCTGGTTCCCACTTCTTTCAGAATGTAAGGGGGGCAGATGTCATCAGGGGAACCTGATTTAACCTTAGTAAGGAGTTTAGATAGATTGGCGCTTTCGATGGGGGGAAAAGAGTCCAGGGTCGCAGAATTATGAAAGGTGTCCACCAGAGGGAGGGGGGGGGGCTGGGTGGTAGGAATACTTTGTTTTATAGTATGAATTTTATCGAAAAAAAGGAGTTTAGCGAGTTGCAGAGCTCCTGAGTGGGGACCATCGGGAGAGAAGTTCTATCACTGGCGCTAAGATTTTCCACAATGTTGAACAATTCTCTTGATTTGTTCTGAGCATTGAGATTTTTTTCCGAAAAATAGTCTGTTTTGTGTTTCTGAATGAGCTTTTGATAGTCCTTTCGAGCCTTACGGTAGTTGGCTCTGTCTTGTTCTGAGTAGGCTGTTCGCCACTTTCGCTCCATTTGACGGACTTCGAGTTTAAAGGTTTTCAAAAGAGGTGTAAACCACCTGTGAGCGTCATTGGGGCGAGAGCGGGGAAAGTTGATACAGGGAGCATGAGCATCAGCTGCCTGGAGTAGCCACCCAGAAAAGGCTTCTTCCATTTCTTCAATGTCCTGATCTAATGGGGGGAGGGAGGAGGTTAAAGAGCCAATAAAAGCGGGGATATCAACATTTTTCCATATTCTGGTTCTTCCTCCTAGCTGGGGCATGGGCTTTCTACTTCTTTCGGTGGTCATGGTGAAGTTGATCACAAAATGATCCGACCAAATGCAGGGCGTGATGGAATTGATAGCCAGGGAGATGTTTTGAGACCAAATTTGGTCAAGGCTATGCTCTTTTTCATGGGTTGGAAGATGAATCTGTTGGGTAAGGTTCATATCTAGGAGGGTCTCTTTCAGCGCAGCTGCCTGAGTATCTAACTCAGCAGAGTCCAGCCAAAGGTTGAGATCGCCTAGCAGCACGATTTTTTTGTGAGAAATTATTAAAGGGGCAAGTTGTTCTGCTAAAGAAGCCGTGAAAGTGGGCATGTTTTGAGGGGGACGGTATATGAGGATCAAAAGTAGTGATCCAGTGCTGGTGTCCATTTTAAAAATCAGATTATCTGATCATATTAGGTCAAAGGATGGTAAGAGAGAGACTTTATGGGAGTTGCGAATAATCGCAGCAACCCCTCCGCCCCTTTTACCGGCTGGTCTGTTGACATGCAAAATGTAGTAGTTCGAGGGAACTGCTGCTAAAATGTCAGGCAAGGATTCTGCATTAAGCCAGGTCTCTGAGAGGAATAGAAGGTCTGGTTGTTCGGCTTGGAGCAGGAAAAAAATGTCCATGTGGTGTTTAACCATGGACCTAGTATTTAAATATAGACATTTAAGAACGGTCTCAAAGTCAGGAGAGGTTGAGGGAGGTAAGAAGGACTTAGGCCTGAGAGCTTTGCCAGGAGTGAACTCAGGGTTCAAAATACCATAGGTGGCAGCACGCTTTAAGGCGTGAGCAGGTGGGGCGAGTCTTGCGCTATCAGGGGGTCTAAGTGATAACAACGCTAAAAAGGAGTATTTATAAAATTGACCAGGGATTCTGGCCCCAGGCCCCGGGCTGCCGCGGACGGGCGCAGACGGGCTTGACTTATGCGCGACTTCGGCGCGCATTCGTCGCGCCCGCTGCGCTCGTCCGCTGCGCTCCTGAATACACATTGTTTTTATGGCCTGCCTCCCGGGAGAACTAGACCGCTGAGATTAAATGAATGGTTTTACCAATTTAAAATGAGCATAAAAACTTTCAGACGCGCTGGCGCTTTAATCGCGCTAGAGCAGCGACAGTTTCTACCAAATGACTGTGCTATAAGCAAAAGTAATTTGCAGGGTTCCACGAGGGCCAGACTGCTGCCACCAGCCAAGCGTTCTCGCAAAACTCTGTACCAAGAAATGTTTTATGGCCTGCCTCCCGGGAGAACTAGACCGCTAGATCCGGTCCAGCTCCACCCAAGATGGCGGCTCGCCTCACCCTCCACGCAAACGGCACCAGCCGCGATGGAACAGGGCGGGCTACACAGCTGTAAACAGTACAATCGGTAGGTGAGATTAAATTAATGGTTTTACCAATTTAAAATGAGCATAAAAACTTTCAGACGCGCTGGCGCTTTAATCGCGCTAGAGCAGCGACAGTTTCTACCAAATGACTGCGCTATAAGCAAAAGTAATTTGCAGGGTTCCACAAGGGCCAGACTGCTGCCACCAGCCAAGCGTTCTCGCAAAACTCTGTACCAAGAAATGTTTTATGGCCTGCCTCCCGGGAGAACTAAACCGCTAGATCCGGTCCAGCTCCACCCAAGATGGCGGCTCGCCTCACCCTCCACGCAAACGGCACCAGCCGCGATGGAACAGGGCGGGCTACACAGCTGTAAACAGTACAATCGGTAGGTGAGATTAAATGAATGGTTTTACCAATTTAAAATGAGCATAAAAACTTTCAGACGCGTTGGCGCTTTAATCGCGCTAGAGCAGCGACAGTTTCTACCAAATGACTGCGCTATAAGCAAAAGTAATTTGCAGGGTTCCACGAGGGCCAGACTGCTGCCACCAGCCAAGCGTTCTCGCAAAACTCTGTACCAAGAAATGTTTTAAGGCCTGCCTCCCGGGAGAACTAGACCGCTAGATCCGGTCCAGCTCCACCCAAGATGGCGGCTCGCCTCACCCTCCACGCAAACGGCACCAGCCACGATGGAACAGGGCGGGCTACACATCTGTAAACAGTACAATCGGTAGGTGAGATTAAATGAATGGTTTTACCAATTTAAAATGAGCATAAAAACTTTCAGACGCGCTGGCGCTTTAATCGCGCTAGAGCAGCGACAGTTTCTACCAAATGACTGCGCTATAAGCAAAAGTAATTTGCAGGGTTCCACGTGTGGCCAGACTGCTGCCACCAGCCAAGCGGGTGTTAGTTGAACACATATTGTCGGCAGTCAGCTGGTTGGCTAGGAGGCTCCCGGGGTGTACGATTGCCTGGTCCCACATGATCCCCAGGAGAGTCTGGCGGGGGGGGTATCTCTGTAACGGCGTTGAACCACTCAAGGGTCAACAACAAAATTGGGAAGTTGTTTTGCTCCGCGCATTTGCAAAGCATTCCCCATGGGTGTATTCGGGACGATCACTGTTACTTGAATGATGGGGTTCACCTGTCCAGGGCTGGGAATGATTTACTCATAGGAGACTTCATAGCATGGCTAGTGGTATTAAGGAGACATGACCTTTAGGAGGTGTGGGGGGGCCGGATAGTCGGTCAACTATCCGGCCTGTGGCGGTAAGGTCATGATCGGTGAGCAGTGATTTCAAGGTCCCTAGGGGGGGCGCCACCCAGTACGGATGGGAGCACCTGGGGGGAGGCGGCCATTTGCCCCTCCCACGGGGAAGCGGCACCCACTACGGATGGGTCGCCTAGGGGGAGACGGCCATAGGCCCCTCCCAGGGGGGAGACGGCTATATGCCCCTCCAAGGGGGACACGGCTATATGCCCCTCCTACGAATTTCCCGGGGGCCGGATATCCGCTCCGGCGGAAGAGAGTGTGGGGAAGGGGGGGAGTCCACGCTGTCCTTCTTACGGATACCTCACATGAGAACTCGGACGACCTTTAAGATGGCGTCGAGTGAAAGGGGGCCCCCACGACAAGGGAAGTTACAGTTGGCAACAAGGGTAAACTCCTCTGCGCATGCGCCACTCACACTGTGAGGGCGGGAATTTGGTAGTAGGGATCTGACACCGGTTAAGACCTTGCCGTTGGCCCTTAATGCTAGGATGTACAATTTTATTTTAGAATGTTATGCATTTTCAGGATACTAGACTCGGCTAGGAAACCTTTGTATTAGAGATCTGTTAAGGTTAGCCAAAGAACTTGTCTTCATCAAAATGTAATGGAAGTAAAATTGTACATAATTCATGAAACGTTTTAATTTAAAGTTTTAAATTTTGTTTCATATTTTAATAAATACGGCCGGGGGGGTAACTCCCCCCCGCCTTCCAAAAGCTCAAACTTGTGTCTGTCTCCTCCCATGGGAAATTGGTGTTGGGAGGGGGTGGCGGGCATCCGGCCCATATAATGTTCACGTTCACACAGAGGTTGCGTGTAATTAGAGGAGTGCTCATGTCCCCACAGGTATGGTATGTTATTATAATGATGTTCAAGTCCCAAAATAGATAGTGTGTGCTGTTATAATGATGTTTAAATCCCCACCGAGATAGTGTGTTGTTATAGTGATGTTCAAGTCCCACAAAGATAGTGTTTTATTATAGTGATATTCATGTCCCCACAGAGATATTGTGCTATCATAGTGAAGTTCTAGTCGCCACAGAGACAGTGTGGGAAGATTATTGTATTCAAGTCTCCACTGAAATATTGTGTAAAGACAAAGCTTAATTCCCCATACAGAAAGTGTGAAGCTAATAATTTTCAGGTCCAAATAGAGATTGTGTGTAGTTACAGGAATTCTCCAGTTCCCACAGAGATGGTATGCTACCATATTGAGGATCATGTCTCCACAAAGATAGTGTGTTATTATAGTGTTGCTCATGTCCCCACCAAGATAGTGTGTGAAGATGATTGTTTTGAAGTCCCCACTGTAATATTGTGTAAAGTCAAAGTTTAAATCTCATTACAGTGAGTAATAAAAGTAATGGTGTTCAAGTCCACACGCAGGTTGTGCGTAATTATAGGAATGTTAAAGTTCTCAAAGACATGGCATACTGAGGGGAATGATTGTTTATGTGTAGGAAAGTGTCCCTTCCTGCACATAAACAATCTTTAAATGGTGTTTTGGAACTTCTATGTGTGCTGCTTAATACAGCACACATAGAAGTTGCAACTCGTAATTTTATTTTTATGATTGCTTATGTACAGGAAGGGACACCTTCCTGCACAAAAATTAATGGCATTTTGCTGTTTCTATGTGTGCTGCATACGCAGCACACATGGAAACAGCAGAAACGTTGAGAAATAAAGTATTTCTCCTCATTTTGCCAGGCAAAGACCAGGTTTTTGTGGTCTTAATTTTGGCGTTACCTCATATTTACGCCACCCTTGTAAATATGGGGCAGCATCAAAATCAAAGCGTATTATGGTGGAACTCCCATCACAACATCCATTACCGGCTTCTTTCACGCCGAGCATATCGTGAAAGGGTACCTTATATACACACGTTAAGTGGCTTAATGCTGCCTTGTAAGTAAGCCAGTATCACCACCATAACGTCACTAAAAGTGACTTCTGGTTGTGTTAGGGGCTTGTAAATATGCCCCTACAGGAGATGGGGTCACCTCCCAGGGTAACACCCCAAACAGCAGACAACCTTCTCTAACTGACAGGCCATGCTGCTCCCACTCCCCAGGTGCTTATCATCACCACCCCTGGGTCTTAGGTGGGGTCTTAGGCTCCCACCCATAGGGTCACGACTTCAGAAGCTTGATACACCCTCTAGGTCACACTCACACCTTTACATTTCTGCTTCACCATCAAGAGAATGGGCTACCCTCCCATATATTATGCATTTGTTCCCAATCTATGTCCCAATTAGGACTTACCTTACTTTGTTTTGTTCTGACTTGTAAAGGGGTGCAGTATGTGTGTGGCGGTGGGAACGGGTGTGTGGAGGAAGGTGAAGTGGCGATGCAAGAAGGCTAAAGGGAGCACTATGGGCTGGGGTGCAGCTCAGCAGCAGCATTCATAGCGGCGTACAGGGTTGAGGAGGTGAAGATTGCCAGCGGTGTAGCTGCGGGAGTTGTTTGGACCAGGGTACCTGGCACTGGGCACAGCCATATAGATGAGTGACAGAGTGGAATGTTGTAGAGTGGAAATAAGTTGAGTGGAGTGGGGTAAAGTGCAGTGGGGTAGATTGTAGTGGCATACAGTGGTATAGCGTACTGTGGAATGGTGTAGAGTGAAGTGTTGTAGAGTGGAGTGTTGTAAAATAGAATAGCTTAGAGTGTATTGGCGTAGAGAACAGTGGCATGGAGTGACATACAATGTAGTAGTATACAGAGGAGTGGTGTAGAGTAGAATAATGTAGAGTTTACTGACATACAGTCTAGTGACAGAGTGGAGTGGCATATAGTGAAGAAGCATAGAGTAGAATAGCGTGGAGTGTTTTGTCGTACAGTGACATAGAGTGGAGGCGGGTAACTGGTAGGGACTGAGGGGGGACCAGGGCACTCACACTAGAGGTTAGGCCCTGGGGGATGCGGTCCCTGGGAACAAAACTGCCCCGGGAGGCCTCTCCACACCTTATTCTTTCTTTTTAAATGCAAAGGCCCGGAGGGGGGATGCTCAGCCCCCTCCCTTTAATGTAATAATAAAAATAAATGTACTGGGCATTGGGGGATGTGGTCCACAGGCTCAAAATTGACGTGGGGAGGGGACCACCCAGTCCCCCTTCCCTATTCAAAATAGGGTTGGCCCCGGAGGATGGGGTCAAAGGGACCAAAATTGGCTCAGGGATTGGCCCCCTTTCCTAAAGAAAAATACATATAAGAAAAAGTCACCAGAGACCTGCCTCTTTCTTCACCACTCTGCAAACCTTCCTCCTGGTCTACTGCTGGTTAGGGGAGGAAGTCCTTTTGGATCCAGAGGGTCCTTGAGGCCCAACAAGCCCTCCTGCTACCTCCAGTAAGTCCCACACAGTGGGATTGCTGAGAAGTATTCAAAGACCACGCCACCCTTTCTTCATCATTCTGCAAAAGCACCTCCTGGCGCACTGCTATTTGGGGGGATAAAGTCTGCTTAGATGCTAAGGGTACTTGGGGCCAACAAGCCCTCATGTTGCCTCCAGTAAATCCCACGCTGTGGGATTGCTCAGAGGACGCTCCCTTTTTCCATCACTCTGCAAATGTACCTCCTGGTTTACTGCTGGTGGGGGGATGAAATCGCCTTGGCTACAGAAGGTCTTTGGGGGCCTACTACCCCTCCTGTTACTTCCAGTAAGTTCCACAGAGTGCGATTGGTGTGAGGACATCAGAGGCCTATTTAGTTGAAACCTTAAAGGATGCTACACACATGGCTTGCAGCACCTAGGATGTGGAACAGGAAAGTGTGCGGTTTTTAGGCAGGATTCAGGTTGCTATAGATAGGGTGGCTCCTGCCTGTAGGGAAAGAGTAAGAAATAGTCATGTGTACCCCCTGGTACACCCCTGCACTTCGAGAGGGGAAGTAGAAGTTGCATCAGTGTGAAAGAAAATGGTATAAGCGTTTAAGCGTTATGAGCCAAAGGCTCTAAGACATACAAAGTGATGTTGGGCACTTATAAAAGAGTTATTGTGACCACTAAAGCAGCTTTTTATGATACAAGGATCACTGAAGCCAGTGATCTACAAAAGAGACCTTGATGGTGCTGAAAGAGTTAAGTTGGACTAAAGACCACGGAGCAGATTTTTTCAAAGAGTTTGCGCTGGCGCTCGCAAGATGCAAAGCGGCGCAAAACTTCATGCACATTTTCAGATAGGCGCAAGTAAGTATTTGCGCCATATTTTAAAGTTAGTGTGACGCACAAATGGTTTTGTGTCACTCTGCACCAAAGTTTATTCAATTCATGCAGAGTGGATGTGTCAGGGCATTACCCACGCAAAACGCTTCAAAACACTGTAGGCACAGCTATTTACAAGAGTCACGCAAAGTGACGCGAAGCAGCGCAAAAAAGATTAGCGCAGAAAAAATAACAGGCGCAAAAAGAGCTGGAGCCATTTACTGGGAGATCGACCAGCAGAAGCACAGCAAATATCTACTGGCTGTGGCAACCACGAAGATTGTTATTGTCTGTCACCATCAACGGATAGTTGCCTTGGCAAAAAAGAAAACACAGAGGAATGAAAGAATCTACAAGCTGAGAATATCACTCATCCACATGGAGATATTGGTAGCTGGATCCTCTTCCGACTGCCTCATTACAGGAATGGGTTGTGGGGCAAGGTTCTCTGCCATTTCTTGAGTTTGGACTTTCACCAAAATACGTTGCATCCTTTTGAGGTGTATTGCGATTTTTTAGCAAGATCGTGCATGATGTACATGCTTTTTGTGCTGCGTTGCGAGACTATTTTTGCGCATGCGCTAGTTCGAGGCGCCTCACATTGTAAATATGATGCTGGGCTATTTACTTTCAGGCCTGCCGCGCAGTGCTAAGGGTTTCTGGTGCAGTGCAAATTCTACTCAACCTTTGAAAATCAGCCTCCAGGCCTCTGTGATAGATCCGGAGGACTGTAATAGGATTCAGGATTTGTTTATAAATAAGATTAAGATAATGCTGAATTAGGTTAGGAACACCCTGCTATGTCCTTGCCCATTGACAGTGGCTGATATGCCTGTCTATCAGGGTGAGACATTATCAGCATTCCCATTATAGGATCTAGAGACCATGGCCGCATCCCTGGCAGATGTTAAATCAGGCTTGCCAGAAGACCCTTGTCCTCCAATGTTCTTTCAATTGGACTTTTCTTTTGTGTGTGGGGGGATTTTTTGTCCCTCCTTAATGTCTCATTGGTGTCGGAAAAGGTGCCTTAGAGATTTAAGAAGGCCATGGTTAGTCCACTGTTGAAGAAGGCTGGGGCGGATTAAAAAAATGTAAAGACTTATCGCCAAGTATCCCAGCTGCCATTTCCAAATAAAATCTTGGAGTAGTATGTAAATAAAATCCTTATGAAATTCATTGAATTGCTCCTCCCTCTCCAAACAAGCTTTCAGGCCCATCATAGTACTGAGTTGGTGATGCTGTCTGTACTGGATAAGCTTAGATTGGAAGCAGATAAGAACCAATCCGCCGTGTTGATTTTCCTGGACCTTGCAGCAGCATTTGTTACGGTGGACCATCAAGTGCTCATGCACTGGCTAATGGTGTGCGGGGTCACATGGTCTGCACCTTTGTAGATTTGTTCTTGAACAACCGGTCACAGAGGGTGTAGATGGGTGCTCATGTTTCCAGAGAAAGGTGATTTCCTGCTAGGTCCCTCAGGGATCTGTGCTGTTCCTATTGAATGCCAAGCCTGTTGGTATCCGAGACATCACATGGCAGAACATGTAAGCATATGCGGGTAACTGTACGCAGTGCCTGTCCTAAGGCCAACCCTCGCTGTACATAGCCAAAGACTGTGTGCAGCAAGGGTTGGTCATAAATGTTGATTGGGCACTTGCTAGTTTGGGGGGGTTGGCCATGCATGGTGGGAGTTGGGCACAGGGCCTGGCTGAAGGACATATGTAGCTTGTGTTAGCTGCACACATGGGCCCTTATTTATGAGGCCTTGCGTCAGTATTGCGCCGCCGGTGCGTCACTTTTTGTGACGCACCAGCGGCGTACAAAATGCGCCTTGTTGCGCCATATTTAAAAAGTGACGCATCTAGGTAGATGCGTCACTTTTTAAACCCCTGCGCCACATTATACCTGCGTCAGGTATAATGTATGCAGAGGGGGCGTTCCTCCGCAAAAAGCCTCATAATAGTGACGCAGTGAAATCTATGAGATTTCACTGCGTCACTTTTAGGATGCTGTTGCGTCAAAATCTTGCGCCTGCCTCACAGCAGGCGTAAGACTGACGCAAGCCCTTTCACATGGGGCTTTCCCCATGTGAAAGGACGCATTGCTGGAGTTGCGTCACTTTTGTGACACACTCCAGCAATGCGTCACTTTAGCGCTTACAGATGCGTCAGAAATACTGACGTATCTGTAAGTCTTTGCGACATGATGCGTCATACATTAAATATGACGCATCATTGGTATCGCAAGGAGTGCGCAGTGAAAAGTGACGCATCGCTGTTTTCACGCAGCGATGCGTCACTTTTCATAAATGAGGCCCATGGTATTGAGAGCAGGGGTGGTTGTATGTTTTTTAGTATGTACACAATGAAGTGCATTGAACTGCACTCCATTATATCATGTTGGTATGTATTTTAAATGGGGCTACGGTTATATTTTTAACCAGTTTGTATGTCCTGCTTGTATGGATTTCTAGTTTGCTTTAAGTGCCCTTGTATGTTGTTATATTTGTGAACAAATTCAATCTGTATGTCCTGCTTATATGGTTTTCTTATGGGGTTCCTTTCTCTTGCATGCCATGCTTCTTTTTTATTGTTGTATTATTCAGCTTGCATATTACATCATATTACATATCATTTGAACGTATCATGACAACCATAAAGTCCATAGAACAAATTTATATTTTAAAAAAGACAGAGCGGGAGAAAAAGAGAAGGCAGCCGATAGAAATAGAGTATATACACAAATAGAAAGAGGTTAGTGGAGCGGGCCAACACAACAACCAAAACTACAGCGTTTGAACGGATCGCTAAACCAGCTCAACAGATCAGTTATTCTGCCAATGAACAAATGGAGCCCAAATTTGCAGCCCCCTCTCCCGCCTCCTCTTGCCTCCCTGCATAAACACAGCAAATTCTAAATTATGCAGGGCAAGAATCCTGGCTCTCAAATTCACAAACGTGGGGGTATCTGGGCTGATCCACTCAGAAGTGATACATAATCGCATTACTGACATCGCAATGAATAATAAAGCTGAAGAGTAGCTCAATCTAGAGTCTGCAACATTTGATTCGCATCCCAATATTAATACTTCAGGAGGTAGGACCACCGATATTTTAAGACTAGAGTTAATAAATGTTTGGACATCTTGAATAAATAAATCAAGTTTGGGACAACTGAAAATCATATGCATGTCATTAGCCGCGGGTAAGCCACATCTCGGATAGCTATGGGCCCCATTCCCCCCATTTGGAAATTTTAGCTGGGGTGTAATAAAGGTCCATTAAAGCCATATATGATTGTGAGCGCAGGCTCCGAGATGTTAAAACCATATTGGCTAATTCCAGTGAAAGCGTGATATCGGTTCCTGACCGGCCCAGTTTGTTATCCCATTTAGAGGTTTGAAGGGATAGGTCATCAGGAAGACTCAAAAGAAGGTTTTGATAAATGATTCCAATTTTTGATTTCTTCAGAATCACCTCCATGAGTGAATTTTTAACAAAAAAAGTTGGATTTCTAATCAGATGTCGCTCCAGAAAACTGCGAATCTGCAGATATTTAAAAAATTTGTGCGAGTCCAGAGCAAACTTCTTCTTAAGAAACAAAAAAGGAGCCAGACTCTCCTGCTGGGCTAGGTCTCCCAAAACAATAATACCATGCATCCTCCACCTAATTGTGATATGGTCTTGGAAAATAGGTGGTAATAATCTAGCTGCTGTGAGTGGTGTGTAATAGTTAATATTAGAAATGGACCATTTCCGCCGTACCTTCCTCCAAACCGAATACATGGCCACAATGACTCTAAATTTGGTTTTCTTATAATAACTAGGTTCAAGGACTGTTAATAGCGTTCCTTTCACATACTCCCCTAGACCGATTGCAAGGGCTACAGCATACTGGAAGTACTGCTCTGTCCCCAAAGAGTGGAACAGCAAGATGTTGTAGTAAAGCTGCCCAGTTGTAAAGTAAGAGATTGGGGACCGACCACCCTCCCCTGTCAACAGGCAGCTGCATCCATCTCAAAGCCCTTTGAGGCTGACGGTAGCTCCATAAAAATCTATTGCAGGATCTCTCTACCCTGGCCATTCTTCTAATGGGATTGTTCTTAAAAGATACAAAAGTTTTGGTAAGATTACATCTTTAAAACATTCCTCCTTCCAAACAGGGATAAGTGCAAATTGTCTAATCTATGTAAGGTTGTAGTAACCGTATCTATAATAGGTAAGATGTTAATTTCTGGCAGTTTTTCCACCGCTGCTGTAATTCTTACACCTAGGTACATTGCACTTGAGACTACTGGTGCATTGGATGGCCCCATAGCAGAGGATTGGACCACCTGGGTTTTTTGAGCATTAAGTTTGTAGCCAGAACATAGGCCGAATTGCCCTGCTAGGATCTTTGACGCTGGAAACGAGGTTGCCACATCACTAGTCAGTATCACAATATCGCCAGCATACGCCAACGCTTTAAACTCAAAAGTATTAACCCTTACTAGAGGTATAGACAGGGCAGTCTCGATTCTGCTTAAAAACTCGTCAATATATAAGGCAAATAGCAGGGGCGAGCAGGGACAGCCCTGCCTGGTGCCCCTGCTAATGAAGAAGGAGCTCGAGGTCATGCCAGAAATGGATATAGTTGCCCGGGGACTGATGTAGAGTGCCTGTACAGCCTGAATAAAACCAGAGCAAAACCCCTTCCACTCCAAGACTTTCCACATAAACCCCCACGCAACCCTGTCAAACGCCTTTTCGGCGTCTAACAGGATTGCGCCAAGGGGAGAGTCTGTAGCTTGTGCCCAGTCTAAGAGTGCAATGACACGGCGGACATGGTCTCTGCCCGGGATGAATCCGTGCTGGCGGATCAAAACTAAAGGTGAGATGACTAAAGCTAATCTGGTGGCCAGAATATTTGCGAAGATCTTATTATCTGTATTGATCAATGAGATCGGACGAAATGAGGCGGTATCAAGAGCAGACTTATTTAAAAAAAATATATATATATTGGTATATCGCCAAGAATCTGTTATGTCGCCAATCTGGGCCTCCCTAAGCGTTGTTAGAAAATCTTCCCGGATCTCCAAACGAAATGTACTATAGAATTACACGGGAATGGAGTTCAGACCGCCTGCCTTGCCATTAGCCAGTGTATTTAGAGCCAATTCAACCTCCTCCCATTCTATAGGTGCAGCTAAGACTGAGTTCTGATTGTCTGATATTTTTATGGTATTAAGTACGTAAACAAAAGCTGCAAATTCTTCATCGATATTATCATCACTGGATGACTCAGTGTATAATGTGGAATAGAAATCAGCGAAGACAGTCAAGACTCCGTCCGGAGTATCGTGAGTCCAGCCCTGAGCGTCCTGAATCGAGTCAATACGATTGGCCATAGATCGCTGTTGAAGGCGCTTGGAGAGGACCCTTCCTGCTTTTTCCGCAAACTCGAACATAGTTGAGCGATACTGTATGTATTTAGCTGCTAGATCCCTCCCAAAAAATTCCAGGAGAGAAGCTTTAATACGTGCCACCTGCATTTGATCATGGGCGGTATCTTGACCTTCCTTAATGGTATTTGTGAGTAAAACCTCTGCACGGCAAAGTTCATCAGTCCGAGCATTGATTTGCTCACAGATTTGCTTCTGTCGTTACAGTGAAAAGCTCTTAGTTTCACCCCGGATCGCAGCCTTAAGTGTATCCCAGACTATGGTGTTGGAGGCCGACCCTCTATTAAAGTTCAAAAATTCAAGAACCGAAGGTCGCATATGATTTAAATAGGCTTCCTCCAAAAGTAACTTCCTCTCAATCAATCAATCAATCAAAGACATTTATAGAGCGCGCTACATACCCGTGGGGTCTCAAGGCGCTGGGGGGGGGTGCCGCTACTGCTCGAACAGCCAGGTCTTCAGCTTCTTCCTGAAGGAGAGGTGGTCTTGGGTCAGGCGCAGGTCGGTCGGGAGGGAGTTCCAGGTCTTGGCGGCCAGGTAGGAGAAGGACCTTCCTCCTGTAGTCGCTCTTCGGATGCGGGGGACGTCGGCGAGGGCGTGGTTGGCTGATCGGAGGTGGCGTTTGGGAGCGTAGAAGTTGACTCGGCTGTTGAGGTAGCTCGGGCCTTGGTCGTGTAGGGCTTTGTGTGCGTGGGTGAGGAGGCGGAAGGTGATTCTTTTGTTGACGGGGAGCCAGTGAAGGTCTCTCAGATGTCCGGAGATGTGGCTGGTTCGTGGGATGTCGAGGATGAGTCTGGCTGAGGCGTTCTGGATCCGCTGGAGTCTCTTCTGGAGCTTGGCGGTGGTACCGGCGTAGAGGGCGTTGCCGTAGTCCAGTCGGCTGGTGAAGAGGGCCTGGGTGACGGTCTTCCTGGTCTCGGTGGGGATCCACCAGAAGATCTTCCGTAGCATGCGGAGGATGTTGAAGCATGCCGATGAGACGTTGTTGACTTGCCTGGTCATGGAGAGGGAGGAGTCCAGGATGAAGCCCAGGTTGCGTGCATGGTCTGTCGGTTTGGGTGCGGTGCCCAGGGCGGGAGGCCACCAGGAGTCGTCCCAGGCGGAGGGTGAGGAGCCCAGGATGAGGACCTCCGTCTTGTCCGAGTTCAGTTTCAGGCGGCTGGTCGTCATCCACTCGGCTACCTCTTTCATCCCTTCGTGCAGGTTGGCTCTGGCGGCGGCGGGGTCGTTGGCCAGGGAGAGGATCAGCTGGGTGTCGTCGGCGTAGGAGATT
Source organism: Lissotriton vulgaris (assembly GCF_964263255.1). Classification (NCBI taxonomy): domain Eukaryota; kingdom Metazoa; phylum Chordata; class Amphibia; order Caudata; family Salamandridae; genus Lissotriton; species Lissotriton vulgaris. The sequence continues at coordinate 491,304,928 of NC_141697.1, read as the reverse complement.
ATGTTGAGGTTGTGCTGGCGTGCGATGGCCGCGAGGGGGCTCATGTAGACGTTGAAGAGGGTGGGGCTCAGAGAGGATCCTTGAGGGACGCCGCAGATGACTTCGGTGGCCTCTGACTTGTACGGTGATAGACGGACTCTCTGTGTTCTTCCGTCGAGGAAGGAGATGATCCATTCCAGCGCCTTGTCCTGGATTCCGACATTGCTGAGGCGCTGTACTAGGGTGCGGTGGCAGACAGTGTCGAAAGCCGCGGAGAGGTCTAGGAGGATGAGGGCCGCTGTTTCTCCGTTGTCCAACAGGGCTCGGATGTCATCGGTGGCGGCGATGAGGGCGGTCTCGGTGGTGTGATTGGCTCGGAAGCCGGACTGTGAGGGGTCGAGGGATCCATTCGTCTCGAGGAAGGCGGCCATCTGCTTGTTGACGGTCTTCTCGATGACTTTGGCTGGAAACGGGAGGAGCGAGATGGGGCGGTAGTTCTTGAGTTCGGTGGGGTCCGCTGTGGGTTTCTTGAGAAGAGCGCTGAGTTCGGCGTGCTTCCAGCTCTCAGGGAAGGTGGCGGTGTCGAAGGATGTGTTGATGATGTCTCGCAGGTGGGGTGCGATGACAGCGTCAGCCTTGTTGAAGATGTGGTGAGGGCAGGGGTCAGTCGGTGATCCGGAGTGGATGGAGTTCATCGTGCGGATGGTGTCTTCGGTGCTGATCGGGGTCCAGGCGTGGAGGGTGGTGGTGGGGGGTGGTTGTTCGGTCTTGGTGTTCGTTGGTTGGTTGTTGAAGCTGTTGTGTATGTCCGCGATCTTGTTGTGGAAGTATGAAGCGAGGGAGTTGCAGAGGTCTTGCGATGGGGTGATGTCGTTGTTTCCTGCGCTGGGGTTGGATAGCTCTTTCACGATGTTGAAGAGTTCCTTGCAGTTGTGTGCGTTGTTGTCCAGCCGGTCCTTGAAAGCAGTTTTCTTGGCGGCGCGGATCAGCTGGTGGTGCTTCCGGGTGGCCAGCTTGAAGGTGGTCCTGTTGTCTGGTGTAGGATCCCTTCTCCAGACTTTCTCGAGGGCTCGGCAGTTCTTCTTGGAGCTCTTGAGTTCGTCGGTGAACCACGGGGCTTTCTTGCTGCCGGATCTGCTGGGCGGGGTTCTCAGCGGGGTGAGTTCGTCCGCGCAGTTGCTGATCCACCTCGTGAGGTTGTCGGCGGCCTGGCTGGGGTTCGCTGAGCTGGCGGGAGGGTGCTGGCTCAGGGAAGCGGCGAGCTGGTCTGCTGTGATCTTGTTCCAGCTTCTGCGGGCGGCCTGATGCTGGTGGTGGTGGGTCGTCATTCTCTTGAAGGTGAAGTGGACGCAGCTGTGGTCCGTCCATTGAAGCTCTGTGGCGTGGCTGAAGTCGATGTCTGTGCTGGAGGAGAAGACTGCGTCGAGTGTGTGTCCGGCGAGGTGGGTGGGGGTGGACCCCAGCTGCTTGAGTCCAAGATTGGCGAGGTTGTCGAGCAGGATGATGGTGTTGCGGTCGTTGTTGTTCTCCAGGTGGAAGTTGAGGTCCCCCAGGAGGATGTAGTCAGCGGAGGGGAGGGCGTGCGGGCTGACGAAGTCGGCGATGTCCTCGCTGAATTGGGTGCGTGGTCCCGGAGGTCGGTAGATCAGGGTGCCTCTGAGGGTGGTGTTCGGGTCGGTGTGAATCTGGAAATGCAGATGTTCGGCGGTGGTCAGGGTGTTGTCGGTGCTGGTCGTGAGACGGATGGTGTTCCTGTGGATGATGGCGATGCCTCCTCCCATCTGGTTGGCGTTGCGGTCCCTCCGGACGATCTTGTAGCCCTCTGGGATAGCGATGGCGATGTCGGGAGCTGAAGAGGCGTTCATCCAGGTCTCCGTGAGGAAGGCAACGTCAGGGGCCGTGGCGTCTAGGAGGTTCCAGAGTTCGATGGCGTATCTGTGGACGGAGCGGGTGTTGAGCAGGATGCACTTGAGGTGGGTGCTGCTGGTGTTCGACTTGGCGGGTGCTGGTGTGAGGCAGGTCCGGATGCAGATGAATTTGCAGGCGTGGCAGCTGAAAGGTCCGTGGGTGCGTCGTGGTGTGGCTTGATGGCATTCTGGGAGTCGGCCGGAGTTGAGAGCGATGAGGGTGGCGGCGGAGTACTTCAGGCGGGTCGGTCGGGGTCTTCGGGGGCCAGGGGTCCTGGCACTGGGCGCGGTCCAGCCTTCGGCGCACAATCGGCGCGCCCGCTGCGCGTGACCGCTGCGCGTTCGCACGGTCGCCATTTAAGGCGAAGTGCGCGGGTGGGCGGGGCAGCTGGGAGGCGGGAGCAGAAGGGAAAAGGGGCGTGGTCAGCGGTGGTGGCGGGAAGCGGGGAGCGGGGAGGGAAGGCGGAGGGCGGCGAGGTAGGCGGGCAGACAGGAAGGAGAACGAGAAAACGGGCAGAAGTGACCAAAACAACAGGCACAAATGCTTAAACACGACGCTAACACGGGAAGTAAATACAGTGAAAAACAAGCACAAATGTTATACGAAAACAAAACAAAACAGACGGCAGCGGCGTCAGCCGGCAACGAGGCAGAAAAACAAGCACAAAGGTCCAAGGTCTCGGGACCTTTGAGACAAAAGGTAGGGTACAATTAATGATCAGCGGATTATGATCAGATATTATGCTAGGTGAAATAGTAATTGATGTCGTATCCGCTAGCTGATCTGACAGAAAAAAAAATCCAAGCGTACCATTTTATTATGGGGAGCTGAGAAGTACGTACAACCGTCTAGGTCCCTGTGGTGGCGATACCAAAGATCAGTCATTAATTGCTCCTGAACCAGCGCTTGTAGGGCCCTAAACACCTTAGGTTTCTTACCTACATATTTATGTCCCCCAAGTATATTAAAATCTGCTGACAGGTTAATATTAAAATCCCCACACAGGCAAACGGGATGTGACCACAAAGCCAGCTCTACATTTAGAAGATATAAAACAGCCGGGTCATCCAAGTTGTAACTATAGACAGTACAGATAGTCAGGGGCTCCCCATTAATCAAAAGTTCAGCAATACCCCAGCGACCACAATTGTCTTGGGTGGTTTTCACACACAATCCCACCCCGCGCCTGACCAAAATAGCCACCCCTCTTATCATTGAGGTTTGTCGGGAGCATCCTATCGAGTCAAAACCGGGGATTTTTTAAATATTCTCTATTTTGCCATGGTACATGTGTCTCCTGAAGACAGAGTACCTCTAAGTTTAAGGCCTGGACAACCATTGAAAATAAGGCCCTCTTCTTGCCATTATTCAGTCCACAAACATTTAATGAAGCAATGCGTATTTTAGCCGACGCCATTCAATCTTTTCAACAAAAACAGCAAAATAACTACAACAGTCACTATGGTATCATGATACACACAACATTTTACAAGCTGATTTTTTTTGATGCGCCCCCTCCCAACCCCTCAACCCTCCACCCAATAACCCCAGCCACCCCCCACCCACCATGAGACGCCACCACCCACTGACCCTGCCACCCCCCGATTCCCCGAGCAAGGCAATGGGACCGAAGTCCAAATGATGGGGAAACTGGTGCGCGCTAAACCACCCCTGAGGTTGCTGCCGGTCTATTTGCACAGGGGCATACCCGGAGAGGTTCCCTGAAAGACACCAAAGAAAAGAAAAACTAACAATCATCACGCCCCCAGGTGGGCATGCCCCCGCTAAAGTTTAAACAAAACAGTGAGAAAAAGGGAGAGGATAAGAATGCAATCCTGAAGAAATTCTATATTGAGTCCAGAAAATCCTTAGCCTGTGTCTCTGACTCAAAAATGTTTGTTTGAGCATGATGAATGACTTTGAGTTTGGACGGATACAGCAAAAACACCTGTGCCCCCTTAGATTGAAATGGGGCAATCAGCTGCCGGCGCTGTCACCTTCGTTCAACTGTGACTGGGCAAAAATCTGGCCTGACAAAAAATTGGCACCCCTTCCCTGATCTCTGTCTGTCCGGTCTCACTAGGTCATACAGCTTCTCTCTGGCCAAGAAATTAAGCAAAGATATTAAAATAGCCGAGGTCTATTAGATGTTTGGCCAGAGTATTGTTTAAGTTTAAACGGAAACCGGTGGGCGCTCGGAATTTCCATTTGCCAGTCCCATTCCTTCACTTCAGGGAATGCTTCTGTGAAATGTTCCACCACAAATCGGCAAATATCAGTTCCCTCAATGCCTTCTAGGACCCCCAGAATTCTTAAATTGTTTCTGCGGGCTTTATTTTCCATGTCCACAAGCTCCCATTGAACAACACCCCTATGTGCTTGGATTGCCTCAATAGCATTCCTCTGGGTGGACGTATCATCCTCCAAAGTCGAAATGCGAGTTTCTGCTTTGGCTACCTTAGATGCCATTTCTGCATAGGTTTTAATAACTCTCCGGAGTGAGTTCTGGACCCTGCGGCAAGCCGCTTGCGCACTAGCACTTTCCTGGCGGGTGTCTTCTCGATGAGCAATGATTGTTTGACAAATTATTGCCAACGTCATTTCACCCGGGAGTGGGACCAGGCTAGGATCAGGAATGTTAAGGGCTGACTCTAAGGAGATAGATTGAACAGTCCCAGGCTAAAGAGCCAATCACCTGATCCGGATCTTGAGGCAGTTTACGAACTGTAGATAGAACATTTGAGATAGCCGCAGAATTCAAAACCTCATTTGTGCGCCAGTCCCCCGTTTCACTCTCTTCATCGTCCGTCCAGTTCCTATCTAAGCCATTTTCATCCACCGAAGAACCAGTGTGTTCCGATAAAGTAAAGAAATTGTCACCGTCTGGTTCCCCATCCGTGTCTATCGAGACTGGTGGCAATGAAGCTTGAATAGCCTCTACATGTGTGTGGACACTAGGTGGCAGCGAAAGGGTGCTGCAAAGGAGTCTATAAGTATGTGTTTCTGAGGAATCTGTGCCGGAGGGACTACATCTCCCAGAAGGCTGTGCAGACAAAACCGTTGTAGTTTCGATGCAGGTCAAAGTTCCAGAATTATTGGCATCAGACATCCCCGACTCTGTTTGTACAGTGCCAACTAAGCCCCCATTTATAATATTTAGCGGAAGGACAACAGTTGGTGTCTTAGAGACAACATCCTTCTTACCCGCTGCAGCTGAGGGTGCTTTGGTGGATGTAGTAGCTGTAGGCTGTCGATTCTTTGCTGTCGCTGGGCTGTGTGGGGTCTGAGGTGTTCTATTGGAATTGGCTGCCCGTGCCTGCAACATTGCAGGAACTGGTGCAGTTTTGATGTTTTTAAGATTTTTGCCAAGTGAAGTATCTGCCTGAGCCTTCTTTGCGCTATCAGCTGCAAGCACTGCCTGAGTAGACAGGGGCTGAGGCACCAGATGTTTTGCGGGAATGCAAGGCTGATTTTTTGTTTGCCCCTTTGGCGGCATCACAGCGTTTTATAAGCAGATCAGACGGAACTGCTGAAGCCGCCGTGTCAGACCAAAGCCACTGCAGAACAGACGCCACGGAGCCGGGATCAGCTCTGAAGGGTGGCATCGATTACTCACAGGCAGCCGCAGCATCCCGCTACACACAGTAAGTAAAAGAAAGTCCTTTCTCAAAATGCTGCGGATTACATTAGTTTAATCCTCTCGTTAAAGGGCTATTTCTCCGGCAGAGTAACCAGGCAGGGAGAAGCGCTGCGACCAGTTTACTCGGCCAGTGTAACGGCCGCCATCTTGATCTTCCCCGTCCTGTATGCCATGCTTCTGTAGACATTTAACTTACTATATTACAAATTGAATCTCCGCTATTTATCCCAATTTCCTGCTCTATCTATCTATCTATCTATCTATCTATCTATCTATCTATCTATCTATCTATCTATCTATCTATCTATCTATCTATCTATCTATCTATCTATCTATCTATCTATCTATCTATCTATCTATCTATCTATCTATCTATCTATCTGTCTGTCTGTCTGTCTGTCTGTCTGTCTGTCTGTCTGTCTGTCTGTCTGTCTGTCTATCTATCTATCTATCTATCTATCTATCTATCTATCTATCTATCTATCTATCTATCTATCTATCTTTGGAAATCTATACATCTATCTGCACAACCTTATCAATTTACCTGTATAACCTATTTAATTATATAATCCTATCTACCTATACAACTCTATCTATATATTTATCTATCAATACAGCCCTATCTAGCTATCTGTCTACCCAACTTAATCTATTTATACAACTCTTTCTATCTATGTAACTCTATATAGCTCTTTCTATCTATACAACTCTATCTACGAATACATCCCTATTTTTTATAAAGCTCTCTATCCATACAACTCTTTGCATACAAATCTATCTATCCATCTATCTTTCTATTTATCTATCAAACTCTAACTATACTACTCTATCTATATAATTCTATCTTTCTATATAACTATACCTGTACACCTCTATCTGTACAACTCTATCTGTACAACTGTATCCATCTATACAATTCTATCAATATAACTCTCTCTATCTATAAAACTCTATCTGTATATACACAACTCTATCTTTGCAAGTCTAGTTATCTATACAATCCTATCTATATATACAACTCTATGCAAATCTATCTATCTATCTATCCATCCATCCATCCATCCATCCATCCATCCATCCATCCATCCATCCATCCATCCATCCATCCATCCATCCATCCATCCATCCATCCATCCATCCATCCATCCATCCATCCATCCATCCATCCATCCATCCACCCACCCACCCACCCACCCACCCATCTATCTATCTATCTATCTATCTATCTATCTATCTATCTATCTATCTATCTATCTATCTATCTATCTATCTATCTATCTATCTATCTATCTATCTATCTATCTATCTATCTATCTATCTATCTATCTATCTATCTATCTATCTATCTATCTATCTATCTATCTATCTATCTATCTATCTATCTATCTATCTATCTATCTATCTATCTATCTATCTATCTATCTATCTATCTATCTATCTGTCACTTTCTATATATATAACTCTATCTATGCAACTTTATCTATCTATACAGCTCTATCTATATATATATAGCTCTATCTGTACAAGCCTATCTACCAATACAACGCTGTCTATACAACTCTATCTATACAACCCTATCTGTACAATCCTATCTATATATACACAATTCTATCTATATATACAACTCTTTCTATACAACTCTATCACAAATCTATCTATGTACCTAAATACAAATCTATACAACTCTGTCTATCTGTAGAATCCTATCTTTCTACCTGTATAACCCTATCTAATTACATAACCCTAACTACCTATGCAAATCTCTCTATATATTGATCTATCTATACAACCCTATCTATCAATCTATAGAACTCAATATATTTATACATCTCTTTCTATCAATTTATATATGCAACTCTATCTGTACAACTCTAGTTGTACAACTGTCTATCTATACAACTCTATCTGCCTATACAACTATATCTTTATAACTCTTTCCAACTATACACCTCTATGTAAACATCTCTGTCCCTCTTTCTATCTAACTCTATTTATCTATGCAACTCTATCTATCTATCTATCTATCTATCTATCTATCTATCTATCTATCTATCTATCTATCTATCTATCTATCTATCTATCTATCTATCTATCTATCTATCTATCCCTCTCTGTCTGAGAAAAGTCCATTTAAGCCTAAATCCCTGTTCAATCAAGCCTTCTGATAAAGGCGGCAAAGTTGTTCTCCAAACGAGGGTGCAATATTGCAAGGAAGCTCTGCGCCAAATGTCGGATGAAAAGCACTATGAAAAAACAACATGTGAAATCTATCAGGAAAGTATACAAAGTTATGAGACTCTAATCAAGAAGTGGTATGAGAAATCAATGCTGGGAACTGATGAGCACCTATTCCTCCGGAACATGAATCCAATCATCCCAACCTTTTATCGCATCCCTAAGCTTCACAAAGATAGCCTACATCCACCAGGCAGGCCAATTGTATCCTCTCAGGATAGTCTCACTGAACATTTATCCATGTTCATTGATCACTTTTTGTCTGTATTTGTGGTTCAACTAAAATCGTATATAAAAGACACTAAAGACTTTCTGAATAACATTGTTGATGTGATGTGGGATCCGTCATATCAACTAATAGTGCTGGACATCACTAGCTTATGCACCTGCATAAACCATGAAGATGGTCTAAAATCTGTACAGTTCTATTTGAATAAGCGACAATTACGCTTTGCAGAACACAATCTGATGCTAATTGAGTTCATTAGGTTTTGTCTAAAAAATAACATCTTTTTATTCGAAGACAAAGGTTTTAGACAAATTTCTAGTATGGCAATGGGCACCTGCTTCGCCCCCAGCTAAGCGAACTGGTTTGTTGGCTGGTGGGAGTACCAGGTGTCCAAGTCCTACGAATGAGTGGTAAAGTTGTTGTTTGGCATTGATATATTGATGATTTATTTATAGTGTGGCAGGGGACAGCAGGATTATCCTATGAAAGTCTTGAATACTAACAAATTGAATTTACACTTCTCGGGTATAGTTAGCCCAGTGGAAGTGGACTACCTGGACCCTGAAGGTGTTTATAGAAGAAGATAAACTGCACACAGCCCTATATTGCAAATCCACGGCATGAAATTCAACTCTGTTTTCAACCAGCAATCATCCACCCAAACTCATACATAGCATACCTTATGGCGAGCTTCTAAGATTAAAAAGAAATAGCACAAGAGAGTGTGACTTTGAAGCAGCTGCCAATGATTGCATGGCTAGATTTGTGTTGAGAGGGCATGAACCTACAGTATTGGAAAGAACATTTAACAGAGTAAAAGGGATCCCTAGAGATAAACTACTGATGGAAAAGAAAAATCACTCAAAAAATGAAAATGAGGGAAAGTCCAGGATGGTTACTACATATTCAGCAGAAGCAAACTTTCTAAAACGTGTGCTCAAAAAAACTGGCATATTCTTAAAACAGATAATATCATCTGCGATGATATTCCAGCCTATTCTTTGGTCACCTTTAAAAAGGCGCGATCATTTAGAGATATGCTAGTTAAAAGCCATCTTGATAAAGTACCACAGAAAATAAATACCTTGAGGAAAATGAAAGGTTTTTTTCTGTGCAGGAAATTTAAAGCCTGTTCTAACAGCAAAAGGGTTCTATCCTATAACATACCAGGCATAAATAAGAACAAACTAATAACTACGTTTTTAACCTATAGCACAACGCATGCAGTGTACTGTTTAATATGCCCATGTGGGCTACGCTACATAGGCAGTACGGTCCACCCACTTAAGATCAGAATACTGGAACATCTTAGGGCGATTCACAAAAAGGATGCAGCATATCCAGTAGCACAACACTTTGCTGACAAACATTAAAGCAATAGAAATATTCTACAGTACTATGGTCTTGATTTTGTTCCTACGAGCATCAGAGGAGGGGATAGAACTCGTAAATTGCATGCATTAGAGTCTCGCTATATCATAGATATGCAAACTAAATTCCCTAAGGGATAAATAGTGGGGAAGAGCTGGCATCACACTTAAGCTCATAAATTGATAAATGTATTATTTGTCTGGCTGATACACAGCGTTATGAGGTGTAGTTCCTGAAATAAGTTTTGCTAAATCTGCTTGAATATTATCACTATCTCCTAGAAAAAGTGCATTAAGAAGATGTTGAAAGTAAGGGACCTTAGCCGATCCACGACAAGATAAGGCTATACCACTGTGCTACAGTTTTGCTCTGGCTGATATACAGCGATATGTGTTGAGGTAACATGTTACAGGATTAATTGGGAGCAATAAATTAATGACAATTGCAATGACTGATTGTGATTGTCAAAAGTGTACAACAATGTGGTTATACATAAAATATATACATGATGAATTGCGAAGCGATCCGAAGATTGTATGTATATATGACATTACAAAATGGCGCTCAGTTTGGCGTATCAGCGCTTGTCTCTTTTCAATTGTTATACACGTAATGAAATGGTTTTAAACATGGCCTCTCCCGGTGTGTCAGTAACACCAAAGAAGGCAGATCGCCGAAACGCATTTGTTGCTTGTTGCTGGGGAATTAAAGCCCTTCAAACGCCCCCACGAGTGTTGTTTTTCTTTAGGAAAAAGGAGCGAAAATAAATTGTGGAATTCACCGCCGCATACAATCACCAGCTTCACATAGAGGTAAAACACGAGTGATAATATATATATATATACCAGCAATCAACAACAAAACGTTACATAAAGTTACGAGCCACTCCAGATCAAGATGCAGCGGCAGAAAAACAAAACGCGCTTCGACCTCACACTGGGTCTTGATCACATGATCACTCATTTTTTTGTTGAGTTTTTAAAGGAAGTTGTGTGTCACGCAGGACGTGACAGTAAACTAACATAAAGAAAAGACTCAGTCTCAAGACATTCTGTTTGACAAGTTTCATTATGTTAGTGTAAATCACAGAATTGTCAAATTAAAATTTTAACAAATTCATTTTTTATCATGTATTTAGGTTTACATTGCCAATATGATAATAGTGACACCGTATATGAGAATCTTGTTTCTAAAATGTCCATCTGATTACCTGTTTGTTATGATAGTAAAACAGTGTATTTTGTTTGTATTGTGTTACAAAGAATTTCGGTGTATTACCCCATGATTGCACACATTGATTATGCTATTTTGCTATTCACCGGTATCCAAACTCATTTCTTGGGATGACAGAAGACACACTGCTGTAGTAGTAAATCAATTTACCAATTCAATCAGACATGTCCTCAATTTATTTTATAGATAATGCGTCAACCTACCACTGTAAACCATACTAAAAAAAATGAGGTAATTGTTGCGCAGAACAGTTCCTTCCTCCGGTGCTCATTAACTCTCTATGTGTGGTTAATCTTGAGTTCATTCCAGTCATGTCATTGTGGTCCTGTAATCAAACAGAATTATGTGAATATATTACAAGTTGGACATAAATTTTAATTAACAGAATCTCAAAATACTAGACAGAAATTACCCCTATTTTCACTTTGTCAATGGCTATAAATAGACCAATGAATGTCAAGACAGTCTCTTCTTAAACTAAAAATACTGATGCTATGCTCTGCATTAAAAGCAATCCCTCAACTCAGGGTTGGGAGAGCCTAGTCTTATTCTGTAGGTATGAGTGTAACTCTGTCATTATTCATTCATTGTGGAAAAATTGAGCCAGTCTGCAGCCGCGGTGCGTCCATTGGGGCGTATGGGCGTAGCCCCACTAAGCCTGGTGGAAGCACCTGCGGCTGCTGCAGCAGAGAGAGTCTAGATTAGACACCTAAATAAAATACAGCGGCGCTTCAATCGACTCGAGTGTTCTGACCGGGACACACCCGATGTAATAGGGAGTGCGCAGGGGGTGGGGCTGGGTTACAACAACATCAGTCAATGTGATGTCACAGTCTGTCTGACTCGACTGCGCATGAGGAATTCAGGAGAAAACTTGCCCGCGCATGCGCTTTAGCCTAAATTAGCCGTCAACTTCGTCAAGTTGACTGAGAGGGACCGAAGGGGCCAGGGGGGTGTGTCTTTGGCTGGGCCCCGTCCTTTAAGAAGGCGCCAGGGCGAGTAGACTGTGTGACTCCCTAGCCAATCCTGGCACTTATGCAGCGCCAGGATTGGCTGGTCCACCGCGCCGAAATACAGGCAATCCATTATTGGATGCCGGCGCGTGGGTGGGTGGACTGATTGGCCATGATTCGGGGACGTGCGCCGGTGCGTGCCGTGACGTTTCCACTAGTAGCGCGGGCTGTACTTCAGTTTCTTTAGGGCGGGGGCTCCCTCTCTGTCTCCTCGTGCGCGCAGGGCCTGGCAGCAGCCAGCAGTCGACTCATCACGTCACTCGAGCTGGTGGCTGGGTTAGAGGTGAGTAGTGGTTTTGTTTTTTAAAATTGTTGGTTGGTCTTGGTTGGCAGGTTGGCGCCGTCAGTGTCTGGGCGTTCCGCCATTATTCAAGTGTCTCGTGACATCTCATGAAATACTGGCGCTACTTTATTATAAAACATTGTGTTTTTTTTATTTATTTCTTTGCTCCCAGTTGACCTCATTTGTAAATCAAAAGGCCTCCCGTGCTTCTTGCCCTGCAGCACAAGTCCGGTCTGTGATCCCCAAGTCTTGTGCGCTGTGCCCCCCCCCCCAAGTCTCTGCAGTCTGCAGCGATGATGAGTCCTGTCTGAGAGCCCCAACTCTCTGCGCACAAGTTCTGTCTCTTTCTTCTCCGCTCACACGGATGCAGGCTGTCTCCCCCACCTCTTCTTTACACCTGTTCTCATGCCCTCTCCTATCTCCCTTCCTGTCCCACTCAAGTCCTCTCCTTTCTCTCACATGCACTGAATAGAAATATACATGCCCCGTGGCATGGCGGCTACCCAACACTACTAGTAGTTACCTAACGCTGCTTATGATACCTAATTTAACTTCTTCTTCCGTACTGGTTTAACTACTATTACACAGTAACTGTCAATGTGAAGTAAAACTTAAGTTACCACCGGTTCGGGCTGGGCGGCCGGCACGGGACACACACTACCTGCAGTGCACTGCCTGCAGCCTTAGGCTGCAGCTTTATTTAACTGATTAGGCCTGCCAGGCCCTGCCTCGCCTGGTGGCTGGTGCTGTTACTGGCCAGTAGTAGTCTTCTCTCACTGCCGGCAGCTGCGGCTACTACTCCTCAAAACAGCGCCAATGCAACCGCAACAGCCCCAACCCCGCAGATTTGCAGAACCAAAATCCAGCCCGGGCCGGCAACATCAAACTAAGGGCCGGCCTGCGGCCACCACGCCATCTTGCGGTGCTCTGCCCTAGGCTGCCTGCTGTAATGCGATCAACTTTGAGTATGTCCTTCTTCATTTGCATTTAAAAATTTGCCTGTGGGCTGCAAAAGCAATCTTTCCCACTATGATTGTCATCAAATGTGTCTTTTAGAGTAAAAAAACTATATGTGGCAGATCATCGTCATTTAATAAACACTACTTGCATCGGGTGTGGGAAAATGTGCTCTGCATTCGCATCGATAATCTTTGATTTTCATGCTCCATGTACCGGTGCGTTGTTCAGTGAAAGCATTCCTCACAAATTCTTACATTGGAGGCATTATCTTTTTCCACTTTGTTATTAAATAATCAATGCGCAAGAGCAACTATTCTCTTCTTGTCTAAGCTTATCTTGTCTCATGACATAACTGAAGTAACTGGAGGCATAAGAAAAAATTTACTCGATTTGACCTTTAATTGGCGTGTCTGGCAAGACGTATGACACAGGTCAATTTAGAATCTCCAGAATACAGCCAAAAAGACGACATTTTGTAAGGAGTGGATTAAGTAGGTCCGCAGTGTCAAAGACCCCATCAGCTAACGGCCCTAAATTCCAGTTAACCCAATATTGTGTGTGTCGTCCTCGTCCAGCACCCAGTTGGCCTGCATGTTCACAGGAGCCAGAAAAACCTAACAATGGCCTGAGTGATCCCAGTCTGTGCTTCTATGGCTGTCGGCTCAATGTGTTAATTGGTCTCAGCTGGCACGGCCCTGGAGGTCGACTTTAAAGTTTCTGCTTAAACTCCATGGCTAATTGAAAGAGGCGGCCTCCTTCTCACTGCCACAATTGAATTCTGTATCTGAAACTCATCTGGTAAAAATGTATGATAAATATTTAATGACATGCGCAAACCACCAGTGTGAAAGTGGTCTATACGTAATATTGAGCAAAACACATGCGAAGTACACGAAAAAGACAGAAGGTGTGTAATACGGAGATTGCTGACTCCTTTATTGAGCCGACATGCCCTTCTCTATGGCACACGGTGGTGGCCAATAGTTGCTGATAAAGTATATATACATGGGACGGCCGAAATGCGTCATGGAGGTCTAGCTTGGTGGCCTAAAGAATCTAAAGCACGGATTTGGGTCTACGCTCGTTTTTTCTTGGGAAGGAACGTGTAATATATATTATATACAGTTTAGGAACCACACCTGCTATATGAACACTATCACATAGGCAGTAGACATATACTCAACCTAAAATGTAATGGGAACATCTATGTAACTGTTCTCACAAGTATTACTGTAATTGTACACATTTCTACACCTTCTTGTAGAGCACTTTGAGGCAATCAGTGGAGTGTACTAGACAAACAAAATATAAAATGAAAAATGTGCTCTTTGGTTGGTAAAACACATGTACTGTCATTTAGGAATATTAAATGTCAGTCATACCCAGGACATTCTTCCAGAGGGCCGCTGGGATTATTAAATCATGTGGCCATAATGTTTTTAGGATAATTATAGATTTGTGTGCTTGCCACATAAATCTGTCTGCTCCATAATTTGCAGATTTCAGCAGAAAAAAGATTTCTCTTCCAAACGGCTCACATGTTACTTAAAACTGCCTCGTATGTTGTAGCAGCGTCGCAGGCTCTTTAAAAACTCTAACTGGTCACCTTTTAGTTGCTGGTGGCTGGTTGCAGTATTTATGTTTTGCTGGTGGCTGGCTGCAGTATTTATGTGTTAAACCGATACTAATGAGATGGAACATTTCCCAGAAAATGGTAACTACTGTAAAATTGTCAAAATAATGAAGCAATGCTGACACAAACTGTGTCACATTTTCCTTCATAATTTTCCATTTCTTGTTTCATAATTTAGTCAATCCTGCTGCATAACTTGATACATAATTTAGTAAATCCTGCTGCATAACTTGATACTCCCCTGCTATATAATTCTAGTGACCCTGGTTATACTAAAATCAGAAAATGTCTTAGTAATCTTTGAAAAATCACTTTCCTCACTTGTATCAGTAGCCAGTCTAATAACAGACAGATAAGCGAGGAGCACTTTTGCAGGACACATTTCACTGTGGTAAGCAGAGTGACTATCAAGATAGGTATATAATTCCTGAGAGAAGGAGGAGAGACACATGAATGAAAAGGGTCTTGCTGAAAATGTAGTTGCAGCTCTTTTGAGCTTTTTAACTCTCTCCTCCGAGATGACTTCAATCGATGAAAAATCGGGTCTGTCAGCATCTGACTGCAACTCATTCACCAGCTAAGGTGCTCAGCAGGTGTTTTCTTTTGCTCGTAAGGTCCATTTGTTGCCGTTCGTATTCATTTTTGTAATGCATTATACATTGAGCTGCCTGCTCAGACACACTTTCCATTAAGTGGAGCTTGTGCAGAATTCAGCTTCTCGACTACTTAGAATTAAAAGAACGGACAATGTCTCTCTTGTGCCTTAACCTCTCTCTTTACTGGCTACCGGTGAAGGACAGAAGCTTGTTTACATCTTTCTGCCAAGGACATGAAACACTTTTTGATGCCTATCACACACCTTTGTCAGTTTGTTGTTTTGCTATAAAACCAGCAGTAGCTTTCGCTAGACTGAGCTGCCTTCCGCGTAGCCCTGGCAAAAGTTACGGGGCCAGATAGTGATAGTGATGATAGTGTAGTGGTGGTACGAACATTAACCTTTGACAGAGAATCTGCTGCTTTATCCTGTATTGCAGGTTGTCACCTGGTGACTGGGTTCTAGTTCATTAGCATTAGACTGGCCTGGCCCCAGATTAGCTACCTGAATATGCCTACAAGACAAGGGTAAAGGTCCAAATGTACTTCCACATCACAGGAGTAGCAGCAGCATGTGTAAAAAACTTTCTTGGCATTAAGCAATTAAATGTGCATTCATGAGGTATATTATTTCACATTTCACCCACATTCATTCTTCTAGCTATACAATTAGGTTAGACAACACCAGCTTTCCCCAACATACTGATCTGAACGCTGAACACAAATTAGTTTTAAGCTGAAGCAAGTTTGTAGCCTATCCTGCCTACGGCTCAACTAGGAGAGAGTGTGTTTGTAGGCTTTTAGAGCTCCCAGGGGTTATTACTGTCAACCACATTATTAACAGGAAACAACGGCACATTTGATGAATATCCCAATCTTTATGACTATTTGCATATATCTTGTGAAAATACACCACACTTATGCATATTATGCCGGCAGTACATCCTGAAAATACACACACTTCAAACCCACTGTGCATGAATTGTAGGCAGCTAGGGATTGGTTGACCATCGCTATGTATCCTATGGCTAAACAACCAATTTGTTTGTGTTGAGTATTTCCATATCATTTTAATCAGTCCTGAGTTTTGAACAATGTTGTAATGTACATGCCTTGTACATCCTCCCTGTGTTTTCCCCCTGCTGTCCTGCTTGGCCCTTGATGATGTAATTGGAATGTTGGTGGGTTGTTGAGTAAGCAGATGTCAGTTGGCTTGAAGGGCTGAGCAGTGGAACTGCTCCTGGTAGGGTCTCTTGATTGTCTCTTGATTATCTCTAATAAACTTATGATCTAATATACCTACAGACTATTGGATCTTCTTTGATTGTAACAAACAACTAGCACTATGCATGCAGGGGCTTGACGCTTCTCATGCCCCATTACAACCTCTGGCCTACATGTGCTCGTATGCTAAGAGCTGTGGACTAAAAACACAGGACTGGCTAAAATTCACCCAGATGGCCAGGGGTCAATGGCCAGCTGTGCATGCTCTCACTCACTACTCATCATGGAACATCTAGTTGGGGATCTTGCACTCACCTTTGTTGCTGGAGTCAGCTTTCTGGTTGCCAAACATCCTCAGGGAGAATTTATTTTGACCCCCGCTTGGAGAAAATTAGAGTCGGAAGGCCGTAGGGGAAGACTTTTCTTCAAGTTCCTGACGCTCCTGCGGAACGAGCAATGGCAACCATTACACTGCTGTGCAACTTCTTCTACTCTTAGAGCTGAGATTTCCATGAAAGTCTTATAGTCTGAATTCAGCACCTGAGCATAATAGGACGGAATGTATGAAGCTCTGTGGTTATACTGAATAAGCTGCTATCTATGCTATGCCATCTATTAATGTAATATTTGCACTTTCACAATTGCTTTATTAACCTTCCTGCTTTCTCAAATTTGCTTGGAAATGCACGATTTTTCTTCTTTTTTCCCAACATATTCTTGGGGGGGGGGGGGTAATCCCCCAAACCCCCCTTTGGGGGTTTGGGCTCGCTCGCTGCGCTCGCTCGCTACGGTGCTGTATGCAAATCACTTTGCGCCTCACCTCACCCACCGCCCCTGCCAGTCTGTAAGATCATCCATGATTCAAGCCTGCGTAAAGCAGAGAGGTAATTCCTGCCTCTTTGATTTTTGGGGACTGCGTCCAGGCCAAAGTATTTTGCCTGTGTCCAGTCTCCATTGTGTGTTTCACGGAAATGTTTGGCAGTGCTGTAACTGTAATATTTGTTGGTAAAGGCTCGCTGGTGTTCAAGGATAATTTATTTATTTTTTGTCCTCATTTGCCCCCTAGGTTCTAAATGTGCAATATGTAGGTATACAAGCAGCGTGCTGCCTCAGTTCTTTGAACTGATGGGGATAGGAATGGAACGGGGAGCTCATCCCCCAGCAGTAGTGCTTTAACCACCAATGATCGCTTAAATAAAACCTTACAGGGGTCTCAGGAGTACAGCCAAGATACTGGTGAGAGCATCTGAACACGGCTATACCCAAAGATGGGAATGATGGCTTAATCATTGGACCTGGGGAAAAAAAAAAAAAAATGACCCCAGTTTCTCAATGTCCTCACTTCAGGAGATGCCAGAAAGATCTTTTGTCAGGGTTCCCAGCTCTGGCCAAGTCCAAACTGGAGACCTGCAAGGCCGAGGCATACCAGTCATTAATTGAAGGAGGTAGAGAGTCTTTCCATTTCCTGCATATCTCCCTCCTAGCAAGTAGGATAGAGTAAAAAATCAACTTCCTTGCCGACGTGGGAACCCCTTCTACAAGTCCAAAGATTACCGAGGAGAGGTCGAAAACGATATTGGAACCAACTGATATTGAAAGGGTCTTACTTATGGCTTCCCAAAATAGGGACAAATGTGGGCACTCGAAAAACATGTGAGTGTCAGCTGCGGCCAGGAGACCACATCTCGCACATACCACCCTGTTTCCCTGATTAAATTTGGAAAGTTGTAGGGGTGAGTAGTAAGCTCGGTGTATAGTGAAAAGATGGTTTCTACGTAACCATGCCGGCTTGTCAATATCCCACGTCATTCTGTATGATGTAATCCAAAGGTCTTGCAAATTGGAGTTACTCACTTGCGATGACCAAAGCTGATCTGATAGCAGAAATTCACCATCCAATTATTCCAAAATTAGATTATACCAGGATGGAATCTCCTTCTTAGCAGGAGGCTTGTCAGCTAGAAGGGTGATAAGGTGTCTATATGCACCCAAAGGAATTTTAGTTCCTCAAGAAGGTAGAGTATTATATGAACTAGACCAGCTGGATATTTGCAGGCAAAGTTTGGGCCAATTGTGTTACTTAAACACTCCCAGGATAACAGGGCGCCATCTTCCCACACCAAGAATCCAGCTTCTCTCATAGGTAGAGCAAGTGCATCTCCCAACCAAGCCGGGTTATCGGGAAGACCCCTCAGAGGCATCCTACTTCCATAGTACCCTATTTTAATAGCTTTAGTTAGCTGGGCCCAAATTCTTGCCATTCCCCGTAAAGTTTTCAGTTATATTTTTTTTTAAATCTTCGGATCCCCAAATTTAAAGAGGAAACCTGACTGGCTCACCCCCTCTGCCATC
Source organism: Lissotriton vulgaris (assembly GCF_964263255.1). Taxonomy (NCBI): domain Eukaryota; kingdom Metazoa; phylum Chordata; class Amphibia; order Caudata; family Salamandridae; genus Lissotriton; species Lissotriton vulgaris. The sequence goes on along the minus strand of NC_141697.1, from coordinate 491,286,274 downwards.
AACAATATAGAATACATATAACTCACTCCATAGTCAGATGGATTCTTTAATAATATCCTAGCATGAGATAGCTGGAATGCCCAGGCATAGATCTGGAGATCCGGGGCAGCAAGCCCCCCCTTTTCCCTACGTCTCCTGATTTTTTTCCACAAAATTCTTGGAAGGTGTTTATTCCAAATGAAGGTGTTAATTTTGGGCTGTAATTTTTTAATAAGAGAAGGTTCAAAATATAAGGGGATAATGTTAAATAAAAAAGTAATCTTGGGCAAAATAGACATTTTGACCTGATTAATCCTACCCAATAAGGATAAGGGGAGATGAGCCCAATTTTGGAGCAGTTTACGACATTCTATAGCCACCTTCGAGAAGGTATTGGTGGCGATCTGGTCTATATCCCCAACAACGTCAAGGCCTAGATACCTCATCCCTTTTCCCGGCCGGATGCCAGAGCTAAAAAAGCTCTGGTCGATGTTCAGTGTCATCAACTCAGTCTTTAACATGTTAATCTCGTAGCCGGACACCACCCCAAATTCCGAAGCCAGCTTAAATATTGCAGGAAGGGCCTAATGGGGTGCAGACGTAAAGATGAGAATATCGTCCACATAGAGGGCCACCTTTCTCTCCCAACCCCTATATACGAACTCCTTGATGTTAACACTATCCCTCAAACTCTGGGCAAATGGTTCAACATATAGATTGAACAGGAGTGGAGAGAGCGGGCAGCCCTGCCGCGTTCCCCTCTAGATGTCAAATGGATCAGATAATACCCCATTGACCAGAACACAGGCACTGGGGTTCTGGTAAAGAAGACTAATTGCCAGACGAAATCTTTCTCCCACGTTGAATATTGCCAAGGCCTCCGACAGGTACAACCAGTTGACCAGGTTGAAGGCCTTGGTGGCATCCAACGTAAGAACCGCCAAAGGAAGAGATTCCAAAACAGCCAGATCTATAGCACCTATTAAATCAAAGGTTAGTTCGAAAAGCTGTCGCCCCGTGACGAACTCCTTCTGATCTGGATGTAAAATCATGGGGGCAACTAAAGCCAGTCTGTTTGCAAGAATAGAGGAGAATATCTTGTAATTCCCATTTAGGATCGTGATTGGTCTATACGAACCACATGCAGTTGGTGGCTTTCCTGGTTTTAATATTACAGTAATGGAAGCATTGTCCCATGACGCTGGAGGACGCACCCCATCCAAAAGAATCTGATTAAACAAAATTGCCAAAAAAGGGCAAGTTCCTGCTCCAAAGTTCTATAAATTTCCACAGGTAGGCCATCTGGCCCTAATGCTTTCCCCTTCTTGGCATTCTGAATGGCTTTCCTCACCTCGTCTTCCGAGATTTCACTATTTAACATCTCACTCTGGTTGACAGAAAGACGTGGAAGGATGATTTTACTAAGCCAATCTTTGATGATGACAGGGTCCAACTTTTTGTCCTCATGGTAAATAGCTCAACATCTATGGATAGAGGGACAACAGTAACGTTGATCAGGTCAATGTTGTTACGGACCTGATCCGTTTTGGCTTTCCATGCCAGTAACTTCCCAGCCCCCTCCCCATACTGAAAATGTGCAATCTTACTGGCCTCCCATCTCTCTTGTACCCTCTGGTTAAGAATCGAGGCTAATTGACCCTTTAAGGAAAGCAATCTTTCGCGCAGAGATGTCAAGACGGTGTCCGTGGAGGCAGCATTAGCATCAATTTCAAGCTGGACCTTAGCTATATTTGCCTCCACCAAGGCCACGGCCTCTCTATACTCTTTCCTTCTATAAGCCACTTTGGCTGTGATAAGCCCCCTCAAAAAAGCCTTAAGAGAGTCCCAGACAACTCCTATACCAGCAGAACCTACATTTACTTTTAAGAAAAGCGCCACCTCAGTCTTTAGAAAAAGCACATCTTCAGGATGGGAAAGTAGCGAGCGATCAAAAGACCAAGTCCTTACTGGCACTGCCAGAGGGATCGTGAGTTCCAACAGTACTGCAGAGTGATCTGATAAATGTAGGGGGAGATATTTAATGTCCTTGACAACATCAACCAATCTCTGATGTATTAATATGGAGTCTATTCTGGATTGGTGATGGTACTTGTAGTTCCTGAAAGAAATGCCCTGCTGTTGGCCTGCCCTTAATCTCCAGATATCCACGTACCCATACTGCTTCATTGCATTCAACAGAAAAGCTCTTGACTTCGACGGGACTCTGGATCGATTATTATGAGATTTATCCAAAAAGGGGTCTAAAACAATATTAAAGTCCCCAGCAAATATAACAGGCTCAGGAAAGGACAAGAGATGGGAAAAGATGATTTTCAAGGAAGATGAATCATCTTCATTGGGACCATAGTACCCAACCATGGTAAGTTGAGAACCTAAAATAGAGAGAGAAGCAATAACCCATCTACCATCAGGGTCCACTTTAGAGTCTAAGAGCCTGGCCTTAGGATGTTTCTTGAAAATGAGCGATACCCCAATAGAGGTCAAAGATTGAGAGGTAGAAATTGCAAAGTCAATCCATTTATTGACCTTAACTAACGCATCAATTTCAGCCTGGAGCAAATGCGTCTCTTAGAGGATGATGACCTGAGCGTCTGAGTCGCGGAGATACTGCAAAAGCGTTCTGGCCCTAGATTTAGTTCGCAAAACATTGACGTTCCACGACATTATCTTTAAACTAGTCATCAAGGCTGTCCCAGACTCCACCCAACCTCAATTTAAGACGAGAATCAACATTAGGCTGCCCTGCCCCTTTAAAAATTGGCAACACGACACAAAGACACCTATAACCAGCAGGGTGTAATAAAGCACCAAATTGACAAATGAGGAATTTTTTATTACATTTTTGCCCCGCCCTAACCCCGTGCCCCCTCCACCCTCCGCCCCCCCTCCCATAGAGAACCCGTGGTGGATCTAACCGGATCAAGTCCAGTAGATGGCACCCCTACCTCAGGTTACCGCTACCCAGTCCCCAATCCCTGAACCAAAAGAATCCCTACCTAAGTGACATTACTACATCAGAAAAGGAGAAAAAAAGAAAATAAAAATATGTGTGTTCCATAACAGACTTTGTTTTTTTGTGATAATTTGATATTTTAATATTTTTATAATTTTAGATTTTTAGGTTCATTTGTTTGTTATATCTATTCGAGGTAACTATAAATATCCATGATAATAATCACTTACTCTAGTTTGACCTATATCAATAAGGGATCCAAATCTTATTTACCCGACGCCTTATTGCCCAGATCTAAAAGGAGCTCATCAGCAGCTTGGACTGTCCTGATGTTGACCATCTTATTATTATGCATCACCTTTAGTGAGCCGGAAACATAAGTTGTGTGGTAGCACCCAGCTTCTTAAAGGCGTCTAGCCGCCTACCAAACTCCCATTGCTTTTCCAGCGTGATCCTAGATAAATCTGACCTGATAAGGAAAGTGAACCCCTTGCCAGGTATATATATATATATATATATATATATATATATATATATATATATATATATATAACCTACTGGCAGTCGCCAGTAGGTAGTTATAGTTAGGATTTTTTTCAATGCAAAATCTCAAAATTCTATTTGGAATAACTTTGGCGCCGGTTGACGAATCTGCCTGAAAACTTCCTCAAATTTGCCTCGCGGAGCTCCGGTCCTTCCTTGAAAGTTTCGGGGGATTCGTCAAGCGGGGGCCGAGATAAAAGGGGGGTCCCAAAACGTGTTTTCCCCATGTTAATTTCCATAGGGCGGTCAAACTCACTTTTAGCCCGAACGGCTGAATGGATTTGCACCAAACTTGGCAAAATTGTAGGGACTGGTAGCCCGATGTGCCTTTGCTATGTCTCAAGATATGTGCTCCGGTGGATTTTGAGTAATTTAGGTTAAAAGAATATATATATCTATGGCAGCGCCCCGGGACGCGCACCAGGGAGCGCTCTGGGCGCGCCACGCGAGGTGCGCACGGAAAGCTGATTGGCTCTCGGGTGTCTGTAAACATTCCAAACAGTCCGGAGCGGCCGTCATCTTGTGTCTCGGTAGGATCGAGACACAAGAGGTGGCCAAAACAAAGGGGGAAATGACCATAAGGGGGCAGGGTAGACCCCCCTGACCCCTAGGTTTGATGTGGGGGCTATAAAAGGGCCCCGCGGGGCAAAAAAAAAAGTTTTTTCTTTTTCGTTTTGCACGGGGGGAAGCGTCCGGTAAGCGCACCGGGGAGCGGACCGGGGAGCTTACCATGAGGAAAAAAGAATGACAGAGTTTTTTAAAAATGAAGCCTTTTTTTTATAAATTGGAGGTAGTTCTGAAAAGAACTGTTTTTTTTCTTCTTCTTGTTGTTTTATATTTTTTTAATGTTTTTTGAACATTTTGTACTTTCTTTGGCTTTTCAAAACAGTTTTATTTTTTTGTTGTATTTTTTTAGCGGGAGAAACAAAAAAAGGGAATTGAAACTGGCTCAACTGGAGCAAAAAACAAAAAAAGAAAAAAATGACTTCTTTTTGGGGCACTTGTGATTGTCACCTGCAAGGACAATGAGTTTTACGCTCTTTTCACCATGGGCGATAAGCTTGCCACATGCAGTACAAGTGATTTTAAAATCAACAAATCGTTGCTGATTACAAGGCATCATCTCTGATGTTTCTGGTCCCGATGAAGTGGGTTCGTTTCTTTGGAAGGTGGTTCTTGATGACTGGGGGAGGCTACTGGCCAGTTCCCTGAGCTCTGCACGAGAATAGTTGTTAGGGTGCTTACGGATCATATGTCAAATCATGTTATTGTTACCAAAGGAATACTTTTTGTTTGGGTTGCCCCTTGAGAGTTGTTCCTTACAGATTAGGCAAGTTACCTTGGCCGCATTCACTTTTTTCTTGCCCTCTGGGAGTGAAAAAACTCCCATACAATGTGTGACTTGGGCTTGTGTGGGGTATTTTGTTCAGGCAGCCATCTTCTCCCATCCTCCTCTTCCTCTTCCTCCTCCTCCTCTTCTTGACCACCAATGTACTGTTGTGGTGGTCCTCTTGGTGGTGGTGGTGGTGGTGGTGCAGATGCTCCAGCTGATGCAGCTACAGTAGCCATTAGAAAGTACAAAATAGTTCTCTCTCTATTACTGAAACAGGTCTTCCTCAGTCAAAGGACAAAGTCAGAATAAGGAAAAAAGGTGGGGTCTTTCATCATTTGGAAAAAAAAGGCCTGAACCAATGAGAAGTGTTATTTTCAGGTCACAAGACCAGGGATTTCATCATTATGAAAGTAAAACTGTTCTGCACCAATTAAAAGTGTTATTTTCAGGTCACATGACCGACGCGCTTACGCGACGCGCCCCGGGTCGCGTCGCTTAAGCGCGTCGGAAATTTACGTTGCGCGATCGTATTCGCTCGAGTGCTTCCGGGTGTGCTTACGCCGTGCGTATCACGCGGACGCAGCTACGCGATACGTCACGATCATGTTTTCGTTCGCGACATTGGCGCTAACGGGACGCTTCAGGGTAAAAAAAAAATTGTTTAAAATACAAATAAAATATAGGATTCGTTCATTTTCAAAAATATTACATTTCATAGCTATAGACATTTGCTATTAACCAAATTTTGAACTTCAAAGAAAAAAACATAGGTTTGGGGCCTTATATATAGTTAGGAATTAGCATTTAAAAAACCTATGAAATTCACTGAAAAAACCATAGGTTTCACACCAGTTATAGTTAGGAATTAGCATTTAAAAAACCTATTAAATTCACTGAAAAAACCATAGGTTTCCCACCAGTTATAGATAGCTGCAAATTTTACTGACATAAAACCATTGAAATTCCCACGTTATAGTTAGTTGGACTCACTATAACTTGCGCGTGCAATGCACTGCTGATGACGTCACATATTACATCACTCATTACATGGTCAGTGATATCACTCATGACATCACTGATGACATCACTGATGACAACATCCTTGTGACAAAGTGGCAGACCTCCTATCAGCATAAAATAACCTTTGACACACACATTCAAAAATAGAAACTAACATTTTCTTAAAAAAGGAGAAATCAATACCAATTACAACAACTTATTAGGTAATTCCAACATCTACATACACATCCACTCATTCACCAACAGTTCTATATAGTCACTCATGCATGTACTTACTCATCATATGTACTCATACACCTATACATCCTGTTACACACTAATACTCATCCATATAGTTACTCACACACAAATTCACACATCAAAAAACCATTTACTTGATTATACTGCTATATACACACCACTACACATACTTCTACAGAAACGGAAACATATTTACTCTCTTAAACAATCAATTATAAAAACACATACTCACTAACCCACCCATACACACAATCATCCACCCATACAGTCTTGCACACATGCTGTCTTCAAAATACATACAAATAATGAGTCACTCATTCATGCATCTGTGCTCTAAGTAATATCCCCCACCGAACCATACAGAGACTGATACTGATACTCAAAAAAACAACTAATAACCCATATACACACTCATGTAGCTACTCACCAACCCATGCAGCCACTTATACACAAAGTGAGACACAGATACAGATATTTAAATATTTAAACATTACTCGCTAATATATGTATTCACTAAGATACATTTATTAAGTCAGTTAACCAATCAATTTTACACAAAAAAAACATCCATTTAGACATTTATTTACTCATTTATTCTTCCATCAACCTTTAGATATACATATATAAAAAATATTTATTTTTCAGAAAGATACACATTCAATGGATGATGTCATCAGTGATGTCATTTGAGATGTCATCAGTGATGTCATGAGTGATGTCACTGACCATGTCATGAGTGATGTAATATGTGACATCATCAGCAGTGCATTGCACGCGCAAGTTATAGTGAGTCCAACTAACTATAACATGGGAATTTCAATGGTTTTATGTCAGTAAAATTTGCAGCTAACTATAACTGGTGTGAAACCTATGGTTTTTCAGTGAATATATATATATATATATATATATATATATATATATATATATATATATAAGGGTTCCCATTGCCAGAAGCTTTAGGATGCACTCTCCATTTGTTCAAATAAGGCTGCAGCGTTCTCTGCCACACACAGGTAAAGTATGATGCCTGACGCGTTTCGAACAAAGTAGTTCTTCCTCATAGGCAGAGCGAACTTTTTTAAATCTGGATGCAAAGACTGCTGCTTAAAATATAACCCATCACTTTAATGGCCCCCAGGTGGAGCCTTGTAGAAATTTCGCATTGCATTTTGGGATCAGCAGTCCGTGCATGTAGGCCTTGAAGATCATTAGCTTCAAAAAGTCACTCACAATGTACAAAATTACAATAATGCCATTAATGGGGCATCCGTGCAAGGCAGATGACGCTGCAAATCATCTAGCGCCAACAAAATGGATCCAAAACAGCCCCAACATCAAGCATTCAGCCTTATTTGAACAAATGGAGAGTGCATCCTAAAGCTTCTGGCAATGTGAACCCTCATGTATTACGCGGTAGCCATGCCGCGGGGATTGCTCCAACCGCTGATAACGCGGCCGACGGCCCTTGATGTTGGGGCTGTTTTGGATCCATTTTGTTGGCGCTAGATGATTTCCACCACAGTGCACAATCATGAGGTCAGGGTGTTAGAGATGCAAATAGGTTTTAACCAAAGGCAACAATTGGTGCCACTTCAATCTTCTCTGTGCAAGCCATTTAATGTCCACATTTTGTAAACCAAGTTCTAAGTCAATACGTCTCTGTTCTGCATACCTCTCGCACCAGAAAACATAGCTTTGACCTTCGATCCACTCTAGCATTTTGAAGGTATGGCTGGAAGGTATGGAGAGATGTATGTAGCTCATGCAGTTCCTTCCTAGAATAAGAGATATGTTTAAAGATGGGGAACTAGTTTTTTTTACATACAAAATGATACCTGATTGGGAGTTGAAAAGCATTGTTTTTTAAAAGTAGAGTGCACATTCGTTTTGTGAAAGAGCATCTTTGTGATTGGTTAAGAAAAAGCAGTTTGAACGTGGAGTACATATTATAGGATAAAATTTGATCAACTCAACCACAGCTGATACTTGCATTTGGAATGCAGTGTTTGAACTTAAAACAATTGTGAAATTTTAACCTGCACATGCCATTGAGTGTTCGAGAAAATGTTGCAGAAAAATATTGTTAGGTTTAAAAAAATTTATGTACTTTTAACCTCTACGTGTTGAATGTTCTAGAAAATGTGTTGATAGAATACGTTACATTTCTGACTTCTATGTGTACTTGAATATTAAAAAAACTGTTTATATGGAAAATTAGAAGGACAGTGATAGAGAGAAATTTTGAAAGCTAAAAGAATCAAGGAACTATTCTAATTTGTTTTTTATTACCTACTGGCGGTTGCCATTAGGTAGTTATAGAGTTAGGGCTGAGCATTTTTGGTTTTGCTTATAACTTTGGCATTGTTTGATAAATGTTCATGAAATTCTGAAAACTAATTCTTTGTTCATATTAGCTCCTATGTTAAAAGTTTGGGGGTGATTTCTCAATGGGGGGTCGGGATAAAAGGGGGGTCCCAAAACGTGTTTTCTCAATGTTAATTTCCATAGGAAACTTTAGACAAGGCTACAGGTCGAAGGGGTGCACAGAATTACCCCAAATTTGGCAGGGAGAAGGGGTTTGCTGTAGAAAACACGCTTTCGTTTATTTGGTGTAAATCCGTTCAGTAGTTTTTGAGAAATCTCAAACTTTACAGATATTATTATTTGGGAATTCTGCCATCTGATTGGCTGAGGCATTACGAGCAGGAGCTTGCTGCTTATTGGCTGCGAGCGCTGCGAGCGGTTGCAACTAGGAAGTGTTGGCCGCCATTTTGTCATTCTGTTGAAGCGAGTAAGGGGAAAAAAAGGGTGAAAAAAGTTGGAAAGGTGGGTAGGAGCACTGTAACCTCTGTGGAGGAGTGCGAAGCGAAGTAGTTACTGTTGCCGGTCTGTAAGTGCGGAGTTGCTCAGAGTGACATGGTGCTGATATGATATGGTGCTACACTCAGGTATGAAACCGAGAGCCTAAACCCTAAGGTCTTTGCTGTAAAGTGATGTGGTCTGGTCTTTGTAGCATACATGCGCAAGTAGTGTTAGTAGGCGTTTATACATCATACAGGGAGTGGGAAACAAACTACTGACCGCTACTGTGTGTTTATAGTATACCAGAAGCGAAGTACTCACACCTACCGGTGTGAAGAGTTGGGGATGAAACTGAGGTAATTGCTGTATAGGGATGGGCTCTGGGCGCTGTAGTTTACGTGTGGAAGTAGTGTTAGTAGGCATTTATACCATATAGGGAGTGGGAAGAGAACTACTGACTGGTACTGTGCGTTTACATTATACCCGAAGTGGGGAGCAAAGTCATCACCCCTACCGGTGTGAAGAGTCGGGGATGAAACCTAGCTGATTGGTGTAAATTGATGGGCTCTGGGTGCTGTAAAATACTAGCCGCTGTAGTATAAGTGTGTAAGGAGTGTTAGTATGCGTTTATAGTATATAGGGAGTGGGAAGCGAACTACTCACCAATACTGGTAGGAAGACTATGGGATTAAACCGTGAGCCTAAATTGTGAGCCCATTGCTGTAAAGTGATGTGCTCTGGGCGCTGTAGCATACCTGTGGAAGTAGTGTTAGTTTGCGTTTATACAATACAGGGAGTGGGAAGCGGACTACTCACCACTACCGGTCTCAAGACTCGTAGATGAAACCATGAGCTCATTGCTATAAAGACATGTGCTCTGTGTAGTATTCCAATGTAAGTCATAGTAGAATGTTAGTATGCAATTCTACTAGAATCTAAGTATGCAATGTTAGAATGTAGGGCTGTCATGAGGGGAACCTTGTGGAGTTTGTACATGGTGCTGTCTGCTCCTGTTGGTGGCTGTTTCAGGTGTCTTGTTTTCCTGTAATAAATCTACTTATTGGATGCATTGCTGTCTGCCTCTTCAGTACACAAATTTGGCGACGAGTGGGAGAAGGTAAAAAGAAGGCAGCACTCACCAATATTTCAAAATTGCTTTTGTTGCGCTGAAGACCCGTTTTCTTCGTGTAGCTGTTTTAACTCATGCCAGGGTCGTCGGCTCATTGAACTATGTCATCCGACTTCTGGTAGGATTTATGTTTTTAGATTTTGTGCTTCCTCTGCTTCTCCACTACATTCTGGTCACTGTACTACACGTGTGTAAGTAGTGTTACACGTGTGTAGGTAGTGTTAGTATGCGTTTATACTAACAAATGCATCATGGTCCTAGGGAGGGCAACCTCCCAAGTGCAGGTCATACAATGTCCCAGGGTGTGCATCCACAGGACATTTATGTTTGCTATTAGAGGGTGGGTGCATGGCTTCCACCCTGTTATAGCAAACCCTTGTTTGACTAGTTGAAGCGAGAGGAGGAAAATCTTGTATCGCTTTAATTGAGGGGATGTTGATGGTAAAATGGAGAGAAAAAAAAGCAGGGTTTCACTCATTAATTTAAATGAGGCCTCTGGTGGGTAATGTTCCGTGGCTAATCCAATTATTATATTGCAGGGTCTCTTTAGGGCTTGAGATCTTAATGTCACATGTAAATGAGGCACGAAAGGGCACAGAGACGTTTTGCAGCCTAGGGGAGCGCTACCTTCCCAGGTATTGTTTACTAATTGTTCAGGGGGTACAAGGCCAACTGAAGTCCTGGGATCACCACACTCCGGGGCTTTATTTAAATATGCAGGGTGGGCCTCGGCAGTCCCTGAAGTCTCGGTGGTCCTAGGCAGTGCCTTATTGGTTCCGTAATCACACTGTCAGTACTCATGGTGTTATAAAATGATACACTCATAGAACTCTTGCAGTTGTAGAATTACCCAGGCTTCATTTGAGTAATAGTAAGTTAGATTAGGTTTGGTAGGTGCACTGTAATATTAGTAAGGTTTGCCCTCATAATCTCCTATAAACAGATGATTTTCACAATAAGCTATAGACAAGTGATAAATAGAAACTTAACTTTAATAGAAGAAACAGTATAATATAAAAAACGTGGGTTGGACTCCAATGGATGCAGCGTAGAACACCTGCAAGAAAAAAAGGAAACATAAGTATTTGTGCAATGTGGAAGAGGTAAAGAAAGGTAGTCCGTATGAAAGGACGATAGTGAGAATGGGAGGGAGTGGGAGTGGGTAGAAGTGGGAAGGGGAGGGAGAGTCAAAAGAAGCGAGAGAGGAGGAGACAGAGCGTCCGCCTACTTCACCCAGCCCTTAGTGTTTACCCTCCCGTTTGTCTAGGATGCTGGAGTCCGTGAGAAACAGTGTGGTGCATCAAGTCCTTAAAATGAAACATATGAGGCCAGAGATTCGGGGCCATATTATCAAGGTACAGTTAAAACATTATCGCCGCTTTAGCAGCAGGAAACTGCCACTAAAGCGGCGATAAGGTGATTGATAATATGCCCTTGTGAATTGCCATGGAAGCCCAGGTTCTGGTGTGACCCTGGGCTTCTATGGGAATTCACAAGGGCATATTATCAAGCCCCTTATCACCGCCTCAGCGGCAGTTTCCGGCCGCTAAAGCGGCGATAATGTTATTGCCGTTGTTTGATAATATAGTCCTACATTATTAGATATGGAAACATCGCTTGCATGCACCTGTGCACCCAGGGTGCTGCACCCCAGTCCCTTCCCCTGCACTGTGCTCAATTGTAGGTCCTGCACACCGAGGTTTCACTGCTCACCTGCCATCACCAGTGTGTCCCACGACATTTTGGTGTAAGCTGCGAGTCGGGGGTACGTTTGTACGATAGAAGAGAAGGTCTCTGGTCGGGGACGGTGCCTTGATACCACGATTAAATGCATCAGAAAGCCTAGGGCATCATCGCAGGTGTGGTCCGGCTCCGCCCATCTTGAGCCAATCAATTTAGTGTCTGTAAAGGAAGGAATAATTTAATGGTGGAAATGTCTGGAGGTAAATGAAGGTTTATTTCAAGCTTGATAAAAACCAGGAGTTAGGTGCATCCTTCGTTTTTGAAGTACGATCTACCAACTGTTAGTGGTAATCGTGATTCAAAGAAGAGTTGGAGAGCACGAGAATTCAAAAGGTTAAATAAAAATACATTATATGAACGTTTACATAGCAAGGAACAGAGCACATGGTAGAAGCATAATGTGCATGTGTAATGCAATGGCGGAAGGCTGTGTGCATGTACACTTAGTAACGTACTCACTACAGTGTCCTAAAAGCCAACGCCACATGTCTGTAGGGCGATTCAGAAAAGGGGGTGGTGATGAACAGAGTGTCTGAATTAAGCAGACCACTCTTACCCAGTCCAAAGATCAGGGCTTGATCCATCACCGCTATTTATCTCATGGCACCATCCCAGCTCAGAACCTGGCTATACGCAAATCAGTCTGTCCCTGGCCCAGTGCATCATGGGAACAGGGCAGACTAAACTACCAAGCCAATTCTTCACCAGAAAGGAGACAAGCTACCGGGGACCGGTTTCTGGCATTTCAGCCGTCTTCGGCCCGGCTTGCTTGAATCCTGATGGTGCAGTGAGAAAGGGACTCATGTCTGAGTATACCCTGCCACACCTATAGTGGCCAAAAACGATTCAGAAAAGGGGGTGGTGATGAACAGAGTGTCTGAATTAAGCAGACCACTCTTACCCAGTCCAAAGATCAGGGCTTGATCCATCACCGTTAATTATCTCACTGCACCATCCCAGCTCAGAACCTGGCTATATGCAAATCAGTCTGTCCCTGGCCCAGTGCATCATGGGAACAGAGCAGACTAAACTACCAAGCCAATTCTTCACCAGAAAGGAGACAAGCTACCGGGGACCGGTTTCTGGCATTTCAGCCGTCTCCGGCCCGGCTTGCTTGAATCCTGATGGTGCAGTGAGAAAGGGACTCATGTCTGAGTATACCCTGCCACACCTATAGTGGCCAAAAACGATTCAGAAAAGGGGGTGGTGATGAACAGAGTGTCTGAATTAAGCAGACCACTCTTACCCAGTCCAAAGATCAGGGCTTGATCCATCACCGCTATTTATCTCACGGCACCATCCCAGCTCAGAACCTGGCTATATGCAAATCAGTCTGTCCCTGGCCCAGTGCATCATGGGAACAGGGCAGACTAAACTACCAAGCCAATTCTTCACCAGAAAGGAGACAAGCTACCGGGGACAGGTTTCTGGCATTTCAGCCGTCTTCGGCCCGGCTTGCTTGAATCCTGATGGTGCAGGTAGAAAGGGACTCATGTCTGAGTATACCCTGCCACACCTATAGTGGCCAAAAACGATTCAGAAAAGGGGGTGGTGATGAACAGAGTGTCTGAATTAAGCAGACCACTCTTACCCAGTCCAAAGATCAGGGCTTGATCCATCACCGTTATTTATCTCACTGCACCATCCCAGCTCAGAACCTGGCTATATGCAAATCAGTCTGTCCCTGGCCTAGTGCATCATGGGAACAGGTCAGACTAAACTACCAAGCCAATTCTTCACCAGAAAGGAGACAAGCTACCGGGGACCGGTTTCTGGCATTTCAGCCGTCTTCGGCCCGGCTTGCTTGAATCCTGATGGTGCAGTGAGAAAGGTACTCATGTCTGAGTATACCCTGCCACACCTATAGTGGCCAAAAACAATTAAGAAAAGGGGGTGGTGATGAAAAGAGCGTCTGAATTAAGCGGACCACTCTTACCCAGTCCAAAGATCAGGGCTTGATCCATCACCGTTATTTATCTCACTGCACCATCCCAGCTCAGAACCTGGCTATATGCAAATCAGTCTGTCCCTGGCCCAGTGCATCATGGGAACAGGGCAGACTAAACTACCAAGCCAATTCTTCACCAGAAAGGAGACAAGCTACCGGGGACCGGTTTCTGGCATTTCAGCTGTCTTCGGCCCGGCTTGCTTGAATCCTGATGGTGCAGTGAGAAAGGGACTCATGTCTGAGTATACCCTGCCACACCTATAGTGGCCAAAAACGATTCAGAAAAGGGGGTGGTGATGAACAGAGTGTCTGAATTAAGCAGACCACTCTTACCCAGTCCAAAGATCAGGGCTTGATCCATCACCGCTATTTATCTCACGGCACCATCCCAGCTCAGAACCTGGCTATATGCAAATCAGTCTGTCCCTGGCCCAGTGCATCATGGGAACAGGGCAGACTAAACTACCAAGCCAATTCTTCACCAGAAAGGAGACAAGCTACCGGGGACCGGTTTCTGGCATTTCAGCCGTCTTCGGCCCGGCTTGCTTGAATCCTGATGGTGCAGTGAGAAAGGTACTCATGTCTGAGTATACCCTGCCACACCTATAGTGGCCAAAAACGATTCAGAAAAGGGGGTGGTGATGAACAGAGTGTCTGAATTAAGCAGACCACTCTTACCCAGTCCAAAGATCAGGGCTTGATCCATCACCGTTATTTATCTCACTGCACCATCCCAGCTCAGAACCAGGCTATATGCAAAGCAGTCTGTCCCTGGCCCAGTGCATCATGGGAACAGGGCAGACTAAACTACCAAGCCAATTCTTCACCAGAAAGGAGACAAGCTACCGGGGACCGGTTTCTGGCATTTCAGCCGTCTTCGGCCCGGCTTGCTTGAATCCTGATGGTGCAGTGAGAAAGGGACTCATGTCTGAGTATACCCTGCCACACCTATAGTGGCCAAAAACGATTCAGAAAAGGGGGTGGTGATGAACAGAGTGTCTGAATTAAGCAGACCACTCTTACCCAGTCCAAAGATCAGGGCTTGATCCATCACCGTTATTTATCTCACTGCACCATCCCAGCTCAGAACCTGGCTATATGCAAATCAGTCTGTCCCTGGCCCAGTGCATCATGGGAACAGGGCAGACTAAACTACCAAGCCAATTCTTCACCAGAAAGGAGACAAGCTACCGGGGACCGGTTTCTGGCATTTCAGCCGTCTTCGGCCCGGCTTGCTTGAATCCTGATGGTGCAGTGAGAAAGGGACTCATGTCTGAGTATACCCTGCCACACCTATAGTGGCCAAAAACGATTCAGAAAAGGGGGTGGTGATGAACAGAGTGTCTGAATTAAGCAGACCACTCTTACCCAGTCCAAAGATCAGGGCTTGATCCATCACCGTTATTTATCTCACGGCACCATCCCAGCTCAGAACCTGGCTATATGCAAATCAGTCTGTCCCTGGCCCAGTGCATCATGGGAACAGGGCAGACTAAACTACCAAGCCAATTCTTCACCAGAAAGGAGACAAGCTACCGGGGACCGGTTTCTGGCATTTCAGCCGTCTTCGGCCCAGCTTGCTTGAATCCTGATGGTGCAGTGAGAAAGGGACTCATGTCTGAGTATACCCTGCCACACCTATAGTGGCCAAAAACGATTCAGAAAAGGGGGTGGTGATGAACAGAGTGTCTGAATTAAGCAGACCACTCTTACCCAGTCCAAAGATCAGGGCTTGATCCATCACCGTTATTTATCTCACTGCACCATCCCAGCTCAGAACCTGGCTATATGCAAATCAGTCTGTCCCTGGCCCAGTGCATCATGGGAACAGGGCAGACTAAACTACCAAGCAGGATTCAAGCAAGCCAGGCCGGCGACGGCTGAAATGCCAGAAACTGGTCCCCGGAAGCTTGTTTCCTTCCCAGTGTAAGAATTGGCTTGGTAGTTTGGTTTGCCCTGTTCTTATCATGCACTTGGACAGGAACAGACTAATTTGCCTATAGCCAGGTTCTGAGCTGGGATGGTGCAGTGAGCTAAAAAACGGTGTTGGATCTAGCCCTGATCTCTTGACTGGGTGAGAGTATTCTGCTAAATTCAGAAACTCTGTCCATCACCACCCCTTGTTTTTACACATGTCTGTAGGGCAGCGCTGCCCGCTGGCTCAGGCCTACAGTATGGTCCTGAAGGTCTTTAAAATGAGACAGAGATGACACTGAACTAAGTCAGAGATCACATTATTACACACGGCAATATCGTTTGTTCGAACCTGTGCAGCCAGGCTGATGCACCCCACCCCTCCCACTGCACTGCGCTGAATTGGATGCCCTGTGCACCCAGGCCGCTCTGCTCACCTGCTGTCATTGTTGTGTGTCCAAACACTACGGGCAGCAGTGCTCACAATTCAGCTGGAGTGAGGATTGTAGGATGGTGTACACCTCATGGATCCCTTTCGAAGATGACGGGCAGTAGGGCTCACAATTTAGAGCCAGTGTTGATTGCCATGATGGTGTACACCTCATGGATCCCTTTTTTTTTGCGCATTTTGATATGCGAGGTGGATGCAGACATATCACCTGAGGAAGTGTGGAAGAAGAGGGACGTGTGGCGTCATTGTTATCCTAGTTATATGTATGCAAAGTGGGCTGGGCTTGCGTACGCCAGGCCAGCATAGGGTTGTGAATAATTATTACGGGAACTTGGACGTTGTTCAGTTCCTGCCTGGCCAGGAAGTGTACTTATGTGTGTTTCTTTTGTAGTTTTGACCTCGCAGAGTGTGCAATTTACATTAGTGTAGCATGTGTTGGGAGGGCGGCAACTATCGCTAATGAGATGGTGCTTGAAAAGATTGAATGGTGAACATCACATGTCCTTGTCAAGGTTGTGGATATGCCCAGACATGCATGTCAGTGGTGTGCGATATTATTGAAAGTGTTGCTATTGCGAAGCGTACACATGTGAATGTGCTCGGATGGAGGGAGGATCAGCAGTGAGGCTACGTCATACACAGTGATAACACTCATTACAGTAAAGCAATGCATGTCAAATGTGAATCTAAAAGTCTCACATATAACACACTACTATATTGGCAAAGCCTGACAACAGAAAGTACAGCAAAAGAAATCTACACATTGCTGTTTACTGTTTGTCACATGTGATCTAGGATGTACACTCTGGCTGTGGCTCCTGATATTTCTTAGAGCCACCAATACCCAGGCCGAAAGGGAGGACAATAATGTGCACACACACACCAGGGTCATCGTGTAACACATATTTGTTTTTTGAAGGAACGTTTGAGTTGCATGGCAATCACATGTGAAAGGCAAATGTACAGACCATGAATATTGATCAAGATGATCGTTGCATGTTGTGTGTAGTATAAGATATGTGTATACAGGAAAACACTTTTCAAAAAAGCTTTCTAAGCAGAAGAGGTATCTCTCATCAAACGCTGTAGAGAGAATGAGTAAAATGGGTGGGGTCGTCCAACTGTTACAATGGTAAATGTTATGAAGCAATCAAATGCTTTTTTATAAGGTCACATTGCAATTGTGCACCGAGCACGCAAGGAGGCCACACGCGACGCAATTTTGACAAAATATATTTATGATAATATTAGTTTATTACAGTTAGAAATATATAAATGTTTAAAATATTTTAGATTATCGCTTGCTCTCATATACTGGTTAAAGTTATGTAGATACACTTTTGAGACAAAAAACCCCCGTTGGTTACGAAATGCGAATCATTTTTGAGTTTAGAAATATGGCGGATAGGAGTCACGTGGTGATGGAGCTTGGTACACTACCGGTATGGGCATATATATATATATATGCACACAAACAGCCAAAACTGCAGCCCAGCTCCAGGAACCAGAACAGATGACCAAACGAATCCTCAATAAGGCAGGATGTAGTTTTATTTAAGGCAAACTGAGCAGCAAAAACTGACGCATTTTGGGCGGATGCCCTTGCTCACAGTTAAAAGTTTACCCACAGTGCCTGTGTTTTTCAAATGCTAGTACACATCATGTGACACACCATGTGACATAAAAGAATATGGAAGAAATACTGCTTTCGCATATATAAAGCAAATGTACAACGAGGGAAGGTCTAGTATTCCAATTATCATATCAAAATTCAAATGTAATTACAATCATGACTGAGTAAATTCAATATTTTAGACAAGAAAATTTCAGCTGAAATGCATGAACTTGGTCAAAACAGTACAATGATCTTGAAGATGTATTATGTGCAAATTGTCGCAATATGTAAACATCATATAAATAACACAGTTTAAGTTTAAAAAGCATATTTTAAATACTTAAAAACATTTTGAATACAAAAATAAATTGTTATCCTTAAAAAATGTTTCAATCATGATGCGCAATTTTGCGCAATGTAAACACACACTCTGTATGAACAAGATATTAATTAATAATGAACTGTGAAGACCTTGCATCTAATATATAGTCTATTGGGGACATCTCAAAAGTGATGGCAACCCCTTGGTTTACTGGTCATGATAAATTGGGGACATCATTAACTGATGGCAACCCCTCTGAATAGTAATGCCTATATTTAACAAGTACCAACTTCCATCTTATAGTGCACCTGACACCTCAATAGTGAATGTACATGCAATATGTAAAAGAAAAAAACTTTTTTTCAAAATAAGCAGCATTATAACAGGTCAAAGAAAAATAAGGGTGAAATGACAAAACAACACGATAGTTTCTTTAAGTTTTCTAAAATAAAATTATACTATACACATGTTGGAGGAAACAGCAAAACATAATGGGGGAATAGAGAATTTTATAAATTTAGTTTGATTTTAAAGCTAAAATTTGTCTCTGAGAAGTAGTGAACTCAATATACAGAAATAGGGGTATTTAAAGTCAATGTCATGATGGATTAATTCTTGCCCTATAAAAAATGGTACAAATCCTCTGTGGTGTTCAACCCATTAGGCAACTTGGTATCCAGCTCTAGAATCATTCTTGATTCTAGTTGGCATAACATCTTGTCTCTGTCTCCTCCCCTGCGGGGTTGGGGCACAGATGCCAAGACAAAATAGCTAAGACACTCCAGGTTGTTGTTGTGCACACCTTTGAAGTGCCTCGCCACTGGGTACGCATTATCGTTGTTTACGATCGCCCGAAGATGCTGCAATATCCTGGCATGTACTGCCAGCCGAGGACTACCATCGTACCTCAGGCCGCATGTACAGTTCAAGACACATACAGCATATTCTGTCCTACAATTGTAGTTTCCTTTGATCTTTAAAGGTGTAGGGCTGAAGGGGGTTATGGAAGCTGGTGTTGACACCAAATTTACACGCCCAATAACTTGAGCACTTAAAGAACCCAAGTCGCGGGGGAAGCCAAGATTTAATTTTTGGTAGTTCAGGGAATGAGTTGGAAACATGACTACGTAGGGAGGGTCCCCTCCTAAACGTAATCTTAGGATCCTGAGGTAGATTCAAAGCCAGGACTCCATCTGTTTGGAGGATAATCCAACTTTTTGTCAAAATAGACCTAATCTTTCTGTCCTGGCAACTGAAAGATGTAATGAATCTAAGAGCAGAGTTTTCGGTGTCTTCACCAATGGTTGGTGTTTCACTGTTTTGATTTAAAAGTGATTCCCTGCTTCGTAATTTCATTTTGTTAACAGCCCTACTGAGGATTTGGTCATTATAACCTCTAGCTTGGAATCTTGTAAGGGCCTCTGCTGTACATTTTTCCAACTCATCTGGAGAGCTGCAAATTCTTTTTAGACGGAGCAGTTCCCCAAAGGGGATGTTGTCAATCGTGTGCCTGGGATGGGCACTACTTGCGTGCAGGGTGGAATTGCCTGCTGTTTCCTTTCTGTGGAGAGTGGTTGCCAATTTGTTAGATTTTATATATACTTTAACATCAAGAAAGTCTACTGAATTTTTACTCATATGGTGGGTAAACTTGAGATTATAATCATTGATGTTAAGTTTTTCGATGAAATTTAAAGCACTTGACTCATTACCTCTCCAAATTAAAAAAACATCATCTATAAAACGGACCCACATATCAACATGTTCAGAAAAAGTTTCTTGATGTTCCCCCATGAGGACCTGCTTCTCCCAATATCCTACGTGCAAGCACGCATAGATAGGGGAGAAACAGGCCCCCATGGCAACACCTCTCTTCTGTAAGTAGACATCTCTGCCAAACATGAAATAATTGTTGTTAAGGCTCCATGACACAAGTTCCACCAACATCTTATTGTGATTATAACAGTCTATCGATCTAGTGCTCAAAAAATGTTCAAGAGCCCTAAGACCCGTGTGGTGTTCAATACTTGTGTAGAGGGCCTCGATGTCTAATGTTATTAACAGAGAGTTTTCAGTCCATGTTGCATTGCGAATTTTGTCCAAGAAATGCCCCGTGCCCTTGATGTATGTGGGCAGACTTTTAACCAGGGGTTGAAGGAAATAGTCTGTGTATTGAGCAAGATGTTCCCCCACACTATTAATCGCCGAAATTATCGGCCGTCCTGGAACAGGTGATGTTAGTTTATGGACTTTAGGTATGAGGTAAAATTTGGGCATTAACTTAAATTCCTGATTCCAGATTAAACCTTCGCGAACCTGACACAATGGGTGAACTTTCCCACTCATAAGGCTGGTCATTGGTTAGATTTGGTCTGCTCTAACTTTGAGATCACTATGTCACCCCCTATGAAGGTTACCTGGTCGGACCATGCCTTAATTTTGTTCACTTGGCCCTAAGGTTCTAAAGTGCTGAGGGATTTGCCTGCCCCTCAAGCTCACGCCCAGAGAATAAATGTAACCACCTTCTCTGATTCGCTTCTGGCTAACCGGCCAACGTTGCCGTCTAACCTAGAGTCTGCAGTGGATTTATTCAATGCTTGGGTTAAACAAAGCGCCGTTGTGCCCTCCAATAAAGGTGGCAGTAAACGGGTCAGGTCATCGCCCTCTAAACCCTGGTTCTCCCACGCTCTCAGGGAACTTAAATCTGGCTGCAAAAAACTGGAGCGAGCCTGGCGCCGTGAATTCCGCCCTGATCTGAAGAGTGATCTGCGGAAGGCGCAGAAGGTTTACTATGCCGAAATTAAAGCTGCCAAAAGTAGGTACTTCTCAGAAAGGATAGAGAAGGCGGACAACAATGGCAAAGAAGTCTTTGCCATTGTTCAGAGTTTCCTTTCTCCCTGTGCTGCCTTACCAGTTCTTCCGGCCTCCGATCTCTGGTGTGAAGAACTGGCCTGCTTTTTTGATAATAAAATCATCAAAATTCAAGAGGAGCTCCAAAATTCCAGTGGGCTTCTTCGGCCCTTGTCACCCTTCGCTTGTTCTGGGGGGAAGCAATCTACTAGCCAATTTACCACCTTTGAGCCAGCTGTGCAAGCGGACGTGCTGGCCATCTTGGAGTCACTAAAGTCGGGTTCACCCTCTGACCCTTGCCCCGCCAGGGTTCTGGGGGGAGCTGCGAGCTTGGTATATCAGGAGGCCACTCAGGTGGTCAATTTGTCTCTGTCCTCTGCCTCTGTGCCACCTTGCTGGAAACAGGCGAAATTGCTTCCCCTCCTTAAGAAGCCTGGCCTGGACCCTCTAGCCACGTCCAGCTATCGTCCGATATCGCTGCTCCCGGCACTGGCGATGGTCTGTGAAAAGGTTATCTATAGGCAGCTGAATAATTTTATTGAGTCCTCTCAGGCCCTGCACCCGGCTCAATCGGGTTTCAGGGCGGCTTTCAGCACCGAGACGGCTCTGGTGGAAGTTTCGGAGGCCATCAGGGAGTGTCTGGACGGAGGCGGCAGAGCGGTCCTGGTTTTGCTGGACTTATCTGCCGCCTTCGATACGGTTCCCCATGCTCTGCTGCTGAATCGGTTGGCAGAGGTGGGACTGTCAGGCGCGGTTCTGGCTTGGCTGTCCTCGTTTCTGTCGGAACGGACGCAGCAAGTTTGGATGCCTCCTTACGCCTCGTCTCCCAAGAAGCTCAGCACAGGGGTCCCCCAGGGGTCGACGTTAAGCCCCTTGTTGTTTAACGTTTATATGACCCCGCTGATCTATCTGGCTGAGCAGTGGGGAGCCAAAATAATGGCGTACGCCGACGACACTCAGCTGTTGTTTACCTGGCCTAAGAATTGCCTAGATGCTAGTGTCGTCTGCTCCTGTCTATCCAATGTCTTTCGGTGGCTCCTGTCAGCCCAACTTAAATGCAACGAGGACAAGACAGAGCTGTTGTTTTATGGCAACTTTCCGGCCAATTTTAAGGATCTCATTTGGCCGCCTGATTTTGCTTGTCCCAGCTCTCTTGGAGGCCCGGCCAAAAACTTGGGGGTCTGGTTCGGACAGGATCTTAAGTTTGAAGTACATCTAAAAAAACTTACGGCGACCTGTTTTGCGACCCTCAAGTCACTAAAAAGGTTCCTTCCACTGCTCCATAGGGAAGCAAAAGAGACGGTTCTGCGTGCTCTGATTCTATCAAGGCTGGATTATTCCAATGCCCTCTTTAGTGGTCTTCCTTAATATCTCATCAACCGAATGCAGATTATTCAGAATGCGGCGGTCCGACTTTTATTCCATCTCCCGAGAAGAACTAGCGCTTCTGCTCATCTCCGAAAGCTCCATTGGCTTCCAGTGGCCCATCGTATTGTGTTCCAATCTCTGGTCCTGGCCTTCCGTGCCCTGCATCAACACGGACCACAATATTTGCACAAGAGGTTCACGTTTTATTCCCCTCGCCGTGCACTCCGATCAGCTAATCTCCTTCTGATGTTTACGCCTAAAATCAGATATGTGAGATTGGGTGGTCAATCTATTTCTGTCCAAGCAGCTCGATCCTGGAATGCCCTGCCGCTCTCTTTGCGTGCGTCAGCCACACTGGCAGAATTTAAGAAGGGGTTAAAAACTCACCTTTTTAATCTCAGTATCTAGTTGCTTCCCTTTTTCCTTGGTTCGGCTCTGTTCTAGTTCACATATCGCGCCAGGATACTCTGTAGTAGCAGAGCACGTAATAAAATCGTTTATACATATACATATACATATACATTATACCGGAATAAAAGTTTTCTTAACTTATCTTTGGATAGATCATATTGTTTCAAACACGTTTTGACGTAGCACGCAGCATCAGAAAGTTGCCTTGTTCCTTCTGCAACATATTGCGCTTGGGGCCAGATCACAATGTTGCCTCCTTTGTCTGAGCTGCATGCTACGTTATGATGATCATTTTTTAGTTTGTTAACCAGATCCCAATATTGAATTTCTTGCTGTTGTTTTATCCTTTTGCGATGTTTGACCTGGTGGTATAACTTTTTGAGGTCTGCAGTCACCACATCATGGAATGATTCTATAGCATCTCTAGGCATAATTGGAATAAAACTAGATGACGGTTTGAAAGGACTGCTTCCTGCTCCTGTTTCTAGAATTGCAGCCTCCCTCAATTCTTCCTGTCTAGAAATTTCAGAATTCGTATCATCATTGCCCTCACCCAATTGAACGAGAGTTAATAAGCCTCTAGTGTCACCAGCCTGGAGAGCTAACGTACTATTGTCCACTGTTGTTGTTTCTTCATTGTTAGGACCTTTCTTAATTTTGAAAAACTTTCATAGCTTGAGTTTACGGATGTAACGAAACACGTCAATCCTGGTCGCAGCATAATTAAAACCTGTTAGGGGACAATATATATAATGCATATTTAAATAATGAAGCAAACCACATTCACTGGATGGTCATCAGTGATGTCATAAGTGATGCCATTTGAGATGTCATCAGTGATGTCACTGGCTATGTCATGAATGATCTAATATGTGACATCATCAGCAGTGGATTGTGGGTGCTCGAAATATAGTTAGTACAACTAACTATATAGGAGCAATTTCAATGGTTTTGTATGAGTGAAATGTCCAGCTAACTATAACACCCCTAAAACCTATAGTTTTTTGAGTGAATTTCAAAGGTTTTTTAAAAGCTAATTCCTAACTATATAAGGCCTGAAACCTATGTTTTTTTCAGTGAATTTCAAAGGTTTTTTAAATGCTAATTCCTAACTATATAAGGCCTGAAACCTATGGTTTTTTTCAGTGAATTTGCAAGTCTTTTTAAATGCTAATTCCTAACTATATAAGGCCTGAAACCTATGTTTTTTAAGTGAATTTGCAAGGTTTTATAAATGCTAATTCATAACTATATAAGGGCTGAAACCTATGTTTTTTTCAATGAATTTCAAAGGTTTTTTTAATGCTAATTCCTAACTATATAAGGCCT
Source organism: Lissotriton vulgaris (assembly GCF_964263255.1). NCBI lineage: Eukaryota > Metazoa > Chordata > Amphibia > Caudata > Salamandridae > Lissotriton > Lissotriton vulgaris. Next base: position 491,262,303 of record NC_141697.1, on the reverse strand, counting down.
GAAACCTATGATTTTTTAATGAATTTCAATGGTTTTTAAAATGCTAATTCCTAACTATATCAGGCCTGAAACCTATGGTTTTTTCATTTAATTTCGAAGGTTTTTTAAATGATAATTTTTAAATGTATTAATTGTTATTTTTTTATATTGATTTACTACATTTTTGCAGGCAGGTGTTCAGAGGGCACGCCCCCTTTTTACAACACTCTGCAGCGCAACCCCTGGCTTGTTTGCAGAGGAGGAACTAATACCCCTTGCATACTGGGGGTCCCTGGGGGGCAACTAGCCCACCAGGAGCCTCCAGTATAAGCCAGTGGGCTGCATTGCAGAGAGGTGTAATGAAGCCACACCCTTTTTTACACCTCTCTGCAACGCAGCCCCCGGGCATGTTTGCAGAGGGTGAACTAATTCCCCTTGCCTACTGAGGGTCCCTGGGGGGCAACTAACTCACCAGGAGCCTCCAGTATGCGCCAGGAGGCTGCTTTGCTTTGCCCCGGAGGGCGGCGGTCCCCTGGTCAGTGTGGGGGGATTGGGAACCCCCACACTTCTTTATCACTATGCCCCCGCGATTTGGTCCCCCTTGGGGGTAATTTTTAAATAAACATACTGGGATGTTTTTAAAAAACATTTTTGGCCTTGGGGGTCCTTGTGGGACCCCCTGAGCAGGCCTAGGGGGTCAGGGTGCTTCTACCCTGCCCCCTTTTTTTTCTACACGTTTGTTTTTCTGCTTTCTTGTGCCTCGGTCTACCCAGCACAAGATGAATGCTAACACTTCCTGGTTAGAAGTGTTGACAGCCATTGATCATGCTCCTTTCCTGTGAAAGACATGCTGATTGGCTGCCACTGTCTGACAGCACTCCAAACCAGGAAGTGTTGGCAGCCATCTTGTGCCTCGGTAGAACCAAGGCACAAGAAAGCAGTGAAACAAAGGTGCAAAACATGTAAAGGGGACAGGGTAGAAGCACCCTGACCCCCTAGGCCTGCTCAGGGGGTCCCACAAGGACCCCCTGAGCGATATCCTGAAACGCGTCTGGCAGAACATGAAGTTGCCTGTTTTCAGATGTAGTGCCTGCTGGCAGGGTGCTGACTGAAATAAAAGTTGGAACTTTACGAGCTTCCTGCGGTCTCCCTCTCAATTGGTGCTACCTGAATGATTTTGATTTACGCAGCTCTTGCACAGCCGGTGAGTGAGACCCACTGCTGGAGGCGGGTCCGTTTTGGTTCCGGTGAGGATCTAGAAAAATCGGGAGGAAGAGATGTCAGCGACAGAACAGGGCTGCCGCTGACATTAAGTTCGAGCCAACACCCACAAAGCGAGGCAGGCAACGCGCTGAAACTGTGCACTCACCCACTGGGGCTTGAATATTGCTAAAAGACATGGAAGAATGCGCACCCACTGGGGAAAATAATGATAACGGACTACAACATCCATGATGCTGTGTGACAGCCACGCCCACAGGGATGGTTTGTTGGAACTTTAAAATGCCTGTATATCACCGCGACATTCTACCCATGTTGCAACGCCACTGAAGAAAGGAGCGATATCCTGAAACACGTCTAGCAGAACATGAAGTTCCCTGTTTTCAGATGTAGTGCCTTCTGGTAGGGTGCTGACTGAAATAAAAGTTGGAACTTTACGAGCTTCCTGCGGTTTCCCTCTCAATTGGTGCTACCTGAATGATTTTGATTTACACGGCTCTTGCACAGCCGGTGAGTGAGACCCACTGCTGGAGGCGGGTCCGTTTTGGTTCCGGTGAGGAGCTAGAAAAATCGGGAGGAAGAGATGTCAGCGACAGAACAGGGCTGCCGCTGACATTAAGTTCGAGCCAACACCCACAAAGCGAGGCAGGCAACGCGCTGAAACTGTGCACTCACCCACTGGGGCTTGAATATTGCTAAAAGACATGGAAGAATGCGCACCCACTGGGGAAAATAATGATAACGGACTACAACATCCATGATGCTGTGTGACAGCCACGCCCACAGGGATGGTTTGTTGGAACTTTAAAATGCCTGTATATCACCGCGACATTCTACCCATGTTGCAACGCCACTGAAGAAAGGAGCGATATCCTGAAACACGTCTAGCAGAACATGAAGTTCCCTGTTTTCAGATGTAGTGCCTTCTGGTAGGGTGCTGACTGAAATAAAAGTTGGAACTTTACGAGCTTCCTGCGGTATCCCTCTCAATTGGTGCTACCTGAATGATTTTGATATATAATATATATATATATATATATATATATATATATATATATATATATATATATATATGTATATATTACCTACTGGCAGTCGCCAGTAGGTATATATAGTTAGGACCTACTTTCCATACATTCTATTGGGAATAACTTTGGCGCTGGTTAATAAATGTGCACGATTTTCTCAAAGAAGATGGCCCGTTACGCTCCGCTCCTTCCCCGAAAGTTTCGGGGGGATTCGTGAAGCAGGGGCCAAGAAAAAAGGGGGGTCCCAAAACATGTTTTCCCCATGCAATTTTCCATGGGACATCTAGACAAGGCTACAGACCGAACCGATGAACGGAATTACACCAAACTTGGCAAAATGGTAGGGCCTGGTACGCAGTACGCCCTTTTGGTAAAATGGTGTAAATCCCTCCAGTAGTTGTTGAGAAAATCGGATTTTAAAAATATATATATCTATAGGCATTGCACCGTGCATGCACTGTAAGCTTACTGTACTCTGTACCTTCCCGAGTATGAGCTGCATGCTGATTGGCTGCCACTGTCTGTCAACACTGAGTGCACAGTTTCAGCGCATTGCCTGCCTCGCTTTGTGGGTGTTGGTTCCGGTGAGGAGCTAGAAAAAACGGGAGGAAGAGATGTCAGCTACAGAACAGGGCTGCCGCTGACATTAAGTTCGAGCCAACACCCACAAAGCGAGGCAGGCAACGCGCTGAAACTGTGCACTCACCCACTGGGGCTTGAATATTGCTAAAAGACATGGAAGAATGCGCACCCACTGGGGAAAATAATGATAACGGACTACAACATCCATGATGCTGTGTGACAGCCACGCCCACAGGTGCGGTTTGTTGGAACTTTAAAATGCCCGTATATCACCGCAACATTCTACCCATGTTGCAACGCCACTGAAGAAAGGAGCGATATCCTGAAACGCGTCTGGCAGAACATGAAGGTGCCTGTTTTCAGATGTAGTGCCTGCTGGCAGGGTGCTGACTGAAATAAAAGTTGGAACTTTACGAGCTTCCTGCGGTTTCCCTCTCAATTGGTGCTACCTGAATGATTTTGATTTACACGGCTCTTGCACAGCCGGTGAGTGAGACCCACTGCTGGAGGCGGGTCCGTTTTGGTTCCGGTGAGGAGCTAGAAAAATCGGGAGGAAGAGATGTCAGCGACAGAACAGGGCTGCCGCTGACAGTAAGTTTGAGCCAACGCCCACAAAGCGAGGCAGGCAATGCGCTGAAACTGTGCACTCACCCACTGGGGTTTGAATATTGCTAAAAGACATGCAAGAATGCGCACCCACTGGGGAAAATAATGATAACGGCCTACAACATCCATGATGCTGTGTGACAGCCACGCCCAAAGGGGCGGTTTGTTGGAACTTTAAAATGCCTGTATATCACTGCGACATTCTACCCATGTTGCAACGCCACTGAAGAAAGGAGCGATATCCTGAAACGCGTCTGGCAGAACATGAAGTTGCCTGTTTTCAGATGTAGTGCCTGCTGGCAGGGTGCTGACTGAAATAAAAGTTGGAACTTTATCGAGCTTCCTGCGGTCTCCCTCTCAATTGGTGCTACCTGAATGATTTTGATATATATATATATATATATATATTATTTTTTTTTTGGGTGGGGGGGGAGATATAAAATATTACATAATTCTCAAAGGTAAGAAAAAGAAGTATAATAGAGTTCCAAAATATTTTTAAAAAATAAATGAAAACTATAGGTTTTATAAACATTGAAATATGAAATTAATATTTAAAAAACCTTTGACATTCACTGAAAAAAACATAGGTTTTACAGACTTTATAGTTAGGAATTAGCATTTAAAAAACCTTAGAAATTCACTAAAAAAACATAGGTTTCAGGGACGTTATAGTTAGTTGAACATTTGAGTCTAATAAAACCGGAGATATTCGCCTGTTATAGTTAGTTAAGCAACTCAAATCAGAATTGGTGATTGCCCTCCAATGTTCTCAAATGTGTTTTTGTACTGCAAATGTGGTAGAACCTATGTACCACTTGCCACAAGGACAAGTGATGACATAGACAACAAAGTTTGTTTTGCATATTATGAGTTTAGATATATATTGTTTCTTCTTGACTTTCTCCAAAGTGACTTCGTTGACATTCGTACTGTACTTGCATTCCTTGCAGTGTCCACACCACTTGAAGCCGTTACTCTGTTGGAGCCAGCTCGGACCCCTCTGTGATAAATGACTATGTATGTCTTTGAGGGAAAGGTTGCAATGAAAAGTGATATTGGGTGTTTCCCCTATTCTGGCCCTCAAAATCTTTCTCAGATTGTTTGCCTGGCTATTGAACTGCGTGATAAATTGTATTGGTTAATTTTTAGTTTCATGTTGTTTGGGAGGTTCTTGTTGTAAAGTATCCTCCCAAGTTTTCCCATCTGCTCTCTCACTAACTTTTAACAGGGCCTTTTTGGATATCCTCTAGCTACCAGACGGTCAATCATCTCTCCTTTAGTTTTCATGTAGCTAAGGTCTGTACTACTATTCCTTTTGGCTCTTAGAAATTTGCTGTAAGGTATACTCTAGCGAAAGCCGGGTGGGTGACGACTATCTGCATGTAAGATTGAGTTACTAGCTGTGTCTTTTCTAAACAATTCTGTGTGTACATTGCTCTTCCTCACAGTTAATCTGATGTGAAGAAAATCAATTTGCTCTCTACTGTATTGTAGAGTGAATTTAAGATTCACTTTATGTATATTAAGTCTCTCAAAGAAGGTCAAATCATTTTAATTTCCTTCCCAGATGAAAAAAATGTTGTCAATGTATCGTAGCCATACATTGACGTGGTTGGTCCATTCACTTAAATCGTTATCCCAGAGGACACTCTCCTCGCACCAGCCCACAATGAGGTTGGCATAGCTGGGGGTGAAGCAGATTCCCATAGCAGTTCCCTGTATTTGTCTGTAGAGAGTTTTCTCAAACAAAAGTATATTTTCCTTCAGACCAGTCTCCATCATCTTGAATACCATTAGTGTGTGTTGCAAGACATTCGCTCTCCTATCCTTAAAAATATATCTTCATGCATTGATCTCATCTTCATGCCTTATGCTGGTGTAGAGATTTTCCACATCCAGACTTATGAGCCAGCATTCGTTTCTCCAACACAAATGATAGGTTTTCTATATGAAATCTTTAGTGTCCCTGATGTAAGAAGTTAAATTCTCCACATAAAGTGCTAAAACACTAAAACATATATTCGCTCACCAAAACATAAATTAATACATTTAGTCACCCAAACAACTGGTTCCACATGCACTCTTAAACCTATATACCTAGTCAATCAACCATTCACACATCTATGCATAGAGTTACATACACCCTATCCAACCACACACAAACTCAGTGTCACATACAATTACGCACCCAACTAATCAATGACTAATATACACACTCATGTAGTTAGTGACCAACTGATGCTGCATGTTATACAAGAACAGAAAGTGATACACACATTCACATAGTTTAGTTACTAATCCATGTATTAAGTGAAACGCTTTTAATTACTCACTTAAACAGAGAGTCAGACAGCCACCAAATCCTACATCCAGACAGTTATACATCCACTCAATCTTCAATACAGATTGGTGTATATATAATACATATTTAAATTTCAGACTAAACCACATTCACTGGATGATGTCATCAGTGATGTCATTTGAGATGTCATCAGTGATGTCACTGGCCATGTCAATAATGATGTAATATGTGACGTCATCAGCAGTGCATTGTGGGCTCGCAAGTTATAGTTAGCAGAAGTAACTATAACAGAAGAAGTTCTATGGTTTTGTACGAGTGAAATGTCCAGCTAACTATAACACCCCTGAAACCTGTGTTTTTTTTCTGTGAAATATATATATATATATATATATATATATATATATATATATATATATATATATATATATATATATATATATATATATATATATATATATATATATATATATATATATATGTTACCTACTGGCGGTCGCCAGTAGGTAGTTATAGGTAGGATCTACTTTCCATAGGAAATCCGCAACATTCTATTGGGAATAACTTTGGCGCTGGTGGACGAATCTTCGCCAATTTCTCCAAGAAAATGGCCCGCTCCGCTCCTTCCCTGAAAGTTTGGGGGGGGGGATTCGTCAAGTGGGGGCCGAGATAAAAGGGGGTCCCAAAACGTGTTTTCCCCATGTTAATTTCCATAGGGCGGTCGGTTTCACTTTCAGCCCGAACGGCTGAATGGATTTCCACCAAACCTGGCAAAATTGTAGGGACTGGTAGCCCGATGTGCCTTTGCTATGTCTCAAGATATGTGCTCCAGTGGATTTTGAGTAATTTAGGTTAAAAAATATATATATATCTATGGCAGCGCCCCGGTACGCGCACCGGGGAGTGCTCCGGGCGCGCCACGCGACTTGCGCACAGAAAGCTGATTGGCTCTCGGGTGTCTGTAAACATTCGAAACAGTCCGGAGCGGCCGCCATCTTGTGTCTCCGTAAAATCGAGACATAAGAGGTGGAAAAATCAAAGGGGGAAATGACCATAAGGGGGCAGGGATAGACCCCCCCTGACCCCTAGTTTTGATGTGGGGGCCATAAAAGGGCCCAGCGGGGCAAAAAAAAATTTTTTTTGTTTGATTTGCACGAGGGGAGTGCCCGGTACGTGCACCGGGGAGCATACCGGGGAGCGTACCATGGGGAAGAAAGAATGACAGACTTTTCCAAAAATGAAGCCTTTTTTTATAAATTGGAGGTAGTTCTAAAAAGAACTGTTTTTTTTCTTCTTTTTGTTGTTTTATATTTTTATATTGTTTTTTTGAACATTTTGTACTTTTTTGGGGTTTTCTGAACAGTTTTATATTTTTTAGTATTTTTCATGGAGAGAAACGAAAAAACAGGGAATTGAAAATGGCTCAACTGGAGCAAAAAAAAATAAGAAAAGAAATAATTAGGGTTGATTGGGGCATTTGTGGTTGTCCCCAGCAAGGGCGATGAGCTTTACGCTCTGTTCTCCGTAGGAAATGGTTTTCCCACAATATTTACAGATAATTCTGAAATCTGCAAGTCGTGGCTGAATGCAAGGCATCGTCTCACTTTCCTCTGGTGCCAACGGAGTGGGTTGCTTCCTTTTTGAGGTGGTGCTTGTGGATTGGGGAGGGTTACTGGCCAGTTCCCTCATCTCTGCAGCAGAATAATTTATTGGATGCTTGCGCTGCATGTGGCGTATCATCGTGTTGTTCCCATATGAATATTTCTTATTTGGGTTTCCCCTGGAAAGTTCCACGCCACAGATTCGGCAAGTCACCTTGGCTGCATTTACTTTTTTCTTCCCCTCTGGGATAGAAAAAAACTCCCAAATAATGTGTGGTCTTGGCTGGTATGGGGTATTTTGTTCTTCAAGCCATCTTGTACTCCCCTCCTCCTCCTCGTCCTCCTCTTGTTGAACACCAATGATATCTTGAGGTCGTCCTCTTGGTGGTTGTGGTGGTGGTGGTGTTGCAGATGCACCAGCTGCTGCTACTACTGAAGCCATTATATTGATCAAAAAGGTACAGAGAGGTACAAACAGGTCTTCCTAAGTCAAAGGACAAAGTCAGAATAAGGAAAAAAGGTGGGGTCTTTCATCCTTTTGAAAAAAAATGTATTGAACCAATGAAAAGTGTTATTTTCAGGTCATATGACCAGGGGCTTCATCATTATGAAACCAAAACTGTTATGAACCAATGAAAAGTGTTATTTTCAGGTCACATGACCCGACGCGCTTACACTATGCGCCCCGGGGCGCGCCCAGCGGCGCGGCGCGTACGCGCGTCGGATGCCTACGTTGCGTGATCGTATTCGCTCGAGTGCTTCCGGGTGCGCTTACGCCGTGCATATCACACGGATGCGTCTACGCGATACGTCGCGATCATGTTTTCATTTGCGATATTGGCGCTTACGGGACGCTCATAAAACTACGCTTTCCGGGGCGCTCACCGGGGCGCGCACCGGGAGCGCTCCAAGGCAAAAAAAGAAATAAAAAAAACATGGGCAAAATTGTAGGGACTGGTAGCCCGATGTGCCTTTGCTATGTCTCAAGATATATGCTCAAGTCGTTTTTACGAACATTAACTTTGAAAAAATTTATATTGGGCTACATTGGGCTCTATATATGTTAGAGCCCAAATGTAGCCCAATGTAGCCCAATGTAGCCCAATGTAGCCCAAAGATGGCCACCAGAGACAAAAAAATACAAATGTAGCCCAAATATCAGCCAGATGTAGCGTAACTATAGCCCAATGATAGTATGTACCAGAGTGTTCTAAAGAACAACTAGAGCGCTAACAGTCTTACTTATAAAGTGAGACTTTTAGTTAGGAATTAGCATTAAAAAAACCTTTGAAATTCACTGAAAAAACCATAGGTTTCACAACAGTTATAGTTAGGAATTAGCATTTAAAAAACCTATGAAATTCACTGAAAAAACCATAGGTTTCACACCAGTTATAGTTAGGAATTAGCATTTAAACAACCTATTAAATTCACTGAAAAAAACATAGGTTTCACACCAGTTATAGTTACCTGGAAATTTTACTGACATAAAACCATTGAAATTCCCACGTTATAGTTAGTTGGACTCACTATAACCTGCGCGTGTAATGCACTGCTGATGACATCACATATTACATCACTCATGACATGGTCAGTGACATCACTCATGACATCACTGATGACACCATCCTTGTGACAGAGTGACTGACCTCCTTTCACTGTAAAGTAACCCTTGAAACACATATTCAAAAATAGAAACTAACATTTTCAAAAAAGTGGAGATAGCTATACCAGTTACAACAACCAATTCAGTAATTCCACCATCTATATACACATCCTCTCATTCAGCAACAGTTCTATATAGTCACTCATACATATACTCACTCATCATATGTAGTGATACACATATACATCCTGTTACACACCGACAGTCATCCAAAAGTTACTCACACACATACTCACAAATGCAAATAAACTATTGAACATACATTCATTTGCATATTATGCTATACACACACTAGTACATTACTTCTAAGGAAACTTACACATACTTACTCTCTTAAACAATCACTTATAGAAACACATACTTATTTAAACAGGAACTCTTCCAATCTCTCACTCTCACATATACTCACTTATATGGCTGAGATACCCGCCACCCCCTCTCAACACAATCCCCAAAAGGAGGGAAACCGGAAACAGTTCTTAAAGTTTTTGGATGTGGGAGGGAGTGACCCTCCCGGCCGTATTTATTAAAACAAAAAATTAAAACATTAAACGTTTCATGTTATGTACAATTTCATTATCACATTGCGATGTTTGGCGAACCTTAACATATTCTCTAATACAGAGGTTCTCCTAGCCGAACTAGCATCCTACAAAACATTCTCTAGAAACACTGAAATTGTACATCCTAACGTTTAAGGGCCAACGGCAAGGTCATAACCGGTGTCAAGATCCCTAACCAGACTTACCCCTCCCACTTGGGAGGGGCGACAGCACCGAGGCTTACCTCAAGTGCAACTACTAACAATTTCCCTTGACTTGACGGGGGCACTTAAGACTCGACGCCATTTAAAGGTCGTTCGAAGACTTGTGTGTGGTATCTAGAAGGTATCGTGGACCTCCCCCCACCCCACACAACTTACCGCATCTGCCGTCGCAGATGACACTGGCCCCGGGAAATTTCCCAGGAGGGGGCTGTAACCCCTCCTACAAAGGAAGGGGCCTTGACCGCCTTTCCTTTACTTCCGGCGACCCGCCCTTAGACGGGACCGCCTCCCCATTGAGGGGCCAATGGCCACCTCTCCCGAGCGCTCCCATCCGTGTTGGGTGACGCCCACTCATAGGGATCTACCAATTAGTGCTCACCGATCATGACCTTACCGCCTACCAAAAATAAATACGACAATTCTTACTCAAACCTATGAAAACATTGGTCGCTACGACCGAAAGAGCATGCTTAAAATGCAACACTACATCAAATCATTTTAATCGTAACAACCTACACGATATTCACCATACTTTATTATGATCAACAACAAACTGATACTTTCACAGCCTGTAAACGAAACGGAAAAACATACTTATAAAATTCACTTTATTGCACAACAACTTGCTGTCCTCAGGGGCTGGTGGGTGGGTCAAAATTGGCTCTTCGTTCTGTCCCGAGCTCACGTGTAGCGAGGAGGTGCAGCTTCGGAGCACAAGAACAAGAGGACGTCTTCTGGTCTTGCGTCTCTTTTTATCCATCTTCAGGGCGGGCGTAAACCCGCCCCTGCCTGCCCCTAGGGCGGGGCTGGCTACGTCGGTGTCTAGGCCAGCCCACTCTAGGGCGGGAAAAAGCGCGCCCCGGCTACGCCGCTTCGGGCATACCAGCCGAGACGCGCCTCCCGCCCAAAAATGGCTTCCCGGGGGGATCGAGGCACTCCGCCATACGTTCGGGGGGACCGAGTGGTCGCCCCTTTCCATATGGCTGAGATACCCGCCACCCCCTCTCAACACAATCCCCAAAAGGAGGGAAACCGGAAACAGTTCTTAAAGTTTTTGGATGTGGGAGGGAGTGACCCTCCCGGCCGTATTTATTAAAACAAAAAATTAAAACATTAAACGTTTCATGTTATGTACAATTTCATTATCACATTGCGATGTTTGGCGAACCTTAACATATTCTCTAATACAGAGGTTCTCCTAGCCGAACTAGCATCCTACAAAACATTCTCTAGAAACACTGAAATTGTACATCCTAACGTTTAAGGGCCAACGGCAAGGTCATAACCGGTGTCAAGATCCCTAACCAGACTTACCCCTCCCACTTGGTAGGGGCGACAGCACCGAGGCTTACCTCAAGTGCAACTACTAACAATTTCCCTTGACTTGACGGGGGCACTTAAGACTCGACGCCATTTAAAGGTCGTTCGAAGACTTGTGTGTGGTATCTAGAAGGTATCGTGGACCTCCCCCCACCCCACACAACTTACCGCATCTGCCGTCGCAGATGACACTGGCCCCGGGAAATTTCCCAGGAGGGGGCTGTAACCCCTCCTACAAAGGAAGGGGCCTTGACCGCCTTTCCTTTACTTCCGGCGACCCGCCCTTAGACGGGACCGCCTCCCCATTGAGGGGCCAATGGCCACCTCTCCCGAGCGCTCCCATCCGTGTTGGGTGACGCCCACTCATAGGGATCTACCAATTAGTGCTCACCGATCATGACCTTACCGCCACAGGTCCGGATAGTTGACCGGCTATCCGGACCCCCCACAAAACTCCTACCTAAAGGTCATGTTTTAACGATTTTAACCAAGCTAAGAAGTCTCCTATGAGTAACTCATTCCCCACCCTCGACAAATGCACACCATCCCCCAAATACATACTGTCATCATTAATACAACTATGCGAGATCGAATGCAATGTCTTGGAACGGAACAACCTACTCACTTTGTTATTCAGTTTTCTAACGGAATGATTCAAAGCAGGGATCGAGATAGCCCCCCGCCACACTTTTCGTGGGATCATATGAGACCATGCAATTATGCACCCCGGAACTCTCCTCGCTAACCAACTTACCGTGGAAAGCATAGCCTCCAGGAGAAGTCGTCTACCGGTGGTGACCAATTCATTGCCCCCCAAATGCACTATGACTATGGACGGCGGTGACCTCATCCGCTCTAACAAACCCTCAAAGAATGCTTGAAACTGGTCAATACAGAGACCGCCTCTTCCGTAGAAGGACACTCTGTACCCGTATTCCCCAGGTACGTGAATCATGTCACCTGCTTTGAATACGTCTGCGGCCCGTCTCACGTATGAGTGGCCCACGACCCACACCTCCTTTCTCACAGCCGGTGATGTGCGACCGCTGGCCTGGTGTTGGGTCGACTGCACAGTCCGCCCTGCCGCGTAGGCTTGCGCAACTGAAAACAAACAAAAGACAAGAAGCGTGAGTACATGATTACAGCTTCACAACATGTGCAATCGCACGTACCTCTTATAACAATTGGAGGACCAACGCCCCACTCGTTTCACTTGTTCTACATTAAGACCCCTGGCTGTAGCTTCAGTGGCAGCCCCTATTCGAAAGGAATGGGTCCCAAATTCGCCCGGGTCCAAGCCCGCTGCGGCAATGGCCATTGCAAGCACCCGCTGAAACTGAAACCTCGTCAGCGGGGTGGCGTCTGCATGCCTCAACAATGTCCCCCCCCATGATGCCACCCTTCGTGCTAGGTAATCTTCTAAGCACTGTACCGGACACATGGATGACCCGGGGGTCCTGCGAATGATCGTGCAGTCCCCCCTCCCGTCTTGGTCGGTCTTGGACCTGAGAAAGGAGACAATCATCGCATCGCCCCTGATCTGGACATGTTCCCTGCACAAGCCCCCCGCCACATCCTGTTTGTTCCTTGCAACCAGCTCACTTATTCTCATAGCCCCGTGAAATGCCAGCGTAAATGCAGACCGGAACAAACAGGTCTCGAAAGGAGACGAGCATGTGTTAGGGAGTGTGGCCAGTAACTGGGACAACCTATCTAGACCTATCGGTCGTCTTACGTCTACTCTGCGACCCTCTAGGCGTTGCCACCCACGCAGCGCCTTTTGTACTGTAAAAGACGCTGTCGGGTCCTGGATGCCATGGGCCCTGGCAACAAAGGAAATGGCGGCACGATGCCTTTGGGCCGTAGCCACCGACTTCCCAGCCCTACGTAAGGACATCAGAAAATGTACTACCCACTCTTCCTGACCCCAAAGTCCCCCTCTCTCAGCCCCCAAAAAGGCTAAATAGGCCTGAAACGCCCCTTCATATGCCTTCCTTGTCCTGGGTGCTAGACTCTCTCCCACGAGGTGACGAAGTTCGGGGCACCGAGAGACCAGAGAGCTTCGGGGAAGGGTGCCGGCTCTGGGTCCGCAGAAGGAAGGAAACCCGAGAAAGCCTGCATGTGAAAACGAGACAGTGCATCAGCAGCCTGATTCATCACCCCCGGGACATGTTTTGCTCTGAATATCACGTTCAGTTGCATACACAATAAGACAATTTCTTTGAGCAGCCTCAAAATCAATTTACAACGGGCTGCCTGACTATTGATGCATTCTACAACGGTCATATTGTCGGACCAGAACACGACAGAATGATCTCTGAACCCTTCTGGCCAGGTTCTCAGGGCCACCAGAATGGGAAATAGTTCAAGGAAAGCAATATTACTCGTCAGCCCCTTCTCGTGCCACCATGGGGGCCATCTTTGTGCAGACCATTTTGTGCCGAAGATGGCGCCAAAGCCTATGCTTCCTGCTGAATCTGTCCATAGCCCAAGCTCTTCGGAGGACACGGCTGGCTTGTTCCAGACGACTCGGCCATTGAAGTCCGCCAAAAATGCTAACCAAATCCGCATGTCCTGGCGGACCTCAGCCGATAACCTCGTGCGATGATGACCCTCCTTTAGGCCAACCATCGCTTGGGCAATTGAGCGGGAAAAGGGGCGGGCCATTGGGATCACCCTCAAGGCAAAGTTCAACTTTCCCACCAATTGTTGCAACTGATGCAGTGTAACCTTAGATGCATTTAAACATACTTGGAGGGCTGCCCTGAATTTCAATACTTTGCTAGCTGGTAAACGGAAACACCCCTCCCTTGAGTCCAACTCGATCCCCAAAAACTCGAGGCAAGTCGTGGGACCCATAGTTTTACCCGGTGCCAATGGCACGCCAAAATGACCCATCAACACACAGAATTCAGCTAAGGCCTGGGCACATTCGGGATTTCCGGCGGGGCCAAGAAACAGAAAGTCGTCAAGGTAGTGCATTACATTTCGGAAACCCGTTTTCTTAGTGAACACCCATTGCAGGAAAGTACTGAATTTCTCAAAATAAGCACATGATATAGAGCATCCCATTGGCATACACCTATCCATGTAAAATGACCCCTGAAACCCGAATCCCAGAAGACGCTGGTCGTCTGGGTGTACCGGGAGCAACCGGAACGCTGACTCGATGTCTGATTTCGCCATCAACGTCCCGGGCCCCAGGCGATTCAAGATGGCTACTGCCTCATCAAACGATGCGTATCGCACCGAACAAACTTCTGGATCAATGGCATCGTTCACCGAAAGACCATGTGGAGCAGACAGATTATGGATCAAACGAAACTCACCTGGGTCCTTCTTGGGGACCACCCCTAACGGAGAACAGACAAAATCCGGTACCGGGGGTACACTAAACGGGCCGGCGACCCGTCCCCGGCTAACCTCTTTCTGAATCTTCTCTTGCACTACAGATGTATGTTGAAAAACGGAAAGTTGATTTTTGCACGTCCCTACACCCTGAAAGTCCCCCACCGGGATGCGGAAACCATGTGTAAAACCGTTCCGCAGCACCCCAGCAGAAGTACGATCCGGGTATTCGCTGAGCCAGGGAATCATTGCCAAGGTATCAATTGGGGTTGGTAAAGGCGCCCCTCGGACTATCTTAGACCTGTTTGGCGCCTCCCTTACCCCCATTCTCACTCGTTCTGGCTCTGCACGATGACTCAGGATGGGACGACCCACAAGTACTACATTCGTGTTTGAATTTACACGATCCCGGAGGCCTGGTACATTTCCCTTTGTTGAAATTAAAGCAGAAACCCTTTCTCCCTGTATTGCCTGTGGGTCTCGAATAATCGTCGGTGCTCGTACTTGGTCGAAAGGGCGTCCCCACATTTTGGCGGGAGTAATCAACAACATTGCTCCCAACCAATGGCATTTTTAACATTCCTGATTCCTTCATTTTATCCCATGTCACAGAATCGTAACAATCCCAAGTAAAACTCTTGTTATGCTCCTTTTCTTTCCTGAACAGATTGTCATAACAGAACCAATGGTTACCTTGATACGCTGTCGAGTAACCCATAATTCGTGATTGATAAATGGGAAATTCGGGAAGCAACTCGGGCCTACGTTCCCCCAAAATCGATGTAAAAATACCCCACGCATTGCCCCAGTTGCCAATATTCTCATTTACCTTAAAGGAGGCCATTTTTGCGCGCCAAACACTTGGATGCATTAGGTCCTTCTGACTCTTGACATGCTCTACCTCATAATGATCGACAAGCAAGGAGAATATATTCACGTATTCCCCCGCCCAAATCTTTTCTTTTATTGCTAAAGGAACATGCTGCCCCAGTCTTTCTCTACGAGAGGGTGCTGACTCGTCCCTTGCGATCGGCAATGGCCGCTTACCTGAACCGGATGCTGCTTCTGCCACTTGTGGCTTTTCTATCACTGCTACCGGTGCGGTCACCTTGGCTGCTTCCTTTTCCTTACGCAGCTTTCTTATCAGCGCCTGTGCCTCGGCAGCCGTGGCGCCCTCAGTACTATCGCCCAACCATGCTGCTAGCTGTGCTGCCAGCTCGGGGGGCATATCCTCGTTGGTTGTCGGGGTGATGACAACGGGGATTGGATTCCCCTCCATTGGTAGCGGGGTCGGCACCTCGAGCGGGGCAGAGGGAGCCGGGACATCGCCCCCGGCTGGAACCCTTCTCGGCCTCTTAGGTCTCCCTCCAGCCGGTGGTTGGCCCGATCCCTCCTCACCGTCTCGCTCCGCCAGCCGCTTCTTTATGTCGGACATATCTTTAAAAAGGGCCCGAACCATCTGCTCAGTCGTCATTCTCTTTGCGCCTTTCCTGGGCATCTCTCCGACGAAGTATCTAGAAGACAAAGAAAAAGATCAAAACACTCAAAATTGGCTCTTCGTTCTGTCCCGAGCTCACGTGTAGCGAGGAGGTGCAGCTTCGGAGCACAAGAACAAGAGGACGTCTTCTGGTCTTGCGTCTCTTTTTATCCGTCTTCAGGGCGGGCGTAAACCCGCCCCTGCCTGCCCCTAGGGCGGGGCTGGCTACGTCGGTGTCTAGGCCAGCCCACTCTAGGGCGGGAATAAGCGCGCCCCGGCTACGCCGCTTCGGGCATACCAGCCGAGACGCGCCTCCCGCCCAAAAATGGCTTCCCGGGGGGATCGAGGCACTCCGCCATACGTTCGGGGGGACCGAGTGGTCGCCCCTTTCCATATACATCAATACTCACATATACTAGATTAAAACATATGTAGTTACTCATAAAAACACTAGTGAGGCAGGCATTCACTCACTAACACACACATATTCACACTCATCCACCAATACAGTCCTGCACATAAGCTGTCTTAAAAACACATACAAACAGTGAGTCAGTCACCAACCCATGCAGCCACTTATACACAAAGTGAACCACTGATACATATATTTAAAATATTTAAAAATTACTCGCTAATATATGTATTCACTAAGATACACTTTATAAGGCAGTTAACCAATCAATATTTTATTAAAAATAAACATCCATTTACACACTTATTTAAACATTTATTCGTCCATCGACCTTTACAATTACATATATAAAACATATTTATGTTTCAGAAAGACACACATTGACTGGATGGTGTCATCAGTGATGTCATGAGTGATGTCACTGACCATGTCATGAGTGATGTAATATGTGATGTCATCAGCAGTGCATTACACGCGCAAGTTATAGTGAGTCCAACTAACTATAACGTGGGAATTTCAATGATTTTATGTCAGTAAAATTTCCAGGTAACTATAACTCGTGTGAAACCTATGTTTTTTTCAGTGAATATATATATATATATAGTAGGACCTAGTTTCTATAGGAAATCCACAACATTCTATTTGGAATAACTTTGGCGCCGGTGGACGAATCTTTGTGAATTTCTCCAGGAAAATGGCCTGCTCGGTTCCGCTCTTTCCCTGAAAGTTTGGGGGTGATTCGTCAAGTAGGGGCCAAGAAAAAAGGGGGGTCCCAAAATGTGTTTTTCCCATGCAATTTTCCATAAGGACCTTTAGCCAGGGCAACAGCCCGAACGGCGGAACGGAATTACACGAAATTTGGCAAAGAGGTAGAGTTTGGTTTGCAGATTGTGCTTTTTGTTAAATGGTGTAAATCCGTTTAATAGTTTCTGAGAAAATTACAAGTAAAAACCTTGCGATATCTAGAGACGAAGTTCAGCACGCGTACGAAAATCCGTTCAATTACGAGCGCAAGCTGCATGCTGATTGGCTGTGAACTGTCTGTCAACACTCGAAACCAGGAAGTGTTGGTGGCCATCTTGTGCCTTTAACGTGAAGTCAGTGTGACGGAATGGGGCCCCTTCAGAAGAGTACCGGGGTCATTGACTCTTACCCGGACCGCCGCCCCTCCCTGAAGGAAGTAGATCTGATGTCGCTTGACAGCCCATACTTTATGGAAGAGACGCCATTACTTTAATTGGCACCTCCAGACATGCTGCTAACGGGGACATGGGAGGTAGGAGGAGAGGGCATGAAGAGACTGTTTAGTCCAGTACAAGCGCGGGTCTCCAACTGATCCCGCAACCGATGTCAGCCCTTCAATGTGGGGAGAAGAAAATCAGGCTGACAGAACCACTTTCCAACGCTGAGAACCAACTGCATGCTGGTATATGCAGTCATTCACCATTGAACTGTTGGAGTGCTTCTGGAGGAATGCGGTACAGGTGTGCCCCAAATTACTTTAGGGGATGGGCCAACACAAAATTCAAATAGATTCTAACAGCGCCAGAAGCATCTGAAGAAGGCCATGCCGAAACGCGTCATGCCAGGCTCCTAATAAATGGTTTCTCCGAGACCCGCTGTGTCCCCTTGTCTCTTTAACGGAAGAAGAAAGCCTTGGAATATATATATGTATGTGTATATATTACCTACTGGCGGTCGCCAGTAGGTAGGTATAGTTAGGACCTAGTTTCCATAGGAAATCCACAACAGTCTATTTGGAATAACTTTGGCGCTGGTGGACGAATCTTTGTGAATTTCACTAAGAAAATGGCCTGCTCGGCTTCGCTCCTTCCCTGAAAGTTTGGGGGTGATTCGTCAAGTGGGGGCCAAGAAAAAAGGGGGTCCCAAAACGTGTTTTCCCCATGCAATTTTCCATAGGGACCTTTAGCCAGGGCTACAGCCTGAACGGCTGAACGGAATTACACGAAATTTGGCAGAGAGGTAGAGTTCAGTTCGCAGATTGTGCTTTTTGTTAAATGGTGTAAATCCGTTCAATAGTTTCTGATAAAATTACAAGTAAAAACCTTGCGATATCTAGAGACGAAGTTCAGCACGCGTACGGAAATCCGTTCAATTACGAGCGCAAGCTGCATGCTGATTGGCTGTGAACTATCTGTCAACACTCGAAACCAGTAAGTGTTGGTGACCATCTTGTGCCTTTAACGTGAAGTCAGTGTCACGGAATGGGGGCCCCTCCTGAAGAGTACCGGGGTCATTGACACTTACCCGGACCGCGCCCCTCCCTGAAGGCAGTAAATCTGATGTCGCTTCACAGCCCATACTTTATGGAAGAGACGCCATTACTTTAATCGGCACCTCCGGACATGCTGCTAACGGGGACACGGGAGGTAGGAGGAGAGGGCATGAAGAGACTGTTTACTCCAGTACAAGCACCGGTCTCCAACTGATCCCGCAACCGATGTCAGCCCTTCAATGTGGAGAGAAAAAGATTGTGCTTTTTGTTAAATGATATAAATCCATTCAATAGTTTCTGAGAAAATTACAAGTAAAAATCTTGCGATATCCAGAGACGAAGTTCAGCACGCGTACGGAAATCCGTTCAATTACGAGCGCAAGCTGCATGCTGATTGGCTGTGAACTGTCTGTCAACACTCGAAACCAGGAAGTGTTGGCTGCCATTTTGTGCCTCGGTAGAACCGAGTCACAAGAAAACAGTAAAACAAAGTTGAGAAATAAGGGAAGGGGGCAGGCTAGAAACATTCTGAACCTCTAGTCTTGCTCAGGCTCTATTTTTTATTCTTTTTAAAAAAAAGAAAAATTGCGGCGTACGCGTACGGGAATATGTACAATTACGAGCAGGAGCTGCATGCTGATTGGCTGTCATTATTCCAAACCAGGAAGTGTTAGCAGCCATCTTGTTTGTCGGGAGAGCAGAGTCACAAGAAAACAGTAAAACAAAGTTGCGAAATAAGGAAAGGGGGCAGGGTAGAAACATTCTGGCCCTATAGTCTTGGTCAGGGGGTGGTACATGGATCTTTAGGCTCAATTTTTATTTTTTTTAAAATAAAAATGGCGGGGTACTCGTGCAGTACTTGTATGCGGTGGAAAAGGTGAAAAAAAACTCGAAGCCCGTTTTATTATTAGGTTCTGGGGGGCAAATTACTGGGGCAATTTGTTTGCATAATGGGGGCTTGTAGGGTGCCCCGAGCACTGGGGAACGGCACTCCTCTGGTTTTATTTTGAATTTGGCGGGGGTTAAGGTCCTACTCCCCGCAGTCTCGGGGAGCGGCACCCCTCGGGTCTTTTTGAAAAAAATATATGTTTTGAGCTCTCTCTCTCTCTCTCTCTCTCTCTCCTCGTACACGTCGCGGGGAACGCCACCTTTCTAGGGCAGTAATATGTAAAATGACCTTCCAGCTCCGGGTACCTGCATTGTCTGGGGTTTTTTATTAATGTTGGGAGGGTGGGCTTGATAATACGTCCTTGTTAATTCCTATAGAAGCCTATGTTCTGGTGTTAACATGGGCCTCTATGGGAAATAACAAGGCTGTATTATCAAGCTCATTATCGCCGTTTTATCAGTAGTTTACTGCCAATAAAACAGTGATAATTTTAACACCGGTCCTTGATAATATGCACCTAAGTTTACTGGTAAAAAAAAAAGAGCAATGGGCCATATTATCAACAAAAGGCGATACGTTATTGGCGCTTTTATCATCAGGAAACTGCTGATAAAGCGGCGATAATGGGCTTGATAATATGCCCTTGTGAATAACCATAGCAGCCAGGTTAACATCAGAACCTGGGCTGCTATGGGAATTTACAAGGGTCTATTATCAAGCCCATTATCGCCGTTTTATTGTCAGTTTCCTGCCGATAAAAGCGGCAATAATGTATTGCCTTTTGTTGATAATATGCCCCTTTATTTCTATGATAGTATGTAAAACTTTCCTTTTTGTTTTGTGTAGCAGTTGTACTCTCTACGCATGTGCAGCCTCGTTTCGAAGCCCACGTTTTTTTCTTTTTCTTCAAGTTCAACAAGCAAACCTTTCTTTATTTCATGTAGTTAATTTGTCTCTTTCTTTTCCCGGGCCATGTGTGTCATCCGCTGCTGTACTTTTGTAATATATTAATAATCATATTTTTTCTATATTTATTTGAAAGGTAGTGTTGAGGCGCCAAACGTTGATTACGTACTCCGTGCACCGCCATTTTAGTAGTTTTTCACCGTTATTTTTATTATATCTGTTACTTAAAACTCAGTAGTTAATCCTAGTCTTGAATATCTTACTATAGTATTTCAATATTATTTTTATTGTGGACCGTTATACCCATCCCCCACAAAATAAAAGAAGTATGTAGTTTTTTTAAATTAACTTTTATTAAATCAATAAATGTAAATGAAACTGAATTATAACTATATTAGAAGCAACTAGAAAAATAACTTTAACAACAAACAATATTATAATCAAAATTGTTAAATGGACTCCAAAAGATGTCCGATTGGTAATCTGCAAAACAAAAAAGAAAATTAGAGTTTAGAATTATGTAGATGTGAGTAAATGAGCTGAAGCATTACAAGTTTTGCTAACTCTACTGTTTTACATGTGCAGTATGCCTCGTACATTTCAGTTCTGTTATACTGCTGCATTCAAGTGGTGTCTATATGGATGTGCCTACTGCGTTACTGACGCCTGTTATGCCAACTTATTTCTAATGCATTGCTATGAAGGCTTTGTAGATCTAGGCCTCTGTGCTTACCGTTGTATAAACCTTGCGGCCAAACACTTCAGGCAGTTGAATTCACAACTTATTTTGAACAATTCTTCTACACGTCCAAGCAGACAGCAGTGTCTATAAGTTTAACCTCTTCGAGGCTATTGACGGAACCGTTCCATCACTGCTCGCGGGTGAGCTGTGCTCATGACGGAACGGATCCGTCACAGCCCGGCCACCGCGCCTGCGCGGAGCTGATTTCGCGCCTGCGCGGCGCGTTTAATTGAGCGGGCGGAACCGTGACGGAACCGTTCCGTCATGAGCACAGCTCACCCGCGAGCCGTGACGGAACGGTTCTGTCACCCGCGGAGCTCACCCGCGCGCCCCCGCGACCGTTTGCGCTGCGGCGGAATAGCCGCTGCAGCCAAAGGGTTAAGAGAGAAAGAGAAATGATGTCACAGAGACTGAGAGAGAGAGAGAAAACAACATTAAAACTGTTTCGCAGAGTCTGGAGTTGATATTTTCTCTTGAAAAGTCAGATGTAGATTTACAAGCTCCTTGCTTCACTTTACCCATGTTAAAAGTGACTCAAAAAAGTGGCGTAATAAGGTTGTGGATCTGTTTGTCAGACTGTTGTAACCTATCTGTTGTCGGAGGTAATTATAAATTTTACAGAGAAGCTGCTGTACACTACGCACTCTGGGCAATAATAACAAGCCTGGGCGACAAAATTATCGCCACTTTATTGGCAGGAAAGTGCCGCTAAAGTGGCGATAATGGGTTTGATAATATACTCTATGGAATTCCAATCAAAGCTCATGTTAGATGTCCTTCTCATCTAACATGAGCTTCGATTGGAATTCCATAGAGCATATTATCAAACCCATTATCGCCACTTTAGCATCACTTTCCTGCTGATAACGTGGCGATAATTTTGTCGCCAAGGCTTGATAATATGGCCCTCTCTCCTTTCACAAATAAAGGTAACACCATAGTTTTACGAGTGCAGTGTACCTGTAACATTTCACTTGTTATAGTGCCGCGTTCAAGTGGTGTCTATATGGAAGTGCCTACTGCGTTACTGATGCAAAAGTGGCATAACGCCATTGTAAATAAGCAGATTTATTTCTAATGCATTGCTATGAAGGCATTGTATATATAGGCTGCTGTGCTTACCTTGTATAAACAGTGCGGCCACCGGAGTTCACCACTCGACTTGAACTCTGCTTCTATACGTCAAAGTATATTCAATACGTTGCAGACAATTCCATTGCTGTTGCTTGATAGGCTGTGGTTGCTTCTGAAGGATGTTTGGTGACGGAAACAAAAGGACATTTTGATTAGTCATCGTAAACTGAGTTGCATAACTACTGTCAAAAGTGAATTTTAATGTGGGTTCTTAATATTCTGTAGTTAGACTGTTGCAGCTCCAGCCGCGGCCGGTAGTGGGAGTACCTGCCGGGCGGTGACGTGGGGAGGGGGAGGGGCAGGGTGGGGGTAGTAATGTATGGAATACAGACTTTATCAGGTAAGTAAGCATAATAATAAATAAAACAAATTTTGTTGTGCGCACTGCATCACCAAATGCGATGCAGTGCAAGCAATGGAATTCGTTTTATTTATTTTTATGTTTACTTACCTCTTAAAGTCCATATTTCATACATTACTACCCCCCACCCTGCCCCTTCCCCTCCCCATGTCACCGCCCAGCCGGTACTCCCACTACCAGCCGCGGCTGTTATCGCCACTTTTATCAGCAGGAAACTGCCAATAAAGCGGCGATAATGGGCTTGGTAGTATGCCCTTGTGAATTCCTATAGCAGCCCAGGTTAACACAAGAACCTGGGGTGCTATGGGAATTCACAAGGGCATATTATCAAGCCCATTATCGTCGCTTTATCAGCAGTTTCCTGCCGATAAAACGGCGATAATTTGAACACCGGTACTTGATATTATGTCTGTTTGTATTGTAAATATATTCCGGACATTTCAGCGATTATAAAAACGTTACTGCTATTGGGAAAAAAAATTAAATATGTAAATTAATACATTATATAGGAGTGTGTTTGTCTAAAATATTAAGTCGCATTTTTGTATGTAGTCAGCTACAACCCTTTGACTCCTTCTGATGCGTCCTCAAGTGTCACTGCTCACCTTTTGTGGAAATTAGTTTTTTCATGATGTAGTCATGATCTTCAACAAAGAAGTCTCCTACGTGTTGCCGAGTCTTGATACCTCTATAGCTCATGACATACTTGTGCTTCCATCATCATCATCATCGCAGGTTCTTCACCCGCTCAGTGCTTCAGGCACCACTAACTCAGTGACCAAAGAGGCCACTCATGTGGTAGTGGGCACTTTGTTCTGTGCTTTGGGAACAACTCTAAAATGGCGTCCAACACATAGCTCTGTCTTTTTTATAGATAGGGTCAAGTGTGGAGTGACGGATGCGCTGAATGGGTGTGGTGTGGGTGTATACCAGCCATGAGGGAGTGTGTGTGTCGATCTGACAACTAGACCTGCAACTGAGAAATCACTACAATGGAAGTTTGGGTCTGGTACTTTTGTTGTGTTTTCCTGGTAGCGTAAGAGTGGCCTTCTTTTTTCTATGTGACGTTACAGAGTCACCATATATGTAACCTATTTTGTGACGCATTTTATTGTACAATGCGTTTGAAAAACTAGTTGTGGTAGGGTGTTTTTTAAATTAAACTGTGTACTCTGGTTACGAGTTTGTTGAGTGTAGAAGTATATATATATTTTTTCCACTTTGTATTCCATCAAAACTGTGCTGCCTTTTCTGCTTTAGAGTGCAGTACTATATTATTTTATAAAATGTATAACAAACTGTTGAAATCATGTTTGATATTAGAATGGAAGCATGTAAGCTGCTCTCTGTGAAGAATAGCAATGCCGGCTCCCGCAGGGAGTGGGGAGCCGGCTGGGATTGTGGAGGCCTTGCAGCTGTTCCCACGGTCCGCAACGTTAGATTTGAGCCCCGGGGGATAGGGTCCTCGGGAATTATAGAAAATTAGTGATAAAGGCTATTTTTCTTCATGGTAGATTTATCGTACGCGTACCAAGCACCTATGGACGACGTGCGGCTGGAATATTGGAAGTCGTCCTGTAAGCGCACCTAAGCAAGAAAAATATAAATAATTTTAGATATTTATGAAGTGTATTTGTTTATGTGTTGTGTGGCTCTAAAAAGAGCCATTGTGTTTATTGGGAGATTTTAGGACCTACAAGTAAGTACCGATGCAGAGTCTTAAGTTTCTGAGGAAGACTCTGTTCCCCTCATCTGTAAAATGTACACCGTCTCTCCTATAGATGTCATGCATATTGTAACGCAGATTGTTGTTGTAAATGGACCCCATTCAATAGTCTCGGAGAAAGGCAGAAACAGATTTATTCACATGTTTCCTAGCTTTTTCAATCCGTTGACAATAGTGGTTGGACCAGTTCCATTTCTGCCTTTGGCATATATTAGAATATACAAAGGCAGTTTTGGTAAACAGATTCATCAATTGTGCAAAGGTGTCCTTCATAAGCATTTCCAGACCTAGACCTGTCAAAGTGCCTAGGTCATTGCCACCACAGTGCACAATTATGAGGTCAGGGTGTTGGAGATGCAAAAAGGATTTCACCAATGGAATCAATTGGCGCCACTTTACCCCTCTCTGTCCAATCCACTTAATGTCTACATTTGGTAAACGTAGGTCTTTGTGAATTCCTTTCCGTTCTGCGTACCTTTGACTCCAGAAAATATAGCTGTGTCCCACAATCCGCACTGTAAGCATCTTTAAGAGAGGTCTGGATGCACTCTGAAGGTCTCTGTAAATGAAGTGGCAGTTTGAAAAGTTAGATTTTTTCTAAAATGGTGGACAACATGCAGTTTTGAAAAAAGAAAAGGATTGATTAGTTGTTCGAGAACATTCTGCACTAAGCTACGATGAATGTTTCTGTGTTTTAAAAGGCTGATTTTTATTGGTTAAGAATAAGTGTTAGCAAAGAACGTTACATAAAATAAGCTGGTATATTCTCAAGTGAAGCATACTTGCTGTTTTAATTTGCATCAATGTATGATGAACTTTTCACCTGTGTGCTGAGTTAGGTGTTCCCTGAAGTGTTTCTATGGTAACTGGCAGATTGTGGAATGAAGGAAGGGTTGAAAGGTTTGTCAGTTGGAAAGGGTGCAAAAGTTCAAGCAATATAAATGAGTGTTTCGTTTTGAATTTAATGTGGGAATAAATGTGATTTTTTATTTATGTGTATATGTGTGTAGATTGAGTGTGTAGTTTGATCGGAAAAGTTTGCTATTTGCTATAGGACTTCCTGATCCCTAGGACTGCTTTGGGGGATTTACAATGATGT
This sequence comes from Lissotriton vulgaris, assembly GCF_964263255.1. Lineage (NCBI taxonomy): Eukaryota > Metazoa > Chordata > Amphibia > Caudata > Salamandridae > Lissotriton > Lissotriton vulgaris. Next base: position 491,236,902 of record NC_141697.1, on the reverse strand, counting down.
CTAAGTTCAAAATCTTTGATGGCCTTTGTTGAGCCTTTGATGGCCCTGGGGAGCACCGTCTCCGAGGGTCAGCTCTTGTAGTGTTATAGGGTGCCTATTCGTGGGAGTCTGCTGTTTGGTATGGTTGGGCGAGAGTTCTCTTTGAAGTAGGAAAGCAGATTGTTTTTCGTCAGAGAGAGCAGTATGTAAGGTAGTTTCTCTGACCAAAAGCAATTCCGGCTCCCGAATGATGCAGGGAGCTGGCTGGTACCATGGTGGATTATGGCCTCTACCTACGGTCTTGAACGTTATATTTGAGGCTTGGTGGATGGGGTGTCCGGTGATTGTAAAAAATTAGTGATGTATGCTATTTTTTTTTTTTACGGTATATTTATTGTGCACGTACAGTGCGAATTTTGAAAGTTGTTCCATAAGCGTACGTAAGCAAGAAAAATGAATTAAAAAGAAATCTTTTACAGATATTTATCAAGTTTATGTGTTTATATCTTTGTTGCTTGTAATGAGACGTTTTTGCTTTATTTGTACTTATAAGTAAGTACTCATGCATAGTCTAAATTTGTTGAGGAGCAGTGTTTTATACAGTGCTGAACTTTTGACTTCTGTTGACAGTTGACTTTTGCATGATCTGTTGGGGGTAGGGTGGAAAGTTATGTCAGTTGGAAAGGTTTGGAATGTTAAACCAATAGAAATGTGTGTTTTGTTTTGAATTAATATGTGCAGCATTTTAATTGGTTATTTATATGTATGTATGTGTAAAATGAGAAGGAAAATGTTCTATTTGACGGTTCTGCTGCAAACATGGAACTAGAGAGATTCTGTACAAGAATATCTACTGTGTGAGTGGCATTCTTCTTAATCGACAAATCAATTTGAAAGGTGAGTTGATAAGTTGTATGGGAGTGTGTGTGGTGCATCTTTGTACATTAAGGAATTATGGGGTATATCAAGACAGGCGATAATAATATTGCCGCTTTATGGGTAGAAAACTGCCGATAAAGTGGCGATAATATTATCGCCTGTCTTGATAATATGCCTCTATATTCGTCCGTTGTTAAACGTTTTATAGTAGTAAATGTGTTTTGCTATAATGCATGCTGTTATTTTTTTATTTAATATCAGTTTGTGCGTCTCTGTACATTTAGGGATTATGGGCCATATTATCAATAAAGGGCAATACATTTTCGCCGCTTTTATCAGCAGGAAACTGCCGGAAAAGCTGTGATAATGGTCTTGATAATATATCCTTTTGAATTGCCATAGAAGCCCAGGTTAACATTAGAACCTGGCCCTACCTCACTCACTCAAATACACCTCACATAACACTTACAAATTTAAGTTGCTCCTGCGTAGTCACCAGTTGCAGCACGCCCCGTCCCGCAGTGGGGCGGGAAGACCCCGATGATGAAGCATGACACCAAGGGCCCTTTTGGTGTGTGAGGGGTAGTTTAACAAATACTGTGTATGTCTTACATCCCTAGATATACAAGAAACCTCCTAGAGGTGGATCTCTTTGTTTTTTGATAGATCAACCCACAACAGATGCTTGCACTCCAGCAGAAACGCATGGAATTCCAGCTCAGAGTGTTTTAAAAATAATGGTAAACTCTCCTGGGGTCATGCATTTAACGCCTTCGCTGCTTTTCATAATTTGCCGCACACAGCGGGAAAAGCCGCCGCAGCGATGCGGTTAATGACTCAAGATTCTTACCGTTTTGTTATTTCCTGGGGGTTGCTGTGCTCCCTGCAGCCCCCACATCACTTTTGTAACACATTTGCGGAGTTGTTGACCATATTGGTCCCCATAAGACAGGAACTAATGTGTAAATGTGCCCTTTAAGGACATTATGTCTGGGAGCAGTAAATAATAAATGAGAAGCTCCAGTCACAGTGTCTAACAGTGGTATAGAGGGAGGAAACGTCCAAAGGGATAATTATAAAAACTCTCATTCTCTTTAGTATATTTCTCTCTACTGATTACTTAAGTAAGATTTTTTGTCTTCATGTTGTTGGAACGTTTCAATTATATAAATATTCTGGGGCCACCAAAAATATTTCCTCATTTATCTTCACCATCTTAGCAGTGCCTTTCTGGAAGCTTTTTCTTATTTCATGGTAATATTTATTTAGTTGTGCAGTCTATTGTTTGAGACATCGGAGACATCTGGGATATTTATTTGGATTTTGATCTGAAATGAGCCTTTGCACCATAAGTGACACAAACCCCAAATGTCATATTATCGAACATATCTTTTTCATTGATTTGGTCTTGTGTACTTTCTTTCTCTCCTAAAGTTTTCCTTTAGTCAATAGCTGAAATCTCAATTGGCCCCAACCTGTCCTTATTGTTTAATACACTCACATTTTTTTCTTTGATGCTTCAGAGAAACATGTTTTAACAATATCATTTTACGTATAAACTTATAAACAACAGTCCATATTTGAGAATAGTCAAAACATGTTTATGGATAATAAGATAGTCCACAGGATAATATTTGTGCTTTAAACTCTGTAAGGATTTTGGGGCAGACGTACTAACATTAGGAATATCAATTTCTTAATTGCAATTATATCTGATTCGCAATTAGGAAATTGGTATTCCTAATGTACAAAACCTTTTATTTCTAAATACTACTTCCTAGTAGGTCGCAAATTGACCTACCTCTTCAATGATAATGAGGTAGGTCACATTTTGTGAATCATAATGAATCGCAGCCATCACAGGGATGGTGGCCTGCTTACGTCAGCAGACCACCATGGCTGTGAGTGCTGATAAATAAAGCAATCTTTTTTTCCTTTTAATTGCAGCCCGTTTTCTTTAAAAGTAAACAGGATGCATTTAAAAAGAAAAAAATTAAACTTTTAAGCTTACTTTTTTAAGAGTAGGCCGTGGACCGTGGGACCACTGCCTGATATTAAAAATATTTTTTCAACATTATTAAAGGACCAAGGGTCCCAAAGGGATCCCTGCCCACTTGTGAATGGGTTACCACCACTTTTAAACATGGTGGTTAAGTGGTACTGTTTTGCAACCGAAATTCGGTCGCAAAACAATAACACATACCATAATAATGGAGTATTTGGAAGGGACGCCCAAAACATGCGACTTCCAAATACTGAAGTGCAAATGCAAATTGAGATTCGATAAATAGCTACCAAATTGCATTTCTGTGAATCAGGCCATTTGCGACCGAAAAAATGCTTTGTACATTTGGCCCTCTGTTACTCAGATTAGTTACTGTATTGTTCGAAATTACTTTTGATATTGTGTAAATGTCAACAGTATTAATCGTCTTCAATTTTTTTTGACCTCTTTGACCTCTTCCACAACCTGCTCCTTGATTGCTCTATTTTACCTTCTCCTTCTCCCCACTTTCATTGTCACCTTCTGTTTTGGTATTGTCCTCTCCTCGGATTCCTCTGCGATTGTTTATTTAGGTGAATCATTATGAACTCCTTTAAAAAAGACACCATTTATTTTCTCGTGTTGATTCTATGAGGTGCCCTCCCTCAGATCATTTTCATTATCTGGACTCACATCAAATTTCAAAACAATTGAGGTGTAATATTCCTGCCTTCATATATTTCTCTCTCTCATTTGTTCTTTTCATGGGGAGTTAAATCCTGGAGCAAAGGTATTTACCCTTCCTTGTTCATAATCACTTTTATCTATTTGGTATTTTAATGCTTTCTTTCTTTGTATGTTATTTTCATCTTTCACCAATCTGTTATTCACCACTCTATAAAATGTTAAATATATCCTTTGCTGAATTCTTTCCTTAATACATAGCTCACCAAAATTCACACTTTTGAGTTGATGCTGTAGCATTGTTTCTTTCCCACTGAATAAGTATTTCTTGGTTTGAGATCTCATAACTGGGGATTACTAAAATCCATTTCTGTTGGTACTCTCTTGACATCCAAATAACCTTGTAAAGGGGAGATCTCCAACCATTTCATAATCTTAAAATTGTCACAATGTGTCTAATTTTCTAGGCTTTTGATGTACATTCAATTTCATACTCCCATTGGTCAAGAGTACCTCCTTTGTTTGTATTGTTGTGAGACTTTTCATAAAATAAACGTCTTAGACATTGCTTTCTGCCTTTTCCTCAACAATTCATCTGCCATTTTTACTTCTAACTTTACTTTTATTTTTCAAGATCATCCCTGTTATACCAATGTTTACTTATATATAGTTAGCAGTTCAGATAACTTCCCTCTCCAAAATCATTACGTTTCAGAGCCATGGGAATTACTACTTTGTTCTGGGGAGTTTGCCCTGAAAACACACCTTCCAGTCTTCTCTTTCACAAAAATATTTCCTCATTTATCTTCACCATCTTAGCAGTGCCTTTCTGGAAGCTTTTTCTTATTTCATGGTAATATTTATTTAGTTGTGGAGTCTATTGTTTGAGACATCGAAGACATCTGGGATATTTATTTGGATTTTGATCTGAAATGAGCCTTTGCACCATAAGTGACACAAACCCCAAATGTCATATTATCGAACATATCTTTTTCATTGATTTGGTCTTGTGTACTTTCTTTCTCTCCTAAAGTTTTCCTTTAGTCAATAGCTGAAATCTCAATTGGCCCCAACCTGTCCTTATTGTTTAATACACTCACATTTTTTTCTTTGATGCTTCAGAGAAACATGTTTTAACAATATCATTTTACGTATAAACTTATAAACAACAGTCCATATTTGAGAATAGTCAAAACATGTTTATGGATAATAAGATAGTCCACAGGATAATATTTGTGCTTTAAACTCTGTAAGGATTTTGGGGCAGACGTACTAACATTAGGAATATCAATTTCTTAATTGCAATTATATCTGAATCGCAATTAGGAAATTGGTATTCCTAATGTACAAAACCTTTTATTTCTAAATACTACTTCCTAGTAGGTCGCAAATTGACCTACCTCTTCAATGATAATGAGGTAGGTCACATTTTGTGAATCATAATGAATCGCAGCCATCACAGGGATGGTGGCCTGCTTACGTCAGCAGACCACCATGGCTGTGAGTGCTGATAAATAAAGCAATCTTTTTTTCCTTTTAATTGCAGCCCGTTTTCTTTAAAAGTAAACAGGATGCATTTAAAAAGAAAAAAATTAAACTTTTAAGCTTACTTTTTTAAGAGTAGGCCGTGGACCGTGGGATCACTGCCTGATATTAAAAATATTTTTTCAACATTATTAAAGGAGCAAGGGTCCCAAAGGGATCCCTGCCCACTTGTGAATGGGTTACCACCACTTTTAAACATGGTGGTTAAGTGGTACTGTTTTGCAACCGAAATTCGGTCGCAAAACAATAACACATACCATAATAATGGAGTATTTGGAAGGGACGCCCAAAACATGCGACTTCCAAATACTGAAGTGCAAATGCAAATTGAGATTCGATAAATAGCTACCAAATTGCATTTCTGTGAATCAGGCCATTTGCGACCGAAAAAATGCTTTGTACATCTGGCCCTCTGCTACTCAGATTAGTTACTGTATTGTTCGAAATTACTTTTGATATTGTGTAAATGTCAACAGTATTAATCGTCTTCAATTTTTTTTGACCTCTTCCACAACCTGCTCCTTGATTGCTCTATTTTACCTTCTCCTTCTCCCCACTTTCATTGTCACCTTCTGTTTTGGTATTGTCCTCTCCTCGGATTCCTCTGCGATTGTTTATTTAGGTGAATCATTATGAACTCCTTTAAAAAAGACACCATTTATTTTCTCGTGTTGATTCTATGAGGTGCCCTCCCTCAGATCATTTTCATTATCTGGACTCACATCAAATTTCAAAACAATTGAGGTGTAATATTCCTGCCTTCATATATTTCTCTCTCTCATTTGTTCTTTTCATGGGGAGTTAAATCCTGGAGCAAAGGTATTTACCCTTCCTTGTTCATAATCACTTTTATCTATTTGGTATTTTAATGCTTTCTTTCTTTGTATGTTATTTTCATCTTTCACCAATCTGTTATTCACCACTCTATAAAATGTTAGATATATCCTTTGCTGAATTCTTTCCTTAATACATAGCTCACCAAAATTCACACTTTTGAGTTGATGCTGTAGCATTGTTTCTTTCCCACTGAATAAGTATTTCTTGGTTTGAGATCTCATAACTGGGGATTACTAAAATCCATTTCTGTTGGTACTCTCTTGACATCCAAATAACCTTGTAACGGGGAGATCTCCAACCATTTCATAATCTTAAAATTGTCACAATATGTCTAATTTTCTAGGCTTTTGATGTACATTCAATTTCATACTCCCATTGGTCAAGAGTACCTCCTTTGTTTGTATTGTTGTGAGACTTTTCATAAAATAAACGTCTTAGACATTGCTTTCTGCCTTTTCCTCAACAATTCATCTGCCATTTTTACTTCTAACTTTACTTTTATTTTTCAAGATCATCCCTGTTATACCAATGTTTACTTATATATAGTTAGCAGTTCAGATAACTTCCCTCTCCAAAATCATTACGTTTCAGAGCCATGGGAATTACTACTTTGTTCTGGGGAGTTTGCCCTGAAAACACACCTTCCAGTCTTCTCTTTCACAAATCTCAGCCACAAAACCAGCAAAATCCAGATGCCATATTTTTATTGTTTCATCTTAATCTTTTCCACTCATTCCCAGAATGTAAAATCAAATTGCAAGATTATAATTTGCAGTGATGTCATTTATCATGTCATGGGTGATGTAATATGTGAGGTCACAAGCAGTGCATGGCAGAGGTGCAAATTATATTTAGCTCAGTGAACTATAACAGGTGATTTTCACAAATGTTTGGTTTCTAACAATACATTAGTGTTATTTTAACATCTAGCTATAACACCACTTTAACTTTTTTTCTTTTTCCAATGAATTTATGGGGCTTCTTAAAATAAGCTAAAACTGTATACTATCCCTAACTATAATGCAATTTAAGCTTGACTTTTTCAGTAAATTTCGGATTTTTTTTTTAGTGTAAGGTAAGATCCTATTGTTATGCCTAACTATAATGGCACTTTTACCTTTGTTGTTTTCAGTGAATAGCTAGGGTTTTTTGATAACATTCACCCAGCTCTTCAGCTGAGCAAAGCTTTTGGTCTTGCAAAGTGATGGTTTGCCATTAGAGCCCTACCTCAGGCTAGTCCCTGTGCCAGTCATTCTGGGCTCCCAACCCAGCTGTGTTCCCCCAACTCCCTGCGGGCAGCCAACCCCCTGCCAGGCACAGCTGAGTACCACCCCCAGCAGGCTCTGATTCCCTGCCACACTTGACCATTTGCCATGCACAGTGAGGGGCTGGCTTCTGGGACAGGGCCAGGTCCTGCACCCAACCCCCCCAAAGGCACCACAGACCCCCCAGCCATGAATTCTATTTATTATCTTTTTTTCATTATTTCATTGTACCATGCCTATGTATCACCTCCATAGTACTGCACAACTGTGCAAACCTCAGCCAGTAGAGATTGCATGGTTCCACAGTATGGCTCATACGAAGTATTGTGATACCTCATGGTGGGGCCACTCTGAGTCCCACGGGTTACTGTGGAACCCATGGTATGGTTTATTTATTTCTTTATTTCTTTCCCTTGGGGTATTTCCTCTGGGATCCCCATGAATACCATGGTGTCATGGTTCTTCTGCCCTGCACCCATATGATTATTTGTCACTAGTTCAGGATGCATGGACTGGCTCTCCATGCCCAGAAATGGTGACTGCAGTTTTTGTATTCAAGTTGGGGCCAGTCAATTATATTGCTAAATCCTACATAAGAGGTAGAGATTCCACAGGACTGAAAAAGCTTACTGGAAAAAAGCTTTCTCAGCCAATTAAAGGCCCTTATTTATTTAATTTATGGTATCATGGGACTCCCACAGGACTCCCACAAGACCAACAATCCAGATATAACTATGATTTAACCCCTTCCTGACCACCTCAAGCAGTATGAGTTTTCACTGAAATTAGATTTCCGCTTTGTTTATAACTGTTCTGTTTGACAAATCTGCAAGAAACTTTTTTTTTTAAAGTACAAATGGAATTTTTTTGACATGCCAAACTTCATGCAGATACATCCTGGTGGGCAGAAATAAATGGGGGGAGGGGGGGCAGTGTAATTTGCATTATTTGGGGATCTTCACATTACTCTTTGTACACGAAATTCTGGAAATCACGCAACTTTAATTAAGTTACTTTGCGTAATTTTGAGGCATTTGTGGTCAAAATATACCACAAGTATAAATTTACTGTGAACATGCTGGAGCTGGGTTCGACATTCTAGCTCTACTCTGAAACCCCTGGTCAATGTCTCTTTTTGTCAGCCTGAAAGTATGGAGGGGAGGAAAGTTGTTAACAACTCAATCATTACAGTTCCAATGAACAATGACTCTGAAGAATCACCAACTCCCAATTAAGGTTTAGTTTGTTTATTACAAAGCCAAGAATAGTTGAACATAAAAGCACCTCTAATGAGGGTGTAGCAATACATTGGAAATAATGTGAAGCTAAACCTATGGGTGAAATTTAATCAATGCAACATGCACAGAAAAATTAGCTCGAGGATCAGGGTACAGAAGATTATGGCACCAACATCAAGATTCCCATTCATGGAGGTTCGTAGGTATAACACATTATTCTGTCCCTACTCTACCGCTAACGTGACATCCCTACTTAGCACTTTTTGTATACTTTAATGAGCCTTATATTAACCCCTTCGATGCTGATGACGAGCTCATCAGCCACGGGGGGTGTGTGCGGATGACGAGCTGAGCTCGTCATCTAACGCGGCTTTTGCAAAAAAGCTGCGTAGCGCAAAAATAACCGCAGCAGCGATGCGGTTAACAGCACAGTTGACAATAAGATCCTTCATGTGTTCCATTGTTAGAATGGCTGTGTTTACAAGGAATGTGTGTTGAGGAGTGCTCTTGCCTGAACTACCCTAGCTGAAACTGTCACACATGAAATGATGCCACCTAACTGCTGTGCATTTTCCTCGCCTTGTTTTAGCTCACATTACCTCCATGTAGATGGGACGATGCATCGCTATTAAGTGGCCCCATGTCATGTGTGACACCTTGGGCCGGTGCTGGCTTTTCACCTAACAGCACATTTAAAGGGCTCCAGCCCACCTTGAAATGCCTGATGGAATAAAAGGCCTGCCCGTTTTTTTACTGGAGATCTAGAATGACATTTAATATTGTAAACATCGGACGAACCATCCCAGTATTTAAAGTGCTAGCAACGAAAATGCCTGGGCGGGTAGCATCCGTGACCGTGCCTTCAGCAGGTAATTGAAGAAAGTATTAAATGACATCAGGGACACAATGTTCCAGTCATGGGCTTTTTTTTCATTCTTAAATTGCTTTCAGGTGTGTTAGTCAATTTGATTCTATATAAATGGCTAAATCTAAAACTCCCGGAAAGCATTAGATCGCTAAAGGAATGCCCATAAATGGAAAAATAAGCTCTTGTGACATGGAGTTTTGTGATAACCTTAACAGTAGGGCGTCGCCTCAAGTGCACCTGTTTACCTAAATCATGATGGGAATAATAATAATACAAATACATATTTAATATTATATAGGGTTCCACGTCGCACGTCTGCTATTTTTAAGCGTACATAGACCAACCTGCCTGGAATAAAGGAAATCTTGTTGGTATTGCCAACTCTTTGTGATCCACAGATCACAGCAGGTGTCAGCAGCAAACTTTCACGTCACTGAGGCAACCTGGCAAGCCGTGGTACCAGCGACAAAAGGTGTCTGTTACTATAAATAGCTATTGTTTGACTTTAGTTCTTTGGATGGTTAAATATTAAAAACAAAAAAAATCTGCTGAGCAAGGTAAACAGGGGCCTATGTGTTGCCTGTGTAGCTTCAGCTGAATGCCCCCACCTGGATGTCCCAGGTCACGGCCCTGAGGTCAGAGACCACCTGCACAGCACCTGCTGACAACCGTGGCATGAATAGCCCTGATCCGCCATTTTTCAGTCAGTTTTACTACTGCCATTTATACCTCTTTACACGAACAGTGGACTGCTTTCAATTAAGAGTGCTCAAACCGCAGCTTATTTTTTTCTAAAAAATAAAGAGCCCGTCCAAATTGATTAAAGGAATGTTGCTCTCATATCGCATTTATTTCCCCATAGAGGCTGTGAGGGACCCGGCCGGACAACTTTTAGCTTTTCATACCGTTAACCATAATACGAAATAGAAATGGTTATCGACAATAACAGATGGTAAGGTGTTTAAATATGAGGCCTCTTTTGAGCTTAAGACACAAGTCAAAAAGACCTGTCTCCCACTGGTAGGAGATGTTTGCATATTATTCGAACTCAAATATTTGTGATAATTCTTTCTGTAATGATCTTTGTGACTGTTTTCTTATAAATCTACTCCAAACCAACCTGCAAGCAATCACCTTGACTACTCTTCGCACTTGGTCCTGCTCCTGTAGACGGATTTATTTAGAGGGCTACTTAAAGTAAGTAGAACAAACGATGTAAAACGCTCTTTTACTGAAAATTAATAGTTTATCATAAATAAAATTGTGGGATCTAACAATACCAGCCCTGCAGGTAGGGTTATAAAGGGAATACATAGTTGTCAATGCGTCCTATATTATGAGAGTGACTTGCAGTCAGTCCTGTTTCTTTCCACGACCAACATTAATGGGCACATGCCTCAATATTGCATTTTGCGATTCCTTAATTGCGAACAATAAGGAATCGCAATTGAGGAATTGCAAACTGCAATGCATCAAGAAATCGCTATAAAAATAGCGATTTCTTAAAATTCCTTAATTGCAATTCTCTAATTGAGAATCGCAATTAAGGAATACTTCCCGATCCATTCCTATGGGCCTAGAGGCCCATAGGAATGAATGGAAAGACATTCTTAATTTGCAATTCACCATTAAATATTCGCAAATTAAGAATGGAATTTCAAGGGTGCAGGGGTGTCCAAAGGACAACCTGTTGCACCCCTGAAATCTGCTTAGGAGTACATTTTGCACACTCACATGCCCCAAGGGCATGTGTGTGTGTAAAGTGGAACTTTGAAAAATGCACTTTAGTGCATTTCTCAAAGTTTTCGCAAATTACCATGAAGGTAAACTTCATGGTAATTTGCTCCCCTTATTTGCGAATTCGCAAATTTTTAGAGTTTCATGCATTGCATTTAAGGAATCTCAATTTGTAAATTGCATTCGCAAACGGCCGATTTTTGCGATTCGCACCATTTGCGAATGCAATTTCCTTTGATGCATGTGGCTGTAAGTCCCTCTTTCTGAGACAATCTAACACAGCACAACACAATGTAACACAACACAGCACACTACAACACAACATAACACAATACAACACAGCCCTCAATAGACATGTTATCATGGAAACATGGCCTTGTCGCCATATACTACAACATAAAATCTGGAGATTGCACCGATAAGACAGGAGAAAGATTTACAGACATTCACAGTTGTCTTAGCTCTGCCCTGTGAATGTTTCACAGATGTTCAAGTTATTTGAGCTCCTCACTTGCCACTCTTTCTATCCCAGATGGAAAACTTAATTCTCTTCTGTAGACCTCCTTGATCACGTAAGAACTTCACAGAAGAGAATCTAAGACCTCCTCAAATCGTCCTTTATTCATCACACCGAGCCCACATTCCATGGTGATGTCATCCTCCCTTACACACTCGTCATTACCCTGATCATCAATTAATACATGACCAGTTGGCCCCATCATAATGGCCTCTCCATCAATCTGGTGCAAGCCCCTGGAATCTTTGGACCGGGCTGATCATCACAACATCTTCTGCCTTCCTCATGCCATGCCAACGCTTTGAGGCACATCCAGTTGAGAGAAGCTATGAGCCCAGTCCTTCTAAGGTTTCCCATTGACTTTCTTTAAGAAAAACTCATCAAGTTCGCCATCACCCATCCCCGAACAACAGATCAGGATGTGAACGCATTCCTCAAGAAATATAAAACCACACTGAAAAACTGCATGGTTACAAACACACCACAACATAGTCCTACTAGCAATACCTCCAGAATCGGTAATCCTGAGGGGAAATGCTGGGCTGATTTACAGCCATCAAAGGGTTAGTGGCATAAAGAGTGGAGTTGTCAAGGAAGAGGCTGGGCTGGCCATTTAGAGGGTAGTTAATATCCACTAAGTAATTTTTTTGTGGTTATTCACAAACCTTCTCAATGGTACCTCATACTTAATGTATGCAATCTTAATCTTAAATTATCATCTGCAACAGCTAGTCTAAGATTGTAAACTGGGTGTGAAGTACTCGCAAACACCCTCACATGCCAGTGTGTGTGTTGATATAGACAGAATTAAATATCCATCCTCAAAATTCCATGGCTTTGATTGGCAGCCCACCCAAGCCAGTGGTAACAAAAGCTCCCACAGCCCTCTCGTGCAGGGGGGGGGGGCGAGCCCGGGGGGCCCCCTCCAGCACTGGCAGGTCGCTCGACAGAGAGCTCCAAACTGGGGGGTAGATTTACAGGCCACTTATGACACTTTTACGCCACCGTTGCGTCACTATTATGATCGCAGGCCGGCACAGGGAAACAGATGCATCAGTTTCTTGCAAATCTGCCCCTGGATTCAGAGGGTTCCTGGCCTGAGAGCTCCGAACTGGATCCGGAGTGTCACCCCTCCCCCCCATGTACTTTGTAGGGAGGCCCTCAAGTTTTGTTACACCATTGGGTTTCAGACAGCTGCATTGTCTGGCTACCACCTGCCCCAAGCAACGGTCCATAGGGCACAGACTATATTCCACTCGCCGGACAGGCTCAAGCCTGCAATGCACCCGTGCTTACCCACTCCACCCCCAAAGTCTCCAACAGGCCACCCGCTGACACTTTTCGTCTCTTTATAGCAGGCAGCATTTTTAGCCTGAATCTGGAAAAACACCGTCTGCACAAAAAAATGAAACATTTAGGTCAAATTTTAGACAGTCAATTAAGAATCTAGCTCATTTTTAATTTAAGGTTTTTTTTGTTTTGATTTTGGATAGCCTGATTGTCTGTTTGAATTCCAGAAGCACGTAGAGGATAGGACTTCTAAATAAATATTATACTTAAGTCATGCAAATACAGAAACCAGTTCGACACGTCATGACAGAATGATTGCTTTGTGGATGTCGCTTAGGACCCGGTAATTGTTTCAAAAGACAAACGTACCACAACGACTCACAATGACGCACAAAAATGAAGCTCTAAAATTCATTTCTCTTAGGTTGATTGGAATTGTGCTGAAAAAAAAACTAAGCTATGTAAAATACCACCACGTCAAAAACTCAAAACTAGGTTATTACTGTCGTACTTCCAAAATAAAATATGTACTGCCTGTGCTCCCTTATTAGAGCTTTTTTGGCATAAATCAAGCCTACCTGATTACCATTGCTCTGTGACTCATCAGCTGCGTAAATCAACTAAATAACATATGAGTTTTCCATAACAAGTTCCAGTCAGCAGTGTATGTGATTAAAAGAGCCGTGCATCTGGTTTATATTTATATTTCCATGTCGCAAACATATTTAAAAGAAACTGGAGGGCCTGCCTTTAAATCCTTTTAGTTTTCTAAATCTTCAGCTTTTCAGACCCGTACCCTATGCTAAGTGGTGGTGACAGAGACCCTTAGGAATCCAAGCTTTTCCCCATTAACACGGAATGGCAAACCCCGTAAATACATCAAGCCCATACTGCTAAAAGCAACTGTGCATTGCTGTTGACAAATCTGTTATGTTATGTTATACTAAATTTGTAAAGTGTGCAGCTACTCAAAGTATCCCGGCGCTAGTTCCAAAGAAAGCCCACCACAAACCATCTAAAGGGGAGAAGGAAAAGAGAAAAAGCCTCAAAAAAGCAGAGTTTTTAATTTCTTCTTAAAAGCAACAGGGTCCGACACCCTCTTAAGGGCCAGAGGGAGCTCATTCCAGGCAAGACCTGCTTTGCGGGTGAAGGAGCAGCCACCCAGCCTCTGGCGATTGAACCGTGGGTTCTGTATTAGGAGTTGGTCAGAGGATCGCAATTGCCTAGAAGTTTTGTAAGAGGCAAATCGTTTCTGAAGATAGAGCGGGCCCAACCCATACAAAGCCCGTTGGACAATGGACAGCATTTTAAATTTAAGACGAGACTCGACTGGGAGCCAGTGCAGATAGCGCAGATGGACCTGCAATCTCTGCCTGGTAGATAGTCCCAGGAGGAGTCTCGCTGCCGCATTCTGGACTACCTGCAGCTTCCTGGTCAGATAGCCCGGACATCCCACCAGGAGAGCATTGGCATAGTTCAGGTGGTAAAGGATCAGCGCCCGTACAACCGTCTCTTTGGCACCGGCTGGCAAGAGGGGGAGAAATTTATTCAGAATTTTCAGGGTGCCAAAACATGTCCCTGTTAGCTTCTTCACTTGTGTCACAAAAGTTAAGTTTTGCTCAAACCAAACCGCCAGATTTTTTGCAAGACCCTTGTCAGACAGAAGGGGCGGGAAGTCCGGCGGCCACAGCCGAGCTCTGAAATCTACAGAAAAGGCGCCAAACAAAAGAACCTCCGTTTCTCTTTGTTGCACTTTAGCTGTGCATTAGCCAGCCAGCGAAACACAGCTAAGAGACATCGCTGTGCCGTGTTGACCTAGTCCTCACCGCGTTTCCAGGAGAACAGCAGCTGCTTGTCATCCACATAGGCCATCACCTTAGCCCCCAAGAACTCCGCTAGATAGACCAAGGGAGTCACATAGATGCTGAACAGTAGGGGGCTAGTGAGGATCCCTGCGGGACGCCGGTGGAAAGAGGCATCGTGCAGAGGCGCAGGGGGGCAGCCAAACTTGCTGTGACCTATCCTCCAAAAAGGATCTAAGCCAGCTCCAAGCTGAGCCCGCAATGCCGATAGCTGTTAGACCATCGAGAAGGAGAGAGTGGGGCACAGTGTAGAATGCCGCTGAGAGATCCAGCATCACCAAGGCTGCTCTCCCGCCGGCATCCAAGCAATCATGTATAGCTTCCGCCACCTCCAGCAAAGCTGACTCTGTGCTGTAAGAGGCACAAAACCCCGATTGCGCCGGATGCAGCAAACCCGCCCTCTCTACATAGTTGGTGAGCTGAGAGGTAACTGCCTTTTCGCAGACCTTGGCCAAACTAGGCAGGAGCGAGATAGGATGGTAGTTGGCGGGAATCTAGTGGACAATGTACAGGGTGAGGGCAACACCGGTGGTCAACATGTTTCGGCCTGAATCACAAAGAGTCACTTTCTCAGCTGTAGAATTACACTACGATGTTCCTTAAAAAAATCGTAAACCTCACCCAGTAGATTTCCCACCATTTTCCCAGTTAATTGTTATTTTCTTGTTCGTCGACAATTTTTAGGTCGGGCTGTCAATAGCGTTAGATCTCCGAAAGACCTTACTTATATCATCATGACTTCAAAACAGTACAATAAGAAGTTTCAGAGAATGAGAGGGCTTTGGGTCAGCCTCCTACAGCATTTGACTTTCATGTGTTTTTCATGATTTGCCATTGCTTGGGTCAGTGGCATAACGCAAAATGACGGGGCCCTCCTCCAGAATGGACTCAGGGGGGCCCCCTGAAAGTTTGCCCTCCCCCGCGCTGCAGGGGTCTACTCGGTAAAGCAGAGTGTCTTTCCAGAGCATCTAACTGTTTCTTATTCCATGCCATTGCACTCTTTCTGCAAGGCATGAAATGGCATGGCCTAGAGGGTGAGGTGGCCCCCTCAAAAACAGGAAATCCTGGGGTCCCCCCTCACCGAAGGGGCCTCCGTTACGCCCATGCCTCCCGGAGAGCTATAGTGTAGGCACGTTTTATGTTTTTTGATGTTTGCTGCATGCATGCGTGTATGCTTGAATGTATGTATGCATGTATGTGTATTTGTGAGTGAGTGTTGTGAATGGGTGTGTGTGTGCGCATGTGTGAATGAAAAGGTGTGAGTGAGTGTGTCTGTGTGTGGCCCCCCAGCCCCTCTCCCTGCTAAAATTACCAGCCGCCACTGATGGCTAAAAGCAATATTGTGCGTTGCATGCCACGAAGTAGACTGCTTGAAGATATTAAAGGTTGCCATTCATCATAAACACAACTTCTTATAGATTTACTTGCTAAAATAGGAGAAATACGGTAAAAAAATAACAAAAGTAAAACAAGCTTGGAAAACAGTATTAACTAGGAAAATTAATGATCTAAAGGTTTAAGATCATGGTACACAGCCAATAATTTGTACTGTAAATGACATAAGGGACCTTCAAAATCCTGCACAAGTTTTTTAATGCAGTCAGTCCTTGTTTATTTTAATGACATCATCGTTTCCTCAGTTTCATACACTAATGCTCAACCTCTGCTTTACAGCCACATGTTTTTTTACACACAGTTAGAAAAATGCAAGCCAAAGCAAATCATGAATTTTACCTCCCACTCCAAGCCAGGCTCTCATAAATTTTAAAGAATGAGTCGTGGCAGCTGCAAATGTACAAATATAATCACAGATTGCAGTCCTTTGTTACATGCAGCTATTAAATTTGCTTAAACATACAAGCATTTAATTCACAGAAATATCATTTACCATTTCACGAATTCTCTTCTAACTGAGTTAGTGTATGAAAAATGGAGTAAGAAGACAATTTCATAATTCGGGACTGACAATTTGGAAATACCAGCACTCCTACTGAATTTTACTAAAAGGGGCGATATTGACGAGGTTCCGTAAACCTCAAACCCGAACCCTGCGCCTTGGAATGTGAAATAACCGAGCAACATCTCATATTTAGTACCATGCCAAGCAGCAAAACAAATAATATTATTTTTTTTCTACTGCCCAAATTCTGGTGACAGATGTGCCAAGCAAAGTGCGGTGTTTTCACATTTCTTCTAATCCAAATTTTAACGCAAATTTCTATTTGCACCCAAATCAGGATTACCGTCCCCTGGATTGAGGGCCCTGCCATGAGGGCCTTCGCATTTCACGTCAAACACAGCTCATTAGGAGGTCTGATACAGTTTCCATACTGTCAATTTAGGAAATGAAAACAAGTAGGGTGTTAATTTTTAGGCATTGCACAGTGGCCCCCATGTTTAAACCCATTTTACAGTTTGTAAAACTCCGAATCGGAAAAGCAGGTCCTTTCTGCCCGTAAATTGGCCTTTTTATTTCACAAACCCAAATAGTGATTTGGTAACATGTTACAGAATCTTATTGAATTGCTAAGTAGGTTTGGGAATAAATACAGAGTTGGTATTTGGAAGAGGCGTGATAATGGCACCCCTTCCCGATACTGGGCGCTTGATTATGAGTACGGTTGTTCACGGACTGCCAGATTTAGGGGGTTATTATAATTGTGGACGGACTTGAGCCCATCCGCGACCATATAGGAGGAGGGAACCTCCGCATGGCCTGCGGAGTTCCCTCCTGTGCAATTAGGATGTGACCGCCACCCTGGCGGTCACATTCTCTATTTTTAACATTGCGGCGGGTGCTGCTTCAAGCAGCACCCGCCGCAATGTTAAAAATGAAAGCTGTGCATTTGCATGCACAAAGCGGCAGGCACTGCGCGGTGCCTGCCACTCTGTGCACACAAATGCAGGGGGGTACCATAGGTACCCCCCATGTGCACCTCCCACCCCGCTTCACCCCTGGGGGCCCGCAACAGGCCCCCAAACAAGAATCCGTATGCCTTTGCACGGCGGACATGCCGCCGTGTAAAGGCATTGAAATTCAGACATCCTAATATGGCTGGCGGTGTCTGAGAGACACCGCCACCATATTAGGCCTTTTCCGCCGCGGTTGTAAGCCAACCGCGGCGGAAAAGCAGCAGACCTAAACCAGGACTCACCAGCCATCCTAATGTGGCGGTGGGCCTTTGGTGGGTCCGCAGAGGATTTTCCGCATCTGCCGGGCCGGCGGTGGCTTCCGCCGGCACGGAGGATGCGGAAAATCCTCCATCATAATGTGCCCCTTAGAGTGGTGTGGTGGTGGTAGTCTGGCCACCGCCACACCGGTGGTTCTACTGCCCTATTATGACTAGGGTGAACAGACTGCCATTGCACCGAAGCAAACGCCACGGATCAGTAATCTCTGTTGGTGGAGAGGCAGGCTGAGGGCCGCATTAAGCCTGCTGGCGCCCTGAGGCACTGCCAAGTATATTTACACTTTCCTCACCGCCAGCGGTCTCATGGAAGTTTTTCCTCCATGAAACTGCTGGCAGAGAGGAAAGGAGGATGCCTTTCAGGGCCCCTCTTGTTCCTGTGTACTGGGTGCATGCATGGGGGCACATGTCTCCCCTGTATTTCCGCACCTCTGTTCCTGCATGGGAAGGAATGCACAACATGGTATATTACTTCCCATGCAGGAACATGTGCTGGCGGTCCTGCACGTTGCAGTTTAAGGCTCACTATGAGCCTTTAAAATGCACCACTTTGGGAACCCCACCTCCCCCATCAGACAACAAAAATACTTGAAATCTGGCATGCGGATGGCAGTGAGTTTTGGTTGTGCAGGAGCGTGGCAGTGGTGGGCCGCCCGCTCCTGCACTGCTAAAATCAGATCCTGAATCTTTAAGATATGTATTAATGTTTTGCAACCAAAATCTATTTGCAAAACATTTATTTTCTACCACCTTCTAAAAGTAGGTGGTAAGCCATTCACAAATGGGAAGGAGTCCCTACGCACTGTCCAAATCTATCAGGGAACCTGCATGGGCTGCTCACGGGACCAACACCGGGAAACTGAGCCTAGCTGGGGAGGGGAAAACACGAAACACTGGGGCCGCTGAGTAGTACCACCAACCAATAATGATGGCAGATAATGGCTCCAACCAATACATTTCTATTAGTGGCGGACATAAAAATAGTATCCCTCAATGTGAAGGGGCTCAATCACCCAGTTAAGCGCAAGAACATACTCGACTATCTTGCCAAGACCAAAGGGGATGTGGTCCTCCTACAGGAAACCAAACTGTCCCTCGAGGACCTAAGACTAGTTAAGGCCAGATGGATATCACAAACAGCATGCTCCCCAGCAGAGGTGAAAAAAAACGGGGGATAATAACGCTACTATCCAGAAACTCTAACCTGACAATCGAAGCTCATTGCCACGACAAAGTAGAAAGATTTTTACTAACACACTTGAAAAGAGGGGAGGACCACATACACGTCGCCAACATTTACAGACCTAACAATGACGACCCGACCTCTGGGAGGATGTAGCACAGAAACTAGACTCACTGTGGTCGCAGGGGACTTCAATGTCCCCATAGACCAGACACTAGATAGACAAACAAAATCCCACTCACAACCCTCCAAAGCGCAAACCACGCTGAAAAACATCAGCGCCAAACTCAACCTCAACGACCTCTGGCAACTCCAGCACCCAGACACCAGAGACTACACCTTCTACTCCACCCCACACAACTCATACACCAGGATAGATTACATCCTTATCACAGGTCCACACACACACCTAGTAGAACACATAGAGATAGCCCAAGACTGGTATCAGACCACTCATGCATTACGCTTAAGCTGAGTGGGTGCCACAACGAGGATATTCCCCGTAGGTGGCGTTTCATTAGTGACCTTTAAAAAACCCTGGGAACAAAAAAAAGATAGCAAAGCCCATAAATGAATACCCCATACACAACAACACACTAGACATCAAACTAAACACACTGTGGGATGCGCTTAAGGAGATAAGTAGAGGCACAATAATCGAGATTAAGGCCAAAATCAACAAAACTGTGAATCTGCAACTAGCACAGCTGGAACAAAGCATTAAGAAACTAGAGGCAGACCATATCTCGACCACACACGACGCCACTATCCTACGTGAACTAACTAAAAAGAAATATGAGTTTAACAAAATACTGAGTGAAAGGGCCGGGTTGTGGATCTACAAGTACTAGGCCATAAACCTCTGCAAGGCCAACAGGGCGGGGAAACAACTAGCCTCCTACCTAAAATAAATGTAACCAACTTACGATATCATCCATCACAGATTCACAGAAAACCCCCCACACAAAACACATGTATATCCTAAAAACCTTCCACGAATTCTGCCAGGAACTCTACAAAAACGACCAAATCTTCGGCCTGGAGGCGTGCAGAAAATACCTAGCTGGAATACACCTTTCATAACTAACAAGCACAGAAACGCAAAAGTTAGGGTTAGAAATTAGGGCACCTGAAATCGAAAGGGCAACCAAATCAATGAAAGACAACAAAGCTCCAGGCCGGACGGTAACACAACAGCCTTCGACAAGGCCTTCCTGGACCAATTGGACCCACCATGAAGAGGCTGTTCAACCACTGTGCTGACATTGGGTTGATTTCACAATCCATGTCTGAGGCCAATATAGTGGTGATCCCAAAAGAGGGCAAGGACGCTCTTCTACCCAAGAACTACAGGCCCATTTCCTTAATCAACGTAGACTGCAAGATCTACTCAAAAATATTGCCCACAAGACTAAACAAGGTTCTACCGAACCTAATAAGTAGCTCACATGTAGGGTTCCTTAAGACCCACTTGTCAACCGATAACACAAGACTTCTCTGTCACATATTAGAACACACCTCCAAAAGGACCGACCCAGCTGTGGCCATCGCCCTCAACACCGAGAAGGCCTTCGATAGAGTTTCGTGGGCCTTCCTCAACCAATGCATGCAATCATTCAACTTGGGGGAGGGATACATTAGGATGGTGATGGCACTATATGGGGATCCAAGGGCACGTATAGTAATAAATGGATCTCTTTCGGAACCTCACAACCTGCAGCGCAGCACCAGACAGGGTTGCCCACTATCCCCCTCACTATTTCTACTGGCCCTAGAGCCCCTGATCAGAGATATTAAAGTGAATGCCAAAATAAAGGGGGTCAGCATAACAGACGTGGACATTAAACTAGCCGCCTATGCGGACGACGTCCTCATCGTGACAGAGCAACCAGAGACCTCTTTTGCAGCCCTAATGGAGTCCATAGAGCTATACTCAGCTCAATCAGGATACAAGCCAAACAGAGATAAATCAGAGTGAAAGCCCCTTAACATCCACACCACAAGAGAGTCGATGGGAGGGTCGGGACTCACCTGGCAGAAAGGCTTCCTTAAATACCTGAGGATCCACTTTGGCAATGACCTTATGACCACACTCAACGAAAATGAAAAAATACTACTAGGTAAAAATAAAGACACTCCTAGAGTCCTGGTCCCCCAAATTTATAACATGGTGGGGCAGGATAGAGAAAATCAGGATGATGATCACCCCAATGATCAACTACCTGATGAGCATGCTCCCTTTGATACTCACAGATGACTTCCTCCACAGAGTGGATAAACTAATCACTAACTTCCTACGGCGAGGGAAAAAGGCACGCATAAGCATAAAAAACTCAGACTAGACAAGACACTGGGAGGAGTAAACCCAGGAGACTTTAGATCCTACCAGACGGCATTCTTAGCAAAACAAGGTTCTGCATGGCTAACACCACCCCAACCCTACACCCCAGCATAGCTACTAGTAGAGCGAGCCATACTAAACAATCTCAACCCGCTGGTGCTCCTGACAGCGAACAAGCGAACACATGCCTCTAGCCCTATCTTCAAGAATACGAAAAATGCCCTGCTAAAAATTGATAACAAAATGGAGAATAGAGTAAGGAACTCGAAATGGGAATCCCTATGGGCCAACAGTAAGTTCAAACACAACGGTCATAGCCTTCAACTAGAAACATAGATTGAGAGAGGCATCTCACACCTAGTGGAGCTTGAGGGGGAAGGTCAACCCTACACTTTTGAAACGCTTAGAGGGATGAACCTCCCCACAATAGAGCTCTACAACTTCCTTAAAATCAAGACAGCCCTCTCAAAAGCCAAGCTCTCGCCACACATCCCCTTAATCATACAGTACGACGCCAATCTCAATAAAATAGGCCATCAGGTATCTCACCTATGTAAGCTACTACGGCCAAAGACCACCAAACTCAACGAAAAATGACTAATTACTGGGTAAAGCAGACTGAGACCCCACTCACCGAGCAGGAGCTAGCTCTCCTCTGGTCTTCACCACCACGCAACATAATTACACCAGCACTGTCACAAACAAAATTCTGGCTCCTCCACAAAACCTTCTGGACCACCGCCCGGCTAGGTCTCAGAGACGACAATCTATACTGGAACTGCACCAGGGAGAAGGGGGATCTAGCACATCTCATATACTACTGCTCCAAACTCAAAAAGTTCTCGGAAGAAAACTTGACTTCATTAAAAATGCACTGGGATGCACAATAACCTCGGCTTTCTCCTCCCTCACCACAGCTTTCATAACTGCACATCTCCCCACACAACACGATAGAGACCTCCTTGACCTCCTTCTGACCGCAACAGTCAAGCTGGTCTTGACCATTTGGAAAGATACCACTAAAACATCATACAGGTGCTATTTTAACTGGGTGATATACCTCAGAGGAGCAGATAGCACTGCCCTGCAACATTCACCCTGGAAACCACCATCTAGGGGATGTGGAAATCAGTGGGCACCTTCCTAGAAACACACAACCCACTGTGAAACCACCAGGGTTCCCTCCGGCGAGCAGATCATCCAAACCCTGTCCCCAATCCAGACTAAACTCACAGCCAAACATCACTTCTTGCACACTATCTCTCTTCTCTTCTATTTTTTTTTTTTTTTTTTTTTTTTTTTAAACCTTTATTTGTCATTTATCAGTGGCATTCAACACAGAGGCATAAACGTCAATGCAATAATACACTTCAGTACTGTTCATGGGGCATACAATGTAAATAGCTCTTCCACTCAAGGGCTGGCACAGTGCATACAGCGCGTACATCAGTTTAGACTGAGGGGCCTCACCCCACAGGGGCCCCCCCTCTGCCCAGTTAAGGGAGGGAGCATCTAGGACAGTAGTACATTCCATTACATAAGGCATCATGGCAGACTGCGTGTGCTTTCACCCCGGCACCCATAGTCGTGCATGTGCAGGCACCAATTAGCAACCATCCAACCCCGTCCCGAACAAACCTGTGCGGCACGTGCAGCAAGTGCGGGCAGCTTCGTCCCATAAGGGGATGGCAGTCAGCGGGAGAGTAGCCAAGGTGGGGCGCATCCCAGAACAGGGACCTACACTCATTATTACAGCAGCCTCCTATCTCAACCGGCAGTCGCAGGGCGAATGCGCCCAACCACTTCCATTGGCCCACGTGCTAAAGCTGCAGGAGATGAGGCGAGAGCAATCATGTGAGCAATGCAATGCGTATCGTGTTACCTCCGGAGTTCCCCGTGTCACTCCCACCATATTCGCCCCGTCCCTCCCCGGGCTGGGCAGGTCGTGCACATTCCTACGTGTGAAAAGTAGTGCGGTGGGTGTGGTGTAGGGCTGCAGCACCCGCTCATGGGCCCGGCTCAGACCCGTCATCTCCAGAGGCGTCGCTGTGAGTCGTCTGAGATAGCCAGTACACTTGTAAGGGGGACCAGAAGTCACAGGGTTTGCTACGGGCCGGCATCAGTTCTGCATAAACGCCATGCTGATCCTGGCAGTACTTGAGATCATCCAACCACTCCTTAAATTTCGGCGCCCTTCCCCTCCCCCATCTGCAGGCGATCCTCCTCTTGGCAAGTAGCAATGCGACATCCACATAACGGCGGTCGGTCTTGGGCACATTCCTGGTGTAGCCCAACAACATCACCACTGGGTCCATGGGGAGGGGGCCAGCTATCATCACCTGGAGCGCAGCGTGTACCTGCTCCCAGTATTCTCGGATCGCTCCACACTCCCAGGCCAGGTGGAGGAAATCCGCACCCTCCGCCCCGCACCTCGCACATCTATCATCCTCCGATAGTCGAAAACGCAGCTTGCGTACTGGAGTGTAATAATATCTCTGCACGAACCTATAATGAATAATTTTCAGTCGGCAGCTAGGGGAGATTTTGGCAGTGACCGAGCAGCTATACGCCCACTGCTCATCTGTGAGGGCGGTAGGGAGCTCAGAATCCCAGGCAGCTCGCGCCTTAACCGGAACAAGGGGACGCTGCTCCCGAATGGCAGCGTATAATTTCGATACCAAGTGTCTGCCGTCTGACACCAGCATTACATGCAGAGGCAGAACTGTGCCCGGTTCCTCCGGGAAGCTCGGGAGTATGTCCCTCATACCCTGGCGAAGCCGGATATAATAGAACACTTCCATTGTCATCGGCTGGGTACCCTGAAATAACTGGTCCTTGGTGCGAAACTGACCATCCTGGAAGAGGTCGCCCCAGACATTAACGTGTAAGCGAGTGCACATAGATCGGAATCCGCGTTCCGTCAGGAGCGACAGTTTTGGGTGGTATGCAAGGGGCATGGCCGGCGAGTATAGCATAGGAGCGTCCAGTAGTTTCGTCACCCTTCGCCACGTGTCTATAGTACAGGTGACAGTGGTGGCTGGCGTTTCGATATCTCCCGTCGATCCCAGCAGCATGCCCCTGAGCGGTAGGGGGTGAACAATCCAGTCCTCCGCCGCGACCTGCGGCATGAAAGGGGCGGGATTCACCCAATAGTAGGCATGCTGAGCCTGAGCGCTGAGGTAGTACACCTCCAGGTCAGGCACGTCGAAACCCCCCCTGCTGTACGGCTGTGTGAGGAGCTTCCAGCTTAGGCGCGACTGCTTGCCTCCCCAAAATAGGCGCAGCAATTCTGATCGAAGTCTTTTAAAGAAGTAGGCCCCTGGGTAGTAAGGTATATTCTGGAAGAGGTATAGAAACCGCGGTAGGACAACCATTTTGATCAGGGAGGCTCTGCCTGCCATCGACAGTGGCAGGGCCATCCAGCGAGTCACGTTGTCGGTCAATTGCGAGATGGCCACCCCATAGTTCATACGAATCGTGTCCTCTTTGTTGAGGGACACTGCAATCCCCAGGTACTTTAGGTCCGAGTCGCACCATTCCAAGGGGTAATCCAGCGAAAAGCGGGTCACTGATGCTGTGAGGGGATAGAATTGCGACTTTTTCCAATTGATGTGTACCCCAGAGATGCCTCCAAATAAAACAAATTCCCTCAGCAGGGCATTGAGATGGAGCTGCGGGTGCCGCACATACAAGGTGACATCGTCCGCATAAAGGGATATGCCGATCTGGCGTTGGTTGCAATTAAAGGCGCTAGCCTTATGTAATTGCCGGATTCTGCAGGCTAGTGGTTCAATGGACAGGGCGAAAAGCAGAGGCGACAGGGGGCATCCCTGCCTAGTCCCCCTTGTGATCGGCATCTGTGCCGACAGCATACCGTTAACGATGACTCTGGCAACTGGAGAGGTGTACAGTAGCGTCACCCAGGCTATGAATATCCGGGGGAATCCCATCCTGCCCAATATGGCCAACAGATACCCCCATTCTACTGAATCGAAAGCCTTGGTGGCGTCAAGAAACACTGCCGCGACCGGGAGCTCGGGCGATATGGTGGGTACAAGGGAGAATAGCGTACGGAGGTTATGGGAAGTGGCCCTCCCCGGGATAAATCCCGACTGATCAGGCAGCACCAAAGTGTTCATAAGGAGGGACAGCCTAGTCGCGAGCACCTTCGCCAAGATCTTCGCATCGCAATTCAAGAGTGATAGGGGCCTATAAGCATCAGTATCCACTGGATCTTTCCCTGGCTTCAGTAACGAGGTGATCGCCACCTCCCTCATGGAGCCCGGTAGTATTCCGTCCTCTAGGGACTCTTCGAACACCTCCTTCAGTACTGGTGCCATGATGTCTATATAGCACTTATAAAATTCAGCCGGCAGGCCGTCAAGCCCAGCAGCTTTACCATTACTGAGCGACATGATCGCCTCACGAACTTCATCCAGCTCGAAGGGACACCCTAAGAATGCGCGGTCACTGTCGCTCAGCCAACAGAGTGCTATATCATCCAGGAATGAGCCAAAGTCCACCTCCCCAGTCTGTTGGGTAGTGTATAAGCGTCGATAATGCTGAAGGAAGGTATCCTGTATCCCTTTAGTGTCCCTGTGACACCCGCCCATCCCATCAGAGATTTCCAAAATATGTGTGGCAAATCGTTGATGTCTGGTAAGGGCTGCCAGGACTTTCCCCGGCCTATCCCCCTCACAATACCGTCTGGCTGTCCAGTACTTGCCCCGGAACTTCACTTCTCTGGCTGCTTCGTCCTCATAGGCCGAAAGCTTGGTTCTAAACGCCTTCTCCAGGTCAGGGCAGGGAGCGCGGGCCATCTCAGCCTCTAGAGCCTTAAGTTCCGCCTCCAGGGTAGTCAAGGTACGCACAATCTCCCGCAGTATGCCACAGCTCTTGGATATCGTAACACCTCTCACTGTGACCTTAAAGGCCTCCCATATCGTCTCTACCTTGGCCACAGACCCCTTATTCCTAGGAAAAAAGGCCTCAATCTCCTCGCCGAGTTCCTGCTTAAAGACAGGATCAAGTAGGGCCGACGGAAATAGCCTCCATGGAGGTCGCATCCTCGCATATCCAGGCATCCCAATGACGGCCAGCACAGGGCAATGGTCCGAGTATGTACGAGGCAGGTGTTTCACCTGGACGAGGCCCCCAGCTAGGCCACGAGAGATAAGACAGTAGTCGATCCGTGCCCAGGAGCGCGCGTATGTGGTAAAGTGTGTGCCCTCTCTAGTGCCCGGGTGTAAGTGCCTCCAGCTGTCTAGTAGACCCGCCTCCGTGAGTATTCCCTGCAGGGCGTCCCTGGCCTTCGTGTTATATTGTCCACTCCCGTCCGACCTGTCCATCCCCGGGTGCAGTGAGAGATTGAAATCCCCCCCCAGACTATGTGTGTGACCTCGACCTCTAGCATGTGACCCCATAGCGTTAAGAAAAATCCCGGTGTGTCGACATTAGGCGCGTAACAGTTCACCAGCATTATCACATCGGTACCCAGCCGTCCCCACAGAATCACAAACCTCCCCTCACCGTCTATCCGAACTCCCATCTTTTGGAACATCAACCGTTTGTTTATAAGGATAGCAACCCCCCTGGAATAGGTGGAATAGGAAGAAAATTCTCTCACGGCTGCCCACCTGCTTGCGAGGCGGGGAGCACAACTGGGGTTCAGATGTGTTTCCTGAAGCATCGCTATCTGTACCTGATGCCTATCCAAATATGCAATTACATTCCTACATTTCCGGGGGTTATTAAGTCCCCGTACATTCCAGGATAGCAAGGAAACCGTAGCTAACGTATTATCACCCGACAGTATAATCACAATCCATAAGCATGCAAAACGCCAGCTCCTCAGCCCTTCGCAGCGGCGTAAACAGCACCAGTCTCACCATACTCAGGGATCGACTTTGTAATGAGCCATCCATACCTTCGCCCCCCACAACCCCCGCAACAGCCCTCCCGCCATGCAGTACAATCTCAACAGTTCTGCCACTTTCAACAACCCCTAACGCAACAATCAGACTCCCCCCCCCTCCACGCACAACACCTCAACTCCCTTAACACCATCCCACCCCCCACCCACTGAAGCAACCCAATCTTGCCAGTAACGGATCCCCGCCCCCCACCCCACACCCCAAACACAAGAACCATACCCAAATCACGTGGGGCATTCCCTCCTGGGGGCAAAAGAGGTGCACGCCCATACACCCCCACACTCCCCTCCAATCCCACGCACGACATACGGGGAAGACAGAGAAGAAGGGGTGGTGCCTGGCATATAGAACTCCTGTGGGCCGGAGCCGAAACACCACACCATCATATTACCTACTCGCTGGACCCCATGCTTGGCCATTAATTAGAGCAGGGGGTCAGTCACAGTCCCAACAGCGTCCCCCCTCCCATCCGCACACCCTTCAACTTGCGCAGTAGTCAAATCATAGCAATAGCGCACAGCACGCAACATAGCTATCCCACAGCATAAAGCCTATACAGCTCCCAAACTTCTACTTGTGGCACCGCCGGCGGGCGAGGCCAATCCATTGGGAGTAGGGCAAAAGTTCCATTGCAAGTCTCCACAGTCTGCCGGTAGGCCAGCGTCCAAGCTTTCACAAAGGCCCACTCCCTCCAATATCCCTCTCGCAGGCAGTGTGCAGTGTAAGAAGGTACGCACCCTACACACCTCCCACCGCATGCTTGTCTTTCCGCCGCGCCATACCTCTGTTCGAACCCAGCTCCACGCCAGCAGCGGTCCCAAATGTTCAGGAGCCAACAATCACCCAGCAGCACACCAAGGGTGTGCGGAAGCCCTCAGCAGCGACTCCGCGGGTAGGGCAACATGGTCCTAGCCTCCAGGGCATGCAGACCCCAAAGCAAGTAGCAGTTGGTCAACAAGGAGTCGACGACCAACCGCAGAGCAAACCCCCAGCCTTATTCATCCTGCTCGGCTCGATTGCCGCCTGTCTCATCCTCCTCATCATTGCGCCTGTCCCTCCTGGCGGTGCGGATCCTTTTCACGTAGTCCTCAGCTTGCTGCGGGTTCGTAAAGAAGTGCTGTTTGCCCTGGTGGGTCACCCTGAGGCGTGCCGGGTACAGAAGAGCGTAATCTACCTGCAAGTCTCTTAGTTTCTTCTTTACATCTAGAAACTTTCTCCGCTGCTCCTGTACCATGGGCGTGAAATCCGGGTAGAGGGAAAACTGTACTCCATCGCAGACCAGGTTCCGGCTCGTGCGAGCTGCTCTGAGTGCTACATCCCTGTCGCGGTAATTGAGCAGCCGGGCGATAATGGGACGCGGCTGCGCCCCCGGCTTGGGCACTGGGCCTAGAGAGCGGTGCGCCCGCTCAACAATGAATTGATTAGAGAAGGCCTCCTTGCCCACCGCAGTTAGTAGTATGCGTTCCACATAGTCCTCCATTCGACCAGTGTTGGTGGATTCCGGAACCCCCGTGACGCGGATGTTATTGCGTCGGCTCCTCGCCTCCAACTCCTCGTTCTTAGCTGCGATCACCCTAAGGATATTGTCCATACGGGTTAGGCGCGTTTCGTGAGTGTTGGAGGTGTCTTCAGCAGTGGAGATACGCCGCTCCGCCTCCGTGATCCGCTCCTCGTGAACCTCAATCTTCTGCGCAACTCCGTCCATCCTGGAAGACAAGCGGTCCACCTTGTCTACGATTGTTGCGAAGCCTTGTCGCATTTCATCGATGAGCAGCCTCAGTTCCGGAGCCACTGGAGCAGGGGGCGTCTCAGCGCTTGACGGTCCCGGGGCGCCACCGCTCCCCGTGGTACCCCGCAGTGGTTTTCTGGTGGCAGGGGGTTCGAAGGACAGCTTGGGCTGTTTGGCGTCATTTTTGCCCATGGCGCCCGATCAGGTGATGAAAAGCGGGGCTGGCCCCTGGTGAGCAGAAGAGCACAGGACCCCCCGCAGGCCAAGGCTCCCGAGACAACAGTTCTCCACTTGGCGAGCACCCCGAGGGCTGAGTTGGCTGGTGCACGGATCGGCCGACCACAGGGGGCCGCAGTCCCCCCCCTCGCGCCTCAACCGCAACGTCCAGAGCGCTTTGAATGCACGCGTCCCTTCAGGTGAGAACTAGCGTGCTCAGAAAGGCACAAGCAATGGTCAAGGGCGGGAGTGCTCAGGAGGCGGCGGTCAGTCTGGCGAGATGAGGCCCCAACCACTCCCGCGGCGCCCGTGTCCCCTGCGCCAGAGCCGGCCACCAGTGTCCCAAACTCCGCAGCCTTAGTCAGCTCCTTCCCGCCGGAGGTCCAGGGAAGCCAGCGGGGATGTGCGCGACGGGGGCGGGAGAACCACAGCGTCCGTTAGCAAGCCCAGGCGGGCCGCGCCGATATCTCAGAGAGCACCAGCCGAGCGCTGGTGCTGAGTGCTTGTCCGCTTCACCCCGCGACCCAGCAACCGGCGTCTAGACTCACCGCTGCACTCCCCCGATACGCCGTCCGCCGGACTCCCGCCTTCCAGGCCGCAGATGGCGATTCCGGGGCCCAGCCGCCTCGTGTGGGTCCGCGGCCTCGCGTAGTCCAGTGGCCAGCGCACTGCAGCAGTCCCGCGCAGAGCCTCCTCCCGGCAGTCACTTCCAGCCCCGTAACTCGGGAGGCGGGGCACGAATCGTCTCCAAACTCGGGTGGGCACTGCAGGGCGGGTAGTCTCACACTCGGTGCGAGTCTCAGGCCTCGACTCCCAGGTCAAGCGGATAAATGCAGGATATTACTGGCCAGGCTGCCAGAGCCTCACAGAGGTGCGGCCATTAGCTCAGGCGCCCTCTAGCGCCCCCCTTCTCTTCTATTTCTTCCTACTCTATTATATCCCTATTCTACCCTTGACGGTCAACACAGAGGGCTCTAGTTGGTAAAGCTTAAAAGGGCAAATTGCACTGTTTGTAACAACAAATAAGCTTTTATTTAATTATTATTCCTTTTTTTGTGACAATATGTAACGACCAACTGGAACTCTCAATTGCAATACGAATGTACCTGTTTTGTAGAAGATAATACAAAATACCTGAAATTAAAAATAAAACAATCACAGTGGGCCTCAATTTACAAACTGCCTCATGCATAATGTTGAGGTAGGTCGAATTGCGATTCAATACTTTGAGAACAAACCTATTAATACTTAGGTCGGTTCTCAAAAAACAATGGATTCATTAGAAGTCGGTGCACGAATAGTACCCACTTTTAACAAATTCATTTTTGTACATTCCATTTAAGAAATCACAAATTAAAAATGTTTATTTGTCGCAATTTACAATTACTTAAATGCAATCTTTGTACATGAGGGCCAGTGTTAGAAGTTACAAAATCATTCAGCATTACAAAATGTTGTACTATCGGAGTACTCTTTTGCGTCTGCTTACATGTCACCTTTTAATAAAGGCAGAGAGATGCATTGTTTTGATTACAGGTGACTAGTGATGCCACAGACTGGAAAAAGGACATTAGCAGCAGGTCTATAGAGTTAAGGCTTCCATAAATCATTGTAACAAAAGCCCTTTCCTTACCTGGTATAATATAGGTTTAGTTAAGGTAACATAAGTAAGAAAAACTGTTACGTGGCCCGTGTCATGTGTGATTTGTCCTGCCTGCCAGGACACTTAAGCCAACAGCACATTACATTCTGAGAGATATAATTTTATTTTTAACTTTGTAAGTATAGATTCAAAAATTCCAATACGCTTAGTCTGAAAAGGCAATACAGGCTAGTGGTCCCACATATCATTGAGCCACTTATCAATAGTGTTAAGACCCTTTCTTCTGCTGTGGTCCTTGCCACCCGGATCCTGCTCTTGCTCATTCAAATAATTTGATTTATCATGAAATGCTTTTAGTATGAGAGGCCTACATATTTCTTTCAAAAAGCATGTGCTTGCCAAATGCATCAGCATGTCAATTTTTTATAATTTTTACCAGAGGTATTTACTTGAGGAGCTCTCTGTTTTAAGAAATTGCTGGATAAATCTCTGAAAGGTTAGCCATGCTATTTTATCAATATGTTGTTGTTTAAGAGATGCCCCTCATGCTGATTTCACATGGAAGTGGTTACAACTTGGCAGCAATTCAGTGTAGTATAAAGCCACACTTTGATTGCGGCTTGTTCTCTGCTCCAGAATGTTATGGTATAAGGTAATTTTCTCATTTTTCCCTGCTGTTGTGTAGACTCTTTGACATACTTTGTTAACCCACACATGCTTCTTCGACAATAAAAACATAACGACGTGTGAGAAGACTTAGCAGGAAGGCTTTTGCTTAACAACCCACTATTTATAGGAAAGCAGGGATCTCATCCGTTTTTATTGGATCAGCTTGATTAATTATAGTCGTTTATTTGCATCACCAGCAAATTGCGAAAGTTATGTGCACTGCCATTGTACTTAAATCTTAACCTAGCAAAGATGTGAAATTCAGCTCCTCAGTTTCGCAACTGTCTCGCCAACAAATGAGCGTTCTCAATTGATGAATCAAAATGTATCAGTGTAGAATACAAATTCTGGCTAGAGCTAACCTCTTGGTTTAAATTTAAACCATTCATTGAACTGTCAAAGGTGTGATGTCCATGACCTGCTTATCTGAAAACACGAATCTCCTCTTCCCATTCCGCCCTCCCATTTGTCTTTGAATGCTACTGTCCCGAGTTTGATAAAAAATAAGGCTATAAGCATAAAAATACAGGCTCAGCTTATATTCTATAATGTGGGGCATGCTATGAATTGCTGATGGCTCAGGGCAGAGTTCACCAACTGTGTCGCATATTGATCTTATGTGCTCTAGGACCCTCGTGGTTCTGAGCTGACTTATTTTATTTGAATGCTCCAGGGCTGGAGAGGACTTGACATCTGGCGATGAGTATGAGATATGTTCCCCAAAGAAAGCAAGGCTGCGCTGCCTGATAGTTTCCAATGGTATGGAAAACTACTTGTGCGTGCCACATGTTCCTCAAATCAATATTAAGCAGTCTGTGACTGGTACATAGGGAGTCAAAGCCCCGTTGCTGCCCAGACACTGCCAAAGAAGAAAGTGAAGGCCCTACAGAGGAGCACATATAAAATACCATCCGAAACCGCTGGTGAAGCGGTCGATGGAAATTCTGCGCTATGCACCACATACAAAGAGATTACTCAAACAAAGCAGAAAGATAACGGCAGCGATATATAGGAACGACAAACAGAAAATGTACTCACTGTCAAAATAAGTGAAGCAATCCATGACTGCAGATTGGGCGTGGTGACCCAAATCCAAGCACTAGGGTTGTGCTTGCAGAAGTTACAAAGGACGGCAGGTACAGCGAAAGCTGTCTGAATAACACATGCTCTCAATGGCAGAAAAAGTACAATGTAACCATGTTCCTGAAGCCACCACTGCCTTTCAACACTTCTAAGTAGCAGAACATTGCTGCCAAGTAGACTGCATGGATGGAAACATTCAAAGACTTCATAGATGCACTAGAAGAAGATTAAAATAAGATAATCAAATACTTAAAAATCTTTGCAGGTGATGGAGTCACAGAAGTGCTATGGAAATTTCACAGACTGATGCAAAATCATACGAAAAGGTAAAAAAAGCGTTGGATGCCAATTTCAACCCAATGTCGAATGATGACTTTGAAAGGTATGTCTTCAACCAAGCATGACAACAGGTTGGTGGAACAATGGATGAATTTGTTGAAAGCCTTTATGAGCTCATTACACATAGCAAATTCTGTGATTTCACTAACGAAAAAGCCATGTGCCTCAGGCTTATTGATGACTGCCTTGCAGATTCACTTAGAAGGGCATATTGAGAAAAACACTCAGCTTAGAGAAAATGCTGATGGCTCTAAGAGCTGAAGAGACCAAGAAGCTGCTGATATGGAAGCAGGAACAGCCCGCAAGGAATCAGCTTAGGCTGTGGCTGTGAAAAGCAAGCACAATCAAAAGCAAGATGCACATAAGTCAACGTCTTCAAAGAAATCAGAGTAGTGCTTCTGATGTCAATTTTTGTTTCCCCTTGAAGGGGAATGTCCAACCATTGGGCAGGTTTGCAGAGTTTGTGGAAAAAAAGAGTAATTTCATAACTGTGTGCCAGGCTAAAAAAAAAAAAACAAGTGCGTCACAATGGAAAGAAAAGATGTACGCGAGAACATTCCAGAAGCACTCTCGCCACACCCACAAAACCAAAAAGTAAGATCAGCTACGACAAGTAGAAGCCTGGCAAGATCAATCATCAGCAAGCTCGTCATACAAAGGCTCTGCAACGTCACTGTCGAGTATCAGTGAAGAAGATGGTTGTGCGCTAATGATATCTACCAAAAAACGGCATGAACATGTGGAGTTAGCTGCCTGTAAGGTAAACCACACCTCAAAGACAGCTTATCAAATAAAGCGACAAATGTCATTTGGACACTGTCCCAAAATAACATTGAAAATGAATGATCACCCCATAGCTTTTATCATAGATAGAGGTACACCGATAAATATCATGCCATTGGAGAAATTCAACAGCCCATCCCCTGTGCCTCACCCCACTCCAACAGGCACAAAGGTGTACAGCTGGGTCACTTCTGAGCCACTACAAAGCCAAGGATCATTCATTGTGACAATAAAAAACAAAAAGACACCGGTGTGAGCTAGACATTCACATTCTACAAGGGACTTTGACTAGTGCCTGTTTGCTCAGTTTTGCCCCGGCTGCTGACATGGGATTGATATCCCTCAACTGCAACCTCTGTGCTCAGTTTGATATTATGACCCTGTTCCCATTGCTGTTTCATGGTGTGGGAAAACTCAAGAAAATGAAAGCACAGCTTCACATCAATGAAGACATTCGTCCTGTGGATCAACGACACTGTAGAGTTGCCTTCCATTAACCAGATATGTGTAAAGAATATAAGGCACATCCTACTCACATGGAACCAGGGTACGTAATCTATAACCATAAACAGTGGTTCCTGTGGAAAAAATATAAGCAATAGACAATACTGATAGCGACAATGGCAATCAAAAGGAGTAATGAGGATGCCCAGAGGAGAAGCAAGACCATATACAACGTGATTCTAATCAATGAAAAAAAATGTATATACATAAATCATTACAATTATATTCAAAAAAAGGTGGTGCATTGTGTCCCCATGTGAACATGGAACCTACAAAACAGTGCATGACATTTTGTAACATAGAGAAATGGTTTCCATAATAACAAAAGTCGACCATTAAATTAATACATAATAAGCACAGCCTTCTAATATGGTAATAGAGACTGGTAAATGGTTCGCTTTAAGTAGTGTTGATGGCGTTTCAACTGCGTTGCCAGTAGTTGGTCTGTTCAGGACCTAGCAATATAGAGACATCTGGAAGAGGAATGTGTTGTCCAAGTGACAGTAGTGCAACCCCAGGAAGTGAAGATAATGGAAGGGTACTTACATGGGACCCAGCCGGGGCCCAGTGAGGGAAAGCACAGTCTTGGTATAAGCTGAGTTCAGTGACCAGCAATCATTTCCATAAAAACGACGATCTGTGTGGTGGATAATTAAGCACAGGTGAACACAACAATGCGTGTACATCTAGACATGATTTGTTTTAGCAGCAATGACTGCAGGATGTAATCACAGACATGTGCAGCCGCTACGCGTTGGAACAGGAGAACCGCACGAGTCCATCTCCTGTTGTCGATTAGCATATATCTTTTCCACAGGAACCACTGTTTCTGGTTATAGATTCCATTAACCAGGAGCTGTAGAGGAAGAGTTGGAAGCACTTTTAAAACATGACATTATTGAACTTTCGGTAGGTCTCAAGCCATGGGTCTCGCCCATAGTAGTATTTTCAAAAAAGGACAGTAGCGGAGCAGTGCGCATTTGTGTTGATATGCGTCAGGAAAACATAGCCACTGAGAGAGAGACACCTTGGTCCATACATCGAAGACATGATCATGCAACTGAATAGAGCCAAAGTATTTTGCCGTCTTGACCCTAAACAAAAGTTACCATCAACTTGAGCTGGAGGAAAACGGCAGGTACATTACTGCCTTTTCGACTCATGTTGGTTTGTTCACATATCTTCTGCTGTATATTCCAACCTTTTACTCATGTTTTCCATTACAGTGATCAAAATGAAATGGTGGAATGCACAACATTATAAACAAATTATCCAGTATTGTCCAGAGATGCGTGCATCCTGGGAACGTGCCTTGCCCTGGCGACACTGGTATTAATTCAAGAAATGTGGGGCGACTATCTACCATCTCCGCAATCCAGTCGCTGCCAGTGCCCTGCTATGGTAGGGGTTTGAGGCCTGTTGTGTGCCTTGCGCTTGTGCCCTGTTTGTTTTTTCTGAATTGGCTTATCTTCTGTGTCTCTTGTTATTGGGCATTATATTGTATTGTACCTGTATCCCTCTTTTGTTCCTGTGTCCTCCCTGCCCTTTTTTCCTGCCCTTGTACAGCCGCTGCTGCGCCTGCGGCCCCTCCCTCCTGCCGTTCCCGCTCCTGCCTCCCAGTTGCGCTTCCCTGCCAACCCTATTTAATGGTGGCTGCTGCGCGGCTGAAGGCATGCCTGTCCACGACCCGACCGCAAACAGCGCCAGAGACCATGGCTCTCTGACCACCCACCACTATGACTCAGCTACCCAACTCGCGCTCAACCTCGGACGGAGCAGCAACTATCAGCTGTCCACGCAGAACACCACCCACAGCCAGTTATCCTGCCGCCACTGCTGTGAACCTTCAACACCCTCCGCACCACCATGACCGTGCCCCCATGCCGGACAACAACACCATCGAAGCCCTGATGTGCTTCCTCCTCAATGTGCACTACCTACACACACATACCCTAGAGATCTGAGACCTCCGTGACACCCTCTTGCCAGACATCACCTTCTTCACAGAAACCTGGACCAATGCCTCCTCCGCCCAGACATCGCCACTGCTATTCCCAATGGCTACAAGATCCAGAGGAAGGCCCGCCACAACCATCCATGAGGAGGACTCGCCATTGCATACAAGAGCTCCCTCCGACTCTCCACCACCTCCACCAGCGACTCCTCCGCCACCACGAACACCTTCACTTACAGATCCAGACCACCTCCAGAACCACTCTTCGTGGCACCCTCGCCACCAGATCTCCCGGACCCCACGCTTCATTGTTGACCTCATCGCACCCCAGGCCATCACCTCCATGAACTACATACTCATTGGAGACCTGAACTTTCACCTCAACAACCTCTGCGACCCCAACTCCACTGCCCTCCTGAACAACCTCCCCAACATCGGACTGAAACAGCTTGTCACCACCCTTACCCACGAGGCAGGACACACCCTTGACCCCTCGCAGGTGGGAATAACATCTGCTTCAGCCACACCACGCAGTTCCTCTAGACAGACCACCATTGTGTACCCTTTTCTTTCAACACTGCAACCACCTTCAAACCCACTCCTCGACCTCCGTGAAGGAACTGGAGCAAGGTCATGGAGGAGCACCTCAACTCCACCCTAAGCCGCGACCCCCGCCTCGACTGACACCAACTCGGCAGCCAAGGAATGACATCGCTGGATCACCAACTGCGCAGACAAGCTTGCACTCCACCATGCCACAGACAGACAACGCCCCCATGAAGGCCACCTGGTTCACCACTGACCTCCAAGAAGCCAGACTCTCTTGCAGACATCTGAAAAAACCATGGAGAAACAGCAAAACCACAGAAGACCTGACCGCCTACAAGAATGCCATGACAGAATACCACCAACGCATTAGATCCACAAAGAAGACCTTCATTCGGAACAAAATCCTCACCAACTCCAGCAACTCAAAGGAACTCTTCAACATCATCCAGCAACTCACTAAACCCCCAAGCACAGCCACGGATGTCACTCCCTTCCAAGACCTCTGCAACATGCTTGGCACCTACTTACATCTGAAAATGTAGGCCCTTTACAACATCTTCAGCGAGCAGACTCTAGAAACCACCCTTCCCTCCAGTGACGGTATCCGGCCCACCATCAACGCCTGGACCCTGGTCACCACTGAAGATACCACCATGACCATAAAGAGCACTCACGCAGGAACCCCCATGGACCCCCACCCTCTGCACATCTTCCACAGAGCCACCGCTACCATAGCACCCCAGCTATGACTCACCATCAACACCAACGTTGAATCCGGCACTTTCCCCGACAACTAGAAACCTGCAGTAGTTTAGCCCCTCCTCAAGAAACCCTCTGCAGACCCGACGGACCTGAAGAACTGGCAACCCATCTCTCTCCTTCCCTCTGCAGCCAAAGTCACTGAAAAAAGCATCAATCCCCAGCTGACAGAGTTCAAAGAAGAGAACTCCATCCTTGACCCCTCCCAATC
The DNA here is from genome assembly GCF_964263255.1 of Lissotriton vulgaris. NCBI lineage: Eukaryota > Metazoa > Chordata > Amphibia > Caudata > Salamandridae > Lissotriton > Lissotriton vulgaris. Next base: position 491,199,173 of record NC_141697.1, on the reverse strand, counting down.
CGTTTTCCGCAGCAATCACAGCACCGAGACAGCCATCCTCACCACCACAGATGACTTCCACATGCACCTCGACCAAGGCCACACCGCAGCCCTCATCCTACTCGACCTCGGCACTGTCTTCCACCGCACCCTTGCAGCCAGACTCAACAATCCTGAAATACAGGGAACAGCCCTCGATTGGCTCCGCTCCTTCCTCGCAGGCAGATCCCAAAGGATCAGACTGCCCTCTTTTCTCTCTGAACCCACAGAGATCAACTGTGGAGTACCACTAGGCTCATCGCTCAGTCCCATGCTCTTCAACATCTACATGGCCCCCTTCACAGCAATCATCAGACAACATTGACTCAGCATTGTATCCTATGCTAACGACACCCAGCTTATCCTCTCCCTCATAAACAAACCCGAAATCACCAGCCACAGCTTCCAAGAAGGAATGAAAGACGTTGCTGCTTGTATGAGCAGCAGCATTCTGAAACTCAACTCGGAGAATACAGAAGTCCTAGTCCTTGAACCCTCCCCTTTTGTGTGAGACAACTCCTGGTGGCCCTCCGCCCTCTGCACCCCACCCACCCCCACGGACCACGCCCAGAACCTCAGGATCATACTCCCTCACCATGATCCGACAGATCAATGCCGTCGCCGCCACTTGCTTCAACACCCTCTGCAAGACCTTCAAGTGGATCCCCCTGAAGCCAGAAAGACCATCACACACACACTCATAACTAGCAGACTAGACTACGGAAACACCCTCTACACTGGAATCAACAAATCTCAGCTACACAAACTCAAGACCATCCAGAACACCGCAGCCAGACTCGTCTTCTGGATCCCCGACATGAGCACATCACCCAACACCTGTGAGACCTCCACTGGCTCCCCGTCGAGAAGAAAGTAACGTTCAAGCTACTCGCCCACACCTACAAATCCCTCCACAACATAGGACCCAACTAAAGAGTCTCCTTTGCCATACCCGAAAAGAACCTCCGCTCTGCCAACCTCACCCTGGCAGAAACTCAGCAAATCTGCAGAACCAGAGAAGGTGGGAGAGCCTCCTCCTACATCACGGTCAAAGCCTGGAATGAGCTCCCAGTCAACATCAGATGCTCCCCTACTCTGCACACCTTCCGGAAGAGCCTCAAGACCTGGCTCTACAGCTGAAGCGGAGCTGCACCCCCCCCCCCCCCCTCCCCAGCTCCTTGAGACTCTCACAGGTGAGTAGCATGCTTTAAACCCCTGATTGATTCATCCAAACAAGGTCTCATGTGAGGATGCACATCCAACAGGTTTGATTCTGTATTACTCTAAGAGCATGAATCCATTATTGGCTGGCATACATATCAGCCACTCTCTCACTATGACAGAGCAAAGCTGCTCTAATTTTGAGACTAAGCTCATAACAGCAGTATTTGGGAGTTGCCACTTCCACCTCTATATCTATATGGCTCTGCAAGGAAAGCCCCTTCACATACTCTCTACCAAATTTGAAATAATAGTTAACCACAAAGGGCAGTTTGCTGGTCAGGCCCAAACACCCGCTTCCCATGCTGGACATCATATAATTACCAAGACCAAAAAACAAGGAAGCTTTAATTGCCACACATCCACCCTCAAGTTGAAGCCTTTTTCAACAGTTATCTGGCGTGACAAAATTACATGTTGAAAGGCTGGTCTAAACCACCTTGGAGAATATCACAACTGTTCCATAGGTGAGACAGTAGCCAACTTCTGCAGCCCCTGATGGCAGCATTGATAAATACACCTGAAACTAAGTTTCCCAAAACATATGAGCCAAATTAGCCATACCTAAAGTAGAGAAAGTCTAGCTAACCAAAGATAATTGATAGAGCTCAGGAACAATGCTCCAAAATTCCAAGGTTGGGATTAAGCAGATAACCTTAAGTCTCTTGGACTAAGCACATTTGTATCACTTTCAATTGGCTGCAGAGTGGCATATTCACACTCTCAACAAGGGGAATCACATTGCCAATGTCCAGGTCAAAAACCTAAAGTGGTTCCTACACAATTCCATTACTACTACCCCATCCTCTATGACAATTGCCCATCATGTGGCTTATTCTCTCCCTCATGTCTCATCCTGTACACCTGCACAGGGAAATTTAAGGATATACCCTGCTTCAGACACAATGACCAAAGAACCAGTTAGAAGCATCTCATGGATCTTTAACAATGGGATTTCATTATGTTCTGTGTTTATCATCCTAGAAGTGAGTTATGAACGTACTTGCAACCACTACCCTAGGATGTCATTCCAAAAAAGTAACTCCAATCATAGGCAAGGAAAATGCAGAAGATATCTCAAGAGTTATAAAATGCCATCTTCAAAAGGCAAGCTAAATGACTCCCTGTTTTCTATTGCTTCTGAGTTGGCCTGCATGTGAAAGAGACAAATGTGGCAGCCATGGGGTTTGGAAACATTATGGGTAACAACTTGTCTATGAGAATCATTAACAGATGATAGTTCATGATGCCTCACCTATTCTCTCTCATGAAGGCCTGGAAAACACTTCTTATATTCGCCAGTTCCATGTGTTTTTAGTTCTGATGTTAGTTGTGTTCTAATCCTATCCCATCGCAAAGGCTAAATGATTTTTCACCAGAACCATTCTTACTTGGCTACAGTGCACCATCAGCTTTCTATTTAGTTGGAAAGAGATGCAATGTGTATGACATGCTTGCCTCTCAGAAACCACTCATCTCATCTCTTTGTTTACCCTTCCAGTGTGTCCCCAATGGTACTGTCAGGGTTTACTGTAAGGAATTCCGCAGGTACCAAAAACAAGTGTCTGCTGATTGACCATATGTAGCCAATCTGTGTGGTTTATTTAGGATGTGAGCTGTCCCTGCTGCACCGACTGACATTGGCTTCAACGTGAGCCCTGACAACAAAAATATAGATTTCACATGTGCCAAAACTACATACCACATAACAAACTTAAAAGAAAGGTGAATAAGCATGGTTAAAGAAAAGAAAAACGGTGGACAGAAGTATTGGTGAGAGGATGTGGTCTAATGGCTTGGGTGGTCGACCTCAAATCTGGGGAACTGGGTTCAAGTCTCTGTAATGACTCTCAACATTCTGTGATTCTGGGCAAATCACTTCATTTCCCTGTTTCTAACAAAAATGAATGTGTCCTTGTGTAACGCAACTGGTGCTTGTGTAAAGCGCTCTGATACCTTCGGGTCAAGATCGCACTATATAAAACTCTGAGGAAAACAATTTAGTAATAAATATGTTCATTAACAAATGGGCGCATATGCAGACATAGCACGTTTTCATAAGGCCCCAGACTTTCAGTGCATCAGAAGCCAGTAAAAGGAAACACTGACAATAACATATGCAGAGCCATACATGAAGGTGAGGCCAACGCCATAGCCGGATACTATGCATGAGCAAACAAATGTTCAAAGAAAACAAAAACAATAACAAACCACCCAACACCCAAGCCCCCACCTCCCCCAGACTACCCACCCGCCACCTATGTTCCAGGTCCAATACCCCGCTGTACCAACATGACAAGCCACAGTAGTGTGCCTTAACACTCTCCCTGTGACAAACGCAGCAAACATAAATATCGGGGACATATCACTTCCCTAAATTCCGTAGCAAGGAGGGACAAAAAGGGCTGCCACAGCTCTCAATATCTGGCACCTTCCCCCGCCTTTATCAAAGTCAGCTTTTCCATACCCAGAACATGCAACCACCCCTGAAATGTTGGAACGTGTGGGGTGCTCCAATAAGACAGAACATTCTGTATTGCAGAACCCAGGGCAATGGCAATCAAACGACCCCTGCGTGATCGCAATGGATAGATGATGGGGTTAGGCAATCCTAACAAAACATAGGAGGGAAACAGCTGGATTTCTGTCTCAAAATGTGAATCTACCTCATCAAGAACTAGCTTCCAGTACCCCTGGAGCTGAGCACAATCCCACAGTAGATGGACCAGAGTGCCCCTTTCCCCACACCTGCACCAACAGGACACCTCCCTCGTGTGATCCATCTCGTGTAGCTTCTCCGGAGTGTAGTACCAATATGACACGATTTTAGTGAGGGTATCAGTCAGTCCCATATGATAAGCGGAATTCCACGCTCGGTAGTAGATGCCCTCCCAATCCTTTCTGCTAAGCGTACACCCCAGCTCCCTTTCCCAACGTGCCTTCTCGGAATTGTAGACATGTGTATACCGATCTAAGAGCATGCAATATAAATCCGATATGAGCTTTTTATCCGCGGTTCGAGTGATTAACCAATATTCATATGGCCGTAGGCGTCGATGCGCCCCCTCTGTAACCTGGCCATTAAGCGCCCAGTGTTGTGCCTGAAGGTATCTGAGCCGTTCCGATTCCGGGAGACCATACTCTTGTCTAAAGGTCTCAAATGGAACTACCCCCTCATCTGTGTACAAGTGGAACAAAATCTGCATCCCGCCGGGCGCCACCGTGCAAAGGCCGAGGTATCATACCCGGGCCCGAAATCAGGGTTGTCCAGCAAAGGCGTGAGAGGAGACGGAAAGGCCATTAACTCATGTTTAATATTGATATGGTCCCACAACTCCACACCTCCAACAGGACCTTTGTGATGTGCGAGGCGTAGAAGTTGGGGGGGTCGATGCTGCCTGGGAAGGAAGGGAACCTCCTGGAGCGGGCGGTCCACAACCGCCTGTTCTTGAAAGAGCCAGTGTTTTTCGGACTCCCACCTGCTCCACTCCACAAGGGTCTGCAGTTGGGCCGCCTGATAGTATAGCAGCAAGTCTGGGAGACTCAATCCACCCCTCTCGGGGGGCAGTGTCGCCAATCTAAGCTTCCTTTTCGGCCGTTTGCCGTTCCAAATGAACTGAGCCAGCTCGGATTGGGTCTGGCGAATCCAGCCGTCAGGGGGGCATAACAATATTGCTCGAAATAGATAAAGAATCTGCGGGAGAATTGTCATTTTATGGCAGCCAATTTAACCAACCAAGACAGCGGAAGGTGCCTCCATCTACCCAGCTCTAACCTGATTGTCTGACGAATCCGAGCATAGTTGATACTGTGTCCTGCAATGTGGCGGCTAACTGAATCCCCAGATATGGGATAGCCTCTGACGCCCAGCGAAAGGGAAAATTCCCCTGCAGATATGCCGAGTGTGCCCCTCCAACGAGAGGTCCAGAGCCACCGACTTACTCATGTTGAGCTAGCCCGCCGCCTGCGCAAACACGTCCAAGTTCTCGACATAGGCCAACAACGACTCGCTTGGAGAGAATAAGGAAAGAAGGACATCGTCTGTGTATAGGCTGATTGTATGCACCAAACTTAATCCCTCAAACTCTCGGGTCAATTCTCATCGCCTGCGCCAACTGCTCCATGTAGAGAGCAAAGAGCAGGGGCGACAAAGGGCACCCCTGTCTCGTTCCGCGCTCAATGAAAAAGCGGGGCGAGGAGCCACCGTTGACTCGAACCGTCGTCGTGGGACACGTATAACAATTAAAGACCCATGTGCGGAATTTATCCCTCATCCCTGCCTTCATCAAAATCTGCTCCAAGTATGGCCAATGGACCCGATCAAACGCTTTTTCAGCATCGATCGCGAGCATCATGTACTCGCCAGTCGTCCGCATGGCCTTCTCTATCAAGTGCAATGCCCTTTTGCTGTTATCAGCGGTTTGGTGTTCCGGGATGAACCCAGCCTGGTCCGGGTCAATCAACCCAGGCATAAGCGGTGCAAGCCAAGTCGCCAAAATGCTTGTGTACATTTTAAGGTCGACAAGAAGAGATATGGGGCGGTAAGCCTCACACTGCGAGTGGTCCTTCCCCGGTTTGGGAATAACTGATATAGTGGCATCCAGGAGGTTCCTCGGGATTGTACCCGGGTCCAAGAATTAATTAAAAAGAGCGGTTAGCAAATGGTCCACTTGAGGGCAGAAGGTTTTGTAAAAAATAGCTGAGAAGCCGTCAGGTCCTGGTGCTTTCGCTAACTTGAGTCGTGAAATAGCCGCAATGACTTCCTCAGGCCTAATATTTCGGTCTAAGAGATCTGCTTGATCTTTCATCAAGACTGGGAGGGGGACAGATGCTAAGAAGGATTACCCTGCGGTAAGTGCAAGCGAGGACCCGGTATATAGGGAAGTATAAAAATCGCTAAATGCTGTCACTATCTCAGCGTCCTCAGTGGCCAGACCACTGCCCTGTGTGCCAATATCCTGCACCATTTGCCGTTGCCGGGTTTCTTGGAGTGCATGACCCAATAGGTGCCCGCATCTGTCCCCCCCAGTATAATACATATGCCTCACTTGTAAGGCCGAGTATTCCGCCCGATCTTGATTCAACGCAGCTAACTGCTGCTGTATAAGTCGCAGCTGCTTCCAAACCGTGGGCGCGCACGTCCTTTGATGCATGTGTTCTAATTCCTTCGTCCTCTGTGTGAGCTCTTCCCTCTTGCGCGCCCTCTACACATTTTCCGCCGCTGAGACCGCGCTGAACTCGCCGCGCAGTACCGCCTTAAGTGCTGCCCAATGTGTCGCCAATGAAGTGTCGTCAGTGCTATTATGTAATAGGTAATCTGCTATGGCCCCTTTAATTTTCTCCACTATGTCCTTACGGTGTAACAGCGTGTCTCGCAATGTCCAGCAACGCGTGGCTCGCGTCACCGGCTGGAAGGAGAACACCACCGTCAGCGGTGCTTGATCTGAATGCGCTGCGGCTCCTATCTCTACCTCTGTCGTACGTGCCTGAAGGGATATGAATGCTAAGAAGTAGTCCAAGCGTGCATACGTTTTATGTGCATTAGAGTAGTATGAGTATTCCCTATCACCTGGGTGAAAGCTGCGCCAAAGGTCCACCATGCCCATCTCATCCAGCCTGGCCAACCCCCCGCCAAAGAGAGTCCCTGCCTGAGAGGAGCGCTGACCTGGCCTGTCGAGGAGATTATCGAACACAAGGTTGAGATCTCCGCCTATCAAAACATGTTGGCCGGGGGAGGCAGCCGCCTCGCTAAGTGCTAGATGGAAGAACTTCTCCTGACCCTCATTGGAAGCATACCCAGAGCAGACTGTGAAGACTAACCCCCCCAGGGAAAATCTATAGGACAGCAACCTTCCTCTTATCTCCGCCCCCTTCTGCAGGACCTTCCCCCTGAAACGCTGGGCCACCAATATCGTGACCCCCACTGTTTTAGTGGAAGCTGAGGAAAAAAATTGGAATGGGAAGCAACGGGACTTCAGCCTGTGACAATCCTTCTGTAGTAAATGTGTCTCTTGGAGAAGGCAAATATCAGCCTTCGAGTGCTCCAAAAATGAAAGGACTGCAATCCGCTTCACTGGATTGTTAAGTCTCCGAACATTCAGTGTGAGGATTCACAGTTCACTAGCAGGCATAACTCACATCAGATTCTGCGCACTCAAAGCCAAGAAATACACAGCACCTGCCGCATGCCCATCAAGGGAGGACTGACAACCCTGCAAGAGATACTGCCAACTGGGCCTTCTGTTAGCCATTAGGAACCTAACGCCAGGACTCACCCGAGGGTACCCATGGACATGGAACACCCCCCTCCCTAAAACCCACCCCAACAGAACCCCAATGAAAAAAAAAAAAAAAACAGTTCCAACAGAACACATTGTCCATCATCCGTAGATGATTGGTAGGATACAGCAACGGGGTAAAATCGTCAGTGCATAGAAGCCCTCCCTTCCGCCAACAGCGTAGGCCAGACCAGATTCAAAGAAACAACCATGCGCTTTGCGTGGAGTTCAGCTAGGGTGAGGCACATCTAAACCAGAAGAGACAGCCTCCACTGCAGCACGCTGGCCATCTCCAACCACAGCTACAGGAGGCTTAAGGACACGGCGTCGTCTGCCCTGTTGACGCCATCGCGGTCTGCTGTCCTCCGATTCCACAGTGGGCTCATCCACTTCGTCGACCTCGGCCGGTGGGTCCAAACCCAACAAGCGACATGCTTCCTTTAATGACCGGAGCTGGTGTAATTTATTGTCTTTTTTAAAGATCAGGTGAAAAGGGTGGCCCCAACTATAAGAGATGTTGTGCTGCTGGAGGTAAGCCGTGACTGGCCTGAAAGTTCTGTGCTTCTGCAGTGTAAGTGCGGACAGGTCCTGATACAGAACTAGAGATTGACCATTGAAAGACAGAGGGTGTTGTTGTCGCGCCTTCTGCAGAATTTCTTCATTCGTGCGGTAGTCTTTCACACACACCAACATGTCTGGAGGGGGGGCTGATGACGATCGCGGAGGGCCCACTCTTTGAACTCTATCTATCCGGATCTCCGACTCCACAGGACGCCCCAAGATGTGGTTGAATAGTTCGCTAGTAAAACCGAACAAGTCTTTGGTATTATCAGACAGCGTGACGCCCCAGATACGGACATTATGGCGGCGGGAACGGTTTTCTAGGTCTTCCATATGTGTCTGTAAATCAACCTGTTGGTCATGAATCTGCACTATCTCTTGACGCAGCGCCTCTATTTCGGTGTCACGACTGTCACTCTTGGTCTCCAAATCGGCCACACGTTCCCCTATACCGTCCACATCTCTACGCACTTCTTTAATCTCCTCGGCGAACTCCTTCTGCAAGGTGTGAATATCCTCTCGTAGGGTGGTAAAGAGCGATTCCAGAAAGGCTTGGTGATAGGCTCTGAGCCATCTGCCTGCACTGCAGCGGTTTGGGCCGCACTCGCCACCATATCTTTGGGTTGCTGATTCGCCTGTTCCTTGGCAAATAAGTCCTTAACGGTCTTATCCTTACGGACCCTTGTTCTGGACGTAGCTGTCCTCGGGTTCTACGGGGGACGTTTACCAGGCCCGCCGCAACCCAGAGCCCCTCACTAGCCCCAGCCGGCCAGCTATGGACTGCAGACGGCCACTCTTCCCAAGAGTCCTACTCCGCGGCTCATAGAGCAAATGTGGGCGACTATGCCTTAGACTCCAGACGGCGTGCTCATTATACGCAGCCAGCACGCTTCAAAGGGCCACCACATCATCACCCACCAGCCCGTGCAATGTCCCAATGCCCAAGTCCATGCCGCCCAGCCTTCAGAGGAAGAGCTCACCCCTCTGCGCTCCCCAACACACACTTCCAAGCCTCCCGGTGTCTCTCTCCGGCTTGAGGATCTCTTCCTGTCTCGCCAAGTTGATCCGATCTCCGCCGCAGATTGCCGCCTCCGCTCTGTGCTTCCTGCCATGCCTCTCTGCGTCCACACAAGGCCGCTTCCTCCCGCCTCTGTGCCGCCAACCCCAGCTCTGGCAGGGCCAAAGGTTTCCACGAGCACCACTCTAAGGCCAACCCCGAGGTACAATAGGTCAGGCTCCAGCGGGCGAGCGCGCACAATGCCAGGCACTACCACCGGTTCCCCAGCCCAGCGTGGCTGTCTGCACACAGTTTCTCGTGGCCTGGTGCCCCTTCTCACCTCACTCGGCCGGCACAGTCCATCACGACATCCCAGATGATGGGGGGATGAGTCTCTCTCACCCAAAATGTCTTGTGCCATCCCACGGACCCCTCACGCCACTCCAGTCAAGCAGGCCACCTCCCGTCAGGGACCACACAACCTCAGCACGGAAGCCCGGTCGCAAGATGGTGGCTCACCTCCTGCGCAGCGTAGACAGCTCCAATGCGTCATCCAGAGAATCGCTCAGGCAGGTCAGCTCTCACCAGGAAGGCCCTCAAGTTTCACTGTCCAGTGAGTCCAGCTACCAGCTGCAGGAGAATGATGTAGGGGACCCGCTTGCCATCAGCCCCTCCGCCATAGCCACCATGCCTGCACAAGATGGCGGGTGGGTACGAACAGCTGCCAGGGCACAGGCACCCCTCTCAGCAGGGACAGCAAGAGGCTGCTGCTCTCTGCCCTCGCTGGTGTGCTCCCGTAGCTTTCCGCGGCTCCCGCTGCTCCCCGGTGTTGTCGCCCAGTCGGGCACAGGTCCGCTCACCCGGGTCTCCAGCGCGCCGCCCGCTCAGTGGCACTTCCCCCACCAGAGTCCATCACCGCTCCGACTCACCAGCCGCCACTTGGCACCAGGAGTCACCGAGCCGATGCTACCCAGGCCAATATTGCTCACCGGGCTCTCGGGAGGATGGCCCACCGGCAGAGGAGGCCGACCGCTGCATTTATGGCTGGTAAGCCCGTGCTAAAGTTCGCCGTCGGCGGGAGCTCACGAGCAAGACGTCCGTTCACCCCGCCATCTTGGCCACGCCCTCTCAAGAGTTTCAATTTAAACAGATACTTTGAGGAAAGGGAAGGGCAGAAAAGTGTAAACAGTAGTTATAGATAAATCAAGGTACAAACAAAGAGAAAATGTTGCTCTGTGCTTTCAGCTTCTTATGTTCACACTATGATGTATACACATTTCTGGGGAGTCCTAGTGAGAGCCAAAAGATGACACATACTGTGAAGCCTCTAGTTCAATAAATATAAATTTTCAGCAAGATAGCTATTCCAAACTATGATAAATATGGTCGATGTTGCCTATAAATCTTCCGCTGTAAATGTCAAATGGGTAGGATAACAAGAACTATAACTACGTACGGCACAGAAGCCATTTCAGGAAACAAACGCCTGCTGCCATAGTGGTAATCTTAAAATACAGCATACCTTCAGCCTTATGGGGAACATTTGCCCTTTTGGAGATCTCTATGCCTTCATGAGCAACTACAGCTGTGGTGTTTCTGGTCTGGCACTAAACAGGGCATAGCAACCATCACTTTGACCTGGCTGCTGAGTGGTGGACCTGCTGTGAGGTGAGAAGTTCCAAAGATGGAGCCAGTAGAGGTTTTGCTGTTGGAAACCCCGTGGTTTGTCCAACTTTAAATGTGTTTGGGTGAATTGGGAGTGTCGCCAATTTGCGGCATGCCACTTGATCCAGCAAACCAAAAAAGGAGGCTATTAGTCTTCACATGGTGCGCTTCACAAATTGAAATGTTTTATATCAAACTGCAACAAGGATCCAAATTCTACACAAAGTAGGGCTCGTCTTGGAATGGCCAACATATTGAATAACAAACATTTGCAATGCATTAGGTCTCGCATTGAGGCACGTTTGAGCTATTGATATTGCAAATAACAATGCCTTTTATTTTTGTTTTCATTTTTAAAACATAAATAAAAGGCATTGTTATTTACAATGCCAATAGCTTAAACTAGCGTAAATGCGAGAACTATTACATTGCAAATGCTTGTTTGTCTTACTATCATGCTTTCAGGTGTGTCGTGTATTATTGTTTGTGCTATGGTGAAGGTGCTATTTTATATCTGAAATAATCTCTATCATAACACTTTTTGTCACATTATTATTATTATTATTATTATTATTATTATTATTATTATTATTATTATTATTATTATTATTATTAGAGTATTTTGTAGAGCGCACAGCAGCCCCAACGGGGCGTCCCGGCGCTGACAACTCTGAAAGTTGAGGCTATTGCAGATTTCATATCTGCATTCCATATATATTTTTTTCACTGCAGAAGGCATTCTTCAATGTATTTGTTAAGCCTTGATTGCAAGTCTGATCTTCCTGAGCTAGCTGGCCTGCTGTGTCATTGTCTCATTGTAGATCAGTAGAGCCTGACACCAAGATGGCAGCTCCAAAATCTTGCAACATAGCAACAAAAGCAGCAACCTTGTGAGACTTTAGTGGCAATCTTAAGGTCAAGATGCCCCATCTTCCATCAGCGCCTGTGAAATCCTGATTTTACTGCCCCACACTTTCTGGAAGGTAGTTGCATGCATTTTATCAGTGATTCTGTCAAGATCTTCACCAGAGCAGCTCCAATACATCTGTGAAGGATTCCCCCAATGTGCGCAGTGCCACATCACAAGATGTTTGTCCTAAAATTTCACATTTCTCGTCTTCATTCCCTTGAGCTGCTATGATAATAGTCCTCGGACTACAGATAAGGATAACAGAAAGGAAAGCCAACTTTTTCCAGTGTCAGAACGATGAAGTACTGCATTTAGACCAAAGGGATGAAGTACTGCATTTAGACCAAAGGTGATGATGGACATTGCAAGCACTCACCCCCAGTCAACTGATCAGGGTTTAACCATCATCATTCTGTAGCTCACTCCACCACCCCAGTTCAGTCCAGTCTGACCCTGTGCCTCATGGGAACAGTCCAGCCCAAACTGCCAAGCCATGTCTTCCCTGGACCGGAAACAAGCATCCTGGGACCGGTTTCTGGCTAATCAAATGTCATCAGCCAGGCTAGCTTGAATCCAGTGGCAAAGTGAGCAAGGGACCCACGTCTAGGTATACCCTGTCAACTTAGGGCGAACAAAGCAAACCAAAAGGGGATGATGGAAGGAGTGTTGAACATTGCAAGCACTCACCCCCAGGCAACTGATCTGGGTTTAATCCATCATCATTATTTAGCTCACTCCACCACCCCAGTTCAGATATGGCCATATGCAAATCAGTCTGAATCAGTATCATATGGGAACAGTCCAGCCCAAACTGCCAAGCATGTCTTCCCTGGACCGCAAACAAGAATCCTGGGACGGGTTTCTGGCTAATCAGCTGCCATCAGCTAGTCTATCTTGAATCCAGTGGCAAAGTGAGCAAGGAACCCATGTCTGGGCATACCCTGCCAACTTAAAGTGAACAAAGCAAAACTAAGGGGGATGATGAACGGAGTGTTGAACATTGCAAGCACTCACCCCCAGTCAACTGATCTGGGTTTAATCCATCATCATTCTTCAGCTCACTCCGCCACCCCAGTTCAGACATGGCCATATGCAAATCAGTCTGACCCAGTACCTCATGAGAACAGTCCAGCCAGAACTGCCAAGCCATGTCTTCCCTGGACCGGAAACAAGCATCCTGGGACCGGTTTCTGGCTAATCAGCCGTCATCAGCATTTTTCTAGCTTGAATCCAGTGGCAAAGTGAGCAAGGGAACCCTGGATGATGAGAACTGAAAGCCCAAAACCGGTCCTAGGATTCTTGTTTCCAGTCCAGGGAGAACCTGGCTTGGCAGTTCGGCTTGACTGTTCCCATGAGGCACAGGGTCAAGACTGATTTGCATATGGCTGGGTTCAAACTGGAATGGCATGGTGAGCAAACAAACAATGGTTTTAGGCCCAGATCTCTTTACTGGGGTGAATGTATGACATTGTTCTGCATTCTGTTCATCAACTGTTGTTTTTGCATTTGTCACCCCGAGTGGGACGGGTATACTCAGAGGTCAGTCCTGTGCTCTCCATGCCACTGAAATCAAGCTATCCAGGCTGATGAGGGCTTAAAGCACGAAACCGGTCCTAGGATGCTTGTTTCCAGTCCAGGGAGAACCTGGCTTGGCAGTTCAGGCTGGACTGTTCCTATGGGGCACAGGGTCAAGACTGATTTGCATATGGCTTGCTTCAAACTGGAATGGCATGTGAGCAAATAAATGATGAATTTAGGCCCAGATCTCTGTACTAGGGTGAATGTATGACATTGTTCTGCATTCTGTCTTTTAAGTGTTGTTTTTGCATTTGTCACCCCGAGTGGGACGGGTATGCTCAGACATGAGTTCCGTGCTCTCCATGCCACTGGAATCAAGCTATCCTGGCTGATGAGGGCTGAAAGCCCAAAACCGGTCCTAGGTGGCTTGTTTCCAATCCAGGGAGAACCCGGCTTGGCAGTTCGGGTTGGACTGTCCCCATGGGGCACAGGGTCAAGACTGATTTGCATATGGCTGCGCTCAAACTAGAATGGCATGGTGAGCAAAAAAAAGGTGGATTTAGGCCCAGATCTCTGTACTGGGGTGAATGCATGACATTGTTCTGCATTCTGTCCATCAACTGTTACTTTTGCATTTGTCACCCCGAGTGGGACGGGTATGCTCAGACGTGAGTCCCGTGCTCTCCATGCCACTGGAATCCAGCTATCCTGAATGATGAGGGCTAAAAGACCGAAACCGGTTACTAAGATGCTTGTTTCCAGTCCAGGCGAAAACTGGCTTGGCAGTTAGGGCTGGGCTGCTCCCATGGGGCATATGGTCAAGACTGATTTGCATATGGCTGGGTTCAAACTGGAATGGCATGGTGAGCAGAAAAACAATGGATATAGGCCCAGATCTCTGTACTGGGTTGAATGTATGACATTGTTCTGCATTCTGTCCATCAACTGTTGTTTTTACATTTTTCACCCCGAGTGGGACGGTTATGCTCAGACGTGAGTCCTGTGCTCTCCATGCCACTGGAATCAAGCTATCCTGGCTGATGAGGACTGAAAGCCCGAAACCGGTCCTGGGATGTTTGTTTCTAGTCCAGGGAGAACCTGGCTTTGCAGTTCAGGCTGGACTGTTCCCATGGGGCACAGGGTCAAGACTGATTTGCATATGGCTGGGTACAAACTGAAATGGCATGGTGAGCAAAAAAACGATGGATTTATGCCCAGATCTCTATACTGGGGCGAATTTATGACACTGTTCTGCATTCTGTCCATCAACTGTTGTTTTTGGTCTGCATTTAGAAGCACAAAGCCTCAGAGAAAGCAAGCATTGGTAAAGCCAAAGGGGCAGGCTTTAATGTGCCAACACATGTAAGTACAAATATTCACACGTGTTGCATGCAATAATTATGTTTATTACATTAGAGCCAGGCCTATTTGCAATGTGTGTGTGTGGGGGGGAGTAACAAGGAAGCATTGCTTTCTGTATAGAATAGATATAGGCGATAAAAGAACTAATGTGACAAACAGCGTGATGACTGAGTGCATTTTTCATATTTGAAATAACCCCTCAAGGATTCCAATGGAAGTGCTTTCTAGGAGGGCGAATGGTGCACGAAACAGCCAATGGCGTGAGGTGAGTCAGAAATACTCTTCTGGGCAGTGCCAAATACTCTCTATCTACATTTTAAAGAACTGGTTGCAAACAGCAGTGCTTTCAAGCCTGAAATAAAAATGGCAAACGTAGGCAGACTTGTCAAAGCATTCATTTGTCAACGTTTCAGACACAGCAAAGAGATGAAGAACATTACAACTAAACCTGTTTAGCAGACGAGCAACAGATAGAATGGAGCATCTTTACTTGTTTTTTCACAGCAACAAGACCATACAAAAAACTAAGTAATTTGTCAAATGTGCATACTTAATTGGCAGAAAGAATCCAAGAATTCGATGTATGTTAAAAGGAGTGATCGCAACAGAGTTCACATTATCGGTTACTCTAATGTTGTGCAGAACCAACAAGCACTGGCAAAGTTAACCCATAGCTGCCAAGGTTTCAGATTGCTATGTGTGACATCTTTAAAATCGCAGTGTAATTATGAGTGACATTTCAACGACTATGAGTGACACTTTCATGCGAGCAAAATCAAGCAATGAGAATGTGGGAAACATATAAATAGCGGAAATTTCATCCTGTCCTCCTCCTTTGGAATTCATAAGCGACTATTTTAAAACAGTGAAACATTTTCTGTCATTACAAATTCAATTTGGTATCTCATTAACGCTTAACTTTTTCGCCGCGGTAGACATTTTGCCGGGGTTCGGCCAAATCCGACGCGTGCGCAGATCGGAAGGCCCAATGCCATCCGACGCACACGGCCACCATGACGTCACGAATCGAAAAGGTTAATACAGGCAGAGCAATTTATTTAGATTGTACTGCTGCAAGCAAATTTTTTTATTGTATGATCAGAGTTGGTGTTAGAGATTCGAAAATACTTCAGTTGCTAAAGCTTGCTTTTATTTCCTCTGCAACTGTTATCAGAGGTTTAATCTTTCAAAGACCCCCTAAAACACTAACACCATTCACCAAAGGTGGTATCGTACATTTGCGCCTATTACTATTAACTTTGGAAATTAACATCATGTCAGAAATAATAAGTTATCAGACCTGAGCGGTTAACAAGTGGTCTCTTATTTCAGTAGGGCACTGGAGGCCGGCAGATCTTTTGAGATCCTGCCTCAGCAGAGATGATTGTAAGAGCTTGTCTGCTCTCCCAATGGCTGCCATGAGGACAGCCATCAAAGTGACTGCACACGAGGAGCAGCATTTAACTGCTGTCTGGCCGAGGGGTGAAGTACACAGTACTCGCGGAGGCAGGCTATCTGCCAGCATTTACAGTCTGTACTTGTTCACCTGAAACGCACTGAATTTACATTCTCAAATGTATATGTTACCAGAAATAATAATATGTGCATTGACCTCTTCATACCTGAGATTATAAAACGAATGTGGACTCACACTCCTGCTGTCATTGCCGCACGTATGAGATTACCACAAAACCTGCAGCTCACCCACTCTCTGTATCGTGTGAATGTGCACCTGCACACATGTGTACCATAAACATACACAGGATTATCTCTAAATGTGAACTCAAGGAAAGGGGGGGGCCGCTTGGCCCCCACGAACGTATGGCGGGACCCGTCCCCCCTCCCCTGTACCCTTGGTGATGGGGCGTGCCCACACCCCAAAGCGGGTCGCGGCGCAGTGACGTGACCTGTGGCGCCCCATCACTAATTGGTGCTGCCCCCGCCGTTGACCCGGAAGCGCTGTTGTGCTTCCGGGTCAATGGGGGGGGGGCTGTTGACTTTAAAAGGCCTGGGGAGCGCGGGAGGCACCCCCTTTGGCACTCGCGCTCCCCAGGCTTGCTCCTCGCCCCTCTGCTGGAGCTAAATAATTTTCCCACCCACCATCCCTTAAAACAGCAGTTTGAGTTGGACGTTTGTTGCTATTATTGTAGAATTTGTACTTGCACTGTGAATATGTTATAAATATTGTACGTAGGCCTTTTTTCCCCTTTTTGGTACAGGTGATATTGGTTAATATGAACAGTTTGGTGTTTTTGTAAATGTTATATCTGGTTTCCTCCTTAGGCCTTTTTACCCTTTTCACAGGCATCTTATTGTCGTATTTTGGTGTGTTAGTAAATGCTATATCTGGTTTTCTCCTGAGGCCTTTTTTCCCTTCCACAGGCATCTTATTGTCGTATTTATTGCTATCCTTGGTCAGGCGGTAAGGTCATGACTTCCTAAAGTGGCGTGAGTGAAACGGCCCTCCTCTTTGGTTTAATGGAGTTCACGGAGCGGACGGAGTAACCGGGAGAGGTACGTACTCTCCTGGTAACCGGGTGCTGTCATGCATGCGCACTCACACGTGAGGGCATAGCTGGTAATAAGGAACTGACACCGGTCAACGACCTTGCCGTAGGCCCAAAATTGTTAGGATGCAAAATTCATACGTAGGATGTTAGATTCGGTTAGGAACACGCTGTATTAGACACTTGTTAAGGTCAGCCCTTCATACCTGTCTATGATGATGTAAATCTAATGTCAGAATTTTGCATATCAATGATTGGGTAAATCATGTTTATTTTAACAATTTTAATTTGTTTTCATATTTTAATAAATACGGCCGGGGGGTCCTGATACCCCCCGCCTTCCAAAGAAACTCTTTGCCTGCCTAAATTACTTAGCGTATTATTGTGGTGGTTGCTTCGCAGGGAGGGGGCGGTCGGTAGTCCAAGACCATACATACCTGTGAACCAGCACTCTCACAAGTGGTCGCCGTGGATGACACTAGCACGCAACCCCAGGGCATTTAATTTCAGCAAGGCAGCCTCAGGCTGAGGTACACACATAAGGTTACAGGCTGAAGCTTAGAGTCTGGGCAGATCTTCAGCTAGTAGTATATATTACCGGAAGGCAGCTGAAAGCACCTAAAAAGCAAATTTGCAGATGATTAACACACGGCTGACAGTGTCTCACAAGTGACACTTACTTGCGAGGCGAGCCATTCGGTTTACTGGCCGACCACTACCTCCTCAGACTCCTTGTCTCTGCAATAAATCTCACTGCACTCTCTAGGCAGACTAAACGGCCAGTGCACTGCCCCCACCTGGCATGGTCAGATTCAGCAGGCTCCAGCATCAACTGCAGACCAGTGGGGTTGGGTCAGGTGGTCGCTAATTTGAATTTACCCCCATGCAGTGGTGCGAACACCACTGCCATGATTTGCCAGAGCCTTGCACAGACTGGCGAGGGCGTGATTTGTATTTGTAAATAAACTGCTCAGTTGGAGCCAGCGTTTCCCAATCAGCAGGGGCAGTAGCATGTAAACATACAGTTCCATGATGGTTCATGGGTTGATCTTCATTAGGGAGGGTACATCAACGGTTATGATGGCCGATATTTAAAATTGCGTTTATTAAAGTATCTACAATTAAATTATGGTTATCATATTAGAGGGGTTTCCCAGCAAGAAAGGCATGCTGAAGTGGATGCCTGTTTGTGCCCCGGGGGGACCGCAGAGTGCAATCTGATAGAGAAGCACTGTAGTAGGTACCTGCTTGTGCCCCAGGGGCATTGTAAAGTGCACGCAATGCCGTATACAGCATGGCCCTGGAAATGGAAAGGCATGGACTGCGTGCGTGTCCCTGCTCGTACTCACGGCAATGCTCCAGTGGAGGAAACTTTAAAAAAAAGGTGGGACATGTTGTAAGCCACAGCCAATTATGACACTTTAATTTTAAATGAAACAAACAAATGCCAATCAAAACCAATCCTAAACCAAGGAGGAATCAGACCCCACAAAGTAGATAATAACAGAAGCGTTGTTTAGGCTCAACCTAAAAAGGCCAATTAAATTTTGGCTTGTCAGACACATCCCTCAAATGTACTGTGATCCTCGGCAATGCTTGATGGTAAACATAATTTACCTCACATTTTTTACACTGCAAACACAGGGCTTTACACCGCAAGCTATTACAACGCATTCCCCCAAGTAACACCCCCCTAGAGTGAGAATAGTAATTGTGTTAGAATGAGGAATGCGTTGTAATGGAGTGGATTGTAAAAACCTGCTTTGTAAAAGTTTTTGTGGAGTACTAAATGTGAGGTAATGACATGCGGAGAAAAAAATGCGAGCTAAAGTGTCCCATTCATGCTTGACTATGTATGCATCTTACAAATTTCTGTTGCATGGTATTTTGATGACTTTGTAACTAAGAGAAGTCACCATTTTCCACTAACTCCTTCTGAAATACTCAGAGAAGTTAGAACTAAGTTCTCAGCAGCTAAAGAAATTATTTAAAGTGCCTTAGAAAATCCTCACTTTTAGAGTACTAAGCAGATTTTTATAAATCCTCCTGTAAAGGAAAATGTTCAAAGCAAAAATCCATATGAACTGGTTAAAATAACAGTTCAAACTAGCATGAGAGTAGAGACAATCGCACCTTTTAAATAAGTGGTATTGCCTGTAACGTGTAACACCCTTGCCTTCCTTCTAAGTTGTTATAGTGGTGTCTGGGGGGGGGGCTTCTGGTGTAATGAGTGGTATCACTCTCCTCAAATATGGACTGCTCTGACACAGTAGAATGGGGTAAAGTTATGTTGGAGGTAATCTCAAAAGTGATGTACAAAGACATGGTGAGATATCCTGGGGCTCCAAAACAGATATTATAATAGAATTCTGGGTAGACAGTTGAAGAAACTTTCATGAGGCCTGGAAAGGAAGCAGGAAAGGCTTCACTGCAGTACTGTTATGAAATTGTGTGTTATCCACAAGTGCTGGTAAGGACATTCAGGCTTCACAGCTACATTGCCTTTGTAGATTGCATCTTCAGATAAAAAGAACTATAATACATTAAGGTGCGCATGGACAGAGTACCTTTTGCCATTGCTTGAATGGCCAGACAAAATCCAGTGACTCAATGCTAGCAAACATGTATTGCAATTATATTACTCTGTCTTCTTGCTATTTGGCTCATAGACCTTAATGTAAGAACAGTATTATGAAGCTTTTTAGCTGGCAGTGATGACTCCATTTGAAGTTGATAGCTACTGAGCAAATAGCAAGGACTGTAATATATTAAGGTTTTCTTCACAAAGGACTGTGGAGTGGTTGGTACAACAACACGTTAAGGGAGAGTTAACCCCTTTAGTGCTGATGACGAGCCCAGGCTCGTTATGCAGCACGGTGCACGTGTGCTCATGACGAGCCTGGGCTCGTCATGAGCCGTGGAACGCTCACACGCGGGGCTAATTCCCCCACTGTGCTGAGCGTTCCATTGCGAGGGCGGGTTCATGACGAGCACCGTGCTGCATGACGAGCCTGGGCTCGTCATCAGCACCGTGGCGCCGCGCGCGGCCCCCCCCCCGCACCGGGGGGGTATTAGCCCTGCGGCGAAGGGGTTAAAAAATATATCTCCATAGTGTCAGTTCAATGGGTAGGTCAGGGTCAAGAGGAAAGGTCAATGAAAACATGGCCTGGAGGAGCATTAGTGAAATATTTTTTGTGTTGATTTTTGTCTGAATTCCATTGGATTTTGATGGAGAAAGCTTTAGCATCAACCCTATATATTTTTGTATATAGTCTTAGAAAATGTTGGTCAAGTTTAATAGAAAGGGGCTATGGAACCTGGTTTGTTATTTGGCCGTTAATGTGTTTTTTTCTCAATACTAAGGGGTCGATTACGTTATGTGTGCGGCGGTCCGGCATATACAATTAGGATGCGCCCGGTACACTGGTGGGCTCATCCTGTATTTTTTACATTGCTGCGGGCAGTGCTGTCAGCAATGCAAAAAAGGCATTTGTGCACAGCGCGGTGCCAGACACGTTGTGCATGCAAATGCAGGAGGGTACCATAGGTAAACATCCACCCCCCAACATCCTGGGGGTCTGCAACGGGCCTGAGGTTCCGTGACGATTGTAAGTGGTGTTTTCGACTCGCACGAATATGGTCGAGTCTGGTATCTATGAACCGCAAATGACGAGTTTAGTAAGTGTGCGCAGTTTCGCTGTGCTAACTTAAACCGTTCGTTTGTTATGTGGGTTTTTCATCTGTACCCACGGGTTCCATCTTAGATACGGCATCCATTTTGTCTCTTGCCCTCAAGTAGCCAGCGAACGGACGTTGTCCGCTTCGTGACCCTGGGACTCCCAAGATATTTGCGGAAGACACATGTTCTTTGAAAGTGTCTTTATGACGAGGGGGATGCTACTGTAAGGCAGATGGCGCCGCTCGAGGCTCATCTTGCCGCACGGACTTATTGTCTCAGCCGTGCATCTCATTAGGCACGTCTCTTTGATGCCTGTATCTCGTGTTTCCCGATACCTCCCCTTTTACACCCTTTCCGATCTCCCCACTGTCTCCGTCTTCCTCTGCACCTGTCTTCGTTCCTATTTCGATCTATTTTACTGCTGATTGGAATTTGCTAATGGTGGGAAGATGGGTTTTTACAGTTGGGAACCGCCAAATGTTTCCGCACTTATGTTCCGGACCTTGTGTGTTTCGAAGTGACCAAAGCGACCCCTCTGGGGGATAATTGTGGGAACCGGGTTGTAAACTTTTGTGTATCATGTTATCCTATGGGTAAAAACTGTATAAAAGGAGCGATCCACAGAACCAATTTGAAGCAGTCTCCCCGAACTACACTCGATGTACTTCCTGTGATTTCTGTGTTCCCTGCAGCAAATAAACCTTGAATCTTTGAGGTCAAAGGAAGTGTCCCGTGTCTCTGTGACTTGTACGCCGGAGCAGGTTACCCACGAAGGTTTCAGGTGTTGTGCCCTGGCACCGCTGGGTCTGAAAGAACCCAGTCCTTCAGTTGGCGCCCAACGTGGGGCTGCATCAGTGGTACCGGTCCAAGCCCGACGATCGTGAGGAACTTCGTGTGAAATCTCCGAGGGAAGGTGCACTCCGCTTCATCGATCCTGTTGTCGAAATAAGTGGCCCGAAGACTTTTCCCGCGAAGATTCCCGCCTCCTGACGGCTGCGACGGACTGCTGCCCTGACTGTAGACCTGTTTTGGCGCCTGGCGTAGACCTTGGTATAGCGAGACGATTGACGGGCCTTCCTGGTGACGCCATCGATCTTTGAGTTAAGTATTTTGTGGGTCGCTCCCAGAGTTCTTGGTTGTTGACACTTTAGCGAGTGTCTTTGTTGTTCACGCTGCGTGAGTGTTTTTGTCGGTGACACTTTGCTAGCGTACTTTGTTGTGTTGTTTGACGACTGCAGCCGCCAAAAACCGAGGGTTTTGTTCTTTGCTGGGACTTGGTAAATCCCGTAACCCTTGAAGTTTGTGAAACTCGGCTAGCGTGCAAGATGCCTGGTCGCAGTACTTTGTTTAGCTGTTTTAGACCTTGTGGTGCGGATTCCCTGCTGGAGGACTCGTGTCCGATACCTCCGGTTGGAACTCCTACTTATGACTTATATAGCAAACATGGGCTAGGCCCGATTGCTTTTAACGATTATTGGGTTAAATACACAAAGAAAGACGGCGACCTTCGTTGGCCACCTCACGGTAGCTTCGAGGCGTCGATCTTAGATAATCTAGAAATGAAGTTGTTCGAACGTAAATCAAGGCCGGCCATGTTTGATGCCTTTCGGTTGTGGCGCAAAGAAGCCCGACAGAAAGAAATCAGACAGAATAAACGTAGTCAGCGAGATAATGTTGCTACCATAGTGAAGAAAGCTGAGCAGTTCCAGCGTGATAAGGAGGATAAGGATAAGGAAGTGTTTGAGAGGCTACAGCGTATGTCCATAGATAAATGTTATCCGTCTTTGCCTACGGAGTCGGATAAGAAGGAAGAGGCAGTTGAGGATCCTTTAATGTCCTATCTTATGAAGTCGCCACCTCCGTACGTACAGGGTACCGCAGCTCCTGTGGTCCCTGCCGTACCTGTTCTTCCACCTATTGTTCCTCCGCCTGTTCCTCAACCTGCACCCGCTCTTCCGTCTGTTCCTGCACCTTTGTCTGTTTCTATTCCTACTGCTCCTCCGCTTCCACATACTCCTGCTCCCGCTACTGCTCCTGTTTTGTTAACCCCTGTTGTTGCTACTGTTTCTACTCCTTCTCTTGTTAGTTCTGTGTCTTATTCTTCTCCCTCTACTCGTAGTCGCAATTCTCCCCTTGCAGCTAGCTTCTTTCAGTCGCTCGGACCTGTTCATGGGTCTGCTGGTTCCGATGGTCCTCAGAGACGTAGTCAGCTTCCTGGAAACAGGGAACGCGTTGCGCTGTATAATATGGCGATGGGTTGGATGGTAAATCCTCAGAGAAGTCCACCCCGTGTTGTCCTCGAAACGTTTAGTCAATTCAACATACCAACTCAGAGATATGTGTTTGACGAAATGTGTAAGCTCTTACATGATCAGATAGCGGCCGATGCGCCTGACGAGGTGCTGACCGCCCTGTCTGAACTTCGGCTTCAGTTCGCAACTGGATTGATAGTAGATACTAATGTCCGGCTTGCTATTGAGCGGTTGCTATCTCTTCGTCCTGCTCCCATTCCTCACGCACTGTTTGTTGAGGATATTGAAAAACTAGACGAGTCTGGCCAATACCCTATGCGTGAAGTTCCGCCAGTTTGGATGCCAGGTAATCCTGGGGCAAACCCCCCGGTTCCGCCATTCTTCCAGAGAGTATGGATACACCTCCCATGGAAAAGATCGGAAGTATTACAGGTGAAGCAATCTTTGCCTGACCCTCGCAAAAATCCTGCAGGGTATTACAAAGAATTATCACAGCTCGTAGATGCTACGGTAATGAATCTTGCTGATATCGACATGTTGTTTGGCAATGTCGTACCGCAACCGGTATGGGCTAAGATTCGTCAGGAAAATCACGCAAACGAACTAGGTGGTGATTGGGCGGCCATTGTAGCGGCAGATGGGTTGCAAGTTGGTGGCGCTAAGCCTGAGCAGCTGATTACTGCTCTTCCTCAACGAATCATAACGTTAATGAAAACGCTTATGCCAGCCATGAGGGTCAATTGGGACAAGTTGTCAGCCTGTAAGCAGAAGAAAGATGAGAGTGTATCAGACTTCTTTACGAGGTTTGAGGAAGCATTCATTGATCATAGTGGACAGGATATGAGTACTGAGGGTGGACAAAGGTTGTTTGTGGATAAATTTGTGTCGAACTTGTTGCCCGATTTGAGCAATAAATTAAAGAATTCAGAGAGTGCATGGGCCGTTTCTACCTCAGCTCAGATATTGGCTACTGCACAATATTATGAGAATAGGGAGAAAGAGGAGAATGACCGTGCTGACAAAAAGACGAAAGAACTAAAAACTAAAGTGTTGTTGCAACAAGCGTATCCGCCGCGTTCCAATCAAAATGCGCCCCAACAGAATAGATCGCAGTCGCAACCGAATAGATCACAGCCGCGAAATGATTCCTCCTTTCAAAGATCCTCGTTAGGGTACAATCAATGTGCTTATTGTAGACAAGAGGGACACATTAAATTCAATTGTCCTGCTTTAAATGAACGTAATAGTGGTAATTCGTCTAAAGGAGGCCGTGGTGGCTCGCAGCAGGCATCACGTGGTAGAGGTCGTGGTGCTCAAAACGATCGCTCTGATAACTCATCTAACTCTAATAATTGTTTTGATCAACGTGGATCGTCGCAAGGGCGATCTGCGCAGTATAATGTAGACGATTATTACGTCGATCAGGGAACTGACGACAGTAATTACTAGGACAGCCAAAGACAAGGAGAGGGAGTGGTATCAGTTCCGGTTGATCAGAGAGGGCCTTACGTCGCAGTTGCTACATCGGGCGTCGTTGAGCCTTTTCTGTTGGACACTGGTGCAGCGAAAAGTTCTATCATGCATTCGAAACTCCCTGGCGCACCTTTGTCTGGCTTAACAAATGTTTCCGTTGGATTCTCTGGCGCCCCTGTTAGCAATCCAGTTTCTCGCCCTTTGCCCCTTCAAATTGGGCCACGTGAGCTAGAGGCTCCGTTGATTTTAACCACGGGTTGTGGCGAAAATCTTCTGGGCCTGGATTTGCTTAAACGTTTGTATGCAACTTTGTATTGTTCTCCTGCGGGTGTAAAGCTTACGTTAGGAGAGAGGGTAGTCTCTCCCATGTATTTGTCCCTCGATAAGCTCCCACCGGAATTGAATTCTCTTCCTGCGTCTTTATGGGCGACGGGTCCAAATGATGTAGGCCTGCTTGATATCTCTCCTTATGTTGTTCAACTGAAGTCTAATGTGCGATTGCCACGTATTCCCCAATATCGTATCTCCCTCGATGGTGAACGAGCACTGTTAGCGATCATCTATGATCTGATCGAGAAAGATGTTATTGAGGAGACTCGGGGAAACGTGTGCAATAGCCCTGTACTGCCCATTCTTAAACGTACAGATCCTACAAAACCGCCTGTTTATCGTTTTGTTATCGATTTACGGGAGGTAAATAAAATTGTGGTTCCTCAATTTCCTGTTGTGCCTGACATCACGGCGCTACTGACTCTGATTCCAGCTACTGCATCATGGTTTTCGGTGATTGATTTGAAAAATGCGTTTTTCAGCATCCCGATTGCCGAAGAGAGCAGGGACCTTTTCGGTTTCTCTCTTGGAGGACGTAGCTTCCGGTTCAAACGCGCTCCTCAAGGCTACTGTGAAAGTCCATCTATTTACAGCCAAGCCTTGAAGGGTCAACTAGATGCGTTTAGGTTGCCGGTTGGTGCGGCTTTAATCCAATACGTCGATGACTTATTGGTGGCTGCTGATACTCAGGACATTTGCAAAATTGCTACGGTGTCATTGCTGCAACATCTCTGTGAGTTAAATCACAAGGTGTCACCTTCTAAACTCCAATATTGTTGTCAAGAAGTAACCTATCTAGGTCACTTATTGTCAAAGGAGGGAAGGAGATTGACCCCAGAGAGAATTGCAGCGATTGCGCGAATGGCTGTGCCAAAAACCCAAAGAGATGTGCGTGCCTTTCTAGGTATCACGTCGTACTGCAGGCAATGGATTCCCAATTTTTCATTGCTAGCGAAACCATTGGTGGCTCTTACGTGTAAGGATGTTTCAACTCCTTTACCATGGACGGAAGAATGTCAGAAAAGTTTTTCTGAACTGCGTGATTCATTGTGTTCGGCTCCTGTGTTAGGTACCCCTGATTACAGTAAGCCGTTCACGTTATATGTTCACGAGAGGGAAGGTTGTGCTTTGAGTGTCTTAACGCAACCTTTTGGTGGTAAGCAGCGTCCATGTGCATATTTTTCCTCGACCTTAGACCCAGTAGCTAGAGCATTGCCGAGTTGTTTAAGAGCAACAGCGGCAGCTGCGGTCTCCATCCGACAATCAGCAGGATTGGTCATGGATAATATGCTTACGGTGATGGTTCCGCATGCAGTTGATACTCTGTTGAATCGTACGAAAACTCAGCACCTGACGAGTGCGAGGCTGTCTGGGTACGAATTGACGCTCTTGGCAAGCCATATTCAGATAAAACGTTGTAATGTCCTAAACCCGGCAACTTTGTTACCAATTAGCGCAGAGTCAGATGAAGTAGCAGAACACGACTGCTACTTGAGGACGGAAGAGGAAACGAAAGGTCGAGTGGACCTTAAAAATACCCCATTGGAAGATCCGGATGGCACTCTGTATGTGGATGGGTCATGTTTTAAGTTACCGAATGGCGATGTGACTACCGCTTATGCTGTTGTAACACTGAACACTGTTGTTGAAACTGCAAGGTTGAATCAGAATTCTGCCCAAGCTGCGGAGCTGATTGCTCTTACTAGAGCATGTGTGTTGGCGAAAGGGAAACGTGTGAATGTGTACACCGACAGTCAATACGCGTTTGGTGTAGCGCATAGTTTTGGACGATTGTGGCGAGAGCGTGGTTTCTTGACGTCGCACGGTACGAAGATACAGCATGGCCAGCTTGTGAACGATCTTTTGGATGCATTGACTTTGCCTAAGCAAGTTGCGATTGTTAAGTGTAGTGCGCATCGTAAAGTGACGGATGATGTTGGTCGTGGTAATGCGTTTGCGGATGAGACTGCTAAGGAGACTGCCCGGAACCTTAGCACTCGAATGTATGTGACGAGTTCGGTTAGGTGGCCTACAGAATCAAGTATGTGTGAAGATACTGTTGAGAGCGTGAAAGCAATTCAGAATGAGGCCACCGAGACTGAAAAGATGAAGTGGAAAGAAAGTACGGGAAAGTTGGATGCGAATGGCTGTTGGATTGATTTGTCGGATCAGAAAAGATGGATGTTGCCTGATGCGTATGTGCTGGCCGTTGTGACAATGGCACATGGGTTAGCACATATTAGTGCGAAAGGTATTTGCAAGTTGTTGGCTGATGTGTGGAAGAATGATGGCATTACGAAATGTGCTGAACGTCTGGTGAAGAATTGTATGGTGTGTATAATGTACAATCCTGGCAAAGGAACCCCAACTCCCCCTGGCAGTTTTGCTCCTCCTTCGTATCCCTTTGAGGTGATTCAATTGGACTTCATCCATATGGAGCGATGCAATAACCTGAAATACGTTTTAGTTGTGGTTTGCGCATTCTCACGATGGATTGAGGCCTATCCCCTCAAAGACAATACTGCTTTGTCTACTGCGAAAATCCTACTGAAGGAATATTTTCCTCGGTATGGAATGCCTAGAGTCGTGTGGTCAGATAACGGAAGTGAGTTTGTTGGAAGTGTGATGAAGAGTGTGTGTAAGGGCCTTGGAATAAACCAAAAATTCCACAGCGCCAATCATCCCCAGTCAGCTGGATTAGTTGAGGGGTACAATGGTACCCTTAAACTAAAACTAGCGAAGATTCAGGCTACGACTGGACTTTCGTGGCCTGACGCTTTGCCTCTAGCATTACTGTCAACTAGGGCGACTGTACACTCCCGAGTAGGGCTTAGTCCCTATGAGATAGTGTTTGGCCGTCCTGCGAATGTGTGGGGGGTTCCTAGGCCAGGAATATTCTCTGATCTTGAGTATCCAATGCTGATTGACTATTTACATGACTTGACTGCTAAACTGAGGTTAATTCACCAACAGGTTTACGACGCATTGCCGACGCAGACGGAGGGTCCAGGCCACCAGCTCCAGCCCGGAGACTGGGTGGTAACACGCAACTTCTCACGCAAGAATAATCTGGACCCAAGGTTTACCGGACCTTACCAGGTGCTCCTGGCCACGAGGACTGCCGTTCGTCTAGAGGGGCGGAAAAATTGGGTACATGCTACCCATTGTAAGCGAGTCCCTATTCCTTTGCCGGCAGACCCGTGGGTAAGGAAAGGCATTGCGTCAACAGAAACAGAAACATTGCCGGCGTTTGTGCCTTTTAGTGACGCACAGCGTGTTGGAGAATCCTCGGCGCAGCAGAAAGCCACTGTTGAACATTTGTCAGCAAAAGACTCAAGACCAGAACAATCAACTGATCAGCAGGACGCTGTCTCTTCAACGGATCCTTTGTTCGACGAGCAGACACGTCCCAGGAAACACAGATATTCTCTGCGATCTCGCACTAAGGACAAATAAAATTTTTTCCTTGCTTTGCTGAAATTGACAACTACAATATCCTCGTTTCCCGTGATCAGTTTTGAACATTCGTATCACTGTGATTTGTATATATATATATATTGAGTTTCCTTCCTTGTATCTTTTTACTTCCACAGCCGAGAGACTTTGTGCTTGTTTATACATATTGTGTATTGAAGGCCGTAGGGCCGCGCGCGTACTTCCTTCTGGACAGTAGGTCTTGACGCTAGGTTAGAGGCCGTCGGTTCCTAGGAACTCCTGGGGATTGACTATTGCTGCACAGAACGAAGTGCGTCAAGAAACGTTGCGGACGGTCATAGGGAATGGCATTCTCGAAGCTGAATGATTTGGAAGGAGCTCAAGTCTATAGATTCAAGCTGCAGCAACTCAGTCGTACCAAATGTTTTATATTTCAACTGTTTGCATTGTTTTTGACTGCTTCTGCATTATTGGCGGGTGGGGTGTATTATACGATGTCTTACTTCTTACCTGCTACACCTACTCCTACTTCTTACCCTAATCTTACCTCTACTGCTTCTCCCCATTCCTTTCATATGTTGCCGGAACACGAGCAGGCTAGACGTGTAGAATTCCGCAACAATTCCTTTATTCAGCTCCTCCATCAGCATCAGTTAGTGGTTAACACTACTAATTGTTGGGTGTGTGGGTTGATGCCACATACTACGGATAAGGGAATCCCATATCTGGTGTTACCGTATAGTTCCCAAGGGTCAGCTCGAGCATTCCAAACAATGTTTCGAAGCGCACTGGGTTTCCACCCCATTCGAGAACCGCGTTCCCCCTACTCTGGCCCTACCTCGTATCAGAAGCCTTTATCGATAGCAATAGAGGATATGGATAGTGAGATCCATGACCCTTTTCTTATCCCTGAAGAAGAGGTACAAGCCTATAAGGTCCTAAGTAGAGGTGAATATAGTGTGTTCACTAGTGAAAAGCAGCTTAAAAGCTCGCCTCCAATATGGGTCGTACCCCACACTGGTAATTTTTGTCTTATGGGTCGTGGCCGAAGATCGCAAGCCCGACTTGGAGCAAGTGCTTGCACTGAAAACTACATTCTGCCGATGTTCTCGTCCCCTGTGTTTCTGGCTGCCAAGGGTACATACTTTATCTGTTATGATCGTGCCTATACATGGTTGCCCGCAGACTTCATGGGCACATGTTTTATTGCAAATCTGTTGCCTCCGACGTTTACTGTAGATGCCGATTATCATAAGACTAGAGTTGTACGAGGCGTAATTAGCGAAGAGGATACTGCCGGTCAAGAGGCAGGAGACTTTTTCAAGGGTTTCCTCCCGTTTTGGGGACCTATGGTTAACAGTAGGAACCTGAGACAGTTGACTCGAGTGGTAGAATCGACAGCTAATATTACTGCCAGTGCCCTTGGTAATATCACCACAGAACTTCAGGCGGAGAGACTTATGACGTTACAAAACCGTATGGTTTTAGATGTCATTTTAGCAGATCGCGGTGGGGTATGTAAGGTGATCCATTCGAGCTGCTGCATTTTCATCCCAGATAATGCTCCTACTGTCTATCAAGCCATCTCGAGGTTGCATAAGATCTCCGAATCCATACACGTGGATGTAGGGGATTGGACGCTACTTGGATGGTTTTGGGGCCTGATGTCGACCTGGGGTTGGAAAATTCTGATGATCATCGGAGTTGTGGTAGTGTTCCTGTTCACGTGTTGCCTTTGCGTGCAGTGTGGTCCTGCCTTATGTGGCCTCTGTGCTACAACGTGTATGAGACAACCGTCTGTTACCAAGGGGACTCGACTGGACAGAGCTATGCTACAGCAACATCTCGACGGTTTGATGAATATCGAATATGATTCCGACTAGTGCTTGCCTACATGAGGGCAAAAGGAGCGTCTGAGGTTCCGTGACGATTGTAAGTGGTGTTTTCGACTCGCACGAATATGGTCGAGTCTGGTATCTATGAACCGCAAATGACGAGTTTAGTAAGTGTGCGCAGTTTCGCTGTGCTAACTTAAACCGTTCGTTTGTTATGTGGGTTTTTCATCTGTACCCACGGGTTCCATCTTAGATACGGCATCCATTTTGTCTCTTGCCCTCAAGTAGCCAGCGAACGGACGTTGTCCGCTTCGTGACCCTGGGACTCCCAAGATATTTGCGGAAGACACATGTTCTTTGAAAGTGTCTTTATGACGAGGGGGATGCTACTGTAAGGCAGATGGCGCCGCTCGAGGCTCATCTTGCCGCACGGACTTATTGTCTCAGCCGTGCATCTCATTAGGCACGTCTCTTTGATGCCTGTATCTCGTGTTTCCCGATACCTCCCCTTTTACACCCTTTCCGATCTCCCCACTGTCTCCGTCTTCCTCTGCACCTGTCTTCGTTCCTATTTCGATCTATTTTACTGCTGATTGGAATTTGCTAATGGTGGGAAGATGGGTTTTTACAGTTGGGAACCGCCAAATGTTTCCGCACTTATGTTCCGGACCTTGTGTGTTTCGAAGTGACCAAAGCGACCCCTCTGGGGGATAATTGTGGGAACCGGGTTGTAAACTTTTGTGTATCATGTTATCCTATGGGTAAAAACTGTATAAAAGGAGCGATCCACAGAACCAATTTGAAGCAGTCTCCCCGAACTACACTCGATGTACTTCCTGTGATTTCTGTGTTCCCTGCAGCAAATAAACCTTGAATCTTTGACGTCAAAGGAAGTGTCCCGTGTCTCTGTGACTTGTACGCCGGAGCAGGTTACCCACGAAGGTTTCAGGTGTTGTGCCCTGGCACCGCTGGGTCTGAAAGAACCCAGTCCTTCAGGCCCCCAACTGCAAAAACTGCATGCCGTTGCCACCACGGAAAGGCTGCTTCCCGCATGCACTGTAATATGGATGGCGGTGTCTAACAGACACAGCCACCATATTTAACCCTTTTCCGCCCGGTCGACAAGTCGACCGGGAGGGAAAAGCGGCAGACTGTCTTCCCGTCCGCCGCCGTACCCCCACCGTCATAATATGGCGGGGTATATTAATGGCGGGCGGATCGCTACCGCCATACTTGCGGTGGTGATCCGCCTGCCATTATAATAGACCCCTAAGTTCTTTGGACAGCCAGGACAGCAATTTTTTCACTAAGGATGGCTGGCAGGTTAGCTTTGTAATGTGCGTTGAAGGGAGTTGACTTCTTTGGTTTTCAGAGGTGATGGGTAGACTTGTAGCGACTTTTGCTGATAGATTGGTGGCATAGGCTTTGGTAAACAATAGGATAGAAGGAATTTGAAGATGGCCACCCAAATCCACTGCGATTGGGTTACCAGAATAAAGGATATAGAACCAAGAATGGACATTTTTTCATCACTAGACATCTTGTAATCTTTTTAAGAATGGTGTAGCAGTGGGTGTCAGAAAATTGTGAGGCTGTTGAGCCTGAGTAACTGGGAGCACCCCAGTGGAAGTGGAAATCACTGATGCAAATACTATTAAGGATAGTTTAGTAGGGCAGAAATTTACATTAAATTATATTTGACAAAGGTAAATGTGATAGATTCGGTGTTGCATGATGGGAGTGGGCTTAAAACATGATTTTGAAGCTCCCTTTCACTTTGGATGTGAAATTTCAAACGGTGCTACAAGCGCGCCTATGTTGCTATGTGCTGTTTCTGAGTTTTTTCTGTTCACATTAAAGCTCAGTTTTTTTTAATTTTTTGCCTTTTTTGTTAGGTCAGTGTCTTTGTTATTGGGTTTTGGAATTTTCTTAGAATCTGATCACAGTGATGCTAATGGGTGACAGTGCAGATAAATAAATAAATACATAAATAACTGAAACAGATTGACTTTATTGTCTAATTGGAGTTGTGTGGTTTTTTGTAGATACGGATCAAGTCTCTGGGACCTTAATGGTGTGCCTTTCAGTCTTTGACCATTTTAATTACCTTGTGATAATTCGGTTCCCTCAGTTTGACCGGAGATTGTTGCTGGACTGTGCATAAAGGAGGGTAAATTGGTAGGGCTGGAGGCTTAATCCTATTTGCTGCTATCCATTAAAAAGGGATTTGAAAATTGTCAAGGTATTTTAAAAGTTATGCATGGCATCATTGACAGCCAGTGAATAACTTTAAAAGCTGGAGAGATGCTGTCCAACGGTTGCGTTTTAAAATAGTTACAGGGTGTCTCTCTTTGAGATATAATAGTATTGATTGAACTGATACAGTTCAATTTATACTATTGCACTATTGATTGAAATGCAGTAATCTACCCATGAGAGGACCAAGTCTCTAGTAATAGGGATAGTGTGCAAAATTGATTTAGTAATAATTAAGTAATAATTATTTTTAATTATTTATGTATTGATGACAAGTATGTCAATTTTGTAATGCTGATGTATTGTAGTTATATTTTAGCTGCAGGTTGCTTGGTTTGTAGGGGTATATGGTAGGAAGGTAATTAAATAATAATTAATTACAAATTAATTAAGATGTAAAAATGTTATTGATTAATAATTTTGTAAGTTGTGTAATACTTATTCCACCAACCGCTCTTCCTTGGGATCTATATGAAGATCTTTACATTCACCTCCAGGCAGTTAATTAAGTAATCATTAAATAATTATTTTAATAAGATATCATTTTTTAATAGTATTAATTTAATAAATAAATAACATACATTTAAATTATTCTAAAATAATAAATAATAATTATTAAAATAGTAAATGGTAATTTTAAATGGAATATTAGTAAATTAATTATGTATATTGGTTAAGTGGCTTTTACATTTTTTCAAATAAATATATATATATATATATATATATATATATATATATATATATATATATATATATATATATATATATATATATATATATATATATATATATATATATATATAATGTTAATTAAAGATGTTTATATTAAGAGTTAAAAAAATTCTAAATTGATAGTGTTACTCAAATGTGTAATGTCTTTGAAGTTAAGTACTTTCCCTACTGCTGCTTATACTGGAGAGGGAATAGTAAATCTTATCCCTATGAAGTCCAATGCTTTCCCTACTGTTGCATAGACTGGAGTGGGGATAGAAAATTTGACAAAGTCCAACACTTATCCTAATGTTGCACAAACTGAAGTGCTAATAATAAATCTTACCCCTTTGAAATCCAACACTTTCCCTACTGTTGCATAAACTAGAGTGGCAGTAGTAAATTTGACTCCTCTGAAGTTCAACACTTTCCCTACTATTGCGGTGTTTAGAGTGGGAATAGTAACTGTAACCCCTACAGAATCTAACTATTTCCCTACTGTTGTTTAGACTGGAGTGAGGATACTTAAGGGTTGATTCCAATCCATCCAACATCAGTCAGTAGCCGTAACTGACCGACCTGCTGTGGTCGGTTACGGCCCTGCTAGTACGATGCGACCGAACCCTGTTCGGGCGCATTTGTATGGTTCACAATGCAAGCATGCATTCCGACCGGAAAGCATACTTGCAATGTGAAATGCAGGGGTGCAGTTCATCCCTGCACCCTGTGGCTGGCACCCCAAGGTGCCTGCCACCGGGTGGAGGGATCAACGGAGGGGCACAATAGGTGCCCCCAGGCCACCATTCAGTGGCCTCACACCCATGGGGGCCATACTGTGGGCCCCCAGACACAGTTTCCAACTGCCTTTTTGTGCCGGACACACCGGCATGAAAAGGCAGTGAAAAACTGCCATCGTACTCCCTTGGTCGTAAAGAGGTGACCGGGGGAGTACTGGAGGATTTCAAGCCCGTCATAGACCATCCGGAAATTCGAGTCGGATTCCTTTCCTACCGAGCTCATCAGAATGGCTCGGTTGGAAAGGAATCCGTCTGACAGGTACTGATTTGGTCGGAGGGGCTCCGAACATGGTTCGGAGCCCTTCTGACCCAAATCGGAATCGGCCCTTAAATGTAATCCCTCTGAAGTCCAAAGCTCTCCATGCTGTTGTATAGTTGGAGCTGGTATAGTAAATGTAATCCCGTCCAAAGTCCAAAACTTTCCCTACTGGTGCGCTGTTTGGAGTGGGATCGATACATTTAACTTCTCTTAACAGCATCCCTACTGTTGCGCTGACTGGAGATAGTAAATGTGACCCTTCCAAAGTGAAATGCTTTTCCTGTAGTTTCGTGGACTGGAGTGGTAACAGTAAATTTAACCTCTCTGAAGTCCAATACTTTCCCCACTGTTGTGCTGACTAGAGTAGGAATAGTAAATCCAATCCCTCTAAAGTCTGCATTTTGTGGGAGTAGTAAATGTATCCCTGCCTAAGTCCCACACTTTCCCTATTGTTGCTCTTTTTGGAGTGGGAATAATAAATGAACCCCTCCTAAGTCCAACACTTTATCTACTGTTGCATAAACTGAAGTGGAAATAGTATATCTAATATTACCAGACTGCAAAACTTCTCCTATTATTGGTTACATATATTTACATTTAAATTTTATATTAGTTGTTTACATTTCTAATTGAAAAAAAAGAGATTTTATAGTCATTTTTGTAATTGTGTTTTTTTTACATGTTTTATATTTTATTTATGTGGCAATTTATAAAACTATTTGTAATAGATTTTAAATTGATAAAAAGTTATATATACACATATACATATATATCTCTATATATATATTCCTTCGTTATAGTTAGTTGTACTCACTATAACTTGCGTGCCGGAAATCCGCTGCTGATGATGTCACATATTACATCATTCATGACACGGTCAGCGACATCCCTGATGAGATCACTAATAACATCTCAAATTATATCACTGATGACATCACTGATGACATCATCCAGTGAATATGGTTTGGTTCGATATTTAAATAAAATATTATATATATAGCAATCTGCATTGAAGACTGAGTGGATGTATACGTGTCTGGATGGAGGATTTAGTAGCACTGTGATTGACTGTGTAAGTGACAAATCTAAAGTGTCTCACTAAATATATGGGATAGTGATTAAACTGTGTGAATACCTGTATCACTCTATCTCTTGTTGTGTAAACTACTACATAAGTTAATTACTAGCTATGTGAAAGTCTATATTAGTTATTAATTAGTTAAGTGAGTATTTGTATGGGATAGTGAATGTGTGTGTGGTTGGGTGGGAGGTGTGTGACTGTCCAAAGATGTGTAAATAGTTGATTTAGTAGGTGTATGATGTTAAGACTGTATATGGAAACAGTTGTTTGGGTGAGTGAATCTCTTTATGGGTGTGGTGATGAGTAAATATATTTCTCAATGATACATGTCCAACATTCTAGAAATATAAAAGGCAGTGTATGTGACAGTTGTTGTATATAAATTGGTATACATAAGGCTGTGGAGAAGTGTGGCTCAATGGTTAGAGTGGCAGACCCAGATGCAGAGGTCTGGCCCGGGACCAGGGTTCAATTCCCCGTCTCGGCGGGTCTTTGGCTCAAAAACTCCTCGGACCTGATAATTCTGGCCTTGTGCCTATTCTAATCACGGAATGCAACTCTGGGCAATAGCTTGCTTAATCTCCACAACGGCCCCCACAACGCTAAAGGATGCCTGGCCGCCACCTTGGAGGTGCCCAGGAGTGGACGCCTCACAGGGAAAGCCAGGATGGGTTCCACAGCGGTATTCGTACAAGCGCCTTGAGACCCTTGCGGGTGAGTAGTGCGCGATACAAGTATCAATTTACATTTACAAGACTCAGTGATTATCTGAGTGACTGTATGGAAAACTGTATACTTTTATGTGAATAAATAAAGTGGTGCTTGCATAAGTGTGTAGCTTAGTAAGTATAATCAATTGTTTGCATAAGTGAGTAGGATGACTGCATAAGTGAAGAGGATGTGTGCTGCTGTGTAATGTTGATGTAGGTATATAAGTATATTTAATAGTGTTCTATTGAGCTTTGTTAGCATGTACGAGTGAATCTATAGGTAAGTGTTTAGATGTGTGTGTAGATGTAATCAGTGAGTGTTTTTTTGGAAATTTGTATTAGTGACAATGGTTTCAAATATGGTACTCCATATTTTATAATGAGTGTTGAAAGGTTATACTAGTGTATGATGAGATGTATCTGATTGTCACATGGAGGATGTCATCAGTGATGTCATCTGAGGTGTAATTTGAGATGTCATCAGTGATGTCATCAGTGATGTCACTGACCTTGTCATGAATGATGTAATATGTGACATCATCAGCAGCGGATTGCGGGCGTGTGAGTTATAGTGAGTACACATATTACATCATTCATGACACGGTCAGCGACATCCCTGATGAGATCACTAATAACATCTCAAATTATATCACTGATGACATCACTGATGACATCATCCAGTGAATATGGTTTGGTTCGATATTTAAATAAAATATTATATATATAGCAATCTGCATTGAAGACTGAGTGGATGTATACGTGTCTGGATGGAGGATTTAGTAGCACTGTGATTGACTGTGTAAGTGACAAATCTAAAGTGTCTCACTAAATATATGGGATAGTGATTAAACTGTGTGAATACCTGTATCACTCTATCTCTTGTTGTGTAAACTACTACATAAGTTAATTACTAGCTATGTGAAAGTCTATATTAGTTATTAATTAGTTAAGTGAGTATTTGTATGGGATAGTGAATGTGTGTGTGGTTGGGTGGGAGGTGTGTGACTGTCCAAAGATGTGTAAATAGTTGATTTAGTAGGTGTATGATGCTAAGACTGTATATGGAAACAGTTGTTTGGGTGAGTGAATCTCTTTATGGGTGTGGTGATGAGTAAATATATTTCTCAATGATACATGTCCAACATTCTAGAAATATAAAAGGCAGTGTATATGACAGTTGTTGTATATAAATTGGTATACATAAGGCTGTGGAGAAGTGTGGCTCAATGGTTAGAGTGGCAGACCCAGATGCAGAGGTCTGGCCCGGGACCAGGGTTCAATTCCCCGTCTCGGCGGGTCTTGGGCTCAAAAACTCCTCGGACCTGATAATTCTCGCCTCGTGCCTATTCTAATCACGGAATCCAACTCTGCAACTCTGGGCAATAGCTTGCTTAATCCCCACAATGGCCCCCACAACGCTAAAGGATGCCTGGCCGCCACCTTGGAGGTGCCCAGGAGTGGACGCCTCACAGGGAAAGCCAGGATGGGTTCCACAGCGGTATTCGTACAAGCGCCTTGAGACCCTTGCGGGTTAGTAGTGCGCGATACAAGTATCAATTTAAATTTACAAGACTCAGTGATTATCTGAGCGACTGTATGGAAAACTGTATACTTTTATGTGAATAAATAAAGTGGTGCTTGCATAAGTGTGTAGCTTAGTAAGTGCAAGTATAATCAATTGTTTGCATAAGTGAGTAGGATGACTGCATAAGTGAAGAGGATGTGTGCTGCTGTGTAATGTTGAAGTAGGTATACAAGTATATTTAATAGTGTTCTATTGAGCATGTTAGCATGTACGAGTGAATCTATAGGTAAGTGTTTAGATGTGTGTGTAGATGTAATCAGTGAGTGTTTTTTTGGAAACTTGTATTAGTGACAATGGTTTCAAATATGGTACTCCATATTTTATAATGAGTGTTGAAAGGTTATACTAGTGTATGATGAGATGTATCTGATTGTCACATGGAGGATGTCATCAGTGATGTCATCTGAGGTGTAATTTGAGATGTCATCAGTGATGTCATCAGTGATGTCACTGACCTTGTCATGAATGATGTAATATGTGACATCATCAGCAGCGGATTGCGGGCGTGTGAGTTATAGTGAGTACAACTAACTATAACGGAGGAATTTCAATGGTTTTGTATGAGTGAAATGTCCAGCTAACTATAACACCCCTGAAACCTATATTTTTTCAGTGAATTTCTAAGGTTTTTTAAATGAGAATTCCTAACTATAATCTGCCTGAAATCTATGGTTTTTTCAGTGAATTTCAAAGGTTTTTTAAATGATAATTCTTAATTATAATGTTCGTTAACCTTCCTCCAAGAAAATCCCCTCAAACCAGAACCACAACTAACATGAATGATATACAAACTAGGCATTCCCTTTGTAAAAAACAAAAAAACACCCCTTCCCCATATTTTCTACAACAAGCCAAATCTGCAATGCTACCTAAAAAAACAGGCAATAGTTTAACTTACCACTAACAAATTAATATCAACATTTAACTAGTGTAAGGACGTGGACTATGTACTGCGTGAATTACATCTAACTCACACCCATATATAAAGACAAATATGTAATAGAGGTACTAATTATGCACTACCAACAGCCAACAAAATCACAACACCTAGCGCCACCACCACTACAACGACCCCTCCTGACCCCTCCTCCTCTACTACCTCAGAGGCAGCGCAAAACAGGACAACTGATCTTCCCAAAGTAATATATCCCCTCAACAGCACACTAGCTCAATGTTCAGAGATGTAGCAATCAACTATGTATAAGGGAAGGAACTTCCATATCAAAAATAATGTACACAATGCTAACACTACCGATGATATGCTATCCACAACTCACTATACAAACCAAAAACTTTTCCGTGTGTAGATATACTATTGATACGTGTAGTGTACTGCACAGTGGACACAACCATATTTTCTCTGGGGAATATCGCGGTCATGTAGCTGTGTTGTCTCCCCCCCTCCTTGAAGCAGAAGCGGAGTGGGCTGGTCCAACGTAGGCAACTCTAGGGTAAGAGTATAAATAAGTAGGCTACGCATTGGGCGTGGTTCACTTCTGCAAAGAGAAAAGACTCTGCCACAGCGAATGTCTTAACCCTGCCACATGGCTGCCACCATGACCACGTGCCTCCTCGATAAAGGCCCATTGCAAACTCAGCGCCACAGCACCGCAGACTTGTGTCTGAATCGACTACTGCCTTCGATCTACACTGCAGACAGCAGGCTTCACAACTTGAATTCAGCTTTGCATCTACACTACGGACAGCATTAAAGTTAGCCTTGATTTATGTAAGGCAGAGACAATTTTGTTAAAGGATGCGACAAAAAAGCATTCCTCAATGTCTGTGCGGAGTACTGCCTTCAAATGTACACTGCAGAGGAGGAGCTTAGCGCGCATCCAAGATGGTCGCGTGAGCTGTGAGCTCCCGAGACCCTCGCCGCCTCCACCATCTATCCTGGCGCAAATCCTGTTTCTGACGACGGGTTCTAGTAGCGAGACTCTCCTGATCTGAAAGGCTTTGTTCAAACTTTGAATCGGATGCCGGACGCCCGAATTACTCCTTCCTGAAGCCTGAAGGCCTACACCGTGGCTCATCCTGGGACTTGGGCATCCGGAGCACCCCGAAAGTAGTTGAACAACAACAGCGTGTGGAATGGGATGGCTACCCGGGGTCTACTTTTGGTTTCGCTTTTCCTGGCTAAGAAGGTTGGAAGCGGCTGCCTAGTGATCAAGCTGGCCTTTGAGTGCACTCGCTTGACTGATCTTCACCGACGCCCTGCACTTCAGTCTCTCGTGGTTTTTCCTTGTGGGGAGCC
Source organism: Lissotriton vulgaris (assembly GCF_964263255.1). Classification (NCBI taxonomy): domain Eukaryota; kingdom Metazoa; phylum Chordata; class Amphibia; order Caudata; family Salamandridae; genus Lissotriton; species Lissotriton vulgaris. The sequence goes on along the minus strand of NC_141697.1, from coordinate 491,159,476 downwards.
ATTTACACCAGGTCCCAAAAGCCCCTGAGGGACGCGCAACACACCATGGCGGGCAAGTCTGATAGTGACAAGCGGTTCCTCAAGAACGCGACTCGCGGTGGCGTAACTCAGACCACCATTATGGACAGATTTGCGCGCAACAAGGGCTCGCCTAGCAGGACTGGCAAAACCCTGGAGGACCTTGGTGGTGGCCCCCCTGAGTCGGAGGAGCCAACTCTTCGAGACGTGATGGGCGCCATTGCGAGTATACAATCATCGATGGACCAACAATACGAAACTTTGGCGGCCAAGATCGACACAGTGGCGGTGGATGTAGGCTTGATTAGGGCGGACTTGGCCAAGACTAACGAGAGAGTCAAGTCGTTGGATGTCAAAACAGCCAGTCTCACCACTGATGTCTCCGATCTCCAGACTGTGATCCGGACTCTTCGGACCTCGAGTGACCAGTTTGCCCGCCGGCTTGAGGATTTCGAAAGTCGCGCTAGGCGCAATAATGTCCGCATAGTCAGAGTTCCGGAGTCCTCAGCCGATCAATCGACGGACTTACTCGTTGAAGATCTGATCCTCAACCTCCTCGCCCCTAAGGGCCTGAGTAACCTTTTTGTGGTGGAGCGTGCCCATAGAGTCCCGGGCGGCAGACGCAAACAGGGGGCTGCACCGCGACCCATCATTGCACGGATCTTCAACTATAGGGACAGAGACGCCATTTTGCAGGCCTCGAGGACTAGCGGCCCCACCAAGTTCGAGAATGCGTCCATCAACTTCTACCCTGATTTTACCCCTACGGTGCAGAAGCAGAGACTGGGATTTTCTGGGGTGAAGCGGAGACTAAGAGACCTGGGCATGAAGTATGCTATGCTTTTCCCCGCCCGATTGCGCATCGAACATAATGAACGGGTGCTGTTCTTTGATATGCCAGAGGTGGTCAGTGACTGCTTGGACACACTATCTATGCCACGGGACAATGTGGAACAATCCAGAGGTGCTGAAGGCAGCCAACGGGATCAGGAGGAGTAGGGGCACCGGCGTGTGCTACCATCGTGCCGTGCTGCGGTGGATTGTTATCCTTTTTTGGGTCAATGACACTCTTAAAGACAAACCCTGGGGCGGCGGGGTGTTCGGGACTTTTCCTCCTCTGGGGGTGTTTCCTTTTCTACTTGTAGTTTAGTTTTCTGGGGTAGGGCGACAGGCACACTGCAGAATGGGGTGGTTTTTTGGTTTTATCGCAGGGGTGCAGGGTGGGGGTTGTTGTTCTGGTATTTTGGGGGAGGGGGGGTTTCTTTTTATTGTTTGCATTGTTCTCGAGGCTACGTATTATTGTATGGCTTATTCTGTGTTTCCTTCGTGGGGTTTGGGGGACCCTGCTACTCTTTCTCGGGATGGGGGGTAGGGGGCTGAGAGTCTTGAGTTGGAATGTCAACGGCTTGGGGGAACAAATAAAACGGGGAATTGCACTCCAATATGTGAAGCGCCACTCCCCCGACATTGTATTACTGCAAGAGACACACTTGGTGGGGAACACGTTCCATGCAATGAACCGGAGGGGCTACCGGTTGGTGGCACACTCGGGATTCACTTCGGGCTCTAGAGGGGCTGGTGTTATGATCCGTAGTTCCCTTCCCCTGGAGATTGATGAAACGATATTGGACGATAGGGGAAGATATGCTGCGATTGTTGGTAAGTGGGAGGGGAGAACAGTCGCCATCCTCTCGATATATGTCCCCACCGGGTTTGCAGGCCACCACATTTGTCGACCTGGTGAAACTGGTGTTGAGGCTTCCTGAGGGGATTCTAGTGGTTGGAGGGGACTTCAACTTGGTGGTTAACGGCCTGGAAGATCAACATCCTCCCAGGGCTCTTACACCATCGCAGTCCTGCCTGAGTGGTTTCTTGGAAACATTTGGTATGGTGGATTGTTAGCGTATGCTTCACCCAGGGCAGGCTCAATATACTCTCCACTCCGGGGTCCATGGGAGCTTAGCTAGACTTGACTATATTCTTGTGCCCGCAGCCCAGGCCACAACGGTGCGAGAGGCCTGACATTTGCCTAGAGGCATCTCGGATCACTCCCCGCTATGGATCCCTATAGATCTCCATTTAGACGCAGGGTGCCGGGTCGCCCAAATTAATCCCTGGCATCTCTGTGTTCCGGAGACCAGGGCTGGGGTGATCACTACTTCGTTGAAAATGTGGGATCGGTGTCTTCGTCTGTGTCCCTATGGGAGGCCTTTAAAACTGTGATACGGGGTCAGACGCTGTCGCTAGTCGCCAGCTCTAAGAAGCGCCATAATGGAGAGGTTGAGCAGCTGGAGTCTGATATAGTGACTTTGGAGAGGGATCTTGAGTGTGGGGTCACGCGTGAAAAGGTGCATGTTTTGCAACTGAAGCAACTGAAGCAGTCTGATTATAAAGCCTTGGTCACGGATGCTGCGAAAGCCATGAGTCGAGAGCAACAGGGCCGTTTGTATGATGTGGGCGACAAGGCGGGGAAGTTGATAGCTCGGCTGGACAAAAGGGAGAGACTGAATTGAGTGGTACCGGTGGTTGAGCTAGTGGATGGTGTACGTGTGACGGATCCGTTGGAGATCGTGGAGGAGTTCGCTTGCCACTTCTGAACGGTGTATGCGCCGGTCTCGGACTGGCTGGAGGAAGACTCCCATCTTCTGCTTAGGGACATCGCTTAGCTAATGGAGGCGGACTTCTCCACTGATGAAGTAGCGCTCGCTATTCGCTTCATCCACTCTGGAAAGGCCACGGGCCCGAACTGCATACCCATCGAGCTGTACCAGTTGTGTCCGAACAAAATGGCGTTGTATCTTCGCTCGATGTTCTTGGAGTCTAGGGAGAAGGGTTCGCTTCCCCGTGACTAGCGTTTAGCATCTATCGTGGTGATCCCTAAAGAGGGTAAACCCCGTGAACTCTGTACCTCCTATAGACCTATCTCATTTCCTAATGTGGAGCCTAAAATTTTGGCAAAAATGTTAGCTAACCGTCTGATTAAAGTGATCGGAGATTTGGTGCACCAGGACCAGTCTGGCTTTATTCCGGCCCGCAATACCGCGTTGAATTTACGCCGTCTTCTTGGCGTGCTGGCGAGGGCGGAGACGCTACGTGAGCCGACCATTTTGGTTTCTTTGGATGCCACTATGGCATTTGACACAGTGGAATGGCCATACCTATGGGCAACTCTGGCGAAGTTCGGCTTCGGGCCGGTATTCATCGGATCGGTCTGGTTACTCTATGAGGAGCCCCTAGCCCAGGTAGTTGTTAATGGTCGAGTGTCGGCTCCCTTTGTTCTGGGGAGGGGTACGCAACAGGGGTGCCCGCTGTCTCCGCTGCTTTTTGCCTTGGCTCTGGAGCCCTTGGCCACTTGGTTGCGATGGGAGCCGTCCCTCAAGGGTATCAGGTGGACTCCCGGTTTTGAAGATCGCATCTCACTCTATGCGGACGACATTCTCCTTTATCTCACCTCCCCGCGGAAATTTCTGGGGGTATTGTTCGACGTCCTTAATTCCTTTGGGAGGAACTCTGGACTGGTCATCAATTGGGGTAAGTCCTGTGTCTATTCGCTTACAGACGATACTCCACTCGTACCGCGCAATTGTCCAATACAAATTTCATCCACCGGGTTCAAGTATTTAGGTATCTATGTTTCGCGTGATTCAGCTGTCAGGTATCAGCGCAACTTACTCCCCCCGCTTATTCGCCTAAAACCGGACGTGAATTCCTGGAGCAGACTGCCGCTGTCTCTGGTGGGCAGAGCAGCCTTATTCAAAATGATGTCCCTCCCCAGATTTTTATATGCGCTCCAAAACACACTGGATCTATTGCCTTCCAGCTACTTCCACGAGATCGAGTGCCTACAAAGAAAACTGCTGTGGGCTGGACGTCCCTGGATTGCCTTGTCTAAGCTTACGTTGCCTTGGTATGATGGTGGTATAGCGTTACCAGATATCAGACGATATTACTGGGCCTCACAACTGAGCTCGGTTAATCACGCGATGTATGGTCCAGCTTCTAACCCGGCGTTTGCTACGGACAAATGGTTGCTGCCGGGCGGGGACTATAACAGGGCGCTTTATTCCAAACGGTCTGATGTAGCGTTGACAGGGCCCACCAGAGTCACGGTGCGGGTCTGGTACTACGCCAATGCTGCTATGGGCTGGTCGGACACTCTCACTCGAGCGACTCCACTCTACGCAGCCGAGAGGTTAGGTAATTTGTGGACTACCAAGGGTTTCGAAAAATGGGACCTCATTGAGATTAGGAGGGTGGGGGACCTTTGGCGGAAAGACAAGATAAAGTCTTTTGAAGAGCTGCAACTTGAATTCAAACTCAGCAATTGAGAATACTTTCGGTACCTACAGGTCCGACACGCCCTTTCCTCTGTTTTTCCGGCCGGCACACCCGTTCCAGAATCCTCACCCCTGGAGGACAGAGTACTCGACGGCCATGTGCCGGACAGTACGATCTCGCTTAGATATAAAAAGCTGATAAATGACCGAGCGGACCTCCTTCTACAGCTCCGTACGGTCTGGACCAGCGATGGACTGGAACTTGATGATGAGGACTGGCAGGCGGCAATATCCTCCCCGAAGGAGGTATCAATCTCGGCCCGTCTGAGATTGGTGCAGTTGAAAATCCTACATCGAGTGTACATGACGGGTCCTCGCTTGTTACGTATGGGGTATGCTTTGGATGATTTGTGTAAGCGCGGGTGTGGAATGGTGGGTACATTCTTTCATATTCTATGGGAGTGTCCGGCGGTAGTGTCTTTTTGGAATCGTGTGCATGGTGTTATGACTGAGGTGACGGGTGTTTCGCTTTTGCCTGAGGCCCGAAGGTGTCTATTGAATGTATGGGAGCCCAATGATTATAATGTAGCGCAGACGCAGTGGGCCACCTTGGGTAATATGATCGCTAAGTGTGACATTGAGCAATTGTGGGGATTGTCGAGGGCGCCCAGTCTGTCGGCCTGGTCTAGAAACATGGACTGGTGCATGTTTCGTGAAAAAACAGTCTACATTGCTCGGGGCAGGCCCAAGAAGTGGGGGAGGGTGTGGGATCAGTGGAACCAGTATCGTGGTGAAATTTGTACTCGCCCTTTCGTGCCTCCACCGGAGGTGTTACACTCCCCTTAGCGTGATGTTCCTTCTAGTCTGGATTTTTGTCTATGTATTGCTGGCTTGCTCTCCTTCCCCCTTCCCCCTCCCGTCTGCTCTTCTTATAGCGTCAACCTCACTTGTTACTACGTAGCAGTTGTAGATGTGGTACCCCCTCTCCAGAAGGATTACTTATGTATCAGCATTGCGTTTAGCCTCTGCAGTTATTTTCTTTACTTTTTGGTTGGTTGGTTTTCAAAAAACACAAAACAAAGACCTTATTCCTCCTGTGATGTAATGTATGACATGACATGTTTGTTTAATTGCCGCCGGGCCCTAGGGTTGTCGGCTGAAGGGCTGTGTATTCATTCATCCTGTTATGATCATTGGAAATGTTGCCAGCCGACCTGATGTGGCTGTATGATTGCTATTGTATATCCATGTTTATCAATAAAGGTTTTAAAAAAAAAAAGTACACTGCAATCAACAGAGTTCCCCACTTGATACCAGGAGCGCATCAGCACAACAGACAACATTGAATTCAGGCTCGATTTATTTAAGGCAGAGAAAATTGTCCTCAGATTTTGTTAAAGTATGTGACACAAAGCATTCCTCAATGTTTGTGTTGAGTACTGCCTTCGATCTACACTGCGGACAGGAGGGTTCACAACTTGAATTCAGATTTCCATTTACACTACGCACATTAGGAAATTCAGCCTCGATTTATTTAATGCAGAGACAATTGTACTGTATGTGTTCAGATTTTGTTGAAATAAGTGACAAACATCATTCGTCCATATCTGTGCTGACTACTGCTTTCGATCTACACTGCGGACAGCAGGGTTCACAACTTGAATTCAGCTTTGCATCTATAGTACGGACAGCATTGAAGTTAGCCTTGATTTATGTAAGGCAGAGACAATTTTGTTAAAGGATGCTACAAAAAAAATCAATGTCTGTACGGAGTACTCCCTTCAAATGTACACTGCGATCAACAGAGTTCTCCACTTGATACCAGGAGCGCATCAGCACTACAGACAACATTGAATTAAATCTCAATTTATTTAAAGCAGAGACAATTGTACTCTATGTCCTCAGATTTTGTTAAAGGATGTGACAAAAATATTTGTCAATGTCTGTACTGACTACTGCTTCAATCTACATTATGAGGGCTCACGATTCAGGTGGAATGGCGATTGCACATGATGCATTCCAGTAGGTAAGAGACATTGTACCAGTGTGACCCGCCCGAACCACAAATCATCGCAGGGTGCACACAAGCTGAGTTCTTTAGGTACCACTAACTCACTGCACCACAAGTCATCTCCCCGCTGACTTATTAAGACAGAATTCACTAGGCAAAAAACATTGCTCCCAGTGCGGCCCCCCTGGACCACATATAATTGCAGGCTGCGTACACGTTCAGTGCCAAAGATACTACTAACTCAGTGCACCATAAATCATCGCAAAGAAGAGTGAACAGTTTTATGTGAGCAATGAGGCATACTATCACTTTTAAATGGAATTCATGCAGAATTCAATCGACAAAAGAAATTACTCCAATTACTGTGCCTCCGCCCTCCCTGACCACGCATCATCGCACGGTACGTACACGCTAAGCGCCAAAGGTACAACTAACTCAGTGCACCAAAAATCATTGCCACGTGGCCTTACTAAGGCACAATTCACAAGACAAAAAACATTACTATCAGTACGGCCTGCCCGGACCACGCATCATCGCAGGCTCCACAGAATTCATCTGACTCTTCCTTTATTATTTGCAGACTGCAGTTCCAAACAAAGCATAACGTCCCTCAAACCTACACATTACCCTTTAGTAGCCTTTCTACAAAAACGTATTTTATATCAGTTTTAGGTTTAGTTGAAAAACAAAATTCATGCTGCAAGTGCAAAGGCACACTCAATGGCAGTCTACACTGCGGACACCACAGGTCACAACTTGAACTATAATGTCCCAGAAACATACACATTTTGACAATGTATTCCATACACGTTTCATCTTTTATTTCAATCGTGATTACAGATAATGCAGTCCAGCCTAAGATATACCCTGTGAACACCAGGGTTTACAACTCGAATTCAGCTTTGCATCTACACTACAGACTGTAGGGAATTGAGCCTTGATGTATTTAAGGCAGAGACAAAAAATACTCCTGTGCCACTGCTAGTATGCACAAATACCTTTAATCCCTGCATCCTGTGAACTATGCTCACAAACAATGTAGAACACTCCGCCAGAATGTACCTCCACCACCAACAATACCAAGTACCTCTACGGCATCACCTTTAACATCGCCACCAGACATACCTCCCCATTTTGAGAAAGTTAGAATGCACTGCGTGAAATGCAATTGTTTAATTTGTTATGGGGAGCAATCAGTAGACCTAGTTTGCAGAGCAATTGATAACCATCGATGGTAGGTTTTTTTTCCCCCTCAAAGTTCATGCAGTCCAATATGCAAGTCAATGCTTTGAGTACAGACCGCTCGAACCATGCATCATCGTAGGGTGAGCACACGCTGAGCATTAGACATACCACTAACTCAGTGCACCATAAATAATCGCCACATGGCCTTATTCAGGCAAAATTCAGTTGCCAAAAGACATTCTTACCAGTGTGTTCTGCCTGAACCTCGCATCATCGCAGGCTCCAAACAAACCAACCCTACCTTAATGCACCACAACTCATAAACCCTTTACGATAGAATCTTCTGTGTATGATTTCACATATAGTGCTCCTACCTTTGTACATCAGAAGTCATAAACCGTTTATGATTGAATATCTCTGTATGATATCATGATTACTATTGTACTTGTTAACAACAGCAACGTAATAAAATGGAGTCGAGCACACATGCCCGTACCCACTTCAACTATCTATCTGTGTCTGTGTACTCAATATGTTTGTAAAATGCTGCTCCTGAGCCCTACCACATTTTATTGTGCTGTAAACTGCATATGCAACCATCTTACCTCTGCCAGTAACAACAACTTTGATTTTTTTATTCATTCTACAAATACGAACGTACAAAGTGGATCATTACAATAATGCAAAGAGAGTGTATAGTCAATTAATAAGCGTGTGCTATTTATTTTTTTTAGCATATTTATATAGTGCGAAGTCAACCCAAAACGATATCAGCAATTTACATGAGCACCGTATTTACAGTACATTTTCAGGCACGCATAGAATACGTAATTTCTCTGCAATAACAGGATGTGGACACGCCTTGAACACTGATTTCCAGCACCAAGTTCGACAGTATACCAGAATGACCACATACGTATATATATTAACTGCCCTTCATGTGCCAAAACCTGCAACCTAAAGCTTTCACAGCCCTGTATTACTACAGCTACAACACTCCACTGAATGTACAACAAATATTTATATTCGGAGAAATGCGTCATGTCCACCATCTTTTATGTGTGCAACTATGGATGAATATAGGGTCAGTGATACCCCGTACCTTCCATGTTGCCATGTTGTGGGACTTTACAGCCATAATGACACATTTGCGTATAAGACCTAGGTGGCATCAGCACTACAACACGGACACCCAAATCAGTTGATTTCTCATATAGCTCACAACAGAACCATATGCATAGCTTCGGAGTCATCAATCAAAGCCGTGCGCAGCACTGGTATACGTCAGGCCAGCCCACTCCGCTTACGCTTCCAGGAAAACACAACAACGCTACATGGCCCAGATTTCCATTGCAGTGATTTCTTACTTCCAGGTCTAGTTGTCAGAATGGCACACACACACACTCCCTCATGGCTGGTATACACCCACACCACACCCATCCAGCACATGCGTTACTACACACGTGACCCTATCAATGAAAAAGACGGGGCGCAAGTAGTCTACGCCATTTTAAACTTGCTCCCATCGCAAGCTCTGTGATAACCCGTCCTAGTGGTTCGGATGCCTCTTGTAGGCCCGAACTACCGAACAAGGGGGCCCACTACCACGTGCGTGGCCTCTTCAGTCACTGAGTTAGTGGTACCGAAAGAACTGAGTGGGTGAGAAACCTGCGATGAAGATGGGTTCACGAATATGTCCTTTGCCATAGCGATACTAAGACTCAGCACCAAATATGAGACTTCTTGGTGGCAGTGCGGGACTGCATGATGTAGAACGTACCCTGTCCGCGAAAAGGTGAGCAGTGAGGCCTGGGTGCGCAGCGGAGGGAGAAGATGGGGTTCAGCAGACTGGATACAAAAAGGCGACACAGAGATTTAGACGTACGGAATCCTATATATTTTATTGCATTTGTATTTTTTTTTCAATAGCAGGAAAGTTTTTATAGTTGGTCAAATGTCTGTCGCTCGTGATGATTGAAACCACGTGTATCACTGCGAACTACAGAATGGAAAACTTTACTACTCTACTAATTGTTCATAAATCAAAGCCTATTAAACAAGCTGAAACTGTACAAATAGTTCTATTTTTAATTTTTAAGAGAAGATGTGTCAAAGGGCGATGTTATTCTACTCCACATTAAGATAGTGACAATTACCAATCATAACATCTTTCTTTTACTATCTTTTAGATATAGAGCTTCAGGGTGCACTATGTCCTGGCACGTGGTGGAAGACACACCGGTGACAGAAAGGTGAGCTGCGAATATTCTTTTCAGTCACTCTCTCACTTCCTCTCTCCTTTGATAAAGAACTCTATACTATCTTTCAACTTGAGGGTGCACTATGAACCAGCATATGCTTGGACACACAACGGAGGCAAAAAGGTGAGCTACGAAGATTATCTCCAAAATTAACACTACCTCTCCTCCTTCATCTATTACTTTCTCTCTCTCACACTTTCAATGTTCTTTTTTTCTCTCTTTCTCTCTCTCCCTTTCTCTCACATTGTTTCTCTTTCGCTTTAACAGTTATGCACGCTGCTGTCCACTCTGCAGATAAATAAATCAAGGCTGAATTTAATAAACTCTGCAGTGTAGAAACAAAGCAGACTTCAAGTTGGGAACTCTGTTCGCCACAGTGTTTACACAAGGTAAGCAGAGTGGCCTACATACACAATGCCTCCAATTAAATGCGTTCGAAATAAACAATATTGTCCTGCATAATGACGTGATCTGTCACCTAATCGTGTCTCATCTTTGAATCATTTTAAATAAGCGTGGGCGTAAAATCCATTTCGCACGCGAATTTGCGGATTTTTGGCAATTTTGCGGTCCGCGAATCGCCTGAATTTGCCCAAAAATCCGCAAATTCGCAAGATGCACATTTTTTGGCTTGGTCGCGCTTGAAAAATGCAATATAGCGCGCGCTGCGTTGACTTACCGTGATTCTGAGTCCGCCGAGTTGTTTTTCTCCCGGTTTGGGTGTGCTGCGCCATTTTCGATCTTGCTGCGTGATCGCGCAAGAGTTTTTCGAACGCATTTACGTCATCGTGGCTCGCCATCTTGCACAACGAGAGTTTGACAACGTGAGTACGTCTTAAGGGCCCGCGATCACGCATTGCGGTAGTAAACAATGCCGAACACGTGGATGCTGCGCGCAGCTGACTTCTGGCGGGAGATTTGAACCGCTTGCGTTCCCGAAATTGCAACAAATGCAATTCTGCACAAGAAATCCACTGCAGGAAGCATAAACCTTCCGAAAATGATGATTTTGATCAGAATAACTCCTCAGATTGACATTTGGCTGCGCTGTTTGGTGCAAGGAGTCCATTTTTGGGGAGGGGGGGGGAGGAAGTGCCCCAGAGTCTCCAACTTCCTGTTCCTGTCCAGCAAGCTCCTTCCAGTGCTTTGTCCATGTCCTGGTCACTTTTGATTTGGATCTGGAGCTGGAAGGATCACTTTTTGTGGCAGCTGCTGGATTTTTGTATTTGTGGACTTTTTGGACTTTGGAGTTTGGATCACTTTTGGACTTGAGATTTTACAAGTAAGTTGGTTTTGTTTGTTAGGGGCATTGCAGTTGAGACAACTACAGTTTTAAAACTTTTTTCACAACTTAAAAAATATATATACTGTGGGTAGCCACAGTATCCAGTAGGTCCAGAGTTAGTCATGGGTGCATGATACAACTGTTTCTGTGATTTTTTTTCTTTTTAACTTAATTCGCATTTATGTCATGGAATTTTAGCTCACTTTTATATGTTGATTTTCTTTTTATTTTGGAGTGCCTGTAAAGCCTCACTTGCCAGTAGGCCCAGGTATAGTGAGTGGTGCATGGACCTATTCTTTTTGTGGGGTGTCTTGAATTTAAACATCATTGAGGGCATGGATGGCATTGGATTGTGGTGCTTTTTGTGTGTTTATAGACTTTTTGAGGTGTTGTTGGGGCCTGGCCATGTGGGTGGGGGCCATTTTGAGGCCTGGTACAGGCAGGGCCTGGCCATGTGGTGGGAGTCAAGGGGCCATTTTGAAGCCAGGCAGTCTGCTCAGGCCTGCACCCAGTTTGCCTTGCTTTCAACCATTATGCCCAGGGGTAAAGTGGTGCATGGACCTACTCTTTCTGTGGGGTGTCTTGAATTCAAACATCATTGACGGCATGGATGGCATTGGATTGTGGTGATTTTTGTGTGTTTCTTGACTTTTTGGGGTGTTGTTGGGCCCTGGCCATTTGGGTGAGGGCCATTTTGAGGCCGGGTACAGGGAGGGCCTGGCCATGTGGTGGGAGTCAAGGGGCCATTTTGAAGCCAGGCAGTGTGCTCAGGCCTGCACCCAGTTTGCCTTGCTCTCAACCATTATTTCCAGGTGTAGTGAGTGGTGCATGGACATCTTCTTTCTGTGGGGTGTCCTGAATTTAAACATCATTGAGGGCATGGATGACATTGGATTGTGGTGATTTTTGTGTGTTTTTCGACTTTTTGGGGTGTTGTTGGGGCATGGCCATGTGGGTGGGGGACATTTTGAGGCCTGGTACAGGCAGGGCCTGGCCATGTGGTGGGGATCAAGGGGTCATTTTGAAGTCAGGCAGTGTGCTCAGGCCTGCACCCAGTTTGCCTTGCTTTCAGCCATTATGCCCAGGTGTAGTGAGTGGTGCATGGACCTAGTCTTTCTGTGGGGTGTCTTGAATTTAAACATCATAGAGGGCATGGATGGCATTGGATTGTGGTGATTTTTGTGTTTTTATTTACTTTTTGGGGTGTTGTTAGGGTCTGGCCATGTGGGTGGGGGCCATTTTGAGGCCTGGTACAGGCAGGGCCTGGCCCTGTGGTGGGGGTCAAGGGGCCATTTTGAAGCCAGGCAGTGTGCTCAGGCCTGCACCCAGTTTGCCTTGCTTTCAACCATTAAGCTCAGGTGTAGTGAGTGGTGCATGGACCTAGTCTTTCTGTGGGGTGTCTTGAATTTACACATCATTGAGGGCATGGATGGCAATGGATTGTGGTGATTTATGTGTGTTTTTTGACTTTTTGGGTGTTTAACTGATGTTCCTCTGGCTTCCATTACTTTTAGGTGCACAAGCGAACCACCAGTGCCAGGAAGAAGTCCTGCAGCGGTGTGTGCAGCACAACAACACGTGACATCACGTGTGGCCACAGACAAGACAACTCTGCAACTAGTGCAACTGCGGCCTGCTGTTCTGACATCTGAAGAAGATGGCCCCAAAGAAAGGTGGCCGTAGCGCCTCAGCAAAAAAAGTTGCCAGTGCCACTGCCAGTAAGAAGGAGCAGAAGAAGCAAGTGGCACCACCTACAAGGAGACTGGTGTGCCCACCGACACACCGACATCTTTTTTGGGAAAAAACAACTACGCCTGCAGCAACAGCGATGTCCGCCGGGGACCAAGCTGGAAGCAGCACCTCCGCTTCATTAGGCTCAGTGCCACCACGCCAAGTTAGGTCCAAGACCATGAGTGCTGCTGCGGCAGCCACTTTGGTTGTTCAATCACCATCGACCAGTGATGTTGGCTCATCACAAGAAAGTACCATCCAATCAACGCCGGGTGTAACTCAGCTGACGAGTGTTCAACAACCACAGCCGCAACGACAACCACAGGTGCAAATAGTACAAGCGCAAGTACAGGGGCAAGGAGAGGCGCAAAGGAGAGGCACAAGTACAGGCGCAAGGAGAGGCGAAAGTAGAGGCGCAAGGAGAGGCGCAAGGAGAGGCGCAAGGAGAGGCGCATGGAGAGGTGCATGGAGAGGTGCAACTAGAGGTTCATGGAGCGGCACAACTGCCTACAACGCTTGTTCCTCCAGAAGTAGGGGCACATCAGGAAATTGATATTCAAGAGTTATCATCCAAGGAAGCCACTCCTCCTGAGGATGATCCATTGTCTTCCAGATTTCGAGCAAGAAAAAGGTCAAGGAGGGCTACTACTACTACAAGTTCTTCTTCAAGCCCCCTTCATTCTGATTACCTTGATCCTGATTGGAACCCACAAATGCAGTCTGAGAGTGAGGCACGTCATGAGCCGACAAAGGTAGCTAAGCCTAAAAGGAAGGTTCCCGCAAGGCTTCGACTTATGTGTGATGACGACAAACAAGAAGTTGTGTCTTCTGCTGCTGATGAACAGTCTAACGACAACCCAGTCATCACATACTTCACTCCAGCCCCAGCGGGCATGGAGCAGTCAGACATTTTAACCCTATCCTGAATGGCTGCTGAGCAGGATGGTTGGCGGTGTGGCACTGGTACCAACACCAACGCAGTTAACTACAACACCAACCCAACCTACAGCTTCCATCTTTTTTAGTCAGAAGGGCCGGCAGGGACCTCCATCCAGCTCGACCTCCATTACCTCAAGTAGTGGTGCTGTAAGTGAACAACAGAAATGAATTCAGCCACGCCCATCCTCCACTTCATCTGGCATTGAAAGTCAAAGTAGCACCTCCACCACCAGCAGACATCTCCAGTCCCCAGTTTGGGACTTCTTTACTGTTAGCGAAAAGGCGGAAAACATGGTCGTTTGTTCGATTTGTAAAGTATTCGTTAGTCGGGGTAAGCTTGGTACCAACTATGGTACCGGAGGCCAGAGAGGTCATCTCAAAAAACACCACCCTATCCAGTGGTATACGCACCTACGTAAGATCGAGGAAGTCCAAAGTAGAACTGATCCAAATGTATCCATTCACATTGCATCTGATGCTGACGAGGGACTGATTGTGCAGGGGGGAAGTCAAGAACCGAGCGACATTTTTTCTGGTATACCCAGTACCCCTGGCAGCAGCACTGCAGTGGTAGCGCCCACACCCTCTACCCCTATAACATTTATGAGGCACACTAAGAGTCTGGGACAGACACCAATGCAAAAAAGTCCATCAATGAGCCTTACTGGTTTGAAGTCTGCATCATCATCATCATCATCATCACGTAAAACGGTCCAGCCCACCATTAGAAGCATGCTTCAGAGACGCCATTTTAACGCAACCACCCGACGGTACGTCTGTATAACGCAAAGCTGGCTAAAATGCTAGCGCTGGACCTTCTCCCTTTTTCTTTCGTGGAAGGGGTGGGGTTTCGAGAATTTGTGGCAATAGTCTGCCCTAAATGGAAGGTTCCTAGTCGGTCCTATGATGCCAGAGTTGCGGTTCCAGCTCTACATCAAGATGTGCTGGAGGTGATTGGGGCAGCTTTGCAGAAGAGTGCTGTTCACACTATCCCCTTGACAACAGACATGTGGACCAGTTGCCAAGCCCTTGATTACATGTGCATCACTGCACACTGGGTCTCTTTTGCAGGAGTTAGAGACAAGTCAATCGCAGGTGTTGACCCGGACACACTTTTTCAAGCTACTCGGAAACATGCAACATTAGCCATGTTTGCCATGGAGAAAACTCATACTGCACCTAACCTTTTGGAGGAGTTTTATAGGAAGGTCTCTGAATGGCTGCATCCAAGAAATCGCGTAGTTGGTTATGTTTCCACGGATAATGGCAGTAATATAGTTAAGGCCATGCAGAAAGTTGACTATTTCAGAGTGCCGTGTTTGGCGCACAGTATTAACATCGTGGTGCAAGATTTCTTGAAAAAAGAAAACACAGTCAGCAAGTTACTGACCCCTGCCGAAGAATCTGCACATATTTCAGCCATTCTTTTAAGGCCCGGAAGGAGCTGAGGAACATTCAACATGAACTTAAACTGCCAGTCAAAGGACTCATCCAGGAGGTGGCAACACGTTGGAACTCAACCTTTTACATGCTTGAGCGTCTGTCTGAGCAGTGGAGGGTAATAAATTATTATGTCTATAAACTGGGTTCTACTATGAAAGACATGAGGCTAGAGTTGGAGGAATGGAAGCTAGTTGCAAGCCTGACAGACATGCTTCGTCCTTTTGAGGTCTTCACGCGTGAAGTCAGCAGGGAGGACTGTTCTTTGGGCAAAGCTATCCCATTGTTGGTCATGCTAGAGCACCAACTGAAGGCGGTGTCATCAACGTTCCGAGATGATGCTCAAAAGCAAGACGCATATCATTTGGTGGAGAGGTTATTAAGCCACTTAGTTGACAATGAAAGGCTTAAAATCATACATACAGAGCAACATTTACATTACATTTGTGCCACTATTCTGGATCCACAGTATACAAAAGGAAGTGGCCAGCAAAGCATTCATTCCTTTTGATGAAGCAGATGTTTCAAAGTACAAACATTGGCTAGCTGTGTCAGCCAGTCGGTTTGAAAAAGAGCGACAGAAAATTCAAGGAGCCGGCAGAAGTACAACTGAATCAGCAGGCCAACGTGTTTTCAGTGCTGCTGGTGCCATTGTAACTTCAAAAAGGACCCGACTCTCACCCAAAAAAGTGGAGAGGTTAACACTGATCAAGATGAATCAGCACTTCATACCACCAGATTACAAAATACGTGAATGCACACAGGAGGAAGAGGACACCGACTTAGGTGACGGAAGTTCTTCTCTGTTAGCTGACCTACTCCCGTCTCAATTCATAGAGTTTGAGGACGAGCTCTACTTCCCTGACACCAAGGCCTGAAAATGACTTCCTTTTTTTTATCCTTATTCACTTTTATTCCTGTGTGTCTTTCTTTGTTTTGCAACTTTTACCACAACAAAACTCTAATCACCTAATCACAACAAGTCCATCAGCAGCACTGTCTTCATCTTATTTTCCTTATTGATTTGAAGGTGCTGCAGTCTGCATTCCTGAGGTTCACAAGTTTACAACTCAATCATGCTCCTCTATACGCCTCCTCCAGACTCCCCCTATCCATTTCCCTCAAGGCAGATGGAAGGATTACGACGAGTCCCCTCAAGTGGGACGGAAATTACTGACTGACTACATGCTTGCTGATTGCTGACAGAGTTACTTCTGATATTGACAGGAGAGGCTGCCATGTGGGCCCTCACTTTCCGAAGAAGATGCAGACAAAAAGTAGAACAGGTAATGAATATTGAGAAGATGGCATGCAGTGGACAGCAATGGCTGTCTGGCTCTGATGAAAGCAATTGTTTGTTTTTTGTGCATGAAATGATGAATCATATGTCTTGTCTTAGTTATTATTTAATCTTTTACACAGTAATTGTAACTCATGTCTGCTACTCTGTTTTCTTTTACCTTGTTTAATTCAAATTGTACTTCATATTCAGGGGCCACTATGTTGCATTTTACAATATGTAAAATGTCCTTGGAGTGGACTCACTTGCCAATATACCATGATGATTGATTAAATAATATTTCTTTTTTCTTTACAGTCACTCACTGGGATGGATGGATCATCAGCGTCGGTTTACGGAAGAACTATTGCCAATTTGTGAGAGGCAAACAGGTAAACCAGTCTACAACAACTACTACAGCAGAACTACATGTCTGTCTATTCGCGGTATGTAGTGGTCGAGGGCGAGGCAGTGTACTGTTGTTGTTATGCCAGGCAGTGTCCACTCCAGACAGTAGTTCATGTAAAATTGGGGCTATGGGGCTTGCTGCATACAATTAGATATGCTTTGTCTGTCTGACAAAGAGCCTAGGTATGCTACATCAGGTTGCTTCACTCAGTGGTGCCTGCCTTGACTGTCTGCATGGCACTGCCTCAAGCTTGGGCCAAACATCCGTTATGTTTGCGAAATTTGCTGTTTTTCTGTATTTCGCAAATTACCGAAAAATCGCAAATTCTTGAGCCGAACGGATTTTTGGCCCATGCTTGCGGCAGGGCCCTGCATACGGTCAAGGCAGGCACCACTGAGTGAAGCATCCTCCTGATGTAGCATACCTAGGCTCATGACACAGACAGACAAAGCATATCTAGGGTTTAGGGTTCAATGCGATTTACTAGGGTTTTGGGTTTAAGTTGGTAGGGTTCCCGCTGAGTCTAGGGCTCAGGGCCCGATGCAGGCTCGTTCATAATGATGTTGGCAAGGTTTTAGGAGGGTTTGGTGTTCTTTGGTCCAGAATTGGCTGAATTTTGGCCTTTTTTGGTGTTTTGCGGGCGCGTGTGTTTGGGTGAAAACTAAGTGAAAACTAGTTTTAGTTTTACTTCTTCTTCTTCTTCTTCTTCTTCTTCTTCTTCTTCTTCTTCTTCTTCTTCTTCTTCGGTTCGATTTTGTTCTGCCTTGCTGAGATTCTTTGGAATCACTGGAACAAGTGTCCAGGTGAGTTTTAAGAGGATAGAAGTAGTGGAAGTGCTGAAAACAGCAATTTTTGAGAACAGCGTAATTTTGCATGTTTTGAATATACCAGTATTGCATGTTTTTGGTGGGCTGTTTGGGGGTGTTCTAGATTTGTGGGGGTGGTTCGGGGGGGGATCTGGGAGCACTGCTGGAATAGTCTAATTTTGATTGCGAGTGGCTTGAAGAAATTCCATGGTGGAAAAGCGGGGTTAGGGCCTAGTTGCAGACAGCGTTTTGGCACAATTTAAACTGAGGCCAAGCAGTATTGCGTGTTTTTGGGGGGGTGTTTGGGGTGTTCTAGATTTGTAGGGGGGCCTGGGAGCACTGCTGGGATAGCATAATTTTGATTGCAAGTGATTTGAAGAAAATCCATGGTGGGAAAGGAGATTTAGGGCCTAGCTGCAGAGCGCGTTTGGACCGATGTTGAATGGTTGGCTGAAAATTTTCTAAGTGTGAGTTTTTGCATTTTTGCTTTTTGCCTGTTTGGGGGTGTTCTACTTTTTTGCGGGTGGGTTGATTTCGTGTTTTCGGGGGGCTGTTTGGAGGGTTCCTGGTGTTTGGGGGGGGGGTTGGGGGGTCTTGGAGCAATGCTGGTCATGCCTAATTTTGGTTGCAAGTGGTTTTGAGAAAATCCATGGTTGGAAAGGGGAGTTCGGGCCTAGCTGCAGAGCGCGCATGGAGTGATCTGGGAACTAGGCCTAAGTTTTTCTGTGTCAGTTTTTGCATTTTTGCTTTTTGCCTGTTTGGGGGTGTTCTGCTTTTTTGCAGGTGGCTGCAGGGGTCTGGGGGCATAGCTGGGAAGGTCTAATATCGGAATCAAGTGGTTTGGACAAAATCCATTATGAAAAAGGTTTTCTTTTTTCAGACGTTTCACTAATTTTCGTGTTTTCGGAGGGCTGTTTGGGGGGGTTCCTGGTGTTCTTGGGGGGGTTGGGAGGTCTTGGAGCAATGCTGGGCATGCCTAATTTTGGTTACAAGTGGTTTGGAGAAAATCCATGGTTGGAAAGGGGAGTTAGGGCCTAGCTGCAGAGCGCGCATGGAGTGATCTGGGAACTAGGCCTAAATTTTTCTGTGCCAATTTTTGCATTTTTGCTTTTTGCATGTATGGGAGTGTTCTGCTTTTTTGCGGGTGGCTGCATGGGTCTGGGGGCATAGCTGGGAAGGTCTAATATCGGAATCAAGTGGTTTGTACAAAATCCATGGTGAAAAGGTTTTTCCGTTTTTGCTCACTTGCCTGTTTTTGGGGGGCTATTTGGAGGGCTTCTAGGTTATTGGGGTGGGTTTAGGGGTCTGGGAGCACTGCTGGCACAGGCTAATTTTGATTGCATTTGTTTTTCAGAAAATCCATGGTGGAAAAGGGGAGTTAGGGCCTAGTTGCAGCGCGCATTTGGACTGAATTGAAGGTAGGCCCATTATTGTTTTTTCCCTGTTTGGGGGTGTTCTGCTTTTTTGCAGGTGGGTTCAGGGGTCTGGGGGCAATGCGGGGAAGGTCTATTATTGGAATCAAGCAGTATGGAGAAAATCCATGGTGATAAAGGGGGGTTAGGGCCTAGGGTTAGGTTTAGGGTTAGGGTTCTAAAATCACAGTTTACACTTTACATCTAGCTTGAGGGGAAAGATCCGCAAATTTAGCCCACACTAATTTATCCTTGAAAAGGAGACTCAGAGTACGCACTTTCGAAATGATGCTTGTCGACTCTGAAACTGAAAGTGTTATTTTTGCACTACACAGCGTACCTTATATTTTTTTCTCTGTGGTGTTTTATTATAACTTCCTGTTTTTCCATCAACAATTACAGGCCGGCTTTTACCCTGTGCAGTGGCAAAAAGGATGACCTCAGGCTTAGCGACCCGCAATTCAGCATCCACCAGGCAGGCAGTGGACAAGGTGTCTTCTGGTCCCCAACATTGATCGGTGGAGCGTCAGATGGAATGGAGGAGTACCGCGAAAAAGAGGAATGGCTGGATGCATGCAACTTCCCAAATTCAACAGGACAACTACAACAACATACAGTTACAGTATCCATCATCATTTCTACTTATCTTTTAAGTAATGTTATTGCTGTGAACTTCTGTGAGTGTGACTCTGTCCATTTGTTTGCTCTCTGCTTCAATTCATCCCTCCAGCCATTGTATACTTTTTTCTTTGCTATTCTTTAAACTAATTTAATGTACTAAGTCGTTCTGCTCTCTGAGGGCAGATAGGCAAGTGAAATTGCGTAATTACTGCAGCCCTGTACTGTCTGTCTTATTGTTTCTTCATAGTTAGTACATTGTAGAAAGTACTACTTACTTTACAGTATCCATTTAGCAAACCACTTCATGCATGCAGTAGTGCATGCACTTCCTTTATGTCCCTTAAAAGATTTATGGATAGCTTTGTATCCAAAGATTTGTTTATCTTCATTTGTTGTGTTTCCCTGCTGTGTTTTTTTCCTCTCTCCACAAAACTTTCCCCACAAACCCCACTCCCATCCAAGTTTCAAACCCTAACCCTCTTCCCAAGGGCTGTGTGGTTTTCATTGAGGTGTGATTAAATTACAACAATAATTCCACACACCTGCTGGGTAGGATAAGGTCAAAGCAACTGAAAACATCCTCCTCCTACACGTGACGAATGATTACGCTGCTGTGCCCTTCACCTTCAGTACTATTTCTTGTAGTAGCCAAAGCCAAACTCCATGCAACTAGTATACTTTGGAAACTTTAGCATTTGTTAGGCTAAATTATGGCACTGTTCTTGTGTACTATGCTATCTATTGTACTGTTGTAATGATCCGCTCAGGCCACTCAAGGTTTCATTTTCTTTTTTTTTCATATGCTGCTACTGCCACTGTGTAACACCACTACCACCACAACAATACCATTTCATCCGCCCAGGATTGCCAACCTTCATCGCCAGTGCCATGCAGCCAGCCCTGTGCCTAGCCCTAGGCCTATTCTCAAACACGAATCACAGGTAAGATAAGCGTTTGGGGGGGAGGAAGAATAATGGAGTAGGAGGAGAGGGGAGAGACTGACGGTAGTACTACTAAAGTAGTAGGACAATTTAATTCACTAACTCTGTGAGTGGCACTTACTTTTGTAAACATTTGGGCGATTACTTAGACAATTTGAATCAAGCAGCCAGTTAAGTTTCAGGAAAACAAACGAGCAGTTAACGCCCCCGCCTCCCCTGCAAAACAGTAAAAATGCGTATGCAATGTTTAAGTTGAAAGTAAATAAATATTTAAATCCATAACAAAAATAAACTATCCCGCAAGACCCGACCCACCCCGCTCCCTAACCCCAAAGAATGTGTCAAAAAGTCCCCAAAGTCCAAGAAAAAACCCAACTCCCAATTCCCACCCCCCCAAAAGTCTTTAAAAATGGGGCAAGGGACAGTCTCTCCTCCTCTACTGGCGCCGGCGGTGTCCTTTGGCCAGGTGGGCCCGTTGCTCCCCGTGGAGGTTCTTCTTGAGCAGGCTCTTCATTCTCTTCATCTCCTGCTCAAGGTTGGACACCCTGAGGGTTAGGCGTTGGATGCGGGCCTTGCACCTTCTGTGGAGGGCAGCTGATTTTTTGACTGCTTGGCGGTGGCAGGTGGCTGCAGTACCACGGCTCCGTACCGCTGGAGGCTTGCGCTGACTGGCTGACCCGGGGAGCGCGGAGGAGGATGCAACTGTCGCAGTGGATGTTGTGGTGGACTGCGTGTCCTCCTCTTCCCGGGCCACCAGACGCCGATATTCGGCGACAATCGCCTCCAGCTTCCTTTGCCGGGCCCGTCTAGCCAGCTCCTTCCGTGTCAGTCTGGAAGGAGCATCTATATGAAGAAAGAAAGACATACTGTACCCAATGCTCTTTAAGATTAACACAAAATAATTCAGCAGAAAGTTGTATCACAGTAGAACAGGCAACTTGCAAGCACAGTACATTACATTTGTGGCCTGTATCTATATAACCTCCCACTTCATCAGCCTCTGCTCTAACATTTATTGGGAGTTTCAGGAATCAAATCTACAAGCACTATATGGACTCACTACATTGGAGTTGACTATGACAGTACACCAGTCTTATTCTTCTTCTTCTCTCTTGTTTAGCGAAATTGGTACGTAAACTTCTGGAAGCCGGCATAATGGCAGCACAGTCAACTTGCACCCGAGAAAAACAGATGCAAGCCATGATGACACAGACTTGCGTTACTGTATCAGTCCAGTACATGCAGGTGGTGAAGCTCTTACTTTTCTATTACGGGTGGCACTGAGAATACTCTGTTACAAGGACTACTGCTTAATTAATTTAACTTTCACCCTACAGTGCCAATGACTACTAGAAAAGGAAAATAAAAAAGATAAATAAAATGATTATCTATCCCTTCACAGGATATTTGCTTACATATGGGATGACTTTAGGTGCTTTGTTTTTTTTGAGTGAACACTAATAGGCCACACATGAATGACAGAGTTGTACTAAAATTGTTAACAGAGGTAGTGAGTAGCCCCCGTAAACGCCGGATATATGCTGTGCTTGCAATACAAACTACTGCTACTATTCATGGTAGTATTCGGAATAATTACAACTTCTTTTCCTTGCCTTTGCTACAATGGAACGGACGTGCGGGTGCAGTGTTACATGCTCTTCAAAGTAACACTTACTTCATCCAGTGACCGTCTACTCTGTCTACATACACATGTGCTATCTATGAGTCAGATAGTACCATGATCCAGGCATCCATCCATTCAAAGTAAATGTCAATCATTCTTCTTAATGTCTCAACTGGAAAAACCTTAGTTTTTCTCACGTAAAAACAACATTTTCATTTTATTTTGGAAACCGCAAGCCATGCATCAGTGCTTGACTTGCATTTGAATTTGAACCAAAGGATATATTGCGCACACATACAGTTTCTGTTTCACCCACCAAGGCAGTCCTCTTCCCTTTCTCCTTCCACCCATCCTTGCTTCATCCTTCAACCGGCCATGCATCATATTTCCAGCCACCTCGGGCAGCATTCAAACACACGTATCATTCTTTGCAGGTCATCATTACTTTTTAACTCGCTCGTCCTTCCACACTTACTCATACCCTTCTTTCCCTTTTCGTTCATCCCATCCATCAAGTTCATCTCTGATCTGACTTGGCTTCTCGATCAAACTTTCACAGCTGAGTTGAAGTCAATTTAGAGGAGGCTACTACCTGGTTGATAAAAACGTAGTTCTAAATTTGTAAGTCTTCTTAACAGTAAAGTAAACTTGTACTGTACAACATATACACCTGTGCAGAGAGCACACTTTGCAGTCTGCAATCTCAATAAGTAAGGAATATAATAGCTTACCACTGCCCGCCACTCCCGTGGCATCCCCCACAGCAGTTCACGCTGGCTGTTGCACCGCCTCCACCCCCGGAGTGCCCACCTCCGCGCTGGCCCCGGCATCGGTGGATGTTCCGCCTAGAAAATACATTTCAGATTCTTAGATGCCAAATACACCACTCCCTAGTATTTTGTCTAGGAATGAAAAAATTTTACTACGACTACACAAACAAATTTAATAATTTGTGACTCTCTAGTCTAAACTACTAATTGCCCTTTTTTCAGGGAAGGGTGTTTTTAGTTATGCTTAGCCGTAACATGTCTTGCTACACTTTTTGGCACAACTGATGAATGCTTGCTTTTTAACACGCACCATTTTTCTCATAAAAGACAGAAGCTTCCCTTCTAAGAACAAGAGCAAGATCAGATCATCATCACTTGGACGGAGTCAGCAACGATTCTGCACCACAAAGAAGACTTGGTGAGGGCTCTCCCACAATTAATGTGTGAAATCACTAAGCACTTTTCTATTTTCAATCCACCGTTTATGTTGTAAGCTGAACTTGATTTTAATGAATGTTTTTACTTTTAATAAAGTTTTAAAACTTACATAGACTCTGTGGTTTTTGGTCATGAGCGAGTGAGCAAAAGGGTTTGCAATTTGCAAGCATGAGTCCGTGGCTCTGAGAGGTCGGGACTCTGACTCCATAGTCTTATGTCCTGGGTTGTATAATCATTGGGGATCAATTATCGATGAATTCAGGAGCTAAATGACTCTGACACACTAGCTAGTCAGTTAGGAGATTGGGGGTTTAAATTCTGTTATGACGGAGGTATGTGGAAAGTCTAACTGCGCCTATTATAATTGATAAACAATGCACTATTTTGTGTCCATAGTTATGTTTGTGCAGAATAGTCCCTGCAACAGTAGTAGTATGGATTGTCCTCCTACCCAATAAAAAAGTAAACTAGTATCTTATTCTTTCTTGGTGGCCATTGACATTTTATTGTTGGGAATTGTCAAAGCATATTTCAGAAGACTTCCAACGACATTATGGGCAACCCAGAGGACTGCACTCAGTGCCTAGAGCTATTGCTGAACAGAATGGGAGTTTTGTTTAACACCTTTTGCCAACTGTGCAAGCTTAGTTAGCTACACAGACAGACTAATAATAATCTAGTAGTACCACAGGGAGTCATAGTAGAGGGAGGATAAGAATTTAGAAACAGTCTACAAGAAGATCAAAGACGATTTAGAAAAAATCGAATGAGGAACGTTAGGAAAAAATAGGTGCTGTAAAAGATAGGGAAGTATAATTATTAATATTAACAGGAAAACTTACTGGGGCCAGCAAAGGAACCCTCGCCGGACCGATCCTGGCCTTCCTGAACATGTCCCTTCTCCGCCGGCGCCGCTCCCTCCTCCTGTGTCCCCTTGCCCCTGGGGGGTGCTGATGTACAATATGAAAGAAAGACACAAACATGGATGATTGTTGTCAACCAAATCAAACATTTCAAAAAAACAATAACAAATTATTTCAGGGAAACAGACAACAATTCCACTAAATTTATTTTCCTATCTGATGTGGTCTACTAGGATATTAGCATTGCTGGATTCGCGGACCGTTTGATGGGATGAGCTCCGGGGAAGAGGGATCACAAGAGTGCAAATCCCAACCCAGAGCGACCCCCCCGGACCCCTCCTCTGACGAGCCCCGCAAGTGATCTGCACCGGTGACAGCGGGAAGAAGCTGACCCGGGAGTCGGGACGAGGGAGCCTCCAGAACCCACACTGAGAATTCGGACTGCCGCAGGTGAGCCGACCGGCGGGCCCCGATGAATCCGGAGCGCCCCTCCCTCCCTCCCCGCAACCCCTGACAAAAATAGGAGAACAATCGACAAACAACCAAACGAACCGGAGTAACCCCCGGAGCCCCCCCCCGCGGCTCGGCTCAGCTCAAAGGGTGGTGCTCCGCACAGAGAGGACACTTCCTTAGGAGTCCCCACAATCAGAGTGAGAACGAATCGACCAAGCAGGCTATCAGCTCTCACCTGAGCACAAATCCCTCCCTACTCGTAGCCTTTGATCAAGATCTGAGCTAACAGTCTCCTCTTACCGAATGCGGGAGAAGCCCTGTGCCGGTCCCGGAAACTCGGCGGGAGTTAAGGAACCACGAAGGATGGTATTTCGATCCAACCAACAGTTGACAGCTACATATGAGGAGACCACTCCTGGCATATCGTGTTCCTCTGATTACACAATATTCTGCCAAAAGTTGCACCCGTCCTCCGTCTTGCTCCAACAAACCCGGGACGCCTGTCCTCAAGATGGCTGCCATCCACCCATAGTACCGGCAAACTCGACGCTCTAAAGGACTAGAAACAAGCAACTTCCACTAATAACTCGCCGACATGTACCAGATCCTCTTAGGGTTCTAAACTAGGTGACCTGACCAAGTAAATCTCTCAGGAGGTAAACACTCTCTCCATTCTCGACCTAGGGCCACCTGACCCTAAAATGGCCGCCAACTTTGACTGACTCTAAGAACATAAGTCGCCCTCTCTCTGGATCTCCTCAGCAGAAGAAGTGGAGCAGTCCACCAACCTCATGCATACCTTCAAGAGAAATTAACAACAGGAGAGGTTGAGACTACCACCACCTGCATTCACCTACTTATCAACAATAACCCAGGCAAAAGGGAAGTGCCCCGGATCTCCAAGCTGATCTTTAACAAATCAACCGACAGTAGCACATACACTCCCGCTACAAAGCCCATTACCCTTATCACCCCTCTAAGGCAGCTTGTCCCCCCTGCCGACATCTCAGTCCTCTCAATCGTGCAGGCCCCTGCCTTACTGTGGCCTAGACTACAAACAACCCTTCCACTACTTAGAGAACACAGCACCTCCGCCCGGCCCCCTTGCCTAGATCCCCCTCCCCCGTATCGCAAACTGCGACCCCCTCCGTATTTTGGAAACTCCCTCTTCTCTACTCAATCGCTCCAAGATGCCCCCATCTATACACTCCTACGATTACCCCTGCCCAACCACTAATTACCTAACTCCACATGGCCATAACGCTTTCGCCATTTCCTACCCCCATAGACTTTCGACCAAAGCTAAAAAACTCCTAAAACTGAAAACCATCAGACAACTCCCAGAAACACTTATCGTAGACACGTACCACTGCTCAGCTAGAGGCCAGATAAAAATGGACCTCATCTTTTACACGGTCAGACCGGACCATTGGATCAACAGCCTTAATGCCCACCTCTGAGTCACCAAAACCACCATCACAACACCCAGCCGCAAACTTACCATCTCTCTGCAAAATCACCAGTCCTTGACCGGCTCCATTTCCACTACCATTTTCGATAATGGCACCATACTGATTCAGGCTAAAAATGAGAACCTCGAGTTCTTTGACTCCCTTTTCCTCACGTTAAAGAGGGCCTACGCTCCCACCCTGCCTCTAGCTCAGATCGCCTATCAGGCTAAACTCCAACCCCTAAAGCCACACGACCCAGTTCGAGCACCCCCTCCATCCCACCCACCCACCTACAATCGCCAACCTGCACCAACCGTCCACCACCAGGAAATTGCCTACCGCCGCACAACTCTACCCTCCGTCCACTCAGACTCAACACATCACAATAGAGCCCCACCCCCTCTCCTCCCACATCAACCCCAAAACCCCCCTACCGTCACCCCGCCTCCAGAGCTAACCCCTCCCACCGTCCACTCCCTCCCCTCCGCCAATCATAAACCTCACTCTAGAATTGAGCCCTATTCCCACTCAAAACTAGAGAGTCCTCCCACTACTGCTTCACCTCACTTCACCAACAATGACACTCAGACCACTCGAGAAGAGCCCCACTCTCATTCCCATCCCCAATGGCTCCTCGGCCCACTCTCCCAACCCCCACACCGCAAACTTCCTCCCAACTAGAAAGAACGCCTCCTCCCACCTCTACCCCCTTAAAATCTTCCTCTCACAGGACTCACCCGCACAAATCCCTCATGCTGAGCTGACTCCTATTCTCCCACGCCTTCCATTCTTTAACAGCCATACCGCCCCATGCGCACTCACACCCCCAACACAGAACACCACCCTCCTTCCCCCTTCTACTCACACTATCAATATATTGCAACACCTCTCCCTTCTGGAAGCTCAGCTCGAAAAGCTGATCCGAGGCATGAATGATACCCTTTCTTCCCTAACCGAAATAGAAGTGCCCACCCAACAACCTGCCCTTCCCAGTCTGCCCAAAACTCCTCCTCCCACTCCGAACCTCGCCTCCACCAGATCGCTCCCACACGTCACTTTACCAGAGGCAGAGAAGCGAACAGACAGACGGAGTAGAGCGAAACCCTCCCTCTCCACCCAGGAAGTGACCACTCTCGCCTCTTCCCACGCCCACCTCACGACCCCAAACTTGAGCACCTCTCAGCAGACACATATAGGGTCCCCTCCCACCCTGACACTGGTCCCCAGACTACTCTCATCACCTAAATCCTCTATCCAAGTTATTACAGGAGTGGGCAGGGAACATCCTCCCATCAGACTCCCCAGACCCCCGACACACCTAACCTCTCTGACCAGAGCCCAACCTAACAAGGCGCCACCCACTGAACAACCCAGCATCAGATGCATGCTCATCAACAGCAGATCCACCTCCAAACACGCAACAGAATTAGCAGAAGCTATCCTCTCACATGTTATCGATGTAGCCTTCATCTCAGAAACTTGGCTCAACTCCCTGTCAGCCCCCATCATGGGCATGCTTGTTCCACCAGGATTTTCAATCACTCACAAAGACCGACATAAGCAGAGAGGTGGAGGTGTAGCTATCATTCACAAGACCAACCTCGACATCACGGAAAGCGCACCCTACCTATACAGCTCCTTCGAATGCCTCTCTATCAGCATTAAATCCGACATAAAGAGCTCAACACTCTGCCATCTCCTCTATCACCCACCAGGCAATTATAAGGAATTCAAAATGCAACTATCTGACCTAATCACCCTATGCGCGCTCAACAACGCCAATAACATAATCCTGGGCGATCTCAACATTAGATGGAACGATACTAATAACCCGCTCGTACAATCCCTCAACAACCTACTGATAGAAAACGACCTGGCACAACACTGCTCTGAAGAAACACACTACAGAGAAGCGATACTCGACGCAATCATTGCGGACAATCACACAATCACCATCGACTACATCATTCCAGTAGACTGGTCAGACCACCACTTAATTCTTTTCCGCATCAACCAACCAACGCCAACTCGACTCATAAAACAAGCTCCCCCCAAATGGATAAGGAATATTGCCCAAGTCCCTCAGACCATCCTAGAAGATAAACTAAGCACTCTCCTCCCGAACTCAACGGAGCACCTCTCAACCACTGACCTCACCTCTCTCTACCACTCCAACACGACGACCACCCTCGACCGCCTGGCTCCCCTAAAACTAAAAAAAACCCAGAAACATTCCATCGAGATCACGGTTCACCACAGACATCAATGACGAAAGAAGACTTCTCAGATCCCTTGAAAGAATCTGGAGGTTCAATCCATCCTCTCTTCACCGCGAACAACTCAAGACGGCACGCAGAAACTACAACAATCTCATCAAGGACAAAAAATCTTCCTTTTTCTGCTCTGCTCTAGAAAACGCAACAAAAACGCCCCAAAGAGCTCTTTAACATCATCAGAAGTCAAACATCCAAACCCATCAAATCCGTTTCAGTGTCCTCTAAAAACCAATGCGACCACTTCGCCAACTTTTTTAATGAAAAAGTAATCAAGATTGACCTCTCTCTCAGCACAAACCCTTCTTTTCCTAGAGAGACCAATACCCCAGTACTGGCTGACAGCACCTCATTGATCCCACCCACCCAATGGTCCGTCTTCACGCCAATTCAGGAAACAGAGATCGTCACCCTGATCTCCAACGCCAAACCATCATCCCACTCCCAGGATCAGCTTCCTATACACCTGACCAAAGTCCTGAAACACACCCTAGCCCCAATTTGGTGCAATATCATCAACAGCTCGCTGAGCTCGGGAATTATCCCAGACTGCCTCAAGGTCGGCCAAGTAACGCCACTACTAAAAAAACCAGGGTTGGACACAGAAGACATGAACAACTTCAGACCCGTGTCAAACCTCCCTCTGTTATCCAAACTACTAGAAAAATATGTTCTCCCACAGCTAACCCAACACTTAGAGAACATCAAGCTCCTTGACCCTCACCAATTGGGTTTCAGAAAAGGATGCAGCACTGAAACTGCCATCCTAAACGTCATAGACGATTTACACAAATCACTTGACTCTGACCAATGCTGACTTCTCATTCTTCTTGACCTTTCGGCCGCATTTGATACTGTTGATCACTCGCTGCTCTCAAAAGTCCTTCAAGAAAGAGCAGGCTTGGAAATGACGGTTCTGAACTGGTTCTCCTCCTTTCTACACAATCGCTCCCAAAGAGTAAAAATCAAAAACTTTGAATCCGACCCCGTACCCGTCAGCAGAGGAGTCCCTCAAGTGTCATTTCTCTCCCCACAACTCTTCAATATCTACATGGAACCCCTTACCACAATACTCAGGAATTCCAAAATCCCCTTCCACCTCTACGCTGATGACACACAACTCTATCTGGAAATCACCTGTATGGATGACATTCTCAAACTCAACGACACGCTCAAAGACGTTCAACAATGGCTCTCACAAAACCACTTAAAGCTTAGCCAAGAAAAAACTGAAGTTCTACTCATCTCCAACAAAGACGAAAACCCCCAAATTGAAGAATGGTTCAAAGCCATCGACGCCCTCAATGGTACCCTCAAGCCAAAAGACTCAGTCAAATCCCTAGGTATCACCTTAGACCCCAAACTAAACATGAAAAACCACATCGCTAACTCCGCCAAAAGTGATTTCCTCAACCTGAAACTACTTTACAAAATAAAACCATTCCTGCCTCCCAAGGACCTTCAACAGGCTACTCAAGCACTGGTGCTCTCCAGAATTGACTATGGAATCGCAGCCCTGACCGGCTCAGCCAAATCACACCTAGGACCCTTGAATACCACCCTCAATGCCGCGGCCAGAATGGTCACAGGAACCAAGAAATTCGAACACATTTCCCCGCGCTCAAAGACCTGAAATGGCTCCCTATTGAACAACGAGCCAACTTTCGAAAAGCATGCCTTACACACAAAGCCCTCCACACAGGCAACCCGGAATACTTGGCTGCGAAACTCAAAAGGGCTGGCCAGTCCAGGACCCTCAGAAGTTCCAACACACTTCTTTTCATTTTGTTGAAACCGCGGAAATGCAAAACTTTAAGTAGATGCTTTGCAGGCAATGCACCCAGGATATGGAACGCCATCCCTCCTCACATCAGAATGACCGCCCACTTCCCAAAATACAAGATTTTACTCAAAGCCCTCTTCCCGGAAGCCAACTGAACTGTTAGGGATGCTCATATTACCACCAAGCCGTGTATTCACTACGATCTGTATGTATTTTGTTATTTGAAATCCCCTTGAGTTGTCCTGATTTCAATCTTCCTTCGCCGATAAGGCACACTCTCTTACCTGGTGTGAAGCGCTCTGATACCTTCGGGTCCAGCTAGCGCTATACAAAACTTTTTAATAAATAAATAATAAATAAATAATAAATAAATACTTGGAAAGTTTTGTTACTCAATAAACAAACTACAACAAGGTTTGACTAGGACTGGCAGGCACCACTCCGCAGAACGCAAAGTGACAGACACAGTCCATCGTGATTGCAGACCAGTGAGAGGTTGAACACTAAAAAGTTTCCTACTAAATAACCAGTCATAATATACTCAAACTATCAATCCACCACCACTATCTCTTCGTAGTGGCAGGAGTACAAAGGAAGGTCTGGACCTGAGTCTCTAGGGGCAGATTTACAAGCCCCTTGCGGCTCTTTTGCTTAGTTGTTGCGTGACTTTTGTGACACAGCGGCAGCGCAAAAGAGGCGCCATTGTGCGGGGTATATTAACAATGTGACGCATCCAGGAGATGCATCACGTTGTAAAGCCCTGCGCCATCAGGGGGCGTTCCGGCGCAAGGGAGGGCGTTCCTCCTAAATGTGGCTGAGTGAAATCTAAAAGATTTCACTCAGTCACTTTTAGGCCAATGCTGCGTCAAAACCCTGCGCCTGCTTGAAGTAGACGTACGGCTTGACGCAGAATTGGGGAGAAAGGGCACCCCAGAGCATTGCTGGAGCTACGTTGTGCTTGTGACGCAACTCCAGCAATGCGCCACCTTTACAGCACAGACATGCGTGACGCATCTGTGTCGTTTTTGAACCATGGTGCGCCGCATTGTAAATGCGGCGCACCATGGGTGGTGGAGGCGTGGCGCACAATTACTGGTGCATCCCTGCTACTTTGCAGGGATGCGCCAGTAATTGTAAATCTGCCCCTTAGTGTCTAGCATTACGCAGTTCTGTAAAGTACACTCATACATAATCACTCAGGCCAATGAAATGAGCACAAAATCGAAAACAAGGAAGCATAGTAGCACCGCCACTAAGCAGGCGAGCAGTGCACCTGCAATGCAATCACAGAAGATTTTGAAACATAATTTACCTACAATGTAATCAGCAGCATTATTGCTCTTCAGAAAAAACAAACATTTGCAATATGATAACATAGAGCAGGAGAAAACAGAGTAGTGATTAAATAGCTACTACTACTCACCAAGCCCAGGGATCACGACACCTAGCAGGTCCAGCAGGTCATGTTCATGGTCCAGGATATCGGACCACCAGTGCGTGGCCTGGCTGTAGGTGCGTCGGACCCGAGACTGCTGATACATGGTCCGTCACACCTTTCTCCACAGCTGCCGACGCTCCCTGAGCCTGTACCCGCCAGCGATCCTGCCGCCAGCTGCGATGGTTTTGGGGAGTCGGCGCTGGACATAAAAAATCAGTGCGGCCACCTCCTCCGCGCTAAAGATCTTCCGGGCTATGACTTTTCCCCCCCTCAATCACCCCATTTGAGCCGGGTACGAGGTGTGGGACCCTTTCCCTTCTCCTTCCCGGCTCCCTTTGCCATGGTCAGGAATGGAAATATTAAATAGGAAAGAGAATAGGGAAACAGTAAATAAAAGAAGAGGTTAAAAAAGTAGTTTTAAAGTAACCAAAAGTAGAAGAAAACACAAAATATAGATCTAGAAAAATAGAGGGATAGAAAATAAGTAAAAAAGATTAAAAAAACTTCAAACAAACAAAGGATGGCAAAGATTGAAGCTGGATAGAAAAAGCATGCCCAGAACCATAGCAATGAATGAAAAACTGGATGGCCGCGCCCATTGGGTGGGTAAGTTCACGCGATATTTCCCCCGCGAGTACGCAAAAACACATGCGAAATCGTAATAGCGCACCGCACCCAACGCGAGATTGCTAATAGCGCCTGGAAATGGAAATACGCAACGCGCACAAGATGGTCGTGCCCATGTACGACCGCATGGGTAACTTCGCGTCGGTGCGCTGCAAGCGGCCCACGAATACGCAAAAAAACCTGTGAACACGCAAAAAAATCCGCAAATTCGCACAAATTCGTGAATTTTGCGTATCATGAATTCGATTTCACGTGAATTCGCGGACCGGGAATTTTGCAAATTTCGCCCATACCTGATTTTAAAGACCTGTTGGTTCATACTGTAAATCTGGCGCAGTAGGAACTTCCCTACAGACTCTTCAACGCGGGCCTATAAGAGGGGTGGGATGTATCAGGCACACTGCAGACGTGCAAATAACCAAATATTACCAAGTGTTACCTTAATTTGTGATCTTTGACCTCATTCAGTCACATCGATCTAAATTTAAACACTTATTTTCATTTTTGTTTTGCAGGTTACCTACCCTCCTATCATTGGAGTCCATCTCACATTTTGTTTATTATATTGTTATGTTAAAGTTATGTTTCTAGTTATTTATTATATTGTTATCTTAAAGTTACGTTTCTAGTTATTTATTGTTGTTTTAATGAAAAAAGTTAATTTTTAAAAAGTGTATACATCTTCTTTTTCTGACAACATTTCAATATTATTTAGTGTGATAATCATATGCTTAGAGAAGATTTAGCAATTAAAGTAGAAATGATGTTTATAACTAGAATTATAATACTGAGGCTAACTCTTTACCAGCTCTTTACCAGAATCTGTTGCTGCGAATAACGGTTCCAATGGAAATTTTTAAAAACTCCAGCACAGTAACTGTTTGGATTAGCAACATTGTGTGGAGAACTTGTAACCTGGGTGCTCACTTAAGTGTTCCATGAACTGTCACTATGGTACCAGGCAGTATTGTGAGTAGGGTTGACATGTACTGGCTGTACAGAAACGTTATATTTACCCAGGATCCTCTACATGACAGAGAGGAAAGCAAACTAAGACAGAACACCGTGTAGAAGATTTACAAGCTCCTTGCGCCACTTTCACGTCACTTTTCCCATGTTAAAAGTGATGCAATAGTGGCACAAGGAACTTGTAAATCTACCCCTATGTACATTACGAGCAAAAGAAGTACACAACTCTTTGAATTCTTTATCGATCACAATTGGACAGTGTTGCTTCATGATTCACAATGCACTTCACTAAATACTTCATGCCTATTTAAATGGGAGACAGGATGGTCGACTTTACAAAACTTAGGGGCATATTTACAAGGACGGCTTAAAATTATTGCCACTTTAAAATCCTTTGTTATCTTACCGGAAGATTTTTTCAACAATGCTGTTTTCTAGGCAAGGGTGAGAGCCGAGGCTCTCGTCCTGCCATAGCAAACTTGGGGGCATATTATTAAGGAACGGCCTTAAAATTATCCCAGCTTTAGTGGCAGGAAACTGCTGCTAAAGCAGCGATAATGGGCTTGATAATACGCCGTAGAGAATTTCAATAGAAGCCCATGTTAACAACGGAACATGGGATTCTATTGGAAATCTCAAGGGCATATTATGAAGCCCATTATTGCCGCTTTAGCGGCAGTTTTCTGCCTCTAAAGCAGTGATAATTTTAACGCCGTTCCTTGATAATATGCAGCCTGGTTTGCATTTTGAAAGTGAGAACACAAAAATCTACTCTCTCTTTTAAAATGCAAAGTAGAAGGCTTTTCCCTACGGGGAGCTGCATATTAACAGGTAGTTAAAAGTACTGGTGTTTCCGAAGGCCGCAGGGAGCTGACTGAGACCGTAGGGACCGTAGGCCTTCACCCACAGTCGCCAATGTTGTATCCCATGGGATGGGATCCAGAGGAAGAATAATAATTAATAGTAGGTGATATTTTTTTACAGTAATTTTAGGAGTCTGTATTGGGCATATTTACAAGGACAGCGATGAAATGTAAGCCTGGGCTTCTATTGGAATTCTCACAAATTCTCAAAAGCACATTATTAAGCCCATTAGGGCTTCTTTAATGGCACTTTGCTAACGCTAAAGTGACGATAATTTTAACGCTGTCCTTGTAAATATGCCCACAATTTTGCGAGAAATACAGCGATAATTCATGTTCGCAAGTGAAAAGCTTGTTAATATAAGACTGTGGACTTAACATATCAATCCACCTTGCATATTAAACATGCTTAAGTCTACTTCAGAACAGATGTTAGGATCCGACATGAACCGCAATTAGCGAGAGTTTTGCTATCGGTCCTCAAATCCAGGGCCGCCCTGTAAATGCAACGCTGTTGTCATACCTTCCTCTTCCTTTTTATATTGTCATAGAAACACCTACCTTGCCACTGAGAACGCCTACATTGCAACTCATTGGAAATACGAGGCGAGCCCATAGCAAACCGGCTGCTAACATGCATTAATGCATCTTTGCGTCGCCTAGTAAATATGGCAATATAATTTTCACCACATGTTTGGCTTTTTTTTTAATTGCCACGAAATGGCACTTCTTAATATGCCCTCAAGTTTGCTATGACACAGCGGGAACCTCGGCTCCCGCCCTGCCATAGCAAACATCAGTGTTCCGAGTGAAGACCGTTTGACTGGGTGTGAGTGTTTGATTGAATCATATGCTCCGTCCATCACCACCCCCTTTTGTACCACATTCCGAGACACAGCAGGAGCCGCCCCTGTGGGGTGGTGTTCCCCAAGGCTTTTGACTGCTCCAGAATGGAGACCACGCTGCCCCCCTCCCAAAATATAAAAAACCCTGGAGGGTGGTAATCCCCGGGGCTTAGACGGACCTTTGAGCTCCCTCACCCATTTATTTTGTAGCACGAGGAATGGCGGTCCCCGGTTACAGGGCCCCTCTGGACCCCCATTAAATGTAATATTTTAGACCCCGGGAATTGGCCCTCCCAGGTAGCTAATTTTTAAACAAGCACAGGAGCCCCTACTTCATTTTTATTTTTATTACGGCGGATCCATGCACCCAACGCACATTTCTCACTTTTTTCAAACGCACCCCTTTCTTTGAGTAAGTCTTCTTGTTATTTAGCCTCCACACTGAGTGACCTTTATTGATGATTAGACCAAACAAACAAAGGAAGGCAAAGATTGAAGCTGGATAGAAAAAACATGCCCAGAACCATAGCAATGAATGAAAAACAAGATGGCCGCACCCTTCGGGTGGGTAAGTTCACGCAATATTTCCCCCGCGAGTACGCAAAAACACATGCAAAATCGTAAAAGCGCACCGCACCAAACGCGAGATTGCCAATAGCGCCTGGAAATGGAAATACGCAACGCGCACAAGATGGTCGTGCCAATGTACGACCGCATGGGTAACTTCGCGTCGGTACGCTGCAAGCGGCCCATGAATACGCAAAAAACCGTGAACACACAAAAAAAATCCGTAAATTCGCACAAATTCGTGAATTTTGCATATTGTGAATTCGATTTCACGC
The DNA here is from genome assembly GCF_964263255.1 of Lissotriton vulgaris. Taxonomy (NCBI): domain Eukaryota; kingdom Metazoa; phylum Chordata; class Amphibia; order Caudata; family Salamandridae; genus Lissotriton; species Lissotriton vulgaris. The sequence goes on along the minus strand of NC_141697.1, from coordinate 491,123,622 downwards.
GCATTCGCGGACCGCAAATTTAGCAAATTTCGCCCATACCTGATTTTAAAGACCTGTTGGTTCATACTGTAAATCTGACGCAGTAGGAACTTCCCTACAGACTCTTCAACGCGGGCCTATAAGAGGGGTGGGATGTATCAGGCACACTGCAGACGTGCAAATAACCAAATATTACCAAGTGTTACCTTAATTTGTGATCTTTGACCTCATTCAGTCACATCGATCTAATTTTAAACACTTATTTTCATTTTTGTTTTGCAGGTTACCTACCCTCCTTCCATTGGAGTCCATCTCACATTTTGTTTATTATATTGTTATGTTAAAGTTATGTTTCTAGTTATTTATTATATTTTTCTCTTAAAGTTACGTTTCTAGTTATTTATTGTTGTTTTAATAAAAAAAGTTAATTTTTAAAAAGTGTATACGTTTTCTTTTTCTGACAACATTTCACTATTATTTAGTGTGATAATCATATGCTTAGAGAAGATTTAGCAATTAAAGTAGAAATGATGTTTATAACTAGAATTATAATACTGAGGCTAACTCTTTACCAGCTCTTTACCAGAGTCTGCAGCTGCGAATAACGGTTCCTATGGAAATTTTTAAAAACTCCAGCACAGTAACTGTTTGGATTAGCAACATTGTGTGGAGAACTTGTAACCTGGGTGCTCACTTAAGTGTTCCATGAACTGTTACTGTGGTACCAGGCAGTATTGTGAGTAGGGTTGACATGTACTGGCTGTACAGAAACTTGATATTTACCCAGGATCCTCTACATGACAGAGAGGAAAGCAAACTAAGACAGAACACCGTGTAGAAGATTTACAAGCTCCTTGCGCCACTTTCACGTCACTTTTCCCATGTTAAAAGTGATGCAATAGTGGCACAAGGACCTTGTAAATCTACCCCTATGTACTTTACGAGCAAAAGAAGTACACAACTCTTTGAATTCTTTATCGATCACAATTGGACAGTGTTGCTTCATGATTCACAATGCACTTCACTAAATACTTCATGCCTATTTAAATGGGAGACAGGATGGTCGACTTTACAAAACTTAGGGGCATATTTACAAGGACGGCTTAAAATTATTGCCACTTTAAAATCCTTTGTTATCTTACCGGAAGATTTTTTCAACAATGCTGTTTTCTAGGCAAGGGTGAGAGCCGAGGCTCTCGTCCTGCCATAGTAAACTTGGGGGCATATTATATTAAGGAACGGCGTTAAAATTATCCCAGCTTTAGTGGCAGGAAACTGCTGCTAAAGCAGCGATAATGGGCTTGATAATACGGCGTAGAGAATTTCAATAGAAGCCCATGTTAACAACTGAACATGGGATTCTATTGGAATTCTCAAGGGCATATTATGAAGCCCATTATTGCCGCTTTAGCAGCAGTTTTTTGCCTCTAAAGCAGTGATAATTTTAACGCCGTTCCTTGATAATATGCACCCTGGTTTGCATTTTGAAAGTGAGAACACAAAAATCTACTCTCTCTTTTAAAATGCAAAGTAAAAGGCTTTTCCCTACGGGGAGCTGCATATTAACAGGTAGTTTAAAGTACTGGTGTTTCCGAAGGCCGCAGGGAGCTGACTGAGACCGTAGGGACCGTAGGCCTTCACCCACAGTCCCCAATGTTGTATCCCATGGGATGGGATCCATAGGAAGAATAATAATTAATAGTAGGTGATATTTTTTTACAGTAATTTTAAGAGTCTGTATTGGGCATATTTACAAGGACAGCGTTGAAATGTAAGCCTGGGCTTCTATTGTAATTCTCACAAATTCTCAAAAGCATATTATTAATCCCATTAGGGCCTCTTTAACGGGACTTTGCTAACGCTAAAGTGACGATAATTTTAATGCTGTCCTTGTAAATATGCCCACAATTTCGCGAGAAATACAGCGATAATTCATGTTCGCAAGTGAAAAGCTTGTTAATATAAGACTGTGGACTTAACATATCAATCCACCTTGCATATTAAACATGCTTAAGTCTACTTCAGAACAGATGTTAGGATCCGACATGAACCGCAATTAGCGAGAGTTTTGCTATCGGTCCTCAAATCCAGGGCCGCCTTGTAAATGCAACGCTGTTGTCATACCTTCCTCTTCCTTTTTATATTGTCATAGAAACACCTACCTTGCCACTGAGAACGCCTACATTGCAACTCATTGGAAATACGAGGCGAGCCCTTAGCAAACTGGCTGCTAACATGCATTAATGCATCTTTGCGTCGCCTAGTAAATATGGCAATATCATTTTCACCACATGTTTGGCTTTTTTTTTTAATTGCCACGAAATGGCACTTCTTAATATGCCCTCAAGTTTGCTATGACACAGCGGGAACCTCGGCTCCCGCCCTGCCATAACAAACAGCAGTGTTCCGAGTGTGACCTTTTGACTGGGTGTGAGTGTTTGATTGAATCATAGGCTCCGTCCATCACCACCCCCTTTTGTACCACATTCCGAGACACAGCAGGAGCCGCTCCTATGGGGTGGTGTTCCCCAAGGCTTTTGACTGCTCCAGAATGGAGACCATGCGGCCCCCCTCCCAAAATATAAAAAACCCTGGAGGGTGGTAATCCCCGGGGCTTAGACGGACCTTTGAGCTCCCTCACCCATTTATTTTGTAGCACGAGGAATGGCGGTCCCCGAGTTACAGAGCCCCTCTGGACCCCCATTAAATGTAATATTTTAGACCCCGGGAATTGGCCCTCCCAGGTAGCTAATTTTTAAACAAGCACAGGAGCCCCTACTTCATTTCTATTTTTATTTTTATTACAGAGGATCCATGCACCCAATGCACATTTCTCAGTTTTTTCAAATGCACCCCTTTCTTTCAGTAAGTCGTCTTGTTCTTTAGCCTCCACACTGAGTGACATTTATTGATGATTAGACCAAACAAACAAAGGATGGCAAAGATTGAAGCTGGATAGAAAAAACATGCCCAGAACCATAGCAATGAATGAAAAACAAGATGGCCGCGCCCATTGGGTGGGTAAGTTCACGCAATATTTCCCCCGCGAGTACGCAAAAACACATGCAAAATCGTAATAGCGCACTGCACCCAATCGAGATTGCCAATAGCGCCTGGAAATGGAAATACGCAACGCGCACAAGATGGTCGTGCTCATGTACGACCGCATGGGTAACTTCGCGTCGGTGCACTGCAAGCGGCCCACGAACACGCAAAAAAAACCGTGAACACGCAAAAAAATCCGCAAATTCGCACAAATTCGTGAATTTTGCGTATCGTGAATTCGATTTCACACGAATTCGCGGACCGCGAATTTTGCAAATTTCGCCCATACCTGATTTTAAAGACCTGTTGGTTCATACTGTAAATCTGATGCAGTAGGAACTTCCCTACAGACTCTTCAACGCGGGCCTATAAGAGGGGTGGGATGTATCAGGCACACTGCAGACGTGCAAATAACCAAATATTACCAAGTGTTACCTTAATTTGTGATCTTTGACCTCATTCAGTCACATTGATCTAATTTTAAACACTGATTTTCATTTTTGTTTTGCAGGTTACCTACCCTCCTTCCATTGGAGTCAATCTCACATTTTGTTTATTATATTGTTATGTTAAAGTTTTGTTTCTAGTTATTTATTATATTGTTATCTTAAAGTTACGTTTCTAGTTATTTATTGTTGTTTTAATAAAAAAAGTTAATTTTTAAAAAGTGTATACGTCTTCTTTTTCTGACAACATTTCACTATTATTTAGTGTGATAATCATATGCTTAGAGAAGATTTAGCAATTAAAGTAGAAATGATGTCTATAACTAGAATTATAATACTGAGGCTAACTCTTTACCAGCTCTTTACCAGAGTCTGTAGCTGCGAATAACGGTTCCTATGGAAATTTTTAAAAACTCCAGCACAGTAACTGTTTGGATTAGCAACATTGTGTGGAGAACTTGTAACCTGGGTGCTCACTTAAGTGTTCCATGAACTGTTACTATGGTACCAGGCAGTATTGTGAGTAGGGTTGACATGTACTGGCTGTACAGAAACATTATATTTACCCAGGATCCTCTACATGACAGAGAGGAAAGCAAACTAAGACAGAACACCGTGTAGAAGATTTACAAGCTCCTTGCGCCACTTTCACGTCACTTTTCCCATGTTAAAAGTGATGCAATAGTGGCACAAGGAACTTATAAATCTACCCCTAAGTACATTACGAGCAAAAGAAGTACACAACTCTTTGAATTCTTTATCGATCACAATTGGACAGTGTTGCTTCATGATTCACAATGCACTTCACTAAATACTTCATGCCTATTTAAATGGGAGACAGGATGGTCGACTTTACAAAACTTAGGGGCATATTTACAAGGACGGCTTAAAATTATTGCCACTTTAAAATCCTTTGTTATCTTACCGGAAGATTTTTTCAACAATGCTGTTTTCTAGGCAAGGGTGAGAGCCGAGGCTCTCGTCCTGCCATAGCAAACTTGGGGGCATAATATTAAGGAACGGCGTTAAAATTATCCCAGCTTTAGTGGCAGGAAACTGCTGCTAAAGCAGCGATAATGGGCTTGATAATACGCCGTAGAGAATTTCAATAGAAGCCCATGTTAACAACTGAACATGGGCTTCTATTGGAATTCTCACGGGCATATTATGAAGCCCATTATTGCCGCTTTAGCAGCAGTTTTCTTCCTCTAAAGCAGTGATAATTTTAAGGCCGTTCCTTGATAATATGCACCCTGGTTTGCATTTTGAAAGTGAGAACACAAAAACCTACTCTCTCTTTTAAAATGCAAAGTAGAAGGCTTTTCCCTACGGGGAGCTGCATATTAACAGGTAGTTAAAAGTAATGGTGTTTCCGAAGGCCGCAGGGAGCTGACTGAGACCGTAGGGACCGTAGGCCTTCACCCACAGTCCCCAATGTTGTATCCCATGGGATGGGATCCAGAGGAAGAATAATAATTAATAGTAGGTGATATTTTTTTTACAGTAATTTTAGGAGTCTGTATTGGGCATATTTACAAGGACAGCGTTGAAATGTAAGCCTGGGCTTCTATTGGAATTCTCACAAATTCTCAAAAGCATATTATTAAGCCCATTAGGGCCTCTTTAACGGCACTTTGCTAACGCTAAAGTGACGATAATTTTAACGCTGTCCTTGTAAATATGCCCACAATTTTGCGAGAAATACAGCGATAATTCATGTTCGCAAGTGAAAAGCTTGTTAATATAAGACTGTGGACTTAACATATCAATCCACCTTGCATATTAAACATGCTTAAGTCTACTTCAGAACAGATGTTAGGATCCGACATGAACCGCAATTAGCGGGAGTTTTGCTATCGGTCCTCAAATCCAGGGCCGCCTTGTAAATGCAACGCTGTTGTCATACCTTCCTCTTCCTTTTTATATTGTCATAGAAACACCTACCTTGCCACTGAGAACGCCTACATTGCAACTCATTGGAAATACGAGGCGAGCCCTTAGCAAACCGGCTGCTAACATGCATTAATGCATCTTAGCGTCGCCTAGTAAATATGGCAATATCATTTTCACCACATGTTTGGCTTTTTTTTTTAATTGCCACGAAATGGCACTTCCTAATATGCCCTCAAGTTTGCTATGACACAGCGGGAACCTCGGCTCCCGCCCTGCCATAGCAAACAGCAGTGTGCCGAGTGTAGACCTTTTGACTGGGTGTGAGTGTTTGCTTGAATCATATGCTCCGTCCATCACCACCCCCTTTTGTACCACATTCCGAGACACAGCAGGAGCCGCTCCTGTGGGGTGGTGTTCCCCAAGGCTTTTGACTGCTCCAGAATGGAGACCACGCGGCCCCCCTCCCAAAATATAAAAAACCCTGGAGGGTGGTAATCCCCGGGGCTTAGACGGACCTTTGAGCTCCCTCACCCATTTATTTTGTAGCACGAGGAATGGCGGTCCCTGGGTTACAGGGCCCCTCTGGACCCCCATTAAATGTAATATTTTAGACCCCGGGAATTGGCCCTCCCAGGTAGCTAATTTTTAAACCAGCACAGGAGCCCCTACTTCATTTTTATTTTTATTACGGCAGATCCATGCACCCAACGCACATTTCTTAGTTTTTTCAAACGCACCCCTTTCTTTGAGTAGGTCTTCTTGTTCTTTAGCCTCCACACTGAGTGACCTTTATTGATGATTAGACCACTTCTGACAGACACCTAACCTTTGCAGGTGTCCATCACTCGCGTCGACACTCGTTGGAGCCCTCAAAGCCCCATCCGGAAATTGATTCCGCTCAGTCCTTTTCCGCTATCCGATATGGTAAATACAATGACTTTTGCTGCATTAACTTTCTCCAGTCTAGAAATTAGATATAAGGACACCTCCTTTTAATCTACCCGTAGGTGCCCTTCTTCCCTTCTGTCCTGAGGAAGAACCTGTCAGTAAGGATTATAAACAACCTACATGGCTAGAGGGGTCGAAACTTCGACACACCATTGATGCCAGTACCACCAACAGTGCAGTTTTACACTGTGACCCTCAATTGTACATGGCTATGTAAATAAATGTAATGCATTTTGGTATGAACTATACTATGAACATGTGGCACTAAAGAATTTGCCTTACAATTTGATTGTGATACTTTCTGTATAGTATATGTCACTTGCTTCACTACCTCACCCAAATCACCCCCACTTAGGTGGGCACACCAACTTTATGTTTTATGGTTTTGATGCAAACTATGTTTCGTATTTGATGAATAGCATGTGCTTGATGTGATTAAATAACACTTTAGCATCATTTATTTTCTCAGTTGGCTTTTAGTTTTGTTTAAAATAACTTTACACTGCTTTGATGTAATAGTGCTGGGACCACCCCCTCTATACTGACATGCCTTATTAAGGCAGAATTCATCAGACAATAGACTTTGCTACAAGCGCGGACCGCCCGGACCACACATCATCGCAGGCTCTGCACACGCTGAATGCTTCTGATGCCACTAACTGTGCAGCTCAACTCAACGCCACATGGCTGTGGGCCTTTGCTGACCGCTGCCTCCGGCTTACAGTGCGGTCATCAGGGCTCACAATTAAAATAGAGTCTTGATTCATTAATTGCAGTAGGCAACTAAGTATAACGTCCCTAAAACTTACATATTATCCTTTTAGTGTCCTTGCTTCAAGATCTTGTTTAATATCAGTTATAGCTTTGGTACAATGACCAAATTCATCTTTCAAGTCCAAAAGAACACTGAATGGCAGTCAATACTGCGGACAGGAGCTCACAGATCGAATTTATCGCTGGCTGCACACACGCTGAGTGCTTCAGGTGCTACTAACTGTGCAGCTCAAGTCAACGCCATGTGGCCATGAGGCCTTCCTGACCACTGCTTCCGGCCTACACTGTGGTCAGCAGGGCTCACAATTCAAGATTAGTACCGATGCAAATTGTGTAAGAGACTATAATCCGTTAAGAAGACCAAGGGGCATATTACCAAGCAATAGCGATAATTATCGCTATTGCTTAGTTAGAGACAAAAATTTACAGCTGAGCTGCTGCGATTTTTATCGCAGATAAACCTTGGTATTACCAAGGTTTATCGCGAATGCGATAAAAAACGGCCGCAATGCATGAATATCGCTGAAAAGTCAGCGATATTCATGCATTACCGAGCTAATGCTCTTAGCCATGTTATTCACCACCCATTGGATAACATGGCTAAGAACTGCTCAGGGCAGGTGTTAGCTTTTGGAGATATTGGCGCTTAGCGCAAATATCTCCAAAAGTTGGTATTAGGAGATAGCGATGTTAGCGACTGTTTCCAGACGCTAACATCTTGGCACGCCCACTTTGCATGTCATTAGTGATAAATATCACTGACATGCAAAGTGGGGCCCAAGATGGTCGCTATCTACTAGCTGTCGCTAACTGGTGTTAGCGACAGCTAGGTAATAGGGCGATAATTGTATCTCCTCTTTCTTGGCTTATAAAGCCAAAAATGCGGAGATAAACCCCCATGATAATTTCCCCCCAAATGCTCCCAATCTGTGCAACTCAAGTCAATGCCGCATGGCTGTGGGCCTTTGCTGACTGCTGCCTCCGGCCTACACTGTGGTCAGCAAGGCTCACAATTCAAATTCAGTTTTGATTAATTAATTTCAGAGTCCAGGAGGCAACTAACGATAACGTCCCTAAAACCTACATATGTGACAATATATTCCATACATATTTCATCTTTTGTTCCATATGCCTACTCTGTGGTCAGCAGAGCTCACAATTTTAATTCAGTCTTGATTTATTAATTGCAGACAGAATTGTACTCTATGTCCTCGGATTTTGTCAAGAGGAAGTGAAAAAAAGCATTCCTCCATGTCTGTGCTGACTACTGCCTTCGATCTACACTGCGGACAGCAGGGCTCACAATTCAGATCAAGTTGCGATCGCAGATGACGCAGTCCAGTAGGCAACAGACATTGCTACCAGTGCGGCCCTCCTGGACCACGCATCATAGCTGGCTGTGCACACACGGAATCCTTCTGATGCCCCTACCTCAGTGCACCACAACACATGGACCCTTTATGATAGAATCTTTTAGGTATGATTTTTAGATCTGCTGCCCCTACCTCAGTGCACCACAAGTCATGGACCCTTTACAATAGAATCTTTTGTGTGTTAATTCACATCTGGTGCCCCTACCTTAGTGCAAAAAACACAGTTGATGGACAGAATGCAGAACAATGTCTTACATTCACCCCAGTACAAAGATCTGGGCTTAAATCCATCGTTTTTTTGCACTCCACACCACCCTAGGTCAGACAATGGCTATATGCAAATCAGCCTTGACCCTGTGCCTCATAGGAACAGTCCAGCCCGAACTACCAAGCCATGTCTTTCCTAGACCGGAATCATGCATCCAAGGACCGGTTTCTGGCTATCAGCCTTCTTCAGCCTGGATAGCTTGACTCCACTGATGTGGAGAGCCTGGGACTCACGTCTGAGCATACCCAGCCCACTCGGGGTGAAAATTGCAAAAAACACAGTTGATGGACAGAATGCAGAATAATGTCTTACATTCACCCCAGTACAAAGATCTGGGCTTAAATCCATCGTTTTTTTGCACTCCACACCACCCTAGGTCAGACAATGGCTATATGCAAATCAGCCTTGACCCTGTGCCTCATGGGAACAGTCCTGCCCGAACTACCAAGCCATGTCTTTCCTAGACCAGAATCAAGCATCCAAGGACCGGTTTCTGGCTATCAGCCTTCTTCAGCCTGGATAGCTTGACTCCAGTGATGTGGAGAGCCTGGGACTCACGTCTGAGCATACCCAGCCCACTCGGGGTAAAAATTGCAAAAAACACAGTTGATGGACAGAATGCAGAACAATGTCTTACATTCACCCCAGTACAAAGATCTGGGCTTAAATCCATCGTTTTTTGCACCCCACACCACCCTAGGTCAGACAATGGCTATATGCAAATCAGCCTTGACCCTGTGCCTCATGGGAACAGTCCAGCCCGAACTACCAAGCCATGTCTTTCATATACCGGAATCAAGCATCCAAGGACCGGTTTCTGGCTATCAGCCTTCTTCAGCCTGGATAGCTTGACTCCAGTGATGTGGAGAGCCTGGGACTCACGTCTGAGCATACCCAGCCCACTCGGGGTGAAAATTGCAAAAAACACAGTTGATGGACAGAATGCAGAACAATGTCTTACATTCACCCCAGTACAAAGATCTGGGCTTAAATCCATCGTTTATTTGCACCACACACCACCCTAGGTCAGACAATGGCTATATGCAAATCAGCCTTGAGCCTGTGCCTCATGGGAACAGTCCAGCCCGAACTACCAAGCCATGTCTTTCCTAGACCGGAATCAAGCATCCAAGGACCGGTTTCTGGCTATCAGCCTTCTTCAGGCTACCTTAGTGCAGCACAAGTCATAGACCCTTTACGATTGAATCTCTGTGTGTGATCCGATAATTACTGTTGTACTTGTTGCCATCACCAACCATTCCCTGAGGGCTGTCTTACCCTCACCCCACACACAACCAGCACAGATGTCACTGGATATTTGACCCTGGTAATAAAAAGGGGCCGAGCGCACATGCCCATACCCAGTTCCACTATCTATCTAATTGTGTCCTTGTGTTCATTATGTATGCATGATGCTGCCACTGGGCCCTACCACATTACATTGTGCTGTGGACAGCGCACGCAACCATGTTACCTCTGGCAGTGGGGAAAACGTTGGTTATGTAACTTTGTCTAGGTCATTGTATAAGTACATAGGTAGAGACTGCATCATTAGAGCACTTCAAGGAGATTGTATAGTGAATTTCTAAGTGCTTGGGGATTGTCGAAGTGATTGGATAAGTACATATGTTGGCAAAGCCTAACCCCGAGCACGAGCTTGCCTCTAATTGGCTGCCCTCCATGTGCCAAATACTGACATTTGGGCTTTGCATGGCCCTGTATTGCTACAGCTGCTATACTCCACTGAATGTGCAATAAACTTTCATATCCACACGGATATGTCATGTGCACAATCTTTCATGTTGTGGGACTTGGGTCACAGGGTGACACATTGGTGCTTGCGCAGTCTGTGAGTCGGTTTTTTAGTGTTCAGAATTTAGGCGCTCAACTTCTCACGGTAAAGTATTAGTTATCCTGGTATCGCTGTAGGTGCTTCTTGGCCAGAGGAAAACCTTAACCTCTGTAAAGAAAGAGGGGCAGACACCTCCCTTTTGTTCTGTTTGGGCAAAAGTCCAGAGCACACTATATGTATCTATAAAATGCTTTCTCGTTAGAGTAATAATTAGTAAGGATAGATCAAACCAAGCGTAAATTTTCAAAAGATTTATTCATCAGCAGTGTTCACCCTTGGGAATCACTGTACATGCCACAAAAGCCGACACGTGTTTCATCACAGCATGTGACTTTGACTCTTCAGGGCTAGAAGAGAATAATAAAATCAATGCGATGTCACAATACTCCGGAATCGCGTGTGAAAGTGGGACACCCGTGGCATGGAAACCAAACACAGATAGGACGGGAATAGAAAACTTTTTTGGGTGATCTCTTGTAAATAGTCTCACTTTGTTTTTCAAAGCAAAATATTCTCCTGATGTGAGATAGAATAATGTGTCGTGACATACGGCGCAATTCGGGTATTTATAAGCTCCTAGTACGAAAGTCGTTATTCTAATTTACAAGTGCTACTGTGCTGTGAGGTGACTAGTAATGTTTAAGTTCATTCATCAAGTTCACTAACTCAAAATTAATGAGACATAAATTACATTAGAGTATAGTACGTTCAAAACTGGCCAATTCAGGTGTTATCATTTGAGAAAATGGCGGTAAAACATAATTTAAAAAAAAAGAATAGTAAATGACATACCCCTAGTCATTAGATTAACATCATGTTTGCATAAAAGTTTTTTTGAAGAACCATAAACATCGAAATTATTGGCTAGTAGCTAGTCGATAGAGGGATTGTATGGAATCATCACTATTCATAAGTTGTTCAGTATATTTATAATTTTGCAATCTTCTAGCTAGAGACCTTTAGTCATGTTTAGGCTATTTCACCCATGTAGGAAATAACAATCCCTATTTTACATAGCCATTTTAACTGCATCTACGTGGAGTCTATCCCATAAATATGAAACTCGAGATACGTGGTTTCACGGTAAGTCAAAATCAATTACATAACATTGTATGAACTCATTGTTGATTATCCCCGGATACCACCATAGAGAGAAAAAATGCACAACAATATCAACACCGTATACGGAGCCCAGTAATTATCAGTGCCAGTCTTCGAGATTATAATCGTGTCTGTAAGCGAAAAGTCCATTTGTTTACAACCAAAAACTAAATTGCGGTGCCTCGAAGATCATAAATCAAAACAGTATGCCGTGTCACTTAGTGAGAACTGTAAAGGTGGCGTGACTCAAAGTAGATCTGATTTTGTGATTTTTATACAATTGTGAGAATAACAGCTGCGAAGGGGAAATTAATTAACCGTTTTTTCCCCTTCGCAGCTGCTATTCTCACAATTGTATAAAAATCACAAAATCAGCTCTACTTTGAGTCACGCCACCTCATTATAATCTCGAAGACTGGCACTGATAATTACTGGGCTCCGTATACGATGTTGATATTGTTGTGCAACTTATGAATAGTGATGATTCCATACAATCCCTCTATCGACTAGCTACTAGCCAATAATTTCGATGTTTAAGGTTCCTCAAAAAAACTTTTATGCAAACATGATGTTAATCTAATGACTAGGGGTATGTCATTTACTATTCTTTTTTTAAATTATGTTTTACCGCCATTTTCTCAAATGATAACACCTGAATTGGCCAGTTTTGAACGTACTATACTCTAATGTAATTTATGTCTCATTAATTTTGAGTTAGTAAACTTGATGAATGAACTTAAACATTACTAGTCACCTCACAGCACAGTAGCACGTGTAAATTAGAATAACGACTTTCGTACTAGGAGCTTATAAATACCCGAATTGCGCCGTATGTCACGACACATTATTCTATCTCACATCAGGAGAATATTTTGCTTTGAAAAATAAAGTGAGACTATTTACAAGAGATCACCCAAAAAAGTTTTCTATTCCCGTCCTCTCTGTGTTTGGTTTCCACGCCACGGGTGTCCCACTTTCACACGCGATTCCGGAGTATTGTGACATCGCATTGATTTTATTATTCTCTTCTAGCCCTGAAGAGTCACAGTCACATGCTGTGATGAAACATGTGTCGGCTTTTGTGGCATGTACAGTGATTCCCAAGTGGTGAACACTGCTGATGAATAAATCTTTTGAAAATTTACGCTTGGTTTGATCTATCCTTACTAAACATTACTCTAACGAGAAAGCATTTTATAGATACATATAGTGTGCTCTAGACTTTTGCCAACACATTGAAGCTTGCGGCACGCATGGCAGCAACAATACTAAAGTACTAAAGAGATACCCGTATTAGTTGATTCCTCATACAGCCCAGGACAGAACCACGCCCATAGCTCCGGAGTCATTGTTCACAGCCTCACGCAGGACTGGCATACACCAGGCCAGCCCACTCCACTTACGCTTACAGGGAGGAATGACAGCGCTACATGTCCCAGGTCTTCCCTGTAGTAATCTTCTGATCACAGGTCTAGTTGTCAGCATGCCACAGCCACTCCCTCATGGCTGGTTTACACCCACACCACACCCATGCAGCACAGGCATTACAGAATATGTGACCCTGCCAATTAAAAGGGCCGGGCGCACGTGCTAGAGGCCATTTCCATTCTCTCCCATGACTTGCAATGACCCCACGTGGCCCCATGTGGCAATGACTTGAGTTCCACTGATTTAGTTACACCAGAGCTGAGCGGGTGTGCAGCCTGCAATGATGCGTGGCCTCGATACACCATCCTGGCAATCAAGACCCAATTTGAATTGTGAGCTCGGCTGGATGGCTTGTATGCCACGGCAGAGGAGGTTGCTTCGGCACGTGGTGGGCTCTCTTGGACACACGTCGGTGGTGGAAGGTGAGCAGAGAGGCTTGTTTGCACAGTGGCAGGCAGTCACCTCTGGGCCGTGGGAGTGGATGGTGGGCAGCAGCCTCGGTGTGCAGGGATGGCCAGACACCTCTGAACGGTGGGAGTGGATAGGGTGCAGCAGCCTGGGTGCACAGAGGCGGGCAGATACCTCTGGGCGGCGGGAGTGGATGGGGTGCAGCAGCCTGGGAGAGCAGGGGCGGAACAGCGATGAAGGCGTGTGCAGTTGTATGTACTCGACCATTACTGATTCTATACTATGTTTCAGACGAGGGAGCTTGAGAGCTGCAGCATGTCCCGTCAGGTGGATGGAAATAATACCGGTGGCGGTAAGGTGAGCTGTGAGGGTTTTGTCCGCAGTGTCGGCCCTCACTCTCCATCTCTTCCCTTCTCTCTCTCCCACTCTTTCTCTCTTTCTCTCTCTCTTCCTCTCTCTCACAATTTTTCTCTCTTTCTCTCTCTCTCTTCCTCTCTCACTCTTTCTCTCTCTCACTCTTTCTCTCTCCTTTGATGGGCGCATGACGCACAATCTTATCTTGCTTTTTGTCTTACAGGCTGTGATTCACAGATTGTTAACCCCCCGACACAGGCCTCCCGCCACGTGGTGATGACTTGAGTTCCACTGAGTTAGTGCCACCAGAGCTGAGCATGCGGGCATCGTGCAATGATGCATGGCCTTGACACACCATCCTGGCAATCAAGACCCGATTTGAATTGTGAGCTCGGCTGGACTGCGTGTATGCCATGTCTGAGGAGGTTGCTTCGGCACGTGGTGGGCCGTCTTGAACTCAGGCCGATGGTGGAAGGTGAGCAGAGAGGCTTGTTTGCACAGCAGCGGGCTGTCACCTCTGGGCGGTGGGAGTGGATGGTGTGCAGCAGCCTGGGTGCGCAGGGGGGGGGCTGACACCTCTGGGTGGTGGGAGTGGATGGGGTGCAGCAGTCTCGGTGCGCATGGGCAGGACAGCAATTTAGGCATGTGCAGTTGTATGTACTCTGTCATTATTGATTCTGTACTATGTTTCAGATGAGTGAGCTTGAGGGCTGCACTATGTCACTAAATAATATGAGCAAAATGTCCAGGTAGGAATCATTTAAAGTCACAGTTTTTAAATCAACAGTGTCATAACTATGATCACTCACTTCAGAGAGGTAACCACAGGGTTTCAACAACAACCAAGAATGAATATTATCAAAAATATATTTTTATTTTTTTAGTTTTAAATATATATCACTTTTTGTACAGTAGTTCAACAATCTGGCAACAGTAAACCACCAACGTCAAATATCATAAATCATAGGGTGGTGTACAACACCTTTACCACATATTGTGGACACAATGAAAGGTCCACATGCACAATATTGTATGTGCACCCTAATTCACACAGTATTGTTTCAAGTGAATATATACAATATGGTTGTATAAAAGGTGTTTAGGCGTCGACGTTTCGGTCCAAGTTGGTCATAAAGATCCGGAGGACCATCTTCAGGACAAGAGATGTTGCACAGGGGTATCTAATATAAACATAATTACAAAACATAATCAATGAAACCCTGGGGTACAAGGAGACTTACTTGCAGCTCAAGAACAAAAAACAAAGTGACACAGCACTAGGTGTGGCATGCACCTTCAGACCACCACCAAGTGTACTATAAACAACACCTAGGTATAAAAGTGCACAAGCACCTACCATCCATAAGCCCATGTGATTAGTGCCTACATATCTACATACATAGTAGGTTTTAAAATTCACTACTATGCTAAAGCCTTAAAGGAGCAGTGTAAAACTTAAATGTGACCAAACCTCACAGCTCGTTATTAAAGAAACAAATTTAACTGGCCTTATCAGCTAAGGAAACGATCAGCAAAACATGCCAGTAGAATCACTTACATATTGGTGCTCGCTCGAATCTATGTAAAACAAACCAAACAAATCCGTGATCAGCATGAGGTCACCAAAGGGGTTTACAGACTTACTGAAGTAGCCAAGAGACGCCGGCTCAGGGGGAGTCCGTATTTCCGTAATGTCAATCACTCGCAATCACCTTGAAATTCCGCAAGAAAACAAGGGCACAATCAGGTTGCTGAACGGGGCCGAGGTTACAGAGATCAAATCTACGCTCCTACTCCAGACTTACTTAGTTAGGCAGCAGACGCCGGCTCTAAGGAGTCCGTGTGTCTTCTGATGCACTCGCGGAGCCGATCGGCTTCTGCAAAGCGCGTAAATAGACGCGAACGACATGACGTCACTTCGGCTGCTAGTACGGCGGCCATCTTGGAGTGGTCTGAGCAAACGTGTATAATCACAGGCTAATGGGACAAACAGACGTATATTAATCAAAGGGAACTGAAAACAACACAAATACAGAACTCTACTACCTACAAATCACTGAAGTGTTAAAACATACAGCCGAATGTTGGAATACAGAATCGTAAAGAGAGACTTATATCAGGGTGGCTAAAGAATGCCATTCAATAAAGGTATTTAGCCCTTTTTCCACAGTATCGCATAACCAAATCAGTTTGTTTTCTCTCTGGGCAAGCAATTTGTCCACATTAGGACGTCTCCTTGTACCCCTTACACACTCAATAACAAACCATTTCAGATCAGTGGGAGTATGTGACATACTGATAAAGTGCTCAACCATTGGTGCCGTTTGTATTTTGCATCTAATGCGGGATTGGTGTTGTGTTATCCGTTTCCTTATTTCCTGTGTTGTTTTTCCCAGGTAATATAGGCCGCATGGACACTGGATACAGTATACCACGTTTTTTGACATACAATTAGAATGGTGTTTCAACGTGAATTGTCTGCCATTGATGCAGCAGGTTTTTGTTACTTGTGTGGTTGCGCATGCTGCGCATCCACCACAGGGGAAATGTCCAACGATGGGAGCCAAGCCCCATAAATTGGTTATGGTATTGATTTTAGGTTCCCTGTAGGCTTTGACCAGGTGATCACGTAGGTTCTTACCTCTTTTAAAGGCAAATCTCGGGATGGCCAGTTGGGGTTCAACCTTTTGGATCAAATGCCAGTTACGCTTGATAATTTTGGTAATATCTGTAGATTCAGTACCAAAGGTCAAGACGCAAGTGGTGGCTACTGTGTCTGGTAGAGTTTCGGGGTTTGGAGTCAGCTTTTTCTGCAAAAGTGCTTGGCGGTCATAGTACCACGCACGTTTCATGGCATGCTTAACCAGGCGATATGGATATGACCTGGTCACGAGTTTTTCTTGTAATGTTTTTGCCTCCCTGAAATAGTCTTCCCTTCTAGTACAATTCCTTCGAATTCGAAGGAATTGGCCGAAGGGGAGGTTGTCCCGTAAATTACGTGGGTGATGACTATTATACCTCAAAAGGGTATTTCGTGCCGTTGGCTTAGTATATAAGCTCACGGCCAGTGTTCCTTCAGCGTGTAAGATATTGAGATCAAGGAAATTCAGGGACTCATAGTTACTCTCCAGGGTGAATTGAAGATTTTCATCCTGTGTATTGAGCCAACCGTGAAATTCCGCCAACCTGTCCATGCTTCCCTCCCAGACAATACAGATATCGTCGATGTATCTTAAGTAATGAATCAAATTTGCTGCATAGGGGTTGTTGTCATAAATGACTCTTTCCTCAAAGTCTGCTACAAACAGATTCGCTATTGTGGGAGCAAAAATTGCTCCCATTGCCACACCCTTCAGTTGGACAAAGAAATCGTTGTTGAAAAGGAAGTAATTTTCCTCCAGGGCAAGTCTAGCACATTCAGTGATGAACCAGGTTGGAACCTGGTGAGGTCGAATGCGAGTCTCTAGAGTGTTGTAAATTACTTGTAGTGACTCTGTCTGTTGGATGTTAGTGTAGAGACTTTCAATGTCCATTGTAGCCAGTATGTTTTGAGTGGGGCTAAAATGGACACCCTCCAGTTTCACAATTACATCTCTACTGTCTTGGGTGAATGACCTGGTTAAGGGAACAAATGGTCTTAAGAAATGATCTACGTATTCTGCTAAGGGTTGGAGAATAGACTGGCAACCTGCCACTATGTCACAGCACGTGGTTGGAGACACACCTGTGGCGGAAAGATGAGCTGTGAGAGTTTTGTCCACAATGTCGGCACTCACTCTCCCTCTCCATCTCTTCCTTTCTCTCTCTCACACTCTTCCTCTTCCTCTCTGTCTTCCTCTCTCACTCACTCTTTCTTTCTCTCTCTCTCTCTCTCTCTCTCTCTCTCTCTCTCTCTCTCACTCACTCTTTCTCTTTTTCTCTGTCTTCCTCTCTCTCTCTCACTCTTTCTTTCTTTCTCTCTCTCTTCCTCCTTCTCACTCTTTTTCTCTTTCTCTCTCTCTCTCCTTTGATGGGCGCATGACACTCAACCTTATCTTGCTTTTTGTCTTGCAGGCTGTGAATCACAGATTGTCGAGGAATGACACACCATACTTTTATGTTGTTGTTTTGTTTAAATAAAATGTTTTATATGTAAATCCATAGATGAATGTGATTCTCATTTGTCCAACCTCACATGCATCTTTTTCATTATCATTGTGCAACATCAGACGATTTGTTACGTTCCAGATTTTGGAAGGTTGATGTTGCATTTGTTTGTCGGGGGGTCAAGGGGGTTGGCGGACAAGGGGCTGGTGGGGGGGGTGTCGGGCACTGTTGGGTGTCCAAGCTGCATGATCGTTGGCTCCATTGCATCTGTTGTCGTTCAGGCGTGACTGTGGGCTGGGCTCCCTTTCATGTTGCAGGTCGTAGTCCGACTTTACACCAGGTCTGAGCAGTTGTAAACTTCTTGGTGCTAATGCACCTTATTGCATGTTTTGTATTCTCTTCACCGATCTTGCTGGTGTTTGAGAAAGGTGCGAAGTGGTGTGTTCGCTGCTTTTTGCACGGGAATGCCTACTCTGCATCTCATTAGTGATATTTGCTGGGGTCATACGTGACAATGCTTTTTGAGGCTGCTATCGCTTGTAAACTTTTGATATGAGGTGTTTGCACCAGTTTGTAAATGGTGCATTAAATTTATCACTATTTTGAGTGCGATAAAGTGCTGTTAACGCGGCAAAGTGTCCGTGAGAATATGCCCCTCAGTGTTTTAAAGACCTGAGAAGTGCTTGAGTGCCGCGCAGAAAGCCGTGCACCGAAGGCGTTCACACTAGGGGGCAGTGCTGAGAGCCGCACACCCTTCGTATTCAC
This sequence comes from Lissotriton vulgaris, assembly GCF_964263255.1. Taxonomy (NCBI): domain Eukaryota; kingdom Metazoa; phylum Chordata; class Amphibia; order Caudata; family Salamandridae; genus Lissotriton; species Lissotriton vulgaris. The sequence goes on along the minus strand of NC_141697.1, from coordinate 491,104,902 downwards.
ACCAGGGGGCAGTGCTGAGTGCCACGCACCCTTCATGTTCACACTAGGGAGCCGTACTTGGGTCGCAACTACAAACTTTTTTGAAAAATAAAAAGCGTTCACTTTCATTAATTTACATTCGCCTGAGGGACCCATCCCCCGAGGCATGCCCACTTCTACATATTATTATTATTATTTTTTTCAAATGGGGGAGGGGCCACATGGCTCCCCTAACAGACCACTTCTGGCCCCAGGGACCCCATCCCCCGGGACCTGTCCTCTCTGTTGGGGACCATGGGGGGAGTCCCAATGCCCCTACGGTCTCGCCATCTCCCTGCCTCCTGTGGGAGCCGGCATTCCTTTTGGGGCAACGGGAGCTGCTAACATGCAGCTTCCTTTGCCCAAGAGCAATTCTACTTTTCTTTATTGAAGTGAGAGGAGGTTTTCCTCCTCTCGCTTCAACAAAGCAAACCAGGGTTTGTTATCACAAGGTGGAAGCAATGATCCCACCCTGTCATTACAAATGGCAATGTCCTGGGGGTGTACACCCGGCCCATTGCAGGACCCGGCCCTGGTCGGTGACGGTCCACAGTGCCATCAAGCACTCCAGGAGGGGCTGCGCGGCCCTCCTCCCTCTATTTTCAAAGCCCCGGGGTGGTGGTTGTGCCTGGGGCTGCGGGAGGGCCGTGTCCCTCCTGCACCTAATTTACATAGCCCCGAAGAGGTGGCGGTATGATTATACGATTGCCCCCGGGACCTGGCCCACATGGGGGCTCATTTAAATGAAGTGGGGAAGGGCCAATTAATTTTTTTACATTTTTTCGTCCGTATTCGTGCACCCATCGCTTATTCGGATGTATTTTTTTAAAAAAAATTAAAAATGGGGGGGTCCTTGTGGGATCATGAGCAGGCCTATGGGGTTAGGGTGTTTCTACCCTGCCTCCTTTTCTTCATTTTTCACTTTCTTTTACTGTTTCCTTGTGACTCGGTTCTACCGAGTCACAAGATGGCTGCCAACACTTTCTGATTTGGAGTGTTTGCAGCCAATTAGAATGGAGCTTGTGGTTGTGGCAGCCAATTAGAATGAAGCGCGTGGTCTGGAGGGTTCGTGAACCCAACATGCCCCTAGATATCGATATTTTTATTATTTTTATTTTCTCAGCAACTACTGAACGGATTTGCACCAATTTACAAAAGGTGGCTTTCTGAACCAAGAACTACCTTTTTGCCAATTTTGGTGTAATTCCGTTCAGCAGTTTAGGCTGTAGCCTTTGCTAAAGTTTCCTATAGGAAATAGAATGTTTGACTTTTATTTTTCCAATTTCTCAGCAGCTACTGAACGGATTAACACCATTTAAAAAAGGGTTGCTTCTGAACCGAGCGCTACCTTTTTGCCCTGTTTTGTGTAATCCAAGAACCGTTTTGCCCTCATTGAAGCTCCTAAGGTGGGTGTAGCTTGGTTCATGTGCCACAGTGAGCAAGGAACCCATGTATGTGCATATTCTTGACCACTTAGAGCTTTACATCAAAAGGTGATACGATAAATACTTGCAATAATTGTTCAGGGTAGCATTCCAACTCATGTTTTTTCTCTCACCATGCCACTTCAATTTAACCTAGCCATAAACAAATCAGTCTTGACCCTGCCACATTCAGAACAGTCCAGCCTGAACTGTCAGTCCAGGTTCTCCCTCAACCGGAACAGAAACAACCCAAGACCAGTTTCCCTTATTCAGTCGGGGGTAGCTTGGTTCCAGTGACACAGTGAAGAGATTTGGAGAGGAGCCATTCAAACTGTCACCTGCATAGAAAAATGGATACATAAATTTTCTCTGCATTGACATTTCTTAACATTTCTCTTATGCATGCATTGATAAAGTCCGTCTGCAATAGTGTAGTGACAAATGTAGTGAGGTGTGACAGGCACACCATGATGTAATGCCCTGTGTTAATATGTAATCACTTTGTATATTTGCCATACTCACATAAAAGTCACATGTCACTCTAATCCCCTGCAAATATCTGACATGTTATTCATGGCTGATGGAAAAGGAAGCTGTCATGTGTTGCACCAGTGATTGAGTTCCAACAGTTTGATTATGACACAGGGTTTTCCATCTGCTGGGTTGGCTCTACTACCCCATGTGCAATTAACTCCTCTTAGTGCATTGGAGAAATGGGAAATGATATGTCAGTGATCTGCCACCCGTTGCTTATCCTTCAGTCACCTGTATGTTTATGTACTGTTGCACTTGCCTGCTCGTGCATTTCAATATCTGGTATACGTACAAGGACTGGCTTATCCATGAGATACCAGCAGTGGCCCCATTGGTCCTCTTGAATGATCCAGTGGATAGGAAGTAGAGTGCAGCTAGTAGTTTGACATGGGCAGCTAAGAATTATGAGCATGCTGTTGGTGAAAGAGAGTGATCCTTTATTTATCCTCTCTCTCTTCCTCAAGTAGTAGTTCCTGAGGGTGAGGAGCAGAGCAACAAACACTGATGCAGATACTGTAGAAACATTGTTGAGCCTATGGCTGGCTTTATTGTGGGGCTGACCTTTTTGGTATTGGCTGTTGGTCTGATGATGAACAACTATTGAAGAGTGAGATACAGATGTTCTGGATGAGCTCCCGCTACACCTGTAGTTACTTTTATATCTAGAGATGGACAGTTGGAAATGGATTTGTGTTTACTGTGTACACATATATCATTTTTCGGATTTGTGCTGGTGTCATTTGTCTTTTTTGTGTGTTCATGGTCTACTACATGTGTTTATTTGCTACTGATAATACATGGGATATGTTTCCAGTGACCATGTTCTCCAATAGTGGAACTTACTTTTTACTTTTCTCAGATTTGGGGACTCTTGTGTGTTTGTATAAGTTAACAATTCTTATTGTGGGTATGTGAACTGTTGTTCCATTAACCATGTATTAATTGTTACACTTGGGTTTTGACAGCGTAGATGGCAAACAGACCTATCGCTAACAATGTAGACAGAGTGGGCTTTTGGTCAGTCTCTTCCAACCACTGTCTTTCTTCGTTCAGTCGTTTTCAAACTTTGGCTTAGAACTTCATTAGTCATGCATTGGCTCAGCCCAGTGGACTAATTAATCTCTCAGGCATTTCTACAGTTTTTTTGGGTGAATATTTACATTTTCATAGGTCGCTTGTTTTCAAGTGCACACAGAACTACTTTCCAACAATAGTGCTGTCTGTCCTAACACTACATCCATTAGCACATTAAACTCAGAACTATTGGCGTTGCAAGAGCTTGTTTTTCTTTGTCTCGGTTCTTTTATTCCTTGCCTCGATTGATTTATGTGAGATTTCATTGCAGTTCCTATCAGTGGCCTGGTGTGATTGATGACTTTCTTCAAGGCTGGGATAAATCAATCAATCAATCAATCAATCAAGGGGTTTGTTGAGCAAGACTACTCACCCGTAAGGGTCTCCAGGTACTGGGGGTGAGGAGGTGCAGCTTCCGGTCCATCAAAGAGGTGGTCCATCGAAGAGCCAGGTCTTGAAGTCTCTTACGAAGATGGAATGCGATGTTGTCAGTCTAAGGTAGAGCGTAAGGGCGTTCCAGACCTTGGCCGCGAGGAAGGAGAAGGAGATGCCTCCCAATCTGGTTTCTCTGGTGCTTGGGACCGTGGCGTTGAAGAGCTGGGCTGATTGTAGGGTCCTTTGGGGTACGTTGAAATTGAAGTGGTTGTTTAGGTATGCTGGTCCGTTGTCGTGGATTGCCTTGTGAGCGGGAGTGAGCATCTTGAAGGTGACTCTCGCCTTGATGAGGAGCCAGTGGAGTGTGCACAGGTGCTGGGAGATGTGACAGTGTTTAGGCAGGTTGAGGACTAGTCTTGCGGCAGAATTCTGGATGATCTGTAGCTTGCTTGTGAGGTTTTTGTTTATTCTGGTGTACAGTGTCTCTACCTGATTTGTCCACTGTGGCTTTTGACAAACTTAGCCTCAGCGTTAAATCAGGCTCTCCTCTGGACCCGCTGAAGCCAGCTCTTATTAGTACTCTTTCTCGCTGTGCCGAGCTCCCATACTAAATCTTATCAACATGTCATTGGCAACTGGAACGGATCCATCTTCATGGAAGCAGGCGGTAGTCACTCCTATCCTAAAAAAGGCAAATTCCGATCCTCTTTTGCCAGAAAACTACCGCCCCATATCTTTATTGCCTTGGATGGCTAAAGTCACCGAAGCCCATGTAAACTCGATCTTGTCCGAACACCTGGCCCGTAATCAGATACTGGACCCCAGCCAGAATGGCTTCCGGCCAGGACACAGTACCGAGACTGCTTTGCTCATTATTATCGAGCATTTACGCCTGGTGCTTGACTCCGGACGTACAGCAGCGCTCCTGCTATTATATCTGAGCGCTGCTTTCGATACTGTGTCCCACCAGATACTGATTCAACGCCTAGAGGAAGCTGGAGTAGCAGGCACCGCTCTCCAGTGGTTTCAATCCTTTCTCTCCGATCGAACCTTTAAAGTGGCAATCCCACCCTGCCAATTCACCATCTATCCCTTGGACCTGGGGGTCCCACAGGGTTCTTCATTAAGCCCCACATTGTTCAATCTCTATGTGAAACCGCTAGCTGCAGTCGTCAAACAGTGGGGTCTGACGATGACCTCATATGCAGACGATACGCAGCTGGCGGTGACACTTAGTGGAGACCCTGAAGTGGAGGCCCCCAAATTCCGAGCTGGACTTGTGGCAGTAGCGAGTTGGCTTCGTACCAATTGCCTTCAGTTGAATGCCACCAAAACCGAGGTGCTGGTCTTAGGGAAACATGTCGAGCTATGGGGAAACCAGTGGTGGCCTCCAGAGCTGGGCATTATTCCTATCCCAGCTTCTGGAGTGAAAAACCTAGGAATTTGGCTGGATCCTGCACTCACTTTCAGTGACCACACAAAGAGGGTTGCAGCTACCTGCTACGGTATCTTGCGTGGTATAAGGCCGGTCCTGAAATATTTTGATCCCCCCACCAGACAGCTCGTGGTCCAGGCATCAATTCTATCTCGGCTGGACTACGGTAGCTCGCTGATGATAGGGGTAAACCAGGCTGAGGCATCCAGGCTCCAAAGGGTTCAAAATGCCGCGGCGCGAGCCATCGTGGGTCTTCCCAGACATTGTCCCGTGTCAGGTACCATCTCGGCCCTACACTGGCTTCCGGTCAGACAGCGGATCAAGTTTAAGGCACTCTGTCTGGCCTTTAAAATTATGAAATTTTCTTCACCGCCGGCACTGTCCAACCTGCTCACTCCCTACATCCCTCGCGATCACTAAGATCTGAGGCTCTTCACCTAGCAGTCTGCTCCCGTTTTAAACTTAGCAGAATGGGTGGCCGCTCTTACCGGGTGCTTGCTGCGGGATTGTGGAACTCACTCCCGGTGCATATTCGAGCCCTGAATGATCTGTCCACCTTCAGACGTGCAATCAAAACTTTTTTGTTTCCCGCTTCCGAGTAGTCGCCATTTTCTTCTTTTTCCCTTTGTATGTTATGTTATAGTACCTGTCTAGCGCCAGGACGCCCCTTGGCTGGGGCATCTGTGCGCTATAAAAATATAATTAACATAACATAACATAACATAACATAATTAACAATTAACATAACAGTGCGTTGCCGTAGTCGAGTCTGCTGGTGACCAGGGCGTGAGTGATGGTCTTTCTGTGTTCAAGAGGGATCCATTTGAAGGTCTTACGTAGGAGGCGGAGGGTGTGAAAGCAGGAGGACAAGACTGAGTGGATCTGGCGGTCAATTTTGAGCTCGGAGTCCAGGATAAATCCCTGGTTGCGTGTGTGGTCCCTGGCGGTGGGTGGATTTCCAAGGACGGGAGGCCACCAGGTGTCATTCCAGGCATCGGGGTGTGGGCCCATGGTGGGTACTTCCGTCGTGTTGGCGTTAAGTTGTAGGCAGCTGTTTTTTATCCATTTGGCTACAGCGTCCAAGCCTCCTCGAAAGTTGTGTCTGGCGGTGTTGGGTTCGTTGGATAGAGAGAGGATGAGTTGAGTGTCGTCTGCATATTACACAATGGTGAGTCCATACATTTTGATAATGGGGCGAACGGAGCCATATAGACGATGAAGAGCGTTGGGCTGAGGGAGGACTCCTGAGGGACTCCGCAGGTGGTTGGCGTAGGGTCCGACAGTGAAGGGGGGTCTGACCCGCTGCGTTCTGCCAGAGTAGAAGGAGCTGATCCAGTTGAGGGCCTTGTCCTGGATCCCTGCGTCGTGAAGTCTGCATATTAGGGTGCGGTGGGAGGCTGTGTTGAATGCCACTGAGAGGTCGAGGAGAATGACGGCTACTGTTTCTCCTTTGTCCAGTAGGGTGTGGATGTCGTCTGCTGCGGCGAGGAGGGGGGTTTCCGTACTGTGGTTTACCTGAAGCCGGATTAGGAGGAGTCGAGGATGTTGTGCTCTTTGATGAATGAGTGAGTTGGCTGTTGATGGCTTTCTCAATGACTTTTGCAGGGAACGGGAGCATGAGATGGGTCGGTAGTTTTTAAGGTCGGTGGGGTCTGCCAAGGGTTTCTTCAGGAGGGAGTTGACCTCTACGTATTTCCAGTCATCGGGAAATGAGGCGGTCGACAGGGAGCGGTTATTGGTGTGGCGGAGCATGTGTGCGATGGTGTCGGCGGCTCTGTTGAAGATGTGGTGGGGCAGGGGTACGTGTTGGCCCCGGAGTGGATTGACTTCATCGTCTTCAGTGTGTCTTCAGTGGCGAGGGCTGTCCAGCTGTCAATCGTTGGCTTCAGGGTGTCGGGTGGTTGGTGGGTGTACCGTGTGTTGGTTGTCTACGTTGAAGTTGTCATAGATGCTCTTGATTTTGTGGTAAAAGAAGTTGCTGAGTTTGTCGTGGAGGTCTTGTGAAGGGGAGTGTCGGTCGACTCGCTGGTGGGTTGGGCGAACTCCTTCATGATATTAAAGAGTTATTCACTGTTGTGTGTGTGTGTGTGTGTGTGTGTGGAGATTCTGTCTTCCATCGCGTTTTTTTCTCATTTTTCTGATGTATTGGTGGTGTGCGTTGGTAGCAGCTCTCAAGTTGTTGTAAGTTTCTGTGGGTTTGGTGTTCCTCCAGGCCTTTTTGAGATGGGTTGGTAGTTTTTTAGGTCAGTGGGATCCACCAAGGGTTTCTTCACGAGGCAGTTGACCTTGGCGTATTTCCAGTCTTCAGGAAATGAGGCGGTCGCCAGGGAGCGGTTGATGGTGTGTTGGAGCATGTGCGCGATGGTGTCACCGGCTCAGTTGTAGATGTGGTGGGGCAAGGGTCCGTGTTGGCCCCAGAGTGGATTGACTTCATTGTCTTCAGTGTCTCTTCAGTGGTGAGGGCTTTCCAGCTGTCAATCGTTGGCTTCAGGGAGTCGGGGTGGTTGGTGTGGGTTCCGAGTGTTGGTTGTCTTTGTCGAACTTGTCATAGATGCTCTTGATTTTGTGGTAAAAGAAGTTGCTGAGTTTGTCGCAGAGGTCTTATGAGGGGGAGTGTCAGTCGACTCGCTGGTAGGTTGGGCGAACTCCTTGATGATGCTTAAGAGTTCTTCGCTGTTGTGTGTGTGTGTGGAGATTCTGTCTTCAATCGCGTTTTTTCCTCATTTTTCTGATGAGTTGGTGGTGTGCCTTGCTAGCAGCTCTCAAGTTGTTGTGAGTTTCTGTGGATTTGGTGTTCCTCCAGGCCTTTTCGAGATGGTCCGGTAGTTTTTTAGGTCAGTGGGGTCTGCCGAGGGTTTCTTCAGGAGAGAGTTGCTCTCGGCGTATTTCCAGTCATCGGAAAATGAGGCGGTCGCCAGGGAGCAGTTTATGGTGTGGCGGAGCATGTGCGCGATGGTGTCGGCGGCTCTGTTGAAGATGTGGTGGGACAGAGGTCCCTGTTGGCCCCAGAGTGGATTGACTTCATACTCTTCAGTGTGTCTTCAGTGGTGAGGGCTGTCCAGCTGTCAATCGTTGGCTTCAGGGTGTCGGGGTGGTTGGTGGGGGTTCCGTGTGTTGGTTGTCTTCGTCGAACTTGTCATAGATGCTCTTGATTTTGTGGTAAAAGAAGTTGCTGAGTTTGTCGCAGAGGTCTTATGAGGGGGAGTGTCAGTCGACTCGCTGGTGGGTTGGGCGAACTCCTTGATGATGTTAAAGAGTTTTTTGCTGTTGTGTGTGTGTGTGGAGATTCTGTCTTCAATCGCGTTTTTTCCTCGTTTTTCTGATGAGTTGGTGGTGTGCCTTGGTAGCAGCTCCCAAGTTGTTTTGAGTGTCTGTGGATTTGGTGTTCTGCCAGGCCTTTTCGAGGCAGCAGCAGGTGTGTCTGAACTCTCTAAGTTCGGTGGTGAACCATCTGGCTTCGTTGGCATGGGTGTTGTGGTTTTTCCTAAGGGGGGCTATGGTGTTGGAACTCTCTGAGATTCATCTGTGCAAGGTTTGGGCTGCGGTGTTGGGGTCGTATTTTTCCGTGATGGTTAGGGTAGAGTTGCTGAGTGAAGAGGTAAGCTGGTCGTTGGTGATTCGGGTCCAGTTTCTTTGTGGAAGCAGGCGCTGGCGTCTGTGGATGATGGGTGTTTCGAAGATGAAGTGGACGCATCAATGGTCAGTCTATGGGTGTTCGGTGGTGTGGCTGAAGGTGATCTAGCTTCCTGTTGTGAATAGGGGGTCGAGGGAGTGTCCAGGTGAGTGGGTGGGTTCAGTCACGATTTGACGGAGTCCAATGTTGTGGAGGTTGTCCAAGAGGGATGTGGTGTTGGGGTCCAGTTGGTTCTCAATGTGGAAATTGAGGTCTTCCAGCAGGGTGTAGTTGGTGGATGCAATGGCATGCAGGGAGATGATGTCCATGATGGAGTTGGCGAAAGGTCTGCGGGGTCCAGGGGGTTGATAGATGAGGGTTCCTCAGAGGGTGGTGGTAGGGTTGGTCTGTATCTTTAGGTGTAGATGTTCCATCATATCTGTCGGCTCGTCAATGAGTGTGCTCAGGCGGAGGGTGGATTTGTGGATGATGGTTATTCCTCCTCCCGGGCGGGGGTGGTGGTACTTTCTGGAGATCTTGTACCCTTGGGGAATGGCGATGGCGATGTCCGGTCCTGAGGTGGTGTTGGCCCAGGTTTCGGTGAAGAACATCCAGGGTGGTGCTGTTGAGGAGGTCCCAGATTTCGGTGGTGTGTTTGTGGAGCGATTGGATGTTGAGGAGGATGCATAGCAGGGTCTTCAGTTCGGTTGTGTTCTTGTGGTTGGGTTGTGCTGGGTCCGTGTACCTGGAGGTGTTATAGGTTTGACGGCAGTGTTGGCAGCTGAAGGGTCCATGGGTGTTGGCCGTCAAAGCTAGCTTGCAGTTGTTGTCGTGGTCTGGGTTGAGTTCATGGAGTATTGTTGTACTGTAGTGTTGGCAGTGCGGAGGTCCAGGGCTCCTGGCGCTGGTTGCGGTCAGGTCACGGACGGGCACTGACAGGCTTGCCTTAGGCGCGCCTGCTGCGCACGTCCGCTGCGCAGTAGGGGAGGGGGTGGGACCAGTTGTAGGAAGGCGGGAGCGGGGCTGGGCTGGGGTGAGGGCTGCAGGGGCAGCAGTGGTGGGAAAAGTAAAGTGACCAACACAGAAGTAAATATACTGAGCAAACAAAACAAAATAAAATACAGACAGTAAAGTAAAAGCACACAAAATGGCGGAGGTACAAAAGTACAATACCATCAAGGAGGAGTCAGGAGATAAACAGAATGGAGGGCAGTGAGGAGCACACCTGTGTTGCTGGGATGGGCTGCCGGCGAGAACACTGCTCCAGGAAGGGGCCATGCCCCGGGGCAATGCGGCATTGAGGCGGAGCTGCTGGGGAGAGTGCTGAGCTGGATCAGAGGTCAAGGCTTCACACGCAGCAGCTGTTGCCATTAAATAGGGGAGGGGTGGGACCAGAGATAGGGAGGCGGGAGGAGGTCTGTTCCGGGGGAGGGGCAGCAGTGGCAGGAAAAGTAAAGTCACCAACACAGCAGTAAATACACGGAGTAAACAAAACAAAATAAAATACAAACAGAAAGTACTTCACTTTTGAGTCTTTTACTTGAGTAATTTCGAAAAATGAGGATGCGTAGTCCTCGTGGGATTTTTCTGTTCTCTAAGTATTTTTTTTAAGGTGGCCCTGTCCCACCATTTGGCAAGTTCTTCCTTTCCTAGCCTCTCTAATCGAATACATTTGTCTTTTTTAAACCCTCATTCTTTGATGAATTAGGTATGGGGTTATTTATAGTGTCACTTTTTGTGATATTGAAAAGATCTCCTATTAGCTCCTTCCTATTGTCATCAAAATCCATGAGAAATGTAAGAAAAGGGACCAATGACTGAACTGTGCTTTGAAGCCCAAAATTAAAAACAAGATTATGATTTCAACCTGGTGGTCCACGAAGCAGATAAAGGGAGCAAACTTGTTTTAATGGATCGTGGTGACTATTTGGCTGAAATAGACAGGCAACTCAGCCAGAGCGCCTGCTATGAAAAACTAAAATCCGATCCCACTGTAACGATTGAAAGGAATATCAATGGACAGGTAACGGACTGGCATGAGTCCTGCCTTATTACTGACTTAGAGTATAGGTATCTCTAGGCTCAGAACTCCAGATATCCTTGCATTTACACTCTTCCAAAGATGCATAAGGGAGGCCCCTTCCCACCAGGGAGGCCAATTATATCTGGCAATGGGGGCCCCACAGAAAGAATTGCAGAGTATGTTGATACCTTCGTTCAGCCCTTTGTACAAAACCTACCCTCTTATCTGAGTGATAGTAGGGGCTTACTCTGCAAACTTGAAGATTTCGAATGGGAAGGAGATATATTTACATTTGTTACTATGGACGTGGAAAGTCTCTATACCTGCATTCAGAGAGATTAGGGTCTGCAAGCATTAAGATATTACTTATACAAACGAAATGCATAGCACTCAGAGCACACGCATATACTGCTACATATGTAAGAGATGATTTTGACACATAATGCTTTCAAGCATAATGGAGAGTGGTTTCTGCAGAAACAGGGCACTGCAATGGGCACCAGGTTTGCTTCATCTTATTTGAACCTTTTCATGGGGTTGTATGAGATGGAGCATGACTGGGGCTTAGGGGAAGAGAAGTGGATTGACAACATTCTTTTTTTTGGACGATGTATTGATGATGTCTTATTAAATTGGAAGGGCAGTAATGAAGAGTTTGAACGATATTATACATACCTTAACAATAACAAGTTCAATGTCAAGATTACCATTAACAGTTCCAAACAGGAGATTGAGTTTTTAGATCTTAGACTGTATGTAGCAGGAGATACCATACATAGTGACATTTTTAGAAAGTTCACGGCCTGCAATAGCGTCCTTCACACTACAAGCTGTCATCCGAAATCCACTATCTCTGCCATTCCCTTTGGTGAGATTGTAAGGGCACGTCGACATTGTAGTCAAGAAGATAATTTCAACAAGAATGCTGAATAAAATCAAGAGAAACATCAGTGAAAGAGGCTATGAGCAGGACTGTTTATGAAAGGCTGAGAAAAAAATCTATCAAATGAACAGGAAACTAACTCTTTCCACAAAGAACCGAAATAAAAATGCCACATGTCATACTAATGTGGCATTTATAACAGAGTATAACACCTACAGTGGCCACATCTTTAATATTCTCAGAAAGAACTGGCATCTTCTAACGTCTAATGCCTTGCCTTCAGATATTATTATTTTTTTAAAACCTACAAGGTTGTGTACAAAAAGGGCAGAACTATAAAAATATGCTATGTCCCAGTTACGTCAAAGAATCTAGGAGCACTGTCAAAACATGGTTACCAGAGAAACTGTGTGCTTTTTTATCTGTGGCAACTGCTGTATATGCAGTCTAGGTGTGAATGAAACATCTAGTTTTCGCAATAACAATTCTAAGGAATTCAGAATCAAATCCTATATAAACTGAAATACAACATATACAGTGTATCTCATAAAATGTGTATGTGACAAAGCATACATTGGCAGCAGTGTGTGCAGTTTGAAGCATGTATACAAGATCATGTACGGGCTATAAAAAACAAAGACAATAGGTATCCAGTAGCCTCACATATACACACAATGCATCCTGAGAACACCAGAGTCACTGTTCATGCCATAGACCATGTGACTGGGAATGAGAGGGATGGAGATAATACCAACTATCCCAGACAAGTGGAAGCCCAATAGATATGTTGCCTGAGGACTGTGATGTTTGGTCTCAACATTAATAAATAATTTCCTCACTTTCAGTAAGGGACATGATGAATTTTTGTATGTGTTATGCTATCTGGATTATGTCGGGAATAACGCATTAATGTTTATGGTGCTTCATCCTCCTAAATATGGTTTGCTTTGGCTTTCAAAAGCACTGCTTCCATTTATTGACATTGGTAATATGTTATTATTTGACTTTTATTTGATTTGAATATTTGGGGCATCTTTTCTTAAAGTTTTTATGCACCTTATGATAGTGGGAGGATTGAGTTAATCATACATACATTGTTTTTGATGTTGAATTGAGATTTGACTTTCTATCCATGACCCACTCACTGATTTAGAGCACTCAATCTGAAATTATATAATGGTGCATGTTACTCCGTTGTACAACTGGATATGACCTGAATTGCTGTTTGGTCATCTTCTTTTCATGATGCAATAATCTGGTAATTCATTGGCGGTGAATTTTGCATTTAAATTTTTGGGCTTTTGCCCCCAATGGCAACTGGTTTATTGCACAACTACTTTTAGTAAATAACTTGGGGAAGATGGCTGCTATTTTATCTTTTGCAGTTAATGCTGGCTGGTGCACATGCATCAGTCTGATATTGCTTGACTGTGTAATGCTGCACCAACTTTTTTGTGCTTGGACAAGACATTACAAAATGGCTGATCGCACATGTGAGAAATATGATTACATAATATCTCAACTTAACCCATGTAATATTTCACTAATGGCATATGGGAAACCATCATTACCTCATTGTCCCTCCCTCGCTTCCCTTCCTTACAAAATTGAGGCATCCCTGCCTCACCAGACACCCGTACCCACATGATTTGTCACGTGGGGACTATATATAGCCCCCAGCCCCCTCATACCTCCTGTTTTTTTCTGTCTCACCACTGTGAGACGCGCGTCCCCTTTGAGCCGTTGGTTTCTGTGGATCTGTGCCTGTTGTCCTTCAAGACTTTCTTTTTGGTGGCCATTTCGTCTGCTCGCCGCCTGGGTGAACTGGGTGCTCTTTCTTCCAAACACCCTTTTTGTCGGGTTTTTGATGACAGGATCGTGTTGCGACCGATTCTTTCCTTTCGTCCTAAGGTGGACTCTCAATTCCACAGGGATCAGGAGTTGGTTCTTCCTTCCTTTTTTGGTTCCCCGTCCTCGGAGTCTGAGGTGCGGCTTCACTCTTTGGATGTTAGGAGGGCTCTCCTGGTCTATTTGGAGTGGGTCGCTCCTTTCCGTCTCTCAGATTCCCTTTTTGTTAATTTTGGTCCTGTGAATAGGGGTTTGCGTCCTTCTACTCCTTCCTTGAGTTGTTGGGTTCGTTCTCTGATTTCTTTGGTGTACAAAGAGGGGGGGAACCTTTCTCCTTTGGGGGTTCAGGGTTGTTCCACTCGCTCCAATGGTGCTTCCTGTGCGGAGGTCCAAGGGGCTTCCATTTCAGAGATCTGCCGGGCTGCCACCTGGGCTTCCCCGCTGACCTTTGCCTCTCATTACAGGATTGGCCAGGAGGTTGACTGTGCTGATGTGTTTGGACACAGGGTTCTTTCCACTATGATTCCTGAATAGTGGTTTTTCCCTGGTCTTCTGTGTTTTTTAATAAACCTGTTTTTTTTTTGCATACCTTCTTTGGTTGTCCTGTTTGGCTTTGTACATCTCAATTTTGGAAGGAAGGGAAGCGAGGGAGGGACGATGAGGTAATGCTTCAATTACTTACTGGTAATTGCATTACTCTGAGTCCTACTCCCTCGCTTCCCTTACTTACATCCCTCCCTCCCTCCCTGATGGTCCAGGCCAACCTTTTGGTATGGTTTCGATCTGTGTGGTATTACAGGAGGTATGAGGGGGCTCGGGGCTATATATAATCCCCACATGACAAATCACGTGGGTACGGGTGTCTGGTGAGGCAGGGATGCCTCAATTTTGTAAGTAAGGGAAGCGAGGGAGTAGGACTCAGAGTAATGCAATTACCGGTAAATAATTGAAGCATGTGTAAGGAATTTAGTGAAGATGTGTGTACTGTCACTTGTACCTCTTCAAACCTTGGACTCTATATAGCAGTGTACATTGATTTATTGCACTACTACCTCTAACTAATAACTGAGAGAAGGTAGTTGTTTTTCAATTCTGTTCGGATACTGGTTGGTTTGCATGCATTACCCGATTATCGCTTGGCAATGCGGTGTTACCTTCATGTCTAGTGTTTGTAGAAGACATTACAAAATGGCCGATCTTTTTTCACCGTATCTGACTGTGAAGTTTTACAATTTCCCTTGTAGATGTCGGTTACACATTGCTAGCGCACAGGTGTACACAGTTAATTTTGAGTATATATACTGGTTCATCAAGGTGCTTGGGTCTGACCTTTTTTTTAATCCAGACTTCAGTTCGCGATTTTGAGGCACACTTTACCCGTAAATTTCCATACATTAACAGCTCTTATTTAGCAATCTGTTACGTGGTTAAGATTTGTGCAAAACCTCTTATTAAACTCTTTTTGAAACATATTTTGGTTTCCAGTAATATAAATATGTTGTCCATACTTTTGAAAGCATTTATAAACTTGTTCAACTTTTAAGGGCAACTCGACACGATGAACTTTCTAAAATGGCTAATTAAACAACAGGGGGTGGTGATGGACAGAGTTTCTAAATTAAACAGAATACTCTCACCCAGTCAAGAGATCAGGGCTTCTAAAATGGCGACCATTATTGCGTGGTTGCATTTATTGATACTTATATTTTTAATCAGCACTTAGTGGGACTATTCTGCAGTTGCCTATATAGTTTATAGGTATTATTAGAATATATGCAGGCTCCACAACTTTGGTTTCCAGTAATATAAATATGTTGTCCATACTTTTGAAAGCATTTATAAACTTGTTCAACTTTTATGAGCAACTCGACACGATGAACTTTCTAAAATGGCTAATTAAACAACAGGGGGTGGTGATGGACAGAGTTTCTAAATGAAACAGAATACTCTCACCCAGTCAAGAGATCAGGGCTTAATCCAACACCGTTTTTTCGCTCACTGCACCATCCCAGCTCAGAACCTGGCTATATGCAAATTAGTCTGTCCCTGGCCCAGTGCATCATGGGAACAGGGCAAACCAAACTACCAAGCCAATTCTTTCACTGGGAAGGAAACAAGCTTCCGGGGACCGGTTTCTGGCATTACAGCCGTCTTCGGCCCGGCTTGCTTGAATCCTGATGGTGCAATGAGCAAGGGACTCACGTCTGAGTATACCCTTCCACGCTTATGGTGGACAAAATAATTAAACAACAGGGGTTGGTGATGGACAGAGTTTCTGAATTAAACAGAATACTCTCACCCAGTCAAGAGATCAGGGCTTCTAAAATGGCGACCATTATTGCGTGGTTGCATTTATTGATACTTATATTTTTAATCAGCACTTAGTGGGACTATTCTGCAGTTGCCTATATAGTTTATAGGTATTATTAGAATATATGCAGGCTCCACAACTTTGTTGGTGTACTCAAAACAGCTATTCTTTTCTAGTCTCTATAACAGCAAATATAAAAATCTGTTTCTTTTGATTGAGAAAAAGCAGTAGTCTAACGCATAAGATTGCGTCTGTTGTTGCCAGACAATGCACGGGGCAACACTCATGCAACTCTTTATATGTTGTCATGAATTCCTGAAATCGGGCATGGATTCCTGAACTCTTGACTTTTATATCTTTTCACTTGTTGCTGATCGTGCTGTTATCTGATAGTGTTGTCTCATTACCATGACCACCTTAGCTCTAACATATTGGTTACAGCTGCCACATTTTGAATAAAATAGTGTGCACAGTACTCTTAAGATAGCGCATGTTTTTTTCGATATTGTTTGGGCTCAGACATGTACAATTTTCTCTTATATCCTTAACGCAAGTGTCTGATAGCGTGTTCCACTAATGCCAATATTTTCCATTAGAACAGATTGATTAAACCGGTCAAAACTGCTATATTACTGCACACATTACAATATCCATGTTTTATATGATAAGATATTACCTATTCGCTCACTGTTTAAAGATAGTGGTCTGGATGGCACAGTTAGTACAATTATTTTAATTGCTCCTATTGGAGTAATAGTTGCTGTGAGATGCCTGAGATATATCTCATTGGAATTTCAGTAAAAAAAATCTTTTGTTGTGATACTTTTCATAGAAATATTTCGAGTTTAATACTTTTTAAAATCTTCTTTACAGATTCCCTGTTTGGAAATACTCCTATGTACTCCACAGTACCTTTGATATATAGTACTTGTGTGTCTTCCTATGAATATACTAAGTTATGCTGGATTGCGATTGTTGATTGTATTTCCACGTGGAAATTAATGTAGTTGTGCTTTACGTTTATTTTATATTGAAATTGGTTCTTTTTTCAAAAAAAAAATATTCAGATTCTTTTTGTATAAGTACGTCTCTTGCCACAACAAACTTGATGTGAAACATCTGTGTGGAATACTTACATATACAAAAGGTGTGCAGGACTAATTACAACTTTATGTACATCGTAGAGATTAATTGTAAGTGAGCAGTTTTTACTAAAATGAAGAAATACGATTTGCAAGTAATAATAATGGAACTGAATAATTAATTGTGAAGATTATATGTGAAATAACACAATAAGGATATTATTACATATTTGCCTCTATGTAATATTTGCTTTTGACCTTATGTGTAGGAATGCCTTTCTTTTGTAATCATTTGATAATATTACCCTTCAAACTTTGATTTTTCCTTTAATTTCTAAGGATGTTTTTATGTATATATATATATATATATATATATATATATATATATATATATATATATATATATATATATATATATATATATATATATATATATATATATATATATATATATATATATGTATATATATTTATACATACATACAACGTCAATGTAAGCAAATATCTGTGTGTGCACATATATATATTCTCTGAAAAAAACAAAGGATACAGGGATGTTACAGTTAAGCACAGATTTCACTCATAAAAAAACTGCAAAATTCAGCAGTAATAGTTACCTTAGCTAAATATCACTTAAGCCCCAGCAATGCATTCAACATATTACTTCACTCATGACATGGTCAGTGTCATCAATAATGACTTCTCACATAACATCACTGATGACATCATCAAGGGAGTGCAAGTGTTTTTAAGTGTTTATGAATGCTAAGCATAGATACTAAGCTACAACAAAAGTTAAATTAGTATACTAGGTGCACTACTAATGAGTGATTCCTTTTTTAACACAGTTTATGTGATTCACTGTGTGACTTTGTGTGAGTGGGTGTTTGAGTCACTGTACTGGTGTGTGGGTGTATAAGTGGGTATCTGAGTAGCTGAGTAGTGGCTGTGTGAGTGGTAGCATTGGTGAGTGAGTGGGTGTGTCAGTGGCTATATGGATGAGTGAGTGAGCGACTGAGTGGCTGTATGAGTGGGTGAGTGGGTGTATCAGTGAATGTATGGGTGAGTGAGGGGGTTTATGAATGGCTGTATGAGTGAGTGATTGGGTGTATAAGTGGCAGTATGGGTGAGTGAGTAGCTGTTCGAGTGATTGTTTTTTTAAGTGAGTTGGTATGTGAGTGACAGTATGGAAGAGTAGGTGTCTGTGGAATTGGTTGTATGGGTGAGTGGGTGGCTGTGTGAGTGGTTATATGGATGTGTAAATGGGTATGTGAGTGGTTATGTGGGTGTGTGAGTGGCATATGAGAGGTTGTATGGGGTGTGAGTGGGTGTGAGTGGTTCTGTAGAAGATGCCATCAGTGATGTCATCAGTGATGTCATTTGAGATGTCATCTGTGATATCATCATTGATGTCACCAACTATGTCATGAGTAATGCAATATGTGAGGTCATAAGCAGTGCATTGCTGGGGTGTAAGTTCTAGTTAGCACAGGTAACTATAATTGTTGAATTTCACTGGTTTTGCAAGAGTGAAATCTGAGCCTAACTATTACGTCCCTGAAACCTTTGTTTTTTTCAGTGAATTTCCACATTTTTTAAATTCTATTTCCTAACTATAACATGCCTGTAACCTTTATTTTCTTCTGGGAATTTCTATGTTTTTTAAAATGTTATTTCCTAACTGTAACCACTAACCGTTGCTGCTGAGTGTGTTAGTGAGTGCATTAGTGTCTCAGTGAGTGCATTAGTGTCTCAGTGGGTGTATTAGTGTCTGAGCAGGCTTAGAACTGGGGGTGATAGAGTATGAGTGGGGCTGTAAGTGGGTATATGAGTGTCTGAGTAGGTCTGTGAGTAGGTGTGTGAGTCTTTGAGAGGGTCTGTGAGTCGGTGTGTGAGTCTCTGAGTAGCTCTGTGAGTGGGTGAGAGAGTATGAGTGATTCTGTAGGTGTGTACTTGAGTCAGTGGACATGTCTAAGTTAGTCTGTGAGTGAGTAAATTAGTGAATGGGTCTCTGAATGGCTGTGAGAGTGTCTGAGTTGTTCTGTGACTGGGTGCAGGAGTACCAGAGTGGGTTATGCTTATTTTCTACTATTTTTCTATAGGCCTGGGAAGAGCTTGTGGAGTTTCACTCCACAGACTTCTGCAGAGTTACTGAAAAACTCTGCCAAATTCTGTGGAGCTCCGTGAGAGGTCGGAGTTTTGTTTGGCTCTCCATAATGAAGTCCCCTTTGTTGGTAAGGGTTGCTGGGTGCAAGCACTCCTATTGCTGCCACCAGTAAGTCCCCCACAGCAGGATTGCTGAGTCCTCGTCGGGGGTACCACCCCTTTCTCAACTGCTCTGCAAACACACCTCCTGGTGCAGTACTGGTAGGGAAGAAGTTCCCTTGACTTCACAAGGACCGCTATTGTTCCCACAGGTAAGTCCCCCATAGCGGGATTGCTGAGACCTTGTCAGATGCCCACCCCCTTTTTTAACTACTCTGCAAAGGGGCCTCCTGGTGCAGTACTGGTTGGGGATGAGGTCCCCTTGGCTGCTGAGGGTAATTGGGGGACAAAAACCCCTATTATAGCCACAAGTAAGTCCACCACAGTGGGATTGCTGAGACCTCATATGAGGCCCACCTCTTTTCTCAACCACTATGCAAAGGGGTCTCCTGGCACATTACTGGTTGGGGATGAAGTCTAGGGGTGAGCTTGTCGCTCCACCAGCGGGTGGCGGATCTTTTGCTGACCTCTGCATTCAAGTGGAGCGTGGAGTGGCAAAAATTTGCAAATCTGCCGGAAGAGCAAAGTTTTACCAACCACCCCTAGTTTCTGCATTCGTTCTGTTCACTTTTGATCTTTACTACTTGTTGCTTCTAATAGTTGTATTAATACCTAATGGTTTTATTTGGTTTATATTTTTTATCACCAACTGATTTTGTTGCTAGGATGATAACTTGAAATGTAATAATTGAAGTGTCACTGTTACAGTAAATTGATGCACTTTATTATTGTTTTAATATGATGGTCAGTGCAATTACCGCACATTAGCACTTTAAAATGTAATTTGTGTAAGAAATGTACAATAGAAATGTCACTGTTTCAGTAACCTTTGGTGCACTCTCATTGTTTTAGTATGATGGTCATTGCAATTATTGCATGATAGCACTTTGAAATGCAACATGTGTAATATTCCACTGTAGAAATTAATAACGTATTCTTTGAGTATTTTTCCATTATATATAGGGAAATAGTATGTTTTGTATGCTGTCACTTTAAAATGTAAAATATGCAATATTATGTTGTTGTAATTATCGAGGTAAGGTGGTTTGAATTGATTTTAGTGGTACATTTTTAAATAGTTTATATGGAACAGTTTTTATATTATGTGATGGGAATATGCTTTGATTGCATTGCTTTTTTAATCCAGTTTTTAACATTAGGAGATGTGATTGCAATGATTTTTATTAATCAAGCAATAAAGATTATATATAATGAATTGCTGCTACTTTATTTTTTCTCTTTCTGCTAATTTCTGGCCTGTATTTTTCCTCTTTCTGCTTGTTTCTGACATTTAGGGCATCATTATGATGGCGGAAGGACTGCCACTGGGGGGTGGCGGTGGCGGTCCTTCCACCGTCACCAAGCTCATTACCCACCCCCACATTAGAATGGCTGTGGGTATCACGGTGGGCGCAAAGTCCGTCAGCCACTTTTCCGCCAAAGGCAATTGCACTGATTGCCTGGCGGACAGTGCAGGGCCCCTGAAATGGTGGCGTGTCTAGCAGGCACAGTCAACCAGATCAGGATGTGGGTTTGGTAAGGCCTTTCCATGGCGGCGGAAAGGCTGGCCGGGAATTGGGTTTGGGGGCCCGTTGGTGGCCCCCCCCTTGTGGGGGGTGTGTGTCACTGCACTGGAGTGTACCCATGGTACACCCCCTCATTTCCATGCACTAAGTGGCAGGCACAGCGTGGTGCCTGCCACGTAGTGCAGGGAAATGCTGCGCACGCACTATTTGCATTGTGTGCGATGCTGCAGCCAGCAGAACCGCCTGCAATGTGAAAAGCCCAGCATGCGCCCACCAATAAGATGCGCACATCCTAATTGCAGTAGTGTGACTGCTGCATGTCTGGCAGGCGGTTCCAAACACCATCAAAATCAGACCCTTAGTTTGTCTCTTTCTGCTAGTTTCGGACCTTTATCTTACCTCTTTCTGCTAGTTTCTGACCTTTCTTTGACCTCTTTCTGCTCATTTCTGTCCTTTATTTTGCCTCTTTCTGCTTGTTTCTGACCTTTATTATACCTCTTGCTGCTTGTTTCTGACCTTATTCTGCCTCTTTCTGTTAGTTTCTCACCTTCATCATGCCTCTTTCTGCTCATTGCTGACCTTTTTTCTGCCTCGTTCTGCTCATGTATCAGCTTTATTCTGCCTCTTCCTGCTCTTTTCACACCTTTTTTTTTGCCTCTTTCTGTTAGTTGCTGCCCTTTTTGTTCTACCTCTTTCGGCTTGTTTCTGACCTTTATTTTGCCTCTTTCTGCTCATTTCTCACTTTTATTTTACCTCTTTCTGCTGGTTCAGTAGTTGTTGAGAAATTTAAGGAAATCCAAATTTGGATATCTGGACAGTGTTTAAGCACAGGTCTCATGGTGAGATCTGATTGGCTGTCAGCACTTCAACCAGAAATTGATGGTAGCCATCTGGGGACCAACAATACATGATAGCATCCCATTGAAATGCATTGTAGTGAATGACAGGTTTTGAGGGTCACAAAAAGGAGAACGTATAAAGGGTGATAACAGATTTTAGTTACAATATAAATCATTTGTTACTAAAGTGATTTTATCCTGTGAAAAAGCCTTCTGCTTGGATTTCATGAATCATGTTTGGGAGAAAACAGTTTTCTCATGATTTTTGGACAGATATTATGGAAGCACAATATTAGAGCATATTTTCTGTAAATTATGGCATACCTGAAGCCATCGTGAAGAATCAAACTCGAAAAACTTAAAACATTTACTTTAGAAAGTAACAAAATGAGGGGGTTCATATTGTCATAGAAATTAGGGTAAGTGGAAAATGTTTTAAATGACTTCTCAAATATCTTCTTCTTCCATTTCATTAAAGCATCCTGACATGTTGACTAAAGAATGCACCTTCAACACCAGCAGCAGACTGCTAGTTAACTCCTTGTGATCAGCAGTTTACTAAAGTATTCTAAAGAGCAACTAGAGTGCTAACTTTCTGAATTTATGCTAAAAGTGTGGCACTTTTGACTGCATTCTTAATGGGTCAATGAGACCCAATGAGATTAGAGAGCTTCATAATAAATAGGTCTCCCAAGATGGCCACCAGGGAGAAAAGAGCCCAAATGTTTCCCAAGTATAGCCCATTGACGGAAGTGTGCAAAACACTTATTTTATTTCCAGTTTTTTATAGCACGGACTTGATTCAAAGGTATGGAAGTGATTTACATGTGCATCAGTTACTTTGCACAAACACACAATCCTTTTGGACTTTAGGCATGAGGAGATTAAGTGATTTGCCCAGAGTCACAGGATGTCTTTTAGGCTGAAATTCAAACCTGGTTCCTCAGCTGCAACATCTGCAGCTCTGGCCATAACGCCACATTGTCTCCCCTAAGTGCAACATATAATCAAGTGATCAAATGGATAAAGAACATCATGATAGCTAATAATTTAAAAGTGCTTTCATTATTTGAGAACTCAGAAATATGTACTAAATTTTGATTTTTAGAGCGCTAGCTAACATTTCAATAGGGATTAGATTCTCGCAGTTTTATAATTGCTAAAGGAAATGCTTTAGGTATTACAGTTTTAAATGCATGAAGATGATGTCCGACGTTCCACACTTGTGTAATAAATATAGAATACTGTGGGGAGGCAGATGTCAGGGGCATGGATAATTATGGGCAGGGAGGAGGGAACAGGGGCAACAGATTGACATGCTAGGCAGGTTAGAGGGGTAGTGACAGCACAACAGACCATAGAGGCCATGGAAAAGGGGGTTAAAAAAAACAGGGGGCAGGGTATGAATATCCTGACCCCCTAACCTTGGTGCTGGGGTCCCCTGGGATCCCAGTTTGAAAAAAAGCATTTTAAAAAGTGTTCTGCCTCAGAATTGCAACAGAGTCAAGAATCTGTGGAAAAATTATTTTTTAAAAAGCAAGCGCCCCATGCTTGTTAATAGTATAGCCGCCAGGCGGGCCTGGTCCCGGGGGCATGTTGGAGTATATTAAATCACTCGGGGCCCCCGCTAAGTCTCTATTGAGCCGCAGTGACCACCACCTACACAAGGCTTTATTTAATCTTTGGAGGGAGGCCAGGCATTGCCCTCTTCATGGGCTCTTTTGAGCCCCAGGACCATCAACTCCCTCAGGCTTGTAATGTAATATGGAGGGGGCAGCACAGACCTCTGTTCTGTGGCTCTTTAGAGTCCTGGGGACTATCACCTCCCAGGGTTTAAAAATAATATTTAGAGGGGGCCACGCAGACCCGTCCCCAATGACCCTTACCTCACCGGGGCCAGCAATTAAAGTAGATGAGGGAGGTGGACCATGAAGGCTCCCTCCCGGACCATATATAGCCCGGAGATCACTACCTCCCTGGTGCTGGCCTGTGAAAATGAAGGTGACCGGAGACATTACCTCATGGTCCTTTACACAGTTGAAGTGCCGAATGTGCACTAGACATTTATTTAACGAGGTAGCACTTACTAATTATCCAGTAGAAAGTACTCCTGTTGGATAGATATTTTGTGCAAGACTGTGGACTCTTCTTTGATAAATAGACAGGTGCAGTTCCATTTCATGGTTAATCTATCGGAGCACAATCTCTTCTGGACTGATTGTGATGAGTGGGTCCTTTCTTGTCCTTACTTGGTGATAGCAGAGTCCATGGTTCTCCCTTTAAATGACTACGAGTATTAAGTAGGGGTGAATTTTGCGGATCTGCGGTCCGTGAATTCATGTGAAATCGCAAAAATATTTGCGAATTTGCGGATTTTCCCACGAACTTTGGTATTTTTTTCCGATTTGCACTCTACTCAACTGGAGTACTTTTGTGACAGGATCCTCATGCCAGAATGAATCCTGCCCTGCATAGTTATCCACGAAGATGCCACCGTTTTGTGCAATACCTCTACTCAACTGGAGTACTTTCTACTGGCTAATCCAGTAAGTGCTACCTCGTTGGGTAAATGTAAAGTGCTTTTCCTGCACTGCAGCTGTGTAAAGGGCCAGAAGATGTGTCTCCACTGACCATGTGTGCCTGTAACTTTGCCACTGCGCCAAAAGGCGCAGAGGTCCCCTGAGTGAGCTGTCCATCATAGTTGGGAAAGGGCGGGAAGACGTTTGATACCACTAGTGTGTGGTGCGGGGCCAAACGAGCGGGGCTTCTATGCGTGTCAACATGCCTCTTGTGTATAAAGGGTCAGAGAGCGAGCAGGGCAGCAGGTGAGGAGAAATCAGCCTCCTGGTCACATGTACTACAAGGGATGGAACTCGAGAAACTCAGGGATTCAAAGACCTCCCTTGAGTATTACAGCTAATTTTCGACGGCAGATTTGGGGTTAAAGCACACTTGCCCAGCCTCGACCGTGCTCACTAATATTTTGGGCTGATTAAAACCTTACTGAATTTGAGCTTTAATTCGGGCACCTGCTTTATTTATATCTGTAAGTGCTTCCTGTTGAGGTTTAATTTTTGACCCACAGGAAGCACTTACAGAGTTAAGGCAGGTGCCCGAGTGGAAGCTAACTTTGTAACCATTTTAGATTGGCGCCGGCAAGCTGCCAGAGTTGAAGTTGCAACTTGCAAGTAAGCAACTTCAACTCTGGCAGCTTGTCGGCGCCATTCTAAAATGGTTACCAAGATAGCTTCAACTCGAGCCCCTGCCTTAACTGTAAGTGCTTCCTGTGGGTCAAAAATAAATCCGCCAGCGAGCGGATTTTTTGGCAATTTCGCGAGATTCCCGGATCGAGAAATTACCGAAAATCCGCAAATTCCGTGAGCTGAACTGATTTTTGGCTCAGAGTTAACGAGTATACAAATATGCAAAATCACCTGAAGATTTGCCGGTTTGGCCCTGTCCATTCACATTAGTAGTATGCATTGGTCTTTTTGACAAGATGATGGACAGCTTTTCAAAAGGCCCCCCAGCACATTTACCGCTGATTTTGGTGATGCATTTTTGATGCTGAGGATTAGGAGAACATCTCCACAAAACTAAGAACCTGCCAAGAAAGTTTTGATTCCTGCATGACTTGTTTCTACTAAGGGGCAATCTTTACGAGAACAAAATATACAAGCCGACAGGAAAACTCACTTAGGGCCCGATTCACAGAACTAACTTAAGACAACGTCCTAAACTTACTACTTTTGGTATTCACAGAAGGCATTTAGTAGTAGTAAAGTTAGGATTTTGTCTTAAGTTTGACTTAAGACAGACTTAAGACAGATTTAGGACAGACTTAAGACAGACTTAAGACAGACTTAAGACAGACTTAAGACAGACTTAAGACAGACTTAAGACAGACTTAAGACAGACTTAGGACAGACTTAAGACAGACTTAAGACAGACTTAAGACAGACTTAAGACAGACTTAAGACAGACTTAAGACAGACTTAAGACAGACTTAAGACAGACTTAGGACGTACTTAAGACAGGCTTAAGACAGACAAGACAAAATCCTAACTTTACTACTACTAAATGCCTTCTGTGAATTCCAAAAGTAGTAAGTTTAGGATTTTGTCTTAAGTTAGTTCTGTGAATCGGGCCCTCAGAGATTATTGACTATTATTGCAGGTTACGATAACGAACACAAAAACAAACATTGGTATGCTCAGCTTGTATTCCGCTTTCCCTCAAAGCATTTTTCCTGTCCCAATAGGAAGAGGACAGGGATGTTTCAAATGTGGAGCAAAAAGAATGTGATGCATGAAGATATTGAAAAATGTGGAAATGCATTTACCATTGCACTGTTGGGGATCAAGTCCCAGTTGATGTTAAGGGTCCTTGGGTTCCAGGAACCCTCTCTGTTACCTCCAGTCAGTCCAAGAGAGTGGGATTGCTGAGATCTGGTCAGAGGCCCTCCAATTTTCTCTACCACTCTGTAAATGTGGCTACTAGTTAGAAAACACATAGAAATTCACTGAGAAACCCAAAGATTACAGGGAAGTTGTAGTTAGAAATTAGCATTTTAAAAACCTTAGAAATTCACTGAAAAAAACAAAGGTAATAAATTTGGGTGTACTTGTAAAGCGCACTGTGACTCCAAGGAGTATCCTGGTGCTGAAGACCGCTGGGGAACCCGTCCTGGTTTTCCCTGTGAGATGGTCCCTTTCTGGGTATCCCCATTACCTGATGGGAGAGAATGAAGGACCTCATCTTGGTCTTGAGTTGGACACCCCACAAGGGTTGTTAGACCACTGCGTGCTGGAGCTTCTGCATGCAGGGACCTCGGCTTCTTATGTCAGTAGGGAAGCTTCTCCTCTGGTTCCCCAGTGAAGATGTGGTTCTTTTATATCCAAAAAGTTCCCTCAGGGGTTATACCTAGATATGTAATGATTTGCCATTATTTATGGTGGGCCTGTCGTCCAAGGATGACGATAGCGGTGACCTTTGTACAGAGCTATTATACAGAAGATGGTAATCCTGCTGTGACCGTCCTGGGCAGGGGATTAAGATATGATACTATGAATTCTCATGCATAATAAATGAGGCCAGTTTCAGAGAAAACGGTTCAGCATTTATTCAGCACATAACCGGGTAAAAGATCAGTTCCAGAACCATTATGCAAAGCAAGGTAGGACGAATGTAGGTAAAAAGTTGTGTAGCTACATGTGCCTATATTGTGTACATTGGGGTTCATAACAACAGGGACTTTATAGTCAGAAATTGGAATTAAAATAGTCAGGCTCAGGTTTCACTCAAGCAACACCAGTGAAATTCAGCAGTTATAGTTAACTGAGATAACTATAACTCGGTCCCCCACAATGCACTGCTTACACCTCACATATTACATCACTCATGATGTGGTCGGTGACATCACTGATGGCATCTCAAATGACATCACTGATGACATCATCCATAGAATCACTGAAGTATCCACTTATACCCCATAGAACCTTTCATACACCCACTCCCACAAAACCATTCACAGACCAATAACAGTACTTACACACCCACTCATAGATCTACATACACATCCACTCACTGACCCATACAGCCACTCATATACCCACTCACTAATACAGTCACTGACATATCTACTCATACACCCAACAGCCACTCACATATAGAGTCAGTCACCCATAAAGCTACTTACACACATAGCCACTTACTCATACAGTTATTCACAGAACCACTTCCTTACTCATACAGATACTAACACCTACTCACTCACCGACACAAGCACACACTCACCTATACAGCCACTCTCACATTTACTCACCAATACAACCACTCATATAATCCCATCACTCACCTATACTGCTTTTAACATACCCAGAAACTCACCCATATACCACTGACACATCCATTCACTCAACCACACAGCCATACACACACTCAATCACCCGTAAAGGCTCTCATACATGCACTCACTAACCATACAGCCACTGACTGAGCCACTCACTCATCCATACAGGCAGTCACACACACCCTCACCCACCCACTCAGACAACCATACAGGCACTCAGACAACCAATCATTCATCCACACAGCCAGTCATGTACCCACTCAAAGACCCATACACCCACCTAGACACCAACTGACAGATTGATATAGACATCACATAACTAGCCACTCACCCATACATTCACTGAGAGACCTAATCACTCACTTGTACAGTAAGTCACGCCCCCACTGAATCATCCATAAAATAACTCTTACTCCAACTGATTCACCAATACAACTTGGTATATATAGTCACTGGATGATGTCATTTGAGATGTCATGAGTGATATCACTGATGATGTCATGAGTGATGTAGTATGTGAGGTCAAAAGCAATGCATTGCGGGCGGTTAGCTCAGCTAACTATAACTGCTGCATTTCACTAATTTTGTACAGTGAAAACTTAACCTAACTATAATGTTTCTGTAACCGTTGGGTTTTGGAGATTCGTCAAACGGTGCCAAAGTTATTGTCAAAACAAAAAAAAGTTTTTCCTGCTGGCTACCACTAGTAGTACATACAAATATATATACATATCACCTACTTACCGGCGCTTGCCAGTAGGTAGATAAAGTTAGGACCTATTTTCCAAACGAAAAGCACTGGTGAGTCGTATTGCGTATGGAAAGTTTTGGGGTGGTCCATAAAGCAAGAGCCGAGAAACGGGGGCCAAAAAAAGTGCATTTGCCATGTTAATTCCCGTAGAGATTTTGAACATTACTACAACCCGAACCGCTGGACAGAATGACACCAAATTTGTCAGAAAACTAGCTCTTTGTGTAGAAAGAGTGCATTTTATTATTTGGTGTAAATTTGTTCAGTGGTTTCTGAGATATTAAAAAAAAACAATGTGTAGATATAGCATGCGGGTCATCCGAGGATCCATCAGCCCCCATGCTGAAATCTGATTGAAGTCAACACTTCAACCAGGAAGTGTTGGCAGCCATCTTGGGAAGCGGCTTCAGTCGAGTCCCCCCCCCCAAAAAAATGTAAAAAGAAAAGGGGGCAGTATAGCAATACCCTGACTCCCGTAGTTCTGGTCCTGGTGTCCCCGGCCCCTGCCAGGTCAAAACAGCATTTAAAAAACAAATTGAAAAGAAGTGTGGCTCACCGGTTGGAGGAGGCAGACCCGGACACAGAGGTCAGACCCGGGACCAGGGTTCTATCCCCGACGCGGCAGGGTCTTGAGCTCAAAATGTCCACGGACTCGATAATTCTCGCCTCGGTGCCTACCCGAATCATGGGCTCACACTCTGCAACTCTGGGCAATAGCTTGCTTAATCTCCACTACGGCCCCACCGCGATGGAATGCCTGGCTTTCACCTTGGAGATGCCCAGTAGGGGTTATCTCGCAGGGAAAAGCCAGGACGGGTTCCCAAAGCAAGCACCTTGAGACCTTATGGTGAAAGGTGCTATATAAGGCGCTATATAAGAGCGTATGATTTACGATTTTATTTAATTGAGAATCAATGGCAATGTAAAAAAAAACGCAAGCCTGGTCTCTCGCGCTTGTTTAGGCTATAGCTCCTGGGTGGACCAGGTTCTTGGGGCATGTAGGTATATTAAAAAAAGAGGGGGTACATGGGACCCCCTCGTAAGGCTCATTTGAGACCCAGAGACCACCACCTCCCAAGGTCACATTTCATTTATTGTAGGGGGTTGCACAACCTCCCTCCATGGGCTCATTTGAGCCCAGGGACCACCTCCTCCCAGGTCTCTATTTTGTTAAGTGAAGGGGCCATGTGGATCCCCCTCCTGGTGATGGTTGAAGCCCTGTGGGCCACCACCTCCCCAGGGCTAAATTAAAATATTTGCTGGGGGTCACATGGTTCACCCCCAGGTTCTGGGGACCATCACCTACCTGGGGCCAGCCCATGCAAAGTAAAGTAGGGGTGCTGTGTGGGCCAACTCCTGGAGCCAATTATGGCCTGAGAACTGCCACCCCCAGGGCTGGCTCCTGCTATGTCCATGCATGTCCACCCCCGGAACATAACAGTTTGCTTTCGCTAGGTGTGAGCTGACAGTGAGAGCAAACATAACACAACTTCCATCAAGTGGGAGCTGTCAAACCGCTCCCGCCTTTTGGAAGCAGAGTTCTCACCTGTTTCCCTGCCTGCTGTCATGTGGGCAGGCAAACAGATGTAATGATTGTTCCTGCATGCAAGGAGCTGCATACCTAGAAGCTCCCTGTGTGCGAGAGCAATGCCAAATCCCACAGGAGGCTGGGAGCCAGCTGGGACCGAGGCGGCCTTGAGGGCTCCAGAACACCAAGGGAGACTGGCCGAGTCCCAAGAAATGGGGTCCCTAGGCCAAAATCTGCCGAGGGTGGGGGACTACGTGGGAACCCTTTGAATTTCAACCAGGCCTCAGGGGATGGGGCCTTTGGGGCTGAAATCCCTTGTGTAAAAAAAGGTTCCTAACTTCTTGGGCTTGGGGAAAACAGAGAAAGTGTATTTCATGTCGGAAAATAATCTGAAACCCTTAATGGAGGTGACTACATTGTTCTATTGGACCGCAATCTGATCTGAGGTGACTGTGACAAGGGGTTTCATTCTTGATGTCTCCTGATGAGAGCACAGTCCATGATTCTTCCTTTTAATTACCCTTAGTATGCGAATGTCCAAAATCATAGCAATCCTTAGCAGTATGCAAAAGTCTTCCAGCCTTTTCCCATGTTTATGGACAGCTTATCAAAAGGCACTCGAGCGCATTGCCAGATGATTTTCATGACAGGTTATTGATGCAGAGGAATACAAGGACATGTCCACCAAACAAAGAAGCACTTACTTCATTTAGTTAAGGGGAATACCCTTGTTTGATGGAGAGATCTTCTTAGTACCCTCATCATCTTCTCTTGACCAGGATTCACGTTATCATTGATTTGTGGATGAAGACACTCGACAAACAGTTACATTGCTGAAATTGCATGGACACCTTGTGGTTCTTTACACTCCTACAGTGTAGAACATGCACAGATATTTACCCATTGAGGTAGCACTTACTAATTAATTAACCAAATGAAAGTACTCCAGTTGGGTTGACATTTTCAGCCAAACTAAGGACTCTCCTTGGAGTAAATAAGGTTTGATTCGAGCCCTGGTGCTGATTTCACAGAAATTAAACCTTAATGGGAAGCACTTACAAAATAAACAGAGCAGGTGCGCCACTTCAGTAAAGCAGAAGCCATCCTAACTTCTTCGGCTTGACAAAGGCAAAGCAAGTGTGTTTCCTCTTTTCTTCCATGTTGAAAACAGATATGAAATCCTTAATAGAAGTGAATCCATTGTTGATCTACAGGGCATAAAATGATGTGTAGTGAAGTGATGAGTGGTTTCTTTATTGTCATCCCCTGGTGAGAGTAGTCCATGGTTTTCCTTTTAAATACCCTAAGTATGCAAAAGCCCAACATCCACTCTGACACCCACTCACACACCCACTCACAGACTCACAGCCATTCAAAGACCAATACTGGCACTCATACACCATACACCTACTCAGACACTCACAGACCCCCTCACAGACCCATACAGGCACTCACAGACCCATTTATAGGCATACACAGGTACTCCCACACACACTCACACAGGTACTCACTCATCCACTCATAGACTCACATACTTACGCGCTCACACAGGCACTCACTGACCCACTGACAAACCTACACAGCCTCCTCTCACATACCCACTCCCAAAAGTGACAAGTTACAGTTAGGATTGAAAAGTTAAAAAATCCTTGGAAATTCATTGAAAAATCCAAAGGTTTCATGGACATTATAGTTAGGAAATAGATTTTTTTTAAACTTAGAAATTCACTGAAAAAAAACAGTTACAGGGATGTTAGTTAGGCTCAGATTTCCCTCGTATAAAACCAGTGAAATGAATCAGTTAAAGTTACCTGAGCTAACTATAACTTACACCCTCACAATGCACTGCTTATGACCTCACATATTACATCACTCATGACATGGTCAATTTCATCACTGATGCCATCTCATATGACATCACTGATGACATCAATGAGGACATAATCTACAGAACCCTTTACACACCCACTCACACCTCCATAAACATCTCATATGTCTACTCTTACACACACACACACTTACAAACCCATTCATAAACCCATTCAATGAACTCACACATAGCCACTCATTCCCTCATACAGCCACTAAACAGCCAAATCACTCACCTATATAGCCACTTACCTACCCACTCACTCACCCATACAGCTACTCACCCCCCCACTCATACACCTATACAACCACTCACACTAGCATTCACTCACCCGTAGAGCCACTCACAGAGCCACTCACTCAGTAATATACCCACTCATATAAACCACTCACTCATTCACACAGCTATTCACACTAGCACTTAATCACCCATACAGCTACTCACACAACCATTTACTTACTCAGACAGCTACTCACATGTCAATTAACTAATCAAGTTAACCACTTACATAACCATTCACACATCCTTACAAGCATTCACACACTCACTTACTCACCTATACAGCCAGTCACACAGACTGTACTGTGCAAAACAGCCACTCGTACAAACACTCACTTACCCATACATCCATTCAAACACCTAGTAACTTACCCATGCAGCCACTAACACACCCACTCATCCACCCATAGAGCCACTCACACAGCCAATCAGTCACAAAAACAGCCACTCATCTACTCTACCACCCATATACCCACTAAGGCAGCCATTCACTCATCCATACAGCTAATCACACTCAACCATCAATACAACCACTCACACAGTCACTCACACACCCGTACTGCTACTTATACACACTCTTACTCAATCAATCAAATAAGCTTTATTCGACAGTTGTGTCATAAAAGCACAAAAACATCATTTCATCAGTAAAAAATCACACAATATTAGATAAAAAGTTACAAGAACCCATACATGTACAATTAGATTAAAATGTTATTAAATTAACATACTAACTGATGAATGCATCCTATAAAACAATATTGCAATACCCATAAAATTCAACCATAGTCACCCTGCCGCATTTCATAACCCCAATTCTCAACATACTTTCTAAACCGATCATACAATAATAAATTATCAGTTATTAGCATACCAAATGAGGCGCCTTTATTCGAATTGACCAAGCCCAACCCAGAAACTTGGCCGTTGCAATGGCTATCGGCAAGGCTGGGTCTGTGATTAGGACTCTTAACGCTTCATCATGCATTCT
Source organism: Lissotriton vulgaris (assembly GCF_964263255.1). NCBI lineage: Eukaryota > Metazoa > Chordata > Amphibia > Caudata > Salamandridae > Lissotriton > Lissotriton vulgaris. The sequence continues at coordinate 491,072,382 of NC_141697.1, read as the reverse complement.
AAAACTTAGTAACTTACATATAGGTTTAACCCACATACTGCGAGGTTTAGCATATAGTGGGCAAAAGAACAATAGGTGGCTTATCGTTTCCTGCCTATCGGGACACCATGGGCATACGTTATTAATGGTTCCTGCCCATTTACTAGTAAAAAGCCTAACAGGTAAAGTTCATACACATAACTGAAAATTCAATTTTCGATCAAAGGGTTTCTCGATAGCATCCCAATATTTTTCTAGAACAGGCCTTGATTTAAGTTCCAAAAAACGGCCTGTTAGATGCTTAGAGAGTCCATTGGAACATACGGAAACCATGACCATTTCCCAATACCTCTCCTTCCTTATCTTTTTTGAAGGAAAATCAGCATTGGAAGGGTCATTCCACAGTTCACTCATGACCAAATTCGCCAGCAGAGATCTGATCTCCTTCAGCCAAGTTATCTTGTGAAAGCGGTCTACGTCTATTATATCTTTGAGACCTTTGGCATAATGCGATAGTTCTTCAGTACACCACAATCTACGCCAGTATAATAAAGGGCGGAGTTTCACCATGTCTTCTACTGCTTTCCTACCTAAATCTAACAGTAAAGGTCGCATGGGTGTACTCTGTGGGACTCTGGTAGCCTTACGTTAAAAGGAATTCTCAGCTATAGTTCATTGGTTTAAGTTAGTGAACCCCCATAACTCGGCTCCATATCGGGCAGAGCTTAATACCTCCATACCATATATCTCCAGCACCGGGCTGATTGGTCTAGTGAAGGAAGATTTAAATTTGGCTGCAAGAATCCCTGACTGCTGCTTATGTTTTAAAACAGCAACGTCGAGTTGGTTTGTCCATCTCATATCCGTCTGCAGGGTTACACCCAAATAAGTGAAGGTGTTAACTTTTTCCGAAGGAGCATTGTTCATATAAACTTTGCAGCGGAAAGATTTATGTTCATTAAAGGACATAAACTTGGTCTTTTCCATATTGATTTCTAGGCCCCGAATATGACAAAAATCTTCAAACCGAAGTAGGGCCCTTTGCAGGCCACAAGGTGTCTTGGAGATAATTAGGGTGTCGTCCGCAAACAAGAGGATGGGAATGTGATCACCTGCCAACACAGGGGCATTAGTGGGGACCAGGGAGAGGAAATCAGCCACCCCGTTGACGAAGAGTGAGAACAGGGTAGGTGCTAGAACGCACCCCTGGCGCACTCCTCTATCAACGGCAAAAGACTCAGTGACCTCACCCCTGACCCCACCTGACCCGGGCATGGTTGTCCTCATGTAGCGGATGATCAAAGATAACAATTCCGGGGCTATCCCCATCTCCCTCAAGACACACCACAGCTTACTACGCGGTAGCAAATCGAAGGCTGCCTTCAAATCAACAAAAACCAGCATACAATGCCCCTTTCCCCAAAACAACTATCTTTCAGTAAATAATAATAATAAAACGGAAGACCTGGTCAATAGTACTTGTAAGGGGACGAAAACCAGCCTACAGTGGCGTTAAAATTTGGTTTTCCTCTAACCATGACTGGACTTTGAATAAAATCAGCCTCCCCATAATCTTTTGCATAGAGTCTATAAGGCTTATTGGCCTATAGTTACCTGCCATCGATTTGTTGCCCTTCTTGAAAACTGGAATTATCTCCTCCTCCTTCCATGAAGGCGGGATTGGCGCGTCACATGCAATTGCATTTGCTACTTGCCCCAATATATAAACACCAAGAGGGTTTGTTATTTAAGAAAGCATCCACAGGGATACAATCGGTACCGGGGGCTCTTCCAGGTGTAACTGTATCTAATGCTCTATCCACCTCCTCTAGTGTGAATACCCCACTGGTGTAAAATTTATATGGGAACGGATCAGTGTTCCGCTCATTTACTTGGGAAGCATACTGAGGTTTAAAATACTCTACCCAAAGGTGATGAGCAACGTTATTCTGCGGGGGGTCTGGACGTCCCCCATCCAATTTATACTTGTCCCAGAATAATTTTGGGTTTCTAGTCTCGCATGCTTCCTTTAACTCCTGTCACCTGCCCTGGTCCCATAACCTTTTGGCTTCCTTTACGGCTTTCCTATAATGGTCACACGCCTGTCTTACTCTACCTGAGTCCCCCTTTCCTAAGGCTAACCCCAACTCTGCCCTTGCATGCCGACATTTCTCATTGTACCACCCCTGAGGTTTCTTATTCTTACCTTTCCTATTATTGACAGGTTTACAAAAATATGACTTCAGCCGATCAAAAAGTATTATACGCATCTCTATTATTTGGGATTTTGAGTTCCAGCTATCCTCACTACTTCCCAGCATATCTAATACTTTATCGACATCATTATTAATAGCTACCAGTATTTCCGGATATTCAATGACATTACACCATTTTAGGTGGCGCATATCATTGGTTAGTACCAGATCACGAGGCGGTACCTCTTCCCTACTTGGTGTAGCCTCAACGAACAGCCCAACCATATTGGTAATGAGGGGATTATGATCTCTTTCTACACAAGCAATTACAGCCATATCTTTAAGGAACTGCCACTGATTTAAGCTGACTAGCACATAATCAATACGGCTAGCTCTGTGGCCATTATTAAATGTGTCTACCCCCATCCTACCAGACGATATGCGTCCATTAGCGGCCCTCAACTGATATCCTATAAACAGCCCCTTCATTTGGATGGCCACCTCTGTCCATTTTTTGATGGATGTGATCTAAAGGCTAGGTATACCCCACTTAGCATCTTCCTCTTCCATGAGACACTGTTCCTCGATCACTAATGGGTCAAACGTGGTATTAAAATCCCTGCGACGATCGGCCAGCTATTACTGGGCATGACATCCAGCAAATACTCTACAGCTGTTACTATTTCCGATCTTCGCCCACCCGGAAGGCCTCTTGCGTAGACTTTATAAATGTCCAGGCAGGGGCCCGAGCCAAGGGTAATTCTTACTGCCAGGATGTCGTTATTAGATGTAACTATTTGGATACTTTGCATATTAATGCCTGCCGGACCCAGATCACCAATCCCCCCACTGGCCGGCCCTTGTCTTTCTTTATTGCTGGGACCTAGAAACAAAGATATCCCGGTCGGAACACGGGATCTACCGCCCATGTCTCTTGAAAGAGACATATATCATGTTCTTCAATGGAGTCTGACCAGTCGGGCAGGGATAATTTGGAACTCAGTCCCGCAATGTTCCAGGATAACAATTACATGCGATTAGAGTATTTTGTGGGAAGGTCCGATACTAAAGAACATCCATCTTGTATGTAGGCCTGTCCTGGGCTCTTATTTACCCCTAGGGTTAGTGGATATTCTATTTCTCCGGTTCCCACAATGGATGGTGAATTTCCATCTACTGGGTCTAAGTCTACTTTCTCTACACAAGGTGAGGCACATTCAGGAAGGGGGTCTATTGGCCCATTTTCAGTGTTTACCATATCAACCACTGTTGTCCTACTCTTACAAGGGATTACACCAGGCTGGACGCCTAAAGTAACACATTGTTTATGGGTAAACAGACATCAATCGCAATCTTCTAGGCCCGATAACACATCATATCTATTTCTCATACTGATACCCTCCATATTCCCTAAATCTAATCTCCCCTCCACCCTACCTGAGCTTTATTAAAAAAAATCCATTTACACACTTATTTCAACATTTATTCTTCCATCGACCTTTACAAATACATATATAAAACATTTTTATTTTTCAGAAAGACACACATTCACTGGATGGTGTCATCAGCGATGTCATCAGTGATGTCACTGACCATGTCATGAGTGCTGTAATATGTGACGTCATCAGCACTGCACTGCAGGCGCGCAAGTTAGAGTGAGTCCAACTAACTATAACGTGGGAATTTCAATAGTTTTATGTCAGTAAAATTTCCAGCTAACTATAACTGGTGTGAAACCTATGTTTTTTTCAGTGAATTTAATATGTTTTTTAAATGATAATTCCTAACTATAACTGGTGTAAAACCTATGGCTTTTTCAGTGAATTTCAAAGGTTTTTTAAATGCTAATTCCTAACTATAACTGGTGTGAAACCTATGTTTTTTTCAGTGAATTTCATAGGTTTTTTAAATGCTAATTCCTAACTATAACTGGTGTGAAACCTTTGGTTTTTTCAGTGAATTTCAAAGGTTTTTAATAGCAAATTTCTTTAGCTATGAAATGTAATATTTTTTATAATGAATCCTATAATGTATATTTATGTAATACTATGTTTTTTAATATATATTGTTCATGTTTTTTTTTTTTTGCCCTGGAGCCCTCCCGGTGCGCGTCCCGGTGAGCGCACCGGAAAGCACAGTCTTGCGGCGCGCCCCAGGGCGCGTACCGGTGAGCGTCCCGTTAGCGCTTTTGCCGCGAACGAAAACATCATCGTGACGTATCGCGTAGCCGTGTCCGCGTGATACGCACGGCATAAACGCACCCGGAAGCACTCGAGCGCATACGATCGTGCAATGTAAGCACCCAAAGCGCTTACACGACGCGCCCCTGGGCGCGCCCGGGGATGCGTAGCGTAAGCGCGTCGGGTCATGTGACCTAAAAATAACACTTTTTATTGGTGCAGGACAGTTTGTTTCCAAATGATGAAAGCCCTGGTCATGTGACCTGAAATTAACACTTTTCATTGGTTCAGGACAGTTTTTTTTCCTAATGATAAAAGCCCCCACCTTTTTTCCTCATTCTCACTTTGTACTTTGAGTGAAGAAGACCTGTTGAAAGACCGCTCTGTACTTTTTTGGACTGAAAAAGGGCTTCAGTAGCAGCAGCATCAGGAGCATCTCAGCCACCACCACCTCCACCACCACCAAGAGGACCACCACAACACCACACTGGTGGAGATGAAGAAGAGGAAGAGGAGGAGGAGGAGGGGGAGGAGGACATTCCTGCCAAAAGACAATACCCCATATAGGCCAAAGCCACACATTGTATGAGAGTTTTTTTCCATCCCAAGTGGCCAAAAAAAGGCGAATGCGCCAAAGGTGACTTTCCTAATCTGGAACATGGAACTTTCAAGGAGGAACCCTAACAGAAAAATACTCATTTGGCAATAACACCATAATTCGCCACATGCAGGGCAGGCATCCCAACAACTATGCTGCGGCAGAGGTCCGAGAACTGGCCACAAACCATCCCCAATCTTCACCCAGCACCTCCAAAAGAAAGCAACCCACTCCATCGGGACCAGAGACAAGGGAGATGGTCCCAAACATACAACCCCAGTTTGGGCAATACAAGATCACTTGTATATTTTGTGGTAAGACCATCACCTATGGTGAGCAAAGCATAAAGCTCATCAACTTGCCCCATGTGAAAGGATGCATTGCTGGAGTTGTGTCACTTTTGTGACACACTCCAGCAATGCATCACTTTTGCGCTTACAGATATGTCAGAAATACTGACGTATCTGTAAGTACTTGCGACATAATGCGTCCTAAATTAAATATGACGCATGAGCAGAACACTGAAGGTCTCATTTATGAGGCCATGCGTCACTTTAATGCCACCAGTGCGTCACTTTTTGTGACGCACCTGTACTGTATAAAATGCACCTTGTTGAGTCATATTTACAAAGTGATGCATCTAGATAGATGCGTCACTTTGTAAACCCCTGCGCCACTTTATACCTATGTCAGCTGTAATGTATACAAAAGGGGTGTATTGAGGCAATAAAGGGTTGCAGAGGTGACGCAGTGAAATCTAAAAGATATCACTGCGTCACTTTTATGACGCTGTTGCGTCCAAATCTTGCGCCTGCTTAACAGCAGCCGTAAGACTGACTCAGGCCCTTTCACATGGGACTGGCCCCATGTGAAAGGATGCATTGCTGGAGTTGCGTCACTTTTGTGACACATTCCAGCAATGCATCACTTTCCTCTAAACACTCAACATTATTTTTTTACTCTATTTTTTTACACTGTTTTTCCCCGTGGTGCACTCAGGGTGCGTGTACCGGAGAGTGTACCGGGGAGCGCCGCCGGCGCTTACCCCTCAAAATTAAAAAAAAAAAAAAAAAATGTATTTTAGCCCTTCAAGGTCCTTCTAGGCCCCCCTCAGAAAACCTAGGGGGTCAGGGGGTGTCTACTCTGCCCCCTTTTAATTATATCCCCCTTTCTTTTTTCACCTCTTGTGTCTCGATTCTCCCGAGACACAAGATGGCGGACTCTCCGGACTGTTTAGAATGTTGACAGACACCCAACAGCCAATCAGCTTTCCGCTCGCTCACTCCCGTACCGCGCCGGGTGCGCTCCCCGGTACGCGCTCCTGTGAACGCTCGGAGAGCGCCTATAGATATATATTTGTTTTTGAAGTTAATTTTCATAAAAACCACTGGAGCAATTTTCACCAAACATAGCAAAGGCACATCTGCGTACCAGTCCCTACAATTTTTTGCCAAGTTTGGCGTAATTCCGTTCAGCGGTTTGGGCTGTAGAATTGTCAGACCGTCCTATGGAAATTAACATGGAGAAAACACATTTTGGGGCCCCCCTTTTTTATCAGCACCCATTTCACGAATCCCCCCGAAACTTTCAGGGAAGGAGCGGAGCGCAGCGAGACCATTTAAAGGAAAATTACAGGCAGATCCCTCAATCAGCGCCAAAGTTATTCCCAATAGAATGTTCGGAATTTTCTATGGTAGCCAATCCTAACTATAACTACCTACTGGCGACCGCCAGTAGGATATATATACATATATATATATATATATATATATATATACATATATACATATATACATATATATATATATATATATATATATATATAGTTATATATATATAGTAGGTATATATAGTTAGGATTTTTTCTCTATGGGACTTTTGAAAATTCTATGCCTAATAACTTTGGCGTTTGTGGACGGAATCGGCTGAAATTTTCAGGAAAATGGCACATTTTGTTTCTGAGCAGCCCCCGAAAATTTGGGGGGGTTTCGCCAAGGGGGGGCAGAGAAAAAAGGGGGGTCCCAAAACGCGTTTTTCCCATTCATTTTTCCATAGGGCGTTTGGCCTCACTTTTAGCTCGAACGGCTGAATGGATTTGCACGAAACTTGGCAAAATTGTAGGGACTGTTAGCCCGATGTGCCTTTGCTAGGTCTCAATATATGTGCTCCAGTGGATTTTGAGAAATTAACGTTTTAAAAAACAGATATATCTGTGACAGCGTCCCGGTTAGCGCTCCGGTTCGCGTACTTTTCGCGTTACGGAACTTTGCGAAACGAAGCTGATTGGCTCTCCGGTGTCTGTCAACATTCTAAACAGTCCGGAACGGCCGCCATCTTGTCTCTCGGTAGGATCGAGAGACAAGAGGAGGAGAAAAACAAAGGGGGAATTTAATGAAAGGGGGCAAGGTAGACCCTTCTTGACCCCCTAGGAATGATGTTGGGGTTATTAAAGGGCCCCGTGGGGCAAATAAAAAAAATGTGATTTTTCGCGGTAGAAGCGCTTTCCGGTTCGCGAACCGGGTAGCGAACCGGGTCGCGAAACGGGAATTCGCCATTTTGTGTTTCGTTTTAATTAAATTACAAGATGGAGGAAAAACATGTGAGAAATGGGTATAAGGGGGTACGGGAGACGTATCCTGACCCCCTATGTTTTCTGAGGGTGGCTGAGGATGCTCATATATGTTGATACATGTCTTCCAGCGGCTGCGCGTGAGCGTTTTTTTGTTGTTGTTGCTTTGTGACGTCTGTTAACGTTCGATTCGAAGGAAATCAGGAAGTGTTGACCGCCATTTTGACACTGCAAGTAAATATATTGTTAAAAATAATTGTTATAAATTAATCCGTATTGATAAACATTGTCTGCGCCATCTTGCCTTTTTTCCAATGCCACACTTTTGTCGTGCACGGCAGCCATTTTAGATGCCTTGACCAGACCCACTCTCTGCACGCCGCCGATCCTCAGCATGGCTCCCCACCCTCGCAAGCATCTCCCCCACGCACTGGTCACCCCCGCTCTCTCTCTCATGCATGGGCCATAAAACCTCCCCCCATCTGCGCTGCTCTTCCCTGAGAATCACACCCTGTGCCCGCCCGACACCTCCCTTTCACCCTATTCACTACCTCACCCTCTGACACTCCTCTTCCTCTGTGTCTGATTGTCCAGGCCAGTCCCAGGCTATCACCTAGCCCTGTGGATGTAGTTTATGGCCCCAATTGTAAAGAATCACCCCTCTTCAAAGGAGTTACAGTAGATCAAGGCCCCCACCCCATGAGATCCGTCACACCACACGCGTTCCTACTATCTGATAACGATCCTGTATTGTGATTGGGGAGGGGATTCTCACTGTGAGGGTGTGTGGGACCGAGCCTGAAGCGGAAGATTCCAGGGATGCCTTTTTGTACATCAAAGTCTTCACAATTATGTGTCACATTAAAAATATATAGCACTCCAACAAAGTAGTAGGATTATAACACTTTAATAACTTAAATATATACAACGCTCCAACAAAATAAACACGTTAAAATTTTTTTTTTAAACAAAGCAACAATGGGCTGCATTGGTCTGTCTTTTAGTCGGCAAAATCTGTCTGCCTGTGAGGTGGCGTCAGTAGCGGTCCGTTGTGCGAATAGGTCGAAGGCAGCACAACGCGCCGAGATCCACACGGCACCCAGGTGATGTCCAGTAAGTTGCCGCACTGGTCTTGGCATCCTACAATGCTGCGCCAAAAAACGGCGTGGGGTGCCCCGGGTGGGGGGGGGGGGCGCGAACGGGCCTCCCCAGGTGGAGGCTCCTCTGCTGCAGTGGGGCGCCCCTTTACCGTTTCAGTCGCCATTCAGCTGTTTACCGCCCGCTTTTGCTGCACTGTGCCTCATCCGCCATTCAGCTAAGTTGCGCCCGCTCTTGCGGCTACAGCGTCTCGCCCACCATCCAGTTGAATTGCGCCCGTTCTTGCGGCTACAGCGTCTCGCCCACCATCCAGTTGAATTGCGCCCACTCTTGCGGTGCAGCGATAGGCGGCTGCCACAGGACTCTTAAAATGGCGGCCGGCTCTTCGGATTTGGGCCTGGTCCACTAAAATGGCCCTGGGACACACTTGAACTCGGACATTTGCCTGCTAGGGCTTGGGCCCCATTCCCGAAAGCGTTCCCTCAGACTTGAAGATTCTACAAAAGTCATCGGGGCCCCCGACTCCCGCAGGCTTCCGGTGGGGAGCGGCTGCCATGATTGCTCGCGGAATGGCCACGACGGAGCTACGAGATGGTGGTGCTCTCATGCTGACGCCAGCTTCAGTCTGAAACATCCAGAAACACTTTAGACTATCAATTCGATGACTTCCGGTGGAGCCCGAACGTGACCCGGTAGGGAAGAACTTGCCCTCCCCTCTTTTGACTGATGGTTCTTGTTGCCTGTCCCCTCTGTTGTCATCTAACGGAACCTTTTTGGATTGCTGAGTGAGAAAACAAAAAGGTGGGGCTTTCATCATTTGGGAAAAAAAAATGTTTCAATTCAATGAAAAGTGTTATTTTTAGGTCATATGATCAAGCCTTCCATCATTAGGAAACCAAAAGTAAAATGAACCAATGAAAAGTTTTATAAACAAGTCACATGACCTGTTCTGCGACTTTGGGCTATAAAAAGCCTACAAAATCCGTTGGCCTGTGAGGCGGCGTCAGTAGCGGACCGATGTGCGAATAGGCCAAGGCAGCACAACGCGCCGAGATCCGGATGGCACCGAGGTGGTGTCCAGCAAGTTGCCGCACTGGTGTGGCCTTCCTACAATGCTGCGCCGAAAGACGGCGTGGGGTGCCCGGGGGGGGGGGGGAAGCGGTGCAAACTGGCCTCTCCCGCCTCCCCAGGTGGAGGCACCTCATCTGCAGTGTGGCGCCTCTTACCGTTCCACTCGCCGTCCAGCAGAGTTGCGCCCGGACTTGCTGCTACAGTAGGCCGAAGGCAGCACAACGCGCCGAGATCCGGATGGCACAGAGGTGGTGTCCAGCAAGTTTCACTGGTGTGGCCATCCTACAATGCTGCGCCGAAAGACGGCGTGGGGTGGCCGAGGGGGGGGGGGAGGCGGCGCAAACGGGCCTCTCCCGCCTCCCCAGGTGGAGGCATCTCATCTGCAGTGGGCTGCATTGGGGCGCCCCTTAGCGTTTCACTCGCCGTCCAGCTGAGTTGTGCCCGCACTTGCTGCTACAGTACGCCGAAGGCAGCACAACGCGCCGAGATCCGGATGGCACCGAGGTGGTGTCCAGCAAGTTTTACTGGTGTGGCCATCCTACATTGCTGCGCCGAAAGACAGTGTGGGGTGCCCGGGGGGGGGGGGGGGGGGGGAGGCGGCGCAAACGGGAGTCTCCCTCCTCCCCAGGTGGAGGCACCTCATCTGCAGTGATGTGATCAGTAATGTCAAATGACATGTCATCAGTGATGTCATCAGTGATGTCATCAGTGATGTCATTTGAGATGTCATCAGTGATGCCATCAGTGATGTCATCAGTGATGTCACTGATCATGTCATGAATGATGTAATATGTGACATGATCAGCAGTGGATTGCGGGTGCGCGATATATAGTTAGTGCAACTAACTATATATGAAATTTCAATGGTTTTGTGTGAGTAAAATAAGGTTTTGTAAATGCTAATTCCTAACTATATATGGTCTATAACCCATGGTTTTTTCAGTGAATTTTCAAGGTTTTGTAAATGCTAATTCCTAACTATATATGGTCTATAACCTATGGTTTTTTCAGGGAATATATATATATACAGCCCTGTGACTCACTCAGAGACAAAATGAACTTTAATTGGAAACACACCCATGAACATACTTACCTGCACTGAGGACTCCAAGCCCCAGAAATCATCGAGGGAAGTGTAACGAGAACATGCCCACGGGCAGGCAGGATTGTGATGAAATAAAACCGGAAAAGAAAAATGCAGGCTTCGTATGTGTGTGTCTTTGCCCAGGAAGAAGGGGCCTTGAGCCATGAAACGCGTTGGCCATATTAATCGATACACAGGGTGAGTGAACAGGCTGCATGACACTGCTGGATGGCGGAGCAATGCGAGTGCCTTCCGAATGCTTCAGGGCAATTTGTAAAACAAAATTATTGCACGGCGGCCTGGCCGTGGGGAGAGCACCGTCGGCAGTTGGAGGAAACGACAGTCACCAGCTGGCAGAGGCTGCATCTCTGAACATTTCAGGTTTAAAACAGCACGTTGCTCAAATATGCGAAATTGGCCTGTTTCAAAGCCCTGTGACTCACTCAGAGACAAAATGAACTTTAATTGGAAACACACCCATGAACATACTTACCTGCACTGAGGACTCCAAGCCCCAGAAATCATCGAGGGAAGTGTAACGAGAACACGCCCACGGGCAGGCAGGATTGTGATGAAATAAAACCGGAAAAGAAAAATGCAGGCTTCGTATGTGTGTGTCTTTGCCCAGGAAGAAGGGGCCTTGAGCCCTGAAACGCGTTGGCCATATTAATCGATACACAGGGTGAGTGAACAGGCTGCATGACACTGCTGGATGGCGGAGCAATGCGAGTGCCTTCCGAATGCTTCAGGGCAATTTGTAAAACAAAATATATATATATATGTATATATATATATCTCTATCTATAAGAAAACTCATCAAAAAAAGAAGAAGAGGCCACGTATGGGGAACTCGTGGAGGCAACTTTTATTGAGCACAGTGCAAATGGCGAATGCATTTCGGTTTCCCAAGCCTTCTTCAGCGCCAACAATGTCTCGGGGTTACAAGCACCAGCGTGGGTTTAATTATCCAGCTACTAGCCGATTGGGTGTAGTCCGCTCCACCCTTAAGCGTGTGCTTTGGTTCACGTGCTGCCGGTCATCTTTCAACAGGTGAACCACCCGTCCCAGAATGCTTGGTTTCTTCCAGGTAGGTAACACGGGGGAAATGAATAGTTTTATGCGGCATATTACAGGACCCCGCAATGTTGTAAATGTTCACTCCAACACTGAAACTCCTTTCCCCCCTCTGGTCCCCAAACCGCAAAACCCACCGAAATCAGGAGTCCATGTGGCGTGGGCAAGACTGACAATGCAGCTCTCCCGGCGTAAAGTGTAATACTTCTACTCCGCTTTATCTCTTCCTGAGCTCGATGGTAGGCCTCAGTCAATCCAGTTCCCTGGAACCATAGAAATTCTGCCGCAGCAGATACCAGCAATGCTGAGGCCGAATTGAAGCTGCGTGGGAGCGCGTCTCTGGCACACTCGCTGAAATTGCATAGAAGAAAACTCCTCAAAAAAGAAGAGGCCACGTATGGGGAACTCGTGGATGCACCTTTATTGAGCACAGTGCAAATGGTGAATGCATTTCGGCTTCCCAAGCCTTCTTCAGCGCCAACAATGTATTGGCGTTACAAGCACCAGCGTGGGTTTAAGTATAGCTACTAGCCGATTGGTTGTAGTCCGCTCCACCCCTAAGCGTGTGCTTTGGCTCACCTGCTGCCGGTCATCTTTCAACAGGTGAACTACCAGTCCCAAAATGCTTGGTTTCTTCCAGGTAGGTAACACGGGGGAAATGAATAGTTTTATGCGGCATATTACAGGACCCCGCAATGTTGTAAATGTTCACTCCAACACTGAAACTCCTTTGCCCCCTCTGGTCCCCAAACCGCAACATCCACTGAAATCAGGAGTCCATGCAGCATGGGCAAGACTGACAATGCAGCTCTCCCGGTGTAAAGTGCAATACTTCAACTCCGCTTTATCTCTTCCTGAGCTCGATGGTGGGCCTCAGTCAATCCAGTTCCCTGGAACCCTAGAAATTCTGCCGCAGCAGATACCAGCAATGCTGAGGCCGACTTGAAGCTGCGTGGGCCCCTGGAGCGCATCTCAGGCACACACGCTGAAATTTGATAAGGTCACTCGACCGCACCCCTCCCACCCGGGCTGATGCCTCGCAGAGCTTGCACAAACAGTTCCCCTTTTTTTCCTAGAACAAGCCGATGCGTTTCAAGGATGTAGCGCATCTTCTTCCTGGACTTAAGGGATAGCACTGAAGAATCACCAGACTGCGGTTACCACTTCCTTTTATTTTGCAGTTGCCAATCACGGAGTACCAGTTAGTCCCGCTGCACTGCGGGGCTTGTAGTCTTTTCCGGTGATTCTGCATTGACCTTTGAGTAAGTTCAGTGTCCATTCCTCACAATTAATCCACTGTGTGAACACCTTAAGTAGGTGAGGAGCTGTTTACATTTGCTAATTTCCGCGGGGTGCCGCGCTGCTAGACTCGACAATGTTCAAGTCCTCAGTCTCCCCATATGTGCACTTCCGCCGGGATGGAAACATACAAGGAAGAAATGATCTACAGCGTGTTTGGTACAGAGCCCTTCTCAACAGTTCTCCTGGTAGAATGAGTGCACAGATCCTTAGCCCCAAGGCCGAAACCAGGAGCAACCCCATGGCTAATTGTGGCCCGCATTCCAAATTACAAAGATCACAACACCATCTTGAGGCTGGCAAGAGAGAAGTGGGACATAAACTATCAGTGCAACACTTTGGAATTTTACCCTGACTTCACTGTGGCGGTCCAACTGGTGCACAAAGAGTACAACCCAGCGAAACAGAAGCTGCGTTAATTGGGGATTGAATACGCCATGCTCTACCCAGCACGATTGAAGGTGACGCATGATGGCCGCTCCACAATCCTCCAAACACCGAAAGCAGCACAAGACTTTCTGAAACAACTTCACCGCAGGCGCAAGGACAGGAACCGCGACGAGCAGAACCAGGATTCGGAATGAACAACCACTGGCATGGCAGGGAGCACGATACCCCCGAGGTCCAAGTCTGGTAAGATACATGTGCGACACACTGCTGGGACAGTGCACTACTGACTCTTTAAATCCGCACTGCAGACTCATACTGTTTGTACACAATTATGGCGGGTTGCTCTGCTTTGACACTCTAGTCGCTGTAAGCGACCTGCAAGTGTGCACTGAAATGTATTGTACCTGTTGTAGGGGTGCATTCATGGTCCAAGTAGTGGCATGCGTACGAGGAGATAGCACCCACATTGACTGATAAACCCCAATGCCTCACACCACGCTCAAAGGTCTAATTCCGGTTTTGAGAGGGACAATAGCAGAGCTGTGTGAATAAACTGTAATATATCTCATGTACTACTACAATTGTTAACTCCGGTATGCATATGTTATACTGGGCAGACAGAAATGCCCAATGAGACGTAACATTGTCTGTACTGTCTGGTCTCAGTACTACGGTTTGGGAATATACCCCTAATTTCTTTACCTCCGAACCTATTGTCACTATCAACTGGGTGCTTTACCAGGGGGTTATGTGTACATTTGAACGACTAGGTTTCATTTATATTATATGTGTGCTATTAATGCCTCTACTGCTAACAACTACACCCAAACCATGTTCAGTCCGCACAACTAATAGACACCAGGCTGCATCCACTATGTTGGATGCAGAAGTGTGCACAGAGCGGACCTCCCACGTGGGAGCCCCCCAACAAATGTTTAGTTCTACAGTTTTCCTTTGCAGGGGTTTGTCTTTGGCATTATTGGGATGCTGAAGTGGGTGGGGGACGGGAGGGACAAAGTTGGGTCTTGTTTTCCAGACTAATGCACTTGAGAGACATCGCAGAAATCCAGTGCTAAATAACAATATGCGACGTTACTTCTCTTCAGGAACGCATATGTGACATGACATATGTTGCTCTGCAAGACGCCTGATTAGATCTGGGGTATCGCTGAAAACTCACAAACAGGCATTAGCTACACTAAAGGATATAATGGCCGATATGCACCTCACTGACATTTGGAGGGTTCGGCACCCCACTCTTAAGGATGCCACGCACGCAACTGCATCACATAATAGTTAGTCACGTATTGACTACTGGTTAGGCACAGACGACTTATAACTCTGGACGACGACTATCAAGCACATGCCCCGGACATTATCCGATCATAATCCCGTACTGCTCTCAATGATCATACCACACTATGCACCGCCACCTTTCAGTTGGAAGTTTAATGCAAAAGCATTATTAGACACATTATATACCGATACTATACACAACGCCATAACGGAATACTTTGAACTGAATGCTCCAACAACTGAGGACCAGGGCCTGCTGTGGGCGGCTTTCAAAGCAACAATAAGGGGGTTCTGTATCAGCACCACCGCTGGTATTCTTGAAGATATAAGACAACAACTTGCCACAAGGGAAGACAAATTGAGAACACTAGAGGGAGACTCTGAACATACGCAAGATACCAGACTGCTAGGAGAAATTAGAACTGTATTAGCGAAATATCAAACATATGCTGATGATGAACTAAAATATATCACGAAATGTCAAATAGCACGATCCTACGGAGAGCCGGGTAGACCCGGTAGGAGTCTGGCAGCTAAAATATGTAGCCCCACAGATAGTTTGGGCGATTAGGGATAATATGGGCGTTTTAGGATATGACGCACAGGGTATACTACGAGAATTCATGTCAGCATATGGTGACTTATATACTTCCCAGGCAACTACCACTGCAGAGGAAATCATGGAATATCTCACTGATGTGTCGATAGCATGGCTGTCAGATGCGCAGAGAGAATATCTTTCATTACCCGTCACTGTCGAAGAGGTCCCTACCATTAGTAAATCATTGCCGAATGGTAAAGTGCCAGGCCCAGACGGCTTCATGTGTGAATTTTATAAAGAATTCGCAGATCAGCTGGCCCCACACCTGGTTGCAATGTATGGGGATGCTCACGACAAACAGCTACTCCCACCAACATTGAGAGAAGCCATGCTAATTGCCCTTTTAAATCCAGACAAAGACCCAGAGCACTGCGATTCCTACAGGCCCCTATTCCTTATAAATGTAGATACGAAAATTATTGCCAGACTGATTGCTACACGCCTGCAACCGTTGATGACCAATCTAATTCTGCCGGACCAATCTGGGTTCATTCCATCACGCTCGACAGCCCATAATACCAGAACATTGTTCGCGCTATCACATTATTTAGGAGTGTGGCTCAATGGTTAGAGCGGCAGACCCTGATGCAGAGTTCTGGCCAGGGACCCAGTGTTCGATTCCCGCCTCTGCGGGGTCTCGGGCTCAATTTCCTTGGACCTGTTAATTCTCGCCTCGGTGCCTATTCTAATCACGGGCCCCACTCTGCAAATCTGGGCAATAGCTTGCTTAGCCTACACACCGGCCCCTACAGCGCTAAAGATGCCTGGCTTCACCCTGGGTGTGCCCAGAAGTGGACACTTCACAGGGAAAGCCAGGAGGGGTTCCACAGCGGTATGAGTATCAGCACCAGGAAGCCGAATAGGCGACACCGCAATGTGACCGTCTGGTGACAGTGCGCTCTGTAAGTACCATGACATTTATTTAGTCCCCAATACCAAGGCCGCAGCTGTATTATTGGATGCAGCTAAGGCATTTGACTCCATTGAATGGTCGTACTTGCACACGGTCCTGCGCAGAATGGGTTTCCCCCCTCTATTTTTACAATGGGTTAATATGATCTAAACCGCCCCAACAGCATTTGCACTAGCGCTTGAACCACTGGCGTGCAAAATAAGACAGGGGCATCATTATTCAACGCTTCAATTTCCACAAAGATCACTGCATATCTCATTATATGCAGACGACATGATGTTATATGTCAGTGATCCCGCACAACACTTGAATCCTCTATTGAGGGAATATTTAAGATTCGGACAGCAATCGGGCCTTAACATAAATTGGTCCAAATCTGTGATCATACCGTTGACTGATACCACATGCCAGCATTCCACAGATTATCCATTAGAATGGCAGTTGGAACCAGTAAAATATTTAGAAGTCTGGTTTCATCAGGACCCGGAAATTGTAATCCGCACGAATTATGGTGGTCAGTATCATGGAGGACAAAATTAAGAGTTGGAACTGCTTACCGCTGTCACTGGCTGATCCTTTGGCCATAGTCAAAATGGTAACTTTACCAAAGTTTCTATATTTGATTAATAACATTTCGATAAAGCCACCAACAGCAGTGTTTCGTAGGATCTCTACCATGGTGCTAAACCTGATATGGGTGGGAAAGCAAGGACAGATTACAATGCGAGCTCTAACATTACCCTATTCACAAGGGGATTTAAGGTGCCTGACTTTATGCTTTATTATCTATGTGCGCAAGCACAATACGCACACTTTTGGTATCATATGATCCCTTACCTCACACATGTCGCCATTGAAGAAGGAAGTGCCCTTCCTATACCACTGACAGCTATCATAACACATTGTAGACCCCTGCTACATGACCGGGATATCAACACCATAGATGCGACCAATAATGCCTGGTGCACGATGGGACATAAGGTGCATAAACTACCATTATACGCTGCTGCGCTGCCATTGCACCATCACCCGGAATTATCGGTAACTCAGGAAGGGGTGGGAATGGGATTGCTCAAACAAGTTTGCTTAGATACCATGGGTGACTTATATCATGATGGCCAATTTCGGTCTCTAGGCAACTTCTCCTTTATAAGCAATCAAACACTGCTTTTTAGATTTACGTATAATAGGCTGCAAGGGGCAATTAAAAAACTGTATCCATCCTATCCAGTCGAACCCCACAGCTATCCTCCCTACAACTCTAGCTCACTACTCCCACAGCTAAACACTTAGTATCTAGACAGCGGAATGGGCCATAACCTGCACACTCACGGGATTACTGACACCTAATGGAAACCTCCGTATCCTGCACTATGAATACCTTCAGCAGACCTACCAAACACCTGAGCGGCTCCATAGATACGGTCTGCGGGTGGATTCAAAATGCAATCAATGTCATGCTGAAGCGGCAGATTTCAATAGTAAGATTAATGGGACCCCCTCAAAAGTTAAATAAGGCCAGGGAAAAGGAGGGGAATGAAAGAACACAATACGAAGAGAAATTTTCCCTCGATGGCCACAATATGTTGATACAGATGTATACTTTTTTTTAAAGAACTTTGTTTTAGCAGTCAGCTCAATATGGGTGACAAATACAAAACAGTCGTATTTGCTTTTTTTACAAAGGTATTACGTTTTATTCATTATTTCCATATTGTTTCTTTTAGTAAGAGTCTATTTTTATATTAGTTGATGACAGAAAGGAATTCATTTTTTTGAAAGAGTTTTTTTGTTTTCTGATTTATAACTACTTTCATGATAAATATATAAATCTCACAAATCCAATTACACTGGTATTTCATTCACAAAAGAGAAAAAAAGAAGAACATAATATATACATAATATAAAATACAGGTCTATATACAAAAGGACACAATGCACCAAAATAATTGTCCCCCTGGTAACCAACAATTCATCATACACATACTCACACAGTCATACCCTCACCACACTCATACCAACACCATCTGAAAAAAGGGGAGCTGGACCCAATTAGCAGAGCACCCTGCCAATCGGTAAGTCTCAAAGCACAGTGTGAGACTTCGCACTTGGTCGACGCGCGTTTCGGCGGCACAGGGCCACCTTCCTCAGGACCTCTTCCAGATAGACAAACGCATATGCCCAGGGGACCTGAAAGTATATGATAAATACAGTCACCACATATAGTCCCAAAAAAGGATAGGAAAAAATCACCAAAACTATAAATTATTCGAGCTAACACAAATTATTTCATGTGACCAACCAACATACAAGTTATCTTATAGGCTGAACATGTACAAGTAGACAAAACAAGCAGCAAGAATAAAAGAACATTACAGTGTCATTAGAAGATGCCTATAAGTTCATTTTATTGATGCATCTTTGTCTATAAATATCTGCAATGAAGATCCTTCACTATTACATACAGATATGTCTGAATACTCACAAAAAAAGACACAATGAATTACTAATCCTGCCCACGGAAGATGATTACAGCAGTTGAGTCCGGTTGGATGTAGTATCTCAATTCAATTCAATTAAATGAAGTTCTGGTTCAAAAGACCCACATTAAAAAACTATGCTTCTCCATGTTATAGGATTGGTGTTGGGTACAGTCAAAGAGTGTTAGAATATCTTACCCCCAATCATTGTTTCGATCATTTATGTGGGGTCACTATAGGTACCATCACAGGACAAGGTGATAAATCCCACAAGTGCTGCAAAGAGACAATCGAAGAAGGATGAGCGTTATTTGTATTTCCAAAGGATTAATCCATCTATTGGTCAACTTGATTGATTAAACCCACCTTCTTATATAGGTTATTATCACAAAGAAATCGATCTCCCCTTTCCCAATATTTTCTTGTCTTTTCAGAAGAGCTCGTATATATATTTTCAGCTTCTTAATAATCTGCATGAAAACAATATATTTTCAATGTCAAAGATCGAGATCTTACAATACATTATTAATGGCACATTCTACTCAAGTCAGAAACGGACACGTGTTGTTCGTGTAAATAGAGATATAGGGGTCTGGAATTAATTGCGACCAGAACGCCCAAAAAAGAGGAAAAAAGCTAGTCACCATTAAATGGAGATCGCATACCTATAAACTGTCAAAGTCGGTGCATACTAAACTTCAGTATATATGTCCCTTTTATTGGCATATACACTCGTATGTGCATTTATTTAAGCGTTACACCAATTCCCATTTTTTCCGCAAGGGTTTCAGGGATCGTAACCATGTTCAAGTCGCAATAAACCTCATGAACATATCCCCTTTGAAATAAATTTACTCGTCGACTGCACAAAGAAAAGAGAAGATGACACAATGTTTCAGTAGTTGCTATTCTGACAGAGCCGATATAAACAACAAGTTACAGCACCACAATCACTAATACACGAAGTATGTCAAGAGCATTTTATCCTTGACATAATCTTATACAAATACGGTGTTTCGTGTGGAAGGTAGAAGCGGCAGATTTCATACACCTCGCATGGCATTGTCCAAAGGTAGCAGGATACTGGGTACAGGTGATAGAAATGCTAAGCGCTATGGTGGATGTTCCCATCGAATGTACTGCCCGTGAATATCTGCTGGGTTTAGTGCCTGTTGTCCGTGCCACCAAACGTAAATTTTGTGTAATTGCACTGCCTCTGGCTAATTGAAGAATAACAATTGGTTGGAATAGCAGATGAGCCCCGACTATCAAACAATTGCTCCTAGACCTAACGCATTGTTAGGACACTCTACTAACTTACGAAGAAGTTTTGACAAGGGGAGCAGCATGTCAGCAGTCCCCAACGTAAGGCCAGGCCCCGGGAATGGGGTCCCCGGGGCCACAATTGGCCTCAGGAGGGGGACCACGCAGCCCCTCTCCTAAAAACAAAGTCAAGGCTCACCAGGCTCAGGGGTTGGACTCAAGAGGGGGCGACGTGGGCCCCTCCCAAAAAAGAAATCTGGCCAGGCCCCGGGAAATGGGGTCCCGGGGCCAATAGGGAATGGGGGTTATGCAGTCACCCTCCCTTATACATAATTTATTTTTTTACTAAGAGAAGGGAGGTCACAAAGACCCCCTTCTAAAAAAATAAATAAAAGAGAAGCTGGCATCTCGCTGGAGGCCCGCCCCCTCCCTGCCCACTCTGCAAATGCACCTTGTGGTGCATTCTGGGTTGGGGGATTAAGTCTCCTAGAATCTTAAGGGTCTTTAGGGGCCAACAAGCCCACCAAGTACTTCCAGTAAGCCCCACACAGTAGGATTGCTGAGAGGTGGTCTGAGGCAATGCCCCTTTTTACACCACCCAGCATACGCACCACTTGGCGCACAGCTGGTGGGGCAATGAGGTCCTCATGTGTCCTGAGGACCTCAGGACTGAAGTGGACTTCATCCCTGAGCAGCAGTGCAACAGGAGGCACATTTGCAGAGTGGTGTAGAAAGGGGGCATGTCCTTGTACCACTCTCAGCAATCCAGCTGTGTGTGGTTTACTGGAGGTACCTGGTGGGCTAGTTGACCCCCAGGGACCCTCAAGAGGCAAGGGGACTTCATTCCCCAACCAAGAGTGCACCAGGAGGTGTGTTTGCAGAGTGGTGGACAAAGGGCGCATGGCCTGTGTCCACCTATCAGCAATCCCACTATCTAAGGCATACTGGAGGTATCAAGTAGGTTAGTCGGCCCCTAAGCACTCCCAGCAGTGAAGGGGACTTTAATCCCCATCCAAAAGCATGCCAGAGAACGCATTTTCAGAGTGGTGGGGAGAGGGGGCGTGGCATGCTATGAGAACTTAGCAATGCTGCTGTGTGGTTCTTACTGGAGGTAATAGGAGGGTTAGTTGGCATCCAAGGTTGTCCTTGGGGGCCAGCTACCCCTCCTGTTACCTCCACTAAGTTCCCCACAGATGAATTTCTAAGAGGTCTTCGGAGGCCACACCCCCTTTCTCCACCACTCTGCAAATACACCTCCTGGGGGATGAAGTCTACTTTACTCCTGGGGGACTTTGGGGGCCGAGAAGCCCTCCTGGTACCTCCTGTTAGTCCAACGCATTGCAATTCCTGAGCACTGGTTGGAGGCCCAGCCCCCTTTCTCCACCACTCTGCAAACCCGGCTGCCAGTTAAAGAAGCATTTTTAATTTAATAGGTCTTGCATTTGCAAGAGTTAAAGCTATTGGTGTTGTGTAAATATAAAAGTTTTTTACTAATGTTTTTTGGAGTGGAGTGGATTTGCGTTAACTGTGGTGGAATTATGTGGTATGTTGTGCAATAAAATTATGTGGATAGAAAGTATGTGGTATTTAGCATATACGAATTATGTAGAGTGGTATTGTGTGTTATGAGAGTAATTATGTGGTAAGGTAGTCTGTGTTGTGGAGTGGTAACCTCAGGTTTAGACTTCCTCGTTTCCATAGAAGCTAAACTATGAACTCAATGACACAAAAAAAGAAGGAATCACTGAGGAGCACTTCTAGCCCTAGTCAGAGGTATGAGCCGGGCCACTGGGATTATGCGACTTTGGCTGCACTGACTTTTGCACAATTATGCATTTTCAGCATTAGCCACATAATCCATCATCTGCTGCCTAATCTTCAGATCTGAACAAAAAAAGCCTTGTTTCTAGCTCAAACATCTCAAAAATTATCAAAAATGCAGCGACAATTGTTACAGTATGGTGGAAGGTCCTTTGCACACCTAGAATGCTCACCTGTTACTTATAGCTAAATGTGGGTCTTAAATTGATATTAATGGTGTGCAAGCCAGTCTTGCTTCTTTCTGTGCCTCTCTTGATTCTTTCTGCATTTATGTTGCTTCTTTCTACACCTTTCTTTCTTTTTCTGCACCTCTCTGCAAATCTCTCCTACTTTCTGCACCTCTTTTGCCTCTTTCTGCACCTCTGTTGACTCTTTCTGCACCTCACTCGCTTCTTTGTGCACCCATCTTGCTTTTTTCTGTACCTCGTTTGCATCTTTCTGCACCACTTTTGTTTCTTTCTGTACCCCTTTTGCCTCTTTCTACACCCCTCCTGTATCTCTGTTGCTTCTTTTTCCTCTTCTCTTGCCTCTTTCTCCACCTCTCTTCCATCTTTCTCCTTGTCTGTTTCTTTTTTCTGCACCTCTATTGCTTCTCTCTACACCCCTTGTGCCTCTTTCACGCCCCTCTTGCCTCTTTCTGCACCTCTGTTCCTTCATTCTGTATTTCTTTTGTTTCTTTCTGTACCTCTTACTACTTTCTGCACCTCTTTTATCTCTTTCTGCACCCCTCTTCCATCTTTCGGCACCACTCTTGCCTCTTTCTGCACATCTGTTCCTCCTTTCTGCACTTCTTCTGTTTATATCTGCAGATCTCTTGCTTCTTTCTATATCCCCTTGCCTCTTTCTTCACCCACCCACCCTTTTTCTGAACCCCTATTGCCTCTTTTTGCACCAATGTTCTTTCTGCATTTCTTTTGTTTATTTCTGCACATCTCTTGCTTCTTTCTGCACTCAAGCCTCTTTCTGTACATCTGTTTCTTCTTTCTGCAGTTCTTTTCTTTCTGTACCTCTTGCTTCTTTCTGCACCCGCTTTGCTTCTTTCTACACCTCTATTGCCTGTTTATGCACCCCTCTTCCATCTTTTTGCACCCCTCTTGCCTGTTTCTGTACCTCTGTTGCTTCTATCCGCACTACTCTTGCTTCTTTCTTTAATCCTCTTGCCTCTTTCTGCACCTCTGGTCCATCTTTCTGCAGTTCTTTTCTTTCTTTCTGTAACTCGTGCTTCTTTCTCCACCCCTTTTGCCTCTTTCTGCACTTCTTTTGTTTCTTTCCACAGCTCTCATGCTTCTTTTTGTACCCTCTTGCTTCTTTCTCAACCCCTCTTCCCTCTTTCTGCACCCCCGTTTCCCCTTTCTGCACCTCCCTTCCTTCTTTCTGCACTTCTTTTGTTTCTGCACTTCTCTTACTTCTTTCTGCACCCCTTGTGCCTTTTTCTGCACTCCTCCTACCTCTTTTTGCACCCCTCTTGCTTCTTTGTGCACCTCTGTTACTTTCTGCACTTCTTTTGTTTCTTTCTCACCTCTCTTGCTTCTTTCTGCAACCCCTTGCTACTTTCTGCACCCCTCTTCCCCCTTTTTGCATGCCTCTTGCTCCTTTCTGCACTCTACTTGCTTCTTTCTACACCTCTCTTGCTTCTTTCTGCACTACTTGTGCTTCTTTCTGCACCCCTCTTCCCACTTTCTGTACCTTTCTTGCCTATTTCTACAACTCTGTTACTTCTTTCTGCACTTCTTTTGTTTCTTTCTCACCTCTCCTGCTTCTTTCTGCACCCCTTGCTACTTTCTGCACCCCTCTTCCCCCTTTTTGCATGACTCTTGCTTCTTTCTGCACCCCTTGTATTTCTTTCACACCCTCTTCCCTCTTTCTGTACCTCTCTTGCCTCTTTCTGCACTGATGTTCCTTATTTCTGCATTTCTCTCTGCACCTCTCTTGTTTCTTTCTGTATCCATGTTGTCTCTTTCTAAACCCCACTTCCCCCTTTCTGCACCCCTATTGCCTCTTTTTGCACCTCTTTTTTTCTTTCTGCACCTCTCTTGTTTCTTTCTCTATCCCTGTTGCCTCTTTCTCCACCTCACCTCCCCCTTTCTGCACTCCTCTGGCCTCTTTCTGCAACTCTGTTGCTTCTTTCTGCACTTCTTTTGTTTCTTTCTGCACCCCTCTTGCCTTTTTCTGCACCTCTGTTCATTCTTTTTGTACTTCTCCCTTCTTTCTGCACCCCTTTTGCCTTGTCTGCACCTCTACTGCCTCTTTTTGCACATCTGTTCCTTCTTTCTGCAGTTCTTTTATTTATTTCTGCACCTCTCTTGTTTCTTTCTGTATCACTGTTGCCTCTTTTTCCGCCCCACTTCCACCTTTCTGCACTCCTCTTGCTATTTTCTGCACCCTTCTTCCCCCCTTTTGCATGCGTCTTGTTTCTTTCTGCACCGATTGTGCTTCTTTCACATCCCTCTTTCTGCACCCCTCTTGCCTCTTTCTGCACTGATGTTCCTTCTTTTTGTACTTCTTTTGTTTCTTTCTACACCTTTCTTGTTTATTTCTATATCCATGTTGCCTCTTTCTCCACCCCACTTGCCCCTATCTGCACTCACCTTGCCTCTTTCTGCACCTCTGTTGCTTTTTCCGCACTTCCTTTGTTTCTTGCTGCACCCCTGTTGCCTCTTTCTGCACCTCTGTTCATTCATTCTGCACTTCTCTTGTTTCTTTCTACACCTCCCCCTTCTTTCTGCACCCCTTTTACCTCTTTCTGCCCCCCTATTGCCTATTTATGCACCTCTTTTCCTTCTTTCTGCACCTTTGTTGCTTCGTTCTGTACTTCTTTTGTTTCTTTCTGCACCCCCTTGCTTCTTTATCCACCCCTGTTCCCCTTTTTTGCATCTTTGTTGCTACTTTCTGCACTTCTCTTGCATCTTTCTCCACCACTCATCCCTCTTTCTGCACATCGGTTTCTTTTTTCTGTACTTCTGTTGCTTTTTTCTGCACCTCTCTTGCTTCTTTCTATACTCCTTGTGCCTCTTTCTACACAACTCTTACCACCTTCTGCACTCCTCTTGCCTATTTCTATATATCAGTTGCTTCTGTCCGCACTTCTTTTGTTTCTTTCTGCACCCCTAATGCCTCTTTCTGTACCCCTTATGCCTTTCTGTACCCTCTTGCCTCTTTCATCAGCTCTCGTGCTTCTTTCTACAGCCCCTTGCCTTTTTCTCCACCACTCTTCCCTCTTTCTTCACCATGTTGCCCTTTTTATGCTCCTCTGTTTATTCTTTCTACACTTCTTTTGTTTCTTGCTGGACATCTCTTGCTTCTTTCTGCACCCCTAGAGCCTCTTTCTGTGCCCCTCTTCCCCCTTTCCCCACCCCACTTCCCCCTTTCTGTGTCTCTGTTGCTTATTTCTGTACTTCTCTTGCTTCTTTCTGCAGCTGTGTCCCTTCTTTCTGCAAACCGTGTGCCTTTTTCTGCACCCCTCTTCCCTCTTTCTGCACTCCTCTTGCCTCTTTCTGCACCCCAGTTACTTCCTTCTGCACTTTGTTTGTTTCTTTCTGTACTCCTCTTGTCTCTTTCTGCACCTATGTTTCTCTTTTGCACTTCTTTTTTTTCTGCAACTCTCACTTCTTTCTGCAACCCGTATGCCTCTTTCTGCAACCCCTCTTGCCTCTTTCTGCACTTTTGTTCCTTCTTTCTGTACTTTTTTGTTTCTTTCTACAGCTCTCTTGCTTCTTTATGCAGCCCCTTGCCTCTTTCTCCCCCTATTCCCTCTTTTTTCACCCCTGTTGCCTCTTTCTGCACCTCTGTTCATTCTTTCTGCACTTCTTTTGTTTCTTTCTGCAACTCACTTGATTCTTTCTGTACCCCTCTTGCCTCTTTTTGTACTCCTCTTCCCCTTTTTTCATCTCTGTTGCTTCTTTCTACACTTCACTTTCCTCTTTCTCATCCCTCATCCCCCTGTCTCCACCTTTGTTGCTTCTTTCAGCATGTCTCTTGATTATTTCAACACCCCTCTTGTATCTTTCTGCACCTCTATTTCTTCTTTCTGCATTTCTTTTCTTTCTGTCTACACCTCTTGCTTCTTTCTGCACCCGTATGCCCTTTTCTGCACCTGTCTTGCCCCTTTCTGTACCTCTCTTCATTTTTTCTGCACTTCTTTTGTTTCTTTCTACAGCTCTCTTGCTTCTTTCTGCAACCCCTTGCCTCTTTCTCCACCCCTCTTCCCTCTTTCTTCTCCCTGGTTACATCGTTCTGCACCTCTGTTCCTTCTTTCTGTACTTCTTTTGTTTCTTGCTGCACATCTCTTGCTTCTTTCTGCATCCCTCGTGCCTCTTTTTGCACCTCTATTTCCTCTTTAGGTACCCCTCTAGCCTCTATCTGCACTACTCTTGCTTCTTTCTGCACCTCTCTTGCTTCTTTCTGCCAACTCGTACTTCTTTTTGCACTCCTTTTCCCTCTTTTTGTACCCCTGTTGCCTCTTTTTGCACCTCTGTTCCTTCTTTGTGGTCCTCTTTTGCTTCTTTTCTGCACCACTCTTGCCACTTTCTCCACCCCATTCACTGTTTTTGCATCTCTGTTGCTTCTTGCTGCCCTTCTCTTGCCTATTTCTCCACCCCACAACCTCTTGCCTCTTACCGTACCTCTGTTCCTTCTTTCTGCACGTCTTTTTTTTCTTTCTGCAACTCTTGCATCTTTTTTGTGCACCCCTCTTGCTTCTTTTTGCACCCTGTGTCTCTTTTACACCCCTCTGCCCCCTCTTTCTGCATTCCTTACGCCTCTTTCTGTACCTCTGTTGCTTCTTTCCATACTTCTTTTGTTTCTTTCTGCGCCCCTTTTGCCTCTTTCTGCAATCTATTCCTTCTTTGTGGACTTCTTTTGTTTCTTGCTGCTACCCTCTTGCTTCTTTCTTCATCCCTCTTTCTGCACTCCTCTTGCCTTTTACACAACTCTCTGCCCCTTCTTTTTGCACCCCTCTTGCCTCTTTCAGGACCTCCGTTGCTTCTTTCTTCACTTCTTTTGTTTCTTTCTGCACCTCTCTCTTTTTTCTGTATTCCTCTTGCCTCTTTCTCTACTTCTCTTTCCCCTTTTTTAGGTCGAGGGACTGTAGGCTTGGCCGAAGGCCAAGACCGGAAGTCAGGAGAATTAATGCTACTTAGAGTGGCTCCTTTATCCCACCTCCCTTTTCGTCTCATCTCCCATTGGCTGGCTTCCTAAAAGGAGGCCAGCCATTGAAGGAGAGCCGTCCCTCCAAAGAAGCTCCGTCTTTTTCGGATTCGGGGGCGTGATTTTTTGCATTCTTTAGCCCTGTGACGTTGTCTGTCACTCAGGGCGCAAAAACACGCCCCCGAATCCGAAAATGGCCGTGCGTTTCTCCGAGGCATTGTCTCCTTGCCTCGGAGAGACGTGGTCGTGTTTTCGTAGCTGCTCGCCTCCCTTCCCTGCTGCTTTTAGGAGCTGCTTGGCTCCGCTCGCCTCCCCCCTCCCTCTGCCCTCCTCCGTCGTGCTCTCGCCTCCACCCCCCCTCCCTCTGCTGCAGCTCTCCTCCGTCGTGCTCTGCCGCTCCCCGGCCCCCACCCCTCCCTCCCGCATTCGTAATCGTGATTAGGCCACGGCAAGGCTGAAGTTGTAAAATAATGAGCTCCGCCAGGAGCTGCACGTAATTGCCGAGCTACAGGTGTTGTGCTCCTGGCCCCCACCGAGAAGCCTGGCTCCAGACAACTCACCCAGTGTAGCGGCAGCAGGGGCAGCTTGCGAGGACCCGGGCTTCATCATCTGTGCCTTCGGTCCCTCACCAGCCAGGCATTGTGGTGCAGAGGACAGGTCACCAGCGGAGCAGAGTCGGCCGAGCTCGGGCAGCACACAGGCAGGCACGCGGCGGGTCAAACAACACCATGGCAGTCGGCAGCCCCTTTCTTTAAGCGCACCCCCGCCCCCACCCCCCGCTGCCCCCTCCTCTAGAGTCGTGTTTACCTCACTCTTCCTAGTGGCCCCAGTACGCCCCTCCCTTATACACACCTCTCTTCTCAGCGCATCCGCTACCCTCCCTTTTCATAGCGGCCTTGTTATCTATCCCGGTTAACTCTCCCCACCACGATCGTCGAGACCCCCCCTCCCGCAGTATTCTATACCTTCTGACCTTTGTTACTGCCTAAAAGAGATCTTCCCCTAATGCCGTTATAACCACCCCACACATTAAACGGTAACCATCCACCTGCCTCTTCCCAGGAGCATTAATACCCCCTTTAAGGTGCTCCTTATCAAAACGCTGGCATATCCTTATGCAAGCAAATCACCCCCCCCCCCCCCCCCTCCAATCAAGAGCAAGATGGCTTGCATAATGCAACTGTACTAAGTTAGCTTGGAAGTCAGTGAAAGCGCGCTCACTAGACACAGACAAGGTTCCAGAGACATATGTCCTTTTCAATCCTTCGGGGAGGGGAAGGCCTTTGCACCTACAAATACGGCAGGCGGCAACTGCTTCTGTCCCCTCGTCACCGACGATGACACTTTAGAGTCAGCTGCTGTCCTATCAGAGCTCCTTCACGAACACCAGGCTGGAAGTCTTTCTAAAGGGCCCTATTTGGAGGAAGCGCGTCGAAAAAGGCAGCCGTCTTTCTGTAATGTTTGTGGATGATTCTATGCCCGGAACGGAAGCGCACTCCAATCCAGAGGTCACACTGCTTTGACCAACAGTTGTTGCAGTCTAGACTTTCCACTAATAACAGTCTCATCTTGGAGTTAAGCTATCTATGACGCAGGCCCCCCAGGTTCTCAGTAACTCCAATGATCTTCTTACCTCGCTCCTTCTTGTGACGTGTAAGCCCCAGCAAAACCCTAGCTCAGTCGCCGTGGGAAAGATACACCCTAAGTCGCGACTTGTGGTAACAAGAGTTCAAGTTCAAATAAGTGTCAACATGTAAGTGCTCGCAGGCCTTCAGCGACACACCCATTCCTTTCACCCCTGGTAGCCCTTACAACCCCTTTCTCTCCCAGCATTCCATAGCAACCACCCGTGCCTGACCACTCAGAACACGTAGCTCCTCGTTTCAGCCCAGAAGAGGCACTACACACCTCACTCCATGGACTAAGGGAACCCACGATCATTGCGTAAAGCATCCCCCCCTCCCCCCGGAAACGGCAGCATCCGCGGGCACCGACCTGATCGAGAGCCGGCAGGGTATGGCCGAGAAAGCAGACTACCGAGAGGCCCCTGGGGGGAAGTGTCTGTCCATCAGCTTGCCCCCCTCTCTCTCCTCAGAATACACCAACTGGACTCCTTCACTCACACACCCGGAAGAAGAGTGTTTGCCCACCGCTGTCTGCACAGGAAAACACACCGAACTGCACAACCCCTTACCAAAGCTCTTAAAAGGCAGAGGATGAAACCGCTGTTTGCGTGCGCGCGAGGAAAGCGAGAAATAACAGCAAAACAAATGGTACAGCTAATGAGGACAATTAAATTAGTTATGTTCAAGGAGATGAGATTGCAACCCCCTCCCCGATCCGCTACTACTCGTTGGCAACTGCTGCTCGCTAATTCATGACAACTGATTGCTGCCTCTATGCAAATCTTTGTTTAAATCATTTAACTAATTACATGACGGGATCCTCGCCTAAGGTGACATCATTCGCAGCAATAAGCCCCCACTTGGAGTGTGGCAACAATAAGATTTGGTATTAACAGCCAACCGGCACCACACATTAAACAGGCTCAAATCTCCCAGTTCAGTACTTAGCCCCCTCAAATCGACCCCTGCGATCTCAGTTGCTTTATCTAACAGAAGAAGGGGGCACAGGGAGAAAACTTCGAAAATCAACCGAACATCGTGCGTAAGAGGATATAATGAAGTCAATAGTTAACATTCAGCGCCACGCCATTCATTTCCCTTTAAAATGCAATGATAATTAGATGAGTCATAAAATGCTCTTCTTTTCATTATGACTGATGAAATGCATTAAAGCTGACAGGGTATTACCTGACAGTAATTAGGTTTTGTCATGAATTAAGTTATTTGAAAGCAGGCTATCTCCCCAATCATGCAATTTACAGAGAGGTTTTTTTAAAAAAAATCTGTGCTACAAGGGTGAGGAGGAAAAACAGTTTTCCCCACTCTCTTTACAATCATGCATTATTCACACTTCAGGGGGAGTGTGGGGAAGAAAAACAAAAAATTGGTGCACACGAAGAAGGAGGCCGGACCCTTAAGGCTCTGATGTGATCAGCGTCAGTGACTGGCGACAATTAAATCCAAGTGCCCGAGAGGTGATGTCGTGAGGACGAAGTGGAATGTAATCATTCCATGCTTGCACTTGGCAAAAAAAGGGGGCGGGGGAGAGGACACACAATTAACTCACAGTAAGCCCCAATTTCACCACATCAATGCTTCTTGCGCTCCCATCTCAATTCCCCCCAAAAGGTTGTTAATAGAAAAAAATAAAATACACATTTTGAGTTTCGACCGCAGCCACTCTACATAGCGCTTAGACAGATAATGTCAGTGCCTCCCTGGATGGATCCCTTTGTAGCATACACAGGCAGAAGGCCACGGCTTCCATGATGGAGGAGAGGGCGGCTTTCCGGGCCGTGCCTAACCGGGGGACAGCAGCTCCAGAGCCTGGAGGACGGCAGGAATTTAGCGTGCCTGGCATCCTGCACTACATCCAGCACGAGTGGGCGCGCTTTGAGGCTGAGAAATGTCGTTGGGAGACGGAACGGGCAAAGTTGCAGGTAAGAGTAGGGCAGGTATAGCCTGGGGGGGAGGGGTGGTAGACCCAAAAGCTCCCCAGCAAACTACAATCATGGGTGCGATGGGCTGGGAGCAGAGTCGCCGTTTCCCCATTCGGGGTATGCGTTGGCGGACCTTGGCCGACCGCAGAGCAGCTGGCACCTCCCAGAGTTATATGCAGCCAATGTGGTACTTAAGCAAGTTGGCATGGAGATTCGGAGGCCCTTGGGGCTTGCTTTATAGAGTCCTTGCGTTAACACCTTAAGGTATGGAAGAGAGGGAATAGGATCTCATCCATCCAAATAGAAGTTGTGCCCCCCCTTCAACCCACCCCCTCATGGTGAAACGGGGTTGACAGCACCGACTACATCCACTCTGTCACTGCTTGTGTAGGGTTTGCACAGCAGCAGACATACCCATCAACGTCATTAACTATAGTTGTTATCGTTACCAGGGATCCTTCTGCACTGTCAGAAAGAGAAGAGGCTGATGCGCTTTAGCATTGATGGATCGTAGTCCGCACATCCAAAGAATGCTATGGGAGTGGAGTGGTATTTATATCTTGGTAAAATGTGAGCTAAGTCCTCTAGCATAGAAAAATGCTGGCGATATGAGATGTTGTGGAGGTATCCTTACATGTAGTGCCGCCCCCCCTGTAAACTAAATACTCAGTGCGTGCTGTGATATGTGGCGACCGGCACCACCCAAATGTGTGGCATAGTAGGAGAAACTTCAGTCTTTTGTGTACATTCTTGGGGGTCTGAGAAGTGTATATGGATCGGAAAAACTCCGTTTTGTATGAGATGTACTTACCCCTGCTCCCCCTAATAAAAACATGTTGCTTGTAGCATCTCTGCAGGTAGTGCGTTCGTATGTGCATCCATTTTTCAGGTAGAGCAAAATATAAATGCATTGCACTCGAACATTCAGAGAAGTTTTCAGTTAGTCAGAATAATGTCTTTATTCTCAAAAATGTCTTCTGTGATATGAAGGTTGGGTTGAATCGCTGCAGTTAATATCTACTGCATGTGTTTAGGTCCACACAGGCATAACGTTCGAAGTACAAATGTTACGTTAAAACAAGTGGTGATAGAATTGTTGATTGAGTCACACTCCGGGTATTCTGCTAATTTATTTTTACAGAAGGGTTTCTAAAAATAACATTTTATATGTTTGTTTTTACATGTTATTGAATATTGGACATGACCAAAAAAAATAATTATTTCGGGGTAGAATTAGTACGGTTTTAGGGTCTGAGTAATGGATGATGTTTAGATTAGTATTGTGGTTAGGACTGAAGTTCGGGTCGCAGTTCATGATAATGTTTACAATGTAACCATGAGCCACAGAAGGTTAAATTTCGCCTGTTTTATCTTTCCGTGTTTATTTCTTATTGTGAACAGTGTAACTCACAGCAATGTTTCTGGTTAGTGCTTTCCTTTTTATAAAATGGACACTTAAAGCCCAGAGATGTGTTTGGTACAGATGAAGGTAGATAAGTGAGTAGTAGAAGGCGAACGTATACCTACGATGCGTGTTATTTTTAGAGGAACTCGTACAGGAACTTATTGTCCGATTGTACTTTGTGTCTGTGTTTCTGTCCATCAGGTGTCTGCCATCCGTCTCTAGTATTCATGTTGAACGGGAAGTGGCAGGGAAAGAATGGGGGAGGGGCGGCAGTTGTTGGCTGAGAAGGTGTGTTGTAGACACAAACCAGAAACCTTCCAACTCACTCTCTCTCACTACATAACTCTCTCTACCTCACTACTCCACTCTATCTTTCTCACTATCTCACAACTTCTCTCTTAAAACACCACTACCTCACTCTCTCACTACCTCACTCTCTAGCTCACAACTTCACTCTCTCTCTATCTCACTACCTCACTCTTTCTATCTCACTTTCACTCTCTTTCACTACCTCTCTCTCACTACCTCACAACATCCCTCTCCCTCACTACCTCACTCTTTCTATCTCACTTTCACTCTCTTTCACTACCTCTCTCTCACTACCTCACAACATCCCTCTCCCTCACTACCTCACTCTTTCACTACCTCACTCTCTCTCTATTTCTATACCTCTCTCTCTGTCTCTATCGCACTACCTCACTTGCTCTATGCTAATGCAAAAAGGTATCACATATGCAAAAAAAAGCTAATGCCATTATTTAGGGATACAAAAAAGATAAAAAAATAATTAGCAATACCAATAGCTCTACCTATAATATTGCCGAGACCATTGCATTGTAAATGCTTGTTCTATCTCTGTTGCTTCTTTCTGCAATTTGCTTGCCTCTTCCTCTGCCCCTCATCCGTCTTTCTGCACCTCTGTTCCTTCTTTCTGTACTTCTTTTGTTTCTTTCTGCAACTCTCTTGCTTCTTTCTACACCCCTCTTGCCTCTTTCTGCACCTTTGTTGCTTCTTTTTGCACTTCTTTTGTCACCTCTCTTGCTTCTGTCTGCGCCCCTCTAGCCTCTTTCTTCATCTCTGTTGCTTCTTTCTGCACTTCGCTTGCCTCTTTCTCTGCCCCTCATCTGTATTTCTCTACCTCTATTTCTTCTTTCTGTACTTCTCTTGCTTGTTTCTGCATGCCTCTTTCCTCTATCCGCACCTAAATTGCCTCTTTCTGTACTCTATTTGCTTCTTTCTGCACCCCTCTTGCCCTTTTCTGTATCTCTGTGCCTTCTTTCTGCACTTCTTTTGTTTCCTTCTGCATCTCTCGCTTCTGTCTGCACCCCTCACGCCTCTTTCTGCCTCCTCTTACCTCTTTCTGCACCTCTGTTCCTACTTTCTGCAAGTTTTTTGTTTCTTTCTGCAGCTCTCTTGCTTCTTTCTGCATCCCCTTGCCTTTTTCTTCACCCCTGTTGCCTCATTCAGCACCTCTGTTCCTTCTTTCTATACTTCTTTTTTTCTTGCTGTATATCTTACATCTTTCTACACCCTCGTGCTTCTTTCTGCACCCCTCCTTCATCTTTTTGCATCCCTCTTGCCTTTTTCTGCACCTCTGTTCCTTCTTTCTGCACTACTCTTGCTTCTTTCTGCACCTCTCTTTCTTCTTTCTGCACCCCTCTTGCTACTTTCTCAAGCCCTGTTCCCCATTTTTGTATCTCTGTTGCTTCTTTCTGCACTCCTCTTGCCTCTTTCTGTACCCCTCATCCCTCTTTCTGCACTCTGTTGCTTCTTTATGCACTTCTGTTGCTTCTTTCTGCACCTCTGTCCCTTCTTTCTGCAACCCTTGTGCCTCTTTCTGCACCCGTTTTCCCTCTTTCTGCTCTGCTGTTGCCTCTTTCTGCAACTCTGTTCCTTCTTTCTGTATCCATCTTGCCTCTTTCTCCACCCTACTTCCCGCTTTCTGTACCTCTGTTGCTTCTTTATGCAATTCTCTTGCTTCTTTCTGCCTCTCTTGCTTCTTTCTGCATCCCTCTTGCCTCTGTCTCCACCCCTCTTCCCCATTTTTTATCGCTGTTATTTCCTTCTGCACTTCGCTTGCCAATTCTTCTGCCCCATCAGTCTTTCTGTACCTCTGTTGCTTCTTTCTGCACTTCTCTTGCTTCTTTCTGTACCTCTCATGCTTCTTTCTGTAGCCATCATGCCCTTTTCTGCACCCCTCTTCCCTCTTTCTGCACCACTATTGCCTCTTTCTGCACCTCTGTTCCTTCTTTTTGTACTTCTTCTGGTTCTTTCAGTGCCTCTCTTGCTTCTTTCTGTATTCCTTTTACCTATTTCTTTACCCCTTTTCTGCCCCTTTCTGCACCTCTGCTTCCTCATTCTGTACCTCTTTTATTTCTTTCTACAGCTCTCTTGCTTCTTTCTGTAGCCCCTTGGCTATTTCTCCACCCCATCCCTCTGTTTGCACCCCTCTTGCTACCTTCTGCACCTCTGTTCCTTCTTTCTGTACGTCTTTTGTTTCTTTCAGCACCTCTTGCTTCTTTCTGCACCCCTTGTACCTCTCTCTGCATCCCTCTTCACTCTTTTTGCACGCCTTTTCCCTCTTTCTGCATGTTTGTTCCTTCTTTCGACACTTCTGTTGTTTTGTTTTTGTAGCTCTCTTGCTTCTTTCTGCACCCCCATGCCTCTTTCTCCACCCCTCTTCCCTCTTTCTCCACTCCTCATGCCTCTTTCTGCACCTCTGTTCCTTCTTTTTGCACCTCTGTTGCTTCTTTCTGCATCCCTGTTGCTTCTTTCTGCATTACCATTGCTTTTTCCGAACTTCTGTTGCTTCTTCTGCACTCCTCTTTCTCCGTTCTGCATCCTTTATCCCTCTTTCTACACCTCTCTTGCCTCTTTCTGTGCCCGGTTTCCTTTTTCTTCACATCTATTGCCTGTTTCTGCAACTCTCTTGCCTCTTTCTGCAGTTCTCTTGTCTCCTTCTGTACCTCTGTTGCTTCTTTATGCACTTATCTTGCTACTTTCTGCACCTCTCTTGATTCTTTCTGCAACTCTGTTGATTCTTTCTGCACTGCTCTTGTTTCTTTCTGCGCCTCTCTTGCAAATGTCTATATCCCTCTTACCTCTTTCCGGGCCCTTCTTCCCTCTTTTCTGTACCTCCCTTTCCTCTGGCTCCACCCCTGTTCCTCTTTCTGCACCTCCTTTTGCCTGTTTCTGCAACTCTCCTGCTTCTTTCTGAACTTCTCTCGCCTTTTTCTGTACTCAAATGGGAAGTACAAGCAGTCAAGTTTAAAGGTATGCTTGCTCTCGCGACTGAGGTATATGCCTACTTGTATATATATTCTTAAATGTGCTATGCATCTGAAGATGGTAGCTTAAAAATCGGTAACTACTCCTATAGGTTGTTAAATCTTTTTAGTTCTGCTCTGTCATTCAGTTGCACAGGCAAACATGTCTTATGTTTATATGTGTTATAGAGCCCCTCAAATACACTATTGAACACCCATGTGCCCAGTATTGTGAGCAGAAAGAAATGCATACACCTTTTTTATACAAATTTACAGACTATGCCGTTTGTAACACAGGTATTCAAGAGTTTGTATGTTTATTTTCATTTAACATGTCAGGTAAAATCATAGACATGCATGCATACATTCACAAACTTGGGCAGACTTACAGTGATATGCGGATTGCTGTTTTATATTCGGAGCAGTCCATTAATAGTGAACTTTCAAGAGAAAAATGAGGCTTAAGACATCTTCGGAGAAGGATTAGTGATTAGGCTACTTTGTATGAGTCTGTTGTAAGGTACAGTCAAATTAGGCCTCTTTATGTACCTCTTTTGCCTCTTTCTGTACTTCTCTTGCTTCTTTCTGCGATGTTCTGTACATCTCCTACCTATGTAGGCATAGTTAGAAATTAGCATTTAAAAAACCTTAGAAATTCACTGAAAAATCCAAAGGTTTCAGGGACGTTATAGTTAGGGATTAGCATTTAAAAATCCTTAGAAATTCACTGAATTGGATGTGTGTGTAGACCTAGGAATCGGTATGTGCATACGTAGTAACTGGTATTGGTGTCTCTATTGGTTCGAAAATTGTAGTCTGTATTTTAGAGTGGGTGTATCAAAGGTTTTATTAAGGTATGAGGAGGTGCATCAGAATTTCACGTGGATGATGTCATCACTAATGTCATTTGAGTTGTCATCAGTGATGTCATCAGTGATGTCACTGACCAGGTCATAAATTATGTAATATGCGACTTCATCAGCAGTGCATTACAGGGGCATGAGTTATAGTTAGCTCCTAGTGCGGCCCGCCCGGACCACGCATCATCACTGGCTGTGGACACGCTGAATGCTTCTAATTCCCCTATCTCAGTGCAGCACAACTCATGGACCCTTTATGATACAATATTTTGTGTATAATTTCATATCAGGTGCCCCAGTGTATCTCAAATCATTGACCCTTTATGATTGAATCTCTGTGTCTGATCCAATGATTACAGTTTTACTTGTTGCCAGAACCAACTATTCCTGGAGGACTGGCTTACACTCACTCCACACGTATCCAGCACAGACGTCACTGGACGTGTGACCCTGGTAATAAAAAGGAGTCAAGCGCACTTGCCTGTACCCATTTCCACTATCTATCTGTGTTTGTGTGTTCGTTATGTATGAAACATGCTGCCCCTGGGCCCTACCACATTACAATGTGCTCTAGACAGCGTATGCCAACCAACTTACCTTTGACCGTGGAAGAAAACTTTGGTTATGTAACTTTATCTTGGTCATTGTAGAGTGTATAGTAAATTCATGAGTACGTGTGGATTGGCGGAGTGATTGCATAAGTACATATTTTGGCGCAGCCTAACTCCGACAACAAACTTGTCTGTAATTGGCTGCCCTCCATGTGAAATGTGAAAAAAACTGAAATTTGGGCTATGCATGGCCCTGTATTGCTACAGCTGCAACACTCCACTTAATATGCAATAAACATTCATATCCACACAGATGTGTCATCTCCACCATCTCGCTTGTGTGGAACTATAGATGAATGTCTGGTCAGTGAATCCCCGTACCTTCCATGTTGGCCATGCTGTGGGACTCGGCTCACAGAGTGACACATTGACGCTTGCGACCCGGGTGACGGCAGTACCTGATTTTTTAGGCATTCTCTAGCCCAAAGCCAACCAAAAAGTAGCCCAAAGTAGCCCAATATTGCTACTTTAAGGAACGAGGGGCACGCACATTGTCAAGCAGGTGATTAATGCATTGGAATTGATGTTGCAGCAGGCTGCCAAGTAAATATTTGTCTAATAAAGCGCTTTGACATACTACTTTGCTGGAGCACTGTATATGCATTTAAAATTTGGCAACTAGCACACAGCTAAATTTTACCATACAACCGGGAAAAATATGATTGTTTATTCAGCTTCCAAAGCCGAAGACATCTTCTCTATTGTTGAGGAGTTGTCACATCCAGACAGGGTCACCATTAGACCCCTCCCTTCCCAGGAGCTTTGTGACTCCCTCAATCAGTTTTTCATTGAAAAAATTAGAAAAATTGAAAATAGTATCTGCCACCCTGCCACCCTGCCACCCCTGACCCTCTCAGTCCTGTTGTTACCCTTGGTATCCCCAATCCCCAACTGATTACTCAGATCCCCCGATCACAGAAGATGAGTTTTTGACTCTTCTGAATAAGGTGGCTTCTGGCTCCCCCACCGATTGCTGTCCCCCTCATGTTTTACGTGAGGCTTTCTCCACCTGCCCCTCCACCCCTTTGACACTCCTGAATAATTCCCTTAAACTGGGCCTGGTCCCCAGCTCTTTTGAAGTTGCTGAGGTGGTACCTATTCTC
Source organism: Lissotriton vulgaris (assembly GCF_964263255.1). Lineage (NCBI taxonomy): Eukaryota > Metazoa > Chordata > Amphibia > Caudata > Salamandridae > Lissotriton > Lissotriton vulgaris. The sequence goes on along the minus strand of NC_141697.1, from coordinate 491,034,516 downwards.
AAAAAACCCAACGCAGATCCTTCAGTTATGAGTAGGGGTGGGCGGCCAGCTACGCTCCGTGCACGGAGTGTGCGTAGTACCGCCTACTCCACATTTTGCGGAGCGGGCGTAGCCAGGCGGCACTATGCACGCTCCGCAGACGGAGCGTAGCTGGCCGCCACCCGCCTCCCTCCCGCCCTCCCTAAATAATTTCAATGAAACGAGTAAAATAATTAAAACGCACTTACCTTGCCCGCCGCTGCCCGCCGCGTCCCCGGGGCTCGCTATCTGCATTCTTCCGTCTTGTTTACTAATGCGCTAGCGCGGGCGGCCGCGCATGCGCATTTTCTCGTGAGAAATGCGCATGCGCGGCCGCCCGCGCATGCGCATTAGTAAACAAGACGGAAGACTGCAGATAGCGAGCCCCGGGGACGCGGCGGGCAGCGGCGGGCAAGGTAAGTGCGTTTTAATTATTTTACTCGTTTCATTGAAAGTATTTAGGGAGGGCGGGAGGGAGGCGGGTGGCGGGGCTGGCGGCCAGTGGTGTTTGCGTAGTGGGGCTACGCGGAGTGCGGAGGTGGGCATAGTTTCTCCCCCACTTCGCGGAGCTCCGCGAAGCCCCACTACGCCCACTACGCCCAGGGCTAGTTATGAGTAACTTTCGCCCTATTTCTTTACTCCCCTATCTTAGTAAAGTCCTTGAGTCTCATGTCACCAACTCCCTGAGCCTCTTTATCGAGCGCTCGCAGTTCCTCGATTCCCAACAGGTGGGCTTTAGACCCGCCCACTCCACTGAGTCGGTCATCCTCTCAGTGATGGAGGAGCTGCGGAGGGGAGCCGACTTTAACACCAGTCAGGCCTTGGTACTCCTGGATTTGTCTGCTGCCTTTGACACAGTCGACCATAAGATTCTGGTTGACCGTGTCAGGGAGGCCGGCATCCAGGGAGCAGCCCTTAACTGGGTCCGCTCCTTTTTGAGCAACCGTTACCAGGTTGTTCGGCTCTCCCAGTTCTCCGCGGAGAGTTGGGATGACATGTGGTGTCCCACAGGGCTCTTCTCTTTCCCCTCTCCTTTTTAATTTGTACCCGACCCCCCTCATCCAGTCCTTATGAAACATCAAGGTCACCGCATTTAATAATGCGGATGACATTCAGCTGAGTTTTGATATTAACTCCTCAGAACAATCTGTTTATAATTTTCAGTCTACCTTATGTCACATCAGTGACTGGATGGGGGCTAACCACCTCAAACTTAACCCCGATAAAACCGAGCTGGTTCTTATCGGGGGTGCCTCTAACCCCTGGAGGCCTCACTTTTGACCAACAAGTTTGGGTCTCCCCCCCCCCCCCCCCTCCCCACAAACTCAGCAAAAAGTCTTGGGGTGATCATCAGTAATGATCTTTCGATGAAGCCCCAGATCAATGCTCTAGTTTCTTCGAGTTTTTTTCATTTATGAAAAATTCGTAAAATTGCCCGTTTCCTCACTACTTATGCCCTCACCCTGACCCTTTTGGTGTTGGTCATCTCTAGAATAGACTACGCCAATTCTCTCTATGCTGGCATTCCCACCTATCAACTGAATCGCCTACAGCTGGTTCAGAATCAGGCTGCACGGCTAATTTTCCATCAGCCTAGGCATCAGCATGTGCGCCCCCTGCTGAAGACCCTCCATTGGCTCCCGGTAGCAGAACGCTGCTACTTTAAACTAGGCTATATCATCTTCAAAGCCCTAGCTGGCCTTGGCCCTATTTTAATTTCTTCTCTTCTCCACCACTGCGTTCCCTCCCGTAACCTACGTTCTGCCCATCTTGCCCTACTCAATATCCCCATTTTTAAGCGCAAGAAACATGGTGGGCTCAGATTCTCCTTCTTAGCCCCATCCTTCTGGAATGCACTTCCCATAGAATTTAGACTTACTGCCTCTTACCCCCTTTTTAGGTCCCTTCTCAAAACTCATCTGTTTCGTAAAGCACACAACTGAGTATCCCTCCGATCTGCCTTCATATGTTCACAGCGCCAAGAAACCGTCAGGTGGTAGTCGCGCTTTACAAATACTTTTACATAACATTCTTCACAGCCTCATGCAGGACTGGCTTCTGCCAGGCTAGCCCATACTGCTTATGCTTACAGGGAAGAAAAACCGCGCTACATGGCCCAGATTTTCATTGTAGTGATCTGCTGGTCACAGGTCTACTTGTCAGTATCCCACAGCCACTCCCTCATGGCTGGTATACACCCACACCATACCCATCCAGCACAGGCATCACAGGACACGTGACCCTACCAATACAAAAGACCAGGCGCACGTGCTCTACACCATTTTAGAGTTGCTCCCACCACATGCATTGTGATGGCCCAACCCAATGCTCCAAACACGTCATGTAGGCCTGAGCCATGGAACAGGGGGGGCCTATCGCCATGTGCATGGCCTCACTGGTCATTGAGCTAGTGGCACTGCAAGTACTGAATGGGTGTGGAACCTGCAATGATGATAGGTACACTAGTATGCCCTCTGCCATGGAAAAATCAAGACGCAGCACCAAATGTAAGACTTCTTGGCTTGCGGAGCCCGGCTGCATGATGTGGAGGATGCCTTGTCTGTGAAAAAGTGAGCAGTGAGGCATGGGTGCGCAGCGGTGGGCAAATATGTTTGGGCGGCGGGAGTGGATGGGATACAGCAGCCTGGATGTACAGCGATTTAAGCGTACGCAGTCATGTATACTCTACCATCACTAATTCTGTACTATGTCTCAGATGTGGGAGCTTAAAGGCTCCTCTAGGTCCCGGCATGTGGTTGGAGACACACTGGTGGTGTAAGGGTGAGCTGTAAGGGTTTTGTCCACAGTATGGGCACTCACTGTCCCTTTTCATCTCTTCCTTTCTCTCCTTCACACTCTTTCTCTCTCTCTTTTTCTCACACTGTTTCTCTCGTTCTCTCTCTCTCTCTTCCTCTTTCTCTCTCTTCCTCTCTCGCTGTTTCTCTCTCTCTTTGTCTCTCTCACTCTTTCTCTCTGTCTTCCTCACTCTTTCTTTCTTCTTCTCTCTCTCTTCCTCTCATTCTCACTGTTTTTCTCTTTCTGTCTGTCTTCCTCTCACTCTTTCTTCCTTATTCTCTCTGTCTTCCTCTCACTGTTTCTTTCTCTCTCTCTTTCCCCTTTGATGGACGCATGAACAAAATCTTATCTTGCTTTTTCTCTAGCAGGCCTGCGATGATGCGTGGCCATCCTGCAATCAACACTCATCCCGAATTGTGAGCTCTGCTTCACCGTGAGTACACAATGGGTGAGGAGGTTGCTTCGGCACATGGTGGGCCCTCTTTGGCACACGCCGGTGGTGTAAGGTGAGCAGAGAGTCTTGCCTGTGCAGCGGCGGGCAGTCACCTCCGGGCAACGGGAGTGGATGGGGTGCAGCAGCTTGGGTGTGCAGTGGCGAAACAGAGAATTACACGTGTGCGGTTGTATGTACTCTGTATGTACTCTGCAATTACTAAATCTATACTATATACTACCTCCCGGTACGTGGTTGGAGGCACACCAGTGACAGAAAGGTGAGCTGCGAAGATTTTTTCCAGTGTCAACACTCCCTCTCCCTCTCCATCTCTTGCTTTCTCTTTCTTACACTTTCTCTCTTTCTGTCTTTTCTTCTCTCTCTCATTCTTTCTTTCTCTCTCTCTCACTCTTTTTCTCTCTCTCTTCCTCTATTACACTGTTTCTCTCTTCCATGTATCTTACTCTTTCTCTCTTTCTCTGTCTTCCTCTCTATCACTCTTTCTTCCTCTTCCTCACTCTCACTCTTTCTCTCTTATTCTTCCTTTCTCTCACTCTCACTCTTTCTCTCTCTCACTCTCTCTCTCTCTTCCTGTCCCTCACTCTTTCTCTTTCTCTCTTCCTCTCTCACACTGTTTCTCTCTCTCTTCGTCTCTCTCACTCGTTCTCTCTCTCTTCCTCTCACTCTTTCATTCTTTTCCTCTCGGTCTTCCTCTTACTCTTTCTTTCTCTCTCTCTCTGTGTTTCTCTCTCCTTTGATGGACCCATGACGCACAATCTTATATTTCTTTTTATCTAACAGGCTGTAATTCACTAATTGATGTCCCCCCAACACCACCACAGCTGAATGTGTGTAGAACCTGTGATGATGCGTGGCAACGCCTGAGAAGGTTGCTTCTACACGTGGTGCACCCTCTTACACACATGCCGGTGGCGGAAGGTGAGCATAGAAGCTTATTTCCACAGCAGGGGGCAGTCACCTCTGGGTGGTGGGAGTGCATAGTGTGTAGCAGTCTGGGCGGACAAGAGCGCACAGACATCTCTGAGCACTGGGAGTGGATAGGGTGCAGCAGCCTGAGTGCGCATTGCAGAAACAGGGGATTACACATATGCAGTTGTATGTACTCTGCAATTAATAATTCTATACTATCTTTTAGATGACTAAGCTTGAGGGTGCACTATATCCCGGCACGTGGTTGGAGACACACCGGTGGCACAAAAGTGAGTTATGATGATTTTCTCCAGTGTCAACACTCCCTCTCCTCTCTTCCTTTCTCTCTCACACTTTCTCTCTTTCTCTGTCTCTTCCTCTCTCTCATTCCGTTTTTCTCTTTCTCACTCTCTCTTTCTCTCTCTCTCTTCCTCTCTCCCACTCTTTCTCTCTTCCTCTCCCTCACACTGTTTCTCTCTCTCTCTCTTTACCTTGTATCTTACTCTTTCTTTCTCTCTCACTCTTTCTCTCTCTCTCTCTGTCTTCCTCTCTCACACTCTCTCTCTTCCTCTGTCTTTCTCTCTCCCACTCTTTCTCTCCTCTCTCTCACTCTTTCTCTCTCTTCCTCTCTCTCTCTTCCTCTCTCTCTCTCTTACTCTCTCTCATACTGTTTCTTTCTTTCTCTCTTCCTTGTATCTCACTCTTTCCCTCTTTCTATCTCTCAATGTTTCTCTCTTTCTATGTCTTTCTCTCTCACTCTTCCTTTCTTTCTTTCTCTCTTCTTTTCTCTCACTCTTTCTCCTTTTCTGGACGCATGAGGCACAATCTTATCTTTCTTTTTGTCTTGCAGGCTGTGATTCACAAATGGTCCAGCGATGACACGACATGGCTGTACATAGTTTTAATTGTTGTTATTTTGATTTAATAAAATGTTTTATATGTAAATCCATACATGACTAAGATTCTTATTTGTCCAACCTCACAAGCATCTTCTTATCAATTGTACAATATTACCCAATTTTTTCACGTTCCAGATTCCCTAATTTGTTTGTGGGGGATGGAGGTGAGGGGGGATAGCGCACAAGGAGCTCCTGCTGTGGGATGTCGGAGCAGTGTTGGGTGTCCAACCTGCATGATCATTGCCTCCATTGCAACTGTTCTCACAGATGAAGAGCTGCGAGCCGATTAGCTGGCTCATAGAGGGAGAACCGTGGCCTGTTCGTTTGCAGAGAGAGCGATGTGGGCCAGTTCGCAGAGGAACACCTGTGGGCCGACATGTATAGGGAATGGTGCAGGCCGACTGCTTCCAAACGATAGCTGCGGAACAGTAATGTGGGGAGAGGGAGCATGAAGAGCGTATTTCGCAGAGGGAGCCCTGCAGTATATTTCCAGTCTTGGCTTCACACATACAAATGCGGGCCCGAGAACTCGAACACTAAGAGCTGTGAGCCGACAAATGGTTTGCAGAGGGAGACTTGCGTGCCCAAGAAGGTTGTTGGAGGTATGCTGTTGATGGGGGAAGAGGGTGCATTACCTGCTGATGTGGTGAGACGCAGCGTGAAAGGGATATCTCGCACAGACAGAACTCTGGTATATTAAATTGCCCCTGGGACCTTTCTTTTTTATATTTTTACTCGATGTGGACACAAGATGGCTGCTAACACTTACGGATTTGGAGTGTTAGCAGCCAATCAGAAGACACTTCCTGGTTTGAAGTGTTAGCAGCCAATCAGAAGCAAGATTGGGCTCAGGAGTTAGGCACCATCCAGATACATGTATCTTTTTTTCCTTTAATATCTCAAAAATACTGACTGAATTTAAACCAATTCAACAAAAGTGCATTTTCTGGACCAAGACCTTTCTCCCTGCCAAATTTAGTGTAATTCTGTTCAGCAGTTTGACCTGTAGCCTTGTCTAAAGTTTTCTATGGAAAATACATTGGGAAACACTTTTTCCGAACCCCCTTTTTTCTCTCAGACCCCTCCTTGACCAATCACCCCTAAACTTTCAAGATAGGAGCTGATCGAAAAAGATAAACTTTTTGGAAAATTTCGTAAAGATTTGTTAAATGACACCAAAGTTATAAGCACATGTAGGGCTCCAGGAGGGGGGTCGTGCAATCCCCCTTTCAACATGAGTCAAGCCCCGGGACCTAGCCCACCCTGGGGTCTCATTAAAATAAAACACGGTAACCCGTGACAATAGCGCAAATTGCGCCGAATTTTTTTTTTTAATTCTCTCTTTGGCCCTGGGGGTCCTTCTCGGACCCCCTAATCAGGCCTAGGGGGTCAGGGTGTTACTACCCCGCACCTTCTCTTGTTTTCTACCTTTGTTTCAATGTTTTCTAGCGACTCACTTCTACCGAGCCACAAGAGGGCTGCAAACACTTCCTGGTTTGGAGTTTTGGCAGACAATCACAGTGAAGCTCATGCACGGGACTTAGGCTCCGCCCAGATATCGAAACTTTTCTTTTTCTAATTTCTCAATAACTACTGAATGCATTTACACCATTTAAAAAACAAGGTTGCTTTCTGACCCAAGCACTACCTTTTTGCCAAATTTGGGGTAATTCCGTTCAGTAGTTTTGGCTGTGGCCTTGCACAAAGTTTCCTATGGGAAATTGATTTTTTAACTCTTATTTTCTGTATTTCTCAAAAACTACAGAACAGATTTACACCATTTTAAAAAAAGGTCGCTTTCGGAACCAAGCTCTACCTTGCTGCCAAATTTGGGGTAATTCCGTTCAGCAGTTCGGGCTGTAGCTCATCACAAAATTTCCTATGGAAATTAACATGGGAAAACGCGTTTTGGGAGCCCCCTTTTTTCTCAGCCTCCGCTTGACGAATCACCCCCAAACTTTCAGAATAGGAGCTGACCTGGATAGAATTTTCTTGAGGAGAATTTCGCAAAGATTCGTCAAACGACGCTAAAGTTATTAGCAAATTAAAAAATGCTTTTCCTATGGAAACTAGGTTGTAACTATAACTACCTACTGGCGACTGCCAGTAGGTAATATATATATATCACATTCTTTAACTTTTTAGAAACACTCAGTCACTGGATGATGTCATCAGTGATGTCATTTGAGATGTCATCAGTGATGTCACTGACCATGTCATGAGTGATGTGATAAGTGATGTCATCAGCAGTCCATTGAAGGGGCGCGAGTTATAGTTAGCTCTACTAACTATAACAGCTGAATTTCTCTGGTTTTATACGAGTGAAACATCCAACTAAATATAACTTCCCTGAAACCTGTGTTTTTTCAGTGAATATATATATAGATATATGCACAGATGCATAGTAAGTCAACTTTAAACATTTTCAGCAAACAACATTGCTCTGTAATGAAAGGTGGCTGGGAAAATTATTGTGTGGTAAAGTGCAGTGTCTGTTGTTTTGGGTCTCCTTCTAATAGAATGAGCAGCTGTCATGGTAGAGTGCAAATAAAGTTGGGACACAGGGTCTATCTGGAACCCCTCTAGAGATGCTGCTTCCCTGTTTCACATGTATATTTACACCTCTGTAGTTCTTTTTCATATTTGGAGTATCAAGCGCTCATGGGGGAATAATCTGAAAATGGAGTTCCAGCTTCTCCTACATGCACATTCCAGGTAAATTGCCCATTTGTAAAAGAAGTTTTTGTAAAACCTTTCTAATTTTACATATGTTTGCACAAAGCTGCATTTTTCGTTAAACCTCTCATACCTTTAGGTAACTAAGTGGTTCTGGACATGCCTGCACATTCTGCAGTCTGTTGTATAGGATTTCAGTTCTTAGGACATTTTAATGTATCTTAAGGCCATTTTAATAGCCTCTGCATGCTTTAGAAATATTATCTATAAAACTTAATTGGGCTAAATGGTATCAAATTTGCATGTGCTTTTATGTTGTGCATCAGTGTATTAAAGTACATTTATATGATGATACAGGATCCACAAAAAATCCAAATAAAACAAGAACTATAAAAATAATGAACTGCTCGGCATGGCATTTGACAGAGACATTATCTGGATAAATACCATGCTAAATTGAAATGAGATTAGAAGAGCAATTCCAGAATTACAACCTGGTATTTGCATGGACAAATAAACATTTACATATGAAAACATGTTTGTTCCTTAGAACATTGTTCAAAATTAAACAAATCTGAATGAAATATGACCCATAAACTTTTCCAAAGGCAAAGGGCATAAAGATTGCTGAAGTCATCCAGAAGTAGCAACATTAGATGTTAGTAACAATCATGGGAAGATTTTTACGTTAAGAAGTTGTCCACTCAGACATAGCTCATACTTCACATTTAGGGATCAATGTTTAACTGAGAGCAATTTCAGCAGTCAGGCAATCTAGAGGTCCTGTTTGTGATCAGGTGAACTTGGTAGATTCATCTTAAGAAACAAGTTCAGAAATAAAATATTTCACAGTTTACCATTCCACGGAAGGCTTCTCTTTTGTTGCTGTTGCTTTGTTTAGCTTTGTTAAATAGTAACAGGTTTGCATGAAATGTGGTGTGCACACTATTTGTTAACAAAGTAAGTCATACTGAAATGGAAGATTTGTGAAGCCATTTTGAATTTACAGCAATGCCATGTTGCTTATAATATTAGTGTAATAAAAGGTGGTGATTTTAAAAAAAAAGCATATGTTGTATGTAAAGAAGTTTACTGACCTACATGAGATTAAAAGTAGTTGGTAAAAGTGTGGCAGCTGGACATTGGTCATAATCTTTCACATAGCGGGTGTCTGGAATTCCCTTTTCAAATTTTACATTAGTGACCAATAGCCTTCTTCTCTTGACCCTCTTGAATAAAAAATAAAGCATCATTTTAAGTATGTATGAGAAGGAAGGTTTGTCAGATTTTCCCAAGTTTCAAACAGTTGCAGGACCCCATCCCTCCCTCCTTGTAGTCATCTATCTGACTATTTGCATTGTTCTGTATGACAGTGTTCTTCTTTACATCTCATAAAATCCTGGAAGCAATAAAACCCTGGAGGTCTGATTCACAAAGGTTAACTGACAGGTTTGTGTAAGTTTACACTTATTCAGTATTCACAAAACTGCACTTTAATAGTAAGTTTACGAGTGCAGAGAATCCACAATCGGGCAGAAAACACAGCACATAAAAAAGATAGGCCTGTCCTATGTTTTTATTTGAGAAGTTCTCAGGTAGATGCCTCAGATTCCTAGGTTCAAAACTATAGCTGATGCTGAATCTGACTCTCAAGGCAGAACCGAATCGCCTGCACTTTGGAAAAACCTTGAAAAATCTACTTTTATATATGCTGTAGATTAGAAACAATATCAAAGGCAGACATATAATATTAAATTATAGGAGCACCTTGCATTCAGTTTGATGGTAACTACCCTTCACATCTCTCATTTAATGTATTGTATTTTATCACAATGCTACCAACATTCCAAAGTAAAAGCATGGAAAAAATGTGTCAGCATGTTGCAAAACTTTAAATAAATAAAAGGAACCAAATGTTTTGTATAAAAGCTTAGATTGTAGCCTGGATAGCTCTGCTCTCAAATTTAATAGGTTTGACTGATTGGAATTGTCAATGTTTGTTTAAAATAGTCCTCAATGTCTATCATGACGGATGTTGGATCTTTTACTTTTCTGCTTCAGTTTTACTAGTGATCACTAATAGGCACTGTAACCTCTTAAGTGCTGCGTCGGGGCGTTGGCCGACGGCAGCACTACCTCCCCAGTGCTGCGCACGACCATTGGACGTCCATTCAGCACTAGTTCTAATGGACAGCGCAGCACTGGGGAGGGATGTTTTCGCGCATCTAAGGTGTTAAGACAGCAAAATGGTAGTGTTTAAACAAGAATCAGTTTGCAATGCTGCATTCAGAGCAGGGTGAATGACACAGTGAAACCAAAAAGATCACCAATGGGAGGAAAGCAACAAATATGTGTAAGCCATCCAATTTTGAGCAAGGATTAGCTAGGTGGAGTATTGCATACAATTCTCCCCCCGACAGACAGCTGAAGCTGATGATGCAAGTTTTCAAAAATCATAATCTACAACACATTTACTGATTTAAGACATTAATAGCCGGAAGTGTACCTTGCACATGTTAGACTCAGTGACATGCAAAACTGAGACAAGTGTAATAGAAGCACCGTAAAAGTGTGCTTTGAAATGAAAGATGAAGAAACATATACAAAATAATGCTAACACATATAAATGAGTTGCACTAATGAGAATACTTATGAAAATATTGTTTATTGGCATTTGATGATGAAATAATGTGCTATTACTATATTGACTTAGTGTTTTATTGCTTTCCATTAGACTGAACATTGTAGAGAAGTTAGTGCATAACTATATAAATAGTAGTTAGGAACTTGAAATATAAACTGATAATACTAGAGAGATTCTATAGTTTATAAAAAGTTAAACGTGATTTTTGTAATAAGAACTTAGAAAATGATATACTCAAGTGAAAGTTGAGAAAAACTGTGGTAATATGCTATTTTCAACCTTAGTCATTTTGATATGATAATACTTGATGAAAGTTCTACTTTATTTTGATATGAAATAATTGTATTATATTTTATATAGGTTTAGGGTTTATTTCATTGAAAGTTGTTATGCCAACGTAAGGTCTTTTTTTAATGTGCTCTTTCTCTAATGCTGACTTATTCCTTGGCCCACTACAATGGATTCTTTTGCATCTTGTAAAATGTTGCCTTATTTGTTCAGTATGTCTAACATTCAACTTTCCTCAATGTTTCCTCAACATTCACAGTGAATTGTTCCTGTGGGAACAGGATTTCAGCTGGTACTACAAAACTGATACTTTGTATTCTTTTTCACCGTTTTTAGACCTATGCGGACTTTAATTTTCTAGTTCCTCATGATTAGCATGGGACACCATTTTGCAGTTACAAATGTCCTATGTGACATTATGTGATTCTAAGCAAATGACAATCTTCCAACAGTGGTGTGAGGCTACATTATTAGGACTCTTACAGAGACTTTATAAAAGAAGCAAACCCAAAGGAGGAGCATCACCATATTTTAACTTTTCCCTGTGCGAGAGGTTCGATCTATTTTTTTAAAACACATTTTATTGAAATGCTTTTGAAGTTTTGAGCACATCAAGGCCTGGAAGGCCGTTGCATAAATGTAAGAAAGAGCAACACACCAGGGCCCAATTATCCCAGTGTTACATAACCCCACAAAACACGCACAAACAGAACATCACCCCCCTGAACCCTGGCTAGTAATGATACCCATGGCTTCTTGTATCCCTCAATGTGGGTCTTCTACTATCTTCCAGAGCCATACAACTGAATCTCCCTGTCGATAATATCTTTAGCAGGTCGAGCAGGGAGCAGCAGAATACCGCGGTAATTCGTCCATCCACTCCAAATTTTCCCATGTTTCTGGAGAAAGCCCCTTGCCTGGAAGACCACAACCTCTACTCCCAGGCATCTGCCCATGGCTGCCTACCAACCCCCCACCGAGGGTGGGGACACCACCTTCCAGTGCTGGCTGATGTAATTTTGGCCAACATTTGCCCCTGAAACAAAGATGCTGTTTGTATCAGTTACCTCCGATCTCTTCTGTGCTATGAAGGAGGACCAGTTTAGGCTTGAGAGGGATCTCCCAAGTTAATACTCGGGCCAAACAAGAGATCACCTGAGCCACAATGGCTGGAATGTCGTGCAGCTCCCCACTGTGTGTAAAAAGGTTCCCTCTACAGCATCACAATGGAGGCACGAGGGGGAGGGTATCATTACCATCCACCATAAGCGACATTTAGTGTAGTAGACCTTATGTAGATATTTTAAATGGATTAGGTGATAGTGTTACAAAATTGCGGCTCCTCAGGGGCTGCCAGGGCCTCAGCACAGTCATCATCATTTTAGGTCCTTGATATCTCCCACCCAAGTTGCCTACAACATTGGTAAAGGAGTAGGGCTGTGTGTTACTAAGGTCTGAGATACTTGTTGAATCTTGTGTGGGCCCTTGTCCCCCGGCAACAATCTACCCTCTAATGGGTTAAACTCAAGCAGGTCTGCTAGACCCTGAATATAGGGAGCCAAGGCATACCTGAACTGTAGGTAATTCAAAAACTGACTATGATGTAGCTGGTATTCCTCTTGCAGGCTTGCAGGCATTGGAAAGACTTTATTACGGTGCCCTGCATATTATCTCCCAATGTGGATAGGCTTATGAGATCCCATCCTTGGAACCCCTGTATTCCGACCACTTGATGCAGGACAGTCCCATGACACAACTGGGTATCCATCATCAATCTACCCCCAGTCCATGCTTTGAATAGTCTGTCACCACAACTGAACAACCACCCTGGTGGCCGGAGGCAGGTGCTCCATTCCTGCCCGACTATAAAGGAAATCCAGGACCAACCAGGCATCCATTGCCTATCTCTCTATGGCATATGCGGGATAAGCCTGATTAGTGTACCACCACTCGCTGATAGTAGGAAGGTGAGAAGCGGTATAGTAGGAATTGTACCTGTGTCCAATCCACAGAAGGTGGATTGGACACAGGTACGGAGAACCACGTTGATAGCTCCGCCTCCCCCGCATGAAGTGGTTGAGGACTGCATTCACTTGTCAGAACCATGAGTCTGGGATGTTGTATGGGTAATTTTTCAGCTTATCTACATGCAGCGGTACATTGATTAAAGTGGTATCCGGACCCCTCATGAAAATATGACTACAGGGGGACGCTCCGGCTTGCACTCCATGCGAGCAACTGCCCAAATGAAACTTGTAACACACGAGTGTCTACGCAGAAAATGACAAGCCAGGTCCCTAGTCCTAATTTCACTTTTCACATCAAAGCACAGATATCCCCTTGAAGTTTGGTAACTAACAAGGAAAGGGAATGTCACACGCCAGGGATTGCTAGTCCTGAGGAAGGCTGGAACGACCCTTTTTGGGTGACTAAGATGACTGAAACATGTCGACATAGAAGTAGTATAGGAGAAAAAGGGGGTCCTAATTTCCTCTAAACCTTCTCTGCCTCTTTACATTTTAATCCTAACCAGGGAACCTAGGAATTAAACTTGATATCAGGTATCTCTGAGTTAGTTTTTAGACTTCACACTACACTGTCTCTTCTTTACTGTACTGACCCCAACACATTTATGTTTGTTTTGTCTTCCTCTCCCTTTGCTAATTCCCAGGCATTAGTCAGTGCAGGGATGTTGTAGCAGCCCTATGATGAAGCATGCCACTACCAAGTGGGTGAGGGGATTTTTTTTTTTTAAACTTGCATTTTTTTAAAAATGTTGTGAAGAGACAGGTGATTGTATTCAGCCATTTGTATCTACCTCCTTTTTCTAATTTTGTGGTTACAATTTTTCAGTTAATACAGCAGACGTGGTAAGGACACCATTTTGAAGATGGCAGATGACCCACCAGGGACAAGGGCAGGGGGGACCAAGTTTTCACTTCGTCTCAAACAAGAGACAGCAAAGGACTAATGTTGTGCTGCCAAGACAGTCGCGTCTGGGGAGACATTGACCTCAGATATTGAAAGCCCTCGACAGCCCAGCCAGGGGTGTAGCCCATGACAATCTCCCTTAGATACCTTAAACCAGAGATATTATCTACTTTGTCAGGTTCATAAATAGCCCTGAAGTCTCCCCGAAGACCCGCAGGATCTGCAAAATCAGTGGTATAGAAAACGCGGGGTCTGTAAGAAAAAACAGAATGTCATCCTCATAGAGCTTAATTCTGTCAGACATCTTGGCTGCCCAATTAAACCCACGGACCAGGGGTCAGACATCACCCATGCGGCCAGTAGCTCGATAGCGAGCACAAATATTTAAGGATACAGTCGACACCCCTGTCTGGTGCCTCTCCATATGGGAAACAGATCAGATATCTCGCCCGCCATGCGTACAGACGCTGACAAATCCGTGTATAATGGACAAATGTAGGTGAGGAAGTATGGGCCAAGGTTTAGATCCTGCAGAAGGGTAAAAAGGTATTAGAGTTGAAGGCTTTGTCCATGTTGATAAATAGAAGGGCCGCTGGTTTCCCCAGGTCCGGCGCCCCGGCCAAATTGATTATCAACCCATCTAATATTATGACGGGTGGACCATCATGGCATAAAGCTGGTCCAATTCGGTTGAACCAGGTTCATTATATGTTGTAGAAGGCGATTGGCCAGAACTTTGCCTATCAGTTTCACTTCAATATACAATAATGAGATCGGTCAATACGAAGATGAGTCCTCCGGGGGACGACCTGGCTTGTGGAAGACCACTATTTGAGCATGTTGCCAATGAGGCAGAAGGATCGACAGGTGTACAGCCTCTTGTATTGCCTTCAGCAGGTGTGTCCCTAACTGGGGCATGAGGGCATTCAAGAATTCACATGGAAACTCATTAGACTCAGGAGCTCGGCCTGGGCGAAGACTCACCAGAACCCTTGTCAGTTCCTTTACCGTGATCGGTTCATCAAGTTGCTTGCGCACGAGTCAGACACAAATCTGGGAGGCATGGTGCATACAAAATCAACTATTTGGTCACCGGACAGGACTTCTTGTTGAGCATAAAGGTTTCCATAGAATTCAGCAAATGACTGTGCTACTTCCAGAGGACCAGAACGCAGCTCGCCTATCACATCACAGAGCACCAGAACCGGCGCTGACCTCTGTGCAATCTGATATATGCAGTGGAGCATTTTGTTAGATTTGTCACGCCATTGCTATATCCGATTTTGCGACACCTGCCAAGCCATCCGAGCCTCATCTAGAAGCAACTGCTGTAGCTGGGAAAAGTGTAGCCTGCTCCGTGCCTGTTCCCCTCCACCTCCCCATACCTTGTCTTCCAGGGCCTGTAACTGGTTTTCCAACTTCACCACCTTCTCAAGTTTACGATGCTGCTCCCCGATGCAAACACTGATGTCTGTCCCATGCAGTGTGGGTTTCATAGCTTCCCATAAAACCACTCCTGAGGGGGCTGTATCCTTGTTAAAGGAAAGGTAGTCAGTGAGTGACTGGTGCAGCGCCAACCTATATGCTGGGTTATTTAAATGCAAGGGTGACATACTCCATAAGAACGGGGGGCCTATGGGGCCAAAATACAGCTTGAGGGCCACAGGGAAATGATCTGACAGTCCTGTGGGAGCATCTTCACCACCATGACCCGGTGGATGAAGGATCTGGGAAGGAAGAGCTCATCCAATTTAGAGAAAGGCCCATGAACCGCTGAGAAGAAGGTGTAGCCAGGCCCCGCAGGATGATAGTCCCTCCAGGCATCCATCCACCCCAAGGAGGATGCCGGGAGGTGCAGCTTGGAATCGCAGGAGGTCTGAAAAGGGCAGGACATACGCCATCTTTCTTCCCCCAGGGCCATCACATCATTCTAATCCCCCCATCACTGATAGCCTGACGAGGAGCTCCCCCCAAAGCCAAATGATCCTGTCAACAAATGTCATGCCCAGAGCAGGGGATGCATATACACTTCCTATCATCAGCAACTTCCTGTGCAGTAGCCCTGTCACTATGGTACACCCACACCTGGGTCTTTCCATACCTTAGTGGCCTAAAGGGGACCATTCAATGAAGAATTGCGAACAAACCCCCCTCCCCCATTATCCACCCCAATACCTCATCAAACAGGAATCATCTGTCACAGCAGCAGGCCCACCGGAACCTCAACAGGAGCCCAGAGGAGCCCTATGCCAATGAATCCCCAAACTTACAACACCCATAAGCATGTGTCTCTAGAAGGTTCAGGAATGCACTTCCAGGGAAGCAGTCATGCCTGGAAAACCCCACTGGAGTACGACGATACAAAGTGATGGCCCAGGCACAGGGTCCAAGGCCAGAACTACAGTCCATCCAGAGCCAGCACAGTCATCAAAAATGTCATCCATAATGTGTCCTACCCCCCTAGAGTTGAGCCCCCAATTGAATCGGGAACAATGGCAATGCTTCAACATTGACTTCTTTGGACAGTTTTGTCGGTCAACCTGGCAAGAGTCAGATTCCAGCAGAAGCAGCATATGTGGCTGGGGGTGCACCACTTCATCTGTCCAGTGAAATTCCACTTTGGGGGTTTTGAAGACTAGAGACTGCGATTCATATATGACCCGTATTTGTGCAGGGTATAACAGCATGTATTGGATGTTCAGTTTGTGCAATCTCTGTTATATGGTCTACTGCCTTTTGGAGGTCTTGTCGGAGTAGGGAGTCTTCTGATCCTACAGCGCCGATCTTAGCATCAAGCCTTTTCCGTGATTGTGTGATGATCACTGTTACCCTCTGGTTCATCACTGCCACCCTCTGGTTCATCACAGCACCCTCTGGTTCATCGATGTCACCCTCTGGTTCATCGATGTCACCCTCTGGTTCATCACTGCTACCCTCTGGTTCATCACTGCCACCCTCTGGTTCACCACTGCCACCCTCTGGTTCACCACTGCCACCCTCTGGTTCATCACAGCACCCTCTGGTTCATCACTGCCACCCTCTGGTTCAACACTGTCACCCTCTGGTTCAACACTGTCACCATTAGGTTCATCAGTGCCACCCTCTGGTTCATCACTGCCACCCTCTGGTTCATCACTGCCACCCTCTGGTTCATCACTGCCACCCTCTGATTCACCACTGCCACCCTCTGATTCACCACTGCCACCCTCTGGTTCACCACTGCCACCCTCTGGTTCACCACTGCCACCCTCTGGTTCACCACTGCCACCCTCTGGTTCATCACTGCCACCCTCTGGTTCATCACTGCCACCCTCTGGTTCATCACTGCCACCCTCTAGTTCATCACTGCCACCCTCTGGTTCATCACTGCCACCCTCTGGTTCACCACTGCCACCCTCTGGTTCACCACTGCCACCTTCTGGTTCATCACTGCCACCCTCTGGTTCATCACTGTCACCCTCTGGTTCATCACTGCCTCCCTCTGGTATACCACTGCCACCCTCTGGTTAATCACAATCACCCTCTGGTTCACCACTGCCACCCTCTGGTTCACCACTGCCACCCTCTGGTTCACCACTGCCACCCTCTGGTTCACCACTGCCACCCTCTGGTTCATCACTGCCACCCTCTGGTTCACCACTGCCACCCTCTGGTTCATCACTGCCACCCTCTGGTTCACCACTGCCACCCTCTGGTTCATCACTGCAACCCTCTGTATCACCACTGACACCCTCTGGTTCATCAATGCCACCCTCTGGTTCATCACTGCCACCCTCTGGTTCATCACTGCCACCCTCTGGTTCATCACTGCCACCCTCTGGTTCACCACTGCCACCCTCTGCTTCTTCACTGTTACCCTCTGGTTCATCACTGCCACCCTCTGGTTCATCACAGCACCCTCTGGTTCATCACTGCCACCCTCTGGTTCACCACTGCCACCCTCTGGTTCACCACTGTCACCCTCTGGTTCACCACTGCCACCCTCTGGTTCACCACTGCCACCCTCTGGTTCACCACTGCCACCCTCTGGTTCATCACTGTCACCCTCTGGTTCATCACTGTCACCCTCTGGTTCATCACTGTCACCCTCTGGTTCATCTCTGCCACCCTCTGGTTCATCACTGTCACCCTCTGGTTCATCTCTGCCACCCTCTGGTTCAACACTGCCACCCTCTGGTTCAACACTGCCACCCTCTGGTTCAACACTGCCACCCTCTGGTTCAACACTGCCACCCTCTGGTTCATCACTGCCACCCTCTGGTTCAACACTGCCACCCTCTGGTTCAACACTGCCACCCTCTGGTTCATCACTGCCACCCTCTGGTTCACCACTGCCACCCTCTGGTTCACCACTGCCACCCTCTGGTTCACCACTGCCACCCTCTGGTTCATCACTGCCACCCTCTGGTTCATCACTGCCACCCTCTGGTTCATCACTGCCACCCTCTGGTTCATCACTGCCTCCCTCTGGTTCATCACTGCCTCCCTCTGGTATACCACTGCCACCCTCTGGTGCATCACTGCCACCCTCTGGTGCATCACTGCCACCCTCTGGTGCATCACTGCACCTTCTGGTTCATCACAGCATCCTCTGGTTCATCACTGCCACCCTCTGGTTCATCAGTGCCACCCTCTGGTTCACCAGTGCCACCCTCTGATTCATCACTGTCACCCACTGGTTCATCACTGCCACCCTCTGGTTCATCACTGCCACCCTCTGGTTCATCACAGCACCCTCTGGTTCACCACTCCCACCCTCTGGTTCACCACTCCCACCCTCTGGTTCACCACTCCCACCCTCTGGTTCATCACAGCACCCTCTGGTTCACAACTGCACCTTATGGTTCATCACAGCACCCTCTGGTTCACCACTGCCACCCTCTGGTTCATCACTGTCACCCTCTGGTTCACCACTGCTACCCTCTGGTTCATCACTGCCACCCTCTGGTTCACCACTGCCACCCTCTGGTTCACCACTGCCACCCTCTGGTTCACCACTGCCACCCTCTGGTTCACCACTGCCACTCTCTGTTTAATCATTGTCACCCTCTGGTTCATCACTGTCACCCTCTGGTTCATCACTGCCACCCTCTGGTTCATCACTGCCACCCTCTGGTTCATCACTGCCACCCTCTGGTTCATCACTGCCCCCCTCATGTTCATCACAGCACCCTCTTCTTCACCACTGCCACCCTCTGGTTCACTACTCCCACCCTCTGGTGCATCACAGCACCCTCTGGTTTACAACTGCACCTTCTGGTTCATCACATCATCCTCTGGTTCACCACTGCCACCCTCTGGGTCATCACTGCCACCCTCTGGGTCATCACTGCCACCCTCTGGGTCATCACTGCCACCCTCTGGGTCATCACTGCCACCCTCTGGGTCATTAGTGCCACCCTCTGGTTCATCAGTGCCACCCTCTGGTTCACCACTGCCACCCTCGGCTTCATCACGGTTACCCTCAGGTTCATCACAACACCCTCTGGTTCACCACTGCCACCCTCTGGTTCACCACTGCCACCCTCTGGTTCACCACTGCCACCCTCTGGTTCACCACTGCCACCCTCTGGTTCATCACTGTCACCCTCTGGTTAATCACTGTCACCCTCTGGTTCATCATTGTCACCCTCTGGTTCATCACTGCCACCCTCTGGTTCATCACTGCCACCCTCTGGTTCACCACTGCCACCCTCTGGTTCTTTATTGCCACCCTCTGGTTCTTTACTGCCACCCTCTGGTTCTTTACTGCCACCCTCTGGTTCACCACTGCCCTCTGGTTCACCACTGCCACCCTCTGGTTCTTTACTGCCACCCTCTGGTTCTTTACTGCCACCCTCTGGTTCACCACTGCCACCCTCTGGTTCACCACTGCCACCCTCTGGTTCACCACTGCCACCCTCTGGTTCACCACTGCCACCCTCTGGTTCACCACTGCCACCCTCTGGTTCATCACTGTCACCCTCTGGTTCATCACTGCCACCCTCTGGTTCACCACTGCCACCCTCTGGTTCACCACTGCCACCCTCTGGTTCACCACTGCCACCCTCTGGTTCAACACTGTCACCATTAGGTTCATCACTGTCACCATTAGGTTCATCACTGTCACCATTAGGTTCATCACTGCCACCCTCTGGTTCATCACTGCCACCCTCTGGTTCATCACTGCCACCACCCTCTGGTTCACCACTGCCACCCTCTGGTTCACCACTGCCACCCTCTGGTTCACCACTGCCACCCTCTGGTTCACCACTGCCACCCTCTGGTTCATCACTGCCACCCTCTGGTTCACCACTGCCACCCTCTGGTTCACCACTGCCACCCTCTGGTTCAACACTGTCACCCTCTGGGTCATTAGTGCCACCCTCTGGTTCATCAGTGCCACCCTCTGGTTCACCACTGCCACCCTCGGCTTCATCACGGTTACCCTCAGGTTCATCACAACACCCTCTGGTTCACCACTGCCACCCTCTGGTTCACCACTGCCACCCTCTGGTTCACCACTGCCACCCTCTGGTTCACCACTGCCACCCTCTGGTTCATCACTGTCACCCTCTGGTTAATCACTGTCACCCTCTGGTTCATCATTGTCACCCTCTGGTTCATCACTGCCACCCTCTGGTTCATCACTGCCACCCTCTGGTTCACCACTGCCACCCTCTGGTTCTTTATTGCCACCCTCTGGTTCTTTACTGCCACCCTCTGGTTCTTTACTGCCACCCTCTGGTTCACCACTGCCCTCTGGTTCACCACTGCCACCCTCTGGTTCTTTACTGCCACCCTCTGGTTCTTTACTGCCACCCTCTGGTTCACCACTGCCACCCTCTGGTTCACCACTGCCACCCTCTGGTTCACCACTGCCACCCTCTGGTTCACCACTGCCACCCTCTGGTTCACCACTGCCACCCTCTGGTTCATCACTGTCACCCTCTGGTTCATCACTGCCACCCTCTGGTTCACCACTGCCACCATCTGGTTCACCACTGCCACCCTCTGGTTCACCACTGCCACCCTCTGGTTCAACACTGTCACCATTAGGTTCATCACTGTCACCATTAGGTTCATCACTGTCACCATTAGGTTCATCACTGCCACCCTCTGGTTCATCACTGCCACCCTCTGGTTCATCACTGCCACCACCCTCTGGTTCACCACTGCCACCCTCTGGTTCACCACTGCCACCCTCTGGTTCACCACTGCCACCCTCTGGTTCACCACTGCCACCCTCTGGTTCACCACTGCCACCCTCTGGTTCACCACTGCCACCCTCTGGTTCACCACTGCCACCCTCTGGTTCAACACTGTCACCATTAGGTTCATCACTGTCACCATTAGGTTCATCACTGTCACCATTAGGTTCATCACTGCCACCCTCTGGTTCATCACTGCCACCCTCTGGTTCATCACTGCCACCACCCTCTGGTTCACCACTGCCACCCTCTGGTTCACCACTGCCACCCTCTGGTTCACCACTGCCACCCTCTGGTTCACCACTGCCACCCTCTGGTTCACCACTGCCACCCTCTGGTTCATCACTGCCACCCTCTGGTTCATCGCTGCCACCCTCTGGTTCATCACTGCCACCCTCTGGTTAATCACTGCCACCCTCTGGTTAATCACTGCCACCCTCTGGTTCACCACTGCCACCCTCTGGTTCACCACTGCCACCCTCTGGTTCACCACTGCCACCCTCTGGTTCACCACTGCCACCCTCTGGTTCACCACTGCCACCCTCTGGTTCACCACTGCCACCCTCTGGTTCACCACTGCCACCCTCTGGTTCACCACTGCCACCCTCTGGTTCACCACTGCCACCCTCTGGTTCATCACTGTCACCCTCTGTTCCTTCACTGCCACCCTCTGGTTCATCGCAGCACTCTCTGGTTCACCACTGCCACCCTCTGGTTCACCACTGCCACCCTCTGGTTCACTACTGCCACCCTCTGGTTCACTACTGCCACCCTCTGGTTCACTACTGCCACCCTCTGGTTCACTACTGCCACCCTCTGGTTAATCACTGTCACTCTCTGGTTAATCACTGTCACTCTCTGGTTAATCACTGTCACCCTCTGGTTCATCACTGCCACCCTCTGGTTCATCACTGCCACCCTCTGGTTCATCACTGCCACCCTCTGGTTCATCACTGCCACCCTCTGGTTCATCACTGCCACCCTCTGGTTCATCACAGCACCCTCTGCTTCACCGCTGCCACCCTCTGGTTCACCACTCCCACCCTCTGGTTCACCACTCCCACCCTCTGGTGCATCACAGCACCCTCTGGTTCACAACTGCACCTTCTGGTTCATCACAGCATCCTCTGGTTCACCACTGCCACCCTCTGGTTCACCACTGCCACCCTCTGGTTCACCACTGTCACCCTCTGGTTCATCACTGCCACCCTCTGGTTCATCACTGCCACCCTCTGGTTCATCACTGCCACCCTCTGGTTCATCACAGCACCCTCTGGTTCACCACTGCCAACCCTCTGGTTCACCACTCCCATCCTCTGGTTCATCACAGCACCCTCTGGTTCACAACTGCACCTTCTGGTTCATCACAGCACCCTCTGGTTCACAACTGTAGATTATGGGGAGAAAGCACACCTGCCCAGCCTCAACCGGGGGCTGGTAATGTGTTGCTGAATTTGAGCTTCAAGTCCGGCACCTGCTTCCTTATCTGTAAGTGCTTCCTGTTGTGGTTTAATTTTTGTGACAGCCTGGAGCATTGTGCCATACTTGTAACTATTCTCTGACCCTGCGTCGAGGGTCAGAGCAGGGTCAGAGAATAGTTGCAAGAAGGCAACAACTCTGGAGGTGCCGTTCAGGAAGCACTTACATGGTTGCAGCAGGTGACCAGGTTGAAGTTAATTTCTTTGTAACCATTTTGTAAATGGTTACAAAGAAATTAGCTTCAACTTGGGCACCTGCTCGAATCCTGTAAGTGCTTCATGTACTTCAGTTTTTGAAAATCCGTCCCGCACGCGATTTCGCGGATTGTTCTGCAATTTCGTGTGATTTGCGGACTGCGAAATTGCAGAAAATCCGCAAATTCCGCGAACGGAATTTACGCCCATGCTTAGTCTGCACTGGAGTCCATTTGGTGCATGGGTTGTGGTCGAGAACACCCTTGGGCAGGATGATAGTGAATTAATCGGCCTACCTGCACGGAGAGCTCTCAACTAGCATCAGTCATTATCTATTGTTGATGATTTTGAGAACCATCCTTTACTTTGGACTGCTTTTGGGAATGTAACAGTCAGTAGCTGATTGACTTCAATTCTTTGCCAACCAGTTCATTTTCTTTATTTAATTTGTCCAATACTAATAGACTCCCCATTAGTAGACTTTAAATCTGAACCTTTTCTCCTTTTTACCCTTTAGGGTCATGAGCTGTTAGATAAAAGAACTATCCTTCTCCTTTTGAAGGTAGTTGCACTCTGTAGCTCTGTAAATTGATTTATGTAATAATCATTCTTTAAAGTTTTGCCTAAACGTTTGCCATTATATTGCAAGCTGTTAATTTTAACCGGATTACTTCAAAAACTGCTTATTGCCATGAATTTCGAATCGCTAATACAGTCACCAAATTAATGCAATATCTGTCTGAGTCTATTATTGAGTCTTGCTGGTTCTTTCATTGAAAATTTGCTATTTTCCAATTACTTAAATGCGTTGTAGGGAGAATCAGCAAGCTTTTACAGAATATCAAGTTCTGCTTCTTTTATCCTGTGTGGCTGTAGCAGAACTTTTAGTTTATATATATATACACTTCTAGACCGACTTAACTTCTTTAGGAGGCTGGGTCTGCCTATTACAAATTCTTAATTTCTGCAGCAGGGTTTTGAGAATGGGGTACTCCAACCTGATACCAAATTTGTAAGGTAGCTGTCAAATGATGGTCCTCATTTAGCAGCTAACGTGGCGTTTGGTCACTCTAGTTTCCACCCCTCCTATCAGCACAGAAATATTAATCAGAGGATCATTGCCTTTTTAGTAAATGGAATTGCGGCACATTGTCGCATCATAAAAGGCTCAGTATGATTAAAGTAGTAAGGAAAGTAAGTGTATAGAATTGTTTTATCATGTTTGTGCTGCAACAGGGCTATCTGTAGCGAGGCTGCGCAAAGGGAGAAAATAACTGAATGAGAATTTGGAAAAAGCCCCCTTTCCATTCCAGGAAGCAATAATCTGCTATATATTGATAGTGAACTAAATGGTCTAGTACATGAATGCACATTCCTTCCTTATCCCCAGCATGTGTTACATCCATTACAAGGCAAGAAGCTTGTCTGCTGGCAGCATGATACAACTAAACTGCCAAATGAACACTTAAGTCAAATATCAGCTCCCAACACTCGGTCCCATAAGAAGGCTCATGTCTTGCTTACAGATGCTAGTTATATCAAATCCATGGCTAGAGGCAGATATGAGGTGGTTGACAAGGAGGAGTGACCTAAGGAATGTTATGACTATGTGCATCATAAAGATATTTGTCCAGAAAAGAAACATTGAGCAGCACATGCTTTCAAACATGGCTTAAAAACCAGACATGCTACCATCTCTGCCACATTGTCGCCTACAGAATAAAGGAACAAGCCATGACTGCTTTTAAAGAGGCCTCAGAGCTGCCAGTAAACTCAAATGTTCTGGAGTCATCAAGCAATGCTTCATCAACCTTAAGGAAGGACTACTGCATAGTATGTTTAAACATTTATGTCAATGGAGAGGTTTGAGCTTACGAGGGAGATTTTTAAGGCCACCTCTGCTCTCAATCCAGATGGTCTTGGGTTGTTGTATCTACAGGCACTACGGGGGTGTGTTGGAAAATCTAGACAACATTTAGTACACTTTGTGAAAATCAAGAATGCACTGCCCTCCCGGAACAAGGAATGCATTGTTACACCATCATCAAAATAAGCTTCATTCAAGATCACAAAGGGAGTCATAAAAGCTACAAAATACATCACTACAGTAGTTTAAGAATGACCAAAAATACAAGTTAAAACATTTATACAAAATTCATCTTTACTTAAAAATTAAAGCTTGAAATATTAAAAACTCTAACAAGGCAGCACAATATTATAATTACAATTTACAACTGTTTTCTACGACTTATGACAGTCAACAAAAAACGCGACATTACAAAGCACGTAAAAATGTCTGGTAGCATTTGCAAGTATGTATACGTAGGACGACAGTATCTGAAGCCCAGCTTTAATATCAAGGGTTCTATACATTTCTGTCTCAGACATGAGAAGTGTTTACAAAAGAATACGGTGTGCATAGTATTCTGAGGTGAAATATCGTCACACGTACAGTACCCCAGCTCGGCTGACAAATTATTAGTAATGGGAAAACTAATTAAATGAAGAAAAATATCCAGCCGAAAACGTGTGAGCACAAACCGATAATGAGAATTGTAGATGTTAACTAAGTATGGTTGCATGGAAGCACTAGTCAAAATCAGTTGGTACCTCAACACTGTGGGTTTGCTGATTTCAGATGCTAATCTAATTTCTTCTAAAAAAAGAGATGGATTTGATCTTCAAGATTTTCCTCTGAACAGTGGCGAAACTCTCTGGGAGAGTAAAATATTCGGAATGACCAAGGTTTACCAAAAAATTCTGAACATACTTGAGCAGTGGGATTTTAAAAACCTTAGGGGATTTTTGGCAGTCGGTGATTATCGCTCGATTTAATACAGTGTGTTCAGATGACCATAGTAGCACGGGTTGGATCCTAATTTAGTCTGCTAAGTGGGGGGCACCCAAATTAGAATGGCATACAAACGTTGAGCTACTTTTCGGGCGTGCAAGGAGAGGCCTGAAAAAAAGTTTTCTTCAAGCTGCAGTATGTCTATTTTTCCATGACCGCAAAGCTCAGACCCATACATAGCTGACGATCTGCACTTTGCGTTATAAATAGTAATCTTTGGGTGTTTAAAACCACACTGAATTGCGAAACTCGATAGGGCCGTTTTTGTTCGCACAAAAAGTTGTCGCCTTGATTTAATAGCCCCTTGCCAATTCCCTGATTGATTAAAAATAATGCCCAAATAAGAAAAATAATCTGTAAACTGGATGATTGAACCCTCAATAAAAATGTCACAATAGCGGGTAGCCTTCTTCCCAATCTTCATTGCGAAGGTTTTACTTATGGTAATTTTTAACCCCAAATTACACATATACTTAGAAAATTCGTCCACTAGGCGCTGCAGTGCAATGGGAGTGCGGGCCATTAGCACTGCGTCATCAGCATAAAATAGTGCTGGAATAGGCCTTTGTCCCACCTGTGGTAGGTCTACACATTTGTTTGCCAGTATATCTCCTATGCTGTTTATATAGAGGTTAAATAGGAAGGGGGTCATTATGCATCCCTGCCGCACCCCTCTGCCTATATTAAATGATTGGATACAGGTACCATCAAGACTGTACCGTACTCTGCCTCTACTTTGGGGGTACAAGTCTCGTAGGAAGTTCACAATGTTAACGTCCAGGCCCATATCAGTCATTATTGCCCATAACTTATCATGAGCTACCAAATCAAAAGCTGAAGACCTATCAATAAAGACCAAAGAAAGTTTTCCCCCTTTCATGTGTTCATACTTGCCAATTAACAAGTCTAGGTTAACAGCCTGCTCTACAGTACCCAACCCTGCCCTGAACACATACTGTAGGTCTGAAAGGATGTTATTAGATTCTGCCCACTCCTGTAAGCGTCCCAAAAGCATGCGACCAGCAACCTTAACCAGGTAATCCAAAAGGGAAATTGGCCTGTATTGCGCTGGGTTGTTACGGTCGCCCTTCTTGAAAATAGGGACGATAAGTGACTCAGGCCAGGTGGGTAAAAAACCCTGGCTTTGGCAGGCTTGAAATTGCTTTCTTTCAGCACCAATCTAACTTCATCCAGGGTAAAGTCTGGATAGTTACGCCCATTTAAAGGGCCAATATTTTCAGAAGTATTAGCAAAAGATAAACTCCATTATGTAGCAGGGCACTAGCAATAGGGACAGCCAGCTCTTGCTTAGGGGAATATAGTTGAGAAAAATGAGCTATCCAAGCATCCACAGAGATTGCTATCTCGGCGTGTGGAGAATCTAAAGCGTAATGGGAATGGGAATTAATGACACGCCAATAGGAGGTATTATCTTTAGATAGACTGCACTCCAGTAGCTTGTTACAGGTCTCCTCTTTCAAAGCTCTTTTCCGTTGATTAATGGCCGATTTATAGGCCAATCTACATTCCCCGACTTTCCCTACAGATCTAGGTTGTTCTGCTAATGCCAATTTAAAATTTTTGTGGGCTTTAGTACATGCAGAATCAAACCACCCACACACTCCTGCCTTTCGTATTTTCTGTTTTGCTAAAAGGCCATCACCCACCCCTTTTTTATTTGATTAAATGCCAGGATGAATTTATGCGCCTCTTAGGTTTTATCTAGGCACACTTTAAAAGCCTCCCTCTCCTTTTGTACCAATTTTCCAAGGAAGTTGAAAGGCTCCGCAAGGGACCACTTTAACGCGTACCCATTGCGGCGGGAGATCACAGTTTCCTCTTGTACCAGGGCTTTAGATTTACCACAACCTTGCACACTAAAATCAAGCTTCAACGTGGCACTTTGGGGATAATGATCACTAAGTGCAATATCATGGTTTTAAAACCATTTATGTGAACCGGCTCAACAGCCTAGGTCTCCTGAAGACAAAGAATATTAAATTTAGGAATGAATTCAACCCATTCGTTCATGGTGTGTTTGTGTCGTAAACCGGCCACATTCCAATAAAGTACTTTAAGGAATGTGGGGAAGGTTCCAGGCCCAAATTCTGTTAACAATCAATCAATCAATCAATCAATCAATCATATCATTTGTAAAGCGCACTACTCACCCGTGAGGGTCTCAAGGTGCTGGGGTGGGGAATGCTGCTACTGCTCGAAAAGCCAGGTCATGAGGAGGAGTTTTCTGAAGGTCAGCATGTCTTGGGTCTGCTGTAGGTGGATGGGGAGGGTGTTCCAGGTCTTTGTGGTGATGTGGGAGAACGATCTGCCGCCTGAGGTCGCTCTTCGGAAGCGGGGGACTGTAGTGAGGGCGAGGTCGGCGGATCGGAGCTGGCGGGTCAGGGTGTAGAAGCTGAGTCGTCTGTTGAGGTACGTTGGTCCGGTGTTGTGGAGTGCCTTGTGTGCGTGGGTGAGGAGCTTGAAGGTTATCCTCTTGTTGACCGGGAGCCAGTGCAGGTCTCTCAGGTGAGGTGTGATGTGGCTGCAGCAAGGGATGTCGAGGATCAGGCGTGCAGAGGCGTTCTGGATGCGTTGGAGCTGTCTCATGAGTTTGGCCGAGGCTCCTGCATAGAGGGCTTTCCATAGTCCAACCTACTGCTGACAAGGGCCTGGGTGACTGTTCTTCTCGTTTCAGTGGGGATCCACTTGTAGCTCCTACGGAGCATGCGGATAGTGTTGAAGCAGGAGGAGGAGATGGCGTTGACCTGTTTAGTTATGAGAGGGTGGAGTCGAGAATGACCCCTAGGTTGCATGCGTGGTCGGTGGGTGTTGGAGCAGTTCCCAGTGCGGTCGGCCACCAGGAGTTGTCCCAGGCCGAAGGGTTGAATCAGAGGATGAGGACCTCCGTCTTGTCAGAGTTCAGATTCAGTCGACTGTTCCTCATCCATGCAGCAACGGGCTTCATTCCTTCGTGAAAGTTGGTTCTGGAGGTGTGGGGGTCCTTGGTGAGAGAAAGTATTAGCTGGGTGTCATCGGCGTAGGAGAGGATATTGAGGTTGTGCCGATGGGCGACGTGGCAAGCGGTGCCATGTAGATGTTAAACAGAGTTGGGCTGAGGGATGAGCACTGCGGTACACCGCAGATCATCTCGGTGGCTTCGGAGCGGAATGGGGGAAGGCGGACGCTCTGTGTTCTGCCGGAGAGGAAGGAGGTGGTCCAGTCCAGGGCCTTCTCTTGGATCCCAGCATTGTGGAGGCGTGTTCATAGTGTGTGGTGACAGACCGCGTCGAAGGCGGCTGACAGGTCCAGGAGGAGGAGGGCCGCCGTTTCTCCGTTGTCCGGCAGGGACTTGATGTCATCGGTGGCGGCGATGAGGGCAGTCTTGGTGCTGTGGTTGCTGCGGAACCCAGGCTGGGAAGGTTCCAGGATGTTGTTCTCCTCGAGGTAGCGGGTCAGTTATTCGTTGACGGTCTTCTCGATGACCTTTTTCGGGAACGGGAGCAGAGAGCTGGGCCGGAAGTTCTTGAGGTCCTTGGGGTCCGCCTTGGGTTTCTTGAGTAAGGCGTTGATCTCGGCGTGCTTTCAGCTCTCCGGGAAGGTTGCTGTCTCGAAGGAGGTGTTGATGACTTTCCGGAGATGGGGTGCGATGGATGTGCTGGCTTTGTTGAAGATGTGATGTGGGCATGGATCTGACGGAGATCCGGAGTGGATGGTGCTCATGATTTTGATGGTGTCATCGTCGTTGATGTTGGTCCAGTAGAGCAGGCGGTTGGTGCGGAAGATGGCCGTGGGGGCGGAGGTCTCAGTGGTTGTTGGGGTGGTCGTGGTGTTGAAACTATTGTGGATGTCTATGATCTTGCGGTGGAAGAAGGTGGCCAGCGAGTCGCACAGGTCTTGCGAGAGTGAGACATCGTTGGTGTAGGAGCTGGGATTGGAGAGTTCCTTCACGATGTTGTAGAGCTCCTTGCTCTTGTGCGTGTTGTTGTCTATCCGGTCTTTGAAAGAGGCCCTTTTGGCAGATCAGATGAGGTGATGGTGTCTGCGGGTGGCATTCTTGTGGGCGGCATGGCTGTCCGGTGTTCGTTCAGCGAGCCAGATCTTCTCCAGCTTTCGGCAGGTTTGCTTGCAGGCCCGGAGGTCTTCAGTGAACCAGCTTGCTTTCTTGTTGGTATGATTGTTGGAGGGTTTCTTGATCGGGGCGAGGGTGTTGGCGCAGTCGTTGATCCACTGTCTCAGGTTGCGGGCGGCGGTATCAGGGTCGGTATGGTCGGCAGGTGGGCTCTGGGAGAGGGTGGTGGTTAGCTGGTCTTCGGTGACTTTGCTCCAGCAGCGGTAAGGCATCTGTTGGGTGCGGTGGTGCGTGACGAGTTTCTTGAAGGTGAAGTGGATGCAGCGGTGGTCGGTCCAGTGGAGTTCGGTGGTATGGTTGAAGGAGACATAGTGGCTTGCGGAGAAGATGGGGTAAAGCGTGTGACCGGCGGAGTGGGTGGGTGTTGTGACGAGATGTCTGAATCCGAGGTTGGCTAGGTTGTCGATCAGGGTGGTGGAGTTGGTGTCATCATTGTTCTTGAGGTGGAAGTGGAAGTTCAGGTCCCCGAGGAGGATGTAGTCCGTGAAGGCGAGGGCGTGTGTGCTGACGAAGTCGGCGATGGATTAGCTGAACTGTGGTCGGGGTCCGGGCAGTCTGTAGATGAGGGTTCCTCTGAGGGTGGTGTTGGGGTCGGTTTGGATCTGGAAGTGCAGGTCTTTGGCAGTGCTTAGGGTGTCCTCGGTGTTGGTCGAGACTCTGAGAGTTTTCCTGTGGACGATGGCAATTCCTCCTCCCGCTCTGTTGGTGCGGTCCTTGAGGGTGATCTTGTAGCCTTCCGGGACGGCTATGGCTATGTCAGGTGCCGAGGCAGGGTTCAGCCAGGTCTCCGTCAGGAAGGCGACATCTGGGGAGGTCGAGTCGAGTAGGTCCCAGAGTTCAACGGCATGTTTTCGGGCAGAGCGGGTGTTGAGAAGGATGCATCAGAGGTGGTTGAGTTCTTTCTTGGTCGGCAGCATGGTGGGGATGATGCTTATGAAGCTGCAGTTCCGGCAGGTGAAAGCTCCGTGGGTGTGATTCGGGGCAGCCAGAAAGCAGGTGTGTGATCATCCGGTGTGGTCCTGGAGGGTTCTGGCATTGTAGCGGTGTCGGGGATCGTGGCACTCGTGGTGTCCAGGGATCCTGGCACTGGGCGCCGTCCAGGCACGGACCGGCACAGACGGGCTTGCCTTAGGTGCACCAGGGTAGCGGCTTCCATATGAGGGGATGTGGGAAGGAGGAGCAGCTGGTAACCTGGAGCGGGGCGCCGAATGGGATTGCAGGTGGGCGGGGCTGCAGGGACGCAGCGGCTGGAAAAATGGGTGGGGGCCACAGGAGAACTGGGCACAGGAAGGAAAAACAAGTTTAAGCAAGAAAACAAGTACAGGCACAGAGGAATAAAAACAAGTCTGGGCAAGAAAGCAAGTTAGGCACAGGGGAATAAAAACAAGTCTGGGCAAGAAAGCAAGTACAGGCACAGGGGAATAAAAACAAGTCTGGTCAGGAAAGCAAGTACAGGCACAGGGGAATAAAAACAAGTCTGGGCAAGAAAGCAAGTACAGGCACTGGGGAATAAAAACAAATCTGGGCAAGAAAGCAAGTTAGGCACAGGGGAAAAATACAAGATTAGGCAAAAACAATGCAGGCAGAGCCATGCAGCAGCGTGGGGAGCGACCTGCCTGCGAGAAGGGTCATAGGTCGCTCCTTTCACCGCTGCGCGGCTTCCATATGAGGGGATGTGGGAGGGAGGAGTAGCTGGGAGGCGGGAGTGGGGCGGCGAATGGGATTGCAGGTGGGCGGGCTGCAGGGACGCAGCGGCTGGAAAAATGGGCGGGCCGCAGGAGAACTGTGCACAGGAAGGAAAAACAAGTTTAAGCAAGAAAACAAGTACAGGCACAGAGGAATAAAAACAAGTCTGGGCAAGAAAGCAAGTTAGGCACAAGGGAATAAAAACAAATCTGGGCAAGAAAGCAAGTACAGGCACAGGGGAATAAAATCAAGTCTGGGCAAGAAAGCAAGTACAGGCACAGGGGAATAAAAACAAGTCTGGGCAAAAAAAGCAAGTACAGGCACTGGGGAATAAAAACAAGTCTGGGCAAGAAAGCAAGTTAGGCACAGCGGAAAAATACAAGATTAGGCAAAAACAATGCAGGCAGAGCCATGCAACAGCGTGGGGAGCGACCTGCCTGCAAGAAGGGTCATAGGTCGTTCCTTTCACCGCTGCGCGGCTTCCATATGAGGGGATGTGGGAGGGAGGAGCAGCTGGGAGGCGGGAGTGGGGCGGCGAATGGGATTGCAGGTGGGCGGGCTGCAGGGACGCAGCGGCTGGAAAAATGGGCGGGGCCGCAGGAGAACTGTGCACAGGAAGGAAAAACAAGTTTAAGCAAGAAAACAAGTACAGGCACAGAGGAATAAAACAAGTCTGGGCAAGACAGCAAGTTAGGCACAAGGGAATAAAAACAAATCTGGGCAAGAAAGCAAGTGCAGGCACAGGGGAATAAAATCAAGTCTGGGCAAGAAAGCAAGTACAGGCACAGGGGAATAAAAACAAGTCTGGGCAAGAAAGCAAGTTAGGCACAGGGGAAAAATACAAGATTAGGCGAAAACAATGCAGGCAGATCCATGCAGCAACGTGGGAGCAGGTTCATAGGTCGCTTAACAGAGTCAATGGATGTCCCACAAAACCACCCTCCAAGTTGACTGAATGCACCAAGTCCTCGTCTAGATCCAGGCAATAACCCCCTCTTATCCGATGTAACGACCCAAGTGCCAGACTGATTCTTCCCATTGAATTCCACAGGTTTCATTAGTCAATCCACACCATTTAAAGTGGAAAGACACTCAAACCTGTTCCGGGTTTCAACTGGATATTAGTTCTTTGGTCGGAACCCTTGATGAGCTTGTTCTGCTGCATAAGGCAGCTGTTCTACATGAGCTGGGGGTTGATAGTAAAAACCAAGTGGCAAAACCAATATCTGCTTTGGTGCAAGAGAGGGGAGACTAGCACTCTCAAGGATAAGACTCACCAAGTTAAGGGAAGTAAAGGAAAGCACAACACAATCACCCACTAACGTTTTACTACCTATACCCACCCAACTTACTCTCCTAATCATTTTTAGATCGGCAAAAAGTGCCCCCTCCCCCCAAGCCCTACCCTTGCATTGAGCCAGTTTAAAGATGTATTTCTGAGGGATTCCCATGAATCATATGCAAAGTTAGTGAGAACTAGTACATTTGCACGAATTACTATGTAAGGGGCGGCAGCAGGTGGAAGCTCTAGACAGTTTAATTTTGTTACTGGATAATTGCGCCTATCAGCCACAGTAATTGGATCAGTACGAGAAAAAAATATGTGAAGGAACAAATGGAGTAGCATAACCACTATTCAACCCAGGTCGAGAAGATGAGGGATGGAGGGACGAAGGGGGGCCACCCTGGGTCACATTAGTACTTAAATATGTCTTTGTCTGATCCCTCAAACCAACATCCCCTGTGTGATACGGTTGAATAATAGGTTGAGTGTTAATACAAGCAACAGGTTGCACACGGACACTGTTACCATTACTCTTTGAGGGATGCTGGTAACTAGCAGGCATATGCTGTTTAATTGGCCTCAAATCTAATTTGGAGTTGATGTTCTTCTCTATCCCCTTTAATTGCACTGTGATTGAACTAAAAGCAGCCCTTACTGATTCTGT